>NC_064627.1:1146506465-1147756465 GCF_023864275.1 Schistocerca cancellata
TTTTATGCCGGAAGTCTTCGGCCGCCAAACCTGATTATCAATCAAGTTTTAATAGGTGGAGGATATCGAACCCAGGACCGAGGACGCCGTACCAACCATCTATCCTGCTCCACATTGGAGCTCCTCTCTCTCTTCGATTCCCTCTCCATCCACCCCCATCCTTTTCCTCTTGCAGGCACTGCCCTATCCACGTGACACGCTACTGCTCTCCCTATGTCTTTCTGACCGACTGCATTTCCCACTAACCACCTCAACTCCTGCTTATCATCTTCATAGTCCTACCACCTAACAGACCCCTATCTTTTTACCCACACCCCTCAATCCTATGAAATACGCTCTCTTCTCCGACAATATTTCTCACCCAGTGCAGGTCTTTCAGATTTTAAGTGAAAGAGCAGTGCTTCAGTGATTTATTAAACGAACTTCACCTTCCTGTGATGGTTTTATAAAATGTAGATATTTTCGTTCTGTTTAACTGCCGTCTTTAATTTTTAGTTTAGAACATAACAACAACATCAATATTTTTTCTGGTTCAAATTATGTTTTTTTTTTTTCAGTTCGCTTGCCTGAAGAGCGGAAAACTGTATCGCCCATATTGGGCGAGGGGGATGAAATAACTGTAAAGAGAAAATAGTCACAGCTGATTTTTCAAAATTTCAGTGCTTCAGTTGATTTGTCGCAGTATTTACCATTTCGGCATTCGCATGACGTTAGAAGGGTTATCCTTCCGTTCGGTATCGTCCTTGTTTTACTTGTGAAGTACTGCAGTTACTATGCCCTTGTTGGGTAATAGTTTCGAGATGACGTGTACGAATGGTCTCGTGGAACTGGAGATGTGATTTGTGGAGGAAAGTCAGCGCTAGGAGCTGCGGCTGCTTGTCTCGAGTCAACACCGCGCGCAGCAAGTGGAGAACGCGCGTGACGTGACAGCGCGGCTGGCTGCCCACCACGGCTGGAGGCCGGCAGGATCCAGCCAGCGCTCCAGCAGGCCGTGACGCGGAGCGCGCCAGGACCCGCGCACAGCTGCGGCCTGGAGGACGAACCTGCCGCAGCCGGCGTGCTCACCTGCTTCACGGTGCCACACGACTCGGTCGCCCAAAAAAGTTTGCCTTTCGAGACTGCCGTCTACATCCAACATTCAGTGCTAGACGTAAAGTACAGATTAGTGTGCGATCCAAATGATTAATGGAAAATCTCATATAAAGATGTGAAACAAATACTAACAAAGAGATAGAGGGGCTGGCCAGTACTTACCTCAGCTCAGTACAGCCGATAGATACACAAAGCAGAACAGAAAATTTACCTATCCCAGCTTTCGGAACTTTGTTGATTCGTCAGGGAGGAGAGAGGGGGAAAAAAGGGGAAGAAGGGAAAGTGGATTCAGTTACTCACAAGCCAGGTTATGAAGCAACAGGGGAAGGGTAAACAGGGAGGGTAGCAAAGATGGAGGCATGGGTGTCAGAGGCAATCCAAAGATAGTCTACTGTAAGTACTGTGCCAGCTTCAAACCAAAGAGGATGCATACAGAAGTAAAGAGGTATATGGTATAAAGATAAACTTTTTTTTTTATCCTGGCAGGGAGACCTCACTACCCGTGAGGCCATTTTCTAGGATGGCCTACGGCTGTGTGTCTGAGAAGGACTATGTGCAATACTACTGAGGTTCTAATATGTGTACCACAGAGGTCTGTATCTACCCTGCCTAAAGTCAAAGTAACGATGAGCACATCTTATACCATTTGGCATAAATGCGAATTCCCTATACGCTTCTCTAAACTGATTAATTGTTGTAGATTAGGCTTGTAAAACCACAGTTCTTCAAGAACAATGACATAACCGGAATAATTAATTTTGTTTCCATAGAATGTTAAGGCAAGGTCGTCGATACGCTGCTGATTGGTAGGTACCAGGAAGGCGAGGCGCAGATCGTCAGGATAGTTTCGGATGTGCTCCCAATTGGAATAAAAAAACTCCAACGCAGACATGAGCTGTAAGAAAAACCTTTATTTAGAACGTGACCGTTCCCTTCCTTTTACAAAATGTCATATAGACTCTATTACGTACAATAAAGGTAACATATTTAACTTCACTCTGCACAACATCTGTCTTATCAGGTTCATCACCAGCAACTTGTACACCAATATAAAACGGATTCACTCCTTGGAATAATTTGTTCTTACACTTACACTGATTCTCTAAATCTACCCATGATTTAATTTTTCCAACTTCTGCACTGGTTTCAGGTTTACAATAAGTTACAAATTTAAAAGCATTACGCCTACTATACTTTCTCCATGGTACACCAGAAGACTTGTCCGGTTTCAAACTAAACGGACCTAATTTATTAGTACACGCTATTCTGACTTTTTCTATTGCCCAGGAAGAATACATATGCAAAGAAGTGGATACGGAAGTACTAAGCAATGACGAGATTCGCTTGAAGTTCTCTAAGGCTGCAGATACAGCAACAAGAAATAGCTCAATAGCCAGTTCATTTGGAGTGGAATTCTCTAAAAAGGGCAATCACAGAGGTTGGAAAGGAAAAAATAGGTTCAAAGAAGGTGACTATGAAGAAACCATGGGTAACACAAGAAATACTTCAATTGATCGATGAAAGGAGGAAGTAAATGAATGTTCAGTGAAATCCAGGAATACTGAATTACAAATCACTGATGAATGAAATAAATAGGAAATGCAGGGAAGCTAAGACGAAAGTGCTGCATGAAAAATGTAAAGAAAACGAAAAAGAAATGATTGTCGGAAAGACTGACTCAGCATATAGGAAAGTTGAAAAAACTTTCGGTGAAATTCAAGTAAAAGGTGATAACTTAAGATTGCCACGGTAATTCCACTGTCAAATGCAGAGGAAAGAGTGGATAGGCGGAAAGAGTACACTGAAGGCCTCTATGAGGGGCATAATTTGTGTGATGTGATAGAAGAAGAGACAGCAGTCGATTTAGAAGAGATAGGGGATCCAGTGTCAGAATCAGAATTTAAGGGAGTTTTGCAGAACTTAAGATCAAATAAGGAAGAAGAGATAGAAGACATCCCATCAAAATTTCTAATATCATGGCGGGAAGTAGCAACAAGACGACTATTCAAGCTGGTGTGTGGAATTTATAACTCTGGCGGAATACCATCCGACTTTCGGGGAAAGACCGTCCACACAATTCCGAAGAATCAAAAAGCTGACAAGTGCGAGAATTGTCGCCTAATCAGCTGAACAGATCATGCATCCAAGTTGCTGACAAGAATAACATAGAGAAGTACGGAAAAGAAAATTGATAATGTGTTGGACGGCGATCAGTTTGGTTTTAGAAAAGGTAAAGGCACCAGAGCGGCAATTCTGACATTGCGGTTGATGGTGGAAGCAACACTAAAGAAGAATCAAGTCACGTTCGTAGGTTTTGTCAACCTGGAAAAGGCGTTGGACAATGAAAATGGTGGAGGATATTCGAAATTTTGAGAAAAACGGCCGTAAGCTATAGGGAGAGACGGGTAACATTCAACATGTACAATAGCCAAGAGGGAATAATAAGGGTGGACTACCACAAACGAAGAGCTCTGATTAAAAACGGTGTAAGAGAGGGATGTAAACTTTCGCTCCCACTGTTCAATCTGTACATCGAAGAAGTAATGATGGAAATAACAGAAAGGTTCAGGAGTGGAATTAAAATTCAAGGTGAAAGGATATCAATAATACGATTCGCCGATGAAATTGCTATCCTGAGTGATAGTGAAGAAGAATTACATGATGTGCTAAATGGAATGAACAGTGTAATGAGTACAGAATACGGATCGAGAGTAAATCGAAGAAAGGCGTAAGTAATGAGAAGCAGCCGAAACGAGAACAGCGAGAAACTTAACATCAGGATTGATGGGCACGAAGCAGATGGCGTCAAGGAATTCTGCTACCTATGGAGCAAAGTAACTGATGACGGGCGGAGCAAGGCGGTCATCAAAACCAGACTAGCACTGGAAAAAAGGACATTCCTGTCCAAGAGCAGTCGGTATCAAAAACACAGGGCTTAATTTGAGGA
Organism: Schistocerca cancellata; assembly: GCF_023864275.1. Lineage (NCBI taxonomy): Eukaryota > Metazoa > Arthropoda > Insecta > Orthoptera > Acrididae > Schistocerca > Schistocerca cancellata. The sequence continues at coordinate 1,146,510,505 of NC_064627.1, forward strand.
AGAAATTTCTGAAAATATACGTCTGGAGCGTAGCGTTGTATGGTAGTGGACGATGGACTTTGGAAAAAACCGGGACAGAAGAGAATCGCGGCATTTGAGATGCAGTGCTACAGACAAATTTTGGAATGATAAGATAAGGAATGAGGAGGTTATGTGAAGAATCGAAAGGAACATGTGGAAAACAATGACAAGGAGAAGGGACAGGATGATAGGACATCTGTTAAGACATCAGGGACTGACTTTCATGGTACTACAGGGAGCTGTATAGGGCAAAAACTGTAGAGGAAGACAGGACTGGAATACATAGGACGTAGGTTGCAAGTGCTACTCTGAGAGGAAGAGGTTGCTACAGGCGTCGAATTCGTGGCGGGCCGCATTTAACCAGTTAGAAGAGTGATGACTAGAAAAAAGAGACTATCAGTTTCGCTCATTATGAGTTCTATGTCTCACAATAGTTAGAAAATTCGAGAAGCTCTTGGTGTTACTTTTCATTTGCATTAACATTTTTTCACCATGAGTAATACTGTGCGTTACCCACAAGGCAAAAGTATCAGTAATTTTACATTCATTTCTATCATATCATTCGAAATCTGGTGTTATTATTGACCTTGAGATTCCTAATTGGCTAATCCTCATGGTGTTAATCTTTGCCGTTTCTGATGGAGAGAAAAAGAAACTAGATGTTATGCCACCCCTCCCACATTTAACTATCCTGAATCGTGTTGTGCAGTATCTCGCACTGTTAGATTGAATCTGACACTGAACGATAGACATCAGCGGGAATTTCACGCCACTTGCATAGCGATAAGCTTAAAAACTTTAAACCGATTGTAGATGATTGCCATCAGCACGCACGGGGATTGGTCTCCATTACTTGAGTCGTAACATTCGATTAACGCCAGTCACACCTCGTCTGGATCAGCCGAGGGAACGGTCGATAGCAGCGGAACTGCGGTCATCTGGCCGGCAATGAGGCAGCAGAGGCGATCGCCGATGAGAACGTACCTGGCGTCCTTAAACGGCCCGTCGAGCAGATAAATCCGTGGGTAACGACTTGGCCGACACAGCCGCCCTTCTGGGTGTTTCGAACTGTACTAGAGTAATCGAGAAAGAACTCTTGTCCTTGCGAGTTGTTGTAAACATATTTGTACACGGATCGCTACGTACCTAACGCTTCACTTAAACAATCCGATGGCACAACTTTGCACTCATGTGACAACGTGTGGGTTTATACTTTTTCTTCAAAATTTATAAGGAAGCAAATACTGTTTGCAGAAAATGAGACTACTAGAAGAAAAAATATAACAAGCTGAAGAAATGCGGCTACGAGGGCTATCCACAAAGTACATAACGTTTTGGAATTAACAATAAATAAAGTATTGGAAATTTTTTTGTTATATACAGATGAAAGCCACACATAAATACTACTTTTCTACATAGTTGCCATTTAAATTTAGGCATTTATCGTAGCGATGGACGAGCTTGAAAATTCCTTCGTCGTAAAATTCGAACGCCTGCGCCTTCAACCACGTCGTTACCTCTTCTTTTGGGACAGAAAAGGTGTGATTCTTGTGGATTTACTGGAAAGAGGCAGTACAATAAACTCTCAAAGGTATTGTCAAACTCTGCGCAACCTCAGAAGAGCAATGCAAAACAAGCGCAGGGGAAAGTTGTGCTCAAAGATCTTGCTGATTCACGACAACGCCCGGGCCCACACGGCAAATGCCACTCGTGAAGTTCTCGAATCTTTTAAGTGGGAGTTGTTTCCTCATCCGCCGTACAGTCCCGACCTGGCACCGAGCGACTTCCACTTCTTCCCAGCAATGAAGAAGTGGTTGGCTATGCAGCGTTTTGATGACGACGCACAGCTTCAAGGAGAGGTAACCACGTGGTTGAAGGCGCAGGCGGCCGAATTTTACGACGAAGGAATTTCCAAGCTCGTCCATCGCTACGATAAGTGCCTTAATTTAAATGGCATGTAGAAAAGTAGTATTTAAGTGTTGCTTTCATCTGTATATAATAAAAAATATTTCCAATACTTTATTTATTGTTAATTCGAAAACGTAATGTACTTTGTGGATAGCCCTCGTATAATTCATTTCCGCAGTCTCGCTTGTCCTAACCTACCGTCTTCTAATATAGATGTCAAATTACAACAAAGACCGCTGCAGTAGTATTTCTACAAAGGAAACATTGCTTTCTACCCTGAAACGCCAAAGAAACTGGTACAGGCATGCGTATTCAGTTACAGAGATATGTATACAGGCAGAATACGGCGCTGCGGTCGCCAACGGCTATATAAGACAGTTAAGTGAGTGGCGCAGTTGTTAAATCGGTTACCAAGATTTAAGTGAGTTTGAACGTGGTGTTACAGTCGGCGCACGAGCGATGGGACACAGCATCTCTGAGCCAGCGATGAAATGGGGATTTTCCCGTTCGACCTTTTCAAGAGTGTACCGTGAATATCAGGAATCCGGTAAAACATCAAATTTCCGACATCGCTGCGCCCTATAAAAGATCCTGCAACAACGGGACCAACGACGACTGAAGATAATCGTTCAACGTGAAGAATGTTCAACCCTTACGCAAACTACTGCAGATTTCAATGCTGGACCATCAACAAGTGTCAGCGTGCGAACCATTCAACGAAATATCATCGACGTGGGCTTTCGGAGCCGAAGGCTCTCTCGTGTACCCTTGATGGCTGCACGACACAAAGCTTTACGCTGCGCCTGGTCCTGTAACATCGACATTGGAATGTTGATGGCTAGAAACATGTTGCTTGGTCGGACGAGTCTCGTTTCAAATTGTATCGAGCGAATGGACGTGTACGGGTAAGGAGGCAGCCTCACCAATAAATGGACTCTGCATGTCAGCAGCGGACTATTCAAGATGGTGGACGTTCTGTAATGGTATGGGGCATGTGCAATTGGAGTGATATGAGACTCCTGATACACTATGCGATCAAAAGTGTCCGGACACCCGGCTGAAAATCACTTACAAGTTCGTGGCGCCCTTCATCAGTAATGCTGGAATTCATTATGGCGTTGGCCCACCCTTAGCCTTGATGACAGCTTCCACTCTAGCAGGCATATGTTCAGTCACGTACTGGACGGTTTCCTGGGGAACGACAGCCCTTTCTTCACGATGTGCTGCACTAACGAGAGGTATCGATGTCGGTCGGTGAGGGCTGGTACGAAGTCGGTGATCCGAAAGGTCCCGAAGGTGTTCTCTAGGATTCAAGTCAGGACTCTGTGCAGGCCAGTCCATTACAGGGATGTTATTCTCGTGCAACCACTCTGCCACTGGCTGTGCATTATGAATAGGTGCAGGATCGTGTTGGAAGATGCAATCACCATCAGCAAATTGCTCTTCAACGGTGGGAAGCAAGAAGGTGCTTAAAACATGAATGTAGGCTTGTTTTGTAGTAGTGCCATGGAATACAACAAGATGTGCAAGCCCCCTCCATGAAAAGCACGACCACACCATAACATCATCACCTCAGAATTTTTGCTGTTGGCACTACACACGCTGGCAGATGACGCTCACCGGGCATTTGCCGTACCGACACCCTGCCATCGGATCGCCACATTTTGTACCGTGTTTCCTCACTCCACATAACGTTCTTCTACTGTTCAATCGTCCAATGTTGACGCTCCTTACACCAAGTGAGGCGTCGTTTGGCATTTACCGGCGTGATGTGTAGCTTACGAGCAGCCGCTGGTCTGGATAGATGTCTGCCTATTACACATTACGACCCTCTTCAACTGTCGGCGGTCTGTATCAGTCAATAGACGAGGTCGGCCCGTACACTTCTGTGTTGTGCGTGTCCTTTCACGTTTCCACTTCACTATCGCGTCGGAAACAGTGGACCTAAGGATTTTTAGGAACACACGTATGATACAAGTGACACCCAATCACCTGACCACATTCGAAGTTCGTGAGTTCCGCGGAGCGCCACAATCTGCTCTCTCACGATGTCTAGTGACTTCTTAGATCGCTGATATGAAGTACCTGGCGGTAGATGGAAGCACAATGCACCTGATGTGAAAACGTATGTTTCTGGGGGTGTCCGGATACTTTTGATCACATAGTGTAGTCGAGATATGACTCTGACATGTGACACGTACCTAAGCATGCTGTCTGATCACCTGCATCCATTCGTGTCCATTGTGCATTCCGACGGACTTGGGCAATTTCAACAGAACAGCCGGCCGGAGTGGCCGAGTGGTTCTAGTCGCTTCAGTCTGGAACCGCGCGACCGCTACGGTCGCAGGTTCAAACCCTGCCTCGGGCATGGATGTGTGTGATGTCCTTAGGTTAGTTAGGTTTAAGTAGTTCAAGTTCTAGGGGACTGATGACTCAAAAGTTAAGTCCCGGTACAACACCCAGTTTTAATCCGCCAGGAAATTTCAAATCATCGCACATTTCGCCACGGAATAAAATTTCATTCGGCAAATGTAAGCCACATAGTTCCTACGTAAAGAAGGAGTGTTTCTGTGTCTACATTTCAATGAACTCTTTTGTCTGTATTGAAACATTAAATTATTTGATATTCAAATCAGCTACATATTTTTTTTCTACTTTTCGGTATCCGTGCTAGAAGTTTTAGTTTTTAATGAAGTCACATTGTGACAAAACTGTACATTGCAGAGCAAAACTGAAGTCAGTGCCAAAAACCCTTGGCCTTAAATAATTATCTAACATAAAAAAGAATATATTTTAATTGGCCTAAATAATCAGTCCTAGACCGAGGTGCTCGGGAAATGGCAGGGACGTAGATGCTGCCGACCTTCTCCGGTATGTCGTCATCCTTAAGTGGATAATGAGAACTGCTAGCGCTGTGATTATTTATTTAATGCCAAATCCCCCGTGTCCAGCGTTGCTCAGGCTGACTACCTTGGGTAACATGAATTTTAAAATTGTTGAGTCAGATCATCTCAGGATCTACACTTACTATACATTTTCTTTGACGGCTCCAGCTGTCCATTTATCCTCGGCAGTTACGGTTACCTGTAGTTAGACGTGCTCCCATTTTGAGGGTCTGGACACTTTTTTGAGGTACGAGCGTAATTTTTCTGGGCTAGTTTCTGATACAGTTGTCAAATAGTAACAGGGTGAACTCAATTCGACGACCTATTCACCGCAGGAATTTTTTTGGTACAAGATGCTTAATATTCCAATGACATTTTATGGACTCTCAAGGACCCCCAGGTGCGAAAAGGACTCCCGGTCTGAATTATATATATATATATATATATATATATATATATATATATATATATATATATATATATATAGGGTGGTCTCCATTGATAGTGACCAGACTCGCATTCGGGAGGACGACGGTTCAATCCCGTCTCCGGCCATCCTGATTTAGGTTTTCCGTGATTTCCCTAAATCGTTTCAGGCAAATGCCGGGATGGTTCCTTTGAAAGGGCACGGCCGATTTCCTTCCCAATCCTTCCCTAACCCGAGCTTGCGCTCCGTCTCTAATGACCTGGTTGTCGACGGGACGTTAAACACTAACCACCACCACCACATAGTGACCAGGCCAAATATCTCACGAAATAAGCGTCAAACGAAAAAACCACCAAGAACGAAACTTGTCTAGCTTGAAGGGGGAAACCACATGGCGCTATTGTTGGCCAGCTAGATGGCGCTGTCATAGGTCAGACAAACGGATATCAACTGCGTTTTTTAAAATAGGAACCCGAACTTTTTATTACATATTCGTGTAGTACGTAAGGAAATATGAATGTTTTAGTTGGAGCACTTTTTCGCTTTGTGATGCATGGCGCTGTAATAGTCACAAACATATGGCTCACAATTTTAGACCAGCAGTTGGTAACAGGTAGGTTTTTTAAATTAAAATACAGAACGTAAGTACGTATGAACATTTTACTTCGGTTGTTCCCATGTGATACATGTACCATTGTGAACTTACCATTTCTGAGAACGCATGCTGTTACAGCGTGATTACTTGTAAATACCACATTAATGCAATAAATACTCAAAATTATGTCCGTCAACCTCAATGCATTTGGCAATACATGTAACGACATTCCTCTCAACAGCGAGTAGTTCGCCTTCCGTAATGTTCGCACATGAATGACAATGCGCTGACGCATGTTGTCAGGCGTTGTCGGTGGATCACTATAGCAAATATCCTTCAACTTTCCTCACAGAAAGAAATCTGGGGACGTCAGATACGGTGAACGTGCGGGCCATGGTATAGACGACCAATCCACCTGTCATGAAATATGCTATTCAATACCGCTTCAACCGCAAGCGAGCTATGTGCCGGACATCCATAATGTTGGAAGTACATCGCCATTCTGTCATGCAGTGAAACATCTTGTAGTAACATCGCTAGAACATTACGTAGTAAATCAGCATACATTGCACCATTTAGACGACCATCGATAAAATGGGGGCCAATTATCCTTCCTCCCATAATGCCGCACCATACATTAACCCGCCAAGGTCACTGATTTTCCACTTGTCGCAGCCATCGTGGATCTTCCGTTGCCCAATAGTGCATATTATGCCGGTTTACGTTACCGCTGTTGGCGAATGACGCTTCTTCGCTGAATAGAACGCGTGCAGAAAATCTTTCGTCTTCCCGTAATTTCTCTTGTGCCGTGTGGCTGAACTGTCCACGACATTCAAAGTCGCCGCCATGCAATACCTGGTGAATAGAAATATGGTACGGATGCAATCGATGTTAAAACTTTGAAGATAGTTGCTAAGGATCAGTAACCGTGTCAGATTTATATTGTAACAAATAAGCCCTCGGTCACAAATATTAAGTCAAAATTGACCTGGTTTCGACGCTACTATGAGCGTCGCCTTCAGAATTAGACTAACTGCACTAAAGCATTAGGTATAAAGTACATTAATAAAATTAAAGTTTGTACTGACTCGAAAAGATGCTGTACTTACAAGTCACATAATAAAAAAGATCTGAGCCGGAAAGGCGACGTCATGAACACTTGCGAGATGGCGAGCCGAGCCGCTAAGGGCTGCTCGTACTGTGAACAAGGGTTGCAGCAAGACTGAGGTGCCCACTTTAGAAAGTGTGGGCAAGTAAACATGGTGTTGCTACGAGCGCCATCTAGTAGCCGCAGAAACAACTAGGCTACTGTACATTCAAAATTAGACACATGAAATTGTGATGCAGCTGATACAGGCATAACGTAAGCATTAATAATAACAGGATGAAGTTACATATTTATCTGCTTTAAATAGAAATACATTTTGTAACGCAAAAACCTTAGTTCTGACATACAAGAAAACAGATTTTGGTCCAAAATATTAAAAACTTAGTATGCAGTTCAGACACCAAGCTTGTTTCCTTACATATTAAAAATCTTTATACCAATGTCCCGGTAGGGACATCTTCTGATGTTAAACCTATTACTTCAAAATCATTCTCAACCGAATCCAGGTACCTTCTCCTTGGTCTGCCCCGACTCCTCCTACCCTCTACTGCTGAACCCTTGAGCCTCTTGGGTAACCTTGCTTCTCCCATGCGTGTAACATGACCCCACAATCTAAGCCTGTTTGCCCTGACTGCTACATCTATAGAGTTCATTCCCAGTTTTTCTTTGATTTCCTCATTGTGGACACCCTCCTGCCATTGTTCCCATCTACTAGTACCTGCAATCATCCTAGCTACTTTCATATTCGTAACCTCAACCTTGTTGATAAGGTAACCTGAATCCACCCAGCTTTCGCTCCCATACAACAAAGTTGGTCGAAAGATTGAACGGTGCACAGATAACTTAGTCTTGGTATTGACTTCCTTCTTGCAGAAGAGAGTAGATCGTAGCTGAGCGCTCACTGCATTAGCTTTGCTACACCTCGCTTCCAGTTCTTTCACTATGTTGCCATCCTGTGAGAATATGCATCCTAAGTACTTGAAACTGTCCACCTGTTCTAGCTTTGTTACTCCTATTTGGCACTCAATCCGTTTATATTTCTTTCCCACTGACATTACTTTCGTTTTGGAGATGCTAATCTTCATACCATAGTCCTTACATTTCTGATCCAGCTCTGAAACATTACTTTGCAGACTTTCAATCGAATCTGCCATCACAACTAGGTCATCCGCATATGCAAGACTGCTTATTTTGTGTTCACATATCTTAATCTCACCCAGCCAGTCTATTGTTTTCAACATATGATCCATAAATAATACGAACAACAGTGGAGACAGGTTGCAGCCTTGTCTTACCCCTGAAACTACTCTGAACCATGAGCTCAATTTACCGTCAACTCGAACTGCTGCCTGACTATCCATGTAAAGACCTTTAATTGCTTGCAAAAGTTTGCCTCCTATTCCATAATCTCGTAGAACAGACAATAACTTCCTCCTAGGAACCCGGTCATATGCCTTTTCTAGATCTATAAAGCATAGATACAATTCCCTATTCCACTCATAACACTTCTCCATTATTTGCCGTAAGCTAAAGATCTGGTCCTGACAACCTCTAAGAGGCCTAAACCCACACTGATTTTCATCCATTTGGTCCTCAATGAGGTGTTTGAATGTTGTGCAGGTGTGGTAAAATTTAACGGAGCTACACTTGTAACTGTTGTTATTTATAGATCCCCAGACTCCGATTTCACAACATTTTTGCTAAAGCTAGAGGAGGTTCGTGATTCACTTTATAGGAAATACAAAAAGTTAGTTATATGTGGTGACTTCAATATTAATTGTATAAGTGATTGTGCAAGGAAGAGGATGCTGGTAGACCTCCTTAATTCATATAATCTTATGCAAACCGTATTCTTTCCAACGAGAGTGCAAGGGAACAGTAGAACAACCATAGACAACATTTTTGTTCATTCCTCATTACTAGAAGGGCATTCTGTTAGCAAAAATGTGAATGGCCTTTCAGATCATGATGCACAAATTGTAACTCTAAAAGATTTTTGTGCTGCAACACGTGTTAAATATAGTCATCAGCTGTTTAGGTAGGCTGATCCAGTTGCTGTAGAGACCTTTGTAAACCTTATCAAGGAACAAGAGTGGCAAGATGTTTATAGCGCTGATACAGTAGACGATAAATATAATGCTTTTCTCAAGACTTTTCTCGTTCTCTTTGAAAGTTGCTTTCCGTTAGAACGTTCAAAACAGGGTACTAGCACAAACAGGCAGCCTGTGTGGCTGACTAGAGGGATAAGAATATCTTGTAGAACAAAGTGGCAGTTATATCAAAACGTTAGAAACAGTCAAAATCTAAATGCAGCAGCCCATTACAAACAGTATTATAAGGTGCTTAAAATGTTATTAGGAAGGCAAAAAGTATGTGGTATGCAGTTAGAATAGCTAAGTCTCAGGATAAAATTAAAACCATATGGTCAGTCGTAAAGGAAGTGGCTGGTCTGCAGAGACAGGTCGAGGATATAGAATCAGTGCGTAGTGGGAATGTGCGTGTTACTGATAAGTCGCATATATGTACAGTATTTAATAATCACTTTCTGAATATAGCAGGTGAACTAAATAGAAACCTTGTCCCAACAGGGAATTATATAGCGCTCTTAGAAAAAAAGTGTTCCGAGACTGTTACCTAAAATGCTCCTCCATGATACTGACAAGAGGGAGATTGAGTTAATAATTAAATCACTAAAGACCAGGAACTCTCATGGATATGACGGGGTATCTAGCAGAATACTGAAGTATTGTTCTATGTATGTTAGCCCAGTGCTTAGCGATATCTTTAACTTTTCCTTTAGGAGTTGTCGGTTTCCTGACCGATTAAAGTACTCGGTAGTGAAGCCACATTATAAAAAGGGAGACAGGGATAATGTTGACAATTATAGACCTGTTTCTATGCCATCGGTGTTTGCTAAAGTTATCGAGAAGGTTGTATATACAAGGTTACTGGAGCATTTAAATTCACATAATTTGCTGTCAAATGTACAGTTTGGTTTTAGAAATGGTTTAACAACTGAAAATGCTATATTCTCTTTTCTCTGTGAGGTTTTGGACGGATTAAATAAAAGGTTGCGAACGCTAGGTGTTTTCTTTGATTTAACGAAGACTTTTGACTGTGTTGACCATAAAATATTACTGCAGAAGTTGGACCATTATGGAGTAAGGGGAGTAGCTTACGATTGGTTCGCCTCTTACTTTAAGAACAGAAAGCAGAAGGTAATTTTCCGCAATATTGAGAGTGGTAGTGATGTTCAGTCCCAATGGGGCACTGTTAAGTGGGGCATTCCCCAAGGGTCGGTGCTGGGACCACTGCTGTTTCTTATTTATATAAATGATATGCCTTCTAGTATTACAGGTGATTCAAAAATATTTCTGTTTGCTGATGACACCAGCTTGGTAGTAAAGGATCTTGTGTGTAATATTGAAACAGTATCAAATAACGTAGTTCATGAAATAAGTTCGTGGCTTGTGGAAAATAATTTGATGCTAAATCACAGTAAGACTCAGTTTTTACAGTTTATAACTCACAATTCAACAAGAACTGATATTTTGATCAGGCAGAATGGGCATATTATAAGCGAGACGGAACAGTTCAAGTTCGTAGGCTTTCGGATAGATAGTAAGCTGTTGTGGAAAGCCCATGTTCAGGATCTTATTCAGAAACTAAATGCTGCTTTGTTTACTATTAGAACAGTATCTGAAATAAGTGACACTTCAACACGAAAAGTAGTCTACTTCGTATATTTTCATACGCTTATGTCGTACGGTATTATTTTTTGGGGTAATTCTTCTGATTCAAAAAGGGTATTTTTGGCTCAAAAACGGGCTGTTCGAGCTATATGTGGTGTAAGTTTGAGAACCTCTTGTCGACCCCTATTCAATAGTCTGGGAATTCTGACATTGCCCTCACAGTATATATTTTCATTAATGTCGTTTGCTGTTAGCAATATTAGCCTATTCCCAAGAGTTAGCAGCTTTCACTCAGTTAATACTAGGCAGAAATCCAATCTGCATGTGGAATGCACTTCCTTGACTCTTGTGCAGAAAGGAGTGCAGTATTCTGCTGCATCCATTTTCAACAAGCTACAACAAGAACTCAAAAATCTTAGCAGTAGCCCAAACTCTTTTAACTCTAAAATGAAGAGTTTCCTCATGGCTCACTCCTTCTATTCTGTCGAGGAGCTCCTGGAAGAGCTAAAAAATTAAGCAAATTCCAGCGTTACATTGTTGATTTTCTTTATTTAAATTTACGACTTGTCACCTGAATATGTTTTTTTAGATTTAATTTTATCTGTTTCTAATATCGTGTTATAATGTCATGTATTGACTCGTTCCATGACCATGGAACCTTCTCCTTAATTTGGTCCCACGGATCAATAAATAAATAAATAAAGGAAGTGTTCAGCCACATGTGAAACATCAACCACGACCTGCAACAAATGATGATGCCCAAGTAGGTGTTTTAGCTGCTTTCGCGGCTAATCCGCACATCAGTAGCAGATGGTTCAAATGGCTCTGAACACTAAGGGACTTGACATCTCAGGTCATCAGTTCCCTAGAAGGTAGAACTAGTTAAACCTATCCAACCTAAGGACATCACACACATCCATGCCCGAGGCAGGATTCGAACATGCAACTGTAGCGGTCTCGCGGTTCCAGACTCAAGCGCCTAGAACCGATCAACCACCAGCGGCCGGCTCAGTAGCAGGCAAATTGCGTGGGGATCGGGAATCTCAAAAACGTCGGCGTTGAGAATGTTACATCAACATCGATGCATTGTAACAAAGAAGCCATCGGTCACAAATATTAAGTCAAAATTGACGTGGTTTCGACGCTACTATGAGCGTCGTCTTCAGAATTAGACTAACTGCACTAAAGCATTAGGTATAAAGTACATTAATAAAATTAAAGTTTTTACTGACTCGAAAAGATGCTGTACTTACAAGTCACATATTGAAAAAGATCTAAGCCGGAAAGGCGACGTCATGAACACTTGCGAGATGGCGAGCCGAGCCGCTAAGGGCTGCTCGTACTGTGAACAAGGGTTGCAACAAGACTGAGGTGCCCACTTTAGAAAGTGTGGGCAAGTAAACATGGTGTTGCTACGAGCGCCATCTAGTAGCCGCAGAAACAACTAGGCTACTGTACATTCAAAATTAGACACATGAAATTGTGATGCAGCTGATACAGGCATAACGTAAGCATTAATAATAACAGGATGAAGTTACATATTTATCTACTTTAAATAGAGATACATTTTGTAACGTAAAAACGTTAGTTATGACATACAAGAAAACAGATTTTGGTCCAAAATATTAATAACTTATTATGCAGTTCAGACACCAAGCTTGTTTCCTTAGGTATTAAAAATCTTTATACCAATGTCCCGGTACATGAGACGCTCATCATTGTGGAAGAAAACTTACGTGAATTTAAAAAAGATTTATCAGATGAGCAGCTTACTGATTTTATGAATCTCATTAATGTCGTTGTCAAGTACAACTACTTTGAATTCAACGGACAACTGTACCAGAAGTCTGATGGGCTCGTTATGGGCAACCCTTTAGCCGGCATCCTCGCCGACATCTTTATCAATTCCTTGGGAAAAAAGCTGTTTAACCGTGTCTCAGCCGCTTCACTAGGTAACCTTTCTTACACAAGATACGTTGATGATATTCTAGTCATCTATAACGGACCCGCCTATAGAATTGATCATATATTTAAACTTTTTAACGACCTCCATGAAAAAAATTCTTTCACTATTGAACTCGAAAACGATAACCGCCAATTAAAGTATTTAGACTTGACGCTTACAATAGAAGACAATAACATCACTTCCAATATTTTTCGAAAAGAAACGTATACTGACCAAATCGTACCTGCTTCCTCTTTTCATCCACAGTCTCAAAAAATGGCCTTTTTTCACTCTGCCGTCCACCGAGCCACCTCCATACCACTTTCAACAGAAAAGTTTAATGAGGAGGTTAATTTACTTAAAACCATAGCAGTCAAAAATGAATATACGCCTAACGTAGTGGACAATATCCTGAAAAAGAAAACTGCAAGAACTACCACGTTCAACACCTCATGCACTGAAATTAACCCAAAAAAACGTTTTTCTGTTCCTTTCATAGGACCCATTTCCTATCAGATTCAGCGCATGCTTCGCAACAAATACAACTGCAATGTTGCCTTCTCTACTAATAATAATCTAAAGAGAAACTTCATTCATAATTTAAAATCCATTCGCTCCCCTACACTGCCCACGTGAACTTCATCCAGTTCTGCTTTGATACGTGCGGCAGCCCAACCCTTGAAATGAAAATGATTAATAACAGTAGGCTACGGCTTGCCGCAGTGGATACAACGCTTCCCGAGAGATGACGGAAGTTAAGCGCTTCGGCACTTGGACGGGTGACGCTCCTGGCCGCCATTCGCTGTTGCCATTTCTCGGGGTGCACTCAGCCTCGTAATGCCAATTAAGTAGCTACTCGACCGAATAGTAGCGGCTTCGGTCAAGAATACCATCATAAAGACCAGGAGAGCGGTGTGCTGACCCTACGCCCCTCCTATCTGCATCTGCCATGAGGATGACACGGCGGTAGGACGGTCCCGGTAGGCCACTCGTGGCCTGAAGACGGAGTGCTTTTTTAATAACAGTATGGTACTTAGTTTCTTCCATTTTCAATTGCTGTAGACACACTGAAAAAATCAGACGCATGTGAACAATGCGCTGTACACTGTTCATTGTTGAAGTTCTTTATACGATTCTTGGAATAATCAAAATTACCAAACATGAAGGCGCAACAAAAATACTCTGTTGTTTCCTGGAAGTTTACCAGACTTATCAAGCCACATTAGTAGGTTTGTCAAAGTCGGCGTTTTATAAACATTAGTAGTGTTTGGATTCGTCTATTTTACGAAGACTATTTTTAGAGAGAAATCACGGTCGGTGACGGTATCCAAGCTTCTCAAAGTGACAATCTGAGTTGCTGATATCAGTAAGAAATTTAATATAGTGTCGACGAAAGCGACTGTCCCAAATGACTGTTGGTAAGAAACGTACGCATTAGACGATAATGAGTCAACAGTGTTTGCGCAAGCCCGACATTACAGAAAGTGTATCCCCCCTCACTGCTGCACCCGCGATGATTAACACTTCTGCCGGACACACCCAGTCACGTGACTCGGAGGGTGATTGTTATCTGTGTGAGTGTTCATTAGACGTAATTGCGTTGCGTAGCCAGCCGGGCCGCGCGGATCGGGTTCCGAGAAGTCGCGCTGCGGCTCGCCTGCGCCTCCGCTCTGCGTCTAACAGCCTGGTTGCGTGTCCAGCTGCGCCACACGGCCGTCTCAGCTGGGCAAAAACGTCGAGGCGAGGCAGCTGCATTCTTGGACATCAGGCTAGAAGGATGCCTCCTGCGGTGCAGATGAAGACTTGAGGGTAAGTGGGGGAAAAAAAGCCTCGGACGAAAGAGGTCAGCTGTCTGGCGTAAAGAGCAAAAGTGGCAAAAAATGTGTAGCTCGGATTTCTCGTTCTGTCACCACTTACTGAGGTAGAGTGCCGTTACATGCAGCAGCTACATACCACCAGATGCTACTTAGTTCTCAGTCAGAGATCAGTGGCACATTTTTTTTTGTTTGTTTTCGTAGTACTTATTTATCGAGAAACTCAGTAGGTTTACCTTCAAGAATAACTTCCAACTTCCTGCTGTTACATGCGTTGCGCGTTCTCAACCTTCCATCAGTGCCGAGTAGAGCTAATATTTTGCTCGTAATTCAGTCTGCAGTTTACATCTTCTAGAAGTCTAACCTTTCATTGTTGTAGAAAAGGCATGAGCAACGTTTGCTGACGTGAGGGGCCTGATTCACGTACTTATTTAAGCTTGCGGGCCGCCGGACCAAGTGGCACGATGGCAATGCTCCTAGCGCATGAAGTCAAAACTACTGAGCCTGTGAACCCAGTGTCTAGGGGTTACTACCGACACGAATGGCACCCTTTCCAGACACGTCATGCCACACCATCAATTTATGCCTCCAAACTCGCGCTTTTGAGAATACTTTCATTTTATGTCCACCCGGAATACATTACAATTCGTACCACTCACAATAAAACGATATACACTCCTGGAAATGGAAAAAAGAACACATTGACACCGGTGTGTCAGACCCACCATACTTGCTCCGGACACTGCGAGAGGGCTGTACAAGCAATGATCACACGCACGGCACAGCGGACACACCAGGAACCGCGGTGTTGGCCGTCGAATGGCGCTAGCTGCACAGCATTTGTGCACCGCCGCCGTCAGTGTCAGCCAGTCTGCCGTGGCATACGGAGCTCCATCGCAGTCTTTAACACTGGTAGCATGCCGCGACAGCGTGGACGTGAACCGTATGTGCAGTTGACGGACTTTGAGCGAGGGCGTATAGTGGGCATGCGGGAGGCCGGGTGGACGTACCGCCGAATTGCTCAACACGTGGGGCGTGAGGTCTCCACAGTACATCGATGTTGTCGCCAGTGGTCGGCGGAAGGTGTACGTGCCCGTCGACCTGGGACCGGACCGCAGCGACGCACGGATGCACGCCAAGACCGTAGGATCCTACGCAGTGCCGTAGGGGACCGCACTGCCACTTCCCAGCAAATTAGGGACACTGTTGCTCCTGGGGTATCGGCGAGGACCATTCGCAACCGTCTCCATGAAGCTGGGCTACGGTCCCGCACACCGTTAGGCCGTCTTCCGCTCACGCCCCAACATCGTGCAGCCCACCTCCAGTGGTGTCGCGACAGGCGTGAATGGAGGGACGAATGGAGACGTGCCGTCTTCAGCGATGAGAGTCGCTTCTGCCTTGGTGCCAATGATGGTCGTATGCGTGTTTGGCGCCGTGCAGGTGAGCGCCACAATCAGGACTGCATACGACCGAGGCACACAGGGCCAACACCCGGCATCATGGTGTGGGGAGCGATCTCCTACACTGGCCGTACACCACTGGTGATCGTCGAGGGGACACTGAATAGTGCACGGTACATCCAAACCGTCATCGAACCCATCGTTCTACCATTCCTAGACCGGCAAGGGAACTTGCTTTTCCAACAGGACAATGCACGTCCGCATGTATCCCGTGCCACCCAACGTGCTCTAGAAGGTGTAAGTCAACTACCCTGGCCAGCAAGATCTCCGGATCTGTCCCCCATTGAGCATGTTTGGGACTGGATGAAGCGTCGTCTCACGCGGTCTGCACGTCCAGCACGAACGCTGGTCCAACTGAGGCGCCAGGTGGAAATGGCATGTGCAAGCCGTTCCACAGGACTACATCCAGCATCTCTACGATCGTCTCCATGGGAGAATAGCAACCTGCATTGCTGCGAAAGGTGGATATACACTGTACTAGTGCCGACATTGTGCATGCTCTGTTGCCTGTGTCTATGTGCCTGTGGTTCTGTCAGTGTGATCATGTGATGTATCTGACCCCAGGAATGTGTCAATAAAGTTTCCCCTTCCTGGGACAATGAATTCACGGTGTTCTTATTTCAATTTCCAGGAGTGTACTTTGATATACGACGACGTCACGTAAATCTAAGATGGTGGATGGTTTCAACTCGGCGAAGAGCCAATAAGAGTGATTGTCTAGCAGCACCCATAATGAGCGGAAATGAGAAAACTGCTTTACGGCATTCGTACTTTTTAATTTAAACCCAAAAAAACTTCCAACCAACGTTACTTACCGTACCCCTTATCTGTAGCATTCAGGTAATCGTTACTAGATTGTGATTTTTTTTTAATAAAAAATTACGTATCCCCTACAAGAGTGTTCTCCTATCTGCCGTACCGATAGCAGGGCTCCTAACTTATTAGCTCGAAGATACAACATTCGTGACTTAATGTTCATTGATAATATATTTTAACTCAGCATTAATCTTTCCAACATGTCATCGGAATACATTACACCCCAAAGTACGGCTTCTTCAAGAGTACATCAGCGTCACGTGACTGGGTGTGTCCGGCAGAAGTGTTAATCATCGCAGTTCAAGCAGTGAGCGGATATACTTTCTGTAATGTCGGGCTTGCGCCAACACAGTTCACTCATTACTGTCTAGGGCGTACGTTTCTTATCAACAGTCGTTTGGGACTCTCAGAATTATACATAAGAATGCAGAATATCAAAATACGGCAAATGCACAATGTGAGCGTTTCGTTTCCTCTCCCACAGAATTCTTCCGCGGGGCGAACCAGTCGTGGACCCGGCCCGCAGGCCGCCGTTTGTTCATCCGTGTTGTAGAAAAGTGCTCATCGCTTTTCTTTAATACACTAAACTCCCAGCTTCCAGCTGTGCACTCGAGTTACTGTTTCCATTCTCTGCACAATATTTCGATGGTCGAATCGGTAGCCTTCTTCAGGTCCTGGGAGTTTCACTGTTTTACTCGCTGCCTGGACTGCAACCAGAATGAGCACTACAGCTGTTTGTAGCTGAGTTCAGATCCATATGCTCACTACTGCCCTTTCATGCTTTACAGATTTTCTGGGCCTGTGCTTACACTGAGGTGACAACAGAAGTCACGGGACGCCACCTGCTGTTGAGTTGCACCTCCCTTTGCCGGCGTAGTGCAAAAACTCGACGTGGCGTGGACTAAACACGTCGTTGGAAGTCACCTGCGGGAATATCCAGCCACGCTGCGCCCTGTATCTGTCCATAATTGCGAGAGTGTTGCCAGGGCAGAATTTTGTGCATAAACTGACCTCTCAGAAAATGTTCAAATGTGTGTGAAATCTTATGGGACTCAACTGCTAAGGTCGTCAGTGCCTAAGCTTACACACTACTTAACCTAAATTATCCTAAGGACAAACACACACACACATGCCCGAGGAAGGACTCGAACAACCTCCGCCGGGACCAGCCGCGCAGTCCATGACTGCAGCACCCCAGACCGCTCGGCTAATGCCGCGCGGCTAAACTGACCTCTCGATTATGTCTCATAAATCTTCTATGAGATTCACGTCGGGCGATCTGGGTGGCCAAACTATTCGGTCGCACTGCTCAAAAAAAAAAAAAAAAAAGGTTCAAATGTGTGTGGATTCCTAAGGGACCAAACTGCTGAGATCTTCAGTCCCTAGACTTACAGACAACCTAAACTGCTTTATGGCGCTCACTCCGCGTGGCTGGCGCTCGAACTGTCCAGAACATTCTTCAAATCAACTGCGAAGAATTGTGGCCGCCTGCTGACATGACGCATTGTCATCTATAAAAATTGTACCATTGTTTGGGAACATGAAGTCTATGAGTGGTTGCAAGTGGTCTCCAAGTAGACGAACGTAACAATTTCCGTTAAATGGTCAGTCCAGTTTGACCGTAAGTTCCAGTCCATTCCATCTAAACACAGCCCACACCATTATGGATCCACCGTACACGATTCCTTGTTGACAACTTGGGTGCATGGCTTCGTGTGGACTACTCCACACGAGAACCCTACCATCAGCTAACGGCACTACAGCTTGTCGGTAGAATGCTTTCGCACTGTTCACGCAAAATAAGTCTAATATGAGTAAGGAATGCAAATATTACAAGCATAATGTGGAACTAATGGCCGGATGAATTTCTGTGCGTAATCAGACTTTGTATGACGATGACCCACAATGTTTTACTTTGACGCGCCTGCGGTTTCTCGGCTCATATATTGCAAACCGCGCCGTACACAATTACTAAAAGGATTGTTGAAGAGGTAAGACGCCGGGCTATCTTACTATATCCGTCGCATAAACTCTAGAATACGGAATATGTCATTTTCGCCACAGTTTCGTTGATTATGATGTGAGCATATTTTCCTGTTTCCCTGAAAATTCCTTTGAAGTTCACTCAATGCAGTAAGTTTTATATGACGAAATCTGTAACCTTGTAGGCTCTGTGGAAACGTCATTATCACCCGCTAAAATTAACATCTCGTATGTGCAACAGTCATTCTTTGTTCCTTATCATCCGCTCTCAAGGTTGTAACAGTAGCTTTTTATGAAGTTCGTTACGCACTGCAGAGTGGATCATCGGCACCTGCATCTCGTCTTCTCTCTGAAGCTTTTTTATGGGAATAGTTTCTTAATGAAGCCGTAAAGCTGAATTACGTGATCAGTAAATCTTTTTTTTTTCTTTTTTTATTGTATGGTGTTGTTCAGCGTTCCCTCTTGTGCCAAGATTTCTCGTGGGGTTTTCTTCCACACAACAATGTCCTTGTCACCCTCTTTTATATCCACTACTTGTATATTTTTTCCTTTCTTATTATACCAGGTCTACGACTAACAACCAGAGGTTCGCTGGGGTGGGGGGTAACTGTCCGCCTTCCAGTGCTGACAAAACAAGGGCGTGCGCGACTCGTACCGACCAGCTGCTGTGGTGGAAGTAACAAGGATTCATGGCTGCACATCACAGAGACAGTCATCTACAAATGCGGTACTTATTTGTAGCAAGGACTATATATTATACACACATAAAAAAAGCTTTGCATCACCCCAGTTCCCAGAACTCATTAAGATAGATGTTGACTGTGGATATTGTATCACAGAGGCAGTCCCTTTGACTGTTCAGAGATGTCTCTAAACCCCCCAAATATGTAAACAACCATGCAAGAGCAGTGCCTATTAGACGGAGGAGTCCCGACAGCCGATCAGTTCCAGTCATTACATCAGGAAGGAGGTACACGGTTCGTGTTGTCTGTAGTTCAACCATGCCTAGACGGTCAATACCGTGGTTCGATCGCGTCCGCATTGTTACTTTGTACCAGGAAGGGCTCTCATCAAGGTGAGTCTCCAGGCATCTAGGACTGAACCAAAGAGATGTTTCTCGAACGTGGAGGAGGTACAGAGAGACAGCAACTGTCGATCACATGCCTCGCTCAGGCCGCCCAAGGGCTACTACTGCAGTGGATGACCGTAACCTACGGATTAAGTCTCGGAGTAACCCTGACAGCAATGCCACCATGTTGAATAATGCTTTTCGTGCAGCCACAGGACGTTGTGTTACGACTCAAACTGTGCGCAATAGGCTGCATGATGCGCAACTTCACTCCTGACGCCCATGGCGAGGTCCACCATGCATACAGATGGGCCCAAGAAAATGCCGGATGGACCTGTAACGTACCCTCTCTCTGTTATTTTTTGTTTTGTTTTTTGTTATTGTTTTTTTGTTATTGTAGTTGTAGAGATATGAAATTATTGTAGCAGTTTGCTTAGTCAGCCGTACTTAGGAATTTTTTGACATTAAATGGAGCCTGAAACTTGCGTAATAAATACTTCGCGTGAAGTGCGATTTGCGGCATAAACAAAAATCAGTTGCGGAGATGCAATCCACAGAATATTAACAGAAAAGCTTTAGAACAATGCGCACGACTGACTAGACACGTTCAGTGGGTACGTACATTCAAGTACGAGTGGTTGCGATCTGATGAGAAAGGTCTACCTTAATTTTTTTTGTAAAATAATTACGTCGTAACACACTCGGAGATTGCGAACGTACAGTCAGGGTAGAGGCACGTACCTTCTATCATTCCCCGTGGCCTGGGTAAAAGAATTGCAATTATTTAAATTTAAGAATATTTCTTTTCCAATCGGACTCCTATTTTTATACGAAAGGGAAGATTGCAGGTTCTGAATGTCTCGGCAAAAACACATAGAAATTAATCTTAGCGGCCACCAGAGGAAAGTAGTGAGCACAATCACGTACCTCTATTGTTGAGCAGCGCCGTCGTAAAGATCGGCGCCTCCATCTAAAATTCGCCTTCTCGAATTAACAGAATAATTTGTACTCCATTGGTATGGGATTTAGGCTTGATCTTGACAGAAATTATAAAACACATTTTTCATCATTTAACACCTTCATTTAACACACACACATAGGCATGAAACTATACAGTACGTCTTCACGCCAGCACATCAGAGCAAAAAAGGTAGTTAATACTAGAAGTAATAAAAGAATCTCGAAATTAGTCCCTTGTCTCTCAATGATAAAAAAGTTTTGTAGAGTATTCCTCTGGTATGACTGTCGAACAAATTTTCTTCTTGTATCGTTGAGATTAAATTACAACATTTTTTAGTTCCTTTTCAGACCGCATCACGATCTCTTCACCGATGAGTGTGGCTTATGCCTTCAACCAGTCAGTCATCGGAGACGTGTTTGGAGGCGACTCGGTCAAGCTGAACGCCATGAACACACAGTCCAGCGAGTGAAGCAAGGTGGAGACTCCCTGCTGTTTTCGGGTGGGCCCGACGTACGCCGCTTGTGGTCATGGAAGGCGCAGTAACGGCTGTACAATACGTGCATGCCATCCTCCGACTGCAACCATATCGGCAGCATATTGGCGAGACATTCGTCTTCATGGACGACAATTCGCGCTCCCACCGTGCACATCTTGCGAATGACTTCCTTCAGGATGACAACATCGCTCGACTAGAGTGGCCAGCATGTTCTCCAGACATGAACCCTATCGAACATCCCTGGGATGGATTGAAAGGGCTGTTTAAGAACGACATGACTCACCAGCCACTCTGAGGGATCTACGCCGAACCACCGTTGAGAAGTAGGACAACCTAGACCAACAGTGCCTTTATGACCTTGTGGATAATATGCTACGACTAATACAGCCATGCATGAATGCAAGAGGACGTGCTACTGGGTATTAGAGGTACCGGTGTGTATAGCAGTCTGGACCACCACCTCTGAAGGTCTCTCTGTAAGGTGGTACAACAGGCAATGTGTGGTTTTCATGAGCAATAAAAAGGGTAGAAGTGATGTTTATGTTGATCTCTATTCCAGTTGTCTGTATAGGTTCCGAAACTCTCGGAACCGATATGATGCAAAACTTTTTTTTAATTTGTGTATTAAGGCTGTTGCAACATAACACAATGAGCAGAAGATAAAATTACATCCAAAACATTTAGTAAATATTTCTAATCGTGGCTCGTATTGCATAACGGATTTAGAAGTAAGTACATCTACAACTGCTTTCATTAATCAGTTAAAAATCCATTCACAAGGAAAACATAACAACACTTCGTTTGCAATTAGAGTGTCACAACTTTGGGGCTACTACAGGTGGGAGTAATCTCAAACAGAGAATAGTCGACGCAAAGTGTTCCGAAACGTACCGGCCTTTAACGATGAGTACCTGCAGTGCGACGGTCAACTTAAAGCATTCGTACTAGCTGGTATATTGTGAACTCACAACAACTGATTTGTGTATAGTTATCAGTCTTTTCAACCTTTACTTGGAAAATATGATTGACCAATGCTCATTAGATGACAAAGGAGTAGAAATTGGAGGAAGAAGAGTAGGATGCTTGAGATTTGCTGATGACATGGTCCTTCTAGCCACAGGGGAAAAAGAATTATAGGATTTGGTGGACACCATTGCAACTAACGGAAAAAAATATGGAATGAAAATTAACACAAATAAAACAAAAGTATTGCAATAGGAGGAAATAAGGAAATAAAAATTGTGCTGAATGGAGAAACACTAGAACAAGTGCTAAATTTTAAGTATCTTGGAAGCAGGATAGACACCAACTGGAAGTGCACCACAGAAATTAAAACAAGGATAGCAATGGCAAAAGAGGCGTTTTATAAGAAAAGGAGAATCTTCTGCAGCGGTCTGGACAGAGAACTCAGAAAGAGACTCATAAAATGTCTGGTATGGCGTGTTCTTCTATATGGCGCTGAAACATGGACTATGAGGAAAAAAGACAGAGAAAGGCTGGAGGCTTTTGAGATCTGGACATGGCGGAAGATGGAAAGAATAAGTTGGATGGACAGAGTAAAAAATGAAGAGGTACTGAGAAGAGTGGGAGAGAAAAGACAGTTACTAGATGTAATAAAGAAAAGAAAAAGGAATTGGATTGGGCATATATTAAGAAAGAATGACGGACTGATAAAAACAGTTTTAGAAGGTTATGTAGAAGGGAAAAGGAAGCGAGGGAGGAAGAGATTCCAGATACTGGATGACATGATGGACGGTACAACATACAGCAGCCTTAAGAAGGAAGCAATGGATCGCAGAAAATGGAGAGGCAAAGGACCTGCTAATATAGCAGATAACTGATGATGATGATCAGTTAATAATGAAATGGGTACACGTGTCGCATGACCTTCCGCCCAAAGACGTAGGTATTGGCTCTTCAGCAAAACAGTTTGACGACCACTGCTCTAAACAATAGTGTAGCAACTGCAGCAATTTCAAACTGGTACTGGATCAAGGGCATGAGTCACCCTAATGCCCGTACAAATGGGGAGGAACAGTGATATCAGCTCAGACACAGTGTTGCCCACCCCCCTACTTCTGTAACACAGGTCATAAATGAACCTTCGGGTTGACAACTGCCTTTATTTTTTTCTTAGATGTCCTATTTACTTTAAACCGTTACGGAGATACGTTGTCGATTAATTCGAACCTCAACCAGGTTGTAGAACGTATCAGTTGAATTGGGGACGCCTATCCAGTAGCAGCTGTTTCGCTAAGAAGGAGACGCCAACGTGTAGTGACGAGAATTCCAGGAGACTGACAACCTATAACCGTTGAAAGTGTGCGCATAACTTGAGGAAACAGATCGGAGCTGACAAGGACACAACACGGCAATCGGATTTTTGAATTTTTTTGTATTTAATGTTCATGTTCAGAACTCAAGTATCGCTCAACCACAGCGGTTGGATGCCACTCTCAGGATTTCTCGAGAATATCGTCTTTCAGGTTTTCCGGCCATCTTTAAAGTACGGTCGACTTTCGGCAAGGAGTGTAGATCTATCGTAGAGTGCTTGTTTGTCACGTGGTGGATTCAAATCTGTTAAACAGAGGTGCATGTTCTGCGAGCGTTTCCGTGAAATGTAAAATACATAAAGACGAAAAATTCGGTAGCTGTTGAAACGCGGGATTGAGGCTCATTTCGGTCATTATTTTTTCGTTACTTTCCCATTCAGTTCGAACACTTACGTCATTTAAGTGTAAAATTCATCAATATATGATAATAATTAAAATCACGTTTTCTTATTTCTAATTGCATAGCCCACAGAAAACAACAGTTTTCATTGAAAATATAAATTCTTAATTACTGATGTATTATAACATATCGTTAATAAAAAAATTTAAATTAAATACATGATAAATTATTTTTCCACGAATGTAGTTTATGCTTCACCGAACTGCTAATAGGAAATGCACGTTAATTTAAAGATTTTAATATGTCGGGAATCGAACCCAGCCCCTGTCCCCAGGCGACTACTCTACCTCAGAACCTCGCTGCCTGTCGAATTCACAAACTAACTTCAGCATATCAAAAATGGTCGGAAAACTTCAAAGGCCAATTTCTCTAAAAGTTTTGAGAGATGCATTGAGCCGCTTTCACTTAACAGACACTTGAGTTCTGAACTTCACACATCATAGAAGAAAAAAAAAACTAATTGCAGTGTGGTCTCCTTGTGAGTCTAAAGTGTGGACGTGTCACACGATATCATGCGATTATCCAATTCGTGTGCGATAACAGTACCATGCGCGCCTTGATAATCAGCGGGAAAGGACTGAACAACACCCGCAAGTATCGACTTTGGTTTGTTTCACAGATAACTTTAAACACAAATACCTCGTCCCCATCTCCGACTATACGCGCTAGAGGGGATACTAATGTAATTTGAGGATAGACTACCCAGAAAAAAGTAATGTTTGTTTCCTGGTCGGAGATTCAATCTAGTGACCGATTTTAGGATCACATGGAGGAATACACGCTATAGTCCGCCATAGGCAGTTTCCGACATTTTTTACTGTTCTTTTGTTGTGGGTCACGTGTTGTATTATGAGCTGTGTTTGTAAATGTTTACATATCTACCCATTTACGTGTGGTATAATATATCAAAATTATTTCGAAGAATTGTTAATTGTTGAGTTACAATGTTTTTTGGTGAACAAAACTCTGTACGTATAACATGAGGACGGTGCACCACCTTGTTCCCCGAAGAGGAAGAAGGAATTCTGCATTCGACCATGATTGTGATAGTGACAAATCAACTAAGTTCCTTTACTGTCTTAACAGTTTTACTTGCTTTCAAAATAGAAGCTTGTGTTAGTTTTCGGTAGCTTCTCTTTTTTTGAAAATGTATTGAACTCTTAGACGGTTTTTGATAAAACTTATACTTAATCTGATGTCGTTTATTGATTACTGATGTGTAAAGGAGTCATAATGTAGCACACAGAGTTTACATTCAGTATTGACAAGATCTTTTCCATTGCAACACTCTGACATTTCAATAGCATATTTTTTCACTTGGTTAAAACTTGCTTTTCCGGAGTAGCTATTGTAATTTCTGAAAAAGAATGCAGCACAGAAAAAATTAATGCCATCATTTAAAAATGGAAAAAAAAGTTAGTCATGCAGAACGGTACATTGGCGACTGTCAGCGACACTGTTACCCCCCACTAAAGAGATTTTCTACAATATGCTGGATTCACTTCCTATCTTTCAGCAGTAAGCGTAAATTGCAACCACACACCGCCTACGTTCTCTCTGAATCATGCAGCACAACAACGTACTCAAATAACATGACACAGTTTATTACTTTGACACCTAAAGATAACTGTGTAGCGAAATTACCGTCGAGACGGGATATTAAGTATCTTGCTTGATATGAAACACACACAGACAGCACTGCTTCTTAATTGTGGAATAGATATTCGAATGACGTGCCACATTTCAAATGCAAATACAGCACATAAAGATACGTTTTAACAGGAACTACTGTTGGGACTGGATTCTAAGTATTTAATTCGGTACACAAGTTACACAGAAAATACTTTGAACGCTTGGTTCTTTAATAACTCGTATCAGCAGACGACTGCGAGAAAAATTCCGTAACGCGCTGAACATCTGGCACTTCAAAACTACGGGTGTCTCAAAAGGAAGCTTATAATCGAAGAGCTCCCTGCGCACGCACAACATAACGTAAGACTGTTGGGGGTACGTTTATTGCTCGCTTTTTCCTTTAGGAATTCAGTCGATATGGAGCGCTTCTCAGGAGCGGACCGCGCGTTCTGTGTTCGAGAATTTTACAAAAACGGTGATTCGCCGACTTCAGTGCTGAGGAAATTTTTCTGTGATAGTGGACTGCATAATGTAAATGATGCTCCATGTAAGTGTTCCCCTTATCTGGAAATGGATCAAAACGTTTGACGAAACCGGTCCAGCACTAGCTAAACCGAAATCCGGGCGACCAAGGGCATCAAGAACGGGCCAACCCGTGGAGAGTGTAAATCGGTCTGTTCGTGACATCTTTACCTCTCCATTCGTAGGCGTGCCAGTTCTTTAAATGTGCATAGATCATCACTGCACTGAATTCTGCAAAAAGTTCTTAAACTGCACCCTTACGAAATCCAGTAGCTGCAAGAATTGTAATCTTCAAGCTGCCAGCCATAGTCTGCAGTTAGTTAATGATGTGACTGAGTGCCTTTCATTTAACGACATCTTATCTCCTGGCGAGACTAACTTTCACCTGAAAGGTCACGTCAATACGCAGAATTGCCGCTGCTGGGGTGCAACGGATCCCAAAGAGAAGCATGAGAAACCGCTTCATTCATCAACGTTCACTGCGTGGGCTGCGGTGTCGGCTCGAGGAATAATTGGCCGACTCTTCTTCGAGGACGAGAGTGATAGTGCAGTTACAGAGAATTTGGAATGTTATTTGGCGATATTAAACGACTTTTTTGACCTTAATTTCGAATCTTTTGTAGTTGTAACCAGAGAACACGGTTTCAACAATACAGGTCCACAGCTCACAAGTCCAACGTGTCTGTACTTCGAGGTCGTGAAATTTTTACTGGCAAACTGATCTGCAGGGGGGGGGGGGGAGGGAGGGACATAAATTGCCACCCAGGCAGTCCAGATTTGAGTGCCATGGATTTTTTTATTAAAGTATTGTATCAAATCTGTATGTGTACGTCAATAATCCGACTTCACTGGAGCATCTACCAATGTCTACACGCCGAGTCCTCCTGCAAAATTTTGTTAGTCGTTTAAACGAGTGCAGGCGTGCTAGATTGCATTTAAATTACAATGTTTTTAAGATATAAATTCAAACTGTATATTTCAACAATAAATACAAATTTTGTCAGTAGAATTCAACCTCTACTTTTAGACACACTAAATATAAACTTCCTTTTGAGACACACTCTATTTCACTGACATTAACTATTTTCTGTTCTGTTTTAGCTACCTGTATTTAATAATAAATGATCTATATCAATTATTATTTGTCGAATGCTGTTCCCAAGCATTCGCCACAGTTTCGCTGATTATGGTGTGAGCATATTTTCCTATTTCCCTGAAGATTCATTTGACGTTCACTCAATGCAGTAAGTTTTATGTGACGAATTCTGTAACCTTGTGGGCTCTGTGGAAAATTCATTATCATCCGCTAAAATTAACACCTCGTTTGTGCCACAATAATTCTTTGTTCCTCATCATCTGATCTCAAGGCTGTAACATTAGCTTTTTATTAAGATGGTTACGCACTGCAAAATGGATCATCGGCACCTACCTCTCGTCTTCTTTCTGAAGCTTTTTTATGGGAGTAATTTCTTTATGAAGCCGTTAAGCTGAATTATGTGATCACAAAAACTTTTTTTTCTTTTTTTATTGTATGGTGTTGTTCAGCGTCGCCTTTAGTGTGAAGAATTCTCGATGGGTTCTCTTCCAGACAACGATGTCTTTTTCACCCTCTTTTATATGCACTACTTCTATATTTTTTCCTTTCTTATTATACCAGACCTAAGACTAACAATCAGAGCTTCGAGGGTCGGAGGGTCGTGGGGGGGGGGGGGGGGGGGGGGGGATTGTATTACTGTTCGTCTTTCAGTGCTGACAACTCACGGCCGTGCGCGACTCGTACCGATCAGCTGCTGTGGTGGAAGTAACAAGGATTCATGGCTGCACATCACAGACATCGTCATCTAGAAATGCGGTACTTATTTGTAGCAAGGACTATATACTACACACACATAAAAAAGTTTTACATCACCCCAGTTCCCAGAACTCCTGAAGACTGTCGATATTGTACCACAGACACAGTGACTTTTACTGTTCAGAGATGTCTCTAAACCCCCAAAAGATGTACACAACGGTGCATGAGCAGCGCCTACTAGACGGAGGAGTCCCGACAGCCGATCAGTTCCAGTCATTCCACCAGGAACGAGGTACACGGCAAGTGTTGTTCGTTGTTGAACCTTGCCTAGACGGTCAATACCGCGGTTACTTCGTGCCAGGAAGGGCTCTCAACAAGGGAAGTGCCCAGGTGTCTCGGAATGAACCACTTGTCGAATGCTGTTCCCAAGTTGTCAAGCAAATGCTTCACGCCGAAAAAGTTGATTGTTTACAGTATGTAATCTTATACATTTGATCGTAATGATTTTTTTTTGTTTAGTAATAAATGAGTTCTTTCTCGAAAGCTATAACGTTGTATTAGCTTTAATTCTAATTGTTGTGACTTGGCAACACAGCCAAGCCACTGTGATTGGTAGCCGAAATGCACGCGTTTAAGCTCACGCAGACAGGCGTGAGGTCTGGAACAGTTAAAGGGATTGAGACTAGCAATTAAAGTACGTAGCTGATGGAATACTTAACTTTAATTCATAAATGGTGAACATCGGTCTGACGGTACAGGCATCACAAGATATATAGCAAATGATAATGGCGCCTTGCTAGGTCGTAGCAAATGACGTAGCTGAAGGCTATGCTAACTATCGTCTCGGCAAATGAGAGCGTAATTTGTCAGTGAACCATCGCTAGCAAAATCGGCTGTACAACTGAGGCGAGTGCTAGGACGTCTCTCTAGACCTGCAGTGTGGCGGCGCTGGGTCTGCAATCACTGATAGTGGCGACACGCGGGTCCGACGTATACTAACGGACCGCGGCCGATTTAAAGGCTACCACCTAGCAAGTGTGGTGTCTGGCGGTGACACCACACTAATTCTACTTTTGTAGCTGTGAAGCTCAGAAGTTAAGTCCCATAGTGCTCAGAGCCATTTCAATCATTTGGGAATGGTGTACTGTCAAAGTCTTCTATCAGCAAAAAGTCCATTACAATTCAGCGTGTAGGAGTTTTGCGCTGAGAGTCTACTATATGACTGAAAGTCTCAACAGTCACAGACGGAACCTCAAATAGGGCAGACCACGGTTAATGCACTCAACAGTGCAATTCTCTTCCAAGTTTACTTTATCAGAGCGGGCACATTTCCTTTTTAGTCCACGCACACAACACGTAAAATGCACGAATAGCCCATACAGTCGGAAGCTTCTTTCTCATTAAACTTCACTTTTCTGTGCATACGAAATCGATTGCTTAAAATCATTGAGTTTCCTTAACACAGCCCTACACTAAAAATGTAATGAAGACCTTTTATTTTCAACTGTAGATATAGAATCGTTTTTTATTTGTTGTTCCGGAATGAAAGCAGTAATTTTCAACGGAAAGATCGGTGTAATTTACGTGGTTTCTAATTTTTAAATTTAATTTTTATGATTTTTCATTTTATCATCGAAAAATGTTAGTTCTCAAGTTGTTGATATGATAGTATATTCTTATGTCTTTCAAAAATGAAGTCGAGTAAGTTGGAGTAGTGGCTAGCACACTGCACTCTCATTCTGGAAGACGAAGGTGCAGATCCCCGTCTGGTCATTCCAGATTTAGATTTTCCGTGGTCTCCCTAAATCGTTGCAGACAAATGGCGGGATGGTTCCTTTGACAAAGGCAAGGTCGATTTCCTTCCCCATCCTTCCGTCCTCTGAGCTTGTGTTGCTTCTCTGATGACGTCGCAGTCGATGGGACGTTAATTTATAATATTCCGTCTTTCCTTTCAACAATAAAGAAAGGTGCTGTTGCCCGTTGGACATTCACTTTTATAGCTACGCATATCATCTCAAATCTTTTAAAATGAGGATGCGCAGTACCATCTAACAGCTGCATCTGTCCGTGTTTTGAAGCCCAAAAAAAACAACAACTGTATTGCTGCCCTGATTACGCCGCGTAGTGCAGTCTTGAAGACGTCTTTCAGCATTCCTAGTGCGACTGAAGCCTCCCGCTTCTGAGCTAAGCTAACCCATCTGTATTCTTTCCTACATATTCGCTTACCATTGTCCTCTTGATTATAAAGTTTAAATCAGTCAATACTCACAAAGTTTTTATTCATTGACTGAATGTAATGCCTCGGATCGGGGATATTCTCCGCTTGGACTGGTACCCTGTGTTGAGCTCATCATCATTTCATCGTCATCATCGACGCGCAAAGGCTCTGAAGTGGTGTCAAGTAAGAAAACTTGTACCTAGCTGGCAAACTCCCCCTTATGGCATGCACACATTTCATTTCGTAGAACTGACTGTATCCTCAGGGCTCCTACTACAAACATTATTGCCTACTGATAATAACTGAAAAGTCGAAACCGGTAAGTGAATATATTAAATGGTGTAAGCAGTGATCGACTGATTTAAACTTTATAGCCCAAATTACTGAGCTCACGGATGCTCTCCTTGAATAACATGGCAAATACGAACTTACTTTTCCTAGTATTTTCCGTAAGGCTTATAAAATCTGTTAAGTGTAGCAATTAGGTTTAATCTCATAATTTCTACTTCTTTACTGGGTTCCGCATCTGTTTTCTGCACCAGTGCAGGGTCATCAAGGTTATACATGGATATGGCATGGCTCATGCAAGACAGCCTGCATACGACCCGAATCAAGTAGTCGTGTGCCCCACTGTTCTCAGCCATATTTTATAATAATGTGCTTCTAACAACAAATATGCGAATCCAGAAACATCAATTAACGTTAAGAACTTCTTGAGGCGTAGTTTTCCTGTTCAGCAGCAAGAAAAAGAAATACTTAAGAAAGACAATAATATTTGAATGTGAGCTTAACTTTAATTCATGTTGCTGAATTCGGCCGTGAGCTAAGTAAAGTTGCCGGCCGTGGTGGCCGAGCGGCTCTAGGCGCTTCAGTCTGGATCCGCGTGACCGCTACGGTCGCAGGTTCGAATCCTGCCTCGGGCATGGGTGTGTGTGATGTCCTTGGGTTAGTTAAGTTTAGGTAGTTCTAAGTTCTAGGGGACTGATGACCTTAGAAGTTAAGTCCAATAGTGCTCAGAGCCAGGCTAAGTAAAGTTGGTCGCTTACCTCAGGGGCAGAGCAGTAAGTAGCTCAGCCACTTCGGAGTCAAAAGGATGTGAGAGCGGGAGTATTTTGCTGTTTGTCTTCCAGCACCGACATCTCACAGGCGTGTGCGACCCGCACGGAACACCTGCTGTGGTACAGATTTTGAAGGAGGAAGGGAAGATTGGGTTTAACGTCCCGTCGACATCGAGACGGAGCACAAGCTCCGATTATGTCAAGAATGGGGAAGGAATCCGGCCGTGTCATTTCAAAAGAACCAACCCGGTGTTTTACGGAAATCACAGGAAACCTAAATCAGAATGGTGGGACGCGGATTTGAACTGTTGTCCTTCCTAATGCGAATGCGCTACGCTAACCTAATGCAACGCAATGTGTAACGGAAAAATGACATTCAGAACATTCAGTAAACATTTATGATGGCGTCTCGTATTGCATAATGCATTTTGACATTGTTGTTGTTGTGGTCTTCAGTCCTGAGACTGGTTTGATGCAGCTCTCCATGCTACTCTATCCTGTGCAAGCTTCTTCATCTCCCAGTACCTACTGCAGCCTACATCCTTCTGAATCTGCTTAGTGTATTCATCTCTTCGTCTCCCTCTACGATTTTTACCCTCCACGCTGCCCTCCAGTGCTAAATTTGTGATCCCCCGATGCCTCTCCTACCAACCGGTCCCTTCTTCTTGTCAAGTTGTGCCACAAACTCCTCTTCTCCTTTGACATACGTACAGTTAATTCCCTCTTTCCTTCCTTGGGCCGATGCCCTTCCTGCCGCCACCCTGAACCCCTTTGAAAGGAAGTAGTATACCGCAGCTGTCTGTGTCTGGAGTAAGTCATGAATTAGTGTGAACGTCTGCAAATGTTTGTGAGTCGTGTAACTAAGGCGGAACGTGGAGACCAGCCCGGTATTCAGCTAGTGGGATGTGGCAAACGGCCTAAAAGCCACAACCAGGCTGGCCGGCATACCGGTCCTCGTAGTTACTCCACTGGGCGGATCCGATTCGGGGTCGGCGCGCCTACCTGGGTCCAGGAAGCAGTGCATTAGCTCTGCACTGGCGGGTTAGTTAATTTCCTCTCTGTTGAAACTTATATCCAACGAAATATTTCAGGAGAGATGCATTGGCAAAGCACGAAAGAAGGAGAGCAACCTACATTGGAATTAGTTGAGGTAGGCACACGGACATGAAGCGGAGATAAACTCTATAAACCACGATTATTCCAGCCGGGTCACTTAGAGTGTGTACCTCTCACCGTTCGTTAGGGGACGTTTAGGCCAAAAATATGTTGCCGAGTTACTTATTTATATTCCAGAATATGAAGTGCCGCTTCAACACATGTATGGCAAACGTACTTTTATAGTGAAGTCTGATGTCGTAGTCACATACTTTCGCGTCTCACATTTGCACGAAATTTGATTGACGAGCGAATGAAATTTTGATTGCTATGAAAACTTTTTTTAAAGTGTATCAGTTCGTCGTTAGTTAACAGGAAGTGAGTTTGCAGGTGCACGGGAGACTTGTAGGACACTGAAGCAAAAAATTAGAGGTGTAAAGAGCAGTGACAGTTGGTGCTAGAAAGTAAAACAGCTACCCCAAGGCTATTTCACACTTTGCATCGCACTTCGTCCTGTCCGAGTCTTGCTTAACTTCCATTCGTTCTGCCGTTATTACTGCAAAATACACGTGGCAGTTAATAACCCTTACACGTTCCAATCCGACCAAGCCACAACATAGTAGGCTTTGCATGTTCTAAGCAATCTCTACGTTGATTTAAATCGTTCATATGTTCAGTATTACGGTAATAAAAGCGATCAAATTAGCAATTTGTGCAGCTATGTTAAACACAATAACGTACCGGATCGAACTGTCAAATTAATTTCAGCTTGTTAGAAAGTTGCCGTACTGCAACATAGAGCGTTAGCTCCGGGTAGCCATTCCACTACGTTGTCTCTCTTGTGGTGCTCTCCTCTTAAGGCACCCGTTGCGTTTGCGTTGGAGGTTGCATAAAAAACATATCTCTGATCCGCTGTGAAACACTTCGGGAAAACAAAGTCATAATTTACAAAGACACGTGGAAAATTTTTCATCGAGACCGCAGGAGGCAACACTTAAGGTAATTGAAAAAAATTCACATATATAAGTATATCTGAAGGAGAACTTTGACAGTTCTGTTTACTCCTTAAGATTTGCAACTTCCGTGAAAGTAACGCCAACGATTCTAACTGTTTCCCTTGAAGAACTGCTGCAAAACATCCATGTATGTAATCTTCACATGTCTCACACGAACTTCCATTACATTTATTTATCCGGTACCCTATACTGACATTCCATTTTCTAGGAATGATATGACACTGAAACTTATCGTCTCTTTAGGATCCAGCATAGTCGTTCGTTTGCAGAGCGAGATTTCTTCAGGACTTGTGCTTTGGCTTTGCGTTACTACAGACTTGAAAAGTGCTTACACATGAGAAGAAACGACACATACAGTATTCTTTTTAAACTTGTTGTTTTTGAGTTACATTTTATGACTCCATATAGTCTCATTCACAGCGAGGTGGTTAGTCTGAGGTGGTTCGTGTTTATCAGTTTTCCGGGATGCCTTCTCTAGTGAAATGGCCGCCGATCTAGCTGCTTGGGGAGAGTAGGGCAAGACCTTCGGATAAACATAAATTCGCACAATAAGAATTTCATTGAAATAAACTAGAACTGCACTCATTAAGTAAAAAGACACAAATGGTTACCCAAAAATTTACAGTGGCATTATAAATGACGGCAGGTGTTTAATTAGGTACCTTTCACAATCAACTGATATGAGGAGGAATCAAACCAGGCACCAGTTCACAGTACTGGGCGCACCGTAATCCAGGAGGCTGGCCAGACAGTGCAGTAACTGGTGCTTCTAAAACATACAAATGGTATATATTTAACAAATGCACAATTACTGATTCACAAAAGCTGGTTGCTCTTCAAAATCTCACAGGACTGCACTCGGCAGTGCCTGCACCCTGAAACATATTTAAAACAATCTTTCACAATACTAACAAAAAATTGAAACCCCATAAATAAGAAGAAGTTGAAACGATAATGCTATGAGCTCTCGAACAACTACTAGCCCTCGAATAATAAACCAACAACAACTCCTGGAAGAAACATGATAGGAGCGTAATAGAGATGGATTTGAAATTTGCAAGAAACGGTGCTGATGACGAATGCCTAATATGAAATAGAAATAAGCAAAAGGCACAACATCGACTAGGACAAGTTACAATACTCATATAATAAAGATTTATAATGCGGATGCATTCACTGAGCAAGCTCACACCAGCGGTGGCACTCAAATCTGTTCTTCTCGTAGTTCCAGGAACTCAAAGGAAGAAATGGCCAATTTAAACACAGCACAAATAACATTTAATTCCATCCCGCAATAACTAATTAACGGGCGGAAGCAATTTATACAGAAACAACAAGTAATCAACTTTTTTTATGTCTGTCGGCGCCAATAGCTAAGAACTGGAAAGAAACCGACAGTAGACCAGAGGGATGTGAAGTTCCATCAAGTAGCACCAGACTGGACAATATGTTAAAGATGGCTACGCGACGCAAACACACAGCAAAAGAAAAAAAAAACTCTGAAACGTGCTCACCAAGTTCAGTTCTTTATGGTGAAACAGTATTGCTATAGCAGTCTTCCTTTGGATACCCGACAATTCCTTCGGCCGATCTTCACCCTGCCGGATTCGCATGCTTCTGGACAGTTGGATGCATCTACAAAAGGAAGTATTCCAGAGCGGGAGCGCATTTGTAATAAGAAATATCTCAGAGTGAGGATACATGCATCCTAAACTTTAATGACACGTTGTGGCATACTCCCTGACATAACAAATAAGATGTTGAATGACATGACGGCACGTGGCATGTTACGCTACATGACATCATGTATCATGTTACTTGACTATGGCCGGCCGCTGTGGCCAAGCGGTTCTAGGCGCTTCAGTCTGGAACCGCGCGACCGTTAAGGTCACAAGTTCGAATCCTGCCTTGGGCATGGATGTGTGTGATGTCCTTAGGTTAGTTAGGTTTAAGTAGTTCTAAGTCCTAGGGGACTGGTGACCTCAGATGTTAAGTCCCATAGTGCTCAGAGCCATTTGAACCATCTCAACTTGACTATATTCGCCGCTTTATGGGCTACAATTGGAGAATTTCTCATTTCGGTTACTTCTTTTTCGTAGGACACATATAAACTAAACAATGTGTGTCACTTAAAATCCCTTAAATTACTACTTTGTGCATATAATTGAAACAGAGAGAGTTCCGGAGCTCGTGACTAGATCAAGCGAAGCGTGTCCTTGAAGGGTCAGTGGTAAAATACGAGCGAACGAGGTGGTGCAGTGACTGAGTCACTAGATTACCACCTGAGAGGAGCAGGATTCAAATCGCCGTACGGCCAACATTATTTTCGTTACTGCGACTCCTAATCTGAATGTCAGGATGGTTCCTTTTGTAACTGGGTAACCTCTTTTGATACTAGTCAATTGTCAGTGTGAGCGTTACTGCAAAGGGCATTTGATTCTAAAGCATTATGTCAGGGTGAAAAACACTAAATAAAGTACTTTTTCTCTCTTAACAACATGTGGGCAGGGTGGGTTCTTCCTTGGCTCGGGAATGAGGTAGAATGAAACAGCATTTTTACATAAGATAACTTTTATTGAAAGATTTGTACAATGGTTTCCTTATTGGATTGTTCTGGCTGGGAGAGCGGCAGCCGTGTCGTTTGCGAAGCCTTCTGCTGCGTGGGCAGTGGCATCTGATTATGCCTGGCGGTGTATATCTCGTGTCGCTGTTTCGCCCAGTTGACTGGAGACGCGCATCGTGAGGTGGCCTATTTAATTATTGAGAACGAAGTCGTGAATTGGATGGTGATACCTTGGATGTGGCATCCCAGTGTTTCTCTTCTCCATGCGGCCGCGTGTGTCAATGTTGTGCGTCGGCAAGCGGAGCGGCGCGGCGGGGGAAGACCAGTGTCCTGGACTCCAATAACGGACTCCAGCTTGCCAGTCTTCGGCTGTCAGACCTTCATCACCAGCTCACAGGTGACTGCTGATGTGAGGCCGTCTCCTTCCCGTCCTCACGAGTCACCCGGGTACGTAAAAATCAGTCTTCAAATACCTTCTAACTTCTGTCTTCTGGCGGCGAGGCTGCTGCTTGCTATTGCATTACAGTGGCGGACTTTGGTGCTTCTGTGTACGATGTAGTCTCTTCCTGCATAATGGTCTTCAGCACTGACTGAACTGTACTGGTACTGAACTCGAACCAAAACTGAAATGAAAACTACTGTCCGGCCCACTGCGTCTCGCGTATTTATTTATTTCAGTTCACTGGAGGTGAACGACTTCACGGTCACTGCCTCTTCTGTCACGTTGGAAAGTTTCTCAAAGAATTTTCTTAACGTCAGTCATTGGCTCTTGGAATGTAGGCGAGGGTCTTTGATCACATGTGACAATTGAGAAACACGTGAACGGGTCGGGCGATGCCCTGACGGCTGAATCGACAGCTTCCACTTATGTGGGGACAGTGACGGCTTCTCCTGAACGTGCTGAACTGCAAGCACCGGCCGTTGCCGCTGCTGCTCTGCCCGCTGTTTGCCAGTGTGTAACTCTTCTAAACTAAACTAAGTTTTTTATTTATTTTCTAATTTCTACTTCACATTGATTTCACTAATTTATTTACCTATCTTAAGTACCACTCAACACTTTGTAAAGGGGCACTACAGATTTTCTTCCTGTATGGTTGCAATTTCCAACCTGTTTTCCCAACAGCTCCTCATTGAAAGGATAGTAAATCTTCATCTACCTTACTGTAGCTGTGTGTATTAGATGTAAATGTTCCAGTCTGGTTGGTATTCTAGTGGAGGTCAGCGACAAGAGGGCTGCAGAACAAGATGGAAATGGCAAGACGAAACAGTTGATTTTAATTCTAATTGTAGACAGGATGATACTGGCGGTTACTTACTGCTCTGGGGACCCAACCCACTCCATCTTTCCTCACATAACAGCACAAATCTGCACATGTCTGTAATCGCCACACACACAGCAAGCTATAAGAAGCAGTGAGAAATAAATAAGTTTTTTTTCGACCCTAATGTTCTGCATACGATTACGTTTACTTTATATTATTCTGTGAAATTTTCGTTAATACATAAACTAAAAGCCATGCATTTCCTTAGCTTCTCCCTATCATAGTTTTAAAAAATACTGTACATGCACTAAATGGAGAGCAAGGACGAAAGTGAGAATGTTGTTGTGGCTTTCAGTCCAAAAACTGGTTTCATGCATCTCTCCATGCTACTCCAACCTGCGCAAAGCTCTTCCTCTCCAAATAACCACTGCAATCAACATATATTTGAACCTACTTGATGCACTCGTCTCTTGGTCTCCCTCTGCAGTTTCTACAGCCACCCTTCCTTACAATAATAATTTGACGATTCTTTGATGTTGAGAATGTGTCTTATCAATCGATCCCTTCTTTCAGTCAAGTTATGCCACAAATTTTTTCTGCCCACTTCTATCCAGTACCTCTTCATTACTTTCACGATCTGCCGAGCTGATCTTTAGCGTTGATCCGTAGTACCACATTTGAAAACTTCTGTTCTCTTCTTATCCTGTCAGCTTGTCATCCACGATTTATTTCTGTTTAAGGCTACACTTCAGACAAATTCCTTCAGAAAATACTTCCTAACATTTAAATTTTTATGCAACGTTGACAAATTTTTCTCCTTCAGAAACGATTTTGTTGCTATTTCCCGTCTATATTTTATATCCTCCTTACTTCAGCCGTTATCTGTTATCTTATTGCCCAAATAACAACACACATCTGCTAGTTTTATAGCTTAATTTCCGTGTATACCTCCCTCAAAATCATCAGAAATAAGTCGACTACAATGCATTAAGCTTGTTTTACATTTGTTAATGTTCATCTTATATCCTGGTTCCAAAACAGTCCATTCAGTTCTTCGAATCCTGCCTCGGGCATGGATGTGTCTAATGTCCTTAGGGTGGTTAGGTTTAAGTAGTTCTAAGTTCTAGGGGACTGATGACCTCGGAAGTTAAGTCCCATAGTGCTCAGAGCCATTTTTTTTAGTCCATTCCGTTCAGCTGCGTTCCAGTTCCTTCCCTGTCTCTGGCACAATTACAATGCCATCGGCAGACCTCTAAGATTTTATTTCTTTTCCTTGAACTTTATTTTCTTCCCTCTGTTTTTCTTTGGTTTTATTTACTTCTTTCTCAATGCACAGATTGAATAACACCAGGGATAAGTTACAATCCTGTCTCACTCCCTTCTCAGCCACTGCCGTTTGGTCTCAATCCTTAACTCGCTGTATTTCCCCCCGTCCCTCATCCCCTCCCCCTACCCCCACCTCCTCGTTACTTAAAAAATTTCTAAGAGAGTATTTCAGTCAACACTGTAAACAGCTTTTACTCACTCTACAAAAGCTATAAACGTAGATTTATTTTTCTTCAACCTACAACCTATCTTCTAAGATAAATCATAGGCCCAGTATCGCCTCACGTGTGGGAACACTCCTTCCAAGCCTGACCCTATCCTCCCCGTGATCGGCCTCTACCAGCTCTTCCATTCTTCTGTAGAACAATTCGTGTTAGTGTTTTACAACTATTAATTACGACACTTTCAATGTTCTGTCCAATTCTTCTCGCAGAACTGACTTCCTCTTCCCTTTCTATAATACTGCCTTCAAGTTCATTTCCCTTGTATAGACCCTCTATACACTGCTTACATCTTTCAGCTCTCCCTTTTTGCTTCGTTCTGGCTTGTCATCTGAACTCCTGATATTCATCTGTTCATCACGTGTTTTCCTCCAAAGGCTTCATTAACTTCCCTGTAGGCGGTATCTACCTTTTCCCTGGACACACGTGCTTGTATAAACCTACATTTGCCTTCTAGCGATTTCTGTTTACCCATTTTGCACTTTCTGTTAATCTCAGCTTTTACACATTTTTATTCCCTTTCACTTGCTTCCTTTAATGCTTTTCTGTATCTTGTTCTTTCATCAGTTAAATATCTCCTGTGATATTCATGAACTTCTATGAGGCCTTGTCTTTCTACGTTTTGTCTTTTTCTGCTGCGTTCACTACATCATCTCTCAATGCTAACCAGTTGTATTCTACTGTATTCCTTTTTCCGGTTTCAATAAATTGTTGCCTATCTTTCCCTTTCAAACTCTCAACAATCCCTAGTATTGCAACTTATACAAATCCGATCTCCTTAATTTGCTACCTCTTTGCAATTTCTCCTGTTCCAGATATGTTTCCGAAATCTTTGTCCTACCATTACTTAATCAATCTGAAACTTTCCGGTGTCTCCAGGTCTCTTCCACGTATACAACCTTCTTTTATGATTCTTAAACGAAGCGTTATCGATGATTAAATTATGCTCTGAGCTAAATTATACTTTCCTTTCATTCCTTACCGCCAGCCCTTATTCACCTACCACTTCTCCTTTTCTTCCTTTTCTTACTATCGAATTCCAGTCCCCCATCAAAATTAAATTTTCGTCTCCTTTAACTATCTGAATAATTCCTTTCATCTCATCATACATTTCTACAATCTCTTCATCATCTGCGAAGCTAGATATCAAGCAAACTTCTACTACTGCCGTACGCTTTGGCTTCGTGTCCATCTTGGCTACAATAATGCGTTCACTATGCACTTCATAGTACCTTATCCGCATTCCTATTTTCTTATTCATTTCTAAACCTATTCCTGTATTATCCCTATTTGACTTTGTATTTATAACCTTGTATTCATCTTACCAGAAGTCCTCTTCCTCCTGCCACCGAAATTCATTCTAACCTCATCCTATTCACATTCCTTTTACAATTTTCTAACGGATCTAACATTTGAGTAGTCCCCGCCGGGACATCCGAATGATCGACTGTTCTACCTCCGTAGTACACTACTAGCCATTAAAATTGCTACACCACGAAGATGACGTGCTACAGACGCGAAATTTAACCGACAGGAAGAAGATGTTGTGATATGTAAATGATTAGCTTTTCAGAGCATTCACACAAGGTTGGCTCCGGTGGCGACACCTACGACGTTCTGACATGAGGAAAGTTTCCGACCGATTTCTCATACACAAACAACAGTTGACCGGCGTTGCCAAGTGAAACGTTGTTGTGATGCCTCGTGTAAGGAGAAGGAATGCGCACCATCATGTTACCAACTTTGATAAAGGTCGCATTGTAGCCTATCACGATTGCGGTTTATCGTATCGCGACATTGCTGCTCGCGTTGGTCGAGAGCCAATGACTGTTAGCAGAATATGGAATCGGTGGGTTCAGGAGGGGATACGGAACGCCGTGCTGGATTCCAACGGCCTCCTATCACTAGAATCTTATCCGCATGGCTGTAACGGATCGTGCAGCCACGTCTCGATCCCTCAGTCAGCAGATGGGGACGTTTGCAAGGCAACAACCATCTGCACGAACAGTTCGACGACGTTTGCAGCAGCATGGACTGACTATCAGCTCGGAGACCATGGCTGCGGTTACCCTTGACGCTGCATCACAGACAGGAGCGCCTGCGATGGTGTACTCAACGACGAACCTGGGTCCACGAATTGCAAAACTACATTTTTTGGATGAATCCAGGTTCTGTGTACAGCATCATGATGGTCGCATCCGTGTTTGGCGACATCGCGGTGAACGCACATTGGAAGCGTGTATTCGTCATCGCCATACTGACGTATCACCCGGCGTGATAGTATGGGGTGCCATTGGTTACACGTCTCGGTCATCTCTTGTTCACACTGACGGCACTTTGAACAGTAGACGTTACATTTCTTATGTGTTACGCCCCGTGGCTGTACCCTTCATTCGATCCCTGCGAAACCCTACGTTTCAGCAGGATAATGCACGACCGCATGTTGCAGATCCTGTACGGGCCTTTCTCGATACAGAAAATGTTCGACTGCTGCCCTCCCCAGAACATTCTCCAGATCTGTCACCAACTGAAAACGTCTGGTCAATGGTGGTCGAGCAACTGGCTCGTCACAATACGCCAATCACTACTCTTGGTGAACTGTGGTATCGTGTTGAAGCTGCACGGGCAGCTGTACCTGTACACGCCAACCGAGCTCTGTTTGACTCAATTCCCAGGTGTATCGAGGCTGTTATTACGGCCAGAGGTGGTTGTTCTGGGTACTGATTTCTCAGGATCTATGCACCCAAATTGCGTGAAAATGTAATCACATGTCAGTTCTAGTATAATATACGAGGTGCATTTAAGTTCTAAGGCCTCCTTTTTTTTTCTCCGGACTGGAAAGAGATAGAAACATGTGCATTGTTATAAAATGAGGCCGTGTTCATTGACAATACGTCCCAGAGATGGCAGCACCGTACGGCACATGGAATTTTACCGCCAGTGGCGAGAATGAGAACAGTTTTAAATACTTAAAATGGCGACGTTTTCCTTACTTGAACAGCGTGCAATCATTCGTTTTCTGAATTTGCTTGGTGTGAAACCAATTGAAATTCATCGACAGTTGAAGGAGACATGTGGTGATGGAGTTATCGATGTGTCGAAAGTTCGTTCGTGGGTGCGACAGTTTAATGAAGGCAGAACATCGTGTGACAACAAACCGAAACAACCTCAGGCTCGCACAAGCCGGTCTGACGACATGATAGAGAAAGTGGAGAGAATTGTTTTGGGGGATCGCCGAATGACTGTTGAACAGATCGCCTCCAGAGTTGGCATTTCTGTGGGTTCTGTGCGCACAATCCTTCATGCCGACCTGAAAATGCGAAAAGTGTCATCCAGGTGGGTGCCACGAATGCTGACGGACGACCACAGGGCTGCCCGTGTGGCATGTTGCCAAGCAATGTTGACGCGCAACGACAGCATGAATGGGACTTTCTTTTCGTCGGTTGTGACAATGGATGAGACGTGGATGCCATTTTTCAATCCAGAAACAAAGCGCCAGTCAACTCAATGGAAGCACACAGATTCACCGCCACCAAAAAAATTTCGGGTAACCGCCAGTGCTGAAAAAATGATGGTGTCCGTGTTCTGGGACAGCGAGGGCGTAATCCTTACCCATTTCGTTCCAAAGGGCACTACGGTAACAGGTGCATCATACGAAAATGTTTTAAAGAACAAATTCCTTCGTGTACTGCAACAAAAACGTCCGGGAAGGGCTGCGCGTTTGCTGTTTCACCAAGACAACGCACCCGCACATCGAGCTAACGTTACCGAACAGTTTCTTCGTGATAACAACTTTGAAGTGATTCCTCATGCTCCCTACTCACCTGACCTGGCTTCTAGTGACTTTTGGCTTTTTCCAACGATGAAAGACACTCTCCGTGGCCGCACATTCACCAGCCGTGCTGCTGTTGCCTCAGCGATTTTCCAGTGGTCAAAACAGACTCCTAAAGAAGCCTTTGCCGCTGCCATGGAATCATGGCGTCAGCGTTGTGAAAAATGTGTACGTCTGCAGGGCGATTACGTCGAGAAGTAACGCCAGTGTCATCGATTTCGGGTGAGTAGTTAATTAGAAAAAAAATCGGAGGCCTTAGAACTTGAATGCACCTCGTATTTGTCCAATGAATACCCGTTTATCATCTGCATTTCTTCTTGGTGTAGCAATTTTAATGGCCAGTAGTGTATTTTGCCCAAGATGACACCAACATCATTTAACCATCGTTGATCTGTATGTCCTCCGGAAAAGTAAGGGCTGTAGTTTCCCCTTGCTTTTAGTCGTGCCCAGTGCTAACACAGAAAGGCGATGTCGGCTGATGACACAAGGCCAGATCAATCATTCGGATGGTGCCCCTGTAGCTACTGCTGCCCCCGATCCTCAAGTGACATAAACATTGATCATTTCTGCCTTTTCATCCTCATGTGTATAAACGAATAGTACACATCTTGTAATCAAAACTACAATCCATGCCTGTTTATTGGTTTTAGTACACTTTTATTTGTCCCGTAGCACTGAAATACAAGTGATATAAGTTGGAATTCAAGTGTGCGTCTTTGATAAGTAAGCAGTATTTGTAAGAAGTGAAGAAGTGTAATGGAAACAAACTTTCTCGCCGGCGGTGTGGTCTACGCTCGCTCTGAGACGCAGCCGCCCTGTGACGGTCATTTGAGAGGATCAGGCACGACATGTGGCGCCGGTGAAAGCGCAAATTGTATTGCAGTTGTGAAATAAACCTCGTTAGCAAGAACCTCCCAACCATGAGAAATGTAATGCGCAGTTGCCGATAGGAAATTACTGTTCGTTTCACTGCCGCCCCTTGCTCATTGAGAGGAATCAGCGAGCTAGCGGACCCGTCGAACCTGCACAGTCCGGGAGCAAATGAAAGGTCTAAATAGTCTTCATTGGCAGCTGTGCGTCTGTGTTATTAAGCGCCTTCGTCATGCAACAACGGGAAGTC
Organism: Schistocerca cancellata; assembly: GCF_023864275.1. NCBI lineage: Eukaryota > Metazoa > Arthropoda > Insecta > Orthoptera > Acrididae > Schistocerca > Schistocerca cancellata. Next base: position 1,146,554,075 of record NC_064627.1, read on the forward strand.
TCTGCAAGTAAGCCGGCGTAACACGGCACCTGCTCTGCTCCAACACCCTGCAATAATTCTGGAGAATTCTGGACGCCTGCGCAATTCACTTGAAATAGATTTTCACATCTTGTCCAGAAAATTTTAAGTTCATCGTTTCTCTACTGCTTAGCTACAACATAACAACTGGCAGAAATTTACTGTGATTGTGGGAAGGAGCAAATGCCGTAAGAAATAAAAAAGTATCGTAGGTTTCTAGTGCAACCAATATGAATGTGGACGTTGCTCCTATATGGACAACTCAAGAACTTCAATTTATAATTAAATTGCACTTGAGTGAATCATTACCCTGTGCAATACCTGTAAACCATTACTTCTTGACGATTTGTGTCTCAGTCTCACCAGGCGAAAGACGATTTTTGAACTTATTAAACTAATAAAAAATTGTCTTCTATCTCCGTTGAATGAAGAACAACTAACCATTCAATCCATTTTATCAACTGAAAGAAAAGTTTCAACCTAAATATATTTCAACAATGTTATTGAGAATTTCAGTAACAAAAGGGCACGTAAACCTGTACTAAAATAATATCAATAATAACTACTATCTCTTACTAAGGTTACGAAACTAGCGCATTTTGTAATTGTACAAGCTTAGTTTCCAGGCATCTTGTTCTTTAGTATTTCTTAGAAATCTGTCCGACGGTCGCTTTGCTAAATGCTGATTCGCATTCTAAGTTTCTGTCCTATATCCTTAAAGATGTATATTACAACTACAAGAGAGCAGCGTACACACATTGTAAATACTGGACTTTTTTATCAGCTATTGAATCAAGATTATTCTTTTTTTTTTTATAAAATGTACTAGACAAATATATGAGTTTCCAAGAAGACCGGGGGCCTCATTTAACTTCGCCGCCGCGGGCATCCGATAAACATCGTCCGCCATTTTCTACAAGTTTGACTTGCATATTGTGGAAATTCTTTTAACACGTTGGATAATTACGAGCTAGTGTATGTTCAATTCTTTGCATGCACAATGTTTCTGTATAGTTAACTATTAAGAGACCTTCACGAAGAATCAAGAACTCTGATACCCTCAGACTGGCAGGTCGTCGATGGTCATCGTTAATTGAAATGATGTGTCTAAAGAACTAGCGAATTACTTGCGATAGTAACACAGTTTAATAATTTTATTTATCTTGACCACAGTATTTCATTCAATTTATTATCTCTTACACGTTTCGGAGTTACGCTCTTTTCAAAGGTTCTAAAATAAAACGCTATCGATAGCAAAAATCAGAATGAATCTGTCCTATAAACAGGGTGAGGCATTTAGAAATCTTTCTGGAACTATCTGGAAAACTGCAAATCCAGTTAGAAAAAGGTTGTGACGAAAGTTGTTTGTTTTGAATGGGAACATCCAATGATCGCAAACTCGAGCTTCTGTTCCAACCCCAAGGAGAGGGATTGGGGTTGACTTTGGTATCTTAAAGAGGAAGCCACATTTCTTATTGTGGATTCTGATTCTCCGCGAAAAAATACATTACTTTTATGTTTAACATTTTCTTTTCGTTGCTTGATAGCTGGCGCTGTAATCTAAAAAAATTAAAATCGGTTAAAAACCATCTAAAAACGATAATATATCGAGAAATACACATCACATTACGGTCCGACGAGGTTAGAAAGCCAGTTGTCCTAAAATCTTTAACGAGAGACCAGTTCTTTATAGCAAACAACTTGAGTCTACAGAACATACTGCGTTATTTTGCCCATATTATCACTGTTATTTCTTTCACAGTTTCTGGGTAACGTTCAAAGTAGTTTTTAATTCATTGATAAACAAATTGTTTCAAATGCTTTTCATTTCAGCGATATCTGTGAAAGAATTTACACCAATAATGTGGAAAAGGTAACGTACTATGTTTTGACAATGAAGAGTGCTTGCTATAAAAAACAGCTTTCTCATTAGAGATTTTAGAATAAAACGCCTTTCTAACCTCCTGGGATCCTGAACTGATGTGTATTCCTTTAGACCGCTAAGGTCGCAGGTTCGAATCCTGCCTCGGGCATGGATGTGTGTGATGTCCTTAGGTTAGTTAGGTTTAAGTAGTTCTAAGTTCTAGGGGACTGATGACCTCAGATGTTAAGTCCCATAGTGCTAAGAGCCATTTAAACCATTTTTGAACCTTTACGTTGGGGAGAATGTAGTTTCAACCTTCAGTAACTACCAGTTTTGAATATTAGTAAACTACTGTTTCAGATTTATGATATTTTCATACGAAAAAATTACAAATTTCCACGTTAACTCGCGAAAACCGCCGATTTCGCGTCAACTCCTCTAAAGCCACAAATTTGTTTTTCGTGTTTTCGTTACCCAGAATTTTCCTGCCCCTACACACGGCTCAGTTCGGTACTGTGCAGTGACTGCCAGACAGGCGTGTTCGACCGCCTTAACGGCTTTACTCAGGAGCGGCGTGTCGTCACGTGACCCGATGCGAGCGCCACGCGCGGCGATGGTCGCATACTGTCGAGCTGCTGGCGTCTCTGGCATCTCTGATTCACCACCAGAGGCGACGTCTGCATCCTACGACAAACATCTTATTTTGTACATTATCCAGTTTTTTCGCCAGACTTACATATCTTGCTCTCTTTTAAATTTCGCATCCTTTCTTCGTTGCCTCTGCAACAGCGTTCTGACCTATATTGTGTGCCATTGGGGGATCAGTACCATCTCTTACTAATTTATTTTGCACACATGTCTCAACTGCCTACATTTTGTTATTTATTAAGCTTGTGTGTTAAATTATTAAGGCAACGAGCGAGGGAAGTATGTAAGAATATCGCATTGTACCAGTTTAAATTTCTTGATTCTTTTCTTTGGTGTCTGTCAGAAGCGGAAGACAAGCTTTTTTCCGTGCGTTTCTCGTTGGAGAGTATTGTGAACATACAGTAGTGTCAACGAGAACCCTTATCAATATATATATATATATATATATATATATATATATATATATATATATATATAAAAGGCGAAGTGCTCGGGTTCAAGACTGTGTGAGACAAGGATATGGGCTTTCGCCCCTACTGTTCAATCTATACATCGAAGGAGCAATGACGGAAATAAAAGAAAGGCTTCTAAACATTCTGCGTGGTGTCTGTTTGTTCTATATCGTGTCTCCCTACCACTTTCGCGCAACGACGCTCCGAGCGTGTTTTTTAGGAAATTGACTAGTTTGAACCTGGGACCTGTTGCTGGTAAGGAGACGCCAGACCACACATGACATGTAGAGTTCAGAAGAGTTCAGTGAGACTAGCGATGATATAACCAAATACTTAATGATTTCAGCGTCAGCTCCACTGCACTCCCTGTAAAAGAATCTTAATACTAACTAAATTTAGTGGAAGGGGTTCAAGGCTTTCCTATTTTTAGTTAGCTGGTAAAATAATGTCGAAAAACCACTTAAGTTTACAATTGGAAATTTTATTCTACTCACAAAACATTGTTTATAAATTGCACTATTGATAAAAGGAAATGTTTTAATACAGGATGGTAAAAACCAACTGCGTTGAACAAAAATGTGAACGAATATTCCCTGAATGGGTTTCCAAGTTCTACAATGGATCGAAGGATGACCTATGCCATATCACTCTATAATCTAGGTTTAAATTAAGTTTCACAAAAGAGAAAACTATCAAAATGGTCTACAGTGACCCTCAATTATCTTTAATTACTTATCTAACTTGTCGTAAAATACAGTGGCTGATGTGGCTTCTCAATAACCATATAACAGAAAAATCATCGCGTTTCAGATTTTTACTTCAAGTGGCAAATGTGAACACCATGAGCTTTAATTGACGATCGACACTAGTATTACGCAAAAAGGGGTTGTAACAGATGAGACTTCTGCAGTTCTGAGTGAAGCCTTATGTGCTCAAAAATGCGGCATCGCGTGCGTTCATTACCTTGTTGGTGTTCGTCAGGGGGCGGCGGCCGGCGCAGCTCCATCCAGCTCGCCCTCTCGGAAGCAACTCGCTCTTAACTTCCCCTTACTACAGTTTACCGAAGTTGGTTTAAAAAAAACTATCTGGCTGTGTTTTCATCTGACCAATCAGGGTCTCAATGTTAACCTTAAGCTCCACCTACAAAAATTCTGTCTATCCAATGAGAAACGTTATACTTTTCGTGGTGGGTCAATGTTTTTAAAGTTTGCAACTTAACAGAGACGCGAAAGAGTCTCACGCTAAAACTTGCAGCTGGTGTGGTCCTTTAGTGTTATCGTAAGATCTATACTGTTCTTCTGGAGGGCTCTAGCTTTTAACATGGGCTGAGGGGTGGTCCTAACGTAACAGAGACGCGAAAAAGACTCACGCTAAAAACTTGCGGGTGGTGTGGTCGTAGCGGTTAGCTGGCGACGTGGGTGTCCATCCCTTATCGTAGGGCCTTCTCGCTTAGCACGGTTCTGCTCTCGGCTTCTGTTCTCGTTTCTCCCCTCGGAACTGCGTCTGTCTCACGGTGGGAAGGTATGACATGCATTTAGGCATTCTTGTGTTGGTCTGTGGTATTCCATTTGCTCACTCGTTAATCGTATTACTTTGGTTAATTTAATGTCACGATTTATTCGGAGCTATGTGACATACTACTGAATTTGCTTATCATGTCAGGGTTTTCATGGAAGGTGTTGGATTTGCCTGACACCTTACAGGCTCAAGAGTGGAATTAAAATTCAAGGTGAAAGGATATCAATGATAAGGTTCGCTGAAGACATTGTTATCCTTATTGAAAGTGACGAATTATAGGATGTGCTGAATGGAAACTGAGCGTAAATCGGGTGATGACAAAAGTAAAGAGAGTTAGCAGAAATGAAAGCAGCGAGAAAGTTAGCATCAAGATTGATGATGACGAATTAGACGAAGTTAAAGAATTCTGTCGCCTAGACATCAAAGTAACCTATGATGGACGGAGGAAGGACGACACAAAAGGCAGCCTAGCACTGTGGAAACGGCATTCCTGGTCAAGAGAAGTCTACTAATATTAAACATTGGCTGGTAGCGAAACATGGGCTATGGGAGAACCGGAGAAGAAAATAATTGAAGAAATCAAAGGTTCTCTGGAGAATCGGCGAGGAAAGGAGTATATGGAAAACACTGACAAGAAGAAGGGACAGGATTTTAGGACAACTGTTAATACATTGAGGAACAACTTCCGTGGTACTAGAGAGAGGTTGCAAGTGCTACTCTGGGATGAACAAGTTGGCACAGGCAGAAATTCGTGACGAGCTGCATAAAACCAGTCAGAAGACTGATTACGTCATTCCTAGTCATGTACTCGAGACTGATACCCAGAATCCCAAGTTCTTTGATGATACCATACGCCGTGATTTCTCAGTACTCGTCTCAGGGAGACATCGTAAGTAGCTATTGATAGGTTCCTAGCTATGTAAAATTTCGTTTCATGTTCATCCTTTTTTGGCAAGAATGGACTGACTTCCAGTAAACGAATTGTTCGTGGGATTTTTACCTTTTTATTGGTTTTTCCTACCAGAATTTTATGGCTAAGATACATGTATATTTTTCAGATTAAAAAGCAATTTTTTCTAGAGGAAAGCTAGAACTCTTTTTCTCCCACATGGATCAACAACACAACTCCTGTTGAAGCAGCTTGACTCACACTTGGCAGTTCTGTCAGGTCTTCACAGGTCATCGATTTTGATGCCCCCGAGATTGCAGGCTTTACCTTAGATCCTTTTTTTTTTTACTTCTTATATGGTCAGCAACTTCCTACCCCCATCCTCAATGAATATCCTGCGTTATAATAGACAACAAATTATTTCTGCTTGTAGATATTGTATTATGTAGTCTTTTCGAAGTGAAGTGTAATAGTTGAGGAACCCTTGCAATATTCGGCTTCTTTGGCTTAATAATACACATTAACTATATTTTAAAGGTACCACCCCCCCCCCTCAACCTTCAAGCTGTACTAAGAACTTGCCTGTTGTAAAACAGAAGTTAACAACAGTTCTCTTGGATACTTTATAATCCACGGCCAGCGTCGTTATCTTGTTCTGCTCTCGTCTCCACATAAATTAATGTAAAATGAAAGTAAAATATAAAGTGTAAAATAAATTCAAAATACATATAAAATAAGAGGCAGAACTTTCTGTGTTAAAGTAATGTTACTGCGTTGGAAATTACTTTTTACCGCTTCGAGCGGATGAAACCTTTAAGCTCCACTAACATTACATTTTGTCTCTGCCGCTTTCAGGCACGGAAAATGGAACGAAGCATTAATCCAAGTCTACATCATTCCCGGTGAACGTGGAAAACTCTCCCACTAACTCCGGTGTCGTAATACGACGTAGTTCGCAGCTTGACCGCTCGGTGACACTCCATTCCCGGAAGTAATGGATTAGTGCTTACGTCTGGCCTACAAGACTCGGGATTTATTAGATATGAAAGGGAAAGCAGCACCGTATGTTTGTGATTGCAGACGGACATTACCATGCTTACGTCACCAACACCCAAGCAACGGCGTCAGATGTCCATTAAACTAGTGCTCGGTGATGTCATGATGTCAAGAAAACGGGTCTACCCATAAAATTGCTGTTTTACTATTTTATTACTAAGTGAGAGTGGTATTACGCTGTGTTAATGAAGATCAGTTGAAAAAAAATGAACTAGTGCTGGAGGAGAGATTATAAATCATCATTACACGGAATGGTGTCTAGTATGAAATGGGTGCTAGCATATGAAATCCATTTGCTGTTGGCAACAACGGAAATACGATATGCAGCATTAAATTTATTGCAGTACATATTAAACGGCATTAGCTTATAAGAAGTTCAAATGAATCCATTGCGGACTAATGAACTTCAACTTTGCACTAGTACTGAGTGACGGAACAAGAGAAGGAGGTAGAAGGTATTCAGGGCAGAAATGCGAATGAAAGTTTACTAGATGAATATATCAAAGTAAGATTTTCTAAAAATACAGGTGGTAGTGTGTTTCTGTGTGCTTGGTATCCCTGACCATTTCAGCTGCAGATGTAGTTAAGGACTTACCGTTTCCTTAACTGGGACATTGATCGTTTTCACTGTAGTTCATATCTCTCCAAACCAGGAGTGTAATAGTGTAAAGTTCTACAACGTTCAAATTAAGAAATGCTGCTAGTATAAGAAGAGCCTATTTCAGCAGTGGTACAGGTCCATTTTTGTTCATTCTGAGATACAGAGTCCTAAAGTTAAATGAGCGCTGAAAAATCTGCACTTGAGATACCAGAAATATTCAGGTATTTAACTTTAGGAGTTAAATGAGCGCTGAAAAATCTGCACTTGAGATACCAGAAATATTCAAGTATTTAACTTTGGGACTCTGTATCTCAGAATGAACAAAAATGGACTTGTACCACTATTGCCCCTTCATATATGAACGTTATTCCGAAGTTAGAGAACAGAGAAAGAGAATAGTCTCGCTTCTTGTGTCGACTTGCTTTGACCCAAAATTCAGCGCATTTTCCCGTTAATTTTATGAACGTTTACACGGTAAAGATTACCTCACGTTGTCTTACTACTATTTATGAGAGTTATCGAACGTCATTAAAAGCAAAACTTTAGTTAAATAGTTACTTGAGTGCATTAGTACATAAACATTAAGAGCCATACTTCGAAATCTCGTTCCTGTGTATACCATTAGATGTGTCAAAGATTGTTTCGGTAAGGAAACGTCTTTGTGAAATGTTAGGGTTGTTTACATTACATAGGGCACACCCCATATACGATCGTATCGCATCGAAAAAAGTTAATCTTATTGCAAAAGTTACGGATTTGAACTTAAGCAAGATAACGTATACGTAGTACCAAATTAATAAATGGTAACTAACCTAAACAAAACCAGCATACCATCCATGAACGTAGTAGTGATTCGTTGTGTCATTATTGTTCACAAAGGAAAGTATGAATACTCTTCGTAGAACTCACCTCGATTACATTATCGATGAGTTCTGCTAACTATTCACTGATGTGTATTTCGTTTCTTTCTGTTGAACGTATTCTTCTGCGTTCTAAGTAAAGCATTGAAGTGAAATAAAACAGCAAAATCACTGGTGGATTCTCTTGTCAGAGCACAAGCCATGTCTCTTTAGAGTATGGCTAACATGGAGTAGTTTCATAGCATTTTCATCACGAAAATACACTAGCCGTACGTTCTGAATGAATCGTTTATTTTAAAGAAAACTGATTTGAGTCTGGGCTGAAAGTAAAAAAAAAAAAAAAAAAAAAAAAAAAAAAAAACGACAACGAGGATTTTCTGTACAGATTTCGTAATTTTGTCTTGCTTAAATGTTTTACTTCATACATTATAACAAATAGGTCTCGTGACACGCTGAAATCACGGAGACGCTGAAAGATAAGCTAAAAGATGACGCACCACGGACACGTTGACAGGGAACGGGTGACATAACTGTGACCAGACACGAACACGGAAACACCCGTAAAAGTATTCTCTCTCGTACTGCGATTCAAGTCACACACGACACGTGCGGGTAATATCACCGTCGCCCTCCGTTCGATTTTATGTCCTGCACTCTTTTCATCGCATGTCAGTTATGTGTCTTCAGTTTTGTACTAATGCAAATACCACAAGTGTGCTTCTCACCAACAGTTCTATCTGAGGTCAAAACCAACAAACCTTAAGACAGCTATGGAGAATTTCATTATTGACCTGTGTGCGCTATCAAAATAGGCTCATAATCCCATCGAAAACCCAAATGGTACTGGTTAACAGTTCTATGCTCATTAGCACGAAACATCTGGACTAACAACTATTTTTAATCTTAAATGGGACAAATATCAACTTATCTACCTCAGCAAAGAGTCTAGGACATAAAAGATGAAAATCTACATTGGACTGAGCACGCAACTGGAAAGTGCAAGAAGGCGTCATAATCTTTCCACGCCCTACAAAAATACAAAAAAAAAAGTCACTCTTGACCTGGCAGAAAAACTTGTACATACATGTGTACTTCCAGTATTGATTACAGGGATGTTATCCTGCAAGGTCTTTCTCAGGTTAGTTCTTGGAATCCGGAACTGGTTGTGAACACCTGTGGTCGATATAACTATGACGCTCGACTGATGACCTCTGACCATCGTACGTAGAGCTACGCTGGCTGCGTGCAGAATAGCGCCGAGTTTTCCATACTTCCTGCCTTATCGACTTACACAGTTCCTCATATCTCTCCTCGGCCTTAACGCTCTTGCCTGAACAACATGGCAGAAACACCTGTTCCCATCAGAGCAAAATCCTTTCTGTCCCACTCCATCGCTCGACCACTTTCTGGAAGGAACCTGACTTTGCGGTAACTCCCCTCGTTATATTAGGAGACTGAATAACATCTCCAGTTTCAAAAGGCAGTTAGTGACATGTCTAGTGAACCAAAAATAATAACTATTATATCCCTGTACGCACTCACTATTCTTCATATTCTTCAGTGCAGCCAGATCTTCCACATTTACTCGTGCTTTCGTTTCCCAGTGCTCATTTCTCAGCAATCTCCTCAAATAAAAAAAATGTTTATTTTGTACCCAGCGTTTAAAATTAAAGTGCACCTACTCATGGGGGTCCAGCGCGGGGAGTAATTATCTCACGGCAGCGAAACTTGGTATGATATGCTAATGCGTTTATGAGGAACAGATTTACGCTGAAAAAAGATAGTTCCAATTTTGGTCGCCAGGTGCTAATCTGGCGCTGTATAGCATCTTGTCGATGTCGCTACGCCTCATATTAAACAAATTTTGTAAGTGATGGTTATTTATCAAATTAACAGTATCCCTTTCTCAGTTGTTTGACGTTTTCTGATCACATCCCGTTCCTAATATATTACATATGCAAACATTTCTATGCATCTTTCGTGTATTCACAGTGCCGGATTTGCACCTGGTGTCCAAAACTGCAACTAATTTTTATCTAGCGTAAATAGGTTCCGCATTAACGCATTAGAAAGTCTACGAAGTTTTACGATAATTACAGCCCGCATTAGATCTTTGTGAGTAGCTGCACTTTAATTATAACCACCCAGTACATCTATAAATACTTTTTATGTCTGCCGCTATTATCATTATTACCATTATTATCTTTATTAGTGGCAGCAGCAGAACTGTATAGAAGTACGCCAATATTAACTATATTAATTCTTAGTCAGCATTACTTATTCACATTGTCTCAATAAACACTCAAATCACTTTATTAGCATTTATCATATTAAAATTATTGTTATTTCTTAGACAACTGTGAAGTAAAAAAAGGTACAATATGTTCGAAAATGTGTTCTGATGTAAGAAAGGACCGGAAGGCCGTAATCTGATCCGGTTAAATAAATAAATAAGTAAATAATTAAATATAACCTCTTAGCCTTTATTTCATATGATTTTATGAAACAAGCATATTTGCTCTTCTTTCGTGGTGTAACTAATCTCTTATGCATCTACGAATAGTAATGCTTAATATATTCACATGTAATTGCATCAGAATAACAGGCATCTCAGCCTAGAGGACTATGTCACCTACAGTGTGAAGTTTTTGCTTTCTCTCAGACTACAAAAGATTGGGATAAATATTGCTCTGGTACCATTAGATGTAAATTAATTAGCTGTTGGTAGAAACGTCCCATGTTTTGACAGCTCGTTTATTCTGATACGTATGTGTTACAAGGGTTTATTTTATCTTGGTTTATTAACATACTATTAACAATGCACTGTTAAATTCGATTCAATTTATACACACGTTATAGCAAACACATGATGGAGGATACTGTATTTTACGTTTTTCCACGGTTAATTGTTGACATACTTCCCGGTACAACATGTTTTTCATTCATTTGCTCATTCGTGCCATCTGTTCAGACTATACGCTTCGACAAACCATATGGTAGCAAATATTATAGCCTTTCAAATCTTTTGCGAAGGAGAATTATTAAAAATAGCTCCTCGGTCGGAAAAAGGTTGGTTTGATGGCTGTTGGTGGGTCAAACGCGTCTCATTATTCCTCAGTACTTCAGTAGTCCAATGCTTTGCACTTTGATCCTTCTGGACGATTCCCTTAAATGTTCCATCAATACTTAATTGTGATCTGAGTCACTATCTGCTCCTGGGTTGGCCTTACAATCCAATATCTGATTTATCAATCTCTGCCCATGTAATCCACCTGAAACCTTCCCATGCCTCTGGGACTTTTTCAAGTGTACCTCCACCTCTAGTGATTTTTGAACATTGGATTCACTATTAATAGCTGAAATTTATCGCAAACTCAATTAGTTTTTCTCTGCAACATTAATAACTGGCAGCAGTCAGTCAGTCATCAGCTTAGATGCAGCTTTATAACGCGTTTCGAGAGACAGGCTCTAGCCACGAGGTTAAAACACTAAACTGTGGGTCCTCGTCTTCCATTAACGTCGTTAATTCTTGTCAGTAGTTGTCCCCTCTTGCATCGCTCACTGCATCAGGCCGCGATCTGCTGATCTGCTGTGGGCCCCAAGAGGGTGTAGATGACTCTCTCCAGAGGTCCGTGAGTTGTTGTGTATTTTTTCTCTGTTCTCATGTCTTCTACAAAGCCCATATTCTGCCCTAACTCTTTCTTTTATTTCTTTCCCTACTATATCATTCCAGTCAATCAAGATTATTATCTCCCTTTTACATACTCTAAGACCCGTTCAGTATCCTCATATTATCTCAGTGTCTTCATCTTCTGCTTGTGAAGTCGGCATGTATGGGGGTTGGCAAAAATATGGAAACAACAAAAACTCAACACAATACGGGGTAGCAAAACAGCTTCCATCGTCTTGGAACAGATAGATGCAACAGGTCGCTTATTGTCTTCAAGCAAACTAGTGGCAATATAAGTAACGATGGTGGAGGTGCATAGCGATCGAGCATCCTTCTCTCCAAAGCAGAAGACTCAATCCTATTGAGATCTGGTAATTGTGGTAGCCAGGAAAGACGCGACAATTCATCCTCATGCATACAAAACCAGTCGTGGACATCGTGCGCTCTGTAACCAGAGGCCGAGTCGTTTTGGAACATAGCGTCATCCTTGTGGAGCGATCACTGTACCTTGTGATGGGCACGATCAGCCAAGATGGGAGTGATGCGATCGTGCAGGGTAGCCACGGGACCCATCGAATTCCACGATGCGGATGCCCAATCATCACCGAAACCCTGCCGCGCTTCGCTCTGGGACGTAACCTCAGCCAGAAGTCGGAAACAGTGTGCAGTGGGACTCATCCAACAAACGGACTTTCTTCCGTTGCTCCATAGGCCAACTTTTGTGGCCTCGGTACCACATTTGCTTCACTGATGAGTGGTTGTGTACTTGGCTCCTCCTGCAGTTCCCTGCCTATCGAGCGCCCTTCGTGTTGTTATGCTGCTGGACTGACACTTGCGAAGCGTTGAGGACTTAGAACTGGTGTCGGTCGTGTTCAGTTATGAGAACCCCGCAACCTGCACGCTTGACTAGCGTCTGCGTTTATGTTCGGACAGGTATTTCCCGCGGTGTTTCAATGTTTTTGAATAAACCCTGTATTCCACCCTCACTGACAAGAAAGTTGGCACAACGAGGGCTACTTCTCATACCGAAAGTCATCTGCCGCCATTGGTAATGACATTTATTCAGAATTCAAGCAGTGGCTGGGATCTAACCCGGAACCAAGGACATTACGATTACAGTCAAACACTCTATCGCTATCCACATATATATATATCCACATTTTTGTTCCACAAGACATCGTACGATGTCTGTCGGAACCCCTTTCCTTTTTCCAAGCATGTAGGATTTGCGGGAAGGAAGGTTACCAGTAAGCCTCTGTGTGGGCTCGAATCTCTCTAACTTTATTCTCATGATCATTTCGAGCGACAAACGCGGGAGGAAGCAATATATTGGTTGGCTTTTCTGGGAACGTACGCTCTCGGTACTTAAACAGTAAACCATATACTGTGATGCAGAAAGCCTCTCTTTCAGCGTCTGCCACTGGGGTTCGCTGATCATCTCTGTGACGCTGTCGTGCTTACTAAATGAACCTGTAACGAAACGTGCTGCTCTTGTTTGGATCTTCTCTGCTTCATCTATCAGTCCTATATGGTATGGATCCCATACAGCCGAGCAATATTCAAGTATTGCTCGAATGAGTGTTTTTTAAGCTACTTCCTTTCTTGATGGACTACATTTATTGAGAATACTTACGATGAATCTGTCTGGCATCTGTCTTAAAAAAATGGTTCAAATGACTCTGAGCACTATGGGACGTAACATCTGTGGTCATTAGTCCCCTAGAACTTAGAACTACCTAAACCTAACTAACCTAAGGACACCACACACACCACACACACCACACACACCACACATGCCCGAGGCAGGATTCGAACCTGTGACCGTAGCGGTCACGCGGTTCCCGACTGAAGCGCCTAGAACCGCACGGTCACACCGACCGGCCATCTGTCTTACTCGCAGTTAATTTTGTGTGATCGTCTCACTTCAAATGAGTCTCTACACACACTCCTAGATACTTTATGGAAGTAACTGCTTCCAGTGATAGTTCTGCAATTTTCCAATCATAGAATAAAGGGCCTTTCTGTCAATGTATTCGCAATAGATTTGTTTATGTGGAGGACCAATAGCCACTCTCTGCACCGTACGTCGATCGTCTGCAAATTTTCCTGCTTTTCACTACAATTTCCTAGCGTCATGACTTTTCTGTGTATAAAAGCAACTTACGTTATCTTTTTTCTTTCTTCTTTTGCGTGTGCTGTTTTTCCCGCAGATACGCGGGGACGGCATGGTTAATCGAATGCGGCAATGTTAGTGGAAGGGGTGGCCGGATACCCTTCCTGCCACCACCCCACACTACCCGGGATGGAATTAGTGTACCCCATCTGTCTGCGACTAGTGTAATCCATGGAATAGTGCGAAAGTGTTCAGATGTCTGCGAGCCGTGTAACTGAGGCGGGACGTCGGGACCAGACCAGTGTTCACCTATGGGGATGTGGAAAACCGCCTAAAAACCACATCCAGGCTGGCCGGCACACCGACCCTCGTCGTTAATCCGCCAGGCGCATTCAATCTGAGGCCAGCGCGCCTACTAGAGTTCAGGAAGCAGCGCGTTAGCGCGCTTGTTTTTTTCAGGTTGTAAAAATTACCACGTTTAGTTTATAGTGCCTACATTACGAAAAAAATATTGAAAAAGTTTTTAATTAAATTAATAAAGCATTATTGTTGACAATCGCTACAATCACAAAAACAGACCTAATTTCAAATCTATCGTAAAAACACTGGAATTAACTAAAACTTCCTGGCAGATTAAAACTGTGTGCCCGACCGAGACTCGAACTCGGGACCTTTGCCTTTCGCGGGCAAGTGCTCTACCATCTTTTTTTTAATCCATCTTTTTATTTATTTATTTATTTATTTTTATTTTTTTTTAATTTTTAAATTTTAAGTGTGTTAAGTTATGAGTAGGTGGAGACAAGGCGGGCAGGGGTCGAAACCCGAGGCCTGGCCGCGATGTCTCCCCCCTCCCGTCCCTGAATCACTCCCTCAAAGTAGTTTTTTGATTTATTTTTGTTTTATTTTATTATTTTTATTATTTTTTTTTTCACCAGGAAAAGGGTAAATGAAAAAAAGACCTTTATTGGTACAAACTTAAATACAACAGAAATGCCATCCTTCTGGCGAAAATAACACAAGACATTATACTCGTACAAGGCGAGCAATTTTTTTTTATGAACAAGGTGTAGCAAGAAAAAAGAATAATAATTCTGATGTAATCTAAGATGTGTGAAACAATATACAGTGGAGTGAGGGAAAGACCAGTGTTTTCTGGTGTAGTGCATAAAAGAAAGGAGGCGCGTGTCCATGCGCCTACTCCACTGTGGGTTACAATGTAGAAAGTAGCTCGGGGAGTCTCAGATGTCAGCAGGGGGGCGGGGGGGCGGGAGTGCTGTCGGCGTGTGGCACCATCCAACTGAGCGGGGGTGAAGTAAAGATCGCATGTAGTAATTGGCGAAGAAGGCGCGGTAGCGCGGTCGGTGTTCGACTTCACTGTTTACGGTTTGTAAGTACTGCCAGAAATCAAGGCGTGATTTGTCGCCATCATTATACATGTAGGTGATCGTCCATCCCTTGACCCATACAATCGCATGATTTTTGGTGGCGGGGAAATAAGTATTCTCAGGATGGATAAAAGTCCATGGGTCAACCGAGTCCGGCGGAACGCGGAGGTAACAGGCAACGAACTGTCGGCCAAGTTTCCAGACGTCACTGGTGGCAGCACAAGTGAGTTGATGGACATCGTCATCCACGAGGTGGCAAATGGAACAAAGTGGAGAGTCCTTTAGTCCGATGGCGTGAAGGCGATGATTTGTGGCGAATTTTTCATTTGCGACTTGGTACCATGTTGCCCGGACGTTGGAGAGAAGAAAAGGCTGGTGGATGTGACGCCAAACCGTTGGTCACCGCGTGGACGGATGTCTCAGTTCGATATTGTTGCTGGATATGGAACGAAGGAGTGGGGTGTAAAAATCTTTAGGTCGAGGAGAACGCGTGGTCAGTAAGTGTGTGTGAGCATAACTGAAGTCGACGATGAAATGAGAAATGTGCGTCAGATGGTGCTTGATGTGTCCGACTGGTACTGGTGGTGTTATGGTCGTGGGCACAAGAATTTCCAGCAAGCTGCGCGTAAGGGAGGTGCCCCCGTGCCTCTGCTTGTGCGTGGTGGACACGTACAAGGACGCCGCGCGGAGTCGCACATTGACAAGGCCGAGGCCCCCCGCTCGCGGGGGAAGGGTGAGCGTGTCGTAGCGGACCTTAAAGAGTGTACCGGCCATAAGAAAGTATCCGAAGGCAGCCTGGAGGCTGCGTCCAATAGTTGATGGCAGCGGGAGGACCTGTGCGATGTGGACCATTCTGGCCGCCACATGTTGATTGAGGTATTGGACACGTTATAAAGAATCGAGTCGTTGGAGAAAATTTTGTCGCACCGTCGTGCGGATAGTTTGGAGTGCACGCCGAAAATTGATGGCAGCGGAGCGGCGCACGGTGGAGGTGAAAATGATACCAAGGTATCGTAGTTTTTGTACACAAGTCGTCGTGTGAGAGGCCGCGTCCAATAGGCATCGCCGCGGATTTAGCCACATTCATGTTACACTCCGCTGCAGTGCCGTATGTTGATATCAAATCAAGTACCGTGTGTGTTTCACTCCGTGAGCGGATCAACAGGAGGAGGTCGTCCGCATACACACGACATCGAAAACTGTGCTGTCGCAAAGTGAGACCAGAAAGGTGGCTCGTCAGACTCCCGATGAGTGGCTCCAGGCTTATGGCATAGAGTAGGGTCGAAAGTGGGCAGCCTTGCCGTACGGAACGCCGGATCGCCACTGGTCCCGCCACACGGCCGTTAACCTGAATCAGCGATTCGGCGGTGCTGTACAGGCGCCGGATCACGTCTATAAAGGCTGGTGGAAAACCCATGCGGTTCATCACTGATAACAGAAAAGGATGCCGCACTTTGTCGAATGCGTTGTCAAAATCAATGGCAACCACTGCGGCGCGGAGTCTGCACGCCGCTGCCAGTGCAATTAAATCGCGACTTTCTCCTGTGGCCGTTTGTATATTAACTGAGCCACCCGGAGTTGTCTGTTCCGGGGATAGAATGCTAGGCAGGATCTTGCGGCATCGCGTTGCCAGTAGGCGTGTAAATATTTTACAGTCTGCGTTAAGCAGAGTCAGGGGACGGTAATGTGCTGTCGTCACACCTGCTGTCGGTTTGTGGATGGGTATAATAATTCCCATGACGAAGGACGGCGGTACGGCGTTCCCCATCGTCAGCAGTTCATGGAAACATCGTTGTCCACCGTGACGCCATTAGTGTCAAGAAAGCGCGATAAAATTCTATCGGCAATCCGTCGACAACAGGTGACTCATTCAGAGCACCTTTTTTGATTGCATCGTGGATTTCGTCACGCGCAATGGGCTCCATCAGCTCGTCCGCTTCGTCGCTGGTGAGGGTGCGAGTTACGTGTGGTAACACAGACTCCTCAGCGTGGTTGTTGGTAGTCTCCTCCTGGTACATTGTGCGGTAGTGGTCGATTTCGGCCTGGCAAGTGACGTGCTGGCCGCGACAGGTGGTGATCTCGGTGATGAGTTGTTGTCGTCGATGTTTCCTATCGGAGGCGATATGATGCATGGTCGGATGTTCTTATTCCGCCGAATCTTGACATCGGGTTCGCACCATAGCCCCCTGCAGTCTACGGCGTGTCAAAGTTACAATTTGCGCCTTAATCCTGCTGCGTTCCCTCTGGGTGTCGGGGGTGGGCGGTTGGGCGTCCAGGTCGCGGAGAACGGTGTAGAAATAGTCGGTAGTGTGTCGGTGCCACATAGCAACTTCCTTTCCATACTGAATCGAAGTACGTCGAATGGCAGGTTTGGCACATTCCAGCCACCTGGTCAAGGTCGTGCAGTATTTAGGTAAGCGACGTTCACAGGTGGCCCATATCTCGGTAACACGTTGAAGACATTCGGGATCATGAAGATGGGAGGTGTTTAGCTTCCACGGTGCACGACTACGCCAGACCACTTGCTTTGGGAAGAGAATGTTGGAGATGTAGGCACAGTGGTCCGAAACGGCCAGGGGCCAAAGTTCTGCACCTTGGACTGCAGGTGTGAGTTCCCGAGAGACGTAAATTATATCAAGGCGGCTCGCGGAGTGACTCGTCTGGTAAGTATGTCCAGGCGCGTCGCCGTGCCGAACTTCCCAAGTGTCGCGGAGCAACAGATCTCGGACGACAAGACGCAGTTCTTGACAGGTGTTGTAGTGGGGCACTTGATCTTTAGGGTGCAAGACACAATTAAAATCACCTCCAAGCAAGTAATGGTCGCAGCGTCCAAGAAACAAAGGAGCGATTTCTTCTGAATAGAAGAGTGCCCTGTCGCGTCTGCGGGTGGAGCCTGACGGAGCGTAAATGTTGACGATACGCGTCCCCATGACGGTGACGGCCATGCCTCTGGCAGATGGAAGGTATGTGATATCGGCCACTGGAATGCCTTCTCTGGCGTAGATGGCTACGCCGCGTCCCAGGTGGTCACCAGGAGAAGGATATGTGTTATATCCCGCGACGTCTGGAAGTGTAGCCAGGTGTACTTCCTGTAGTAGTGCGATGTCGACGTCCGACGCCCATATCATCTCTCGCAGCAGTTGAAGTTTCACGGGTGAGCTGATGGTGTTAGTGTTGATCGTCGCTATTCGGTAGGTTTGGAGCCGTACCCTGCCGTGGAGGGGAACTCCACCGGCGCAGGATGAAGAGGGACGAGGCAACGGTGAGTCGTGCCGTACGCCACCTGACGGCGTTATCAGCGGCGTGACGATGTTTCCGTCTGGGGTAGCTCTGTCCCCAGCGTGTGGTCCGGGTCCTCATCGACGTCCTCACTCCACACCATTGAAGGCGCTGTCGTTGTGATGGTCGTACGTTCCACTTCGGTCGTAGGGGCGGAGGACGTCTCGGCGGCAGTCGAATCGGTGGAGTCCATTGGTTCAGGAGCACCTGAGCGAGCCAGTAGAGTAGGCATCGACGCATCCACAGTCGGCGTCATGTTGTCGTCATTCGTATCGTCGTGTAGGTTCTCCGAGGCCTCGTCGGGTCGGACGGCCTCTGGAGCATCAGGGGGAAGTGATCCGTCTCGTTCCGAGACCGTACGGCGCCTCCTCTTGCGCTTCTTAGGTGAACGTTGTTTGCGGGTTCGTCCCTCCGTGTCGGAAGACGGAAGGGAGTCGCGTCGCTCTGAGAGGAAGGCCGTCGCGGGAACGTCAAATGAAGGGGCGTCCATATGTTCAGGCGGGTGGGTGTCGGAAGTCGTCGCTGTTGGTAGTGGCGCCGGAGTAGCGTCAGGCTTTGAGCGCGACGTGTCGGCCCCGGCGGTATCCGTAGCAGCTGGAAGGGCCACCGGTACGTGGTCCGATGGGCGGCGGCTGGTGGGAGGAGAAGAGAGCGCCGATGCGTAGGTGATCGGCAAAACCGTCGTCGGAGCCGGAGGTGCCACGGTAGTGGCTGGCAATTGGGTGATTCGTCGCTGAAGACACTCAGATCTGAGGTGGCCTTCTTTGCCGCACCCGGAACAGGTCTTGGGTTGGCCGTCGTATATGACAACCGCACGGCACCCGCTAATTTGCAGGTAAGATGCCACGTGGCGATGGAGGTCGATGGTGATCTGCCGTACACCGTTAAGAACGGGGTACGTTTGGAATTGCGCCCAGCGTTCGGCAGTGTGGCCATGTACAGTGCCATAGGGGCGGAAAGCTGCGATAACGTCTTCCGCCGGAAGCTCGAACGGGAGTTCGAAAACTCGTATGGTGCGCATTCCTAAGCCGGCATGGTCGACAGTTACCGCTCCGACATTGCCGTCGGCGTGGCAAAAGCGTAATCCATGGTTGGTGTCACGAAGTATTCTTTCACATACCGCGTCATTGACGACTTTGACGTACACAGTACTGCTTAATATGGACAAATGGATGCCCAAGATGTCAGAAGCTGGGATCTTAGCAACGTCGTGTAGGAAGCGTTCCACTTCCGAGGCCTTTGGTCGTGCGTAGTCGTTGCAGAAGTTGAATCATAAAGTTGATTTTCAAAAACGGTTGGTCATGGTTCTAGTGCACGTAAGCGACACGTAAGTGACGGCTGCTGAAATGTAAACAACAGCGAGCGCGCGCACTCCGCAGGCGGAAACAACAACACGTCCGCACTGCACGGCGGCCAGAGCCGGACTGTGGCGATCCGGGGCCGGCGCGCCTACCAGAGTTCAGGAAGCAGCGCGTTAGCGCGCTCGGCTAACCTGGCGGGTCTTGGAACTTCCGTTACCTACTGGGTCATTTATACAGGGTGTGACGGTTACAAGTGCAGATTCTTGATGATGAGGATAGTTAAAATTAAAATTTAAAACAGTCTTGATCGCAATTGTTTTATTGGAGTGAGTGACCGGTTTAGAATCTTTCATAGAGTCATCTTCAGACTCCAGAGCGGTGGATAGACACTGCCAGACTGAAAGCTATGTGCTGAGATTCGATCAGGATAGAGCCAGTGAAAAATGTCGATAGTTCCCAACTGCAAGGTTGAACGAGTAGTACATCTTCGAGTAGTAAGATCTTTGACAGCTAACAGAGCTAGGTGCACGCGGTAGAAGTTTGAGTAGTGGTGAGGAGATGCGCAGAGACAGCAGACGTGTTTCGAGTCAGAGTTAGATGCCTGCAGGAGGCAGCCGGGTCGTGACAGCATCAAAGTAAGAATTGGCGCTACGCACATAATAAGCTATATATTGAGCGAAACTCGGCACATACCTGGGGAAACTAGAAAGAATAATTAATAAAATAGGTTTTCTTTGGTTAAATAATGTCTAAAAGCTAGATAGAAATCCCATTGTTGATGCAATAAGCGTTTTGTGAAACTTTCTTGTAAATCCATGCTATAGAAGTTTTTTTTTTTTTTTTTTTTTTTTAGTTTTACACATGTGCCTTAAAAGTTTGAACAATAAATATTTTTTAGATAAAATTAGAGTTTCATCTCATACCTTATGTCATTCTCCGCATCCTGTGCTTGCATTGAACAAAAGGTACATTAAAGTAATATTCCCATGAGTAAAGCTAATAATTTCATTTATCAGAGTAAAATAATCTATAAGCCATTGCACAGTTGGCAAATTATTCAGATCAGGACAGATTTTTATTAAGTAACAAACAGGGCCAAAATGAGTAAAGTTATCCAAAATAATTTTATGCCATTGCACTATGGCTGAGTTGAATATACGTTTTATTATCGGCTAAACGGGAAGGAGTGCACGAGATAAGTCCACAGACGCAGTCAGATGCAGGTTGGTGACTTTCATTTATTTTTACCACTAAACTTTCATGCAGTCAGCTGTGTATTTTGAGTATTATTTTTCCAACAATATTTTCATGCAGTCAGATAAAGTTCAGTTCAGTTAAATACGCAGTCAGATGCAAGTTTTATTAAAGACTAAAGCAGTCACATGCAATTCAGTCTAGTTTAAATAGAGAAGTTTTATTAACAACACTTTCAAGACGAGTTCTGTCGACTCTCGACAGACTGCTCGTGTGAGCAGTTACATTTCAAAAATAATTTCAAAAAGATGAGGATAGTGTACTAAGCAACACCAGTATTTAGTTAATTTGCGTACTGTCAGCGTACGCAGGCGGAAATTTGAATCGTCAATTTTACCGCCGAGTCGATTCGCGTTGTGTATGAAGTGTGTTGTTTTCCAGCTAGGTCCTGTGACTTTTCCTATCTTGATCAATCTTCATGTTCTACTCCTTGCTCACTTATTTTGATATCTGTATTTTGTACTCTGTGGAGCAGTCTAAAGGAAGAACTACGTTGTGATGCTATTACTCCAAATGAGGATAGCTAGGCACGCTTTGACCCTCGAAAAGCGGTTAAAGTTGTCACTACTGCTGTGAGGCTAGTCGTTGTCCGTGGAGCATTGGTCAACTGCCTTCAGGTAGGTCTCAGTCGAACCAGTGGATCTGAAGAAGAGCACCGCAACTACGTAGTCACTGTCCCGTCTCCTACCGCTTACTATCATCACCTCCGTAAAATGAACAATACAACAGTCTAAAGTCAAAAAGCGGAAAGGCACGCACAAAAGAGCACCATACGTTTCCACTGGAACAAAGGGAACTTCTTGCATCCTTTACGATCTCGCCAAGTCCTTCTCGTAGCCAGCTTGCTGATGTCTCTTCTTTCTGACGTGAGGCCTTGTAAGCCCTCGGCTGGACCGCACAGCTCCCCCTACTCCGGCCCTATCCATGCTAGAGCTGTCGGCTGACCCCAGATTTCGCGAGCTCCAAAACGGCATCATTTATTTTTACGTTCAGTTCTTTCTGGCCATCACTTCAGAGGCTGAACGCAGGGATATCAATTAGTCGTTTCCTGCTGACGCTCACATTAGTTCTTGTAAAATGCTGCTTCTTGTTAGCACTTCAAAAACTTTCGTTCCAGAAGCACCGTCCACCCTGTGGAGATAACTCGCCTATGGAAGCAGGAGAGTCAACCCACACCACCACCAATATAGCCGGATTAGGGAAGACAGGCACGTTATCTCGAGTTTGGGGAATAGTACCTTTCCTCTGGAAACCGGAAAATCGTACTACCCGACGGGTGTGTTCGTCAAATGGTAAATCACACCACTAATTACTGACAATGGCCGCCCTGGAGTATTGCAGTTCGTACAGGATCGATAACAGGTGGTCATTTTTTGACCGTGTGCTGCTGACGTGAAGACGTGACAGAGTAGCGGGTAATGAGCTGCCAGGTTTGCCACGTGGCCATGACCTCACCGTGACTGACGGCGCAAAATCACTTAGTGACGAACGTGGTAGAAAGCGTGACAGTTTTGCTCACTCCACCGAAAGAAAGACTTCTCGACATACTAAAGCAACTGCAGAGTTCCAGTAGCGGGAAAAGACGTCAGAAGTGAACAATAAATTTAACCAAAGGTGTTATTTTAATCTCTGACACAACACCAACAAGGAGTTGTGCGACATAAACGAAAGTTGGTAGGCGTGTTTCTGATGAAAGATGATGTCAATTCAAATTTAGCACCAGTTGCACAAGAGCGACGCAAATTAGGTTTGCTTTAAATACGCGCTGTAACGGTCGTGAGCATCAGCTACGCATGAGACTGAACGATGTGAGACAATGTTAATCAAGAATGTCCTTAAAGCGACAAAAACACCAATACCTCATTGGCAGGACACTTAGAAGATGCAACAAGTCCACTAAAGAGACAGCTTGCACTACACTCGTTCGTCCTCTGTTAGAATATTACTGCGCCGTCTGGGATCCTTACCAGGTGGGATTGACGGAGGACATCGAAAGGGTGCAAAAAAGGGCAGCTCGTTTTGTATTATCACGTAATAGGGGAGAGAGTGTGGCAGATATGATACGCGAGTTGGGATGGAAGTCATTAAAGCAAAGACGTTTTTCGTCGCGGCGAGATCTATTTACGAAATTTCAGTCACCAACTTTCTCTTCCGAATGTCAAAATATTTTGTTGAGCCCATCCTACATAGGTAGGAATGATCATCAAAATAAAATAAGATAAATCAGAGCTCGAACAGAAAGGTTTAGGTGTTCGTTTTTCCCGCGCGCTGTTCGGGAGTGGAATGGTAGGGAGATAGTATGATTGTGGTTCTATGAACCCTCTGCCAAGCACTTAAATGTAAATTGCAGAGTAATCATGTAGATGTGATGTAGATGTAGATGTAGATGTAGATTGGCTTTGAACGAGGTCGTGTTGTAGCGCTACGAGAAGCTGGATATTCCTTCTGCGATACTGCAGGCACACTTGGCGGGAAAGCAGTCACTGTTTTCCTTTTTTTTTTTTTTTAGTCATCAGTTTTCTGTCTGGTTTCATGCAACCATCCATAAATTCTTCTCCTGTGCCATTCTTTTCATCTCAGAGTAGCAATTGCGCTCTACGTCCTCAATTATTTTCTGGATTTATTTCCATCTCTGTCTTCCTCTACAGTTTTTATCCTCCGCAGATCCCTCCATTACAACGGTAGTCATCTCCTGATACTTTAGCACATGTCCTACCATCCAGTACCTTCTTCCTGCAGTGTTTTCCATACGTTTCTTTTCTCGCCGGTTCTGCGAAGAACCTCCTCATTCCTTACCTTATCAGTCCACCTCATTTTCAACATTCTTCTGTAGCACCACATCTCAAACGCTTCGATTCTATTCTGTTCCGGTTTTCACACAGTCCAGGTTTTACTATCACACAATGCTGTGCTACAGACGTGCATTCTCAGAAATTTCTTGCTCAAACTAAGGCATGTGTTTGATACTAGTAGACTTCTCATGGCCAGGAATGGCTTTTCCGCTAGCGATTGTTTGCTTTTTATGTCCCGCTTGTTTTGTCCATCATGGGTTATTTTGCTGCCTAAGTAACAGAATTCTTTAACTTCGTCTAATTCGTGTTCCCCAATTGTAATGTTAAGTTTCTCGCTGATCTCATTTCTGCTACTTCTCGTTGCTTTGGTCATTCTTTGATTCACTCTCAGTGTTCCCCAATTGTAATGTTAAGTTTCCCGCTGATCTCATTTCTGCTACTTCTCGTTGCTTTGGTCATTCTTTGATTCACTCTCAGTCCAGATTCTGTACTCGTTCGACTGTTCATTACATTCAACACATCCTGCAGTTCTTTTTCACTTGCACTGAGGACAGCAATGTCATCAGCGAATCTTATCTTTGATATTCTTTCACCCCGAATTTGAATCCCACTCTTGG
Source organism: Schistocerca cancellata (assembly GCF_023864275.1). Lineage (NCBI taxonomy): Eukaryota > Metazoa > Arthropoda > Insecta > Orthoptera > Acrididae > Schistocerca > Schistocerca cancellata. The sequence continues at coordinate 1,146,578,392 of NC_064627.1, forward strand.
ACTTTTATTTCCCTCATTGCTTCTTCGTTCTATAGATTGAATAGTAGGGTCGTAAGACTACATCTCAGTCTTACACCCCATTTAATCCGAGAGCTTCGTTCCTGGTCTTCTACTCTTATTTTTCTCTCTTTGTTCTTGTACATATTGTACTTACCCCACCTATCCGTATAGCTTACCCCCATTTTCCTCAGTTTCAAACATCTAGCACCATCTTACATTGTCCAACGCTTTTCCCAGGTCGACAAATCCTATGAATGTGTCTCGATTTTTCTTCAGTCTTGCTTCTATTCTCAACCGCAGCTTCAAAATTGCCTCTCTGGTGCCCTTAGCTTTTCTAAAGACGAACTTGTCATCCTCTAAAAGACTACCAGTTTTGTTTTCCATTCTTCTGTATATTACTATTAGCAACTTGCGTGCATGAGCTGTCAAGCTGATTGTGCGATAATTCTCGCACTTGTCGGCTCTTGCTATCTTCATAATGTGTGGACGATGTTATTCCGAAAGTCTGATGATGTATCGCCCGTCTCGTACATTCTACACATCAACGCGAGTAGTCGTTTTGTTGCCATTTCCCCCAATGCGTTTTGAAACTCACATGGAATGTTATCTATACCTTCTGCCTTTTTTATTTTAAGTCTTAAGAATCTCTTTTAAATTCTTATTCTAATACTGGACCCACTATCTCTTCTCAGCTGATTCTGTTTCTTCTTCCGCCACCTCATCAGAGAAACCTTGCCCCTCCAGAGGCCTTCAATATACTTTTTCCACTTATCCGCCCTCTCCTCTGCACTTAACAGTGGAATTCCCATTGAACTGTGAATGATGCCGCTCTTGCTTTTAATTTCACAGAAGGTTGTTTTGACTTTCCTAAATGCTGAACCCTTCCTTCCAACAATTATTTCTTTTTCGGTTTACTCACATTTTTAATGCAGCCATTTTGTCTTAGCTTCCCTGCACTTCGTATTTAATACGTTCCTGAATTTCCCTGAACATTTTTGTACTTCATTCTTTCGTCGATCAGCTGAAGTATTTTATCCGTTCTTTATGGTTTCTTCGCACTTGTCTTCCTTGTACCTACGCTTTCTTTCTAACTTCTTTCATTGCCTTCTTTACAAATGTCCATTCCTCTTCAACTGTTCTCTCTACTAAGGTCCTTCTTATTGCATTATCTGTAGGCACAGATAACTTAGAAGCCCCGACTCGTTGAAGGTTATCATTTCGTTGGTTGTTCATTTTTTTTTTTTTTTTTCTCTTGGTCATTTCGCCCTTGGCAGTCCCCTGCAGGAGATCAGAATGGGGGGTATTCCGGAATCTTTCGCCAATGGAGATACTTTTTCAATTGCAGGCAACATGTCCTATGGGTACACATAGTGTGTCTTTAACGCAGTGGTTCCAACTGGCTTCTGCATCTCATGCTGTTGATCATTGCTGACTCTTCCACCTTTAGCGTCCGTTTTCCACTCCAAGGGAAAGAGAGTTCGTCTGTCCTCTTTGACAAGACCGTTGGCCGAACGAGGGTGACTTTTTGTGCCGGAAGTTATTATCCGTCACTGGTGATGACTTTGAAAGGGTACAGTACCGCCCGACATTGAAAATAGGTACAACATTCTTCGTTATTCTTGTCAGTACAACATATTTTTTCTAATAATAACTCAATTTCAATTAATACAGCGAAGCCGGATACCACTGTGGGAAAGAATGACAATTTATTTATTTAATTGATCACATGTGCACTTCCACAAAATAAATCCCTACATCCAGTTTGGTGAGATCTGTGAAATGAATGAATGTATGGTCGTCTGCTAGCTGCAGATAGTGAATGTGAATATATGATCATCTTTGAGACGATCCTTTGGTCACCTTTGATGGAACCAAAGAGATGAAATTTACCTGAGCTTTGAGCTGCCTGAAATGTGGCTGACCAATACGGTAGCATGGTGCTCCCCCACCTTGACGGAGGTGCGAGATCGGTCATGTTTCAGCACTCTGCCGCTGGATCTAGTGTTGGTAAGACGTGTCTTAGGTGTGCTCTGTAAAGACAAAAGAGTGGAGACACGGTATGGATGTGAAATACGTAAGAGTAGTTTGGAATAATAATTTCTCTATTTCAGGAACTTTTGTGGGGAGAATTAAATGTCAGGCAGGTAATATTAAGGGGATCGTAGTAATCTTCGGAAGTGACCAACGGTCACAATGAAACCACGTGTAGCAATAAGTTGAAATACTTCCGAGTGCTTAAGTTAACCTGATTTACTAGCGTGTGTACTATAAGTTGGAAATATTTAAGAAATAGCGTGTGCAGGACTTGAAATTTGAGACGAGTACTTCCACGTGGTGAGTACTGTGAGTCTGAATCTGTGTATGAGACAAAGGATAAAGAGAAGTACTCGTCCATGGTATCAGTTGAGGACTCGCGTGTGTGATGAATATGTTCTTAATATTACTTTGCGTGTTATGTTTCCGTGTGACGCTTGATTCAAATTATAATACTCTGAGAGAGAAGCAAGGTGAGTCAGCCGTCTATCCAGCAATGCCACTTGGCTTGCATTGCCCAGGAAGACGTCCATATATCCTCCAGAGTTCATAGTAGGAAAGAAAAGTTACGAAGTAGGGCAGTGTCGTGTGAAACTGGAATAAATAATAATTGAAGTGGGAAAGCTGACAGTGATGTAATTATAACGTTGTGACTATTATTTGTGTTGTATGTTGCCAGTGTGATGTATTTCATGAAATATAAGTATGTGTGGTTGGCATGGGAGAGTAACAAGGTAGTTTCAGAGGCAGTGGGTTATGCATGTTCCTTTTTGTACCACTCGGTCTGGAGGAAGTTTTTGGTGATGATGGGTGTAAGAGTCGAAGTGTGAGATATAGCGAAAGATCCACCATCCTATCCAGAAAGTGCACTGTAGCGTTAAATAATTACGAGACCATAAGATAGAGAATCACCAATGTAAAGCCATGCCGACTGGGCGGAATTTCTCATTTGTTATTGTTGCAGGTTATAGAATTTGTGTGTTTAGATTACAGAATTTATCGGAATAAATAAGATAGTGAAAAGAAAAAGATTGGTGACCTTTTCCTTCGAATAGTATGTCGTCATGATACCTAGGATTTATAATGTGTGCGCCATTCATATTCAGTGCGATGGCCACGTGTTGATCAAAGCCATTAAATAAGAAAGAAAATGTGGTATTTCCAGTGCGTAGTGAAGAGTCAGAGTTGTGTAAATTACTAATAGTCAGATGTGCGTTTCCGTTTCCGTTGCGTAATATTCAAACAGGAGAATAACTTGTAACTTAATTGTGAGTACTAGAGCTCATGTTACTCGATAAATAAGAATGAATCCACTCGCTTGGCAGACCACTCATCTTGCAGGCCTGTCTGCTTGATGCCACAGTATGAGCAAGGCATGTGGGTGCCTCTCAACTTTTATTCAAAATTTCAGCGATGAAGAGGTTCGAACCCAGGACCAAGGACTTTTGATTGCTAGTCAAAGACGCTATCCCTTCTTTTGCTCGCATTTTTTTTACTTTTTTTGTTTTTCTACAGGAATGAATGGACACAGCTTCAGGACGGGTGGAGGCCAGGGGGTGGAGGGGTGGGGGGGTGGGGGGGTCGAAACTCGAGGCCTGGCCGTGATGCCTCCCCCCCCCCCAACCTGTCACTGTGCAGGTCCCCTCACATGGACGTGGTACTAGGATGGGTTTTTTATTTCAATTTTTTATTTTATTTTAGTTTCTTATTTTCTTAATATTTTATTAAGTTTCTTCTTTATTTTTGTTGTTATTTGTTTTGAAAAGAAAACTAGATACACAAAAATTCCGCAATTCCTGAATTCAAAATTAAACAAAGTTTTTCTCTAGGAAGAACACAACGTGAGAAGGCTCCAGAGAGAGAAAAAAAGCTACCCAATTCTTTTACGATTAAAGACAAGGTGCAACATATTTGTAAATATAACTGATAATATGGAAGCCTCTGCCCCTTCCAATGAGCATTGGCGAAAAAACAGGGGGTCGGGAGCGTTGTCACATCCGACTACATAGTCCAAGGAGTCATACGATCGAGTTAGTCTTGGTCCGAGGGAAAACGGGGAAGTATGGACAGAGAAAAAGATCAACCGAGAAAGCAGCTTCGGTTGCTCGGGTAAGGAAAGCTAGTTGTCGGCGAATCAAGTGCCAGTATTAGCTAGTTGTCGGCGAATCAAGTGCCAGTATTTTCGTCCACAGGAGACAAACCTGTGTGGTAATGGCTCAGGCTGATGACACGTGTCGAAAAGACCAGTCGGACTGAGACCAATGTGGTGGAGGCGTTCTTTGGTCGGGATCAGATTGTGAATGACGCTACACCACGGGAGGATAGGAAGACCAACGTGAAACCACACTTTTACAAGATAAGAGACGCGCGGCCATTTCAACAGCGGAGAGGGATGACAGTACTCCCCAACGAGAAAGCAAGGATCTGGTGGTAAGGTATGCCACTGATAAAATGTCATCTCCCAGAAAACTCGTTACAATATAAAATTCACGAACGCACCGCAGTTTAGGGTTGATCCGGCCAACACCGGCCGCTCTAAGATATGTAAACCAGCAAGTTGTAAGGGAATGAGCTGCTCGAATACATGTAAAAACGATACGCCGTATAAATCGTACGGAAGCCCTCATTCTGATATTGGGAAGTCCCAACTCTCGTAGGAGACGTGACCTTGTAACCTCTTCACACCGAAGTCGAAAAGTATGACATTTCTGAAGGAAACGACCGGACATTTGGATCAATTTGCGCGCCATCATCGCGGGGAGTGGGAATAATTGTGTAACGCAGTACACTTTGCTGACAATGATGGAGTTTAAGATCGTCACTTTGTTAAGAAGACTAAGGGAACGCCGTTAGTTTTCAGGAACTGCCGCTTGAATTCGATTCGTCACCTCCCTCCAACTGAGTGCCGCCATTTTGATCGGACGGCGGTCCACGGTAATTCCCAAGCAACAGCGGCGAGCAACAGCGGTTGCCCACGGAATGACAACGTGTTGACATCGCTGCAATGGTAACAGAGTACATTTTCGTTCATTAACGCGGGGCCCAGAGAGAGAAAAAAAAATTAATTCAATATGTCCTTGAGCAAAAATACATCATCGGCATGTCGAAGCAATACCATAAAATTAACAGCGTGCGCTAGTACCGAGAGGGTTTCTCGTAAATCTTCCAGCCACTTAACTGATCAGCAATACATCCACATCGATACTCTGCTAATCACATTTAAGTGCCTGGCAGAGGGTTCATCTAACCACCTTCACAATTCTCCATTATTCCAATATCGTATAGCTCGTGGAAAGAATGAACACCTATATCCTTCTGTAGGAGCTCTGATTTCCCTTATTTTATCGTGGTGATCGTTCCTCCCTATGTAGGTCGGTGTCAACAAAATATTTTCACATTCGGAGAAGAAAGTTGGTGACTGGAATTTCATGAAAAGATTTCGTCGCTACGAAAAACGCCTTTCTTTTAATGATGTCCAGACCAAATCCTGTATCATTTCTGTGACACTCTCTCCCATATTTCGCGATGATACAAAACGTGCTGCCTTTGTTTGAACTCCTTCAATGTACTCCGTCAGTCCTATGTGGTAACCATTCCACACAGCGCAGAAGTATTCTAAAAGTGGACGGACAAGCGTAGTGTAGGCAGTCTCCTTAGTAGGTATATTACATTTTCTAAGTGTCCTGCCAATAAAACGTAGTCTTTCGTTAGACTTCACCACTACATTTTCTGTGTGTTCCTTCCAATTTAAGTTGTTCGTAATTGTAATACCTAGGTATTTAGTTGAATTCACGGCTTTTAGATGAGACGTATTTATCGTGTAAACGAAGTTTAACGAGTTCCTTTTAGCACTCATGTGGATGATCTCACACTTTTCGTAATTTAGGGTCAACTGTCACTTTTCGCACGATTCAGATATCTTTTCTAAATCGTTTGCGCTTTGTTTTGATCTCCTGATGATTTTATTAGTCGATAAAGGACAGCGTCATCTGCAAAGAACCGGAGACGGCTGCTCAGATTGTCTCCCAAATCGTTTATATAGATAAGGAACGGCAAAGGGCCTATAACACTACCTTGGGGAACGCCAGAAATCAATTTGTTTTACTCGATGACTTTCCGTCAATTACAACGATCTGTGAGCTCTCTGAGAGGAAATCAAAAATCCGGTCACATAGCTGAGACGATATTCCATAAGCACGCAATTTCACTACGAGGCGCTTGTGTGGTACAGCGTCAAAAGCCTTCCGGAAATCCAGAAATACGGAATCGATCTGAAATCCCTTGTCAATAGCACTCAGCACTTCATGTCAATAAAGAGCTAGTTGTGTTTCACAGCAACGATGCTTTCTAAACCAAAGCTGACTGTGTGTCAATAGATCGTTTCCTTCGAGGTAATTCATAATGTTCGAACACAACATACACTCCTGGAAATGGAAAAAAGAACACATTGACACCGGTGTGTCAGACCCACCATACTTGCTCTGGACACTGCGAGAGGGCTGTACAAGCAATGACCACACGCACGGCACAGCGGACACACCAGGAACCGCGGTGTTGGCCGTCGAATGGCGCTAGCTGCGCAGCATTTGTGCACCGCCGCCGTCAGTGCCAGCCAGTTTGCCGTGGCATACGGAGCTCCATCGCAGTCTTTAACACTGGTAGCATGCCGCGACAGCGTGGACGTGAACCGTATGTGCAGGTGACGGACTTTGAGCGAGGGCGTATAGTGGGCATGCGGGAGGCCGGGTGGACGTACCGCCGAATTGCTCAACACGTGGGGCGTGAGGTCTCCACAGTACATCGATGTTGTCGCCAGTGGTCGGCGGAAGGTGCACGTGCCCTTCGACCTGGGACCGGACCGCAGCGACGCACGGATGCACGCCAAGACCGTAGGATCCTACGCAGTGCCGTAGGGGACCGCACCGCCACTTCCCAGCAAATTAGGGACACTGTTGCTCCTGGGGTATCGGCGAGGACCATTCGCAACCGTCTCCATGAAGCTGGGCTACGGTCCCGCACACCGTTAGGCCGTCTTCCGCTCACGCCCCAACATCGTGCAGCCCGCCTCCAGTGGTGTCGCGACAGGCGTGAATGGAGGGACGAATGGAGACGTGTCGTCTTCAGCGATGAGAGTCGCTTCTGCCTTGGTGCCAATGATGGTCGTATGCGTGATTGGCGCCGAGCAGGTGAGCGCCACAATCAGGACTGCATACGACCGAGGCACACAGGGCCAACACCCTGCATCATGGTGTGGGGAGCGATCTCCTACACTGGCCATACACCACTGGTGATCGTCGAGGGGACACTGAATAGTGCACGGTACATCCAAACCGTCATCGAACCCATCGTTCTACCATTCCTAGACCGGCAAGGGAACTTGCTGTTCCAACAGGACAATGCACGTCCGCATGTATCCCGTGCCACCCAACGTGCTCTAGAAGGTGTAAGTCAACTACCCTGGCCAGCAAGATCTCCGGATCTGTCCACCATTGAGCATGTTTGGGACTGGATGAAGCGTCGTCTCACGCGGTCTGCGCGTCCAGCACGAACGCTGGTCCAACTGAGGCGCCAGGTGGAAATGGCATGGCAAGCCGTTCCACAGGACTACATCCAGCATCTCTACGATCGTCTCCATGGGAGAATAGCAGCCTGCATTGCTGCGAAAGGTGGATATACACTGTACTAGTGCCGACATCGTGCATGCTCTGTTGCCTGTGTCTATGTGCCTGTGGTTCTGTCAGTGTGATCATGTGATGTATCTGACCCCAGGAATGTGTCAATAAAGTTTCCCCTTCCTGGGACAATGAATTGACGGTGTTCTTATTTCAATTTCCAGGAGTGTATGTTCTAAAATCCTGCTGCATATCGACGTTAACGATATGGGCCTGTAAACTAGTGGATTACTCCTACTACCTTCCGTCGAGCGATCGGTTGTATATGATTGTTAATTATGGGGGTAACGCATCAGCATACTCCGAAAGGAACCTAATTGCAACTTTAAATCATGTGCCGCAAAGAGCAAAACTGTGTCGCCTCCCCTACATGTTGAACACATTCCTCTTAAAGGACTCTTCCCTCGATACTATCGTTCTAGAAGTTTTGCTCCGTAGCTTGCGTTCACAGAACCGTTATCTTTCTCTTATGGAATTGTGGTCAGGGCATGCATACGGTGAATCCGAAAGTCTAAAGAGAAGAAAGAAAGCGAGGGGTCTCCCGTCGGATGGTGAACTGGGGAGTGAGTTGTCCACTCACTACGACACACCGCATGACTGAGACAGGTCGCATTGAGCACCTGCATCAAGAGACCGTGACTGATCCGGTAAAACGCCTCATTAAAATCGATAAAAAGCAATGCTCCAGAAAGGGAAGTCGCTGCAGCCACCGAGACAAAGTCGCGGCATTCGGCTACAGAAGTCACAACGTGCGGACAGGGACGTAGCTTCGATGAACACCAACAATCGACAACCGCCCGAACGATAGTTTTGTGAACGAAATTAAGTAGTGTGATCGGGCGGAATTTATCAGATTCTGGACGTCTAGTTGTCTTCGGAATTAGAACAATTTTACCAATCCTGAAGGGGTCAAGAATCAAATCTCCCCCCTCGTTTACCAGAGACTTAAGGATATCACCAACTAGAGGCGGAAAATGTACATGACATTTCTTACGATTACCGTCGAGTCTTGGAGATTTTTGCGGTGGTGAATCAACAGTGAGGCGCATCGCATCGCAAGAGAAATCACTTAGAACGTCATCATTTAACGTGGGAGTAACCTAGAGGAGAAAACCCGTGAGGGACAATCGTATCAGTAGCATTGTCATCATAAACGTCGGTAAAGTAATTATAGATTGCTGTGGAAATGTCGCGTGTGGATGTCAGTACATGACCATCGATGTGAGTAAGGGACGTGATACAAGTTCGTTTGCGTAGCGTCCACTGCCGGATAATGTGATCAGTTCATCCTGTAGGGAAGAGGCCGGCCGGTGTGGCCGAGCGGTTCTAGGCGCTTCAGTTTGGAACCTCGTGGCCGCTACGGTCGCAGATTCGAATCCTGCCTCGCGCATGAATGTGTGTGATGTCCTTCTGTTAGTTAGGTTTAAGTAGTTCTAAGTTCTAGGGGACTGACGACCTCAGATGTTGAATCCCATAGTGCTCAGAGCCATTTGAGCCTGTAGGAAGGAGCGCACCCTGACTCCTTCATGTTGTTGCCTGTTTAGTTGAAGAAGTTTCGTCTTAACATGGCGGACATCCTTAATCTGTAAGGGAGCTTGTCTGCCACCGCCATAAAGTTGACACAGGGCGGAATAATAAAATTCCTGTGTCCGACGGTGGTTCCTCGCCCTCTCAGCGCTGTAACGCGTTAACGCTTTCTGGACCAAAAGTCTGGCATGCCCTGACCACCATTCCAAAAGAGAAGGATAACGGTTCTGCGAACGCAACCTACGGACCAAAACCTCTCGAACGATAATCTCGATGGGAGAATACTTTAAGAGGGATGTGTTCAGCACCCAGGGGAGACGACACAGTTTTGCTGCTTGCGGCACGTGATTTAAAGTTACAGCTACGGCACGGTAATGAGTGAAGCAAGCGGGTATCACGTCTATAACAGATGCTCACATAAAGAGTCAGAAAGACAAAAGTGATCGAGTCGGGTGCTGGAGGTAGCTGTGAAATGCGTGTCCCTGACGAGAGTGGGGCATTGACAAATCCTCGCGTTTCGAAGAACGCACCAAATCATTTAGTTCCTTACTGAAATTAAAATTAGGGGCCTGATCAACAGGACGCAAAACACAATTGAAATCTCGTATAAGTTCCTGCGAAGTTTTTCGAAATAAACGTACTGTATACTCTTTACAAAAACGTGCACGATCTATGGCACGACCAGATGCTGATGGACTATAAAGAAGGATCAGAGTAAGGTCACGGAAAGCGCCTCGTATTCCTCGCCCGTTATAAAGAACTTAGAAATCAGTCACTGGTATTCCCTCTCCGTAAAATAACGCAGTACCAGTAGATAGTTGAGTAGCCACATTAAAGAAAGTACAAAAACCGGAAATAGGAAACATTTTCAAATAACACTTCTTTCAAAAATATCTCGTCTGCGCCTGAGTCGCAAATAAATTGTCGCAGCACCGCAAGTCTTAAGCTCGGAACTAATTCTGTTCACATTCCATGTAAGAAAGGTATAGGCCTGCACCTGTCGACTGCCAAAACCGATAGCCGTGGGAGAGCCAGCCGTGACAAAACTCTTGCATCTGACGAGCAAGATGTATGAGACGGGCGAAATACCCTCAGACTTCAAGAAGAATATAATAACTCCAATTCCAAATAAAACAGGTGTTTACAGGTGTGGAAGTTACCGAACTATCAGTTTAATAACTCACGGTTCCAAAATACTAGTACGAATTCTTTATAGAAGAATGGAAAAACTGGTAGAAGCTAATGTCGAGGAAGATCTGTTTGGATTCTGGAGAAATGTAGAAACACGCGAGGCAATACTGATCCTACGTTTTCTCAAAGAAGATGGGTTAAGCAAAGACAAACCTAGGTTTATAGCATTTGTAGTCCGCCACGATAGCTGGGTGGTCAGCGTGACAGATTGCCGTCCTACGGGCCCGGGTTCGATTCCTGGCTGGGTCTGGGGTTTTCTCCGATCAGGGACTGGGCATGTCCCCATCCCCATTCGGCCAGCAGGTCGCCCAATGTGGCGTCGAATGTAATAAGACCTGCACCAAGGCGGCCGGACCTGCCCCGGCCAATGACGCCAAACGCTCATTTCATTTGATAGCATTTATAGACATAGAAAAAGCTTTTGAGAATGTTGACTGGGATACTCTCTTAAATTCTAAGGGTGGCAGGGGTAAAGTACTGGTGCAAAAGGCCATTTACAATTTGTACAAATATCAGATGGCAGTCATAAGAGAGTCGAGGGGCATGAAAGGGAAGCAGTGGTTGGGAAGGGAGTGAGACAGGGTTGTAGCCTCTCCCCGATGTTATTCAATCTGTATATTGAGCAAGCAATAAATGAAACAAAAGAAAAATTCGGAGCAGGTATTAAAATCCATGGAGAAGAAATAAAAACTATGAGGTTCGCCGATGACATTGTAATTCTGTCAGAGACAGCAAAAGACCTGGAAGAGCAGCTGAACGGAATGGACAGTGTCTTGAAAGAAGGATATAAGATGAACATCAACAAAAGCAAAACGAGGACAATGGAGTTCCTCGAATCAAATCAGATGATGCTCAGGGAATTAGATTAGGAAATGAGACACTTAAAGTAGTGCATTGGTTTTGCTATTTGGGAAGAAAAATAGCTGATGATGGTCGAAGTAGAGAAGATATAAAATGTAGACTGGCTATGGTAAGGAAAGCGTTTCTGAAGAAGAGGAATTTGTTAGCTTCGAGTATAGATTTAAGTGCTAGGAAATCTCTGTATGGAGTGTAGCGATGTATGGAAGTGAAACATGGACAATAAATTGTTTTGACAAGAAGAGAATAGAAGCTTTTGAAAATTGTTGCTCCAGAGGAATGCTGAAGATTATTTGGATAGATCACGTAACTAATGAGGAGGTACCGAATAGAACTGTGGCCAAGAGGAATTTGCGGCACATCTTGACTAGAAGAAGGGATCGGTTGTTCTGAGGCATCAAGGGATCTCCAGTTTAGTACTGGAGGGAAATGCGGAAGGTAAAAATCGTAGAGGGAGACCAAGAGATGAACACACTAAGCAGATTCAGAAGGATGTAGGCTGCAGTAGGTACTGGGAGATGAAGAAGATTGCACAGGATAGAGTAGCATGGAGAGCTGCATCAAACCTATGGTGTCACCGCCAGACACAACACTTCCTAGATGGTAGCCTTTAAATGGGCCGCGGTCCGTTAGTATACGTCGGACTCGCGTGTCGCCACTATCAGTGATTGCAGACCGAGCGCCGCCACACGGCAGGTCTAGAGAGACTTCCTAGCACTCGCCCCAGTTGTACAGCCGACTTTGCTAGCGATGGTTGACGGACAAAATACGCCCTCATTTGCCGAGACGATAGTTAGCATAGCCTTCAGCTACGTCATTTGCTACGACCTAGCAAGGCGCCATTACCAGTTACTATTGATGCTGTAAAACATGTACCGTCAAGAGCGATGTTCACCATTTCTGGATTAAAGTTAAGTATTCCACAGCTACGTCCTTTTTTTTTTGCTAGTCTCATTTCCTTGACCTGTTCCAGACCTCACGTCAGCCTGCGTGAGCTAAAACGCGTGCCTTTCGGCTTCCTCTCATAGTGGGTTGGCTCTCTTGCCAATCCACAACAAAACCAGTCTGAGGACTGAAGACTACAACAGCAACACATTGTTATACTGTGTCTTGGGGTTTCCATAAATTACGGAAAGTAGTCAATTTCAGTTACGTGCAGTGGACAGGGAGTGAACCCCGTTTGGTTACAGTTTAGCAGCGCGCAGGTACCTGTCGAAACACAGGAAACAATTGTACCTTGTCGGTAATAAATTAAGCCCACAGGCAGACGAGACACTTAGGCGCTACCTCTCAAAGCAAACAAATAGCGGCGGGGCAATTACACGCGCGCGTGTGTGTGCGCGTGCGGAACAAAGCCGGGCAGGCGGGCCTGCGCGGCGCGGCGCGTCACTTAGGCGGGCGGTCGCGCCCGCTCCTAAATGGCCCGTGCTGCGCATCACGGCCGGGAACCGGTCGCTCGCCGCCCGCTGTGCCGCCGACGCAGCTACCGCCGAAAGCCCGAGCCGGCCCGCGCCGGCCGTAATTAAGGCGCGCCGCTTCGCAATTTGTCAGGGTGGCGGCCCTGCGCCGCGCTTTCCCGCGTCTCCGCCCACACGGCCGGCGCGGGTCGCGATCCCCGCGGGGGTTTTCGTCCTCGGCCGCGCCGCAGTACGTGCCCGCCGGCCGGGTGGCCACTTTCACCCGCAAGAATTCCTACCAGCGGCGCACGTGCCACGTCTGCCTAACTGCCAGTTTCGCTTTCTATCGCATTAACCTATCCCGCAAAGGCTCAAGTGTGTATTAGGACGTGTGATGAGTCTAGCAGCCGCACCACACAATTTGTTTGCCGAAGAAGCAATAAACGAAGCGGAAGATTCAGAAGAAAAGTGCGAAAAATACGAGAGAACATAATATGTCTATTAATAATGAGCGATGATATTTCCCTTCTAGATGAAACAGAGAAAACTATATTTAGATACGCGAGCCCCGTGTAGTGGACCGCTTAATTTCTTCTTTTTGCCACTAGTCTTCCGCATAGTGTATATCAGCCATACCACATAATTTGTTTGCCGAAGAACCAACGAAATCAGCGAAAGGAACGAAGGAACGTCTTCAGAAATCGAAGAGAATAAAATGCAAATGTTGATAATGACGAGTAATTTTGCCATAATAGACGAGAGAAAGAAAGAGATGAAACGTCCCCTTAGAAAAATTAATGAATGACTGTGCTGATAAACCCCTACGTTATTTGATTTTCAAACACCTGAGCAAAACTGAACGTACTCAGACATTCACTAAAGTGACACACAATATTTTTAGCGCAACGCAATCTGACTTTTAATAATCCCTACAAAAGAATGGCCCTGACTAACATTAACCTATACGTTTCACAAATCACTTACCTCACAAAAATCTTCGTTACTCGAACTACTGCAATACAGCGAGCGGCACTACTGCCAGCTAAATAAAAGATTCAAACTACTGAAGGCACTAACTACTGATAGGTATATATATATCAGTTCATGACATCCAGTCTTACAAATTTACTGTCTTTGTCCAGATCGTCCGCTCTCAAAACTCCGCCATCTCACTCCCCACATCCACCACTGCTGGCGGCTCACCTCCAACTGCGCAACGCTACGCGCTGTTCACATCCAGCTGTCCAACACTAAAATAGCCAACAACAATGCAAACCAGCCACGGTCTGCACACAGCACAGCCAGCGATTTTCATACAGGGCGCTACGTGGCGTTACCAACAAAACAAACCTAAACAGCCCACTTACAGAGAGACATACACAGGGACTCGAGACCCCCGCACTGAGCATCTTGATTCATTTTTCCAACACCACTCTTCGCAACAGCGGGACCCTTGTTCATGTCACATATTAATGAACAACATTTATCGTAAACTCATACTTTCTTAGATGATGCAGTTATCTGTAATGAAGTACTGTATGAAACGTGCTACGTAGCTATACAGTAAAAGCTTGGTAAGATTTCAAACCGGTACAGAGATAGCCACCTTGCTTGAAATGTTCAGAAATGTTCAAAATTCAAATGGCTCTAAGCACTATGGGACTTTAACGTCTGACGTCATCAGTCCCCTAGAACTTAGAACTACTTAAACCTGACTAACCTAAGGACATCACACACATCCATGCCCGAGGCATGATTCGAACTTGCGGCCGTGGCAGCAGCGTGGTTCCGGACTGAAGCGCCTAGAACCGCTCGGCCACAGCGGCTGGCTACAGAAATGTAAAACTGTGCATATCAAAAAACGAAAAAAATTGTCGTACCCTCTAACTGTAATACAATGTCGCAGTTGGAATCTGTCAACTCATACAAATAGCTAGCTGGTTGTAAAACATTTCAGTGATACGAAATTGACTGATTTGCATAGGGTCAGTCGCGGGTCAAGCATATGTCACACTTTACTCCGTTGATAGAATATTGGGAAAATGCAATAATTCTAGGGGGGAAATATGTTTCAAAGCACTAATGCCATGCATCTTACAGTTTTACTCAAGTGCTTGGGACCCCTTGTAAGTACGACTAACACGGTATATTGACTGTATACAGAGATGGGCAACACGAATGGTCACAGCTTTGACACGTGGGAGAATGTCACAAAGATCAATAACACACTCATATTCTTTTTATAATTGCTCCTGTTTATGCTTTTTCTCTAACAGCATCTTCAGATCAAATCTGTGCTGAAGAAACTCAAGTGTCAGACTCTTGAATACAAAAATTAACTATACCGAGATAGCCTACGTATAAAATTTCAAGAACCGGCTTTAAATCCTGACTACAGTAATATACTACAACCACACACGTATGGCTCCCATAAAGATCGTGAGGACAAGATTACATTAATTACAGTGCGCTTGTATGCATGTGAACAGGCAGTCTTCCCGCGCTCCATACGTGAATGGAACGGGAAGAAACCTTAATAACAGCTACAGTGGGACGTTGCCTCCGCCATTCATTTCAGTGGTTTGCACAATATCGATGTAGAACGACATCATCTCTGGAGCGCGCTCACGTATGCAGCGCGGCAAGAATGATTGAATGGCTCTGTGCGTGCAGTAATTATTCTGATCTTATTCTCACGATCCCTAACTGAGCGACACGGAAGTGGTTGTAGTATATTTCTAGAGTCACCATTTAAAGGCGGTTGATGAATCTTTCTTAATAGACTTTTTCGGAGTAGTTTACGTCTATCTTCAAGTGTGTTCTACTTCTGTTCTTTCAGAATCTCTGTGACACTCTCCACTGTTTAAAAAAAACCTGTGACCATTCATGCTGCCCTTCTCCGTATACGTTCACTGACCCCTGTTGGTCCTCTCTGGTACGGGTCCCACACTAATAGTCATGATTCGCTGTGTGCGATTGGGAGAATATGTTTCAACAGCACTAAAGGCGTTACGCGACATCGCGCGTAGGATGATCGCTGTGTCATTCTATTGTTTTATTAGCTTCCTGTTAAAAGAATGCAAATTATATTGTCTCTGATCTTCTATTTCCTCTTCCGAGTAAAGCCATAATTTCAACGTCGTAAGGTGGAACAAATAGTAATTATTCCGTGTTAAGGGCAGTTAAGAAGATATACAGTCATTTTGGTGACAACTGAGAGTTTTCTACGTATTAGTTCTGTAGTTAGGAAGTCCGTGGTTACACATCATCTATATTTCTCCAAGAGCGTTTGGGAGTTGAAGAGGAATGGAATCTTTGTCAGCTCACAGTATGGTCCAAAGCGGCCTGCAACTTCTGGTCAAGATTTAAAGTCTACTACTTCGTAAAAGAAAGATTTAATTATCTTTACGGCGCCCTAACTTTGTGGACCATTACCTGAAAACGATCGCTACGCATAGCACAACTGCGTACTTCCACCAGCATTCGATATTTTTGTGTAAGATACTTAAGCTCAATAATTACTCATCACCAGAATCTTAAATAGCGAACTTCAGTGAAGGAGGCATTGAAAGATAATATTCGAGAAAAAATATTATAATCACAATACATTTTTCAAAGGTCTAGTATTAATATCAATTGTAAAATTTCTCTCATGTAACTGAGTTGAATATATAAAATATAATTTTAAAAAAAAACATCAACCATAGACCTTGCCGTTGGTGGAGAGGCTTGCGTGCCTCAACGATACAGATAGCCGTACCGTAGGTGCAACCACAATGGACGGGTATCTGTTGAGACGCCAGACAAACGTGTGGTTCCTGAAGAGGGGCAACAGCCTTTTCAGTAGTTGCAGGGGCAACAGTCTGGATGATTGACTGATCTGGCCTTGTAACGCTAACCGAAATGGCCTTGCTGTTGTGGTACTGCGAACGGCTGAAAGCAAGGGGAAACTACAGCCGTAATTTTTCCCGAGAGCATGCAGCTTTACTGTATGATTAAATGATGATGGCATCCCCGTGGGTAAAATATTCCAGAGGTAAAATAGTCCCCCATTCGGATCTCTGGGCGGGGACTACTCAAGAGGACGTCATTATCAGGAGAAAGAGAACCTGACGTTCTACGGATCGGAGCGTGGAATGTTAGATCCCTTAGTCGGGCAGGTAGGTTAGAAAATTTAAAAAGGGAAATGGATAGTTTAAAATTAGATATAGTGGGAGTTAGTGAAGTTCGGTGGCATCAGGAACAAGACTTTTGGTCAGGTGAATACAAGGTTATAAATACAAAATCAAATAGGGGTAATGCAGGAGTAGGTTTAATAATGAATAAAAAAATAGGAGTGTGGGTAAGCTACTACAAACAGCATAGTGAACGCATTATTGTGGCCAAGACAGGCACGAATCCCATGCCCACTGCAGTAGTACAAGTTTATAAGCCAAATAGCTCTGTAGATGATGAAGAAATTCATGAAATGTATGATGAGATAAAAGAAATTATTCAGGTAGTGAAGGGAGACGGCCGGCCGCGGTGGTCTAGTGGTCCTAGGCGCGCAGTCCGGAACCGCAGGACTGCTACGGTCGCAGGTTCGAATCCTGCCTTGGGCATGGATGTGTGTGATGTCCTTAGGGTAGTTAGGTTTAAGTAGTTCTAAGTTCTAGGGGACTGATGACCACAGCAGTTAAGTCCCATAGTGCTCAGAGCCATTTTTTGAAGGGAGACGAAAATTTAATAGTCATGAGTGACTGGAATTCAACAGTAGGAAAAGGAAGAGAAGGAAACGTAGTAGGCGAATATGGATTAGGGCTAAGCATTGAAAGAGGAAGCTACCTAGTAGAATTTTGCACAGAGCATAACTTAATCATAGCTAACACTTGGTTCAAGAATCATGATAGAAGGTTGTATACATGGTAGAAGCCTGGAGACACTAGAAGGTATCAGATAGATTATATAATGGTAAGACAGAGATTTAGGAACCAAGTTTTAAATTGTAAGACATTTCCAGGGGAAGATGTGGACTCTGACCACAATCTATTGGTTATGAACTGTAGATTAAAACTGAAGAAAATGCAAAAAGGTGGGAATTTAAGGAGATGGGACCTGGATAAACTGACTAAACCAGAGGTTGTACAGATTTTCAGGGAGAGCATAAGGGAACAATTGACAGCAGTGGGGGAAAGAAATACAGTAGAAGAAGAATGGGTAGCTTTGAGGGACGAAATAGTGAAGGCAGCAGAGGATCAAGTAGGTAAAAAGACGAGGGCTAGTAGAAATTCCTGGGTAACAGAAGAGATACTGAATTTAATTGATGAAAGGAGAAAATACAAAAATGTAGTAAATGAAGCCGGCAAAAAAGAATACAAACGTCTTAAAAATGAGATCGACAGGAAGTGCAGGGATGGCTAGAGGACAAATGTAGGGATGTAGAGGCTTATCTCACGAGGGGTAAGAGAACCACTTGTATGAATATCAAGAGCTCAGATGGAAACCCAGTTCTAAGCAAAGAAGGGAAAGCAGAAAGATGGAAGGAGTATATAGAGGGTCATACAGGGGCGATGTTTTTCAGGACAATATTATGGAAATGGAAGAGGATGTAGATGAAGATGAAATCGGAGATATGATACTGCGTGAAGAGTTTGACGTAACACTGAAAAACCTAAGTCGAAACAAGGCCCCGGGAGTAGACAACATTCCATTAGAACTACTGACAGCCTTGGGAGAGCCAGTCCTGTCAAAACTCTACCATCTGGTAAGCAAAATACCCTCAGACTTCAAGAAGAATATAATAATTCCAATCTCAAAGAAAGCAGGTGTTGACAGATGTGAAAATTACCGAACTATGAGTTTAATAAGTCACAGCTGCAAAATACTAACGCGAATTCTTTACAGACGAATGAAAAAACTGGTAGAAGCCGACCTTGGGGATGATCAGTTTGGATTCCGTAGAAATATTGGAACACATGAGGCAATACTGACCCTACGATTTATCTTAGAAGAAAGATTAAGGAAATGCAAACCTACGTTTATAGCATTTGTAGACTTAGAGAAAGCTATTGACAACGTTGACTGGAATACTCTCTTTCAAATTCTGAAGGTGGCAGGGGAAAAATACAGGGAGCGAAAAGCAATTTACAATTTGTACAGAAACCAGATGGCAGTTATAAGAGTCGAGGGGCATGAAAGAGAAGCAGTGGTTGGGAAGGGAGTGAGACAGGGTTGTAGCCTCTCCCCAATGTTATTCAATCTGTATATTGAGCAAGCAGTAAAGCAAACAAAAGAAAAGTTCGGAGTCGGTATTAAAATCCATGGAGAAGAAATAAAAACATTGAGGTTCGCGGATAACATTGTAATTCTGCCAGAGACAGCAAAGGACATGGAAGAACAGTTGAACGGAATGGGCAGTGTCTTGAAAGGAGGATATAAGATGAATATCAACAAAAGCAAAACGAGGATAATGGTATGTAATCGAATTAAGTCGGGTGATGCTGAGGGAATTAGATTAGGGAATGAGACACTTATAGTAGTAAAGGAGTTTTGCTATTTGGGGAGCAAAATAACTGATGATGGTCGAAGTAGAGAGGATATAAAATGTAGACTGGCAATGGCAAGGAAAGCGTTTCTGAAGAACAGAAATTTGTTAACATCGAGTATAGATTTAAGTGTCAGGAAGTCATTTCTGAAAGTATTTGTATGGAGTGTAGCCATGTGTGGAAGTGAAACGTGGACGATAAATAGTTTAGACAAGAAGAGAATAGAAGCTTTCGAAATGTGAAACTACAGAATATTGCTGAAGATTAGATGGGTAGATCACATAACTAAAGAGGAGGTATTGAATAGAGTTGGGGAGAAGAGGAGTTTGTGGCACAACTTGACTAGAAGAAGGGGTCAGTTGGTAGCACATGTTCTGAGGCATCAACGCATCACCAATTTAATACTGGAGGGCAGCGTGGAGGGTAAAGATCGTAGAGGGAGACCAAGAGATGAATACACAAAGCAGATTCAGAAGTATGTAGGCTGCAGTAGGTACTGGGAGATGAAGAAGTTTGCACAGGATAGAGTAGCATGGAGAGATGCACCAAATCAGTCTCAGGACTGAAGACCACAACAACAACAACAATTTAAAAAAAACAATCATTCGATCAGAATTGCAACCGCCTTTCCGCTACTGACCGTCAGTTCGTCACTAACTTCTGTACCCGCCATCTTCACATCGGTACGATGGCCGAAAGTAGCACCAGTGTAGTGCTCTTTGCCGTGAAGCGTTTGCAGAATACAGATTATAACATATCAGCCCTCTTATTCCACAAACTGTCGTTTCGGTGCAGTCATGATCACCTATATGCTGGATGCTTCAGCTTGATCCAATAGCCGAATATGTACATGAGCAAACCTTTAGGTGTTGCATCAGTTAGACAGGTAATATTTTGCTGAAGAATCCATTGAACTTAAGAATCCATTGAACCTTTCTTGCATAGTTGTCCAAATGCTTGTCTAAACTTTGTTAGGTTTGTCGTCCGTGGTGATCATACATCATATTAAGGACTATGTTCTGCCTTTTGTAAAGTCCAAGGGACCATCGTAAATCCAAATGTCGTGACTGCACTTACAGTCTTTCAATCAAAGTGTCACTTCCGCTCGTCTCATTGCATTTTCTTTTTCAGTTACCTTGTTAATACACTGGAGCTGTTCTTTCTATGTACTGTCGAGTTTTCATCGGGGTACGTTATTTGGCAGTGACGCGTGATGCGAAAGCTGCTTTCGTCCTTAAGCGTTACGCACCAGTGTATATCATCACTGATCGATAAACTTACTCTGCCAGTAAGGAATGTGTAAAAGCGGGCCATGAAGGTATGTGGAACTCCATTAGTCATTGCCTATGTTGTAGGCGAATTTTGCGACTTACAACTTGGTCACATAGCTGGTTGTAATAGATTCCGGATTAAGTAGGGGACAGTTTTGCTAGCTGCAGGTGGTCGTTATTGAGAAAGATTTGACGAGCTCTAACTGAAGCTTGAAGAGTACGAAACTCCTATGTGTTTCTTGGCCTATTGACATGGTTCAAATGGTTCAAATGGCTCTGAGCACTATGGCACTTAACATCTGTGGTCATCAGTCCCCTAGAACTTAGAGCTACTTACCCCTAACTAACCTAAGGACATCACACACATCCATGCCCGAGGCAGGAGTCGAACCTGCGACCGTAGCGGTCGCGCGGTTCCAGACTGAAGCGCCTAGAACCACATGGCCACACCGGCCGGCTATTGACATGGAACTCTTAAACTTTTTGCCTTTGTGGTTACTAATAGTGGAAGGTATTGGAAGCATTTTTCAGTACAATTAGCGGATTTGGGAATTTTACGATGTAATCACATAGCTATGTGCCATTAATCGTTGCTTTTGAAGCAATGTGAAATTTAAACCTGTTTTGCAAGTCAAACTGTTGTTGGAGACGCTTAATTACACCAGTTTAGTAGGATAACAATGCAGAAGATTGTTCGTAAACTGCCAATAAACAAAACACTTTTTAGTTACTCTTCGGAGCAATACATGGTGTAAATACTCTAGCTGCTCGAGACCGTATGGATTCCGAGTGCGGTCCGCGAATGAGAGGTCGCGCGGCGTCACTGAAGCTCTGAGATCGAAAGGGTGAATCTTTTTTGCTGTAAGGAACTAATAATCTCTTGGTGCTCTCCACTTTTTACGTAACTGTAGATAACTGTAGATCAGATCACTGATGGACTTGTAAATCTGTTTCATGCACGATTACTAGAGATGCAGCAGTTCGATGCTGCTCTCCGGTAATTAGCAAATGGTATTTTCTGGCAGTAATGGTTGCAGCGAAGCGTTCTGATACGCTGCAAGAGGAAGCAGTTAATGTCTAAACTCCGATATCATATTCGTAAACGAGAAATGATGGTGTCTTGCTCAAATCTAATTGAGTTTCATGCCGGTGTAAAGTATATAAGCTCTTTACAAGGACAGTGCTACCGAGCATAATGAACTACACAATGAAAATGAGGTACTTACAGAATGTTGCTCTGGTGCGGCGGCAGCACTTAACATCTCACTTAATGAAGACAGCGTAGTCCTCCAAGTGTCACGATTGCCAACGTACGCGTTCTTAGAGATATAATTTGTGCCCCATGCGATCTGTAGAATTCCGACTCTCTGGACATTACAAGCAAATCCCGTAATGGAGGTATCAGTCGTAATTATTTACGATCGTTTGTAGATCGCCAGGAACATAGCCGTTAGTGACTGTGCAATAAAGTGTGTTTCTCAATAAGCGACGGTAACTAATAAGAATACAAACGGCAACTTTCGATAGATACTAATAGATTACTAGGAGTCGACCTTGTCAGGTATATCTTTTCTGAAGTAAATTTTGTTGTTGTTCTGGTCTTCAGTCCTGAGACTGGTTTGATGCAGCTCTCCATGCTACTCTATCCTGTGCAAGCTTCTTCATCTCCCAGTACCTACTGCAACCTACATCCTTCTGAATCTGCTTAGTGTATTCATCCCTTGGTCTCCCCCTACGATTTTGACACTCCACGCTGCCCTCCAATACTAAATTGGTGATCTCTTGATGCCTCAGAACATGTCCTACCAACCGATCCCTTCTTCTGGTCAAGTTGTGCCACAAACATCTCTTCTCCCCAATCCTATTCAATACTTTCTCATTAGTTATGTGATCTACCCATCTAATCTTCAGCATTCTTCTGTAGCACCACATTTCGAAAGTTTCTATTCTCTTCTTGTCCAAATTATTTATCGTCCATGTTTCACTTCCATACATGGCTACACTCCATACAAATACTTTCAGAAATGACTTCCTGACACTTAAGTCTGTACTCGATGTTAACAAATTTCTCTTCTTCAGAAACGCTTTCCTTGCCATTGCCAGTCTACATTTTATATCCTCTCTACTTCGACCATCATCAGTTATTTTGCTCCCCAAATAGCAAAACTCCTTTACTACTTTAAGTGTCTCATTCCCTAATCTAATTCCCTCAGCATCACCCGACTTAATTCGACTACATTCCATTATCCTTGTTTTGCTTTTGTTGATTTTCATCTTATATCCTCCTTTCAAGACACTGTCCATTCCGTTCAACTGTTCTTCCAAGTCATTTGCTGTCTCTGACAGAATTACAATGTCAGCGGCGAACCTCGAAGTTTTTATTTCTTCTCCATGGATTTTTATACCTACTCCGAATTTTTCTTTTGTTTCCTTTACTGCTTGCTCAATATACAGGTTGAATAACATCGGGGAGAGGCTACAACCCTGTCTTACTCCGTTCCCAACCACTGCTTCCCTTTCATGTCCCTCGACTATTATAACTGCCATCTGGTTTCTGTACAAACTGTAAATAGCCTTTCGCTCCCTGTATTTTACCCCAGCCACCTTTAGAAATTGAAAGAGAGTATTCCAGTCAACATTGTCAAAAGCTTTCTCTAAGTCTACAAATGCTAGAAACGTAGGTTTGCCTTTCCTTAATCTTTCTCCTAAGATAAGTCGTAAGGTCAGTATTGCCTCACGTGTTCCAGTATTTCTACGGAATCCAAACTGATCTTCCCCGAGGTCGACTTCTACTAGTTTTTCCATTCGTCTGTAAAGAATTCGTGTTAGTATTTTGCAACTGTGGCTTATTAAACTGATTGTTCGGTAATTTTCACATCTGTCAACACCTGCTTTCTTTGGGATTGGAATTATTATATTCTTCTATAAGTCTGAGGGTATTTCGCCTGTTTCATACATCTTGCTCACCAGATGGTAGAGTTTTGTCAGGACTGGCTCTACCAAGGCCGTCAGTAGTTCCAATGGAATGTTGTCTACTCCGGGGGCCTTGTTTCGACTTAGGTCTTTCAGTGCTCTGTCAAACTCTTCACGCAGTATCGTATCTCCCATTTTATCTTCCTCTACATCCTCTTCCATTTCCATAATATTGTCCTCAAGTACATCGCCCTTGTATAGACCCTCTATATACTCCATCCACCTTTCTGCTTTCCCTTCTTTGCTTAGAACTGGGTTTCCATCTGAGCTCTTGATGTTCATACAAATGGTTCTCTTATCTCCAAAAGTCTCTTTAATTTTCCTGTAGGCAGTATCTATCTTACCCCTAGTGAGATAAGCCTCCACATCCTTACATTTGTCCTCTAGCCGTCCCTGCTTAGCCATTTTGCACTTCCTGTCGATGTCATTTTTGAGACGTTTGTATTCCTTTTTGCCTGCTTCATTTACTGCATTTTTATATTTTCTCCTTTCATCAATTAAATTCAATATTTCTTCTGTTACCCAAGAATTTCTACTAGCCCTCGTCTTTGTACCTACTTGGTCCTCTGCTGCCTTCACTACTTCATCCCTCAAAGCTATCCATTCTTCTTCTACTGTATTTCTTCCCCCATTCCTGTCAATTGTTCCCTTATGCTCTCCCTGAAATTCTGTACAACCTCTGGTTCTTTCAGTTTATCTAGGTCCCATCTCCTTAAATTCCCACCTTTTTGCAGTTTCTTCAGTTTTAATCTACAGGTCATAACCAATAGATTGTGGTCAGAGTCCACATCTGCCCCTGGAAATCTCTTACAATTTAAAACCTGGTTCCTAAATCTCTGTCTTACCATTATATAATCTATCTGATACCTTTTAGTATCTCCAGGGTTCTTCCATGTGTACAACCTTCTGTCATGATTCTTAAACCAAGTGTTAGCTATGATTAAGTTGTGCTCTGTGCAAAATTCTACCAGGCGGCTTTCTCTTTCATTTCTTAGCCCCAATCCATATTCACCTACTATGTTTCCTTCTCTCCCTTTTCCTACACTCGAATTCCAGTCACCCATGACTATTAAATTTTCGTCTCCCTTCACTACCTAAATAATTTCTTTTATTTCATCATACATTTCTTCAATTTCTTCGTCATCTGCAGAGCTAGTTGACATATAAACTTGTACTACTGTAGTAGGTGTGGGCTTCGTATCTATCTTGGCCACAGTAATGCGTTCACTATGCGTATGCGACCATATCATGCAAGACTAACAGCGGATGTTCAATATATACAGAGAAGAGCATCACGAATGCTCACAGGTTTGTTTGGCTCACGGTACATTGCTACAGAGATACTGAATAAACTGAACCGGCAGACTCTTGAACATGGACGCAACCAATCCTGAGAAAACCCACTTACAAAGGTTTAAAAACCTGCCTAAATGATGACTCTAGGAATACGAGGTATACCGCAACCACTTACATATCGCTCCCGAAGATATCGTGAGGAGGTGATAAGGAAAATTACAGCGTGCACGGAGCTA
Organism: Schistocerca cancellata; assembly: GCF_023864275.1. NCBI lineage: Eukaryota > Metazoa > Arthropoda > Insecta > Orthoptera > Acrididae > Schistocerca > Schistocerca cancellata. Next base: position 1,146,603,371 of record NC_064627.1, read on the forward strand.
TTTAAACAGTCATTCTGCTCACGCCTCTTACTTTAATGAAACGGGAACAAGCCCTAATTACTCTTACAATGGCAAGTACCCTCTGCCAAGTACTTCACAGTAATTTGTAGAGCATAGATGTATAAGCAGGTACAGTGTTTTGTCACCGGTGATTTGGTGACAGTGATCGGAGACGTAGTTGCGAACAGTTCTCTATCACCAGACTGCTCGCCAAAATCCTTCCTTTAATTCCCAAGCACAGTGCCCGTGTCTCATGGACTAAGAACGTGGCACACTACTGCTAGTGATACGCCAGTCCGAAGCGACGTTTTCAGTCGCTATTCCAAAGCAGCGGGCTACGTCTTGAAACAAGATTTCTCCCTTTGTCATAGAAATAGAATATAGCATAAACTCTAATTAGACGATTACACATGTCCCTTAAAAACTCTCACAAAATCATAAACAAAAGCTTCCTTTAAGACATAACGATTAAATATGTGACATCTATATGGAATAACATTTCAGTTCTTCGAAATAAAGTGGCTCTTATTTTTAATTTGATTCATAGCAGGAACAGTGCTTATATTAGGATTTTCTTGCAGAGATGACTTACAAGTGAAGTTTTTACAAAGGAACTGTCGTTCTCATGGTTAAGGCCCTCTGAAAGCATTGCTCTGTCGGTCTATAAAGATAATTTTAAGATAGAAGTATTATACATATTCACAGACTCGACAGATGTATTTAGAGACCAATACTCTTCCATTTTGTAATTCACCTGTGGCTCCTCTTGAGGCTTTAAATTCTACATGTTGTGCGAGGTGACGCTCAATAACTTCCCTCCAATAAGATTGAACAGGAATTGCTGAAATCAAAATTTGCAAGCCAGTACAACAGTGCGTCGGGTCAGTAGGTCGTTATACCTTTCTAAAATTTTATATTTCATTTCATAGTCACGATGGTAGTTGGCCTGACAATATCCCGAAAGTCTAGATATTTCACAATGGCTTTTGATATCGTTCCGCGCAAGCGGCTCCAATCAAACTGCGTCCCTATGGAGTATAGTGTCAGCTGTGCGACTTGATTTGTGATTTCCTGTCAGAACGATCACAGTTCATAGTAACCGACAGAAAATCATTGACTGAAACAGGAGTGATATCTGACATTCCCCGAGGAAGTGTTACAGGCTTCCTGCTGTTTCTAATCTGTATGTAAGTGATTTATAAAGCAATCCAAGCAGCCATCTTACAATTATTATGTTGTAGCTGATTCTGTCATTTACGATCTATTAAAGTCATCAGAAGATCAAAACCAATTGCAAAATAATTGAGACAAGATATGTAGTGCGAAAGTGGCAATTAGTCCTAAATAATGAAAAGTGTTTGGCCACACAGTTGGATACGAAAAGGAATCTTGTAAATTTCGGTAACAAGATAAATCACGCAAATATAAAGCTTATCAATTCAACTAAATACCTGGGAATTAAAATTACGAACAACTTATGTTGGAACGATTATATAGGTAATGTAGTGGAAAAGACAAAGCATGGGCTGCGGTTTACTGGCAGAACACTTAGAATATGCAACAAGTCTTCTAAAGAGACTGCCTACAAAATGCTTGTCCGTCTACATCTCCATCAACATCTACATACTCCGCAAGCCACGTGACGGTGTGTGGCGGAGGGTACTTTGAGTACCTCTATCGATTCACTCTTCTATTCGAGTCTCGTATTGTTCGTGGAAAGGAAGATTGTCGGTATGCCTCTGTGTGGGCTCTAATCTCTCTGATTTTATCCGCATTGTCTCTTAGCGAGATACACGTAGGAGGGAGCAATATACTGCTTGACTCCTCGGTGAAGGTATGTTCTCGAAACTTCAACAAATGCCCGTACCGAGCTACTGAGCGTCTTCCCGCAGAGTCTTCCGCTGGAGTTTATCCATCATCTCCGTAACGCTTTCCCGATTACTAAATTATCCTGTACGAAAGCACGTTGCTCTCCGTTCGATTTTCTCTATCTCTTCTATCAACCCTATCTGGTACGGATCCCACACTGGTGAGCAGCATTCAAACAGTGGGCGATCAAGCGTACTGTAACCTACTTCCTTTGTTTTCGGATTACATTTCCTTAGGATTCTTCCAATGAATCTCAGTCTGGCATCTGCTTTACCGACGATCAACTTTATATGATCATTCCATCTTAAATCACTCCTAATGCCTACTCCCAGATAATTTATGGAATTAACTCCTTCCAGTTGCTGACCTGCTATATTGTAGCTAAATGATAAAGGCTCTTTCTTTCTATGTATTCGCAGCACATTACACTTGTCTACATTGAGATTCAATTGCCATTCCCTGCACCATGCGTCAATTCGCTGCAGATCCTCCTGCATTTCAGTACAATTTTCCATTGTTTCATCCTCTTGATATACTACAGCATCATCCGAAAAAAGCCTCAGTGAACTTCCGATGTTATATACAAGGTCGTTTATGTATATTGTGAATAGCAACAGTCCTACGACACTCCCCTGCGGCACACCTGAAATAACTCTTACTTCTCTCCATTGAGAATGACATGCTGCGTTCTGTTATCTAAGAACTCTTCAATCCAATCACACAATTGGTTTGATAGTCCATATGCTCTTACTTTGTTCATTAAACAACTGTGGGGAAGTGTATCGAACGCCTTGCGGAAGTCAAGAAACACAGCATCTACCTGGGAACTCGTGTCTGTGGCCCTCTGAGTTTCGTGGACGAATAGCGCGAGCTGGGTTTCACACGATCGTCTTTTTCGAAACCCATGCTGATTCCTACAGAGTAGGTTTCTAGTCTCGAGAAAAGTCATTATACTCGAACATAATACGTGTTCCAAAATTCTACAACTGATCGACGTTAGAGATATAGGTCTATAGATCTGCACATCCGTTCCACGTCCCTTCTTGAAAACGGGGATGACCTGTGCCCCTTTCGAATCCTTTAGAACACTACGCTCTTCTAGAGACCTACGGTACTCTGTGTAAAATCGAACAGGTATCCCATCAGGTCCAGTGGCCTTTCCTCTGTTAAAGTATTCGTGTGTAGTATGGGATCCTTACAAGATATTATGGACGTCGAAAATATTCTGAGAAGGGCAACTTGTTTTGTATTATCGAGTAGGAGGGGAAAGAGAATCACGGATATGATACGCTACTTGGGGTGGGAATCATTAAAACAAAGGCGTTTTTCGTTGCGACGAGACCTTTTCACAAAATTCTCCTCCGAATGGGAAAATATTTTGTTGGCCCACCTAGAGGAGAAATGTTGAAACAAAATAACACAAATCATAACTCACTGGAGACTGTTTGACCCTGTTGACGGCGGCATAATCTCCCCTCCTCTTGTACCGCTTCATCACTGTCTAAGTGAAGTCCTCCAAGGTGTTCTTCAAGTTTTGCAAAGATATGAAAATCGGACTGGGCAAAGTCGGGGCATGTGGAGGATGATCGATGACAGTGAACCAAGGCCATCGGACTGTTAGAGATATCGCAACGCTTTTGGGTGGTTCGGCATTGTCACGCTGAAGGAGAGTGTGCTCCATGTGTGGACGAACCCCACGAAACACAACTCAATTACAGCACGCTGCTTCTCGCAGGCCGAGACAGTTGCCTTACACACCTCCATGCTACATACTACAATTCGGTGCCCTCCAATACTACAGGGCTGCAAATACGTAGACATTCAGAATAAAGATGTCGAATGTAATAACGTTTGTTTTATCTAAAAAGATGTAAGACTTTACACATTAAAAAGCTAGATGCATTACTTTTCAGAACGGCCTCATAGATGTCATAACCACAGACGCTATATACACAGGGTGTTACAGAACGAATTTTAAAATTTGGACGTAGTAGGAAACGAAATAACATTTTGGAGTGAGGAACCTGTAGAAGGAAATGTGAAATAAAGTTCCTAAAGCACTATGCGTTCCACACGTGCGATAGGCTATAAGAAACAGCAGAATACTGCAGTTTGGAGAACATTTACTGACAGGAAGAGTGCTCTAAACTGAATCTGTGGCTTAACTACTGTAAAGATTCAGTGTGACGAACATCAGCTTAGTTACATAATGTGCAACGACAAAACACTTGTCAGATTATGGCACAAAATTCAAATGGCTCTAAGCACTATGGGACATAACATCTGAGGTCATCAGTCTACTAGATCTTAGAACTACTTAAACCTAACCAACCTAAGGACATCACACACGTCCATGCCCGAAGCAGGATTTGAACCTGCGACCGTGGCAGCAGCTCGTTTCCGGACTGAAGCGCCTAGAACCGCTCGGCCACAGCGCCCGGCTTTCAGATTCTCTACGAGATTTCGCGCTCCTCTCTGATGTTGTCAAAAGCTGATAAATGCATTCAGTAAGTTCAGGTACTGCTCCTGCTAACGTTAAGTGGAATAGGAGTAGGGATTTGAGATAATCTCAGAGGAAAATGTCAATAGGGTTGAGGTTAGGGGAGCGCACATGCAACGAACTGGGCATACTCTCCCAGTTGCCTGAAGTTGTCTACAAGACGTGCCCTGGTGCGAAGATCAAACTGCGCTGGAGCGCAATCACTCTTAAACCACAAACTAGTGTACAATTGCAAGGGATCGTCCTCCAGAAGTTCAGGCAAGGTAGCCTCCAGAAACTTCACAAGCGGTCCGCTAAAATGAGTGGTCCAATAAGGTGATCTGCAAGACTTTAAACCCAAATGTTTACTGAGACTCTCACCTGGTATCTTCTCGTACAGTCAGTGAGTGGCTTTTGACCAGCCCAGCGGTGGCCTTGGAAACCTTATTTCAGATTTCCTACTGAGCGTTCCTTGTAGCAAAATGTGTACCAAATTTCATCCTCTGCGATCTCCTAAATATTGAAACGCCATTCTGTAACATCCCGTATTTGAATATTCCCTCTCTCGTCCTATTTTTTACCAACCCCGCCCCCCTTTCTCACTGTGTGTGTGTGTGTGTGTGTGTGTGTGTGTGTGTGTGTGTGTGTGGTTGGTTGGTTCAAATGGCTCTGAGCACTATGGGACTTAACAGCTATGGTCATCAGTCCCCTAGAACTTAACACCCAGTCATCACGAGGCAGTGCGCGCGCGCGCGCGCGCGCGCGCGCGCGTGTGTGTGTGTGTGTGTGTGTGTGTGTGTGTGTGTGTGAGAGAGAGAGAGAGAGAGAGAGAGAGAGAGAGAGAGAAATTAGTTGATATATAGTTTGCATAGTGCCAAATATAAATAATGAAGCCTAGAAAGAAGATTCTGAATGAGGTAGACTTTGATGGCACTGTCTTCTCATTAACTGTTGTATTTGTGGTTTGTTGGAAAGGCACACTACGTATAAGTAACCAACCTTCATGTCAATAACAACAAATTAAGAGGAATTACCTGCTTCTACATCTTCATCCACACACATACTCCGCAAGCCGACGTATGGTGCGTGGCGTAGGGTACCTTGTTCCACTACTAGTCTTTTCGTTTCTCTTTCATTCACAACTGAAGCGAGGGGAAAACCCCTTAATTATACATCTGCACGAGCACCAATTTCAGCACTAATTTCTCTTAACTTCGTGGTCTTCACACGGAGTGAACGTTGGCGACATTAGAGTCGTTCTGTAGTCAGCGTCAAATGCCGGTTTCCTTAATTTTCTCAACAGGGCCCGGCGAAAAGAACGACGCCTTCCCTCCAGCGATTCCCAGTTGAGTTCCCGAAGCATCTCCGTAACAGGCAGGAGTTGGCCGAACCCAGCTATAAGAAATCAAGCAGCCACTCTCTGAATTGCCTTACCCACCCTGGTGGTCATCGCACACACTCGACTAGTACTCGAGAATGGGTCGCACTGGTGTTATTTTACTTAGTTTTCTGTATAGATGTGCTACACTTTCTTAAAATGCTCCCCTTTAACCCAAGTCCACCATTCACCTTCCCTGCTACCTCCTCGTCCCATTTCCCATCGCTTTGCAATATTACGCCTAGATACTTTATAGATGTGACTGTGTCCACCAACACACTACCAACGCAGAAAATCGAACGTTACATGGTTGTTTTTCCAACTCATCTGCATGAATCTATTTTTTTTCCTTTGGAGCAATCTGCCATTCGTAACACTAAATAGAAATTTTGTGTAAGGAATCTTACATCCTCCTACAGTCACTCAACGACGCTCATAATCCGCAAACAGTTGCAGATTGCTGCTCACACTATCCGTCAGATCATTTGTGTATATAGAGAACAAGACCGTTCCTGTCACACTAACCTAACGATACCCTTGTCTCTGACGAACACTCGCCGTCGAGGACCACAAGTCTTTGACCCACTCACATGTCTGGGAATCTATTCCGGAGGCACCGTGTCAAACGCTTTCCGAAGGTCTAGGAATACGGAACCTCTCTGTTGCCCTACATGCATGGTTTACAGGACATAGTGTGAGAAATGGGCTAGCTGAGTTTCGCATGAGGGATCCCTTCTAAAGCCGTGCTCATATGTGGACAGAAGCTTTTCTGTCGCAGGTAAATTTATTGTGTTCGAACTAATAACGTGTTCAAAAATTCAGCAGAAAACAGATTTTTAAGGAATCTCGTCTCAAATTATGTGGATCCGTTCTTTTACCGTTTTTATATACGAGATTAACCTGTGCTTTTTTCAATCGCTTAGGAGTTTTCGATAATCGGAGGATTCGCGGTAAGCACAAGTTAATCCCGTAGACTAATGCTGTTATCCAGTCCCTTGCTGAATTATTAACACACGTGCAAACACTAACAGTCCCAACTTCTCACATATTGTCCATATACTATGACCAACAGAAACGTGTGCAGTGAAATGTAACTAACAAGTTAATATTATGATGAACTGGTATCAATTACAATTCTATAACATAAGAATACAATTACAAAGGTACAAAATACACCATTAAAAACATAACAATACAGATAACATTTGTAGTAATACAGGCTTTACAAAAGAATAGAAATAACATATACATCAGTGTTACAGGAATTATGAGATGAGTACATACATAAAAGATCAGAATAATTATTGAAACATCAACTTCACACATGAGCATTAAAACAAAACAGAATAAATAATGTCTAAGCATATTTACAAGGTAAATAACATATTATTAATGCCAATTATATTTGAGGAGAACAGTATTCCTCATCATAGTGAATGTAGCTTAATATTAAAAGAAGAAAAAATTCTATGAAACTACACAGAGACAGGAAGAAAACAAATACACAAGGGTACACAAACACATAGTGGGATAACACAAAAGGAAAGGACAGGGTTCGTTTTCAGTGTAACATTTGGTACTGCAGTCCAACCCAAAACTTCATTCCATAGATCTTTCATCTTATTTCGATCTTTGCTTCCACCAAAAAAATCCTCTCCAAGCATGCTTTCTGTATTTTTCTCGTATAACCTCTCAGTGCATTTCTTCAAATTCATCGCAACTCATTCTCTTATATATAGTCTACCCCTTCTTAAGCTAACTTAAATCTACTGAGCTCAGATGCTAAACTAAGGGACAAAGCAATGCAGCAGCACAAAACAATTAACACGAACAGCAATGCCAAAAAATTCAAATTTGCAAAGTAAGCAACAATATTACAACTAATATGCCATGAGCAGCAAACAAGAAAAATAAATCAGTAATAAACTGGCTTAGCAGAGTAACACAAAGTCAAATTCAGTAACACTATGCCTGGCAAACAGCAGTAACTTATACCTAAACATGACATAGCTCAAGCAGAAAAAATATTACAGTAAAAACAACAATGCAGATAAGGAAAATGTATATTCACATCTTAATGTCTATGTAATTAAAGTGGTGCACCACAAATTATTCTACAAAAGAAATTACCAAGTACTTGAAAAGAAAATTATGTATGCAAGTCCTATGAAGGGAAATGTCTTTTTGTGCTCCTTCGTTTTTTTTTTAAGTTATTGTTTACTGGATCTATAGGCATAAAATATCTATATTAGTACATTCATAAAATTTTATTTTAAACAATGCTGCAGTGCAGCTAGAAACTAGATATTAAAGAAAATGAGCAAATAAATACATAAAGCAAGCCATATGGCATTTCTCTCAACTAGAAAGACAGTAGTCATAATCAGGTGTATAGACATAAAAATATTTCTCGTCATTTCATGAGGCATTGCAGTAAATATCATAAATTAAGAGCTCCACAGTGTTATCATGTCTTCAAGTTTGAGGGTGTCGTATTTACGATGCTTTCTACAAAGGAATGTCAACAGCAAGGATAATGGCCTCCCTTTTTTTTCTACCTGTGCCTCTGGAAAGGCACACCCTAATGGCTTTTTCTCCAGGCGTCTGACACAGCTGGGTGCCCACGATGCATTATGTTCAGGTGGTCACTTAACTTTCTTACGGAAATATTTATGACAGCAGTTTCCGCTACAGTGACAGTCACATATAAAAAATCCTACAAATCTGTAGAAACAAAATCCTATAAATATAACAGTGTCCAAAAAATTTTCGCCGGCATTGTGATACATTCACGCATTTACACACATTTCATAACTCTTAAAGTACGATTCTTGGTTTCCAACAACCTTTTTCACAAACCAGAGTCCTTAAACACTACTCATTATTCCTTACCTTATTCGTCGACTCTTCTTCAATACTTCATCATAACAGATACGTAGCTTAATCAAATAACTCATATAGCATCAGCTTATTGATCATAAACATACCTCAGCAGCATAATACACATAGTCATCATAATAATAACATCATAACACCTCAGTCAACTCTCAAAATCGTCGAAGCTTCCTCCAATAATTTCAAAACCTAAAAAATTCTCTGCTCATGTCAAAAGTGTCATCTGCCTCAAACGTACTTTAAAAATCGTGATCCCATACCAAATATATCATTCAAAACTTTCATAATATCACAATGGGTCCGAAAAAATATGAACAGTTCACAAAGTACAGACAAAATACAATTTCGTAAGTGTGAAGTTATCCAACAGTGTAATTACGTAAACATCTGTCACTGCCGTAGTAAAAAAGTTTGTCTCTCTCAGTTAAATTATCAGATAGCTATGTAATTTATGTGTTAGAGGAATATGGTACCGATGTGTAAAGTTGTATAAGCAAATACCATATTAGCTAGGGCTCCTTGTGCTTGCCAAACACATGATTCACAAAGTAAGCGTGTACCCCCCTGAGGATTTATGTAATTATACCTCAGGTGTTACAAATTACAAGAATGGAATGAAATGTACTACGGAAAACGTTTGTATCATTGTACTTCAAATATCTTTAAAAATAAATGATTTAAGTACAAAATTAATCACTCAAATACATGTCCTGTAGCGCTAAATATGCGTCTTGCTGTAATATAATCTCTGTGGAAGTGTCGTAGTTATTGTCCTCCAAAAGCTAAGTTCTGCAGAAGTCAATGTACTTACCTCATGATAAACAAAAGTGAAATGCTTTGCGTATAGATATCTTAGTTATTACGCTTATTGTTGTGATGAGGAAATTACTGTGCTGTAACGTATTGTTGTGCTACGGAAAAGGCTGTCTCATTGTAGCTATACCACAAAAATTACTACTAAAACATGTTTTACTTTCCAGAATAATACAGAAAAACTGTGCAGATATAAAACAGAAACACTGCAAAAGCAACATTGTAAATTGTCACTCATTAGTAGTATCGTGATAAAATCGTGTAGCTGTCACATAAACTAACCACTGTCTCATCTGGTATTTCACAGAAAGGACTTTAAATCCAGAATGTTTCTTCAAGTAAACCAAAATGTTGCATTAAAATCTCATTAGCAGTACCAGTATATGTCCTAAGTATGTAAGCCTGATAGTCGTTACGTAATTGTGGAACTAACAAGCAAGAATGTACACACACAGTAACACTGTGTCGTCTGTTCACAATAACAATGCATTCTTAATTTCTGTTTAAATAAGTTCTCTTGGCTCATGACTGGATATTTAACTTCAAACATTGTTGCATGGTAACAGATTCTAAGTCTGACAAAGCATACTACCGATGTAAAGTGAGAAGTTATATGGCAAAGACAAAGTTAAAAAGCAGATTATCTCTCAATAAATGGTTTCACATGTGAAATGTGGTGTAGCCCTTTGCTCTTCCTAGTACGCAGAGTTTCAACTTTAACGCAATTATCATGTGGTATACGTCGGTAAAGAATACTGGAATTTTTCTCAAGGTTAGCGTCTATGTTATTTTTCTCTGAGCCAGCTGGCGCAGGTGGCTGCCTGCGGTGCAAGTCATTATCTGCTATCTCTTTGTTGACACGCGTCGTTATTGGGATTAGGAGACCTAACTTCCACAAATTCACGTTGTCGAGAGTGCCCTGCTCTGTTTGAATCCCGCCAGTTCTGATGAAATTCAGGTCTGTCGTTATGATTATATCGTCTGTCGTCATGTCGGTAGTTCCTGTACTTTCTTTCTTGTCGGTTAAGTGGTGGAGAATTTCTCCCTGAATTATCACTGCACGGTGGACTGTTGCGTCTGAAGTTATTTTGTCTCCCGTGATAATAATTATTTTGGTTCCCATATTGTCTGTTTCTCTGATTGTCTCTGTCATATTCATTACTATGGAAATGCGAACTTTCTCTGCAACTATTACTCTGCCAGTGGTTGTCATACGGGTGGTGTCTGTTTTGGTCACGATTTGTGTTGTGAGAATAGCCTCGTCGTGTCCAGTTATTATTTCTTTCATCGCGGAATTGCGACGGATGTGATCTGTAATTGTTGTGTTCCTGTTTTCGCGTTCCGCGATTGTCAGTGTCAATTTCTAATTCTTGTAAGAGTCCCTGAAAAGCTTCAATGTCGTCTTTGCAACGTCCTGCCAAAATAGTATGTCGTAAATGTTCAGGCAATTTGATTAAGCAAATGCGGATGAGTTCTGAGGGGCTGTATGGGTTTGACAGGTACTGATTCTTGTGCAAAATGTCTTCAAAATATTTCACAAGACTGGAAAATTCAGATTGTTCGAAATGTTTCATCATTATGATGCTATGTTTTACTCGGTCTTGTGTAGCTTGAGACCAATATGCTGAGAGGAAGGCATGATAAAAATCTCCTTCACTGTGACAATCGTGAATGACCGATCACATTCTTACAGCTGGTTCATTCTCCAAGTAGCCACACATAAATTCTAATCTGTGTTCTAATGACCAGTTGGGAGGAAAACAATGAGAGAATTGATGGAGCCATGCTTGTGGATGAATGTCGTTGGCAGAATTCTTAAGCATTTTGAATTTACGTGTAGTAATGAACAGCTTATAGTCAAAATCATCATGTCGGCGAGTCACATGTCGGTCATTGTTACGTCGTTTCGGCGGTTCCATCTCAAAATTCGGTGTACCTTGCCAATTTCTTTCATAATTTCCGAAGTGCCCTGTGTTATTATTTTGTGGCTGTTCTGTATTTCTATGTCCCTCTTCCCGTATTGGAGCGCGAGTGTCCTCTGAAATACGTAATTCTTGTATTACCTGCGTCAACTGATCTTGTACTTCCCGGATTTCTCTTTTGTACTGTGTATTGATTTGATTTTGATTTTGTTTGAATTTTCTAATTCGTTCATACTCTTCTGTGTCAGTGAAGGCTACGGGTCTTGTGTCATTCAGATCATCATCTACCTTTGTAGATAAGTTAGTGACCTGATCCGAAAGTTCGGCTACTTTCTCCGATAGTGAACACATTTCCTCAGTGTGTTTTTCTGAACCAAGTTTCAGAGTGTCCATTTGTGTTGAAATCGAATCTACTGTGTCCTTTAAGTTTTCCTGAGTTTTTGCAAGTTGTGTAACCGAATCGGTAGATGCAACTGAGTCAATTTTAGCCCACAAGGTCTCATGATTTTCATGAACAATGGTTTGTTCTTTTATGGCTGCTTCGTGATTCTGTAGTGCATTTTCATGCCGCGAAAAAATAGGTTGCAAATGCTCACAAATTTGTGTTTTTACGTCATTACAGACTTTTTGACATTTCGATTCAATGTTATGTAACTCACTAGTTAAATCTTCACGTGTTTGTTCAAGTGTGGTGTCTAACTTCCGAAGATTTTGTTCCATTGTGTGTAACTTTTGAAGCTTTTGCTGTGTTTGTCTCTGATTTTGTTCCATTGTGTCTAACTTTTGAAGATTTTGTCCCATTTGTCTCTGATTTTGTTCCATTTGTTGCATTAATTGCAATAATAATGTATTAGTGTCTGGAATCTGATTCTCCATGCTTTTTGGCAGTGCATTTTCACCGGCAACATTCACATTTTGATAAGCAGAAAATGTGTCTTGACTCATTTGAGAAAACGGTGAGGACCGAAAACCTAAGTCTACAGTATTTGCAATATTGTGTTCTGTCATTTCGGATTCCTGAGGCGAGCTGTTGCCGACCGATCGATGGATCGATAATACTTCTTTGTTCACTACCTGTTTCACTGTCTACACCATTATTTTGCCGCCAGCTCCATTTCCCTATGCACAATTACACTACTTCGAATGTCTGTTAATTCACTACACAGTGGTGCTGATAAGCTACGCTCATCGTCACTATTATTTCTCAGTTTACTTTGGAGCTTAGTGTTACGTTTTTCACACGCCATTATTGTCACATTGTTTCACACGACAACACAGAAAAGCACAATTTGAAGAGTAAAAATAAGAGAACACATTAACATAGCACTGAAAATACTATGTAGTTAGTTGCAAGCGCAGCTGCGAAATATTTGGTGCAAATGTACATGCATGCCACAACTGTTTTACTGTACAGCAATGAAAGACTGCAACTACAAAGGAGATTCTCTCTACAATTACGCACTAGCAATAAACAATAGCTACACTAATTACACAAACTACAGGAAAAAATCAGAAGATTCCAGTGAGGTATCCTCGGCTAAGGGTCGACATATGAAACGTCCCCTTAGAAAAATTATACATGACTGAGCTTAAACTGACATACAATATTTTTAGCGCAACGCAATCTGACTTTCAAATATCCCTACAAAAGAATGGCCCTGACTAACATTAACCTATGCGTTTCACAAATCGCTTACCTCACAAAAATCTTGGTTACTCGAACTACTGCAATACAGCGAGCGCCACTACTGCCAGCTAAATAAAAGATTCAAACTACGGAAGGCACTAACTACTGATAGGCATAGTTAGCAAATGAAAAATTTTTGATAGAGAACAAACAATGTATTTACCTTAATAGTGTTGAAAAATCATAATATACATAGCAGTTCATAATATCCAGTCTAACAAATTTCAAAACTCCGCCATTTCTCTCCCCACATCCACCACTGCTGGCGGCTCACCTCCAACTGCGCAACGCTACGCGCTGTTCACATCCAGCTGCCGCTGCCCAACACTACAATGGCAGACAACAATGCAAACTAGCCACAGACTGTACACAGCACAGCCAGTGATTTTCATATAGAGCGCTACGTAACGTTGCCAATAAGAAAACATAAACAGCCTACTTACATAAAGAAAACATAAACAGCCTACTTACATAAAGAAAACATAAACAGCCTACTTACAACTAATCTCTGTAAAATCGGACCTGGCAACTTGTTTGTCCATCAGTCAAACGACGGTATGTTTGTACCATCCTCCAGAGTCACTGATTTTTTGAAGCGAAACTTCAGACGACAGACTTCCTTTTACTGTCCCATCAGGTTGGTCGACGTGTGACTGAATAGAAGCCTTCGACCCGCTTGACGATTCCACGTGTGACCGAAATTTTCTCGCGGGGTAGAAACGATCTTTCGCTAAGGTAGGGCGGTGGAACTCGTTGTATGCTTTGCGCATCGATCTTCTTACTCATGCACCAACGCCTACTAATTTTTTTGCCTGTTGACATGAGCACGTTCTTTTTTCAACCGAGAGTACTACGATCTCTGCTTCCTCAGCGCATTCGGATTGTTATTATTAAACCATGGTGGGTCTTTTCTGGCCTTAAACTATTTATTCGCCTCGTATTTAGCCACGGCGTGTTTTACAATCAGTGAAAACTTACCACATAATTCCTTCATGTCCATCATATTGGAGCTAAATGTTGTCAATCCATCCGCTCATCTCCTCATCTACTCTTTCTAGCACACATTCTCACCTACTCTTCTTGATAGATTTGTAAACTTTTTCAACCATCGCCTCTGTCATGACATCATGATCACTAATTCTTGTCTCTATATTGATACTGTCGGTAAGTTCAGGCAGCTTTATAGCTACCAAAGTCCAAAATACAGGGGAGTACGGCGTTCGTAGACTAGTAACAGCTGTTATACAAATCAACGGTAAACGGTTAAAGTAGAGGTATCAAATAAACAACGCAACCTGCACTGAAGCGCCAAAGAATACTCATGCGTATTCAAATACAGAGAAATGTAAACAGGCAGAATATGGTGATGCGGTCGGCAACGCCTATATAAGACAACAAGTGTCTGGCACAGTTGTTAGACCGGTTATTGCTGCTACAATGGCAGGTCATCAACATTTAAGTGAGTTTCAACGTGGTGTTATAATCGGCGAACGAGCGGTGGGACACAGCATCTCTGAGGCAGCGATGAAGTGGGAATTTTCCCGTGCGACCGTTTCACGAGTGTACGGTGAATATCAGGAATCAGGTGAAACATCAAATCTGCGTCACCTCTGCGGCTGGGAAATGATCCTACAAGAACGGGACCAACGACGACTGAAAAGAATGGTACAGCGTGACAGAAGTGCAACCCTTGCTCAGATTGCTGCAGGTTTCAATGTTGGGGCATCAACAAGCGTCAGCGTGTGAACCATTCAACGAAACATCATCAATATTGGCTTTCTGAGCCGAAGGCCCACTCCTGTACCCTTGATGACTACACGACACAAAGCTCGCCTGGGACCGTCAACACTGACATTGGACTGTTGACGACTGAAACACATTATCTAGTCGGAAGTGTCTCCTTTGAAAATATATCGAGCAAATGAACGTGTACGGGTATGGAGACAATCTCAAGAATCCATGGACCCTGCATGACAGCAGGGGGCTGTTCAAGCTGGTGGAGGCTCTGTAATGGTGTGGGGAGTAAGCTGTTGGAATGATATGGGACCTCTGATACGTCTAGACACGACTCTGACAGGTGAGACGTACAAAAGCAACCTGTCTGATCACCTGCGTCCGTTCATGTGCAGTAGGCATTCCGACGGACTTTGAGAATTCCAGCAGGACAATGCGAGGCACCACACCTCCAGAATTTCTTCAGAGTGGCTCCAGGAAGTCTCTTCTGAGTTAAACCACTTCCGCTGGCCACCAAACTCTCCACACACGAACACTATTGGGCTTATCTGGGATGCCTTGCAACGTGCTGTTCGGAAGAGATCTCCACCCCCTCGTACTCTTAGGGATTTACGGACAGCCCTGCAGGATTCATGGAGTGATTTCCGTTCAGCACTACTCCAGACATTAGTCGAGTCCATATCACGTCGTGTTGCGGCACTTCTGCGTGCTCGCGGGGGCCTACAGAATTGTGTGTACTAGTTTTTTTGGTTGTTCATTGTATGAGTCTTATGTAGAACCTAGATGATTACGAAATTCCACGAGCGGATGTTACTCTCACTGACGTTAACAACCAGCTAAATTTATCGTTCACCCCGCGGTAGATGGTCCGTATGTCTCATTACCCACGCCCCTCAGTACACTTAGTAAAAGATCGTATGCAGTCTTGCGTCAACAGCGTGACACACTCTACCCGTTGCACGTAGTAGTTCAGATTGCTGGTGTCATTATTATCTCGACCGTGAATGTTTCGAACTGCGTTGCATCAATTCTGCTGCAAGCTCACACAGTTACTGAGTCACACTTCTGTGTTCGCAGAATCTAGAAATCATAATTTTATAAAAGAGAAAAACGAATCCAAAGCAGCCAACCAGTTTCAACAAAAGGTGGTTTTATTCAACCTTTGGACCATGGTTTTGACGGATGTAAACCCGTCTTCTTCAGAAAAACGTGTAACTAAAATTTCACATTGGAAAAACACCAAATAATGAAGTAATCTGACATTTCTCCAACGAAAATAGGTGTCAGCGCACATCATGCTACGTATTATTGGATGTGCCGGTCCCTTTGATCAGTGCTTGTCAAGCAAGTATAGATAAAATCCAGAAATAAAATCAATCAAAGAAATTGCCAGATCTTGTTATGAACTGCAACTTAATTTTTGCAGCTGTTAATCTTTATTATAGCAAAGAGTGGCAATGCGAATCTTATTATCTTTAACTAAAACAATTTTACCTTTTAAATTGGTACTTCTGAAAGATTTTACAGTGGCGTTTCGTTTACCAGCTCAGCAAGTAAACAATGATAAGTAAGTAATTAAGTAAGTAAAGGCTAAGCCAAAGTAAGTGAAATCAGTTTGCAGGTAAGCGATGTCCAGTACCCAATTACATATATTAAGAATGGAATTGTGTATAGAATTTAAGATTTAAAAATACGAGTATGTCGTTACTCTATTAATATTTGAAAGCAATGACCTAGATGAATAAATAAATCACATAGCACGTACTTGAATTATCTTATTTACGTGATTTCGTCCCACTCTCCCCCCTTCCCCTTGCCGTTGGTGGGGAGGCTTGCGTACATCAGAGATACAGATGACCGTACCGTAGGTGCAACCACAACGGAGGGGTATCTGTTGAGAGGCCAGACAAACGTGTGGTTCCTGAAGAGGGGCAGCAGCCTTTTCAGTTGTTGCAGGGGCAACAATCTGGTTCATTGACTGATCTGGCCTTGTAACACTAACCAAAACAGCTTTGCTGGGCTGGTACTGCGAACGACTGAAAGCAAGGGACAGCTACAGCAGTAATTGTTCCTCAGGAGGTGCAACTCTACTCTATGGTTAAATGATGATGGCGTCTTCTTGGGTGAAACGTTCCGGAGCTAAAATAGCCCCATCCCCGGGTGTAGACTACCAAGGAGGATGCCGTCATCAGGAGAAACAAAATTTGCATTCTAAGGATCGAAGTGTGGAATGTTAGATTCCTTAATCGGAATGGTAGGCTACAAAATTTAAAAAGGGAAATGAATATCGAAGTTAGATATAATGGGAATTAGTGAAGTTCGGTGGCAGGAGGAACAGGACTTTTGGTCAGCTGAATATGGGGTTATAAATACAAAGCCAAATAGGGGTAATGCAAGAGTGGGTTTAGTAATGAATAACAAAACAGGAATCCGGGAAACTACTATGAACAGCATTGTGAACACATTATTGTAGCGAAGATGGACACGAAGCCAACGCGTACTATAGTAGTACATGTTTACTTGACGTCTAGCTCCGCAGGTGATGATGACATTGAAGAAATGTACGATGAGATGAAAGAAACTATTAAATAGTTAAAGGAGACGAAAATTTAATTTTGACGAGGGATTATAATTCGATAGTAGGAAAAGGAGGAGAGGGAAAAGTAGCAGGTGAATATAGACGAGGGTGAAAGGAAAGAAAGAGGAACCCGCCTGGCAGAATTTTGTACAGACCATAATTTAATCATCGCTAACACTTGGTTTAAGAACCATAAAAAGAAAATTGTATACGTATAAGAGACCTGGAGACACCGGAAGTTTTCGTATTGATTATGTAATGGTTAGACAGAGATTTAGGAACCACATTTTAAATTATAAGACAATTCCAGGGGCAGATGTGGTCTCTAAACACAATTTATTGGTTATGAACTTAGATTAAAACAGAAGAAATTGCAATAATTTGCGAAACAAGAAGATTGGACCTGGATAAGTTGAAAGAACCATACATTGTTGACAGTTTCAGACGGAGCATTAGACAACGGTTGATTATAACAGGGAACACAGAAGAAGACGAATGGGTAGCTTTAAAAGATGAAATAGTGAAGGCAGCAGAGGGTCAAATAGGTAAAAAGACAAGGCTTAGTAGAAATCCATGGATAACATAAGAGATATTGAATTAAACTGAAGATAGCAGGAAATTTATAAAGGCAGCAAATGAAGCAGGCGAAAGGGAGTACAAACGTTTAAAAATGAGATTGGCAGGAAGTGCAAAATTCCTATTTAGCAATGGCAAGAAACCGATCTAAGGATTTAGAAGTATACTGCATCATGGTGAAGGTTGGTCTCGCCTATAGGAAAATTAAAGAGCACCTCAATGTTTATGACGTCGTATCTCTTGAAATAAGTGTCGTACAATGATATATTTTGTGTGGGTGTAGGCAGCGGCGTACGTGGATACTGTCTGCGAAATATGTTGCAAATGGAGTTAGTATCAAAGAAGTAATAAATTTAAATGTCAAGCATGATGCGTCAGTTTTCCATGTATCTTCATATCTCCTGATATACGTGTCATATGATATTATAACCCTGTAGCTGCATTTAGCGGCATATATGGATACTTTTTCCAAAATTTATTGCGAACAGAGTTAGTGGCAACAGAGGTAATAAATTTAAAGGTCACAATGGTGCGACAGTTTTTCATGCATCTCGTTATTTATGACGTTATATCTCCTGAACTATGATAGGTACGTGGTTCTTCCCCCACAGTGATTGTTGCCTGGCAGAAAAGGATGTGTGTACCAAGTTTGGTTGAAATCGATCTAGTGGTTTAGTAGGAGACGTGGAATGTGCGTACATCCGTTTTTATGATATATATGGATTAAGTTCATCATAATAATAAGACAGTCAGCTCGGTTTATAAAATGTTGATCTAACAGCATCGTCAAGAGGACCCAGCGCCTAAAAATATTCATAAACGATATTTATTATAACAACACCAAAACATTAAAAAGAATGCTGTTATGGATATTATACTACTTTATTTGCTTCGGAGAGGTAGAATTTGGAATCGGAGTTTGACGAGCGCTAACATAAGTACAGATATTTTTATATGTGGTATCTTAATATGTACGCACATCGGTGTGTTGGTTGTTGTTTCTCTGTGTCGAACAGGTTGTCCTCACAGACACGACAGAAACTTAGCGACCGGATGTTTTCTTCATGGCCGTAACTCCACCACTAACTGGCCTAACCTTTTGTGTCCACGTATCCACACTTCAACATCTGACTTTCTGCCTAGGAAAAAATAAACATTAATGGGGGAAAATAAACTTTAATGGTTTCCTCTTGCCACACGCATTTGGAGGTACTAACCAACCAATAGACATACGAGTTGCAGAAGCCATAATTATTAAAATAAACATTAATGGGGGAAAATAAACATTAATGGTTCCTCTTGCCACAAGTACTTGCAGGTATTACCCACCCAACAGACGGACGACTTGTACTAGCTATAATTATTAGTGCGCAAACGACGTAAATACCGATATAATGTTGTTCAATACACCGTCCTCAGTCACCAACAAAAATATTACACTTACACTCATTGCACCCTGAATTTTCAAAGTTATCAGTGTATTCTTACTGACATCTTAATTAATTTCTAATTATGGTAAAGAAATTGGTTATTATCAGTCTGAAACCTGAAATTAATTTTCCCGTTGGTACTGCATCACGCTTTAGGACAAGAGAGAAGGAAGAAATCTAGGAGACGGCAAGCAGCAATAGTATGAAGGATGTCATAGAACCCATGTATCCAGTTGCAGACCGACAATCGACTTTACGCATTAACAGACATTTGACTGAGTAGGAGAGTCTCGCTGTTGTGCTCACACATCTCTTTTAACATACACAGTCACCGTCATAGGTTTCACGGTTTTCTGTGTCACGTTATGTTAGTGTTCAAGTAGAAACGAGATCTTCGAAATTTATAGGAAAATAGGATAAAATCCAGAGACATCTTCAGTATTCACCGATGGTGAACAGTGTCTGGTCAGAACGTAAAGGGGACGTTGACACACAACCTGTCACTCGAGTTGGAACAGGATTCTCATTTGAAACAATTTTATGGTGGTAAACCTAATATCAGCCATCTTGAAATACGAAACAATATGTTGTATTCAAAAGTTTTTACTTCAGAGGCGAATGAAAGAAGAACACGTCATGTAAATTCGCATTGTTATCCCGTATGAACGTAACTTCAAAAATAACGACAAGAATAAAGTATATTCACGGGATTTGTAGATTTGGGAATCTACAAATCTATATTCGTGGGGGCTTGTTTAATTGCCAAAAATAAATATTAGGTATACAGGGTGGTCCATTTATCGTGACCGGGCCAAATATCTCACGAAATAAGCGTCAAACTAAAAAATTACAAAGAACGAAACTCGTCTAGCTTGAAGGGGGAAACCAGATAGCGCTATGGTTGGCCCGCTAGATGGCGCTGCGATAGGTCAAACGGATATCAACTGCGTTTTTTTAAAATAGGATCTTTCATTTTTTATTACACATTCGTGTAGTACGTAAAGAAATATGAATATTTTAGTTGGACCACTTTTTTCGCTTTGTGATAGATGGCGCTGTAATAGTCACAAACATATGGCTCATTATTTTAGAGGAACAGTTGATAACAGGTAGGTTTTTTAAAATTAAAATACAGAATTTAGTTACGTTTGAACATTTTATTTCGGTTGTTCCAATGTGACACATGTATCTTTGTGAACTTATCATTTCTGAGAACGCATTCTGTTACAGCGTGATTACCTGTAAACACCACATTAATGCAATAAATGCTCAAAATGATGTCCGTCAAGCTCAATGCATTTGGGAATACGTGTAACATTCCTCTCAGCAGCGAGTAGTTCGCCTTTCGTAATGTTCGCACGTGCATTGACAATGCGCTGACGCATGTTGTGAGGCTTTGTCGGTGGATCGCGATAGCAAATATCCTTCAACTTCCCCTCAGAAAGAAATCCGGGGACGTCAGATCCGGCGAACGTGCGGGCCATGGTATGGTGCTTCGACGACCAATCCACCTGTTATGAAATATGCTATCCAATACGGTTTCAACCGCACGCGAGCTATGTGCCGGACATCCATCATGTTGGAAGTACATCGCCATTCTGTCATGCAGTGAAACATCCTGTAGCAACATCGGTAGAATATTACCCAGGATATCAGCATACATTGCACCATTCAGATTACCATTGATAAAATGGGGACCAATTATCCTTCCTCCCATAATGCCGCACCAAACATTAACCCGCCAAGGTCGCTGATGTTCCACCTGTCGCAGCCATCGTGGATTTTCCATTGCCCAATAGTGCATATTATACGGGTTTACGTTACCGCTGTTGGTGAATGACGCTTCGTCGCTAAATAAAACGCGTGCAAAAAGTCTGTCATCTTCCCGTAATTTCTCTTGTGCCCAGTGGCAGAACTGTACACGACGTTCAGAGTGTTCGCCATGCAATTCCTGGTGCATAGTAGTATGGCACGGGTGCAATCGATGTTGATGTAGCATTCTCAACAACGACGTTTTTGAGATTCTCGATTCTCGCGCAATTTGTCTGCTACTGATGTGCGGATTAGCCGCGGCAGCAGCTAAAACACCTACTTGGGCATCATCGTTTGTTGCAGGTCGTGGATGACGTTTCACATGTGGCTGAACACTTCCTGTTTCCTTAAATAACGAAACTATCCGGCGAACCGTCCGGACACTTGAATGATGTCGTCCGGGATACCGAGCAGCCTACACAGCACACGCCCGTTTCGCATTTTGATCGCAATAGCCGTACATCAAGACGTTATCGACCTAATCCGCAATTGGTAAACGGTCCATTTTAACACGGGTAATGTATCGCGAAGCAAATACTGTGCGCACTGGCGGAATGTTACGTGATACCACGTACTTACACGTTTGTGACTATTACAGCGCCATCTGTCACGACGCGAAAAAAGTGATCCTATTAAAACATTCATGTTTCTTTACGTACTACACGAATATGTTATAAGAAATGGGAGTTCCTATTTTTAAAAAACGCAGTTGATATCCGTTTGACCGATGGCAGCGCCATCTAGCGGTCCGACCATAGTGCCATGTGGTTTGCCCCTTCAAGCTAGATGGCTTCGTTCTTTCTAGTTTTTTCGTTTGATGCTCATTTCTTGAGATATTTGGCCCGGTCACTATCAATGGACCACCTTGTATATCAGTAGACTTTCTTCAGCCAACTATAACTGTTTGCTTCGCTACAAGATATAATAACTGTAAACTAACGACGAGGGCAAAATCGCAGCATAGGCAAAGTGAAACGTAACAAAACGGAGCCGGGGCTCGGCTGCGCCGGCCCGTCACGTACCGGCGTGATTTCCCGGTGTGGAGAGGCGCCGCCCAGAGCCTCTCCAAAGACATGCTCCGCCGTCCACACGGGGGAGCAGGGGTCACAGCCCTGCACCACAGCGGGACGTGGCGGCTCGCACGCCGCAGCGGCAGTCCAGGCTGACGGAGAGAGCACAGTGACCCGGGCGATGTATCGTGCCGCCCGCATCTGCATATGGCTCTTCTGCTCCCTATGTGAGGAAAAACAGGTCATTTATTTCCTCTCCACACATGGAGCTACGTCACATTCAGGAAATTAAGGCCGGCCGGTGTGGCCGAGCCGTTCTAGGTGCTTCAGTCTGGAACCGCATGACGGCTACGTTCGCAGGTTCGAATCCTGCCTCGGGCATGGATGTGTGTGATGTCCTTAGGTTAGTTAGGTTTAAGTAGTTCTAAGTTCTAGGGGACTGATGATCTCAGGTGTTAAGTCCCATAGTGCTCAGAGCCATTTGAACCATTTGGAAGAAAATTAAGAAAATTTATGCTATAATATTTTGTTGTCAGTTTGCTTCTAACAATATTGTCTTACATTTTAGACCGTATGTAACTTCGAAGATGAAGTCTAACGTAACAACTAATCGTCCGCAGACATTACAAGGTTTTTACTTTCGATCTTTCAGGCTCATTTTGCAGTTAGCTTCGGCCTCCTTTCGGTTATTTAGAAACTACATACACACATGTAAAAATAAATGTCACTTTACGCTAACGTATCTTATGCTTACTGTGGGGCATGTCACAGAAGCAGGCGGAAAATATTTATTGGCTGAAGAAAAGTGGAAACTGCGACATATATATAGCCAAATAACCTAGATATTTTTTCGAGTACGGAGTATATCTTCGACATAATAGCTGTTGGAATTCATCCTGCGTATAAGGCTGAACTTCCAGAAACATTTTACATCTTCACAGTTCGTTCTATTCGTCTCATGTTACCAATTAGTTTCATACCATTCTGAAAGAATCGGGCTCGCGTGTATAAAACACACTTATCATTAATTCACAAACATATTAAATATTTGACATTAAGCATGTAAGTGTGAATAGAGAAAAGGTTCGAAATTATATTTAAAGTCTGGTGTAAGTCGCTGAGTGCTCTCACTATGAATCACTCAGTGAATATCGCTCGGTAATTTGTGCTTCGTTTAAGGCATAAGCAAAAATGTAGTAAGCGATAAACTGTTTTCCTTTCTAAAAACTACATGATCGTTACAGTAGCTACACCAAATAGCTGCTTATAAAAAGTAATCTTCATTTACGACAGTCTGTTTCAGCTTAGTCCCCAATTTCAAGTAACTGCAATTGCAATTTTGGTGAGAACAGGTATGGATGCCAATATCATTCATATTAAAGTAGCTGTCTTGTACTAACGTCTGTATTAATGTGACGTCCATATTGCCTCATTAGTGGAGTGTTTTCTGACTGTCACTGCTTTATCAAGATCGTAAATTATGTGAAGATGTTCAAATTAAATGTTAGTTACAACGTGACAGCAGTTTCACAGTTTCAGCCCTAAGACGCTATATGTTTACAAAGACTATGCAGATAAACATCGATATTATTTTATTAACTCAAATTTGTTACCATTATCTTTGGTTGTTGCATATGTTACTTCCGATTTACTCATTTTCGTGTTCTACAAGTTCAATGAAGTTTTTGAGGTAGTACTTGTGTCTAAATTCAGTATGTTCGTTTAGTCTTTCTTGTTGGTATTTTCTCGTGTACATATAAATTTCTAATTCCTCAAGAATGTTCAGTGCGAAACCTTTTGGTATACTGCGCAGAATCTGTAGTACATTTTAGATCGGATCACCAGTGTGATTTTGATTTTTCAAATGTACAAACAAGCTTGACTGATTATATTCTCTCTCTGGAGTGTGTTCGTTATGTTCCACGTTGAGATTTCTTCCCGTTCAGCAAATTTAAAGGCTATTACAGCTGCTAAATGTGATTTTGTATATGCCTTGGCTATCATATTTCGTCATTCTAGTGGTAGCGGAACGTAATTTTATTGAAAGTTTGTTATTGATTGGAAAGGCTAGTTAAATAATAATTCTGTTGGAGAGTCTACCAAGGAATTAGGAATTCGTATGTACAGGAGAAAATACCCATAAAAAATATTAAACGAGCATACAGAATTTAGACACAAGCACTACCTTAAAAATCTTTATCGAACTTTTACAACACGAAAATGGATAAATCGGAAGCAACATATGCAACAACCAAAGATAACCCTAACAAATTTTACTTAATAAAGTAATATCGGTATTCATCAGCATAGTCTTTGTAAACATATAGCGTCATAAGGGTGGAACTGTCAAACTGCTGTCACGTCGTAACTAACATTTAATTTCAACATCTTGACACCATTTACTATCTTGATAAAGCACTGACAGCTACAAAACACTCCACTAACGAGGCAATATGGACGTCACATCAGTGTAGACGTGAGTACAAGACAGCTACTTTAATATGAATGGCATTAGCATCCATACCTGTTCTCACCAAAATTGTAATTGCAGGTACTTCAAAATGGCGACTAAGCCGAAACAGACTGTCGTAAATAAAGATTACTTTTTATAAGCAGCTTTTTGGTGTAGCTACTCTAACAATCATGTCGTTATCAGACATATATTACGCTGCTGGCCCCAAAGAAGGTAAATTGCTTTCCTTCCATATTTACCGGAGGAACGTCAGCGAGAAAAAGTTTCACAAACGGTTGAAATCATGTATAAAATCTGCTGGAAGTCGCTAAGCACTCTCTTTCTCAAACAATCGATGAATATAGTCTGGGGAACTGGGGATCTGCGACTTACGCTACCTCGAGACTTGTGCTCACTTTCCAATTGCAAGACTTGTCTTATTATGTTAAACTTTTAACATAAGATTACAGCTCTTAATGAGTAGGCCATGACAGCATTTTAAATTTTTAAATTCGATCACGAATCACATGACATATTGAGAATCAAATTTTTGTTGCCAGAGGAAACTGCTAGATAGGCAATCTGCAAGTGGTAAGTCTGCCATGAACCGAGTTAGCCGTTTAGCAATATACATACTTTTGATGTTTGAAACATTAGAAAGATAGGATATCTACATAATTGTCACTGCAGCAATAAAATAGTAGGCACGCTGAAAAGTAATGCCTCTGAATTTTTTATGTAAAAACTATTCAAACTTTTAAAATAAAAGTAACGTCATTAACACTCTACATCTTTATTATTCACGTCAACATATTTATTTCTCAACAGGTCACCCTGACGACGAAAGCATTCCTCCCAGCGACTGCCCAGTTTGTTGATACCGTCAGTGTAGAAGGCCTGACTTTGTTGACGGAGCCACGAACTCACCTCTGCTTGAATTGCTTCATCCCTATCAAAGTGATCTGGCATTGTTATCCTGAAGGGAGAGTGCTCCATGAGTGAAAGAACTCTTCAGATTCGATACTCGATTACAACACGCCGTTTCTCATGCACCGACATAGTTACATTACATGCCGCCATGTTACAATCTACAATTCGAAGGCTACTAGTGGTAAAGACCTACGAACATGTAGACACGACGAATAAAGATGTAGAATGTTAATGTGTGTTTTATTTAAAAATCTTTAAGAGTTTTCACATAAAAAGTCGGCATTACTTTTGATCACGCCTTCATAATTCAGAAGTTAATGTGTACACAAACCGCCACACGTTGTGTACTATTTGCTTAGTTAGTACTAGTTTCACTCTGCCAACGACAGCATCATAGATACTCTTCGGTTTAGAGCAACGCTTACAACAAGGTCAGACCTACGCTCCACACCATCGTCAAATACGCTCTTTGTGTCTGACGATGATGCTGAACGTAATTATGAACTTTTGGCATGTTTTCACGATGGGACGAATATTTGGCGATGCTCTCGTTGGCAGAAATTAGTAATAAACAGGCACGTAATACGTGTCCTTTGGCGGGTTCTCTTTACGTTAATTACTAACAGCCGCTGTGGCACCCTGCAGGTGATGCCTGTGTTTGATCGTTAGAAAGTCGCTACACAGTGATCTGAAATTTATTTAACATCTTCGAAGGTCACATTAGAACGTAACGGGCACAGTGCACTGGAGTCCGTAGTATGAATTCTTTTTTCCTGAATCAGATAACAACACTATATTATTGTTTTAATCAGCTGATGAATTAAGAATATCAACGGATGGCATCATAATCTCCTTCCAAATAAAAAAATTGGACTAGTTTGGCTTGTATGTCTGGATGAGCTAAATGCTGGATTTTCTGTTTTAATGTCGGAAGGCGTTTAATACTCGTATAATTAAAGTATACAGAAAAGTAAGAATAAAAATATAAACATCAAAATAACTTACGTGAAATAACATTGTCAGATGTGGGAAGCATTGGCAAACTAATCGGCAACAGAGCAACTACCTAGCGTCTAATTTATTAATATTCCATTCCAGGTTCTCTACAGGGTGACTCACTAACTATTGCCACCTACAATTACTCAGAAAGTATGATAGTAGCTGAAAAGTTTGTGGGACAATTGTTGCATGGGACAACGGGCGCCATAATATGACATTGATTATTTGTTGCTAGGTGGGGTCAACTTTGTTTTCTTAATGGGATGCCATAGTTTGGTACTTATTTTCTGATAACGGCTATCGAGAAGAATCCAACGATGTGTAACAGTAAGGTCTTTGAAGATCAACTAAGGTCACAAAGGTGGCATGAACGTCCATTTACAGAAGGTGTTCGAAGTGATGACCGTTGGTATCAATGCAGTGCTGCAATTTTCTTATCGTGGTCTGAGTGGTATTCCTTATCACGTCGGTACTTACCGAAGCACATGCTCTGACAATACTCTCTCGTATATCGTGCCGATAGTGACCGGCCGGTGTGGCCGACCGGTTCTAGGCGCTTCAGTCTGGAACCGCGCGACCGCTATGGTCGCAGGTTCGAGTGCTGCAACTGGCATGGATGTATGTGATGTCCTTAGGTTAGTTAGGTTTAAGTAGTTTTAAGTTCTAGGGGACAGATGACCTCAGATGTTAAGTCCCGTAGTGCTCAGAGCCATTTGAACCTAACGTTTCTTGCAGAAATGTGGTGTACTTCCTCACACCATACATTCACCGATCACGGTTTTTGGTATGCAACTTGCCGCAGCCAACATGGATTTTCAGTTACCCAGTAATGAATGGTATGCAAATTAACATCTCGATGGTTCGTGGACGTAGCCTCGTCAGTAAATAAAATCAAATTAGTATATGTGCCATCCCTCAGAACCTGAAATTGAGCCTAGCGGCAGAATTCAATGCGACACATACAATCCGAACCAGGTAATTCTCGGTGGAGACTAATATGTTAAGGATGACATTTATGGCGATGCAGAACACGAACAACACTACTCTGGCTCACACCAGATTCCCTTACGATGTGACGCGAACTAACACAAGGACCTCGAATCACAGTGGCAAGTGTACCAATTTCCGTTTCCTCGTTAGTGACTTTCCTTTGCCGAATATGTTTCCGATGCGTTAAAAATCCAGTTGTTCTCAATTTATCACACACATTTTTAATTGTACGACGTGGAGGGTGAGTACGTTGAGGATATCTTTCAGCGTATAGGTCTCTAGCTCTCGCTGAATTTCGTTGGCATTCTCCGTAAATGAGAAGCATATCGACTTGTTCTTCGAAGGAACACATTATTCACATTCACTTGATTCGACGATACTAGTCTTACCGTTCCTATTACTATTGTATTGCAAAACCGTCGAATGGTGTTCACATGTCAATGGCACGTTAGATGGATAAACCGTATTCGGGAAACGTTTACTATTTGCAAATAGTTCAAATGGATCTGAGCACTATGGGACTTAACATCAGAGATCATAAATTCCCTAGGCTTAGAACTACTTAAACCTAAACAACCTAAGGACATTACACACGTCCATACCCGAGGCAGGATTCGAACCTGCGACCATAGCATCAGGGCGGTTCCGGACTGAAGCGCCTAGAACCGCTCGGCCACAACGGCCGGCCACTATTTGCACGATATACGAGAAAGGATTGTCAGAGCATGTGCTTCGCTAAGTGCCGATATGATAAGGAATACCACTCAGTCCATGATAAGAAGATTGCAGCACTGCATTGATACCAATGGTCATCACTTCGAACACCTTCTGTAAATGGACGTTCATGCCACCTTTGTGACCTTCGTTGACCTTCAAAGACCTTACTGTTACACATCACTGGATTCGTCTCGATAGCCGCTATCAGAAAATAAGTACCAAACTATAGCATCCCATTAAAAAAAAAGTTGACCTTCATATCTTTGACGCGACCCAAGTTAGCAACAAAAAAATCAGTGTCATGTTGTCCCATGCAACATTTGTCCCACAAACTTTTCAGCTACTATCATACTTTCGGAGTTAGTCTAGGCTGCAATAGTTAGTGACTCACCCTGTATAACTCGTTCATATCCGAAATACCATTCTGCAAAGTAGTGTGTAGGACGAAGTGCGCCATAAGGTTACTGGTGCCTTGATCCAGTTACTCCTTACAGAACTATTTTGTTTGAAACGGTAGGAAACTCTACCCTGTCAAAAGCAGGACACCGCCGCAGGTAAATGCCATTCATGACGGACAAAGTTATGAAGCGTCTTTACTAGAAACTCGCCGAAGATAAGGACAACTCAACAATGACTCAAATGGCTCTGAGCACTATGGGACTTAACATCTACGGTCATCAGTCCCCTATAACTTAGAACTACTTAAACCAAACTAACCTAAGGACATCACACAACACCCAGCCATCACGAGGCAGAGAAAATCCCTGACCCCGCCGGGAATCGAACCCGGGAACCCGAGCGTGGGTAGCGAGAACGCTACCGCACGACCACGAGATGCGGGCTAAAGGACAACTAATACTGTTGCACACAAATAATGATATTACACGAAACCATTGTTATTAGAGATTAATCGAAACTAATTTAATAAAATTCTAATACTTCTGACGGAAAGGACATTCTATTCCACATTTATGAGTCGCACTACTTTTTAACAAGTCACTTCTTTCGAAAACATATACGAATCACTTCAGAAGATATAAATACAGCTCAGAGATCAAAATTTTAGTACAATAATTTGAAGTCTCCATTTTACATGCTATATAGAAACTTGCCGAGCATGTTACATTTTGGCAAACTCAATTAGACTTCACATTTCCACGGAATCATCCCTCGTGACGTATTTGTGCGCGAAAGTTGTTCAACCTTTATATGTGTCCCTGCGTTGTGGAAAGTTTCATCAAAATCGATTAATACAGTGACAGTAGACGACAATTTAATACTTACTTAGTCTAGAGCGTCTAGGCATAGGTATGAAGTATCAACACTCTCCAAGCGTAAGTACGGCGAGCTGACATTGCTACACAATCTTTTGTAGGATGGGTGCCTAGTCCTCAGTATTAAGGGAGGTAAGGACTACTATCAGTCATCAATTCAAGTGTACTCTTAAAATGTCACAGACTTAATGTTTAGATTAAAAAAATCTGCCTCAGAGAAATTAGGCACTGACACATTTCCTACGCACCATTTACAGTTGACGGCTGATGACGAATACTGGAAACATTGCCCATGACGGGCTCCCCTGTAGCGCATACAGGATACAGCCCATTGCCTCCGCTGTGAGCATGTCATTTGAAAGTCATCCGACATTCAAACTTATTTTACAACCAAACGGTATCCTCGTACTTCCGGACATGGGTAACTTGTCAAAACTTCATGTACTAGGGCCACTCTACATCCCATTGAAGCCTGTAATAGAGGCTGTGAAGCACGCTTTATTTCTCAGGTTCTCTGCGTAACGTCAGGACAGTCAAAATATCTAACATCCAAAATACAAGTTAGCCACGTAAAAATATGTCTTTATTCAATGAATGCTCGTTGAAAATGACTGAAGACTTTAACGAGTACAATGAACGGCAACTCTTTCTTCTTTTCTGTGATGTACCAGGGTCACTCCAATGGGAATGCACACTATTTTTGTAAAAATACAGTTTTCATTCTGCATGTGTGAAAGTCTTACAGTGTGTAGATACATCCTTCCCGCTTGTTTTCAAATTTAGTTCAACCTGTTCCCGTGAGTGGCGCCCTCACAGCATGTCTTCAAGATGGCTGCTACACTTGACGTTCGTCAGGAGCAACGTGCTGTCATAGAATTCCTGTGTAGTGAAAACGAGACAGTGGGAAACATCCACAAGAGTTTGAGAAAGGTGTATGGAAATGCTGCTGTCGATCACAGTTCAGCTAGTCGGTGGGCAAGCAGGTTACGTGATGAAAGCGGGCACGGCAATATTGAGGACTGTCCTCGCAGCGGCAGGCCTCGTACTGCACACACTCCAGACAATGTGCAGAGAGTTAACGAATTGGTGACTGCTGACAGACGCATCACAGTGAACGAATTGTCACGCTACGTCGGGTTAGGGGAAGCAAGTGTTTGCAGAATACTGAAGGTGTTGGTGTTAAAATAGGTTTGTGCCAGGTGGGTTCCGAGGATGTTGACAGTAGCTCACAAAGAAACAAGAAGAACGGTATGTAGCGAACTTTTGGAATAGTACGAGAATGGTGGAAATGAATTTCTTGGAATAATTGTGACAGGTGATGAAACATGGCTCCATCATTTTTCACCAGAGACGAAGAGGCAATCAATGGAGTGCCATCATGCAAATTCATCCAAGAAAAAAAAAACAGTACCACACCTTCTGCTGGAAAAGTTATGGCTACGGTGTTTTTCGATTCCGAAGGACTCTTGCTTGTGCACATAATGCCAAGTGGAACCACCATAAATTCTGATGCATATGTGACGACAGTGAAGAAACTTGAAGCTCAACTGCGTCGTGTTCGACCATATCGGCAAAATCAGGATGTTTTGCTGTTGCAGGACAATGCACGGCCACATGCCAGTCAAAAAACCATGGAAGCGATCACAAAACTCGGATGGACAACACTGAAACACCCGCCTTACAGTCCTGACCTGGCTCCATGTGACTATTATCTCTTTGGGAAACTGAAAGATTCTCTTCGTGGAACAAGGTTTGAAGATGATGACTGGCTCCAACAGGTTGGTCCAGAATTTTACCGTGCGGGTATACAGGCGCTGGTTCCAAGATGGCGTAAGGTAGTTGAGAGGGATGGAAATTATGTGGAGAAATGAAAATATTGATCCTAAAGGATGTATCTACACACTGCAAAACTTTAAAACATGTAGAATAAAAGATGGATTTTAAAAAAAAAGTGTACATTTCTTTTGGAGTGACCCTTGTAGTTACGTTTTCTGCAATTGAAAGAGGGCGGTTAATATTGAACTGTATTGTTAGACAATTACGCTGTGCCAAAGATAAAATGCATAATAAATCTTTCCGGAGAGAGCTTTGTGCTCGGCGTTCCTTGGTTTGCATTCCCTACTCCGTGGCTCTTAGGGGAGAAAAGAAAGAATAGATTCTTCTTGACTTAGCGAACTAAGACATTAATTTGAAAACTATTAAGTCGCAATATGGAGCTTTTAATAATTTAGATTTTCGACAGCGACATTGTATCTTGTCACAGATATTTACTTGCAGGATAAATAAAGTACAGTGGATGAGAACCAGATATGGATTTTCCTGGATCTTTTCTGGATGTTCAAGAGAACAGATAATTCACGGGGACGACTAACTATTGGGAAGTGGTTGAGTCACTAAGAACCTGCTCCGTAGTCCAATTTTACTGGCAATATAGCAGCTGCCGACAATTGGCCAACAACAAATTACATTACGCTCTGTACGATTTGCTCCGATCACACGTATTATGTTCGAGTATAATGACTTTTCTGGAGACTAGAAATCTACTCTGTAGGAATCAGCATGGGTTTCGAAAAAGACGGTCGTGTCAAACCCAGCTCGCGCTATTCGTCCACGAGACTCAGAGGGCCATAGACACGGGTTCACAGGTAGATGCCGTGTTTCTTGACTTCCGCAAGGCGTTCGATACAGTTTCCCACAGTCGTTTAATGAACAAAGTAAGAGCATATGGACTATCAGACCAATTGTGTGATTGGATTGAAGAGTTCCTAGATAACAGAACGCAGCATGTCATTCTCAATGGAGAGAAGTCTTCCGAAGTAAGAGTGATTTCAGGTATGCCGCAGGGGAGTGTCATAGGACCGTTGCTATTCACAATATACATAAATGACCTTGTGGATGACATCGGAAGTTCACTGAGGCTTTTTGCAGATGAAGCTGTGGTGTATCGAGAGGTTGTAACGATGGAAAATTGTACTGAAATGCAGGAGGATCTGCAGCGAATTGACGCATGGTGCAGGGAATGGCAATTGAATCTCATTGTAGACGAGTGTAACGTGCTGCGAATACATAGAAAGATAGATCCCTTATCATTTAGCTACAAAATAGCAAGTCAGCAACTGGAATCAGTTAATTCAATAAATTATCTGGGAGTACGCATTAGGAGTGATTTAAAATGGAATGATCATATAAAGTTCATCGTCGGTAAAGCAGATGCCAGACTGAGATTCATTGGAAGAATCCTAAGGAAATGCAATCCGAAAACAAAGGAAGTAGGTTACAGTACGCTTGTTCGCCCACTGCTTGAATACTGCTCAGCAGTGTGGGATCCGTACCAGATAGGGTTGATAGAAGAGATAGAGAAGATCCAACGGAGAGCAGCGCACTTCGTTACAGGATCATTTGGTAATCACGAAAGCGTTACGGAGGTGATAGATAAACTTCAATGGAAGACTCTGCAGGAGAGACGCTCATTAGCTCGGTACGGCTTTTGTTAAAGTTTCGAGAACATACCTTCACCGAAGAGTCAGGCAGTATATTGCTCCCTTCTACGTATATCTCGAGAAGAGACCTTGAGGATAAAATCAGAGAGATTAGAGCCCACACAGAGGCATACCGACAATCCTTCTTTCCACGAATACGAGACTGGAATAGAAGGGAGAACCGATAGAGGTACCAGGGTACCCTCCGCCACACACCGTCGGATGGCTTGCGGACTATGGATGTAGATGTAGATCCGTGATTATCGAGTCTGTGCGTGCAGCTGCCTTGGAAACATTCTCAAGATCACAGAAATTTGTTTCAGGTGCAGAGAAGCACCGGATCTTCACTGCAGAAAGCTTTATGTAAAGGACAGACACTCTTTTTAATTGTACTTTGCCAAGGGCTAATGAAATTTATTCCATTAATCTATATATTAGCCACAAAGTGATGATGCTGTCCAGTATTCCAAGGAACGTAGGGAACGAGTGGGAGATCCGCACTACTGACTAGGCAAGGTCCTAGCGGAGATGGTTTGCCATTGCCTTCCTTCCATTTGCAAAGTACCCATTCCCAAATATGTTCTATTAGTGCTGGTAGCCTTCAAAATAGGGTGAATTTGAGCCTGCAAGGATCTGCAGGCATTTTTTCACACCTTAAAACAGTTCAGAATGTGGTTTGCAGTGAGTCTGCGATAGAGTGCGTTCAGTTCTACCTTTCGTCAGAGTGCAAGACCAGATCTACAGTAAACTGCTAGAACAGTGCGTCCCACTTGATTTGGATTGAGTTAGTCACAGTGTAAAGACGCAGTTCTTGTTTCAGGGCATGAAAAACAGATCCCTGTTTATAGTAGTAATCTATTTTCTTTCGAGTCCCGTCATATATGTAAACACCACAGTACAACAGGCGTGTCCATTCGAAATGATATGCCGTGTCTTTACTCCGACCTTTGCACTGATCTACTCGCACAGTTATAGGGGGACCTACTGTTTAATGCGAACTTCAAAATGGTTCAAATGGCTCTGAGCACTATGGGACTTAACTTCTAAGGTCATCAGTCCCCTAGGACAGCACACAGATCCATGCCCGAGGCAGGATTCGAACCTGCGACCGTAGCGGTCGCGCGGTTGAAGACTGTAGCGCCTAGAACCGCTCGGCCACCCTGGCCGGCAATGCGAACTTCTAAACCCGGTGTAACTTGGCATTTTTCATATTGGTGCTGCTGTCCAGTCTCATTTTGTTCTTTGCCGGAATCTCGCCTGAATCTGTGGCTCTGCATGTGTGTCGGTGAGGACGTAATGATGTCAGCTGCCATACCGCAGTAATTACGACATCCGCAACGACACAGCTTGGGGAGAGCCTCGTAGGTCCTGATTTATTGGGGGAAAGTCGCACTGCCCCACGTGGACCGAGCTGTCCCAAGTCTCTTGTCTCCGTTTAATTTGAAGGCCGCAGATGGAAAGATAAAGGCGCTTGCGCCGCGTGCCGGGAGAGATATATTCTGGACAGGACAAGAGGTGGCGGCAGTGATGTATGTGGCCGGTGGCGACGCCGGCAACATGGTCGAACACGGCCGACAAGTACTTGCGTAAACTTCTCGTCGTGGAGAACACTGAGGTCACAACCCTGAACAATCATTTGTATCACTGACTCAGCGCCAGAACACAGGCTCTTGTATCACAAAGGGTACATGCGATTATGTGATGTGTTGTCTTAACGGATCTTATTAGCAGACCGGCTACAATGGGTGCTAAAAACTGGACGATCGCTATCTCTTGACATTGGATACACTCTGATTGGGAGGAATAAAGAACGATAGCAACCATTATTAAATATTTTGGAAAATCCGGGATTTAATTTTTTTACGGCACAGTAAATCAGCACTCGTTACAACAGCCGTAGCTATCACGCGATCTCGTTTATGACATAGCCGTGATTTTTTAAAACAGTGGACCGTTAGCGCTAATTAACGAGTAGAAGCGGACAGAGAACGAGACATTAAGCAGAGTAGATAACAATTATGTCTTTTTCTCTCCGACCGACTTACGTAGACTAAAAGGCCCTTGTTAACCTTTTAACGATAGTAATCGGTCAGCAGGCGATTGCGTGCTTTTCCAGAAGATATAGTTCCTTTTCTTGGAGAACAGTAATCACTTCACACACGCTACCCTATATTTCCATACTCTCTCAATCCTGGGGACGAATTTTTGTGTTCCAAAGCTTCAAAAGCGCTTAGAATATACCTCTAAGTTAAGTGTAAAACATAATACTTCCACTAAAAATGCACCACTTTTAGTCTCACGTTGCTTCTCCAATTACAAAAAAAAGGCTTATGAAATGGAATGGTCTCCTAATATTAAAACAGAATGGGAATAGCATGGACTGGGTGGTGCAGGTGGGGTTATCAGGAGGAATATAAACGGCACAAACGTGCTGCAGGTGGGAACGAGAAGAAAAGAGAAACAACTAGATTAAGTAGGAAAAAGAAAGAACGTATTGACGGATAGAAATAGAAGACATATAATTAGTTATTGAAGAATTATTGTTATTGAATTGGATAATTAAATTTCAAGTAAAAACAGGAAATATCATTTTTTCCCAAATAATATAAATAAATGGAGGACCAACAGTATTAAAGCACCTATGGCTGAAAAGAGCTAAGCTCTAGATACAGCCCAACCTCGTAAGAGGGTATGAAAGATGAAAAAAAAGAGCTGTAAATTCTGTGTAGAGTCATAGATGGATAGTGAGTGTAACAGGGGTAACAGACCTGATGTGCAGCGAGGCCAACGGCATGAGATAAGGACTACATAAGTTAATAAATGCAGTATTTATAATGCTGTAACAAGCATAACTATCGTTCTGAACAGGAAATTCGGTACTGCAGAGCTTTCCCAACGCAGTGAAGAAATTGGAACCGAAACCAGCCACTAACGTACTGAATTGCTATGATACAACTTTCGCTATTTGAGACGCACCCCATGAAAATCGTGTGGCCATAGTACAGTGAAACTTTGTAGACACATTGTAAGGACATGCAGAAGGGAAATAACGAATGAAACGTCGAAAGAAACACATTTTAATTTTCGCATTAGAGGGTAACATTTGCTAACTGCATACCATGTTTACGTTTTCCATGTTACAAGTGTTGCTCAATATGACAACCAGCTACATCCAACACCCTACCGAACAAAGGGTACTGTTTCGCAAATGTTCCCAGCACTTTTCGAACGGTGGACCGTGGAATGTTCAGCTGTCGTGACACAGCTCCTGCACTGCTTGAAGACGGCACATTGCGTGC
This sequence comes from Schistocerca cancellata, assembly GCF_023864275.1. NCBI lineage: Eukaryota > Metazoa > Arthropoda > Insecta > Orthoptera > Acrididae > Schistocerca > Schistocerca cancellata. Next base: position 1,146,639,694 of record NC_064627.1, read on the forward strand.
AACATTCTCAGCCATGGAAACAGAAACTTCTTCAACAGTTAGTACCGAAGCAAGAGCAATTCCGAAACCGCCAGTTATTTCGAACTTACGAACCATACTCTTCACGCCTGTCGCGGGCATAGTAGCTCTCCGTATTAATTCAGTGCGCCGATTCTCGCGAAGATCAGCAGGGCTACGGCTGTTGTTTTGATAACACCGCCCTGCTCACCATGTCCAGAACCGTGTTGACTGTCTGTAAGTGCAACGCACGCTGATGCTTGTGTTTCAGTCCTACGTCACCGTACCAGTACCGGCACCTTACGGCAAGTCAACACACTAACGCTACTATCAACGCAAATCCTGCGGCGCAGAGTCTAAAAGTCACTCCTGTAACGTTTGGTACCCATACGGTAAAAATTTTTCCTTCTTCACAGGCTCAAGTCGCGAAAGGTTAAATACATCCACCCTCTACAGCATCAGTCACACATGTCACAAGGAAATTATGGTAAAAATGACGTATAGGAGGAAATTAAGAAATTAGTCAAATACATGCGTGGTAGTTAGACTAGACTGCTAAATACGTCTATGGTAAATATTCAGAATTAAGCGAGAATGCAAGATATTCTAGAGAAAAGTAAACAAATAATTCTGTGACGATAAAATAAACTGTTCCGTTGTTGCAAAAACCTCTTAGGTTACACAGGAAATAGAATTAGGTACAGAAAAAAAGTATGAGGTGACACAAAAGGACACCGGACACTACAGCTACTATAAAATTTACATTTAACTGCAAAGCGCACTGCGGTTATGCTCCACATTATCACATGATAAAATGACTCACCGTGAGACGGCTTCTATATTCTAAACAATGGGAGAATGATAATACTGAAAAAATGATCAGAAAAACGTTGTGACAAGAGACTGACGACAGTTTAAGAGAGCTGTGAACAAAGATACATGTAGATACGTTTTCCTTATCATAACCCTACCTATTCAACTTAGCGTACGTAACGTGAATTTAGCTCAACGCTATAAAGTTACCTTGAAGGTAAGGGTCTGAAGATCATGCCTTTTTTGTATCAAAGCACTGCATCGTCGTCCGTGAACAACCCTCCTTTCAATGAAGTTGACCTCTATCTGTGTGTTTAGGTAGTAACGAATTCTCGGAATACTTTTTTATGCCCGCGTACTTTAACATACTGCAAACTCAGCACTCTGTATTTTTATTTCTGCTATAGCTCCTTTTCTACTTTATCAAAATATGTTCGGAAATATTTCCTTGAATGTGCCGACCGCGGTGGTGTGGCTGTTCTAGGCGCAGAGTCCGGAACCGCGTGACTGCTACGGTCGCAGGTTCGAATCCTGCCTCGGGCATGGATGTGTGTGATGTCCTTAGGTTAGTTCGGTTTAAGTAGTTCTAAGTTCTAGGGGACTGATGACCACAGATGTTAAGTCCCATAGTGCTCAGAGCCATTTGAACCATTTTTCCTTGAATGCCACTAAACCCTCACTTCAGGTTAATCTCTATCGTACAGTGCTTTATTTCATTTTCACCTTTCCATAAATGTATTCAGATTCCTTACGTTCACAATGATATTTTGCCAGCAGTTTCTCTAAATAACGTTCCTTTGTTATTCAACTTGCAGTTACTGAACTTTCTGTAACCGCATGAACACATTTCGAATTTCCTCTTCTTGTGCTTCAAGCGTAATAACTCTTCCGCCTTGGTAATAACCCTATCCCGATTTCGTTTCTAGAGTCTCTGCATCTCGAGAGCTGTAAACATGTTTAAACTTTTCTCACTGGTTACGGCTTATAGTTGAAGCACTGAACTCTCTAGTTCAAAAGTCAATATCTCCTTGATGACTAGTAGATTGAATGTATTTCATTTCGGATACTTGTTCTTCTGTTCCTGTTTTTACGTCCCACCTGTTGACACAACCTCAGCACAGTCAAATACAGCTTGTCATTCTGTGGATTCTCTTATCGTCAACTCATTGTCAATGGAATTCAAAGGCTTTAACTAAAATATCAACCTTTACTAGCAATTCCTGTAGTTGTTCCTGTTGTTGTTGTTGTTGTTGTTATCAGTCAAAAGACTGGTTTGAAACAGCTTTCCACTCTTCTCTATCCAGTGCAAGTCTCTTCATCTCCGAATAACAAATGCAACCTACATTCCTCTGAACCTGCTGACTGTTTTCGTCTCTCGGTCTCCCTCAAAACATTTTTGGCCTCCCCCTCCCCGCTCCACCACACGTACACACTTCCCGCCAACAGAAAATTGGTGATCCCTTTGTAACCTTCCCCTCACTTATAGACCTTAATGACAGTGAAAAATTAAACCGCGTGTACCTAATGGAAATTTGGGAAAAGCAATCGTCACCGAAGTTAATCTGTCGGTAAAGAGGGAGGAAAGGGTTACATCTAAATGAACGGAAAAATGCAAATGAAATTGGTGGAAATTAATTTTGAGAAAAGGGTAAAATTAATAAAGAAAGTAAATGTGCGGTAGCCACGTTAACAATTAATTGGCGTTAATTAGATATTTGAGATTTGGGGAAAATTACGGTCGCCAGTCCTATGGACAACTATTATAATAACTGAAAAAGAAAGGTTATTGCACATATAATTAGCACTAAAAGCGTGGCAACTGAAGGTTGACACATGTTGTGTGAAAACTGAAAGTTTGTCAGAAGTAATAAATTTCGCTACACTCTGCCTTAATTTAGTAAAAGAATTAGTAAACCCAGAAAATTGAAACTTAATTTAGTGACTGAAATTAAAAGTGAGCTTTGTTTCTGAAGCACATCTAAATTCAGTAAAATACGGTTAGTCTTGGGCTACCTCAACAATCATTTCAAAAGCTACTTGAATCTACGCTATTTAGAAATAAGAGATTTAACTTTGAACTTGAATTAAATGATTGTGAACTATTAACAACAGTAAAATTTAGTACGTACCAAGCTGAGCTGCAGTCACAGGTAAGCTAAAATATGGTAACAAAACTCGCACTCTTAATTTGTGCTTGTGTAATCTAAATATTGTAGCCAGCTATGAATACTTTAACTGAACTTTGAAATTAAAGCAGTGAAATGGAATGATATTACTTTAGTGCTGTCGTATGAATTTCAACGACACTCGGGTTCATTCCGGAAAAGGACGGGACCCTGCTTGGTAATGCAATTGGGACGATGAGCAACAAAGGTTCATGCTAAGTTGCTGTAATTTTGTGATGCAACAATTTTTAAAGTTTGAAAAGCTGAGGACTGCCATATAGTTCTAAAACTTTACGTGCTTCCAGTCTTACTTGTTGGTTGATTGAAGGTTTGAAGCCGTCGATCGAGGAGATGGCGACAGTCACTCAATGTCGGCCGTCGCTGTTGCAGAAGCTGGATGTTGGCGCGCCTTCTTCTCGACACGGTCTCCAGCCGAAACGGGCTCTTGATGTGTGCCAGCTAACGCTTCCCGTCCGCGACACCATGTCAGAAACGAACATAGCAAGTCGAGCGCAAACGCCAAACCCCGAAAGCGCGGCAACTCGCGGGAGCGTCACACAACACACCTGCTCCACTGCCCTCCTCCAGCCAGACTCTCCTCTGCCGGCGCTCCACACGGCTGAGTTCACACTACCAGAGATCCTAAACACTTTGGTTCTCCACACGACCTATCGATGTATTCGTTCGACAGCATAGTTTTCCCTAGGCAAGACCCAGCGTAAAAATACAAGTAGTATTTACAAAACAAACCAATTATACATCGATATAAATGCATGTATATACAAATAGTAAAACAATTACAGTATACAAAGACACAGAAACGTCATATCTTCAGGTAACAAAATAAGGAAAACAATTTATAGTACAATAGATGGAAATAGGAGGATATGCATTTCCGGCGTTACACCTTGATGTCTAAAATTGTGCACTGTCAACCGAAACCTTCTTCTATTCATGTTATGACATTAATTGCTTTCTCCCCAATTCCGTTCAATACTTCCTCATCAGTTACGCGACCTACCCAGCTAACCTTCAGCATTCTTCTATACCACCACATTTCAAACACTTCTGTCCTCTTCTTTTCTGAAATGCTTACCGGCCACGTTTAACATTCATACAAAGCTGCTCTTCAGAAAAATACCTTCAGTAAAGACTTCCTAACACTTAAATTTATATTTGATGATAACAAATTTCTCATCTTCAGAAATGTTTTTCTTGCCATTGCCAGTCTACATCTTATATCCTTTCAACTTCCGCCATATTAAGTAACTTTACAGCCAAAATATCAAAACTCGTCTGCTACGTTTAGAGCCTCAATTCCTAAATCAATTCGCTCTGCACCGCATGATTTAATTCGACTACGCTCTATTACCCTTGTTTGCTTTTACTGGTGTTCATCTCATATCCTCCTTTGAAGATACTATCCATTCCCTTCAACTGCTGTTCCAAGTCCTTAGCTGTCTCTGATAGAACTGAAATGCCATCAGCATCTATTTCTTCCCCCTTCCTTTTTCAGATTATTCTTTACTTTCCTTTACTGCTTGTTCAATATACAGACTGAATGCGAGTAGTATCGTGGATGGGCTACAACCCTGTCTCACAGCTGTATCAACCATTGCTTCCCTTTCGCGTGTTTCAACTGTTGAAACTGCCATCTGGTTTCTGTATATGTTGTGATAGCCTTTGCTTCTCTGTGTTTTATCCACGCTACCTCCAGAATTCCAAAGACTATATTCCGTTCAACACTGTCTACTGCGCTTGCGTACACCTTACAGTCCAGTATCTGATTTCGGAAGCTCGGCCTGACCATGATGTAATCCAGTTGATGTCTTCCGGTGCCTCCGGGTCTTTTCAAGTGTATCTCCTCCTCCTCCTCTGATTCTTGAACACACAATTCGCTGTTACCTTCCGAAATGTTTGTAGAATAAAACTCTGCTTCAGTTGCCAGTAATTTCTTAATTTATTCTACGACCGGTTTATTCGGTATAAGGGGGTTGTTTTGTCTGGTTTCCTTGTTATTAGCGCTTGAGAATGGGATAATGTTCTCCCGGAACATGTTGTGGCAATAATCACACAATTGACAACTGGGCTCAATACCCTGAATACTACGTTTTCGGTCTTCATGCTGTCAAAATTGAAGGTCAGGCATAACGTTTTAATTTACTACTTCTTTACTATTAATTCTATTGACAACACTGTTTGCTAACGTTATCCTCAGATGCCACTGAATGTACATGCAAAATTATGTCATTGTACGACACACAGTTCAGGAGATATGTCATAAACATTTAGATGCGTGAAAAACTACCTTTTGCTTGAAACGGCTCACAGTAAAACTTCAAAATGAGGCATGACGTTTTAATTCGTCACTTCTTTACTACTAACGCTATTGGTGACAATCTTTTCATACAGTATCAACATATAATACTGAATGCGCCTGCAAATTTATTTCATCGTGCGACTCATAATTCGGGAAACTTAACTTCATAAACATTTAGAGGGGGGAGAAAACTAGCTTTTGCTTAAAATGGAGAGCAAATTACGCAATTTATATTCATCGAGTACTTCATAATGAGTGCACTTAGCGACTGTCAACAAAGTTGCAGCACAATTTGAAACTTTTTTGAAATTCTCCTGGCTTACATGCTTAAAGGCATAACAATTAACTCATTTGGAAAGTAATCAGACTTTTGAAGCTGTTTTATCCACGGGAGTTCGATTCGTTAAGGAAACGGGAGTTTACTGGTAGTCGATGACAGTAATCGGAAAAGTAGTTAACAGCAGGACTATTTTCATTGGCTGTATTTGTGTGGCTCTCCATCATTGTGTCCACTCTCTAGCGTATCAGATATTTTAAATTATATCTTCATGAATTACTGCTGTCATCAGAGACAAGTTTTATGCCTTACAGTTACTCGTAAGTGTTTCACACTGATTACAGTAGGATTGTGGACGTAGCAGTACTATACCGACGATGATTACTTTGTTTCAATGTTTTGTGTAAATTCCACCTGCTTACAAAAGTTGAATATTACTTGGCTGCGTCATTAGCTCACGGCATATGTTGACATGTGTTCGATTCTGACAGTGACGTTAATCTTCCCGATGACTTTTGATGCAGATAGCTCATCCCGACATTTCCTGATGCAGTCCCTGAAGTAATTTGCTTCCGGAATATTTCACGCACGGGTTTCTTTCACCATTAAACTATGCTGCAGAGATATATTTCCTCGACACGTGTAACTGCTGTATTGCTTTCAGCCATACCGAAATATCAACATAGTAGCGTTGAATAATTTTGCACGGCCAGACCTGTCAGTCATTCCGACTGTTCTCCTGTAAATAATCGATAGGGTGCTGACCTTCTTGCGAACCATGAAGTCTCGTGGCGTCTCTGCAGGTACCCCTTCAGCGAGGATTCACACATTACAGGTGAGAGTTTTGCACCTTGAGGATAGTGTACCTAGGAACACATGATGTTTCTGGTCGGTGTTTGAAATTAGCGACCGATTTCACAATTACATGAAGGTATCTGCAATAGACATAGCCGTAATAATCAGTTTCCGGCATTTTCTGCTGTTTTTTTGTGGTTGTGAGACATCAGGTCGTTTTTTGTACAGCGTCGTAAATATTTTTGATTCTGCGTATTTAAGTGGAGCATGCTATGTTGAAGCTGTATAGTAGAGTTTGTTAATTCTTCACTTACAGAATTTCATAATGAGTAAAATTCCACATATTTTTAAAACTAGTTGTATAATACGTCAACGGTTAAGCCATACTTCGTGGGTGGTGGACCATCTTGTAAATTCAAACTGAAGAAGGTATTCTACGAGGTAAATTGTGATATTTGAAAGTTAATTCAGTTTCTTTAATGTATTAAGAATTTTACTTGTTCTGAAAAAGGAAGATAGTGTTAGTTTTCAATAGCTTCTATTGCAAAATGTGTGTAACTTGTAGCTGGCGTTTGATAATACTTCTACTTAACTGGATTTCACGTATCTGTTTATTGCAGTGTGGTAGAGTAACCATGGCCAGCTCTCTTGTCGCAGTGGTAACGCAAGTCCCTGTCAGATCACTGAAATTAAACGCTGCTGGGCTTGGCTAGCACTTGGATTGGTGACCGTCGGGGTGTACCGGGAGCTGTTGGCAAGCGGCGTGAACCCAGCCCTTGTGAATCCAATTGAAGAGCTCCCTGACTGAGAAGTGGCGGCTCCGGTCACGAAAACTGACAGCGGCCGGCACAGCGGTGTGCTGACCACACGCCACCCATATCGGCATCCAGTGGGGCTTTCGAGTTGACGATGACACGGCGGTCGGTCGCTACCGTTCGGCCTTCCGAAGCCTGGTCGGATGGTATTATTAAACACGATATTGGAAAGCTTTTCTTGACTGCAACACTTTTAAATTTGAACAGAATGTTTGTTTCAAGGAGCATGACTACTTTGTAAATTGTTTTCAGATTTAGAAAGATCTTTCAGGGACAATTCTTAGAATTTCAAAAAATGACTGCAGCACGTTAAAATTTAATCCTATGATTTTAAATTGGAATAATGAGATATATTAAGCATCGCTTACAGAGCTGGCTAAGACGAAAGTGTGAAAAGTGATCAAAGGTACGACACTGTCACCAGCGGCTGTCTGTATCGCTGACGCGACCAAGGCTGCCCACAGCGACAAAGTCTTGGGGAACAGGGGGCAGAGGGAGGAAACGTCTAGGACAAAATGTGGGAGCGAGGGTGTTTTAATAACAAAAACTGTTTCAGTTTAAAGATATCTTCTACCGCCTCTTAGCTTTTTGTTGGAAACAACCACTATTGACAGTTCGGCGTTTCTCACTGTAAACTCACAAATTCCAAACTTTGCTAATGTGTATTGCCTCATCTTCTGTAAGGAGACCTGCTTCCTTTGTCTTGGAAGATACTCTCTACAATTCGTCGTCCAATATGCTGTATTCTTTTCGAGCGAGCACCGAGAAATCTAGAGTAGTTGTTTAGCCAACGTACTGACTCACCTTTTTCGTTTAGGGGGGAAGGACGGGGGAGGGCGAGGGCAGAGGGTCATATCTGAGTACGTTTCCCTAAACGCCGTGGTTTCGCTGCTCACTACAGACGAACACAGGGGATAATAAGTGCACAGGCCACTGCTGTTTCCTTTGCATCCTTCTCCGAATAAGCTACAGCTGCGCCAATAGTGATTTAGATATGACCGAGACCCCCGAATTCTAGCTTTCCTTCCTCTTGTTCACAAAATCATCCCTGGATTCTCATAATCCACACATTACGTCAGTCGCACATCAGTGCTCCTGCGTGAGATTTCACTGTAGCACTTCTACGTACGAAATGATGACCCATTCCAGCGACTCAATGAATTCCTTTCTTAGCAGTTTTAGAGTGACATTTTTCCGCAGGATTCACTTTAATACAAACCCAGTAGGTGATGTGTGTATAGGCTACAGTGGATTTCGTGACATCTCATTCAACTGGATTACGGAAGAACAGAAATCTGTTTCTTATTTTGTCAAATTGCCTGCAGAAATGTTGAGGGTTTCTTTGTTCTCATGTATATTACCTTTAATTTTCAGCTAAAGCGCTTTCGGGCAGAACCAAACCCCATGTTCACAACAAGTTACGCAGCTAATCCGTCAACGGAAGAAATAATGTCATTTGGAAAACTTCCACGGGATGTTCAAAAGCAGATTTATTTCTAGGTTCCTGCGTTGTTGACGATTCTGTTTTTCTGAACAGTACTTCTGCAGTCGGAACACATTATCAGCGCTTGGACTCTAGCTCTAGTATTAATAACGACAATTTGCAACAACACCTCGTAGTCTGATATGTCGAATGTTGTAGCCCGTCTCTGAAATAAACTAATGAAGAAAGCGTGTGTTCCAACAAATTGTACCATCAGTTTTTCCGTTGAGAAAGCACCGTTGTGGAAAGGTGAATCGTCTGAATAAAAATGACTATTTTTATCCTTTTTCAACCGTGGAATGTCTTGCGAATTTTTTTTCTGTGATCTGAAAAATCTGACGCCGTAGATATGTCATAAAACGTGTATGTTTTACAATACTAGTAAAGTATGAGATAATTATGTGCAAGAAGTATGCAGTATATTTTGGGCGATCACCACCAAAATACTCGACGTCGTTTTCATCTCCATAAAAAAGTAGCGGGCCGTGTTTCCTGAGAAGTGAAAGTGTTTCCTCTTATTGTTCAGCTCGAAAAGTGTGGAACAATACGTGGGGAACACTTTCTTCACGTTTTCATCAGCGATTTGTGATGAAACGTTTCTCACGAGGATTACCTCCAAAAGAAGTAAACATTGACCAGCTGTGAACGAATTTCACTGGCTATAAATCGTCCACAATAATGATCTGATAAAATAATTTATATATATGAACAGAACACACATGTCACATTTACCTTAAGGAGTCACAGAAACATTATCTATTTCGCAGATCAAGTTGGTTCGTGACTTAAGTTTTTGTCAAATCTGATCAAGTCAACAAAAATAGAATTTTCATAGATATCAGTGTTATCTCTGCGTCTTCTCCTTGTCGTAGATTAGATTAGATTACATTAGATTAGTACTTACCAGAATGAGATTTTCACTCTGCAGCGGAGTGTGCGCTGATATGAAACTTCCTGGCAGATTAAAACTGTGTGCCCGACCGAGACTCGAACTCGGGACCTTTGCCTTTCGCGGGCAAGTGCTCTACCAACTGAGCTACCGAAGCACGACTCACGCCCGGTCCTCACAGCTTTACTTCTGCCAGTACCTCGTCTCCTACCTTCCAAACTTTACAGAAGCTCTCCTGCGAACCTTGCAGAACTGGCAGAAGTAAAGCTGTGAGGACCGGGCGTGAGTCGTGCTTCGGTAGCTCAGTTGGTAGAGCACTTGCCCGCGAAAGGCAAAGGTCCCGAGTTCGAGTCTCGGTCGGGCACACAGTTTTAATCTGCCAGGAAGTTTCAGATTAGTACTTGTTCCATAGATCATGAATACGACAATTCGTAATGATGTGGAACGTGTCAGGTTAATAAAAGGTGTCTATACAAGATATTACATTACACAAAATATTACATGACACTTAATATTTTTAATTTTTTGTGGGTGTTGGGGAAATTACCTACTTACTATACACAACAATTTATCTAATGAGTAGGAGGAGTTGCCATTAAGAAATTCTTTTAATTTCCTTTTAAATGCTGTATGGCTATCTGTCAGACTTTTGATGCTGTTAGGTAAGTGACAAAAGACTTTCGTGACAGCATAATTTACCCCCTTCTGAGCCAAAGTTAGATTTAACCTTGAGTAGTGAAGATCATCCATTCTCCTAGTGTTGTAGCCATGTACACTGCTATTACTTTTGAATTCGTTCAGATTGGTAATAACAAATTTCATAAGTGAATATATATATTGTGAGGCTACAGTTAAGATCTCTAGCTCTTTAAATAAGTGTCTACAGGATGATCTTGGATGAGCTCCAGCAATTATTCTGATTACACGCTTTCTTGCAAAGAACACTCTTTCACTCAATGATGAGTTACCCCAGAATATGATGCCATACGAAAGCAGAGAATGAAAATAGGCATGGTAAGCTAATTTACTCAGATGCATATCGCCAAAATTTGCAGTGACACTAATAGCGTAAGTAGCTGAACTCAAACGTTTCAGCAGATCCTCAGTGTGTTTTTTTCAGTTCAACCCTTCATCAATGCATACACCTAGAAATTTTGAATATTCTATCTTAGCTACCGATTTCTGATCGAAGTATAAATTTATTAATGGTGTCATCCCATGTAATGTGTGGAACTGTATATACTGTGTTTTGTCAAAGTTTAATGAAAGCCCATTTGCAGAGAACCACTTAATGATTTTCTAAAAAACATCGTTTACAATTTCACCAGTTAATTCTTGTCTGTTGGGTGTGATAGCTATACTTGTATCATCGGCAAAAGTACCAGCTATGCATCTTCGAGAATATAGAATGGCAAGTCATTAATATATATTAAGAACAGCAGAGGACCCAAGACCGAACCTTGCGGCATCCCATTCTTGATGGTTTCCCAGTTTGAGAAATCGCCAGTTTTTTGCATGTTATGTGAAGTGCTTATTTCAACTTTCTGCACTCTTCCAGTTAGGTATGATTTAAACCATTGGAGCACTGTCACATTCGTACCACAGTACTTGAGCTTATCTAGAAGTATTCTATGAGTTACACAATCAAAAGCCTTTGATAGATCATAAAAAATCCCAACGGGTGACTTCCGGTTAATCAGAGCATTTAATATTTCATTAGTGAAAGTATATACAGCATTTTCCGTTGAAACCCCCTTCTGGAAACCAAACTGACATTTTGTTAAAATTTTATTTTTACGAAGGTGTGAAGCTACTCTACAATACATTACTTTTTCAAAAATTTTGGATAAGGCAGTCAGAAGAGCGATTGGGCAGTAGTTGTTGACATCAGACGTACCCCCCTTTTTATGCAGTGGTTTAACAATGGCGTACTTCAATATATCTGGGAACATACCCTGATTCAGAGAGCTATTACATACGTGGCTAAGAATCGCACTTATTTCCTGGGAACAAGCTTTTATTATGCTGCTGGAAATGCCATCAATTCCATGTGAGCTTTTATTCTTGAGAGAGTTTATTATCTTCCTGATTTCAGCAGGAGAGGTGGGTGAAATTTCAGTTGTATCAAATGGTGTGGGTAAGGCCTCTTCGATTAACTGCCTTGCTTCTTTTAATGTACATTTAGATCCTATTTTCTCTCCAACATTTAAAAAATGATTATTCAAAATGTTTTTGACTTCCGGCTTGTTGTTTAACAAGTTTCCATTCGCTTTGATGGTGATGCCATCATCCTGTACTCTTGGTTGTCCTGTCTCCCTTGTAATAATATTCCAAATTGTTTTGATTTTGTTATCAGAGGTATTAATCTCAGACATGATGCACATGCTTCTGGACTTTTTAATAACCTTTCTTAATGTAGCACAGTAGTTTTTATAATATTTGGCTGTTTCTGGATCATTACTCTTTCTTGTTGTTAGATACAGTTCCCTTTTGTGGTTACAAGATATTTTTATTCCTTTAGCAAGCCAAGGTTTTTTGCATGGTTTCTTATAATTAGATTTAACTACTTTCTTGGGGAAACAGTTTTCAAAATCCTTTACTAGTGTATCATGAAATAAGTTATATTTTAAATTAGCATCGGGTTCCTTGTACACCTCATCCCAGTCTAACTGCTGAAGACTTTCTCTGAAATTTCTAATAGGTGAGTCATTAATTGAACGCACAACTTTGGAGGGTTGTTTTGAATTACTGAATGGAGCTATGTCATATACTGTAACTAGCTGAACATCGCGATCAGAAAGCCCATTCTCAACAGGACAAGAATTTATGTTTTTAAATCTGTCTTTGGCTATAAAAGTGTTATCTATCAATGTGCTGCTGTCCTTTACTACCCGAGTAGGAAAATTAATGACAGATGTTAAATTGAAAGAACCGAGCAAGACTTCCAAATTAATGACAGATGTTAAATTGAAAGAACCGAGCAAGACTTCCAAATTAATGACAGATGTTAAATTGAAAGAACCGAGCAAGACTTCCAAGTCATTCTTCCTATTACACTCTTTCAGTGAATCAACATTGAAGTCCCCACAAATAATAATTTGCTTCCCCTATCTGACAGATAGCACAACAAGGCATCCAACTTTTCTAGGAATAAATGAAACTTCGCTGAACTGGACTTATATACTGTTACAATTATAAAAGAGCCCCCCTTCAGTTTAAGTTGGCAGGCACATGCTTCTACATGCTGTTCTAGAAAACCAAACACCAGCAGCATGCTTCCTGCACCACGTCAACAGTTGGAATCGAATGTTTCATGAATCGTCTTGATACAAAACAATGGTATAGCACAGTGCGTCACAGATTAAGTGTTTTTCCTTGTCCACTCTGTTCCAAATTTCGAGCTGAACCCCACAGGATTAATCTGTATCGAACTAGCGTAGTGGGTAAAGGTACAGTCGCACAAAACTCCTAGACACCTGTTAATCAAACAGCAGTAATACTAAAACTAAATTCTCCATCCAGTGTGTCAAAAGTTTGAGGAAAACTTTTACTGAAATGAGCCGCTGTAATGGTAGCAGAGCAAGAGCCTAACGGTTTTGGTTCCATGGTTGCGGTTGAAAAGTGAACTACAATGAATATTTTTTTGAACATATAGTGTATATGATCCAGCATTAGAAACATTTGTAATGATTTACGTCGTATATCCAAAGGCATTGATTAAATCAAATGCAAGATGCCCTAGTAGTAATACAAAGCGAAAAATTTTATTTTTCTTTGCGCAAAGAGCCAAAAGTGAAAGGATAAATTAACAAATTTGAACATCCTCTTTCTGTGGGTTGTTTTTTTTTTTTTTTTTTTTTTTTTTTTTTTTGTGGGTTCACGGTTCGCGTTAGTAAGGTATTAAGTAACGGTGGCGTATGCAGGCATGTAAGTACTGAAAATGGTCGTTTGTAAAAAGCAGACAACGAGTTCGCACGTAACTTAGCTGGATTTTGCTGCATTTTCACTTTCTGTTTTTAGTCTTTTTTTCTCTTTCATTTGTAATAACTTAAACAGACATTTACACAAAACCTGAAAGACGGACTACAGTAAGAGGCGAGAAAAAGATAGTCGTACCACCGCTCAATTGAATGTCACGGTTATTGTAACCATCCTGAAAATAATGATTACATAATTAGATATTTAACGTAAAAATAATCATTACATAGTTAGACGTTTAACTCAAATCATATAGATTTATTTAGTGGGTCGTAGACGACGGCATCTCTGCACATCAAAATTTATTTAGATTCGCTTAGGTCTTACATAAAATGGTCTAGCCTACTTGGCGCAATTGTTTGCTGTCTAATACTTACTTATTACGAATGTTTCATAAATAACAAAAATCGGCACATGATTTCAGAACTAAAAGCCACTTCCACTTTCGAAACACTATTGCTTTGGTTCCAGAGGTATTAATAGCCACAAATCTGTCGTGGGTGGTAGATATAGTTTCTCGCTTTACTGCAAATAGCGTTTCACTCGTAAACTCCTGCGCTTCTAGTCAGCTCTTTTTCGTGGAGCTGTTAATTACATGCCATAACTCTGGCACAGACAGCACTTACGAGCAGACGTTGTCTGCACTTGAGTCCATGATTCAATGTGATGACAAGAGAGGTGAAAGAAGAGTAAAACTTCCGGGTCGTTTCTCGCACAGTAATCTGAAAACCTTCGAGTCACCATCGGAAATGGAACTTCCCGGCAGTCCATTAGTGTGTCTTTATTCTCTTCAGACAAGCCGTTAGGATAATTAATATCATTAAGGCAAGTGGTGTAATTTCGTGAAATATACGTTGGAACATGCATATGTAGCGCACCTCTGCATTCACACTAACGCATAAAATAAAGTAGACACGTACTGCCACTTTTATCGGAATCTGATGATCTTCCTGCACTTTTTTATTGACTTGGACTAAAATTTTTTACAAAAGTTGCTGGAAGGAAGACAGAAGGGAAGGAGGTTATTGGGGAAGGAACACAAGCTGCAATATACTAGAATCCTTTTCAAAGGAACCATCTCGGAGTGGGCTTTAATCATTGTAGTGAAACTAAACTATTTCTGGATAGACAGATAACTTTAAAAAACTTAAAAATCAGCTTACTATAAATATAAGCGATTCGTTTTCGCATACGTAAGATGGCTGCGTGGGAAAAAGGACGTAGAATATTCTGTTTCGGATGGTCAGGTCGTACATTAGAAACAAATATAAATAAGTTGTCTTTTGATATACTCTTACCGCTTAGTTTTACAAACTGAAACAAAAGAGTATCGAAGTCCAATGTGTAGCACTGTCTTTTTCTGCCGTCCATTGTGAAATGGAATTGAAACTCAGGTGAGATGTACCTCGTCCATTGCAGCGACTGTGATTCTGAAATAAATGCAAATGTAAATTCGTCTCTGAAACCAGTAGCAGTTTGTTAGACATTATTGATGGTATGGTGCTGCCTTGTCTGTAAACAGATTAAACTGACAGTCACACGGCTGACGTCTTATCCTAATATTTGTAGATAATATGTGAAGAATTAAGCCGCGCGGGATTAGCCGAGCGGTCTCAGGTGCTGCAGTCATGGACTGTACTATTGGTCCCGGCAGAGGTTCGAGTCCTTCCTCAGGCATGGGTGTGTGTGTTTGTCCTTAGGATAATTTAGGTTAAGTAGTGTGTAATCTTAGGAACTGATGACCTTAGCAGTTAAGTCCCATAAGATTTCACACACATTTGAACATTTTTAAGAATTAAAACTGTTTCGGATCTATACTCAAGCCTAAGTAGAACTCCTGCTTTTCTCAGGCGTTCACTAACAATTCCACTACTTGTCAGTGTATGTGTAATCTGGCAGGTACCCGCTAAAATACCAGAAATTATAAGCAGTCGTTATTCCGCGTCACTGATCACTAATAGCGGCAAAGCGTCAGTACTCATATTACAACTATTAAATTTATCTAAAATCTGTCTTTCCAGCTACTAAAAAGTGCGTATGTATGTTACCTTCTATTCGTGTGAAACATCGTCAGGAGTTCTGAAAAATGTGCACGTACATGGCACTTCTAGGTGTGAGCTGGAATCAGGCAAAAGTGCTGTGGTTAAAAATCACGCTTCCATTTTTTTGTAACGAAGTGTTCTTAGATAAATAAAACAAACCAGAGGCACATAGACACAGGCAACAGAGCATGCACAATGTCGGCACTAGTACAGTGTATATCCACCTTTCGCAGCAATGCAGGCTGCTATTCTCCCATGGAGACGATCGTAGAAATGCTGGATGTAGTCCTGTGGAACGGCTTGCCATGCCATTTCCACCTGGCGCCTCAGTTGGACCAGCGTTCGTGCTGGACGTGCAGACCGCGTGAGACGACGCTTCATCCATTCCCAAACATGCTCAATGGGGGACAGATCCGGAGATCTTCCTGGCCAGGGTAGTTGACTTACACCTTCTAGAGCACGTTGTGTGGCACGGGATACATGCGGACGTGCATTGTCCTGTTGGAACGGCAAGTTCCCTTGCCGGTCTAGGAATGGTAGAACGATGGGTTCGATGACGGTTTGGATGTACCGTGCACTATTCAGTGTCCCCTCGACGATCACCAGTGGTGTACGGCCAGTGTAGGAGATCGCTCCCCACACCATGATGCCGGGTGTTGGCCCTGTGTGCCTCGGTCGTATGCAGTCCTGATTGTGGCGCTCACCTGCACGGCGCCAAACACGCATACGACCATCATTGGCACCAAGGCAGAAGCGACTCTCATCGCTGAAGACGACACGTCTCCATTCGTCCCTCCATTCACGCCTGTCGCGACACCACTGGAGGCGGGCTGCACGATGTTGGGGCGTGAGCGGAAGACGGCCTAACGGTGTGCGGGACCGTAGCCCAGCTTCATGGAGACGGTTGCGAATGGTCCTCGCCGATACCCCAGGAGCAACAGTGTCCCTAATTTGCTGGGAAGTGGCGGTGCGGTCCCCTACGGCACTGCGTAGGATCCTACGGTGTTGGCGTGCATCCGTGCGTCGCTGCGGTCCGGTCCCAGGTCGACGGGCACGTGCACCTTCCGCCGACCACTGGCGACAACATCGATGTACTGTGGAGACCTCACGCCCCACGTGTTGAGCAATTCGGCGGTACGTCCACCCGGCCTCCCGCATGCCCACTATACGCCCTCGCTCAAAGTCCGTCAACTGCACATACGGTTCACGTCCACGCTGTCGCGGCATGCTACCAGTGTTAAAGACTGCGATGGAGCTCCGTATGCCACGGCAAACTGGCTGACACTGACGGCGGCGGTGCACAAATGCTGCGCAGCTAGCGCCATTCGACGGCCAACACCGCGGTTCCTGGTGTGTCCGCTGTGCCGTGCGTGTGATCATTGCTTGTACAGCCCTCTCGCAGTGTCCGGAGCAAGTATGGTGGGTCTGACACACCGGTGTCAATGTGTTCTTTTTTCCATTTCCAGGAGTGTAGTTCTTGTCTCCTCCTATAAAAAATACCTACTGCGGCCCCACAAACCGCAGTCGGTTTTTTGACCTCGTCAGGTAGCCAGCCTCCTCCACAGTGTCCTGTCCTTGGCATATTCTTACTTTGCTCCAAATATCTGAAGATTCTTGGCCACCTGGTCTCTCCATCTTATTTACGGTCCGCCTAAAGGTCTTCGCCATTCTTTGTCTCGATCCCTCCTCTTTCTATACACTTCCCCGACCAATTTAAGCCTCCTTGTCTTGAATTCTACAACAATATCTGATTTAATAAACACCTCCCTGAGTTCTCCATTTTTATGCTTCGCCGTTCTCCTTCCTCATAAATTGGCCCAAATATCTTCCGCAGGATTTTATTTTCGAAAACCTGTATACACCTCTATTCTCCACATTTCTGCCACATATAGCAGTACGGGTCTTATTATTGTTTTTTATGTCCCTATTTTGGTTCCTCCTTGTGAAATTTTGCATGGTAGTAGTTTGCTGAGTGACTGTGCTGCTCTGGATGCTGCTTTTATTCTCGCTTCTCTCTCTTGTTTCTAATAATTCCTGTTATTTACTCGGATCCATAGATATTTAAACGCTGATCCTTCTTCAAACACATGGTCATCAATCTGTATCGTTCCCTCTCTTTTTGTGGTGTAATTTCTTGCTATCCTCATGAATTTTGTTCTCTCGTCATTTACCTCTAATCAGCTTCCTTGGCTTTTTCACATAGCTTTCTTGTAACTGCCAACGGCCTCACCGCAGTGGTAACACCGGTTCCCGTCAGATCACCGAAGTTAAACGCTGTCGGGCTGGGCTAGCATTTCGATGGGTGACCATCCGGTCTGCCGAGCGCTGTTGGCAAGTGGGCTGCGCTCGGCCCTTGTGTGCCGAACTGAGGAGCTGCCTGATTGAGAAGTAGCGGCTCCGGTCTCGTATAACTGGCATACCGCTGGGAGACCTGTGTGCTGACCACATGTCCCTCCACATCCGCATCCAGTGACGCCTGAGGTCTGAGGATGACACGGCGGCCGGTCGGCAACGTGGGACCTTAATGGTCTGTTCGGGCGGAGTTTTAGTTTTTTTTTTCTCTTGTCAGAATTTTCAGGTCACCTAGGTTTTCAACGATTAATGCTACGTATGTACACTACTGGCCATTAATTTTGCTACACCAAGAAGAAATGCAGATGATTAACGGGTATTCATTGGACAAATGTATTATACTAGAACTGACATATGATTATATTTTCACGCGATTTGGGTGCACAAATCGTGAGAAATCAGTACCCAGAACAACCACCACTGGCTGTAATAACGGCCTTCATACGCCTGGGCATTGAGTCAAACAGAGCTTGAATGGCGCGTACAGGTACAGCTGCCCATGCAGCTTCAACTCGATACCACAGTTCATCAATAGTAGTGACTGTCGTATTGTGATGAGCCAGTAGCTCGGCCGCCATTGACCAGACGTTTTCAGTTGGTGAGAGATCTGGAGAATGTGCTGGCCAGGGCAGCAGTCGAACATTTTCTGTGCCCAGAAAGGCCCGTACAGGACCTGCAATATGCGGTCGTGCATTATCCTGTTGAATATAGGGTTTCGCAGGAATCGAGTGAAGGGAAGAGCAACGGATCGTAATACATCTGAAATGTAACGTCCACTGTTCAAAGTGTCGTCAATGCGAAAAAGAGGTGACCGAGACGTGTAATCAATGACACAGCATACCATGACGCCAGGTGATACGCCAGTATGGCGATGACGAATACACGCTTCCAATGTGCGTTCACCGCGATATGGCCAAACACGGATGAGACCATAATGATGCTGTAAACAGAACCTGGATTCATCCGAAAAAATGACGTTTTGCCATTCGTGGAGCCAGGTTCGTCGGTGAGTACACCATCGCAGGCGCTCCCGTCTGTGATACAGCGGTAAGGGTTGTAAGTAGGCTGTTTATGTTTTCTTATTGGCAACGTTACGTAGCGCTCTGTATGAAAATCGCTGGCTGTGCTGTGTGCGGTCTGTGGCTAGTTTGCATTGTTGTCTGCCTTTGTAGTGTTGGGCAGCTGGATGTGAAAAGCGCGTAGCGTTGCGCAGTTGGAGTTGAGCCGCCAGCAGTGGTGGATGTGGGGAGAGAAATGGCGGAGTTTTGAAATTTCTAAGATTGGATGTCATGAACTGCTATGTATATTATGATTTTTCAACACTATTAAGGTAAATACATTGTTTGTTCTCTATTAAAATCTTTCATTTGGTAACTATGCCTATTAGTAGTTAGTGCCTTCAGTAGTTTGAATCTTTTATTTAGCTGGCAGTAGTGGCGCTCGCTGTATTGCAGTAGTTCGAGTAACGAAGATTTTTGTGAGGTAAGTGATTTGTGAAAGGTATAGGTTAATGTTAGTCAGGGCCATTTTTTTGTAGGGATTATTGAAAGTCAGATTGCGTTGCGCTAAAAATATTGTGTGTCAGTTTAAGCACAGTCATGTATAATTTTACAAAGGGGACGTTTCATATGTCGACCCTTAGCCGAGGATACCTCACTGGAATCTTCTGATTTTTTCTTGTAGTTTGTGTAATTCGTGTAACTATTGTTTATTGCTAGCGCGTAATTGTAGAGAGAATCCCCTTTGTAGTTGTAGTTTTTCATTGTTGTACAGTAAAATAGTTGTGGCATGCATGCATGTAGATTTGCACCAAGTATTTCGCAGCTGCGCTTGTAATTAACTAGATATTATTTTAAGTGCTATGTTAATGTGTTTTCTTATTTTGCTCTTCAAATTGTGCTTTTCTGTGTTGTCGTGTGAAATATTGTGACAATAATGGCGTGTGAAAAACGCAATACTAGGCTCCAAAGTAAACTGAGAAATGACAGTGAAGGCGAAAGCGGTGTGTTAGCGCCACCGTGTAATGAATTAACTAATGTTCAAACTAGTGATTTGGTAACTGTGCATAGGGAAATGGAGCGGGCGGCAAATAATGGCGTAGACAGTGAAACAATTAGTGAACAGGGAAGCATTATCGATTGATCTATCGCCAATAGCTCGCCTCAGGAATCCGAAATGACAGAACACAATCTCGCAAATACTGTAGATTCAGGTTTTGAGTCTTCACCGTTTTCTCAAATAAGTCAAGACACATTTTCTGCTTTTCAAAATGTGAATGTTGCCGGTGCAAATTCACTGCCGAAAAGCACTGAGGAACATGTTTCAGACACCAGTGCACTGTTACTACAATTAATACAACAAATGGGACAAACACAGCAAAAGCTTCAAAAGTTAGACACAATGGAACAAAATCTTCGAAAGATAGACACAATGGAACAAAATCTTCGGAAGTTAGACACCACGCTTGAACAAACACGTGAAGATTTAACTACTGAGTTACATAACATTGAATCGAAATGTCAAAAAGTCTGTAATAACGTAAAAACACAAATTTGTGAGCATTTTCAACCTATTTTTTCGCGGCATGAAAATGCGTTACAGAATCACGAAGCAGCCATAAAAGAACTGCAAACTATTGTTCATGAAAATCATGAGACCTTGCAAACTAAAATTGACTCAGTTGCATCTACCGATTCGGTTACGCAACTTGCAAAAACTCAGGAAAACCTAAAGGACACAGTAGATACTCTGAAAATTGGTTCAGAAAGACACATGGAGGAAATTAGTTCATTATCAGAGAGATGTAGTTGAACTTTCGGATCAGCTAAATAATTTATCTACGAAGGTAGATGATAAACTTAATGACACAAAACTGGTAGTCTTTAATGACACAGAAGAGTGCGAACAAATTAGGAAATTCAAACAAAATCAGAATAAAATTAATACGCAACACCAAAGAGAAATCCGGGAAGTACAAGATCAGCTGACACAGGTAATACAAGAATTCCGTATTTCAGAGGACACTCGCCCCCAAATACAGGAAGAGGGACATAGAAATACGGAACAGCCACAAAATAATAACACAGCGCATTTCGGAAATTATGAAAGAAATTGGCAAGGTGCACCGAATTTTGAGATGGAACCGCCGAAACGACGTAACAATGACCGATATGCGACTCGCCGACATGATGATTTTGACTATAAGCTGTTCATTACTACACGTAAATTTAAAACATTTAAGAATTCTGGCAACGAAATTCATCCACAAGCGTGGCTCCATCAATTCTTTCATTGTTTTCCTCCCAACTGGTCATTAGAGCACAGATTAGAATTTATGTGTGACTATTTAGAGAATGAACCAGCTGTAAGAATGCGATCGGTCATTCACGATTGTCACAGTGAAGGAGAATTTTACCATGCCTTCATCTCAGCATATTGGCCTCAAGCTACACAAGACCGAGTAAAACATAGCATCATAATGATGAAACATTTCGAACAATCTGAATTCTCCAGTCTTGTGAAATATTTTGAAGACATTTTGCACAAGAATCAGTACCTGTCAAACTTATACAGCCCCTCAGAACTCATCCGCATTTGCTTAATCAAATTACCTGAACATTTACGACATATTATTTTGACAGGACGTTGCAAAGACGACATTGAAGCTTTTCAGGGACTCTTACAAGAATTGGAAATTGACACTGACAATCGCGGAACGCGAAAACAGGAACACAACAATTACAGATGACATCCGTCACAATTCCGTGATGAAAGAAATAATAACTGGACACGACAAGGCTATTCTTACAACGCAAATCGTGAACAAAACAGACACCACCTGTATCACAACCGTTGGCAGAGTAGTAACAATTACAGGGAAAGATCACCTCTCCACGGTAGTGACTATCACAGAGACAATCAGAGAAACAGACAATTTGGGAACCAAAATAATTATTATCAAGGGAGACAGAATAACTTTAGACAGGAGAAATTCCCCACCATGTGACTGGTAAGAAAGAAACTATGGAATCTACCGATATGACGACAGACTGTATAATCGTAACGACAGACCTGAATTGCATCAGAACTGGCGAGATTCAAACAGAGCAGGGCACTCTTGACAAGGTGAATTTGTAGAAGTTAGGTCTCCTAATCCTAATAACGACGCGCGCCAACAAAGAGACAGACAATGACACACAACGCAGGCAGCCGCGTGCGCCGGTTGGCCCAGAGAAAAATAACATAGATGCTGACCTTGAGAAAAATTCCAGTGTTCGTTACCGACGTATACTGCATGATAATTGCGTTCAAGTTGAAACTGTGAGTACTATGAAGAGTAAAAGATTGTACCACATTGCACTTGTAAAACCGTTTATTGAAAGGTAATCTGCTTTTTAACTTTGTCTTTGCCATAAAATTTTTCACTTTACATTACTAGTATGCTTTGTCAGACTTAGAATCTGTTAACATGCAACAATGTTTGAAGTTAAATATCCGGTCAAGAACCAAGAGAACTTATTTAAACAGAAATTACGAATGCATTGTTTTTGTGAACAGACGACACAGTGTTATTGTGTGTGTACATTCTTGCTTGTTAGTTGCACGATTACGTAACGACTATAAGGTTTACATACTTAGAACATATAGTGATACTGCTAATGAGATTTTAGTGCAACATTTTGGTTTACTTGAAAATACATTCTGGATTTAAAGTACTTTCAGTGAGAGATACCAGATGACACAGTGGTTAGTTTATGTGACAGCTACACGATTTTATCACAACGCTACTAATGAGTGACAATTTACAGTGTTGCTTTTGCAGTGTTTCTGTTTTATATCTGCACAGTTTTTCTGTATTATTCTGGAAAGTAAAACATGTTTTAGTAGTAACTTTTGTGGTATAGCTACAATTAGACTGCCTTTTCTGTAGCACAAAAAAACATTACTGCACAGTACTTTCTTCATCATGGCAATAAGCGTAATAACTAAGATATCTATACGCAAAGCATTTCACTTTTGTTTATCATGAGGTAAGTACATTGGCTTCTGCAGAACTTAGCTTTCGGAGGATAATAACTACGACACTTCCACAGAGATTAACTTACAGCAAGACGCACATTTATTGCTACAGGACACGTATTTGAGTGATTAATTTTGTACTTAAATCATTTATTTTTAAAGATATATGAAGTACAATTATACAAAGGTTTTCCGTGATACGTTTCATTCCATTGCTGTAATTTGTAACACCTGAGGGTATAATTACATTAATCCTCAGGGGGGTACACACTTACTTTGTGTACCATGTGTTTGGCAAGCACAAGGAGCCCTAGCTAATATGGTATTTGCTTATACAACTTTACACATCGGTACCATACTTCACTAACACACAAATTACACAGCTATCTGATCATTTAACTGAGAGACAAACATTTTTTTTTCTACATCAGTGACACATGTTTACGCAATTACACAGTTGGGTAACTTCACACTTATGAAATAATATTTTGTCTGTACTTTGTGAACTGTTCATATTTTTTCGGAACCATTGTGATACTATGAGAGCTTTGAATTATGTATTTGGTAAGAGAGCATGATTTTAAAATACGTTTGAGGTAGATGACATTATTGCAGAAAGCTACGACGTTTTTGAGATTTGACTGAGGTGTTATGATGTTATTTTTATGACGACGATGTGTATTATGCTGTTGAGGTATGTTTATGATCAATAAGATGATGCTACCGTATATGAGGAATTTGATTATGCTACATATTTATTATGATGAAATATTGAAGAAGTGTCGACAAATACGTATATGAATAATAAGTAGTTGTTAGGGACTCTGATTTGTGGAAAAGGATGTTGGAAACCAAGAATCGTACTTTAAGAGTATATGAAATGTGTGTAAATGTGTGAATGTATCACAATGCCGAAGAAAACTTTTTGAACACTGTTATATTCATAGGATTTTGTTTCTACACATTTGCAACGCAAATTCTCGACCTGTTAATTTTTTTATATGAGACTGTCACTGTAATGCAAACTGGAGTCGTAAGTATTTCAGTTAGAAAGTTAAGTGACCACCTTCACGTAATGAGTCGTGGGCACCCAGCTGTGCGACAGTCGCCTGGAAAAAAGCCATTAGTGTGTGCCTTTCAAGGCACAAGTGGAAAAAAAGGGGCCATTATCCTCGCTATTGACATTCCTTTGTAGAAAGCATCGCAAATACGACACGCTCAAACTTGAAAACATATGATAACACTGTGGAGCTCTTAATTTATGATATTTACTGAAATGCCTAATGAAATGACGAGAAATATTTTTATGTCTATACACTTGATTATGACTCCTGTCTTTCTAGTTGAGAGACTTTTTTACTACCTTATGAAATGCCATATGGCTAATGAATGATGTTTCATGCCTTCCTTTGTACATATTTGCTCATTTTCTTTAATATCTAGTTTCTAGCTGCACTGCAGCATTGGTTATTATAAAATTTAATAGATTTACTAATATCACTATTTTCTGTCTACAGACCCAGTAAAGAATACGTTTATGATGTACTTTCTTAGAAAAGGGAGCACAAATAAACATTTCCCTTCACAGGAATTGCATAAATAATTTTTTTAATGACTTGGTAACTTTGTTGCAGAGTAAGTTTTTGTGATGCATCACTCTAGTGTTAAGATGTGACGTAGGTATTAAACATGGCCATTTTTACTGTAATATTTTTTCTGCTTGAGCTTTGTCATGTTTAGATATAAGTTATTGCATTTGCTGCTGCTGTTTGCCAGGCATAGTGCTACTAAATTTCACTTTACATTACTCTGTTAAGCCAGGTTTACTACTGATTTATTTTTCTTGTTTGCTGCTCATTGCCTTATATTAGTTGTAATATTGCTGCTTGCTTTGCCAATTTGAATTTTTTGTCATTTGTGTTAATTGTTTGTGCTGCTGCATTGTCTCGTCCCTTAGTTTAGCATCTGAGCTCAGTAGGTTTAAGTTAGCTTAAGATGGGGTAGGCCATATAAGAGAACAAGTTGTGATGAATTGGAAGAAATGCATTGAGAAGCTATAAGAAAATGGTTTGGCCAAAAAAGTATTTTGAAAGAGGATATGAACCAAAAAAGTAGGGTTTAGGGACAACAGGTTTAGGTAGGATTTTCTTGGAAATAAATGATGAGGTAAGACAATGGAAAATAAATAATGAGGCAAGAAATGTGTGAAGATATAAATACAGAAAGCATGCTTGGATAGAATTTTTTTGGTGGAAACAAATGTTGAAATAAGAGGAAAGATATATGGAATGAAGTTTTGGGGTGGACTGCACTACCAAATGTCTCACTGAAAACAAGCCCTGTTCTGTATTTTTGTGTTATTACACTATGTGAATTTCTGTTTTTCCTGTCTTAATGTGTTTAGCTAATAAGAGTTATGTTGTATAATTTTTCTGATAATATTTTATTTTCTTTGTAAAGATGTTTAACATGATTTATTCTGTTCTGTTTTAATGCTCATGTGTGAAGTTGATGTTTCGAAAGTTATTCTGATCTTTTATGTATGTACTCATGTCATAAGTCCTGTAACACTGATGTATATGTTATTTCGACTCTTTTGTAAAGCCTGTACTACAAATGTTATCTGTATTGTTATGTTCTTTAATGATGTATTTTGTACCTTTGTTATTGTATTCTCATGTTATAATATTGTAATTGACACCAATTCATCAAATTAAGTAATTTGTATGCATTCATTTCACTGCACACATTTCTGTTGGTCATAGTATATGCACAATATGTGAAAAAAAGAGGACTGTTAGTGTTTGGATATGTGTTGACAATTCAGCATTGCTGGTTCTAAGGACGATTCAAAAACTTTGTGAATGCACAAGTGGTGGTTTATGGACTTGCTATATTCTCCGCAAGACTCTTCCATGGTGATTGTGCACCTGCACAGTCGCAACAGATGGCTGTTGGCCGTCTCTACAAGGACTGCAGTGGGCCTGCATCTTTGATGGCCCACCAATACCATTATCTCTACAAGGACTGCAGTGGGTCTGCACCTCTGGTGGCCCACCAATACCATACACTCTACCAGGACTACAGTGGGTCTGCTCTGTGATGACCTACCTACCAATATTCTTCAAAACTTCGAATGTCTCAACTGTGGGTTCGCTCTGTTGTGGCCCATTACCTGTCTGCATTTCAAGAGTCAGCACTGTCTTTCCGTTGGAAGGACAACACCACTTCTTCAAGACTGCATGGAAATCCACTACTTCCGTGTGCAATTTCTTTTACTGCTCAGCCTTTGAGAAAAACACTGCAATTTTACTGTGATGAATGATCAGGACTGTCTTTATGGACTGTGGGAAAATTTTAGCTTTTGACCAACCAATAAGTGTGTGCATTTGATATCTTTGTTACTGTAATTATGAAAAATATTATCAAATCATTATTGGCCACTGCCCAAAACAATTTGTAAAATTTTTTGTGGGAAGCATGGGGGCTATGTAAGTAGGCTGTTTATGTTTTCTTATTGGTAACGCCACGTAGCGCTCTGTATGACAATCACTGGCTGTGCTGTGTGCAGTCTGTGGCTAGTTTGCATTGCTGTCTGCCATTGTAGTGTTGGGCAGCTGGATGTGAACAGTGCGTAGCGTTGCGCAGTTGGAGGTGAGCCGCCAGCAGTGGTGGATGTGGGGAGAGAGATGGCGGAGTTTTGAAATTTCTAAGATTGGATGTCATGAACTGCTATGTATATTATGATTTTTCAACACTATTAAGGTAAATACATTGTTTGTTCTCTATTAAAATCTTTCATTTGCTAACTATGCCTATTAGTAGTTAGTGCCTTCAGTAGTTTGAATCTTTTATTTAGCTGGCAGTAGTGGCGCTCGCTGTATTGCAGTAGTTCGAGTAACGAAGATTTTTGTGAGGTAAGTGATTTGTGAAAGGTATAGGTTAATGTTAGTCAGGGCCATTTTTTTGTAGGGATTATTGAAAGTCAGATTGCGTTGCGCTAAAAATATTGTGTGTCAGTTTAAGCACAGTCATATATAATTTTTCAAAGGGGACTTTTCAGGGTAATCGCAGCCATGGTCTCCGAGCTGATAGTCAATACTCCTGGAAAATGTCGTCGAACTGTTCGTGCAGACGGTTGTTGTCTTGCAAACGTCCCCACTTGTTGACTCAAGGATCGAGAAGTGGCTGCACGATCCGTTACAGGCATTCGGATATGATACCTGTCATCTCGACTGCTAGTGATACGAGGCCGTTGGGATCCAGCACGGCGTTCCGTATTACCTTCCTGAACCTACCGATTCCATATTCTGCTAACAGTCATTGGATCTCGACCAACGCGAGCAGCAACGGCGCGATTCGACAAACCGCAATCGCGATAGGCTACAATCCGACCTTTATCAAGTCGGTAACGTGAAGGTACACAATTCTCCTCCTTACACGAGGCATCACAACAACGTTTCACCAGGCAACGCCGGTCAACTGCTGTTTGTGTATGAGAAATCGGTTGGAAACTTTGCTCATGTCAGCACGTTGTAGGTGTCGCCACCGGCGCCAACCTTGTGTGAATGCTCTGAGAAGCTAATCATTTGCATATCACAGCATCCTCTTCCTCTCGGTTAAATTTCGCGTCTGTAGAACGTCATCTTGGTGGTGTCGCAATTGTAATGGCCAGTAGTGTATATTGTGTGAATATATAATTAATATATGTCTGAAAGCACAGACACCATGCATTCATATAACTGTTTCGCCCAGATGGTCAATGCGTCCACATTTCTCAGTGCGGATGCTCAAGTATGCGCTGCCTCCTGCGGGAATGTCAGAGTAGAGATGGTGGAGGGAATGAGCAGGGAATACGTATAGCTGGCGCTCGGTGCGAGTGTGGGTCGGCCGCAAGGCGTTCCGAGGTTGCGATAAACGCTGTGTTCCAGCGCCTTCGAAGCAGGAGAACCCAGGTTTGAATCCCAGTTCGGCACATATTTTCACCCGTCGCCGCTGCTTCCTCGTAATGTCCCGATAAAGTTGGCACCAATTATTCCTTTCCTTCCCTTTCTCGCTCCTCCTCCACAGCCAATTTTATTGCTATGCAAATTCCCTCCTCTGCTTCATCCAGTGCTTCCTCCCATGAGTAGTGCAACACTTTGTTTTTCTTTGCCAATTTCGGCTGAAAAAAAAATGGGAAATTGGATGTGGGACATTGCGGAATATTCCCTCTTCAGACCCAAAAGTTCCGATAGGTGGCGACGCTATACGTAGCCTCCAAATTTGCTGTTGTAATGGAGGTTCGATCCTGGCACGCAGCTGTCATTGAGTTTCTTTTGGGGAGCAAACTAAAGTATCGCAGGTATGCATAGGCGCTTGCAGGATGCCTACGGAGAGCTGCTGCTGAACAAAAGCAGGTTGAGTAGTTGGGTGAGGCGTCCGTCACCATCGCAATCCCGACCGGCCACCGCGTGCCGGGCGGCCGCGCACAGCCGTGGCTCCTGCTCTGCTGGAACGCGCGGACGCTCTCATTCCAGATGACCGGCGGACGACACTGGAACACCCCGCTGCTCAGCTGCGCTGCCAACACTGCTGACACAGTCGTCCACCTGTTGGGGTAATCAAAGATGCATGCCCGCTGAGTTCCTAGGCGCCTAACAGGAGGCGATGAAGAACAACCAAGGACCATCTGTGTGGAACTGCTCGTGCGTTACGAGGCTCATGGTGTCAATTTCTTCTCGAACATCGTCGCAGGTGATGAGACACGTGTTCATAATTTCAAACCGGAAACAAATCGACAATCTGTGCAGTCATCAAGCCGCACCACCTCTCCTCCGAAGAAAAATTTCACAGCAGCTCCCTCAGCCGGTAAAGTCATGCTGACGGTCTTCTGGGTTTCTGATGGGGCTGTTCTGTTTGATGTCGCCCCTCATGGTGCAACGATGAACCCTGAAGTGCACTGTGGTACCCTCAGAAAATTGAAGAAACGACATCAACTTGTTCGTCGCCACAAAAATGCAAGCTAACTTGTGCTTCTTCATCCACCATACAGCCCGATTCTCGCACCTTGTGACTTCCATCTGTTTGGTCCAATGAAAGAATCACTGCACAGGAAGCAGTGCGCGGATGATGAGGAAGTTACTGATGCAGCAAGACGTTGTCTCCGACGTTGACCAGTACAGAGCCACTATGCCGGCATACAGGCCCCCCCAGTAAGATGGCGTAACACCGTCGCACTGAACGTAGAAATCCTGAACAAAATCAGTCTGCTTTTAGAAAAACATGTGTTGCGTTACGTTTTAAGCGC
Organism: Schistocerca cancellata; assembly: GCF_023864275.1. Classification (NCBI taxonomy): domain Eukaryota; kingdom Metazoa; phylum Arthropoda; class Insecta; order Orthoptera; family Acrididae; genus Schistocerca; species Schistocerca cancellata. The sequence goes on from NC_064627.1 coordinate 1,146,668,928, forward strand.
ACCTCATCAGTGGTGATATTCCATCTCCTTGCCTGACTGATGTTTTTATATCAAAAGCCATGGAATATTCTCCATCCATTTTCACTATCCGTTTTGAGCGTTCCAGCGTAACTATTACAAGATTTGTCATCTTCTTTGTTATTCAAAAATGCTGCATTTTCTCCCACATTTTTTCTCTGTTTATACAATCGTAGGCTTTCTTAAGATCAACAAACATTACTGTCATTGTTCCACAAACTTTCGGGCATGCAGCCCCATAAATTCAGCTTCTTCTACTATTTCGGCTGAATACCGTCCAGCCATCTTCAGACTGAATCGAGGTAACTGACGCCTCACTCTGAAGATGACTGGACAGCCGAAATATTAGAAGAAGAAGCTGAATGTATGCGGCTGCACGCCCGAAATTTTATGGAACAGTCTTTGCGCCACGAAAACATGGAATGCACATTACTGCCATTGTTTTCATACTGTCCCAGTTTTGATATGGGTTATTTGAGAACAAGTACCTCATCAGTGCTGGATCGATTCTTCATAAATCCGTTTGCTTGTCATCTGTCTTTTACACTTGACTGTAATGTTTTCTGGGTGCTCTTGAAAAACATTTTGTACATTGGCCTAATTAGTGAGATGCCTCTCTAATTCCTGCAAACTTGCTTCTCGCCCTTTTTATGGACTGGTACTATGGAAACTACCTCTTTACTTATTTTTTTTTTGCTAAACATTGATCTACGGAATTTTCTCTGATAAAAACAACTCCAACTTATCCTATTCATTTATTACCCACAATATACAGGCCCAACGCAATATGACTGCTATACTCTGACAACATGACCTCGAATGATTAACACAAAAGAATGACCATGAGTTATAAGAAATCGTACAATAATACAGCTCCAAAAAATATGAAATTAAAGAAATATGAAACTACCTACAACTCTTGTTAATTGCCTAACTCATTTCAAATCACGAATCCCAACAGAGCAAACCCCATTCTTTTTCATAAGTCACTTACCTCACAGAAAATCTTCACAATACAAACCACAGCAATTACAGCAAGCAGCAACAACAGCCAGCCAAATAAAAAGATTCTAACTACTGCAGACTCTAACTACTAGGAGGCATATGGTTAGCGAAAGAAAGATTTTGTTCAAGGGCAAACACTGTATTTAGAAAATTTACCTTATTCATGTGACATTAAGTTCCAAAAATTATATAGTAGTCAATAATTCCACTGCCCAAACATTATCAACCAAACATCCATCATCATACATTTCCTTGCTTATTTTCTTATAAACACATCATGTTATCCCATTTTTACAATGCATGTGCTAACAACACAGAGTCTCCACTAAGAATATCATGTCCATACACTTCCCTGTCAGAGACAGCAAAGGACTTGGAAGAGCAGTTGAACGGAATGGATAGTGTCTTGAAAGAAGAATATAACATGAACATCAACAAAAGCAAAACGAGGATAATGGAATGTAGTCGAATTAAGTCGGGTGATGCTAAGGGAATTAGATTAGGAAATGAAACGCTTAAAGTAGTAAAGGAGATTTGCTATTTGGGGAGCAAAATAACTGATGATGGTCGAAGTAGAGATGATATAAAATGTAGACTGGCAATGGCAAGGAAAGCGTTTCTGAAGAAGAGAAATTTGTTAACATCGAGTATAGATATAAGTGTCAGGAAGTCGTTTCTGAAAGTATTTGTATGGAGTGTAGCCACGTATGGAAGTGAAACATGGACGATAAATAGTTTGGACAAGAAGATAATAGAAGCTTTCGAAATGTGGTGCTACAGAAGAATGCTGAAGATTAGATGGGTAGATCACATAACTAATGAGAAGGTATTGAATAGGATTGGGGAGAAGAGAAATTTGTGGCACAACTTGACAAGAAGAAGGGATTGGTTAGTAGGACATCAAGAGGCATCAAGAGATCACCAATTTGGTATTGGAGGGCAGCGTGGAGGGTAAAAATCGTAGAGGGAGACCAAGAGATGAATACACTAAGCAGATTCAGAAGGATGTAGGTTGCAGTAGTTACTGGGAGATGAAGAAGCTTGCACAGGATAGCGTAGCATGGAGAGCTGCATCAAGTAGGTAAAAAGACCAGGGCTCTTAGAAATCCTTGGGTAACAGAAGAAATATTGAATTTAATTGATGAAAGGAGAAAATATAAAAATGCAGTTAATGAAGCAGGTAAAAAGGAATACAAACGTCTCAAAAATGAGATCGACAGGAAGTGCAAAATGGCTAAGCAGGGATGGATAGACGACAAATGTAAGGATGTTGAGGCTTATCTCACTAGGGGTAAGATAGATACTGTCTACAGGAGAATTAAAGAGACCTTTGGAGATAAGAGAACCACTTGTATGAACATCAAGAGCTCAGATGGAAACCCAGTTCTAAGCAAAGAAGGGAAAGCAGAAAGGTGGAAGGAGTATATAGAGGGTCTATACAAGGGCGATGTACTTGAGGACAATATTATGGAAATGGAAGAGGATGTAGATGAAGATGAAATGGGAGATACGATACTGCGTGAAGAGTTTGACAGAGCACTGAAAGCCCTGAGTCGAAACAAGGCCCCCGGAGTAGACAACATTCCATTGGAACTACTGATGGCCTTGGGAGAGCCAGTCCTGACAAAACTCTACCATCTGGTGAGCAAGATGTATGAAACAGCGAAATACCCTCAGACTTCAAGAAGAATATAATAATTCCAATCCCAAAGAAAGCAGGTGTTGACAGATGTGAAAATTACCGAACAATCAGTTTAATAAGCCACAGCTGCAAAATACTAACACGAATTCTTTACAGACGAATGGAAAAACTAGTAGAAGCCGACCTCGGGGAAGATCAGTTTGGATTCCGTAGAAATACTGGAACACGTGAGGCAATACTGACCTTACGATTTATCTTAGAAAAAAGATTAAGGAAAGGCAAACCTACGTTTCTAGCATTTGTAGACTTAGAGAAAGCTTTTGACAATGTTGGCTGGAATAATCTCTTTCAAATTCTAAAGGTGGCAGGGGTAAAATACAGGGAGCGAAAGGCTATTTACAATTTGTACAGAAACCAGATGGCAGTTATATGAGTCGAGGGACATGAAAGGGAAGCAGTGGTTGGGAAGGGAGTGAGACAGGGTTGTAGCCTCTCCCCGATGTTATTCAATCTGTATATTGAGCAAGCAGTAAAGGAAACAAAAGAAAAATTCGGAGTAGGTATTAAAATCCATGGAGAAGAAATAAAAACCTTGAGGTTTGCCGATGACATTGTAATTCTGTCAGAGACAGCAAAGGACCTGGAAGAGCAGTTGAACGGAATGGACAGTGTCTTGAAAGGAGGATATAAGATGAACACCAACAAAAGCAAAACGAGGATAATGGAATGTAGTCGAATTAAGTCGGGTGATGCTGAGGGAATAGTAAGTTCCTGTTCGAAAGGGAATTAGATTAGGAAATGAGACACTTAAAGTAGTAAAGGAGTTTTGCTATTTGGGGAGCAAAGTAACTGATGATGGTCGAAGTAGAGAGGATATAAAATGTAGACTGGCAATGGCAAGGAAAGCGTTTCTGAAGAAGAGAAATTTGTTAACATCGAGTATAGATTTAAGGGTCAGGAAGTCATTTCTGAAAGTATTTGTATGGAGTGTAGCCATGTATGGAAGTGAAACATGGACGGTAAATAGTTTGGACAAGAAGAGAATAGAAGCTTTCGTAATGTGGTGCTACAGAAGAATGCTGAAGATTAGATGGGTAGATCACATAACTAATGAGGAAGTATTGAATAGGATTGGGGAGAAGAGAAGTTTGTGGCACAACTTGACCAGAAGAAGGGATCGGTTGGTAGGACATGTTCTGAGGCATCAAGATATCACCAATTTAATATTGCAGGGCAGCGTGGAGGGTAAAAATCGTAGGGGGAGACCAAGAGATGAATACACTAAACAGATTCAGAAGGATGTAGGTTGCAGTAGGTACTGGGAGATGAAGAAGCTTGCACAGGATAGCGTAGCATGGAGAGCTGCATCAAACCAGTCTCAGGACTGAAGACCACAACAACAACATCTACCAGGATATGGTCTACTGGGTTTTTGTTCTGCCATCTGGTGAGACCCAGGTTGCCTCGTGCATATCCTTCTGAGTAGCGTACGTGTTCATAATCCTTAGGTTTACTGCGCTTGTACAGCTAGCAATTCTCATTCCATTATCATTCCTATCCGCGTGTAAGCTTCCTGTCTCTGCTGTTCCTTTCCAAATGATCTCCCTACCGACTTTAGCATCGGCGTCTCAACAATAAGCGTCATATCATATTCTCGTGTCTTACTAGTTACCTCCTCAAATTATCATGGAAACTGTTTTCCGTTTTATCCTCCGCTATCTCAGTTGGGGCATGTAGCGTAATTATTGTGAAGTTCGTTAATTTGCCTCTTAGTCTTACAACAGCAATTCTGTCATCAGCTGGTTGAAAATCAATTACTAACGCTGCTATTCTTTTACTGGCGATAAAACCTATTCCATTTTGGAATTTTCCATCTACGGAGCCACTGTAGCATGGAATGTGTTGGGCCGTTTCAGCTTTCCTGTCGCTGGTTATCTTGTTCCTTGTAGTGCAACCAGATTTTTTGGAAATTTGTGCCAAGGTCTTGTGGGACCAAACTGCTGAGGTCATCGGTCCCTAAGCTTACTCAGTACTTAATCTAACTTAAACTAACTTACGCTAAGGACGACGGCACATGCACGAGGGAGGACTCGCACCTCCGACGGGAGAAGCCGCGCCGACCGTAACAGGACGCCTCAGACAGCGCGGCTACACCGCGCGGCTCAACTAGATTCATTTCATATCTGTCCAGTTCTTTTGACAGAATGTTAAGAGCCCCAGGTGCTGCCAAAGTTCTAATATTCCATGTTGCAAATAGTAAGTTCCTGTTCGAAAGCGGTTTTCGATGTTCCCTGTTTCCATTTTCATAGGAAAGACTAAGGATTGAAAAATGAATTCGACCCTGATATGATTGCGTAAAAATTTTAGTGTTTTGTCTGTGCTCTTTGGCGTAGTACTGGTGTTTCAGACTCACATCGAGTTCGTAATATTTTGATAGCCCATGAAGCCCTGGTTTTCTTTTTTTTAGTAATTATGAAGGTAAAATTTCACCGACTAGCTCGAACGTTAAACCGTTATTCAATGTAAAGTGTGAATATGGCGCAAAATACGATCGGTTCATCTATTCTTTTTGACCCGACTTAGATTTTTAGTTTAATCCCTCTTTAGTATTACGCTACAGAAGTGATAATATACTTGCAGTTGCTACGATTTCCTTCGTTTTTGGAATGGAAAGAAGCTACGCGTAATGAATTCTGACACGATTCTCTGCTTTTTTGTGCTGTTCACGAAGGAGTGCACGCAAGAGTTTTATTTGTCTGCGTTCATTTCGTCGTGATTGCACGAAGGGCGATTTCCGTCGTGACTCCGTGAGCTGTTCTAATTTCTCTGAGCGTGAAGGACGCAAGAGTGTGATTCATTAACGTGCTTCTGTAATTGTGAAAGTCCGAATACTAGGGCGGGTGTGTACGACAGAAATCGTCCCCTTTAAACAGAAAGTGGGCCGTTCCTGAGTAATCTCGGCCGTAGTGAAGTTGTCAGAGCTAGACTGATGTCAGTGTCGTCACAGGAGGAGTTTTTCACTCATGTAAAGGCATTTTGATACGTTCTTCACATTTAGACTTCTCACTTTGAACTAGAAACCAAAACAGAACTGCATAGGTGCTTGATGCACTTGTCTAAAATATACAGAATAAAACTCGGTTAATCTTTTATTTTCTATTTTATGGCTTTCATTGGACCACTCTAGTAAGTTATGGAAGGATTTAAAAAGTTGTTGTTATTAAATAATATAGCACAGTTCAATAACAATCCAACAGCATAGCGGTTTTATAAGGATTATTATAATTTCCTGTTATATAAATGGTGTTTTGCTGTTCTGTCAGCTCAATACTTCTTCCTTCTTACAGATATTTTCCTTATTTCTTCGTCTGCAATCACTCTTCCTGCAGTCGTTTTATTGATCTTCGTTTGTAGTTTGTTTTGTGTGTCTTTCTATATTCTGGTTTTCTCTCTTGTTTTTTTTTTAGCTCATCTACTGTAATTTGGAGTTCTCTTACATCTTCCTTAATTTCTGTAATCCATTTAATGTTGCTTTTATTATGGCACAAATTTTATATTTTTTCCTTATTACTTATGTTTTCTGGTGTTCTCGTCCGATGTCCAAAGTATGAGATAGTTTCTCCCTGATTGTGCTCATTACTGTTTCTATTTTCTTGCATGCTGTTTCATTGGAGGCTAGGCTCCAATGCCCATTTACTTGTTATTGTTTATTTATGCGTGTCCTAATTAGTTTTCTTCCTGTCTTTAACATAATTATCGTCAATTTCTGCTGCTGTTTTGAAAGTGGTTTCAGCTGCGTAAGATACATCTGGTTGTGTAATTGTTTTACAATGTTTTAATTTTGCATCTGGGGATAGGCTTTTTTTGTTGTATGTATTTTTGGTAATGTAATTTGCTTTGTTCAGCTTTTTATTCTGTTTGCCGGACTGCCTCTTACTTGGCCTGTGTGTTATAATTTCACTTAAATATCTAAATTCATCAACAATTTTGATTTCTCGTTCTCCTACTACATTTTGTTAGCGAGTGGTGGGTCATTTAGCATAACCTGTAGGTTTTTTTCGAATGATATCCTAACGTCAATTTTGTGTGCTATTTCTTATAGTAATGTAGCAAGTTGCCTGGTTTCATGAACATTGTTCGTTAGGAGAGTAAGATCATCACCAGATCCCAAACAGTTCAAACTTATATCATGTTTTGCACTTCCACTTCTTATGTTCTTTGAATTGTCCTTGTACCATTCTCTCATTATGTATTCCAGTGCACAGTAGAACAGCAGTGCTGATAGACAACACCTTATCTTAAGATGACTCAGAAATTTGTCCACTAAACTCCACCTTCCACTTCGTGTTGGTTAGAGTAAGTATATAGGTTTAATTAATTTTGAATGGAGTCCCAGATCCCCTGAATGTTTTATGCTGAAGGTCTGTGCAACACCCATATGCCTTCTTAAAATCTACAAGTGTTATTGTCACAGATTTGTTCAGGTTTCTGTGGTATACCATAAACAGTTTTGAACTAATGCTCTCTTCTACACAGCTTCTCCACGGTCTGAAACCTCCCTGGTATTCCGCCACCTCCTGTTCTAGATATTCCTTGATTCTGCCATATAGGATCTTGGATAAAATCTCGTACGTGAAGTCTAGGAAAGAGATTCCTCTGTAGCTCTCCAGATTGCTCTTACTCCCCTTCTTGTGTAGTGGATGAATGATAGCCGTGGTCCAATGTTCAGGCAATTGATCTGTTATCCAAATTTTTGTTACAGCCTTATGTAAAGAGATCTTCACTGTGTTGCTTGAATGTTGTCACATTTCAACAGAAGCGTGATTTTCGCCACATGCCTTACATTATTTTTGTCCTCTGAGGATTCTTTCTACTTCTTGGAAAGTTGGGGACGTCTGATCTGTTAGGTTCGCTTTTTATTGCGGTATTTACATCGATTTGTAAAGCTCTTTCGGTTTTTCACAATTTAAAAGTTTATTAAATGCTTTTGCCATGATTTCAGCATTTTCTTTGTTGTTGTCGTTGTTGTGGTATTCAGTCGGATGGTTCTTTTGACGCTTCTTTAACACGTGCGATCCTCTTCATCTCCGAACAACTACTTCAACCTACATCTTTCTGAAGCTGTATTTGTGTCTTGGTCTCCATCTAAGATTTTTACCTCCCACATTGCCTTCCAGTGATCCCTTGATGTTTCAGAATGTGTCCTATCAACCGAACCCTTCTTTTGGTCGAGTTGTACCACGAAATTATTGCCTCCCCAATTCCATTCAGTACTTCCCCGTTAGACAGGTGAAAGACCCATCTAATCTTCAGAATTCCTCTATAGCATCATATTTCGAAAGCTGCTATTCTCTTTTTATCTAAACTCCTTATCGTCCACGTTTTACTTCCATACATGGCTACATTCCAGAAAAATACCTTCAGAAAAGACTTCCTAACATTTAAATCTATATTCGATGTTAACAAATTTCTCTTCTTTAGAAATGCTTTTCTTAATATTGCCAGTCTGCATTTTATATCCTTTCTGCTTCGTCCATCATCAATTATTTAGCTGCCAAAATTGCTAACCTCATCTACAACTTTAAGTGTCTCGTTCCCTAATCTGATTCCCTTAGCATCACCTTATTTAATTCGACTACATTCCATTACTCTCGTTTTGATATTGTTGATGTTCGTCTTATATCCTCCTTTCAAGACACTGTCCATTCCGTTCAACTGCTCTTCCAAGTCCTTTGCTGCCTCTGCCTGAATTACAATGTTATCGGCAAGCCTCAAATTTTTTCTTTCTTCTCCCTGAACTTTAATTCCAACTCCAAATTTTTCCTTGGTACCAGTCAATATTGTTAATAGCTTTCTCAAAGTCTACAAATTCTATAAACGTATGTTTGCCCTTCCTTAACCTAAGATAAGTCGTAGGGTCAGTACTGGCTCGCGTGTTCCTGCATTTCTCCGGAATCCAGACTGATCTTTTCGAAGTTTGCTTCTGCCAGTTTTTCCATTCTTCTGTAAAGATTCACGCAGGTTTTTTGCAGCCATGACTTATTAAACTAATAGTTCGGTAATTTTCACAGCTGTCAACAACTGCTTTCTCTGGAACTGCAATTACTAAATTCTTCTTGAGGTCTGAGGGCATTTCACCTCTCTCATACACCTTGCACACCAGATGGAAGCTTGTCAAATCGAACACGTTCCAGCCGTCTAAATTATTATTTTATTGGTCTACCAGATTCTTTCTTCATCTATGTCTTCTTCTTCAGTGTACGACGTGCCTTCATAATCTGCTTGAAATTCACCCAGTCCCAACTTAATTTTACCATGCATGGTTTTAGCAATAAAAAATGCTTCAATGCTCAGGTCTATAACAATACCCTTTCTCACATATATTGAGTTGGCTTTGACAGCCAAAATTCGATCTGCGGTGTGACGTCCTGGGATATCTTCATGTTATGCATATGCAGAGTTGTGTTTCAAACATGCCTCATCAGGGTGGTTAATTCCTTCATTACCTTGAATCAAACGTGTTTGAAGCTTTGTACCAGGTCCGAAGTAATTATACCCCGGAAGGTGCAATTCAACAAGAAGTTTGTCGAAAATACCACCACCTCCTAAATTGTCCTATCGTGCAACTAATGCTGCTGCGATAGTTGTGTTCTGTGCACCCACTATATAGCAAATCGTGCTCGTACCGTCAGTCTAGCTGTTTTGTGTTGCAGGAAAACGAAGTCAGTTAACTAGTGCTCTATTCTCTCGACGTCTTATGACGCGATCTGCAAGAAGCGCATGTGGTCTTTTGCATTTCCTCTGTGTAAAGGCGTCCTGAAATTTCAGAACCACTGCTATACTTCAAGACATACGCTCTTGGATTTGTTCTCCGCACTCTGGAAACTAAACATCTCACTCGACAAGTTTGTGAGGTATGACTTCTCAGATGCCGTCTTGTGTTTTGAGATATGCACCAAATTACTCACACGAAATTTCTGTTTACATGGCCCCGACATTTTAATACAATATCTTACCGCATCCATGAGTCCATTATCATGAACATCAATTTGTCTCATTTTCATTGTACTCTGTTTGGTTCCGTTATATTGTGCAATTATCCATTTGTATGAACCACAAAGATTAAAATGCAACCACATTTGAGCTTTTATAGTTCTGTTCAGACGTTTCATGATATCGTATTCAGGTGGGTAAATGTTGAGCAGTGATGTATTCCGTACCACTGCATCATGGTCTCGATACACGAATTGTAAAATTCTCCACTCTGAAATGTTTGGAGGTTGTCTCCGCATCGTTTCAAACCTGTCTGCAACAAACGCTCAAACATATCTGTTACATCTCTCGCCGTTTTTGTTCTGATAGGTAAAGCCCAGCTGAATTTCGAGTACGTATCGATGGCCATTAAAATGTATTTGAATCCATTATTCACGTGCGAATATTCGCACATACTACAATATCACCCTGCCATAAGTCATACAAACCTTTAATCGGAGCATGCCTACAAGAGTACGTTTTGCGTTCTGGTTTGTGGAGTTCTCGAACTATTGTCTCCATACTTATTCGGTTATGCCTCTCTCTCCGTGTCTGGAGATTGATGAAACAAACTTTTTCGAATGAGCAGTAGTAACAGCAGCATGCCATGAGCAGTCATGGATAGTTTGTTAACTCACTGGGTGCATATAGTACTTTCAGGGAATAGGCAAAGTAACGTGAACACCTGTAGTTACTTGGGAATGGTTTATTAATAGCGGGCTGGGCTCCCCTTTGCTCTTAAAACAGCTGCGATCCTTCTTGGAATACTGGTATATAATGATTGTATAGCCTCCAGTGGAATGTTGTGCCACTCTTCGATCAGAACCTCTTCTAACTTCTGTAGTGACGAGGGAGGCGGAAATCTGCTCCGGAGTCTGCGCTCCAATACCGCCCAAAAGGGTTCAGTAATGTTCAAGTATGGGGACTGTGCTGGCCAGGGAAGACGCTGCAGTTCATCTGCATGCTCCTCATACCACGACTGTACTGACCTGACTGTGTGAATGGGTGCGTTATCGTCCTGAAATATGGCATCATCGCTGCGGAACAAGGTTGAATCATAAGGTGCACTTCACCACCTAAAATGTTCACATAATCGTTGGCTGTTACACGGCCTTTGAGAGTAACGATGGGACCAGCAGAATACCACGATGTGGCTGCCCACACCGCCACCCTTCCACCTCTGTGCTTAACCTTTAGAATCAAGCAATCGGGATTGCAGGCTTCTTTTAGCGTTCTACGTACGTAAACCCTGCTCGATGTTGGAAATAACGAATATGTTGACTTGTTGGACCATATGACGAGTTTCCATTGATAAGCCGTCCAGGATTTATGCTCCTGACACTATGTTTTACGCTTCTTTCAATTGTTTGTCGTCACTAATGGTTTCGGTATAGCAGCTCGTCCACGAATACTCGTTTTTTTGGAATTCTCGGCGGACAGTGTCGATAGATACGGGGTCTCGAAGATGGCTATTGAGCTCTGCAGCCACTTTAGCCGCCGTAGTTTTGTGTTGTTTTGACACAATTCGTGTTAGCGTACGACGATCTCTGGCGTTTAGTTTTGCTTTGCGCCCTCTATTACGTTTGCGCGATGGCGTCTTTCCACATTTTGTGTAGGCTGTCATTACGGTTGAAACAGTTGCTCTTGAAATATTCAGTACGTTGGCTGTCTTGGTTACTGATGCGCCAGCTAATGTGGCCCCCACAATCTGCCCTCTTTGGAACTCTGAAAGGTCTTTTATTGCACGTCGACGTCGGCCTCTAAATGCAACTACGAAGCGTGCACTACTCGCAAACAACCTGCATTGCTGCCTAGTGCGTACCGAGCACACACAGTTCAGCGCGACACGTGCTTTACCTGCGTTGTTGACCGTCAGACACAACCATCCCATTTACTTTGCCTATCACCTGTATACTACGGTGGTAAATTCCGTACTGTTTTATGCTGGATGTCCCTACCATCACGAATGCTGTAGCGAGCATCTAATATAGGATCTATAATGGGTCAGTATTACGCACTGCACTGATTTCCCGCTTTCATATGTACACCTGTCAGCTGCAGTATTTCGTCATACATCTCCAGATCGCTGGACGAATAGTTTACAACTTTTGTGGGATTTAAGGCAGTGAGGCTCATTAGACCAGATGCTCCTTCAAATTCACTGTCATCTATATGCACTGTTTTTTTCTTTTAAAGTTACAGGCTGCATGCCCAACATGTACGGTTCTTCGCCATTTTTTATGGTTAATGAAATCAGGTACTAGTAGATGGGAACAATGGCAGGAGGGTGTCCACAATGCGGAAATCAAAGAAAAACTGGGAATGAACTCTATAGATGTAGCAGTCAGGGCGAACAGGCTTAGATGGTGGGGTCATGTTACACGCATGGGAGAAGCAAGGTTACCCAAGAGACTCATGGATTCAGCAGTAGAGCGTAGGAGGAGTCGGGGCAGACCGAGGAGAAGGCACCTGGATTCGGTTAAGAATGATTTTGAAGTAATAGGTTTAACATCAGAAGAGGCACCAATGTTAGCACTGAATAGGGGAGCATGGAGAAACTGTATAAGGGGGGCTATGCTCCAGACTGAACGCTGAAAGACATAATCAGTCTTAAATGATGATGATGATGATGATGATAATGAAATCAGCAACATTGTCGCTGCTATGTAATTTTGTTGAGAGTTCACTAACTGGTTTAAATATTTCTCTCAGTGTCTGCTCTCGATCCAGATGTTCTAGCCTCAGCAATCGTAACTTCTCTCAAGCAGCCTTCCGTGCTGGGATGATCTTATGCTTAGTCAACATCTTGTTATGTACTAAACGGATTCCTTCGCAGAGTGCGCCTTATGTACATTCCGTCCAATTTTGTCAGCCTTTACAGTTAAGTCATTTACGTTCCTTTCAAGTGGAGTAACCATGGTATCTAATTCACTGATATACGTAGCTAGATACTTAACTTTACGCTGGAGAGAATCAAATTTTCCATCTACATGTAAATGAATTCTCTGTCTATGTACACCCATCGTCTTGGGTGGAGTGCCTGGGATGTGTGTGAACTTGTCCATGGCGCAACGTATACTAGTATACCCACCTCTTTCATAGGTGTATATATACAGAAATTCTTGGAAGTTGCGTCTATACCTACCATCATTCAGTTCCGTTGTTTTATCAATAACAAGGAACCTGTAATGTGTATTATTCCAGCAATCTCCGTGTATGTTTACAAATTCATTGAATGAGATGTCAGTTCCTACATTGTAATGTCCCCATAGAAAAATTATGAAATGACAGTGCTGATAAACCTCTTACGTTCCAAACAGCTGAGCAAAACTGAACGTACTCAGACATTTCTCTCTTTACTTATTCTGATCAACACTAAACTGACAAATATTTTTATTTTTTAGCGCAACGCTATCTGACTTACAACAATCCCTACAAAAGAATGGCCCTGACTAACATTAAGCTATACCTTTCATGAATCACTTACCTCACAAAAATCTTCGTTACTCGAACTACTGCAATACAGCGAGCGTTTCTAACTACTGAAGGCACTAACTACTGATAGGCATAGTTAGAAAATGAAAGATTTTGATAGAGAGCAAACAATGTATTTACCTTAATAGTGTTCAAAAGTCATTTTATATATATCAGTTCATGACATGCAGTCTTACAAATTTCCTTTTTTCTGACGGACACACGTCCAGATCGTCCGCTCTCAAAACTCTGCCATCTCTCCCCCCACATCCACCACTGCTGGAGGCTCACCTCCAACTGCGCAACGCAAAGCGCTGTTCCCATCCAACTGCCCAACACTACAATAGCGAATATTCCGACAATGAGTCCAACCAGCCACAGACTGTACCGCACAGCCAGTGATTTTCATACAGAGCCCTATGTGGCGTTACCAACATAAAAACCTAAACAGCCTACTTACAACATGAGTTTGGTAAATGCGCTTTATGTTCATATCGTCTTGTTTTAAGACTACAATGAGATTTGTGTTATCCTTGATACGGGGCGGTAGAAATAAAGAACTTCGGTTGAAGCGTTCTCACGAATGTACATATACAAATGTTGGTTAAATGGTTAAAAAATGTTATTGCAAATTTTGGCTTTCACGTAAGTCTCACTTGGTGCATTAGTATAGTGTTCTACACCCGCGCATTACTTATAGTTTATGAATTCTTTATTCACTCAGACATGAGTTCAGTTTATGCTACGGAGCAAAAGTTCACGACACAGTTCTATCACTATTTATTGCTGTTGTCCGTTTCTTTCACACAATGAAATTAGCACTGGTGAGGCGGTTTACACTTTTACTTTAATAATAATTTTACTCTGGGCCCGCAATAGCAGTAATGTAAGCATCTATAAACGAAAATTAATCAATCAATTCGAACAGAACCACAAGTTCCACTGTCCTCTTTGTTCTAACAGTTTTGGCGCGAAATCACAGTTCGCCACATGTTCGCTTCCGATTATGTATACCTCGTAAATGGTACTCACACAAATAATCGTAGCACTTCCAGTTCACCAAATACACACCTGGAAATGGAAAAAAGAACACATTGACACCGGTGTGTCAGACCCACCATACTTGCTCCGGACACTGCGAGAGGGCTGTACAAGCAATGATCACACGCACGGCACAGCGGACACACCAGGAACCGCGGTGTTGGCCTTCGAATGGCGCTAGCTGCGCAACATTTGTGCACCGCCGCCGTCAGTGTCAGCCAGTTTGCCGTGGCATACGGAGCTCCATCGCAGTCTTTAACACTGGTAGCATGCCGCGACAGCGTGGACGTGAACCGTATGTGCAGTTAACGGACTTTGAGCGAGGGCATATAGTGGGCATGCGGGAGGCCGGGTGGACGTACCGCCGAATTGTTCAACACGTGGGGCGTGAGGTCTCCACAGTACATCGATGTTGTCGCCAGTGGTCGGCGGAAGGTGCACGTGCCCGTCGACCTGGGACCGGACCGAAGCGACGCACGGATGCACGCCAAGACCGTAGGATCCTACGCAGTGCCGTAGGGGACCGCACCGCCACTTCTCAGCAAATTAGGGACACTGTTGCTCCTGGGGTATCGGCGAGGACCATTCGCAACCGTCTCCATGAAGCTGGGCTACGGTCCCGCACACCGTTAGGCCGTCTTCCGCTCACGCCCCAACATCGTGCAGCCCGCCTCCAGTGGTGTCGCGACAGGCGTGAATGGAGGGACGAATGGAGACGTGTCGTCTTCAGCGATGAGAGTCGCTTCTGCCTTGGTGCCAATGATGGTCGTATGCGTGTTTGGCGCCGTGCAGGTGAGCGCCACAATCAGGACTGCATACGACCGAGGCACACAGGGCCAACACCCGGCATCATGGTGTGGGGAGCGATCTCCTACACTGGCCGTGCACCACTGGTGATCGTCGCGGGGACACTGAATAGTGCACGGTACATCCAAACTGTCATCGAACCCATCGTTCTACCATTCCTAGACCGGAAAAGGAACTAGCTGTTCCAACAGGACAATGCACGTCCGCATGTATCCCGTGCCACCCAACGTGCTCTAGAAGGTGTAAGTCAGCTACCCTGGCCAGCAAGATCTCCGGATCTGTCCCCGATTGAGCATGTTTGGGACTGGATGAAGCGTCGTCTCACGCGGTCTGCACGTCCAGCACGAACGCTGGTCCAACTGAGGCGCCAGGTGGAAATGGCATGGCAAGCCGTTCCACAGGACTACATCCAGCATCTCTACGATCGTCTCCATGGGAGAATAGCAGCCTGCATTGCTGCGAAAGGTGGATATACACTGTACTAGTGCCGACATTGTGCATGCTCTGTTGCCTGTGTCTATGTGCCTGTGGTTCTGTCAGTGTGATCATGCGATGTATCTGACCCCAGGAATGTGTCAATAAAGTTTCCCCTTCCTGGGACAATGAATTCACGGTGTTCTTATTTCAATTTCCAGGAGTGTATATGCTCGCACACTTGCACTATTAAACAATACTCTTTGTCGAAATAAATCAGCGCGAAAAAGAATTCTCAAACGACCACATTGGCCACCCTCGAGTGGCTTGCTCGCCAGCCACCCTCCAAAACGACTGACCAACGACTGACCCCTGGCCAGTATGGCCGCTCGCTTATATATGCTCGGACGTCAACCCCCTAGGTTATTTAAGTACTAATCTTACCAGTTAAGGTTACAAATTTTGATACATACATCCCTGGACAGAAATCAGTACCCCATCCAAACCGCGCTAAAAAATACATCTCATCTACTGCGTTACATTAATTTCTAGGATTATTCTGTCACCAGTAAATCAAGTTTTAGTTTCTGCAAAATTTCGCCACTTATCGCAAATTTGTTTGTTGACACCTGTGCTGCAAAGTTTTAACATAGAACTGCATATAGCACCGTTTTTAGACGTAATCTATAGCGATCTACACATTGCGCTGCTCAGAAATTTCCTATCTATAATAATTAATTAATTATGGGCGATAAATGTTAATAATAATTTGCAAACAATGAAAACTATTGTAAGTTAAGTGTATAGTATAACTTAACTAGTTAAAAATACGTGTGATGCCACGCAAAATATTATATAGTGCCCTTCTTTACGTCATGAATTGTCTATTGAATTTTATAAACAAATTTCCATCAAACTTTGTTTATTGCTCTTTACGGGCTTAATTATTTATGGACCTTGACATGTGACTAAGGCACTCGATCCGCTATGACGAGACGTTTTTAATGAGCGCTCGCTCATCCCTGTAGGTTGTTATTTGCTATTTCTATTAATCTTTCAGTATTCATGATATTAACCGACTTTGAGGTTACTGTAAGTTTTGCGTCTCGTCACTTGAAATGAAGATTGATCTTTCAGAAGGAGCATATTGCCGACCACAATCCACTGCCGCATCGCGCTTCACCGTAAGTTACATAGTTTTCGCGTAATGCGCGAAAAACCAGACAATGCCCCAAGCTGCAGGCCACGTGGCCACCCGGCGACAGAGACCATCCCACCAACCATTGCAAATCTCGCGCGGGCGCGCCACGCGCTTCCGCGAATAGCGCACAATATGCGTGCTCGCTCTCCAGAAAGCAATCGAATGGTTCAAATGGCTCTGAGCACTATGGGACTTAACATCTGAGGTCATCAGTCCCCTAGAACTTAGAACTACTTAAACCTAACTAACCTAAGGACATGACACACATCCATGCCCGAGGCAGGATTCGATCCTGCGACCGTAGCGGTCGCGCGGTTCCAGACTGACGCGCCTAGAACAGCTCGGCCACATCGGCCGGCCAGAAAGCAATCCTTGCATACTAGGAATATTCATCTAGTTACGTGGGTTTGTACCGTGAGACGCTTTACCAACTGTTTCGGTATTGTGGAATGTGTTTGTCTCAAATAAAATATTTCACAGTCCATACGACGACCAAAACAGAAATATAGAATTTGATCCTGGTATTCCACAATGATATCGTCAAATATAAACACGGTGTTTGATTTACTTTTTCTGGCAGGCGGATTCACTGCTTTGACTCAATGCGGCGTATGCTCCACCATTGATAACTCTTAATATCTGTTCCAGAAGTTGATAACTAGGCTGGAACAATTATGTTACGGGTAGCGTTAGGCCAGCACACTGAATGTCGAGGGGTGAATGAACTCGACTGTACTTGGAGATCATCTGTTGGTTGAAAGCAGGGTTCTGCATGACACGGCTCCTCCCATTCCAGCTCTGTAAACTGGACTGTAACGCTCGTCAATGCATTTTCAATCTCTAACACAACATGCCAGTCACTGTCCACTGATGCAACCGTCTTTATGAGCTACAAAATGCATCCTCACACAATCCCGCTGCGAAAAGTATTCTTTTTACGCTCCTCCATTTTCCCATCTTTCCAACCATCAAGGAGAAAGCTATCTTCACAGTCTGCGACTGTATGTTCACATGTATTACGGTTATTAAACTCCTCTCTGCTCAGTGACGACATCTCATCAATTGTATCCATTGTGAAGTGGGAGAGGGGGCAAGAGTGGGGGGGGGGGGTGACGTCAACAATGCGACGTTTCCCCATCCCCTCCCCCCTACTTCGGCTTTGTTGCCCTACTACTGCGCTGAGAGATGACATTCCAGAAGATACTTAAGGCAAGTTGGCGGACTAAAACTCTGTGTGTATCGTCAGATTTCATACCGTTGATGTAATCTATCTTGCTGGATTTTTTTGCGAGATCGTTATCCTTCTCCCTAAAAATGTTGATTTCTTCAAAATACAGGGCTATTACAAATGATTGAAGCGAATTCATAAATTCACTGTAGCTCCATTCATTGACATATAGTCACGACACACTACAGATACGTAGAAAAACTCAAAAAGTTTTGTTCGGCTGAAGCCGCACTTCAGGTTTCTGCCGCCAGAGCTCTCGAGAGCGCAGTGAGGCAAAATGGCGACAGGAGCCGAGAAAGCGTATGTCGTGCTTGAAATGCACTCACATCAGTCAGTCATTACAGTGCAACGACACTTCAGGACGAAGTCCAACAAAGATCCACCAACTGCTAACTCCATTCGGCGATGGTATGCGCAGTTTAAAGCTTCTGGATGCCTCTGTAAGGGGAAATCAACGGGTCGGGCTGCAGTGAGCGAAGAAACGGTTGAACGCGTGCGGGCAAGTTTCACGCGTAGCCCGCGGAAGTCGACGAATAAAGCAAGCAGGGAGCTAAACGTACCACAGCCGACGGTTTGGAAAATCTTACGGAAAAGGCTAAAGCAGAAGCCTTACCGCACTTCCATCATGATGTTCGGCATTTTAAACAGGAAATTGGAAAACCGATGGATCGGTCGTGGTGGAGATCATGATCAGCAATTCATGTCATGGCCTCCACGCTCTCCCGACTTAACCCCATGCGATTTCTTTCTGTGGGGTTATGTGAAAGATTCAGTGTTTAAACCTCCTCTACCAAGAAACGTGCCAGAACTGCGAGCTCGCATCAACGATGCTTTCGAACTCATTGATGGGGACATGCTGCGCCGAGTGTGGGAGGAACTTGATTATCGGCTTGATGTCTGCCGAAACGCTAAAGGGGCACATATCGAACATTTGTCAATGCCTAAAAAAACTTTTTGAGTTTTTGTATGTGTGTGCGAAGCATTGTGAAAATATCTCAAATAATAAAGTTATTGTAGAGATGTGAAATCGCTTCAATCATTTGTAATAACCCTGTAAATATTTCTCATGTTGCCATGTTACGTAATAGATGGTGACGACGCCAAAAGAAAGAAGGAAGTTTAAATTTAACGCCCAGTCTGTGATGAAGACATTAGTGATGTAAGTTCACGTTGAGGAAGGAGGGGAACGGAAATTGGTCGTGTCCTTTTCATGGGACCCATCGCCTGTTCTAAGCGGTTTAGGAAACCATGGAAAACGTAAACCAGGATCGCCGGACGGAAATTTGCACCTCCCTCCCCCCGTAAACGAATTTCATATCTTACCATGGTGGCACAGTCTCATTCTGTATCTGTCATTAGTTTAAGAGATTTTAGTTGCCAGTTTAGGGAATTGAACCCTGGATTAAGAGTAACAAGTCGCATTTTCAGTCTGTTGGGTACTGCAGAGTCTCTTTCGGATCAGAATATTTCTAAGACTAACAATTTCATATTGCTTGTTCGTTAGTGAAAAAAAGTTGTGTATAAGAAATTCTCTCAGTATGAAGTTCAGTTTTCAGGAGGAATATCTGAGGTTCGGATCCCGGTCTGCCGCACAGTTTTAACCCGCTAGTAAGTTTCAAAACTGCGCCGTCTCCACAGAAGACTGAAAATTCGTTCTGGAAACAATCCCCTTGGCTGTGGCTAAGCCATTTTTCCGCAGTATCCTTCCTAACAGGAGTGCTAGTGCCGCAAGTTATTCAGGAGAACTTCTGTAAATTTTGAAAGGTAGAAGAAGAGGTGCTGCCGGAGTTAAAGCTGCGAGGATGGGTCGTGAATCGTGAGTCGTGACTGGACAGGGCAGTCGGTAGAGAGCACTTCCCTGCGACAGGCGAAGTTCCCAGGTTCAAGTCCCGATGTGGTACACGTATTAATCTTCCAGAAGTTTCATAATAAACTTGTTTTCAAACTAATACCATAGTGAACTAAGACAGTTGGCTCATAATGTGTGTGTTTTTGTACTTTTGTAGATATGAAACTAAAACTTCTTAAATTGTTTTCCCTATAAATAGGTCTGATTCCTTTTGTGTCTACTAAAAGATTCGGATGAATATGTGATCAGTCTCTCCTTGTAATCAACTAATAATGAAAAAACTCCTTTAGATCTATAGAAAAATAAAGTGTACAATCTTCAAACGGCCAGCAGAGTTACAACGAAACGCGTAATGGAATGGCGGAAATGCCTTTTATCAGCCTACACCGGCTGCACTCAGACAACAATAACTACTGCCATTACAGGCACATGAATGACGATATTATCAGTGGAAAATGTTCTTCAATTAATTAAAGTCGAACAGAAATGTAGTTTCTAATGTGAGGCTGTGATCTTATTTCGCTTAAACAAGGTAGCCCAAGGTTGACTGTGTTGTAACGTGACATTGGAAACAGAAAGTGATCTACTGGCCGTCGGCATCCACTAACCCTGGCTAAATGGACGAAACAATAAGGGGTTATTAAGTAGTGGGAAAATATGGACAGTTAAGGTTTGACGCTACACTTCAAGGAGTCCGCAAAAACTGTTGCGGTCCCGACTTAACGCTTGCCGAAGTCATCCTTGACACTAAACAGAAAACGGCCATTAATCTGTCCACGTTGCTGCCCTTCTCACACGTCGCTGACAGCTGATGTTGAAACAGCACATTACTCGCGAGTGCTCGTTTCTCTTAATGATGATGTTACGAGATTGACTGAGACTCCAACACTGTCAAATAGAAGCCTGCTACCGGCGTAAGGACTTCATTACGGTGGCTGCCGATAAACTCCAAGTTGCCGCATTACATAATCGTGCGTTTGAAAAACCCTTGTTATTGGTAACTGGTGTTTTAAAACACGTTTAAATTGAGAGATGCAACCCACTTTCAGGTGCCCGAGCACAGTTCTGGAAGTGTACTGTAGAAAGAAGTTTTACGCAATGTAGATATGGGAAAAAAGAAAGACGATTTCCTAGAACTGTAAACTCAGTTCGCATGATTATAAAGACAAGAATACATCCCAATGGTGCTATATGGTGTCAAATATCCAAACACCTATGTAGAAATTTCTGTTCTTGTAATATTAACACTCTGTCGTAAGGAAACGGTAAAAAACCGTGTACTAAGGCGCTACTGCATCGTACAGAAACGGGATTGTACAAGTGTAATAAGATTCGTGTAGAATTTATTTTAGATTTTATGTAAAATAAACTACGTTAATATGTCACAGGACACATAACAATATATGTAGAATATTTTATTAGAAATTAAGAGAAGATAAAAAAGTGTCTGATTGTGAGGCTGAGGTGTGTAACGATGAGATAACAATGAAACAGTGTAGGAATTTACAAAATTTGATTCTTAATAACGCAGTGGGAAGGGTTGGACCTCGACCTAATAGTAGGAATCATTTAAGAATGTACCTGTAATAATTTCAGAAATCCATAAGAAGTCCTAATCAAAACAATTGCATCAACAACGTGACAAGTTGAAATTTTGTACCTGAACGATACTGGAACCACGACTCGTGCCTCTTCTGTCCGCAGCTAGGGTGTCAGGCTCGTCATTCATTCCTGAATAACTGGCCGTTCAGACAATTGGTTACAGGAACCACAGCCCGGCACTCAGTTTTAATCTCCAGGCTAGGATCCTTTTCCCCAGTAAATAAATGAATCTAATGAAACAAATTCCTCTTGTATATGTTACAGTATTCCATTACTCTCTTAGTGGACTTGGATTTCGCTTCCTTTGGGAATCCTCAGCCAAAGCTCCAATTATTTTGTGTTTAGATATTCTGCTCACATGGCACAAATCTGAAAGTGATCGACTTTGTTAGAGGAAATAATATAACAATGTTTGCTTGCCACCGCAAAGTTCAAATGGTTCAAATGGCTCTGACCACTATGGGACTTAACTGCTGAGGTCATGATTCCCCTAGAACTTAGAACTACTTAAACCTAAGGACATCACACACATCCATGCCCACCGCAAAATGCTGACAAACTTCAACAGTCCTGATTTCGTATGCTTAAGCTATGTTATGAACAAGGGTAAACAGAATTAAGAATATGTTAAAAATTCTCATTTTCATTTAGCTTCAAACTGCATAGAATAATTTCATTCAGGACAGGGAAAGAAGGGAACCGATTCGTGAAAAGTAAAGTAGTGCAGTTCGTTGTAATATTTATTGAGGGACAAATAACAAAAAGATAAGATCTGCCATGTTTGGAATAGTCGCCCTATTGCATACTACTGGCCATTAAAATTGCTGCACCAAGAAGAAAAGCAGATGATAAACGGGTATTCATTGGACAGATATATTATACTAGAACTGACATGTGATTACATTTTCACGCAATTTGGGTGCATAGATCTTGAGAAATTAGAACCCAGAACAACCACCTCTGGCTGTAATAACGGCCTTGATACGCCTGGGCATTGAGTCAAACAGAGCTTGGATGGCGTGTACAGGTACAGCTGCCCGTGCAGCTTCAGCACGATACCACACTTCATCAAGAGTAGTGACTGGCGTATTGTGACGAGCTCGGCCACCATTGACCAGACGTTTTCAGATGGTGACAGATCTGGAGAATGTGCTGCCCAGGGCAGCAGTCGAACATTTTCTGTATGCAGAAAGGCCCGTACAGGATCTGCAACATGCGGTCGTGCGTTATCTCACTGAAATGTAGGGTTTCGCAGGGATCGAATGAAGGATAGAGCCACGGGTCGTAACACATCTGAAATGTAACATCCGTTGTTCAAAGTGCCGTCAATGCGAAGAAGAGGTGACCGAGACGTGTAACCAATGGCACCCCGTATCATCATGCTGGGTGATACGCCAGTATGGCGATGACGAATACACGCTTCCAATGTGCGTTCCCCGCGATGTCGACAAACACGGATGCGACCATCATGATGCTGTAAACAGAACCTGGATTCATCCGAAAAAAATGACGTTTTGCCATTCGTGCACCCAGGTTCGTCGTCGAGTACACCATCGCAGGCGCTCCTGTCTGTGATGCAGAGTCAAGGGTAACCGCAGCCATGGTCTCCGAGCTGATAGTCCATGCTGCTGCAAACGTCGTCGAACTGTTCGTGCAGATGGTTGTTGTCTTGGAAACGTCCCAATCTGTTGACTCAGGGATCGAGACGTGGCTGCACGATCCGTTACAGCCATGCGGATAAGATGCTTGTTATCTGGAGTGCTAGTGATACGAGGCCGTTGGGATCCAGCACGGCGTTCTGTATTACCCTCTTGAACCCACCAATTCCATATTCTGCTAACAGTCATTCGATCTCGACCAACACGAGCACTAATGTCACCATACGTAAACCGCAATCGCGATAGGCTACAATCCGACCTTTATCAAAGTCGGCAACGTGATGGTAGGCATTTCTCCTCCTTACACGAGGCATCACAACAACGTTTCACCAGGCAACGCCGTTCAACCGCTGTTTGTGTATGAGAAATCGGTTGGAAACTTTCCTCATGTCAGCACGTTGTAGGTGTCGCCACTGGCGCCAACCTTGTGTGAATGCTCTGAAAAGCTAATCATTTGCATATCACAGCATCTTCTTCCTGTCGGTTAAATTTCGCATCTGTACCACGTCATCTTCGTGGTGTAGCAATTTTAATGGCCAGTAGTGTACTTACGAACACCAATATGAGTAAATACAGTGTGCAGGAATACATAGGTGATGAAAAAGTTATGGTTCAGCGCCAGAAGGTTGCTCTTTTGGGACATGTCAGTCTGGATTGCTCGTGTCTGGGAGGAGCAACCATCTGCCGCTGATAACATACGCTTGTTCTCGCTGTCGGTAGTTAGTGTCGATGCCGTATCTTGATTAAATTGTGTTCGTCACGTACTGGTCCGTACTGAATTACGCTTTATAATTGCTCCTCCTCAACAGTCCATTTCCGCTGCTTTTCGCACAAATGATCGTCCTTGCCCTCGGTTCAGTGACGCCACATGTCGATGGGTGTGCTCAAATGGTTCCAATGGCTCTGAGCAGTATGGGACGCAACATCTTATGTCATTAGTCCCCTAGAACTTAGAACTACTTAAACCTAACTAACCTAAGGACATCACACACATTTATGCCCCAGGCAGGATTCGAAACTGCGACCGTAGCAGTCCCGCGGTTCCGGACTGAAGCGCCTAGAACCGCACGGAATGTGGTGGGTCACTCCGAAATATAATCACGTACACAACTCGTTGTGAATTTTAGTCCACTTAGAATATGGTTTTCAGGGTGTCTGGTTTCTTTTGTGAACCAGAGTATTCTTGTACGTGTGGCAGCATGATAAACAGCTAGCAACCAGTATTAAATATACATTCAGATGTGGTGCACGCCCTTTTGTGGCGGCGTTCGTAGCGACAAACACTTCGCTGTAGAAACGGCTTACGAAGTCACCGCCACACTTTTAATAGCGGGCCGACCGGTCCGCTGGAACAGTGAACAGAAAGATGAAAACCCAAGCACTCTGATTAAATAAAAGTCGGTACTTATCTTTATTAACGAAGATACAGAAACACAGTAGTGAACTCCGTGTCTACAGAAATCTGTCTAGTTCGAGTCGGAGCGGCTAGGTCAGCGTCGGCTGACGACAAACAACAACTCTGCTGCGATGAACACACAACTGACTAGCAAGTACACAAATCGGTGGCGAGTATACAACTGAGCGGAGAATACAGAACTGTCCTAGCGCTCGCGACTCCAGCGCTTAAGAAGCCAGAAGCCAGCGGTGGCGCGCGCAGACTTGCGGCGATTTCCTGTATCGCTGGCGCTGCTTATGCGGACGGCGTCCGGACTTTGATGCTGCCAACCTTTTGGCAGCGGGCTCGGTTGGCATTACTGGCTAGGATATAACACGCCCAATAGCAAAAGCGAATGGAGGAGTGCCTAAGGAAAACGAACTCTTATCACGGCTCAAAAACGATTCTTTTTCCCAATATTGATCGCTGATGTAACAATAAACGGCCGCAATGCGCATTTACTACCATCTTCACATCTGAGAAAAACTGATTACGGCCACAATATGTAGTAATTTGAAGCACAGACATATGAAGCGAGAATGAAAGAATCCCCTCAGTAAACGCAGAATTTGTTAATTAACTGGTAAATAAATGATAAAGGATGCTGGATAAAAACGTTTCCATCATCTTTACGGGTTTGGCAGTGTGCCCCTTCTGACCACCGTAAATTCTTCCAAAACTTATCGAAGTCTTTGAGGGGAGGATTGCATTTGGGAAGCTGAATATAGTGGTCTACGATCAGCATGAGATGTGTCACGTAACGATACTACTACCACAAAAGACCATTCCAGACAGCATATAGAGCCGTGTGATGTGTGCTGATTAGCGACCATCTTGATGTTCTTCAAATGGGGATTTTCCGCGCGGGATTAGCCGCGCGGTCTTAGGCGCTGCAGTCATGGACTGTGCGGCTGGTCCCGGCGGAGGTTCGAGTCCTCCCTCGGGCATGGTTGTGTATGCTTGTCCTTAGGATAATTTAGGTTAAGTAGTGTGTAAGCTTAGGGACTGATGACCTTAGCCGTTAACTCCCATAAGATTTCACACACACATTCAAATGGGGATTTAAATAGGATTTCTTATGCGAGGCCAAAACTTTGGAATCTTGCAAACTTGCAACTATAAACTACTCGACATATAGCAGGGCAGAAAAACAAGGAAATTCAAAAGAAGAAGTATTAAATAATTACAATATTGCAAGAAGAAGTGACTCAGAAACTTGAAATAACTTTTATATATCTTCGAATTTTTGTAACTTTTTAATATGCCGACATCGAATTAGTGGACAATTTTCTTTTAAAAACCACAGTACAAATATGTATTATTGGCATACCATTGACGAGCGAATTGGTTCAAGCAGATTATGTTTTGTTCCACACTATTTTCAAGAAAAAGACATGAGGCTTCGGACAACGAAAACTGGGAACACTCCTGCTAGGCCAGTTTTGCAAACCAAAATATCTTAGCTATGATGCCATGTCGTACCATAGGGATCATCTCCGAATAAGAGACATATTGTGCGGAAGTTTCAAAATGAGTGAGGATAATAAATACTGATCACACCAGTTTAAACTACTGCAGCGGTTACTGGCAGGACGTTACTGTGACGTCGCGTTGCCTGAATTGTGCAGGTGTCATACTGCGTTACATCACTCTGAAGATTAAGTGCCGCAGTTGATGACTTGTATTGTAGCTAACGCGCAACGGGACTGTATTTCTTTTGGCTACCCGTGCGTGGAGAAACAAATACAAATCAGACATTTTTGGTACGTTTTATAAATCATAAATATTGGGAA
This sequence comes from Schistocerca cancellata, assembly GCF_023864275.1. Taxonomy (NCBI): domain Eukaryota; kingdom Metazoa; phylum Arthropoda; class Insecta; order Orthoptera; family Acrididae; genus Schistocerca; species Schistocerca cancellata. Next base: position 1,146,695,127 of record NC_064627.1, read on the forward strand.
AAGCGGTGTCGGCATGTAAGTCTTATTTCATTTGCTTAGCTCGGAAGAAGAAAATTATTTATGTGTAATGTTTTCAAGTTTAAAAGGTTTTTCCCGTATGGTAGTTGCCAGAAACGATAACACAGTTTAGCATGTTCAGATTCAACAAAAAGACAGTGTGACGAAATAGTTGCAATACCAACATAAAAAATTAAAGTAGAGTAATGAAATTTGTGGAATGCCGGATGTCGGTTTGTGGGATGGAGGTACATACCTGTTTCCAGGGGTCGGTCAATACAGGGACGGTTAATGCTGTTCATGGATGGCGCTGGAGTTGCCGTCCGATAGTGCCCCATTTTTGCTCGATTTGAGAGAGATCTGGTGGTCGAGCAGGCTGAGGCAACATGTCGGCACTCTGTAGAGCATGTTGGGTTACAACAGCGGCGTGTGGGCGAGCGTTATACTGTTGCGAATCTCCTCTTGGAATGCTGTTTACGAATGGCAGCACAAGAGGTCGGATCACCAGACTGACGTTCAAATTTTCCGTTAGGATGCATGGGATAACCAGGAGAGCGCTTCTGCGCACCCCAGACCATCACCCAACTCCAGGTGCAGCTTCAACGTAGCTCGCCGGCCCTCAGCTGGCCTCATTCTAACCAACACAGGGCCGTGGTTTGCGGTCCGTGGAATGCAGCTCGTGATCGAGTGGCTAGCGTTCCTACCTCTGGATCACGGGGTGCCGGGTTCGATTCCTGGCCCGGTTGGGGATTTTTCTGTGCCCGGGGACTGGGTGTTTGTGCTGTCCTCATTATTTCATCATCTTCATCCTCATCATTCTTGATAGTGGCTAGATTGGACTTGAAAAAAATTGGACTGTGAAGAAATTGGGACTTTGTATGGGCGCTGATTACCGCACAGTTGAGGGCCCCACAAACAAAACATCATCATCATCATCATCGGTGGAGTGCACGCTACAGAGCATCTGTGTCGGAGCTGCTCCGCCTTCTACTGATCGTGCACTCTAGTGACCACTGCTGCCAACAATCACGTACGGTAGCTAAGCCTTTCTCAATATCGCAGAAGGAACATCCAGCTTCTCGTAATCCTGTTACACGACCTCGTTCAAACTCAGTGATGTGTTGGTAATGGCGTATTTGTCGCCTTAAAGGCATTCTTAACTGACGTCAACTCACCACGTCCAGTCTCTAAGGTAAGTATCGCTCACGACTGTTACAGCCTGTATTAGAAGCGAACCTGATTTGCATCTACATCTACATGGATACTGTGCAAATCACATTTAAGTGCCTGGCAGAGGGTTCATCGAACCACATTCACAATTCTCTATTATTCCAATCTCGTATAGCGCGCGGAAAGAATAAACACCTATATCTTTCCGTACGAGCTCAGAATTCCCTTATTTTATCGTGTTGATCATTTCTCCCAGTGTAGGTCGGTGTCAACAAAATATTTTCGCATTCGGTGGAGAAAGTTGGTGATTGGAATTTCATGAGAAGATTCCCTCGCAACGGAAAACGCCTTTCTGTTAATGATTTCCAGCCCGAATCCTTTATCATTTCTATGACACTCTCTCCCATATTTAATAATACAAAACGTGCTGCCTTTCTTTGAACTTTTTCGATGTACTCCCTCAGTCCTACCTGGTAAGGATCGGCCACCGCGAAGCAGTATTCTATAAGAGGACGGACAAACGTAATGTAGGCAGTCTCCTTAGTAGGTCTGTTTTCTAAGTGTCCTGCGAATAAAACGCAGCCTTTGACTAGCCTTCCCCTCCTACTGGAGCTAGTAACCGGCGTGAAATTTGAATAAACAACTTCTTTCAGATGTAGAAACGCCCCCCCCCCCCCCCCAGCTTTCGTTATGTCGCACAACTCCTTCTTAGTTTTGCGATTATTTTTTTTCGACAGTGAATATAAATATAACATCTCACGTCAAATTTTCAGAAATGTAGTTCTTCCCGTTTCAAGATTTACATATTAAAACGTGTCTATCATATTTTAATTGTATTGGTTATAGTGCCTAACGTAACTTAGACACTTTACATTAGGTAATGGGATGAAAATATTCTGTGATTTGTTGAAGGAAATTCGATTTTAAATACATTACGGTCAACTGAATTATCTTTCAGCAGTACTTACACGTTACTGTAACACCCATCTGCGAGATACGATGAAATATTATCAGGGTCCCTCGCGGTACACCCGCTGACAAAAAAAGTCAAAGCCGTACAACTTCTGATGTCACCGAAAGCAGTAAGTGCCGGAAAGCAGCCTCGTCCATGACCACTCAACCACCTTCCACCACCCATCGGTACTGATGGATTATTCCAGGACACCAAGTGTCGCTCAATGACGTCACAGACGTGTTCAATGGGTTTGAGATCAGGTGAGCTGTGAGACCAGACAGAGACCCCATGTCCGCTGGATGTTCCTCACGCCACTCTATCACTGTCTTAGAGTGATAAGGTAGTACAGAGTTTTACTTGAGATGCAACACGACTGTCAAATATTGCTTTCGATTTTCTTTCAGTTCCTTTACGATTAACGCGACAGTTAATTGTGTGAGGTTGGTACATTTTGCTGGTATTGGAAAGTATTCGATTTCTCGCCAGAAGGGAGTGAGTATGTAGAGCTTGGCTCTCCCGCGGGGTCTGCAGAAGGCTTTTTACGGTGTCTCGGAAGGAGTGAACCAACGCCCTCTGGGTGGCAGCCAGTTTTCGCGGAAGTGGCCCCGACTTCCGAAGTGATTATCGTGGACACTTCCTGGCACTAATTCATCTGCCACAGCGGCATGCTACCGATGGTGGCCAAAGCTCTCCGCTTAGGGTGATCGCGGGCTGCAGTTGGCATTGCTGTCTGCACGTCAAAGAGGACGCTCCTACCGACACTGGAAGTTCGTTGCTTCGCTCCAAAGTTACACACTGTCCAGTCCAAAGTACAGCGCCTATCATCAGACGCAATGCGGACAGTGCTGACCAGTGTACAGAGACTGTTTCAAAGCTGTACCGACCTCATGAATCGTTATTATACTTCCTGCACGGTTCGATTTGGAGGTTTTTGCTGTCTATTACATGTAGAAGAGAGAACATATTCGTTCGCCAGATTGGCAGCAGCATCAAATCTCCTCTCCACGTGCAGTTTGGGGGTTTAGGAAGTTCAGGAGAGAACTTTAACTGTAATGGATTCTCTCATCTGGTGCTGACTCGGGCCCTCTCACTCTGTTTGAAGAATGCAAGTTTTGTTAAGTCATTGGCGGAGTCCGCCTTCTGAGGATCTTACGTTTAACTCATTTAGTTACGCTTCTTGAACACTCAGTTATGTATATTTATCCTGCTTTTTCGAGCTACCGGGATGTGGAAGTCTTACCTACTTTTCCATCCTAGAGTCCCATGGAGTTTATCTTGGGTATTAATGGAACTTACAACTTAATAATATGATGAACTGGTGTCAATTACAATTTTATAACATAAGAATACAATTACAGAAGTACAAAATACATCATTAAAGAACATAACAATACAGATAACATTTGTAGTACAAGCTTTACAAAAGAATCGAAATAACATATACATCAGTGTTAGAGGAATTATGACATGAGTACATACATCAAAGATCAGAATAACTTTCGAAACATCAACTTCACACATGAGCATTAAAACAGAACAGAGTAAATAATGTCTAAACATAATAACATATTATCAAAAAATTCTACAACATAAGTCTTATTAGCTAAACACATTAAGACAGGAAAAACACAAATTCACATAGCGTAATAACACAAAAATACAGGACAGGGTTTGTTTTCAGTGTGATATTTGGTACTGCAGTCCACCGCAAAACTTCATTCCATATATATTTCCTCTTATTTCAACATTTGTTTCCACCAAAAAAATTCTATCCAAGCATGCTTTCTGTATTTATATGTTCACACATTCCTTACCTCATTATTTATTTTCCATTATCTTACCTCATCATTTATTTCCAAGAAAATCCTACCTAAACCTGTTGTCCCTAAACCCTACTTTTTTGTTCATATCCACTTTCAAAATACTTGTTTTGGCCAAACCATTTTCTTATAGCTTCTCAATGCATTTCTTCCAATTCATCACAACTTGTTCTCTTATATGGCCTACCCCATCTTAAGCTAACTTAAATCTACTGAGCTCAGATGCTAAACTAAGGGACGAGGCAATGCAGCAGCACAAAACAATTAATACAAACAGCAATGACAAAAAAATGGAAATCGGCAAAGCAAGCAGCAGTAAATCTAAATTTGGAGAGCAAATGCAACATTATCACTAATATGAGCCAATGTGCAGCAAAAAGAAAAATAAATCAGTAAAACTGGCTTCACAGAGTAATACAAAGTGAAACTTAGTAGCACTATGCCTGGCAAACAGCAGCAGCAAATGCAATAACTTATATCTAAACATGACATAGCTCAAGCAGAAAAACTATTACAGTAAAAATTGCCATGTTTAATACCTATGTCACATCTTAACACTAGAGAGATGCATCACAAAAACTTACTCTGCAAGAAAGTTACAAAGTCATTAAAAAAATTGTTTATGCATTTCCTGTGAAGGGAAATGTCTATTTGTGCTCTCTTTTCTAAGAAAGTATATCATAAACGTATTCTTTACTGGGTCTGTAGACAGAAAATAGTGATATTAGTACATCTATTAAATTTTATAATAACCAATGCTGCGGATTATTAGTTGAGTATTAGTTGAGGACCAGTTGGATGAAAATCGGTGTGGGTTTAGGCCTCTTAGAGGTTGTCAGGACCAGATCTTTAGCTTACGGCAAATAATGGAGAAGTGTTATGAGTGGAACAGGGAATTGTATCTATGCTTTATAGATCTAGAAAAGGCATTTGACCGGTTTCCTAGGAGGAAGTTATTGTCTGTTCTACAAGATTATGGAATATGAGCCAACTTTTGCAAGCAATTAAATGTCTTTACATGGATAGTCAGGCAGCAGTTAGAGTTGATGGTAAATTGAGTTCATGGTTCAGAGTAGTTTCAGGGGTAAGACAAGGCTGCAACCTGTCTCCACTGTTGTTCATATTATTCATGGATCATATGTTGAAAACAATAGACTGGCTGGGTGAGATTAAGATATGTGAACACAAAATAAGCAGTCTTGCATATGCGGATGACTTAGTTGTGATGGCAGATTCGATTGAAAGTTTGCAAAGTAATATTTCAGAGCTAGATCAGAAATGTAAGGACTATGGTATGAAGATTAGCATCTCCAAAACGGAAGTAATGTCCGTGGGAAAGAAATATAAACGGATTGAGTGCCAAATAGGATGAACAAAGTTAGAACAGGTGGACGGTTTCAAGTACTTAGGATGCATATTCTCACAGGATGGCAACATAGTGAAAGAACTGGAAGCGAGGTGTAGCAAAGCTAATGTAGTGAGCGCTCAGCTACGATCTACTCTCTTCTGCAAGAAGGAAGTCAGTACCAAGACTAAGTTATCTGTGCACCGTTCAATCTTTCGACCAACTTTGTTGTATGGGAGCGAAAGCTGGGTGGATTCAGGTTACCTTATCAACAAGGTTGAGGTTACGGATATGAAAGTAGCTAGGATGATTGCAGGTACTAGTAGATGGGAACAATGGCAGGAGGGTGTCCACAATGAGGAAATCAAAGAAAAACTGGGAATGAACTCTATAGATGTAGCAGTCAGGGCGAACAGGCTTAGATGGTGGGGTCATGTTACACGCATGGGAGAAGCAAGGTTACCCAAGAGACTCATGGATTCAGCAGTAGAGGGTAGGAGGAGTCGGGGCAGACCGAGGAGAAGGTACCTGGATTCGGTTAAGAATGATTTTGAAGTAATAGGTTTAACATCAGAAGAGGCATCAGTGTTAGCACTGAATAGGGGATCATGGAGGAACTGTATAAGGGGGGCTGTGCTCCAGACTGAACGCTGAAAGGCATAATCAGTCTTAAATGATGATGATGAACCAATGCTGCAGTGCAGCTAGAAACTTGATATTAAACAAAATGAGTAAATAAATACATAAAGCAAGCCATATGGCATTTCTCTCAACTAGCAAGACAATAGCTGTGAAATGTTTCTCATCGTTTCATTAGGCATTTAGTAAATATCATAAATTAAGAGCTCCACAGTATAATCATATGTTTTCAAGTTTGAGCGTGTCGTATTTGCAATGCTTTCTACAAAGGAATGTCAATAGCGAGGATAATGGCCTCTTTTTTTTTCTCCACCTCTCCCTCTGAAAGGCACACACTAATGCTTTTTTCCAGGCGACTGTCGCACAGCTGGTTGCCCAAGACGCATTACATGCAGAGGGTCACTTAACTTTCTTACCGAAATATTTACGACACCAGTTTGCGCTACAGTGCCAGTCTCATATAAAAATTTCACAGGTCGAGAATTTGCGTTTCAAATCTGTAGAAACAAAATCCTGTAAATATAACAGTGTCCAAAAAAATTTCGCCAGCATAGTGATACATTCACGCATATACACACATTTCATAACTCTTAAAGTACGATTCTCGGTTTCCAACATCCTTTTTCACAAACCAGAGTCCCTAACTACTACTCATTATTCCTTGCTTTATTACACATATACATATTCGTAGACACTTCTTCAATATTTCATCATAATAAATACGTAGCATAATCAAATTCCTCATGTAGCATCAGCTTATTGATCATAAACATACCGCAACATCGTAATACACATCGTCATCATAACATCATAAAACCTCAGCCAAATCTCAAAATCGTCATAGCTTCCTTCAATAATTTCAAAACCTGAAACAAATTCTCTGCTCATGTCAAAAGTGTCATCTAACTCAAACGTACTTTAAAAATCATGATCCCATACCAAATACATCATTCAAAGCTCTTGTAGTATCACAATGGTTCCAAGAAAAAATATGATCAGTTCACAAAGTACAGACAAAATACAGTTTCATAAGTGTGAAGTTATTCAACTGTGTAATTACGTAAACATCTGTCACTGATGTAGTAAAATAAATGTTTGTCTCTTCCAGTTAAATGATCAGATAGCTGTGTAATTTATGTGTTAGAGAAATATGGTACCGATGTGTAAAGTTGTATAAGCCAATACCATATTAGCTAGGGCTCCTTGGGCTTGCCAAACACATGGTACACAAAGTAGGCATGTACCCCCTTGAGGATTAATGTAATTATACCCTCAGGTGTTACAGATTACAGCAATGGAATGAAATGTATCACGGAAAACCTTTGTATCATTGTACTTCAAATATCTTTAAAAATAAATGATTTAAGTACAAAATTAATCACCCAAATACGTGTCCTGTAGCGGAAAATGTGCGTTTTGCTGTAAGATAATCTCTGGAAGTGTCGTAGTTATTGTCCTCCGAACGCTAAGTTCTGCAGAAGCCAATGTACTTACCTCATGATAAACAAAAGTGAAATGCTTTGCATATAGATATCTTAGTTATTACGCTTATTGCCGTGATGAGGAAAGTACTGTGCTGTAATGTATTGTTGTGCTATGGAAAAGGCAGTCTCATTGTAGCTTGTAATGGTCGCCTAGTCGTAGATATAGCTAATTGCTATAATCGCACTATTTCTCTCCCATTTACGGAGCTTGTTAGCACTTGATGTTAGGTTGGCGCCATTAAAATGCATTGTGTTGTGGTAATCGCTGCTACTTGCTGGATCGCTGCTGTGTCTCGATGCTGATGCTGGCTCTAAATCTGGTTGTCTAGGGTTAAAAACATGAGGTCCCGTGTTTTTTATGTGCTTTTGATGATAAAGAACGAGCGAAACCAATAAATATGTAAACTTCAAATATTTATTACTCTGGTGGCCATCTTAATTCCACTGTACACCAAAGACCATGACTCAACACAAAGCAGTACTTCCGTTACATGTTCTTTGCATTGTTTATCCACCTCAAACAATAACACACAAACACACTTTACCAAAGTGACATTCCGACTGCTTCCCGACCCTTTTTGCTGCTTGTATTTATAACATTGTCAAAGAACTACTAAAAAGAGATATAGTTTATAAGTCACACATACATCTGTTATCGTAATTTGTGCAGAAAAGTTATTAATTTGCATCGAGTGACATAATTTAACATGTTATTAAAATGACAGACAGATTTGTTGACTTGACAGAATAATTCTTTGTTACAAAAACGCCGTTTTTTAGAAGTTTGTCGATTGACTTCTCTAATTTGCATAAATAAGTAAATAACATGAATTATTAAGAATTACATTGGTTTTCGTCTAAAATGGGATTGATTTCGTGAATACTGAGTGAAAACGCTCCTAGTGAACAAATAGGTTTCACTGGGTGATTTTTATTTAAGGAGATCCAAAATACCTAAGTTGGCCACTTCATATAAATTATTTAAGATGAACTTAATGTTTTTACATGATGACATTTGCTGTATCAGTGATCAAGTGATATTAACTTTTGTGTGGGTCAGTTATTCAGTATAATTTAATGGGTTGACTGTTTATGGAGACATGTTATGCAATCATTGTTAACATACACAATACCTTTTCTATAATCATAAATACTCGTTAAACTGGTTGAAGTTGGAGGGTATCGCATACTTCGGTACAGTAAAGCCTTAAATATGTTCCATTACAAGCTATACCACAAAAATTACTACTAAAACATATTTTAATTTCCAGAATAATACAGAAAAACCGTGCAGATATAAAACAGAAACACTGCAAAAGCAACATTGTAAATTGTCACTCATTAGTAGCGTCGTGATAAAATCGTGTAGCTGTCACATAAACTAACCACTGTGTCATCTGGTACCTCACTAAAAGTACTTTAAATCCAGAATGTATTTTCAACTAAACCAAAATGTTGCATTAAAATCTCATTAGCAGTACCAGTATATAATCTAAGTATGTAAGCCTTATAGTCGTTACATAATCGTGCAACTAACAAGCAAGAATGTACACACACAATAACACTGTGACATCTGTTCACAATAACAGTGCATTCATAATTTCTGTTTAAATAAGTTCTCTTGGTTCTTGACTGGATAGTTAACTTTAAAACATTGTCGCATGTTAACAGTTTCTTATTTCTGACAAAGCATACTAGAAATGTGAAGTGAAAAGTTTTATGGCAAAGTAGTACGCAGAGTTTTAACTTCAACGGAATTATCATGTGGTATATGGTATTTCGGTAAAGAATGCTCAAATTTTTCTCAGGGTTAGTGTCTACGTTATTTTTCTCTGAGCCAGGCGGTGTGCGTGGCTGCCTGCGGTGCAAGTCATTGTCTGCTATCTCTTTGTTGGCGTGTGTCGTTATAGGAATTAGGAGACCTAACTTCTACAAATTGCCCTTGCCCAGAGGGCCAAGCCCTGTTTCAATCCCGCCAGTTCTGATGAAATTCAGGTCTGTCGTTATGATTACATCGTCTGTCGTCATGTCGGTAGTTCCTGTAGTTTCTTTCTTGTCGGTTAAGTGGTGGTGAGTTTCTCCCTGAATTATCACTGCACAGTGGACCGTTGCGTCTGAAGTTATTCTGTCTCCCGTGATAATAATAGTTCTGATTGCCAGATTGTCTGTTTCTATGATTGTCTCTGTCACATTCATTACTACGGAAATGCGATCTTTCTCTGTAACTATTACTCTGCCAACAGTTGTCATACGGGTGGTGACTGTTTTGGTCACGATCTACGTTGTAAGAATGGCCTTGTCGTGTCCAGTCATTATTTCTTTCATCGTGGAATTGCGATGGATGTGACCTGTGAGTGTTGTGTTCCTGTTATTCGCGTTCCGCGATTGTCAGTGTCAATTTCTAATTCTTGCAAGAGTCCCTGAAAAGCTTCAATGTCGTCTTTGCAACGTCCTGCCAAAATAATATGTCGTAAATATTCAGGTAATTTGATTAAGCAAATTCGGATGAGTTCTGAGGGGCATGATAAAATTCTCCTTCACTGTGACAATCGTGAATGACCGATAGCATTCTTTCAGCTGGTTCATACTCTAAGTAGCCACACATAGATTCTAATCTGTGCTCTAATGACCAGTTGGGAGGAAAACAATGAGAGAATTGATGGAGCCACGCTTGTGGATGAATGTCGTTGCCAGGATTCTTAAATGTTTTGAATTTACGTGTAGTAATGAAAAGCTTATAGTCAAAATCATCGTGTCGGCGAGTAGCATATCGGTCATTGTTACGTCGTGTCGGCGGTTCCATCTCAAAATTCGGTGCACCTTGCCAATTTCTTTCATAATTTCCGAAATGCCCTGTGTTATTATTTTGTGGCTTTTCCGTATTTCTAAGTTCCTCTTCCCGTGTTGGAGTGCGAGTGTCCTCTGAAATATGTAATTTTTGTATTAGTTGTGCCAACTGAACTTGTACTTCCCGGATTTCTCTTTTGTATTGCGTATTAAGTTGATTCTGATTTTGTTTGAATTTCTTAATTTGCTGATACTCTTCTGTGTCAGTGATGACTACAGGTCTTGTGTCATTCAGATCATCTTCTACTTTTGCAGATAAGTTAGTGAACTGATCCGAAAGTTTGGCTACTTTCTCCGAAAGTGTACTTATTTCCTCAGTGTGTTTTTCTGAACCAAGTTTCATAGTGTCCATTTGTGTTGAAATCGTATCTGCTGTGTTCTTTAAGTTTTCCTGAGTTTTTGCAAGTAGCGTAACCGAATCAGTAGATGCAACTGAGTCAATTTTAGCCCACAAGGTCTCATGATTTTCATGAACAATGGTTTGCATTTCTTTTATGGCTGCTTCGTGATTCTCTAATTCATTTTCATGCCCCGAAAAATAGGTTGAAAATGCTCACAAATTTGTGTTTTTACGTCATTACAGACTTTTTGACATTTCGATTCAATGTTATGTAACTCAGTAGTTAAATCTTCACGTGTTTGTTCAAGTGTGGTGTCTAACTTTTGAAGCTTTTGCTGTGTTTGTCTCTGATTTTGTTCCATTGTGTCTAACTGTTGCTGTGTTTGTCTCTGGTGTTGTTCCATTGTGTGTAACTTTTGAACATTTTGTTCCATTGTGTCTAACATTTGAAGCTTTTGTCCCATTTGTTGCATTAATTGTACTAACAATGCACTGGTGTCTGAAACACGTTCCTCAGTGCTATTCGGCAATGCATTTGAACCGCCAATATTCGCATTTTGAAAAGCAGAAAATGTGTCTTTGCTTATTTGAGAAAACGGCGAGGACGCAAAACCTGAATCTACAGTATTTGCAGGATTGTGTCCTGTCATTTCGGATTCCTGAGGCAAGCTGTTGCTGACTGAACGATCGATAATGCTTCCCTGTTCATTAATTGTTTCACTGCCTACACCATTATTTGCAGCCCACTCCATTTCCCTATGTACAATTACCAAATTAGTACTTTGAACATTAGTTAATTCATTACATGGTGGCGCTAATACACTGCTTTCATCTTCACTGTCATTTCTCAGTTTACTCTGGAGCCTAGTATTACGTATTTCACACACCATTATTGTCACAATATTTCACACGACAAGACAGAAAAGCACAGTTTGAAGATCAAAATAAGAAAACACATTAACATAGCATTGAAAATAATATCTCGTTAATTGCAAGCGCAGCTGTGGAATACTTGGTGCAAATCTACATGCATGCCACATGCACTGTACAAGAATGAAAACTACAACTACAAAGGAAATTCTCTCTATGATTACATGCTAGCAATAAACAATAGCTACACCAATTACACAAACTACAAGAACAAAATCAGAAGATTCCAGTGAGGTATCCTGGCAGGGTCGCCATATGAAACGTACCCTTAGAAAAATTACATAAGACTGTGCTTAACCTGACACACAATATTATTTAGCGGAACGCAATCTGACTTTCAATAATCCCTACAAAAAACGGCCCTGACTAACATTAACCTATACCTTTCACAAATCACTTACCTCACAAAAATCTTGGTTACTCGAACTACTGCAATACAGCTAGCGCCACTACTGCCAGCTAAATAAAAGATTCAAACTACAGAAGGCGCTAACTACTGATAGGCATACTTAGCAAATGAAAGATTTTAATAGAGAACAAACAATGTATTTACCTTAATAGTGTTGAAAAATCATAATATACATAGCAGTTCATGACATCCAGTCTTACAAATTTCAAAACTCCGCCATTTCTCTCCCCACATCCACCACTGCTGGCGGCTCACCTCCAACTGCGCAACGCTACGCGCTGTTCACATCCAGCTGCCCAACACTACAATGGCAGACAACAATACAAACTAGCCACAGACTGCACACAGCAAAGCCAGTGATTTTCATACAGAGCGCTACGTAACGTTGCTAATAAGAAAACATAAACAGCTTACTTACAACTGGAAGTTCGTTGCTTGGCCCCAAAGTTACAGACTGTCCAGTCCAAAGTACAGTGCCTATCATCAGACGCAATGCGGACAGTGCTGGCCAATGTACAGAGACTGCTTCAAAGCTGTACCGACCTCATGAATCGTAATTATACTTCCTGCACGGTTCGATTTGGAGGTTTTTGCTGTCTACTACATGTAGAAGAGAGAACATATTCGTTCGCCAGATTGGCAGCAGCATCAAATCTCCTCTCCACGTGCAGTTTGGGGGTTGTGGAAGTTCAGGAGAGAACTTTAACTGTAATGGATTCTCTCATCTGGTGCTGACTCGGGCCCTCTCACTCTGTTTGAAGAATGCAAGTTTTGTTCAGTCAATGGCGGAGTCCGTCTTCTGAGGATCTTACGTTTAACTCATTTAGTTACGCTTCTTGAACACTCAGTTATGTATATTTATCCTGCTTTTTCGAGCTACCGGGATGTGGAAGTCTTACCTACTTTTCCATCCTAGGGTCCCATGGAGTTTATCTTGGGTATTAATAATCGCTTGAACTGTACTTGGTCCTTTATTACTGTACCACCAGCGGTTTTGTGGCGCTAAAAGTATTGTCTTCAAGAAGGCCACGTCTTCATCTTCAAGATGTGGATGTTAGCGCCACAAAATCCAATGCAAACGTCCCTCGAACGATGATATCTCCACCACTTGCCTCAACGGTGTTTGTTGGCAAGTGAGATGAGTCGCCCCACGTGCTCGTACCCTATAATTCGACGGCCACGCCGATCTCCGGCCCTAGCGATGCGCAGTGGCACACACTAACATACGTCTTTGTCTGTGGCAGCGGGCAGCGACGTCATCTCTTCTTGCCGAATGAGCTGACTCTGGACTCTCATTCGGCAGGAAGACAGTTCAGGAACCCTCCAGCCATCTCATGTACGTTTTCCACGATTTCCCTAATTTCGCATAAGGCAAATGCAGAGATGGTTTCATTCAAAAGGATACAGCCGATTTACTTTCCAATCCCTCCCCAATCCATCTGTTGATTGGTATCCAATGACCTCGTCTCGACAGGACGTTAAACCCCAGCTTTCCTTCTTTTTACTAGCTGTTATAGCCAAGCAATGAAACGGTGCGTGATTTGCTGCACTGAGTGTAGCTTATCCGTTGTTACAAGTCACGATAGTCGACAATGACCCCCATCTAACATGCTGTTACCCACAGACGTTGACTCTGGCCGCGAAAGGTATTCACGGTAAACCTTTGACACGATGGCACGTGAAAAAACTCAGAGCCAACACGACCTCTTAGAAGGGGTGCAGTATTAGTAGAGTTCTCACAGTCAACAGACTCGATATCTTTAGTTCAAAATGGCTCTCAGCACTATGGGACTCAACATCTGAGGTGATCAGTCCCCTAGAACTTAGAACTACTTAAATCTATCTAACCTAAGGACATCACACACATGCATACACGAGGCAGGATTCGGACCTGGGACCGAAGCGTCGCGCGGTTCCAGACTGAAGCGCCTAGAACCGCTCGGCCACAGCGGCCTGCGATATCTTTAGTCTTCTGTGCCCGACTGTTACAGAGATAAGATTAGTATTAAGATCTGACGACAATCAGTTCACACATCATTCGTTTCGTTTGCAACAGATTGAAATTACCATTTCCCCGATCTTTTGAAAAATACAGCAGTTACCCTCAAAATTTGTTGTTGCAGGCAGAACCATTAGCTCTGCAAAACAGTTCTGCAAGTATCTCTAGAACTGGATTTCTAATGAGTGTAGAGGCCGGATACTGAATGACATTAACAAATTTTTGAAAGAAAATTGTTCAAGTTCAGCAACTACTTTTCGTAACTAAACAGAACAGTTTCTTTTTCCTCATACGTTCAGATTCATGCAGTTTGTCTCTTTGTGCATGTCAAGGTGACAGTATGGATCCCGAATGGTCAGTAGTTACGCTTTAACGCCAAGAGACAAATTACAATCTCTGGACACAGCAAATGTCAAATTTAGGGGTTAGTATTTATTTGGACTATTAACTGCCATGTATTTAGCATTCACATCACACGTAACAGTTGTTAATAGGATACTGTAAATGAAATGTATTCACAACACATCAGAGGAGCTAAAACTAAAAATATTAACTTCGTAATTAGAACGAATGCCTAAACGTCTTCAATAACGAATTTTGAAATTATAGTGTAACTGCCGTACCTAAAAATTATCTCTCGAAAATCAATTGCCTCACGTTGTGTTTTACAAGCGTGTAGCAAGAATCCACAGCAACAACTTGTGTTCTTTATTAAGATAGCCTCATAAGTTGACTTGACAGGCTAAAGGGTGTAGCCGCCACGCACAGCAAATTAGGTTCGTATCGTATTTGTACAACGAGATCGCTCGTGCCACACATTTGGGATCCGCTTGCGCAATCCCAGCTGTAGTCCATATACGCTAAGACACCGATCTCTTAATAATTCTGCATGTTTCTTATATCGTCACACACGTTCATACTGCTTGACGTTCGGTTGGTCTGTTGAACCTCATAGTTTTCAGTCCTGCCAGTTACTGACAGAACAAACACAGCTAAGTCTTGCTGCATGTACCGTGACACCTCTCGCTACCTGACAATTCTTTTTCATGACCAAGCATCCTGCGGTCTTTCTTTCCACTGTACGAAACATGGGAATTACGTCACCATATTTCTTCTTTGTTAGTAACAACAACACTGAACATTCTGTGCCGTATGTTCCAGTTGTCGTCAACCTTGATTTATCTTGCATCACTTCGAATCGAATTGCATGTAAATGTATGTAATGAAACAACTTTTCTATCGATATTTATTTTCCTTATTTATTTAGCTTAATCAACCAAGACCGTAACTCCTACTTGGTAACTATCGCGAAGGGAAGAGTACCGCAAGCGGAGTTACAGAGTTTATCCGGATTACAGAGATACGAGCGAGTAAAATTCACATATTATTTGGTGATGTAATTATACGTTCTTTTCTTTTTTGAGTGCCCATTCAGCATTTTAGGTCACCCGAAATACAATTAAAATATGAGCAAACATCTATAGTTCTATGAGGCCAGCGCGTGTTGAATCTGCCACACAAATGTAAACATAAAAATGCAAAATCGTATATCAGTGACTATCTACGAGTATTCATAGGTTACTGAGCATGTCTCGTACTTGGATACGTTGTCTACAGTCTGTTGTGTTGAGTTACGTCCAATAATCTCATTTAGCGAAATGATGATATGTTAACACTCACATATATTATACAGAACTTTGGTACCCATTTTCATCTAAAAGACGATATCGTGTTCTGTTTATTTCCACTTCAATTCCCCGTGTACTAAATCAACACTTTCGTGTTGGTCACGCCAAACTCAGTCACAGACCAAAGATTCTGAATTCCCTCTACAGTTAATTCATAAACGAGTACAAACGTACTAACGACGTTGCCTTTGTAGCGAGATTAAAAAGAAAAGGAAACATAGTTGCTTCTATGTCTTAAAAATTTGCTAACGGCGTGCATCCATTGCGTTTGTCATTTTTGAAAACCTTCTTTCTATATCTTCAATGTTTTTTGAAATAGTTAACAAACGAAGTGACTCTCTCCGTAATAATTTCTTAATCTTGTGTCAATCTTCTACTTCACACATTCGTATAACATTCACATCCTACGACAATCTGATTTACATATTCTAATCATTCTCTGTCCCTATAGTTCTCCCTTCTGCTGCGCCTTCCAGCACAAAGCTAACTATTTTTCAAGCCATTACGTGGACTCCACTATCCTGTCCTTCCTATAGGTAAGGGTGTTCGACATATCTTTTCTGTCTTATCCTTCCTAGCAGCTCATCATTTGATATTTAATCTTTGCCCTTATTCACAATTCCTTTTCTAGCATCTCATTTAAATACATGGCATTTCCTTCCTCTTCCTTTCTTCAGGATCCACGTTTCAATGCCAAAAATAGCCGCAACTGATATGTCAATATTTTATCTTAATAACAATATTTTCTTAAAAAATAATTCTGGATACATAACATTCTGTTTCAAGTGTCTGCACTTCTACGACAGCTTAATGTAAACTTCATATCTAGATAAATTTTCTTCACTTCATTTAGTTGATCTTCGCTTTTTCTAATTTTTAGCAAGTGACTTTGCTCCTTGCAACAGTTCCTTCACACCGTACATACTTCGTTTGTTCTGACCTCTTGTTCAGTCTTCAAGTTGCCTGTCTTTGCTGTGCCACCGTTCTTTTTTTTGCAAGAGGTTGTGTGTCATATGAGAATGTTGGCGCCGGCCGGAGTGGCCAAGCGGTTCTAGGCGCTAGAATCTGGAACCGCGCGACCGCTACGGTCGCAGGTTCGAATCCTGTCTTGGGCATGGATGTGTGTGATGGGTTTAAGTAATTCTAAGTTCTAGGGGACTGATGACCTCAGAAGTTAAGTCCCATAGTGCTCAGAGCCTTTTGAACCATTAGAATGTTGGCATTGGTACCTGTTGCCGTTTGACTTACTCGTTTCTCATTATCCTCAGCTCATCTCTTACGCACAACAAAGATAATAAATTGCAATCGGGTCTCCCGCTTTTCTTAAAGCGACGTTCCCTTTTTTTATTTTTTAGCTTTTTTACATTTTTTAGGTATTATCGATTATGTCTTGCTACACGCACTGCGGTGGTATGGTGCGATTTTCATTCTCGCAATTCTAGGACGAATCGTTCCTGCCTTGGTATCGTAACGTGCGTTTGCTATCTTTTCTTTTAAGTTATCTGAGTACCCGGCGTTGCCCGGCTACGTATTTATGCCGATCTTCTACTATTCCACCTCCTCCTTCGACCTCTCTATATCCAACTCCTCCTTCTTCGGACGAGCACTATGGCTAACCATATAAACACTTGTTGTCACACGGTGTAGAATAAACCTGAGAAGATTGGGATATAAGCATGCACAGTGACAGGCATTATCACAGTAAATGATAAAGCCATACACGTGGTTGATTGCTGGACGTACGCAGTACAGTTGGTGACCCAGACACGTGAAGGAAGTAAGCGCTGGCTCACACGAGTGCGTGGCTTCTCCGTGTTCCTCATAGCGATCACTCAACAGTACAGGGTGATTCAAAAAGAATACCACAACTTTAGGAATTTAAAACTCTGCAACGACAAAAGGCAGAGCTAAGCACTATCTGTCGGCGAATTAAGGGAGCTATAAAGTTTCATTTAGTTGTACATTTGTTCGCTTGAGGCGCTGTTGACTAGGCGTCAGCGTCAGTTGATACTAAGATGGCGACCGCTCAACAGAAAGCTTTTTGTGTTATTGAGTACGGCAGAAGTGAATCGACGACAGTTGTTCAGCGTGCATTTCGAACGAAGTATGGTGTTAAACCTCCTGATAGGTGGTGTATTAAACGTTGGTATAAACAGTTTACAGAGAATGGGTGTTTGTGCAAAGGGAAAAGTTCTGGACGGCCGAGAACGAGTGATGAAAATGTAGCACGCATCCAGCAAGCATTTGTTCGCAGCCCAGGAAAATCGACTCGCAGAGCTAGCAGAGAGCTGCAAATTCCACAATCAACTGTATGGAGAGTCCTACGAAAAAGGTTAGTTATGAAACCTCAACGTCAACTACCCGAGGCGATGGATCGGCCGCCAGGCAGTCCATGACAGAGCACTTCATCACTGGCCTCCAAGAAGCCCTGATCTCACCCCCTGCGATTTTTTCTTATGGGGGTATGTTAAGGATATGGTGTTTCGGCCACCTCTCCCAGCCACCACTGATGATTTGAAACGAGAAATAACAGCAGCTATCCAAACTGTTACGCCTGATATGCTACAGAGAGTGTGGAACGAGTTGGAGTATCGGGTTGATATTGCTCGAGTGTCTGGAGGGGGCCATATTGAACATCTCTGAACTTGTTTTTGAGTGAAAAAAAAACCTTTTTACATACTCTTTGTAATGATGTATAACAGAAGGTTATATTATGTTTCTTTCATTAAATACACATTTTTAAAGTTGTGGTATTCTTTTTGAATCACCCTGTAGTTCACGCCTGTTATATATCCTACCAGGCGTGACAACAATCCTAAACACAAACAACACTAAAGCACTCTGACGACCGTTCGAAGTGTCACCGAGGATTTCAACTCCAATGGTGTGTGTGTGTGTGTGTGTGTGTGTGTGTGTGTGTGTGTGTGTACGAAGTTGGATACACATTGGACCACGCCTTCTGGTTGCTTCACTTTCTGTGTCAGTACATACTGAATCTTAGCCGTCTTTCTCTATAGTCTACACCTATTTCTCAAAGGATTTCATATTGCACCATTTTAAGATGTTAACTGTACAACTGAGTACCGAACGTAAAACTATAAAGAGGAATGGAAAAAATTTGTTTACTGCTAGGGGTCCAGCTAAATGGAGCAATAACTCACATTTTTGTTTGTGTATATAGACTGAAGCGGAGAGTGATCTCATGATCTCTTTTTTTTTTTTTTTTTTTTTTTTTTTTTTTTTTTTTACATATAGGGCAGCTAATCCTCTGACCGAACACGCTGAGCTACCGTGTACCGAGCCGGCTCCAGCTCCACTCAGCCACCTGGGCACATCAGTTGACCCACCTGGATGGATTACCCTGGTACTCCTCCTTTCTCGATCCAAATTCTCACTGCCACCCTAGTCTACGGTTAAATTCCTCGTTACACACGAACAGGATTGCCGAGGCTCTCCATGTCCTGGAACAGCACCTCAGCATCAACCTGAAACACAGGTGCTGATACATATACAAATGAAAAGGCGAAATTTCAGAGACTTTGCTGGTCTGATGCTGATATGATTTAATGTATATAAAGCGAAGCGCCGAGTCGAAATTTGAACAAAGGCCGGGAACGTAACTCGGTTCTTCTGTTTACTAGGCAGATGCGTTAACCTTATGTTTCAGGCTGGATCCCCCATTTACGTTCAGTGCTGAGTCGTTATTCCAGATCATGGAGAGCCTCTGCAATTCCGTACGTGTATAAGGGGGAATTTAAAAGTAGAGTGGGGCGGCAACGAGAATTTGGATGGAGGAGGGTGGCGTGCCAGGTGAGTCCATGCAGGTGTGCGAACCGCTGTGCCAAGGCTGCTGAGTCGTTAACGCACCGGCCTAGCAAGCAGGAGACCTGGGTTCGATTATCGCATTTGGTACAAATTTTCTGTCTATGTACATAAAATCATATCTATATGATTTTATAATTAAATGTTTCCCAGAGACATCTAAGTCTCTACGTTATCTACGATAAAGATCGAAGTAGAAGAAATGAATTAAAATTTGCGCAGCGGCCGGGACTCGAACCCGGGTCTTCTTGCTTTTCTTCTGCTTCGATCATCATCGTAGGTAACGTAGAGACTTAGATATCTCAGGAAAACATTTAATTATAAGATGTATAAGATCACCTATGGTACAAGACTTTCCCATTACGTCCAACGCTGGGGTGCTGTTCCCTGGCAGTAGTGACAATGTAAGGGAAATTAAGCTGAAGATATGAATTGAAGTTTGTGTTGGGGGGGAGGTGGGGGGGGGGGGGGGCACTCAGCTTGGGTAGTTCGTGCAGCAATGTTGACCATTGTGTTGTGGTGATGTAATTATTAAAATTTACGCCTCATAAGCAGGAAGACCCGGGTTCGAGTACCGGCCGCTGCGTAAATTTTAATTCATTTCTTCTGCTTCGATCATATCTATATGAGACCAGTAAAGTCTCTCAAATGGTGTCATTTCACCTGCCATCTTTGTCATCCCTATACGAAGAGGTATCGATAGCAGAAGAAATGGTCATCGTAGTTTTAGCGGCTCTACAAAAACTGGATGTAACTACGTCAATGGTTTCCGACAGTAACGCAAGTCGGCTGGGAGGGGATCTAAGGAAACGGAATGTAACTGGCCACAGAGCAGCCAGAAGTCAGTTCCTCATTGTGCTACTGCCCTAAACAGATGATACGACGGGCGTTCAATACGTAATGCAAGCCTTCTTTTTCTCCTGAAAGCAAATTAGATTTTTAGGATTCCAATACAAGATACTATTCACCACTCTTTCGGCTACAAAACCCTATTTCTAACATAACTTCCATTCAGTGGGACTGTCTTACTTCACCTTACGGGGGGGCCCTGTATTCCTGCATGGCACCATTCTAGTGGTCCACGTCGGAAGCAACGTCTTGCTCCATCAGTTACCTTCCCCTCATCCACGTACTGATTGCTGAAGAGTGCGTCCTTCATTGTGCGAAACAGATGGAAGTCCTCTATATAAATGACCTGGATGACAATCTGAGCAGTTCTCTTAGGTTGTTCGCAGATGATGCTGTAATTTACCGTCTAGTAAGGTCATCCGAAGACCAGTATCAGTTGCAAAGCGATTTAGAAAAGATAGCTGTATGGTGTGGCAGGTGGCAGTTGACGCTAAATAACGAAAAGTGTGAGGTGATCCACACGAGTTCCAAAAGAAATCCGTTGGAATTCGATAACTCGATAAGTAGTACAATTCTCAAGGCTGTCAATTCAAGTAAGTACCTGGGGGTTATAATTACGAACGACTTCAGTTGGAAAGACCACATAGATAATATTGTGGGGAAGGCGAGCCAAAGGTTGCGTTTCATTGGCAGGACACTTAGAAGATGCAACAAGTCCACTAAAGAGACAGCTTACACTACACTCTTTCGTCCTCTGTTAGAATATTGCTGCGCGGTGTGGGATCCTTACCAGGTGGGATTGACGGAGGACATCGAAAGGGTGCAAAAAAAGGGCAGCTCATTTTGTATTATCATGTAATAGGGGAGAGAGTATGGCAGATATGATACGCGAGTTGGGATGGAAGTCATTAAAGCAAAGACGTTTTTCGTCGCGGCGGGATCTATTTACGAAATTTCAGTCACCAACTTTCTCTTCCGAATGCGAAAATATTTTGTTGAGCCCAACCTACATAGGTAGGAATGATCATCAAAATAAAATAAATCAGAGCTCGAACAGAAAGGTTTAGGTGTTCGTTTTTCCCGCGCGCTGTTCGGGAGTGGAATGGTAGAGAGACAGTATGATTGTGGTTCGATTAACCCTCTGCCAAGCACTTAAATGTGAACTGGAGAGTAATCATGTAGATGTAGATGTAGGTGCGCAGGCTTGCGTTGTCATGGACAAGGAGAATTTCGTTTGCATTTCTGAGGCGACTAACAGGCTGAAATCGTTTCCTCGATTTCCTGAGCGTAGCACAACACATTTCAGAGTAGCTCGTTGGACCATGAGGGAGGACATCGAACAAAATAACCCCTTCAGAGTCCCAGAAGACCGTCGCCACGACTTCACCGCCTGATGCTGCGGCTTTGAACTTTTTCTTCGGAGGTGGTGTGGCGCCACTCCGTGGATCGCCGTTCAGTTTCCAGTTACAAGTGACGGACGCATGTTTTATCGCCTGTGATGATATTCGACAAAAAGTGACAGAATCAGACTCTTAACGCCCAAGAGTTCTTCGTTCCTCTTTAAGGTCTCCTGTTAGGCGGTGAGGAACCCAGAGGGTACATAACTTTGAGTACCTCGACTGGTGGACGCATGTATCAGCACTGCCAACACAGACGTCCAGTCGCGCAGCCAGGTGTCTGATGGTGATCGGTGGATGATCTCGAGTGCAGGCTCCAGTGCTGCAGGGGACGCAGGCAGCTGTGTGCAGCCGGCAGCCACCCGGGCCACCACGCAGGCTGACGCGGCCATGTTGCACTGATGTCACACTCCTCGGCCAACGACTCACAGTGCTTTTGTTAACTGTCAGGCGTCCGTAGACATTCTGCAAGTACCTATGAATATCTGCGATGCTCCGGTTTTCCGCCAACAGAAACTCAGAGCCTGAAGCGGAAATATTCCGTACTGTTCCACAGCAAACTTTGCATTTTTTTCAGCCCAAAGTGGCCCCGAAAAAACTGTGTTGCATCACGTAGTGAATGCCACTCGTAGCGACCAGCTACGCTTAGCCACCGTCCTCTCGCAGGCCGCTGCCGCTAGACTCCCGAGTGCATCGCTCCGCTTTGAGCGACTCTCCTAATTTTGTTGCTCTACCGTGGGACTCTGTTGGCAGTGCACGACTGCAGGTGAGAGACTCTTAAACATTTCCCTCGAGACATCTGTTTACCGTAGCAAATGTCGTGCTCGCGCTTTTATCAAGTGTTAATCATTACGTCCTGTGAAAGATGCTTAACTACTGATACTTTGCGTGTCATATCCTTCTACTCTGTTTATTTTCTTGTGGACTTTAAATTTTTTTTCCAGTTATTCGGATCCGGTAATTAAAACTGGATTAATATCCGATATGTAGTAAATACTGCTCATTTATTGCTATAGGATGCAGGGCATTCGTGTATCTAAGACAGTCGGCACTCCGCGTTTAATGTGCGTGGTTAGGCAAGGGGATCCGACGTAACTGAGCGGCATCGCCGTGCGGGATTAACCGAGCGCTCTCAGGCACTGCAGTCATGCACTGTGCGGCTGGTCCCGACGGAGGTTCGAGTCCTCCCTCGGGCATGGGTGTGTGTGTCTGTCCTTAGGATAGTTTAGGTTAAGTAGTGTGTAAGCTTAGGGACTGATGACCTTAGCAGTTAAGTCCCATAAGATTTTACACACATTTGAACATTTTTTTAGCGGCACCCGCCCCCCCCCCCTTACTGTGCGCGCAGCTGGTCAGCCGCCCGCCGCCCGCCGCCCGCCGCCCGCCGGGCCTCCGCCTCGGAGGCCTCCAGAGGTTGCGCAAGGGCCGGTGCGGCGGGCGTGCCTCACTTGTCCTCCACACGTCTACTCAGAGAAAGACAGATACAGATAGAGAGAGAGAGAGGGAGAGAACTTGGCCCTCACAACAGCAGAGCAACTAACCGCCGAGATAGACCACGTGTGGGAGCTCCCACACTCCACAATTTTCCCCCGTACATGCAAAGAGGGGCGTGGCGTGAGTTATCAGAGTTATGGCATTTGGTGTCAGCTAAGGGACTCATAAAGAATTTTCTCACGCAAAATTCTGCTCGTCATAGTACACGATGTAGGATGCCGATTGAACTATGTATATGGCGTAAAAATTATTTAAACCGACAAATTCTGGGAGGTTGCAACGGGACATCGAATAAATATATTCTTCTAATGTCATATTTTCCTGTGAGAATTTTTAAACCGAGAGCGTGAGTATTTTCTGCATGGAAATTAATTAAACTCTGGGGGTTGCATGGGACAAATTTGTAATGTGTTTTCTTGTAAGCACAAAAAGTAACACAAACAAGTTTTAATTCCTTACTACCAAGAGACAACATCAACACAATTGTCTCAAGTGCAGCATAGGTTCAAAAAGCCTCCATTGACTCGTAAACTGAGGCTATACCTGTGGGTCAGGTTCTACATCTACATCTACATCTACATTTATACTCCGCAAGCCACCCAACGGTGTGTGGCGGAGGGCACTTTACGTGCCACTGTCATTACCTCCCTTTCCTGTTCCAGTCGCGTATGGTTCGCGGGAAGAACGACTGTCTGAAAGCCTCCGTGCGCGCTCTAATCTCTCTAATTTTACATTCGTGATCTCCTCGGGAGGTATAAGTAGGGGGAAGCAATATATTCGATACCTCATCCAGAAACGCACCCTCTCGAAACCTGGCGAGCAAGCTACACCGCGATGCAGAGCGCCTCTCTTGCAGAGTCTGCCACTTGAGTTTGTTAAACATCTCCGTAACGCTATCACGGTTACCAAATAACCCTGTGACGAAACGCGCCGCTCTTCTTTGGATCTTCTCTATCTCCTCCGTCAACCCGATCTGGTACGGATACCACACTGATGCGCAATACTCAAGTATAGGTCGAACGAGTGTTTTGTAAGCCACCTCCTTTGTTGATGGACTACATTTTCTAAGGACTCTCCCAATGAATCTCAACCTGGTACCCGCCTTACCAACAATTAATTTTATATGATCATTCCACTTCAAATCGTTCCGCACGCATACTTCCAGATATTTTACAGAAGTAACTGCTACCAGTGTTTGTTCCGCTATCATATAATCATACAATAAAGGATCCTTCTTTCTATGTATTCGCAATACATTACATTTGTCTATGTTAAGGGTCAGTTGCCACTCCCTGCACCAAGTGCCTATCCGCTGCAGATCTTCCTGCATTTCGCTACAATTTTCTAATGCTGCAACTTCTCTGTATATTACAGCATCATCCGCGAAAAGCCGCATGGAACTTCGGACACTATCTACTAGGTCATTTTATATATTGTGAAAAGCAATGGTCCCATAACACTCCCCTGTGGCACGCCAGAGGTTACTTTAACGTCTGTAGACGTCTCTCCATTGATAACAACATGCTGTGTTCTGTTTGCTAAAAACTCTTCAATCCAGCCACACAGCTGGTCTGATATTCCGTAGGCTCTTACTTTGTTTATCAGGCGACAGTGCGAAACTGTATCGAACGCCTTCCGGAAGTCAAGAAAAATAGCATCTACCTGGGAGCCTGTATCTAATATTTTCTGGGTCTCATGAACAAATAGAGCGAGTTGGGTCTCACACGATCGCTGTTTCCGGAATCCATGTTGATTCCTACATAGTAGATTCTGAGTTTCCAAAAACGACATGATACTCGAGCAAAAAACATGTTCTAAAATTCTACAACAGATCGACGTCAGAGATATAGGTCTATAGTTTTGCGCATCTGCTCGACGACCCTTCTTGAAGACTGGGACTACCTGTGCTCTTTTCCAATCATTTGGAACCTTCCGTTCCTCTAGAGACTTGCGGTACACGGCTGTTAGAAGGGGGGCAAGTTTTTTCGCGTACTCTGTGTAGAATCGAATTGGTATCCCGTCAGGTCCAGTGGACTTTCCTCTGTTGAGTGATTCCAGTTGCTTTTCTGCTCCTTGGACACATATTTCTATGTCAGCCATTTTTTCGTTTGTGCGAGGATTTAGAGAAGGAACTGCAGTGCGGTCTTCCTCTGTGAAACAGCTTTGGAAAAAGGTGTTTAGTATTTCAGCTTTACGCGTCTCATCCTCTGTTTCAATGCCTTCATCATCCCGGAGTGTCTGGATATGCTGTTTCGATCCACTTACTGATTTAACGTAAGACCAGAACTTCCTAGGATTTTCTGTCAAGTCGGTACATAGAATTTTACTTTCGAATTCACTGAACGCTTCACGCATAGCCCTCCTTACGCTAACTTTGACATCGTTTAGCTTCTGTTTGTCTGAGAGTTTTTGGCTGTCTAACAGCCTGCAGGAGTGTCCTTAATGGCTGCTGCTGCTGCTACTAACCCAGCAACCAGATCCTCACACAAAAAAGGCCAGAGGGGTCAGGTCAGGGAATCGATTAGGCCGTGGTACAGAACCACCACTGCCAGTACAGTTTTCCCGAAACTCTCGGTTCAAGAATCGATGCACAGAAAGATTGAAATGTGCCGGCGCCCCGTCACGCTGAAACCACATTTGCTGTCTTGTAGCGAGTAGCACGCCAAGCGGCAACTCTGGTAGTGCTCTGGTGACGTGACTAAACTGTAATACTGCCTGCCATTTAAACACTAGGTAGGAGGCATGGCCCAGTTAAGCAGTTACCAACAGCACCTGCCCACATATTCACAGATAACGGCACTTGATGAGTGAGAGAGAATGTGCCACGTGGATTAACCTCACTCAGAACATGCGAATTATGCATGCAGAAGACCCCATCACGACCGAACACTGTTCCATCAGTAAATAGCACAGAGCATGGAAGTGTAGTATGCAATTGGCATTGTTCCAGGTACTGTGTTCTGAGTGGATAATTATCTGGTTCAGGTTGTGCACACGTTGAAAGTAAATTGGATTAACAACTTCTCATGATGGACGTTTCTTACATTAGTCCGATTCATCCCCGCGTTATGCGCATTTGTACGAGTGCTGAGAGCAATTACGCTTGCTGCTGCATTAAAAATGCAAAATGCTCACATGCAATTGTGACGCGAAATGTTGGTATTGGCGTCCCATGAAACCTCCCAGAGTTTATCGGTTTAAATAACTCTTCCTTAAAAAAATTAATAATGCCCCAGTTAGCGAAATGCCATCTGACTGTTGTCACCTGTCGTTCTACAGACATCTACATCTACGTGATTACTCTGCTATTCACAATAAAATCCCTGTCAGAGGGTTCAGTGAACCACCTTCAAGCTGTCTCTCTACCGTTCCACTCTCGAACAGTGCACGGGAAAAACGAGCATATAAATTTTTCTCTGCTAGCACTGATTTCTCTTGTTTTATCGTGATGATCATTTCTCCCTATGTAGGTGGGTGCCAACAGAATGTCTTTGCAATCGCAGGAGAAAACTGGTGATTGAAATTTCATGAGAAGATACTGTCGCAAAGAAAAAGGCCTTGCCATAATGAATGCCCCTATAATTCACATATCATGTCTGTGGCACCAACTCCCCTATTTCGCGACAATTCAAAACGAGCTGCCCTTCTTTGAACTTTTTCGATGTCATCCGTCAGTCCCACCTGATGCGGACCCTCACCGCACAGCAATACTCTAGAATAGGGCGGACAAGCGAGGTGTAAGCAATCCCTTTACAAGACCAGTTGCACCTTCCAGTGAATGGCAGTCTTTGGTTTGCTCTGCCCACAACATTATCTATGTGATCATTCCAGTTCAGGTTATTTGTAATTCTAATCCCTAAGTATTTTGCTGAAATTACAGCCTTCAGATTTGTGTGACTTACCACGTAATCGAAATTTAGCGGTTTTCTTTTAGTACTCAAGTGAATAACTTCACACTTTCCTTTATTCAGGGTGAAATGCCACATTTCGCACCATACCGATAACTTATCTAAATCATTTTCCAATTTGTTTTGGTCATCCGATGACTTTACAAGACGGTAAATGGCAGAATCATCTGCAAACAATCTAAGACGGCTTTTCAGATTGTCTCCTAGGACCTATATCACTTCCTTGGGGAACGCCGGATATTACTCCTGTTTTGCTCGATGACTTTCCGTCTGTTACTACGAACTGTGACCTTTCTGACAGGAAATCACGAACCTACTCGCACAACTGAGACGATATTCCATAGGCACGCAGTTTGGTTAGAAGACGCTTGTGAGGAACGGTGTTGAAAGCCTTCTGGAAATGTAAAAATATGGAATCAATTTGACATCCCCTGTCGATAGCACTTATTACTTCATGAGTATAAAGAGCAAGTTGTGTTTCCCAAGAACGATATTTTCTGAATTCGTGCTGACTATGTATCAATAAATCGTTTCCTTCGAGGTGCTTCATAATGTTCGAATACAGTATATGTTCCAAAACTCTACTGCAAATCGGCGTTAGTGATATGGGCCTGTAATTCAGCGGATTACTCCTACTTCCTTTCTTCAGTACTGGTGAGACTTGGGCAATTTTCCAGTCTTTAGGTACGGTTGTATATGATAGCTAAATATGGAGCTATTGTACCAGCATTCTCCGAAAGAAACCTCACTGGTATATAATCTGGACCGGAGGCATTGCCTTTATTGATTTAAGCTGCTTTGTAACACCGAGGATGCCTACTTTCTATGTTTCCCACCTTGGCAATGTTCTTGATTGGAATTCAGGAATATTTACTTCGTCTTCTTTGGTGAAGGAATTTCGGAAAATCGTGTTTAATAACTCTGTTTTAGTGGAACTGTCATCAGTGACGTCACCGTTGTTATCAGGTATTGATTGTGTCTTGCCACTGGTGTGCTTTATGTATGACTAGAATCTCTTTGAATTTTTTACCAGATTCCAAGACAGAGTTTCGTTGTGGAAATTATTAAAATCATCTCTCATTGAAGTACGCGCTATATTTCGAACTTCTACAAAACTTTTCCAATATTGGGGATTTTGGTTCTTTTAAATTTGGCACGATTTTTTGCGTTGCTTCTGCAAGAGCGATCTGATCCGTTTTGTGTTCCATGGGGGATCAGTATCATCACTTATTAATTTATGTGATATATATATATATATATATATATATATATATATATATATATATATATATATATATATCTGAATTGCCGTTGATACTATCTCTTTGAAATCATTCCACACCTTTTGTATGCTTACATGATCAGATCGGAAGGAGTGAAAACTGTCTCTTAAAAAGGCGTTAAGAGCATTTTTATCAGCTTTTTTAAATATACTTCTCGTTTCTTTTTTATGGGTGTAGGTGTTCCGGTATTCAGTGTAGCAGCGACTGCCTTGTGGTCGCTAATCCCTGCATTGTCACGATACTCCCTATTTGTCCAGGATTATTTGTTGCTAAGAGGTCAAGTATGCTTTCGCAACCATTTACGCTGCGAGTGGGCTCATGAATTAATTGTTCAATATAATTTTCTGAGAAAGCATGCAGTACAATTTCGGATGACGTTTTATGTCTGCTGCCGGCTTTAGTCGTATAATTTTTTCAGCAAATCGAGGGTAGATTGAAGTCACAACCGAATATAAATGTATGAATGGGGTACCTATTTGAATTGACACTCAAGTTTTCTTTGAACTGTTCAGCAACTATGTATGTCTTCTGGGGATAGGGGTAGGGGGGGGGGGGGGGGCAGGAGTCGGTAACACGATCCAATTAGTTGTTTAGTCCTATTGTCAAGTATAAACTCTACCCGTACAATTTCGCAGGAACTATAACTATCTACTTCAATTTCACTACCAGGTAAACTACTTCTGACAGCGATAAATACTCCACCACCAACTGTAATTAATCTATCGTTTCTGAACACTGCTATATTGTTTGAAAAAATTTCAGCTTAATTTATTTCTGGCTTTAGGCAGCTTTCTGTACTTATACTTATGAGCTTCAGTGTTTTCTATTAGGGCTTGGCTCTGGTTCTTTCCCAACACAGCTACGACAGTTTACAACTACAATACCTATCGTTTCTACAACTACCTTAATGTGTTTTACCTGCCCGCTTTTAGATGGACGCCCTTTCTGTGGTTACCTGAGACCTCCTAACCTAAAAACCGCCCAGTCCCTTCCAAACAGTCCCCGCTAGCCGTGTAGCAGCTTCCTGTGTGTAGTGGACTCCTGACCAATTAAGCGGAACCAGAAAACCCACCACCTGATGGCTCTAGTCAAGGAACCTGCCGCCTGCACGGTCACAGAACCGCCTGAGCCTCCATACTTACCTAGCCCAACGGACGGTTTTGCTTTATTTAATATGTCCTAGACTAGCATGACAGAAACTCAGATTTATACTTTCATCTTCTCATATTTCATCGCAATGACCTCACAACGCCCCAACACCCCAAGACAAATGAACAAATGGTCGAGTAGCCGCCGCGTGGCAGCTAGCGAGATGACGTACGTTAACAGACCAGAAAATAATTTACAATTTACTAATCCAGAAAGTTGTTCTTTGTGAGAATCTACTAAAAGAACAAATTGTTTTTTGATTCAAGAAAAAACTTGGATTATATTCGAGAATATTTAATTTAAGCACTTCCACGTAGGAATTTGGCTACGTCTCATGCTTGCTCTCTTCTATTATCTAATGAAACTGATCCCTCCAGTCAATTAAATTTACAAAATTAACGCTAATTTTACAATTATTTTTGTACTTCAAAATTTACAAAAGTCTTACACAGTTCAACTGATTGATGTACAGACACCTGCTACTCTCAGCACAGTCACACAGAGATCGATTCCTTAATGCAAGCTTGAAAATGGTGTGAGAACTGCAAGATCTATTGGGTGAATGAAGTACCGACTTATTTACCCGACCACGACTTAAATTCAGTTCACAAATAATGTAAGGTCCACGACTCATTGGTTGTACTCGTCTGCTATATATTCGACTAGAGGACCTCAGCAACCACACTGCTCCAATGTAACATGCCACGTCGTAAAGAAAAAGTAGACGTTACGTTGTGTTACTGACCTGACAAATACAGGGAAGCTGCATATGCTTGATGTTCTGACAGCCTCAATGAGACCTCATTACTGCACTCATGCATAGCTCTCGCTCTCCCTTTGAGTGCATCTTATTGCAGTGACGCTCATTACCACTTCGTACCGATGTCACGCTTTCTCACAGCAGTGCAAAAACAGAGTATGTAAGACACAACAAATGTGTTGTCGTTCGAAGAGTGGTGTCCCTTCCAGTCGGTACCTCACAACGGAAACGCAAGCTAAACACAGTAGCCGCCAGAAGCAACCACGAATGTGAGACGTCGATGGAGACACGTCTTCAAAATGTTCCGTAGGTCACCGCTGTTAGAAGTCTACTTAGGTAAGAGCGCGATACCTTTCGCCCATTCTTTGATAGCCCAACCTAATAGCAGCAGCATCGTAGCTCAAATCCAGGAGCGAGGTACTGTCACTGGAACTGTGTACCAAAGTTTATAGTTAAATACGGTGTGACATAAGACTGTCATGCAGTACTATGGAAAGTAATAAACAGTTTTCATTGTGTTCGATGACAGTATTAAATACACTGCCGGGAAAGAATTGATACAGTTCTAAAGACGAAGTCGATTTTTATCCAATGACGGCATACACCACCTGGGTTCAAATGGTTCAAATGGCTCTGAGCAGTATGGGGCTTAACGGCTGAGGTCATCAGTCCCCTAGAACTTAGAACTACTTAAACCTAACTAGCCTAAGGACATCACACACACCCATGCCCAAGGCAGGATTCGTACCTGCGACCGTAGCGGTCTCGCGGTTCCAGACTGTAGCGCCTAGAACCGCTCGGCTACTCCGGCCGGCACACCACCTGGGGGATTAGTAGATGTACCGATAAGGGTTTCAATGTCGTCTGCCAACTAATGGCGTAGTGGCATAGATACCAGAGCTGAGCTGTCTCTACCTGTTAATAGGCAGCTGTGCTTTGGAGATAAGTGGTGTTTCCTACAGCCAATTGGGCGAGTTCGCAAGAGTTTCCAAGAGGCGGAAGAATTCCCGCACAAGTTGGACGTGCTGCATCGGCTGTGTAACGATGTCGGTATCAGTGGTCACGTGAACATTCTCACACCTGCATTCGAGATTCTGGGCGTCCACGAAGAACAGACGCAAGCTAGGAACCTCGTGTTGTGGGTTCAGCAACGGTAGATCGTAAAACTATCACACCGTGGAAAAGAGGGCTTGTGAGCCCAGATGTGTCTACACGAACTGTTGTGAACCTGTTATTAGCTTTGGGACTACGTGTGCGCACAGCTCCAGCTCGTCTTCCACTGGCGCCACTGCGTCGACTTGCACAGGCCGACTGGAGCCACTGGAGGATCACCTCGAAGGTGGAATGAGGCGCAGTGCTCTTCAGCTTCTGCCTGCACGCGAGTGATGGTCGGCAGCACGTCCGACGTAGACCTGGCGAACGCTATCTCGTTGGGTGCTCTCGTCCAAGGCACACTGGCCTGGGTCCGTTAAGCGAGAACCCTCGTGCAACTTTGTTCTTCCTGGACGGGACGCTAACAAGGGCTTGGTACGTGCAAAATGTTGTTAGACCCGTTCTTTTCCCGTTCTTGGAACGTGAAGGTGATGTATTGTTCCAATAGGATAATGCCCGTCCACACACTGCCCGTGAAACTCAACATGCTCTGCAAGAAGTGCAACAACTTCCCTGGCCAGCACAACCTCCATATTGTCTCCGATCGAGCACATGTAGCATGTGATGAGACGGGAAGCGACTCGTGCGACTCTTCGGCCAACAACTCTTAACAGAACTACATGAACAGGTCGATAGCCGTGCGTAGCGTATCCCAGGACAGTATTCACCATCTAGTCGAGCGACTGGATGCGGAAGTCAGGGCCTGTGGAAGCTCCACCACATAGAAACATGGATGATTCAGCATAGGTCGATATCTGGTACCTCAGAACCGCTTGTGCTATTGATCTGTAAAAGTAATCATTTCATGTGCTCCATATGTACTGTTGAATAAATAAATCAGAGTCGAACAGAAAGCCTCTAACAGGATGTACTAAGTTTTCTTTCCAACAATGTACACGAGGGTTGAAACTTAAATAGTGGCTACTATTTACTCACAACCGATACAAAATAGTTACATGTTTGCACCTGTTACTGTCCTTCAAAGTAGTCACCAGCGTTGTGTTGAACCCGTTGCCGCCGGCCGCGGTGGCCGTGCGGTTCTGGCGCTGCAGTCCGGAACCGCGGGACTGCTACGGTTGCAGGTTCGAATCCTGCCTCGCGCATTGGCGTGTGTGATGTCCTTAGGTTAGTTAGGTTTAAGTAGTTCTAAGTTTTAGGGGACTTATGACCTAAGATGTTGAGTCCCACAGTGCTCAGAGCCATTTTTGAACCCGTTGCCAGCGATGTGGAAGGCGGAGTATACCGTTTGCAGAGCTTGTGCTGTAGATGGACCGAATGGAGGGGTCTACTGTCTGTCGAATCTCTGGAACAGTCCTGAAGCGAATGCCACGAAGTGGTTGCTTCATCCTCGGAATCAAATCAAAGTCACAAAGATTTAAGTCCGGGGAGTATGGTGGATGGTACAGTACTTCCCAGCCCCATCGACCGAACAGAGCAGCCACAGCTTGCGCTGTATGCGCCCGTGCATTGCCGTGCAAAATGATGGGTGCGCTGCGCAGAAAGTGTCGCCGCTTCTTTAGCAAAGCTGGTCGGAGGTGATGATACAAAAACGAACAGTAATACTGTGCATTGACTTTCTGCCGTGGAGGAATGCAATGCGTAAGGATAACACCATCACAGTCGTAGATGATAATCACTGTAACTTTTACCATACTGGAGTCTGACGCAATCTCGACTTTCGCGGCGATTCGTAATGACGCCATTAGTTGGATTGACGTTTAAGTTTTGGCTCGTACGATGTGGCCCATGTCTCATCCAGTGTTAGCATACGGCTCAAGAAAGCCTTTCCTTCTTGCTCATAGCGCTCCAAGTGCGTCTCAGCAGCGTCGTAACGCATGAATTTCTGCATTTGTCTCAAGTCATGCGGAACCCATCGTAATGCAATTTTTCGTATGCCCAGGCGTTGCTTCAGGATGCGAAGCACAGTCGTATGGGCTAATACGGTTTCGTGGGCGAGCTCACGAACCGTATGGCGTCGACCATTGTCCGCTAACGCGGCAACAGCATGCACTAATTCTTCAGAGACGCTAGAACGACCTGCCCGGTGCATGTCTGCCACAGTTTGCCGACCTTCGTTGAAGGCTTTTACCCAACGTGCCACTGTCCTGTACGACAATGCCCGTTTCCCGCGCGCCTCTTGAAGACCTTGATGACACTGTCGTGCTGTACGGCCTGTGGCACATTTAACCTTGATCCAACTCCTTTGTTCCTGTTTGGAGAACACAGAGACACCGTTACGTTAGACCGCTTACTCACAAGCGACCGTGTTTTCCTCGACTGTGCGCACGCCGGCGACGTGGGACGGGCGAGTGCTTTTGCTCGGAGGCAAGGTAGGTATGACAGCAGCGTGTGCTATCAGAGACAATAATACACTCCTGGAAATGGAAAAAAGAACACATTGACACCCGTGTGTCAGACCCACCATACTTGCTCCGGACACTGCGAGAGGGCTGTACAAGCAATGATCACACGCACGGCACAGCGGACACACCAGGAACCGCGGTGTTGGCCGTCGAATGGCGCTAGCTGCGCAGCATTTGTGCACCGCCGCCGTCAGTGTCAGCCAGTTTGCCGTGGCATACGGAGCTCCATCGCAGTCTTTAACACTGGTAGCATGCCGCGACAGCGTGGACGTGAACCGTATGTGCAGTTGACGGACTTTGAGCGAGGGCGTATAGTGGGCATGCGGGAGGCCGGGTGGACGTACCGCCGAATTGCTCAACACGTGGGGCGTGAGGTCTCCACAGTACATCGATGTTGTCGCCAGTGGTCGGCGGAAGGTGCACGTGCCCGTCGACCTGGGACCGGACCGCAGCGACGCACGGATGCACGCCACGACCGTAGGATCCTACGCAGTGCCGTAGGGGACCGCACCGCCACTTCCCAGCAAATTAGGGACACTGTTGCTCCTGGGGTATCGGCGAGGACCATTCGCAACCGTCTCCATGAAGCTGGGCTACGGTCCCGCACACCGTTAGGCCGTCTTCCGCTCACGCCCCAACATCGTGCAGCCCGCCTCCAGTGGTGTCGCGACAGGCGTGAATGGAGGGACGAATGGAGACGTGTCGTCTTCAGCGATGAGAGTCGCTTCTGCCTTGGTGCCAATGATGGTCGTAAGCGTGTTTGGCGCCGTGCAGGTGAGCGCCACAATCAGGACTGCATACGACCGAGGCACACAGGGCCAACACCCGGCATCATGGTGTGGGGAGTGATCTCCTACACTGGCCGTACACCACTGGTGATCGTCGAGGGGACACTGAATAGTGCACGGTACATCCAAACCGTCATCGAACCCATCGTTCTACCATTCCTAGACCGGCAAGGGAACTTGCTGTTCCAACAGGACAATGCACGTCCGCATGTATCCCGTGCCACCCAACGTGCTCTAGAAGGTGTAAGTCAACTACCCTGGCCAGCAAGATCTCCGGATCTGTCCCCCATTGAGCATGTTTGGGACTGGATGAAGCGTCGTCTCACGCGGTCTGCACGTCCAGCACGAACGCTGGTCCAACAGAGGCGCCAGGTGGAAATGGCATGGCAAGCCGTTCCACAGGACTACATCCAGCATCTCTACGATCGTCTCCATGGGAGAATAGCAGCCTGCATTGCTGCGAAAGGTGGATATACACTGTACTAGTGCCGACATTGTGCATGCTCTGTTGCCTGTGTCTATGTGCCTGTGGTTCTGTCAGTGTGATCATGTGATGTATCTGACCCCAGGAATGTGTCAATAAAGTTTCCCTTTCCTGGGACAATGAATTCACGGTGTTCTTATTTCAATTTCCAGGAGTGTAGAATCCACTGCATAGTGTCTACACAGTAATGTTGCCACTATTTAAGTTCCATCCTACGTATATTTCCATTCATGTGGACATGGATATCATCAAGTTAAGTATTCCGTTTTAAAGATTTCTGCCAAAGTAATCCATTACTTTACACGAGTTGTCGCTCCCACTCGACCTCGTCCAGAATCAAAAATACTGAACTGTTCTCTCGGTTTAATAAGACATGTATAAAAACAGAGTTCAGCTGAATAGTACACTCCAACCGCCTCTTCGCGTTTCGAGAACTAGCCTGACCAACTAAGGCAACCAAGTCCGCGCTGTTTATTGGCTGAGCCAAAGTGGCTTGAAAGACCACAGGCAAACAGCTAAATGTCACCGATGTAGCACACAGAGGCGGCCGCGGTGGCCGTGCGGTGCTAGGCGCTTCAGTCCGGAACCGCGAGACTGCTACTGTCGCAGGTTCGAATCCTGCCTCGGGCATGGATGTGTTTGCTGTCCTTAGGTTAGTTAGGTTTAAGTAGTTCTAAGTTCTAGCGGACTGATGACCTCAGATGTTAAGTCGCATAGTGCTCAGAGCCATTTGAACCATTTTGTAGCAGACTGAATGCGGAAATCGGTCAAAGTGTTACTGACACAAAAGCAAAAGTGCGTGCCAGTAAGTCGGATGTGAATAAATGGAACATATGAAAGGCATACGGCTTTCAACACGCCACTGCCATCGACACAATAATTACAGTAAGTAAGTCTCAAAAGTCTTGCAGAGGAAAGTGACTATACGATCATGGCATTTACGTCACTTCAATGACAAAATAGAACATTTTCTCAGAATTACGTATTTCTGTACGATATTCCCAAATAATGGTTTCCTAATGAGCCACGTTGTTGCGTTGCATTGTGAATTATTTGCACGAATGGTGCTATTATCAGCTATGTGCTAGATCGGCTGGCACTTGTGTTTATTTCATAATCTTGCAGGTAGTTGGCAATTGGATCATCGGGCATAGTGGTTTCGTTCCAGAAATGACCGTAGCTGGAATAATTACGCTACAGGAAAAGAGTCAGGACCACAATAACAGGTCAGCAAACTGACGAAAAATAAAGAGCCATACAGGTGGAAAAGAACACTGTTTTATTGTTCAGTAAATAATAAGAGTTATACAGATTGATAAACACTGACAAATTACAATACTGTTCACTGTACAAAACAGGTACTACCTCATACTGATTCATGGAAATCATTAACAGAAATTTTAATCAACAAAATTGTTTCTGTCCCTATCGCAACAAGTTAGCGAACACAATAACAATTGCTTCTGAAATTAGTCTGCTACCGAAGAACGCACTTTAACTTACTGTGAGAGTGAGAGTAGTACCTGACGCCGAAGACAATAGTTGGAAAGGGTAAGAAGAATCAGAACTCTTGTGGGGAAATGATTGCTGACACCGTAGTTCTTTGGCTCGGCTGCGAGGTCGGAAGAGCAAGCGGCAACTTCAAGATTTGAGGCAGCTGCGGCGGCGGTGAATTACGAATAACATTGCGCTTTGATGAAATTAATATTCTGTAAGACATTGCTAGATGTGCAGGGGAATGTTTGACTTGCTCGACTCACCAATACTCGTTAATCTGTCTGTTTAGGAAAACAGACAAAGATGAACGGGACTTGCTAACGACTGTGCTTCTAATGATACGTCTTTCTGCTCCAATACACTGTAAGTTTTTCTGTCCTTGTTTCATACTCTCAGATCACAAAAATTTATCATGTCGATGGATGGCAAAATTATTAAAGGAGAAGGGGGGGTCAAGCTAGAACGATGCCTCCCTCGGGGTAATGGGAACAACGCTTTCTCACTATACGTGAGGTACTCACTGAAAATGTGAAGCTGACACAGGCTGGTTGAAAAACATGCCTGCAGGTCA
The DNA here is from genome assembly GCF_023864275.1 of Schistocerca cancellata. Taxonomy (NCBI): domain Eukaryota; kingdom Metazoa; phylum Arthropoda; class Insecta; order Orthoptera; family Acrididae; genus Schistocerca; species Schistocerca cancellata. Next base: position 1,146,732,267 of record NC_064627.1, read on the forward strand.
GATGGACTCCCTGCTGTCAATGCTAAGTCCTCAAAAAGATTGCCAGCAGGCCCTGGCTGTCGATATACTCACCACTCAACTGCCCATCGGGTAATGTGCAGTGTGGCTGCAAGTGCGCAGTTGTAAGGACATGGCCGGCATAACCACGCGCTGAGATGTGGAGAGAATCGCGGCTGGCACATCAAAAGAACCCAGACTGTCCTCTGTGGTATCTCTCCGCCAATTTGTCGAAAGTACGACGAACATCGGCCGAACTGTCCAGACCATCCTCTTCGGTGGACATCCACCGAATGCCTCGAACATCTCCTCTCTTCCTTTAGCGTCACCAAATCCTCGTGGAGTCACCAAAAAGTGTCCACACCAGTGGCCAAGCTGCCCGCTCAAATTGTGCCAATGGCATACTTACAACACCGGACCAGAAATTCCACCTAGATGTGGCAAAGCGGTATTCTTCCTATGAGAAAGTTTGCAGCAAATATCTATGGTCTCCGTCGCTAAACTTGGCACCAGAGAAGCGAGCGTGCGTTCCACATCTGCGATGGGCAATGCTCTCCTTTCAGAGCAAATCACAAAACTTTCTGAGTCGCACATCCGAGGTGAGCAATATTCCTCCAGAATGCCGGCCTCTGGCCACAGTTCTGCTGAAGACCGCATCACCATCAAGGGCCGACTATATGGCGAGATGCCACCGTCTGCTTTCCTGGGAAAGCCTACGGATGTTTTTTACAGTTGTGCAACCTCCGCCACGTCTCCCTACCGTCCTCACCAACGCAGAAAAATCTAGTGCCGCAACTATTATTGCTAGTGGTGAACAAACTCTGTCATTTCCTGTAATTCCCATAATTACTACTGGAGGCTCCTTATGTAGCTGCGTTGGCCTCTATAGGGATTACGTAATTGACAAAGAGTGAAAGATGGCGTGCCCAAAGAGTCGGCACCTTTCACTACTTCCCGCTGATAAACAGTGTTTCACTTAGTAAGTGTCGCACTTAGTTTAAAGTAGTGGGACACAGAAAAGGGAAAAAATAAATTGCATAAAATCTTATTGTTCATTTTAACTAAAAATGGTCGATGTATTGAATGCTTTGCCAATCATCTGAGTCTTCTAATATCTACATACCACCCAACACAGATACGTACGCCGGCCGCGGTGGTCTAGCGGTTCTAGGCGCTCCAGTCCGGAACCGCGCGACTGCTACGGTCGCAGGTTCGAACCCTGCCTCGGGCATGGATGTGTGTGATGTCCTTAGGTTAGTTAGGTTTAAGTAGTTCTAAGTTCTAGGGGACTGATGACCACAGATGTTAAGTCGCATAGTGCTCAGAGACATTTGAACCAACAGATACGTACACAAGGAGATCAATCCACTCATCGCTTTCACACTTATTCTCTGAACACCTAGGTTGAAGGACACGTTGGATAGTGCAATGAGGTAATTCATGGACCTTCTGGTCAGAGTAAGTATTTGTAACAATTTTTTTTCTTTTTTTTTTCTTTACAATGAAACTTAACAGCGCAACAGAAATGTGTCCACCAAGGCAACACTCAGTTATTGAGGTCAGAGCTATAATTATTGCAGTACAACAGGACGTATAAGGCTTACAAAAACACTAAACCCCTTTGACAGCGATCTGTGTAAAAAAAATTCAAATCAGTGCAAAATTTACCCTTGACTGAAGGTCACTGACACAAAGGCACTACTGTAACTCCATTCACCCCGCATTCACACCCCTACAAATATCTTGCAACAAAATGACGAAGAAGATATTCCCAAACAGTGCATCTGTCATTATGTTACATTTGAGAAGGAAAGCGTAGACACGACGGGTAAAGAACAAGATTTACGTAAGAGACAACACGCTTTATCGTAATTCGAAAAATATGACGCTCGTCGATCACTGTCACATCACCGCCCTCGCCATGCAGGTAAACGATTGCCGATACAAGAGATTTTCCTAACTTATTCACACAACATACAACACTTTATTGTACCTCGCTTACTTCCACCTGTAGAAGACGGTGGCTCCTGGACGCGGTGTCTACGGGAGAGTGCAGATCTCGTGGGCAGAGGTAGGACTATCTCCAGAGTGTGACGCATTCGTAGGAGGTGACGGACATCTTTCCGTCAGTCACAGGAGTCGGATCGACTGGTCGGTCTGGGTCTCTGTGGGGGCAGGGGCGCACGTGACGTCAGCAGGCAGCGTGGCCGACGACTTACGATGCAGCACGACCGTAAGGCGCTCTCTCACAAAGGTGTGACTGAGGCTTCTCATCTCGTGATGACGTCATTGGTGTTGTCTGGGAGATTGGGGATACTTCCAGTCGTCAGAAGACAGTGGGAAGGAATGCCTCTTGTGCCGGCCGCGGTGGTCTAGCGGTTCTGGGGCTGCAGTCCGGAACCGCGGGACTGCTACGGTCGCCGGTTCGAATCCTGCCTCGGGCATGGGTGTGTGTGATGTCCTTGGGTTAGTTAGGTTTAAGTAGTTCTAAGTTCTAGGGGACTTATGACCTAAGATGTTGAGTCTCATAGTGCTCAGAGCCATTTGAACCATTTTGAATGCCTCTTGTACGAGCAGATAAGCAGTGAGTGGCTGGAATAGCACTTGAGGTGTCGGCATACTATAAAATTTAATAGTTGTAATGAAAAAACATCATTACGGCCGATAGTAAGGCGTTGTTTTCCCGTGGAGAAAATTAGACACTATAGGAAATTCAGATATATCTAACAGTCGCAGACTGGGCGAAGGATCACTCGAATATACTCACGATGTACAGATGTAATGTTGCGTCTCTCTTCACCTCAGTCCAGCCACTGTTCGTACAGTGGGCCTTTAGTGGAGAAACCGGTGTACTGTGGAGCCCTCACTTGTCGCCGCTGCGTGTGTAACAGGCCCCAGTCCACCTCTCGTCGTCTCCGGCGCAGACAAGTACCTGCTGGTGAGCCGGTTCGGCACGTGCCCGCGGAAGTCCCTCAGCGAGCCGGCCAGGTAGAAGCCCTCCAGGAGGGCCGCTCGCTGCGGAGGCCTGTGGGTGTCACCGCCCCCGCGCGCTGTGGGATGCCTGCCTCCAGGAAACTGTCGCATGTTGATTTCTGGTCTCGCCAATCTCCTGACCGTCGCCTGGACAAATCTTCTGAACGCTGCATAAGCTATCGGTCGCTGATATTCGGTAATATCGGAGTGAGTCCCAGTCCTACTCGTTTCCGTGTCGTTTCCTCTCCTGGTGTTCCTCATCCCCCTTCTGTCTATTAGCGCCCAGTATTTGCAACTGTTTTATGCGGCCGCGTGTGTCCGCAATATCCTTCATGATCTCAATTTGTCACTCGGCGACACGTTCATGGTCTTGCTTCAGCTGTGACAATTTTGTCTGCTGGTCTTCCAGTGTCTTAATTTTCTTAGAATGCTGTAAATCTCTTCCTGCGTTTCCCAAATTATCTCTCGTCCCTGTTCCTGCGTCACGGTATGAACTTTCTGATTTTGATAGCCGACACTTTTGGCTGCTGTAGCATGCTTCTTGACCTCCAGAACGTCTTTTGGTGCACCAATTGCCTCTATTCTAGCAATACGAGCGTCCCTTTTTGCTTCCGTTGCCATCTCTTTTTCTTCGTCTGCATCTTGCACGTAACTACCTCTCCTAACACATTCTTAATATTTTGCTTTCAGCTGCCTTCGAATTCTGCAACGGCTCTTTTTATACCTTCTGCTTCCCTGCGCCTTTCATCTGCTTCTCTTCTCAACAAATCGAGGCTTCTGCCCGTCGCACTGCTACTTTCGCTGTTTGCCCTTCTATCGTCAACCACTGACGGGTTTCTGCTACATTGACATGACTCGTGTCTTCCATATCTTCACCCCCCACTTACTTCACAGTCGGCTTCAGAGTCCTCTAAACGTGACGCTCAACCCTGACCATTAGCTACATCTGAATTTCATAGTTCCACAGGAAAAACAACTGTCTCATCTTGTAACGCCGGAAATGCATATCCTCCTATTTCCATCTATAGCACTGCAAATTTTTTTCCTTATTTTGTTACCTGAAGATATAACATTTCTGTGTCTTTGTATATTGTAATTGTTTTACTACTTGTATATATATATGCATTTATGTCGATGTATAATGGGTTTGTTTTGTGAATATTGTTTGTATTTATACGCTGGGTCTGGCCTAGGGGCAACTATGCTATCGAACGAATACATCGATAGGTCGTATGGAGAACCAAAGTGTTTAGGATCTTTGGTAGTGTTAACTCTGTCACGTGGAGCGCGGGCAGAGCAGAGAGAGTCTGGCTGGGGTGGTGCAGTGGAGCAGGTGTGTTGTGTGACGCTCCCGCGAGTTGCCGCGCTTTCGGGGTTTGGCAGCATGTAATAGCGCTCGACTTGCTATGGTAGTTTCTGACACGGTGTCGCGGACGGGAAGCGTTAGCTGGCGCACATCAAGAGCCCGTTTCGCCTGGTGACCGTGTCGAGAAGAAGGCGCGCCAACATCCAGCTTCTGCAACAGCGACGGCCGACAATGAGTGACTGTCGCCACCACCTCGATCGACGATTTCAAACCTTCAATCAACTAACAAGGAAGACTGGAAGCTCGTTCAAATGGCTCTGAGCACAATAAGACTGGTAGCACATAAAATTTTAGAACTGTATGGCAGACCTCAGCTTTTCAAACTGTTAAATTTTTCTCACTAAATTACAGCAACGTAGCATGAACCTTTGTTGCTTATTGTCCCAATTGCATTACCAAGCAGGGTCCCTTCCTTTTCCGGAATGAACCCGAGTGTCGTTCAAATTCAAACGCCAGCATTAAAGTGATATCATTAGATTTCACTGCTTCAATTTCAAAGTTCAGTTAAGGTATTCATAGCTGGCTACAATATTTAGATTACACAAGCACAAATTAAGAGTGCGAGTTTTGTTACCGTATTTTAGCTTACCTGTGACTGCAGCTCAGCTTGGTACGTACTAAATTTTAGTATTGTTAATTGTTCAGAATCGTTTAATTCAAGTTCAAAGTTAAATCTCTTATTTCTAAATTGCGTAGATTCACGTAGCTTTTGAAATGATTGTTGAGGTAGCCCAAGACTAACCGTATTTTACTGAATTTCGATGTGCTTCAGAAACAAAGCTCACGATTAATTTCAGTCACTAAATTAACTTTCAATTTTCCGGTTTTATTAATTCTTTTGCTAAATTAAGTCAGAGTGTAGCGAAATTTATTACTTTTGACAAACTTTCAGTTTTCACACTACACGTGTCAACCTTCAGTCGCCACGCTTCTAGTGCTAATTATATGTGTAATAACCTTTCTTTTTCAGTTACTATAGTAATTGTCTATAGGACTGGCGACCGTAATTTTTCCCAAATATCAAATATCTAATTACCGCTAGTTAATTGTTAACGTAACTGCCGCACATTTACTTTCTTTATTAACTTTACCCCTTTTCAAAATTAATTTCCACCTGTTTCATTTGCATTTTTCCTTTCATTTAGATGTAACCCTTTCCTCCCTCTTTACCGACAGATTAACTTCGGTGACGATTGCTTTTCCCAAATTTCCATTAGGTACACGCGGTTTAATTTTTCACTGTCATTAAGGTCGATAAGTGAGGGAAAGGTTACAATCTCCTGATTCCTACCGATCTGTACTCTGGTTGTTCTCCATGTTAAGAGAGCCTGCTGTTTCACGTTTTGTACTAATGACTGTCACTGTGCTCCTAGTTATCATTCAGACGTCAAACAAGCGTCTCAAAATACGAAACTACTGTGAACATAGTTCCTCAAATACCTTCGCTATTCGAAGCGCACAAACACATCGGGAAAACAATCCTCCAAAAATTCACGACGCCGTTATCAAATAAAGTAATCAAAGAACACATGTGGTGCAGAAGACACAAAACAAAAACATACAAAACATACAATAAATTAAACGCCTCGAAATAGAGTACATATATTAGTAAACATCGTGCCAGCAACTTACGATTATTGCAAGTCTAATTTGTTCACAATCTCTTTCTGACACGAAATATTAAAAAACAAGCGCTACCTAACTGACTGCATGTCATAAGATTCTGCCGTTAAGATTCTGGCAGATATCGCCGATTTCTAAGTATTCTAACCTTCAGTTCTCCAAAATTTATTGTAATTCAAATGATCAGGATGAATAGGATACTGAAACCAAATATTGCTGTTTTCAGACTTAGTTTATTACAAACCCCACACATCCATTCCCAGAATTAACACACAGATCAAATTACAAAGAAAAAGGTAATGTTATAAAAGGGGAAGGGGGATCAAGCTAAAACGATGGCTCCCTCAGGGTAACAGCAACAACTCTTTCCAACTGTCTGTGAGGTACTGACCGAGACTGTGATCTACTAGCTGAATGTCAGTACGACATAGACTGGTTGAAATACAGGGCTGCAGGTCACATGGACTCGCTGCATTGATGGCTAGCCCTCAGACAAACGGTGCTGATACGCCCAGACTGCCAATATCCGCACCACATAACTGCCCAACGGGGGATGTGGAGGCTGTCCGTGCGCGAGCAACTGTAAAGGCTGCGGCCGGCGTTCCCTCGCAGAGATGTGCAGAGTGTAATGACACATTCCGACGCAGAGACATACAATACCTTAAAGGCTGCGCCAAAGATTAAATTGAGAGGCATGTAGATTATAATCTTTGTAATGTTCACATTGGATTCTCTTTTGTTTCACACTCCAAGAAGGAGCTAAGAGACACTTTCGATTGTTGCCTTGTGGAGGATGGACGTAATTTTTGGAGTGTGCGGAAAGGCAGCCATATAGTTAGTAATTATGGTTTGTGCGACGAGCACAGCAAGTCTTATTGTGTTGTGAATAAAAAATAGTGGGAAGTATCTAAGTTTTACGAGAATTATTTAAAGTGTCGTAGCATTGTATTTCCTTGGTTTCCACCGTCTTCGTGAAGTGAACCGATGCCGACTTAAGGAAGATACACACGGTCAACAAAGAGAAGAACATCGATGGCGACTAATGAATTAATATTGTGGCAGAAGGACTAATTATACGTCCAAGGTGAGATCTCTGATTAAATCAACAATGTCTTTGAATTCAAAATGTAATTAATCGGAATGGTAAATTATATTACAGGCATATTTCACGCAGCACTGAATTTGTCCGCATTCAAGCCCTTCTAAATTTCTAAGTTACAGTTCCATGTCCGTAATTTTTCCTCTTTTCAAAAAATCAATAAAATTTATTTTTTATTTATTTCGCCACAAGAGACACAATTGGCGCGCCGAAAGAACCAAGACTGCCTGTCCTCTGTGGCTGCCCTCCGCCAGTCTGCCGAATACACAGTGTACCTCGGCCGAAATGCCCAGACTATCCTCTGTGGTGGACATCCGCCGAATGCCTCGAAAATCTCCTCTCTTTTCTCCCCGACACCAAACTGGCGGGCGGTCACCAAAAATTGCACCCTCCGAAAGGCAAGCCGCCCGCGCGAATGCCCTACTTACAATACCTCGCCAAGACTCTCGCCTAGACACGGCATACAGCTGTTCCTCCAATGAGGAAATTTGCCGTCAAAATTTATGCTCTGCTCCGCTGAACTCGGCGCCAGAGAAACGTGTGTGCATTCCACATTCTTGCTAAGTCCAACGTAATTGAACACATGAAATTAGATTATAGCGCTTTAATGCTTAACAATTAATTTTTTTTTGTCAGCGGTCTTCTGACTGGTTTGATGCGGGCCGCCACGGATTCCTCTCCCGTGCCAATCTCTTCATCTCACAGTGGGACTTGCAACCTACACCCTCAATTATTTGCTGGATGTATTCCGATCTCTGTCTTCCTCTACAGTTTTTGCCCTCTATGGAAGTCATTCCCTCATGCCTTAACAGATATCCTATCACCCTGTCCCTTCTCCTTATCAGTGTTTTCTACATATTCCTTTCCTCTCCGATTTTCCCCAGAACCTCCTCATTCCTAACCTTATCAGCCCACCAAACTTTCAACATTCATCTGTAGCACCACATCTCAAATGCTTCGATTCTCTTCCGTTCCGGTTTTCCCACATTCCATGTTTCACTACCATACAATGCTGTACTCCAGACGTACATTCTTAGAAATTTCTTCGTCAAATTAAGGCCGATATTTGATATTACTAGACTTCTCTTGGCCAAGAATGCCCTTTTTGCCATTGCTAGTCTCCTTTTGATGTCCTCCTTGCTCCGTCCGTCACTCGTTATTTTACTGCCTAGGTAGCAGAATTCCTTAACTTCGTCTACTTCGTGACCATCAATTCTGATGTTAAGTTTCTCGCTGTTCTCATTTCTGCTATTTCTCATTAACTTCGCCTTTCTTCGCTTTACTCTCAATCCATACTCCGTACTCATTAGACTGTTCATTCCGCTCAGCAAATCACGTAATTCTTCTTCACTTACCCTCAAGATAGAAATGTCATAAGCGAATCGTATCATTGATATGCTTTCACCTTGAATTTTAATTACACTCCTGAACCGTCTTTTATTTCCATCATTGCTTCCTCGATGTACAGACCGAGCAATAGGGGCAAATGGCTGCATCCTTGTCTTACACCATAATAAAAACGAGCACTTCGTTCTTGGTCGTCCACTCTTATTATTCCCTCTTGGCTGTTGTACATATTGTATATTACCCGTCTCTCCCTATAGCTTACCCCTACTTTTTTCAGACTTTCGAACATCTTGTACCATTTGACATTGTCAAACGCTTTTCCTAGTCGACAAATCCTAAGAAAGTGTCTGGATTTTTCTTTAGCCTTGCTTCCATTATTAATCGCAACGTCAGAATTGCCTCTCTCGTACCTTTACCTTTCCCAAAGCGAAACTGATCGTCATCTAGCTCACCCTAAATTTTCTTTTCCATTGTCTGTATATTATTCTTGTAAGTAACTTGGATGCATGAGCTGTTAAGATGATTGTGCGATAATTCTCGCACTTGTCATCTCTTGCCGTCTTGGGAATTGTGTGGAGGACGCTTTTCCGAAAGTCAGATGGTATGTCGCCAGACTCATACATTCTACATACCAACGTGAACAGTCGTTTTGTTGCCACTTCCTCCAATGATTTTAGAAATTCTAATGGAATGTTATCTATCCCTTCTGCCCTATTTGATCTTAAGTCCTCCAAAGCTCTTTTAAATTCTGATTCTAATACTGGATTCCCTATCACTTCTAAATCAACTCCTGTTTCTTCTTCTATCACATCAGACAAATCTTCTCCCTCATAGAGGCTTTCAAAGTATTCTTTCCACCTATCCGCTCTCTCGTCTGCATTTAACAGTGGAATTCCCGTATCACTCTTAATGTTACCACCCTTGCTTTTAATGTTACCGAAGGTTGTTTCGACTTCCCAGTATGCTGAGTCTGTCATTCTGGCAATCATGCCTTTTTCGATGGATTCACATTTTTCGTGCAGCCATTTCGTCTTAGCTTCCCTGCACTTCCTATTTATTTCGTTCGTCCGAGACTTGTATTTATGTATTCCTGAGTTTCCCGGAACATTTTTGTACTTTCTCCTTTCATCCATCAACTGAAGTATTTCTTCTGTTACCCATGGTTTTTGCGCAGTTACCTTCTTTGTACCTATGTTTTCCTTCCCAACTTCTTGATGGCCCTTTTTAGGAATGTCCATTTCTCTTCAACTGCACTGTCTACTGAGATATTCCTTATTGCTGTACCTATAGCCTTAGAGAACGTCAACCTTATCTCGTCATTCCTTAGTACTTCCGTATCCCACTTATTTGCGTATTCATTCTTCCTAACTAATGTCTTAAACTTCAGCCTACTCTTCATCACTACTATATTGTGTTCTGTGTCTATATCTGCTCCTTGGTACCCCATACAATCGTGTGTCTGATTTCGGAATCTCTGTCTGACCATGATGTAATATAACTGAAATCTTCCCGTATCACATGGCTTTTTCCAAGTATACCTCCTTCTCTTGTGATTCTTAAGCAGAGTATTCGCTATTATCAGCAGAAACTTGTTACAGAACTCAATTAGTCTTTCTCCTCTCTTATTCCTTGTCCCAAGCCCATATTCCCCTGCAACCTTTTCTTCTATTCCTTCCCCTACAACTGCATTTCAGTCCGCCATGACTATTAGATTTTCATCCACCTTTACCGTTTCAATATCCTCATACACTTTCTCTATCTCTTCATCTTCAGCTTGCGACGTCGGCATGTATACCTGAACTATCGTTGTCTGTGTTGGTTTGCTGTCGATTCTGGTAAGAACACCCCTGTCACTGATCTGTTTACAGTAACACACTCTGTGCCCTGCCTTCCTATTCATAACGAATCCTACTTCCGTTGTACCATTTTCTGCTGATTCTGATATTACCCTACACACATCTGAACAGAAATCCTTGTTATCTTTCCACTTCACTTCACTGACCCCTACTATAGCTAGATTGAGCCTCTGCATTTCCTTCTTCAGATTTTCTAGTTTCCCTACCACCTTCAAGCTTCTAACATTTCATGTCCCGACTCGTAGAACGTTGTCCTTCCGTTGATTATTCAATCTGTTTCTCATGGTAACCTCCCCCTTGGCAGTCCCCTCCTGGAGATCCGAATGGGGGACTATTGCGGAATCTTTTGCTGAAGAACAGATCATCGTGACACTTCTTCAATTACAGGCCACATGTCCTGTGGATACACGTTACGTGCCTTTAATGCAGTGGTTTCCATTGCCTTCTGCATGCTCATGCCGTTGATCATTGCTGATTGTTCCGCCTTTACGGGCAGTTTCTCACCCCAAGGACCAGAGAGTGCCCTGAACCTCTGTCCGCTCCTCCGGCCTCTTTGACAAGTCCGTTGGCAGAATGAGGCTGACTTCTTATGGCGGAAGTCTTCTGCCGCCAATAGTATACCAAAATTAAAGTTACATGACCAACTTCCTTTAATTCTACATCTATATTATCTCTCATTATCTCTATCTACTACTCTGCAGTTCATACTTGAGTGCCTGCTACACGGTTTCTTTGAAACACCTCTAGAGTATTTCTTCCACCATTCCACTGTCGAACAGTGCACGGGAAAAACGAACACTTAAATCTTTCCGCGCAAGCTCTGATTTCTCTTATTTTCTCACAATTGTCCTTCCTCCCTACATAGATTAGCGTCAACGAAATATACTCGCATTGGGAGAAGGTTTGTAATTGAAATATCGTGCAAAGATCTCGCCGCAACGCACAATGCCTTTTTTTTATGACTGCTACTCCAATTCGCGTATTATATCCGTGACATTCCCTTCCTTGTTTCACGATAATACCAAACGACCTGAACTTCTTTGAACTTTTTCGACGTCATCCGTCAATTCAACCAGGTATAAATTTCAAACTGCTCAGAAATTCTCCATAAGAGGAAGGACAAGTGCAGTGTAGGCAGCCTCTTTGGTAGACATGTTGCATCTTGTAAGTGTTCTGCCAATAAAACGAACGCCACACAACGTTATATAACTGATCGCTCAAGTTGTTCGTAACTGTAATCGCTAGGTATTTAGCTGAATTGACAGCCTGTAGATTTGCGTCATTTGTCGTGCAACGGAAATTTAACAGATTCCCCCATGTGATTGACCTCATATTTTCTGTTATTGAGAGTCACTTGCCACTTTCGCACAATCAGGTATCTTTATAAATGATTTTGCAATGATTTTGGTATTCTGATGAGTTTATTGGACGGTAAGTGACAGCTTTATCTGCAAAGAATGCGAGAATGCTGTAATATAGATCAGGAGCAGCAGAGCGACTGTAAAATTTCCTTTGGGTACGCGAAATATCACTTCTGTTTCACTTGATTACCTTCCTCCACTTACTACGAACTGTGACCTTTCTCTCAGGAAATTATTACTGATATACCGGCTAAAATTCTGTATGGGAAGCTTTCGATATTTGAAGCGCTACAATTGCGCAAATTAATTTTTTCCCTGAGCAATAGCGAGCATGAAGACAAAATTCCATGGGTGTTCGTAAAATACATCTTTTCCTTTCCCGCCCTGGTGAATGCCTATGACAACTGCAGACGCAATTGATCAGTACCTGTGTTGTAGCGGTGATTATGTAGAACGGAGGCAGGAAGAGGGTGAAACTGAGTAACGGCGCATATTCCGCTACTCTGATAAATTGCCAATTCGGCTGCGACGCTGAACGCCCACATCGGACAGACAGGAGAGCACCAGTAGTGTCACATGTAGTCATTCCACGAAACGCTGCAGAGAGATTTGGAGCACAGTTCTGGTCGTTGGCATGCAGTTTGGTTATCAGGAAATGTACAGCAATATTTGCTTCCCAATCGACAGCCAAGAAATGCTGACAAGTGTTTCCTGCATCAATAAAGGTCGATCCACAGTCGACGGAACGTCAAAACATTCCGCAATGCATTTGAAATGGACGCATTCAAACGGATCGTAAATGGAACGCGACGTGAACGTCGAGGTTTCTCGGGAAGAAAGTATGGGCGTTGACGCCGGTTAGTGGAACTGTGGCTCCTTCTGCTAACACCTGGAGTTACTCTACACTCGCCGCCCTGCCTCGAGCTAAACTCTTTCTTTATGCAACTTCTTAGTCTTCATTTTATTGTTTGCTTTGTTTTCGAGACACAATGCAAGGTTTCATTGAGGACTTCGATATTTTACCTTTACAGTTTTCTTCGAAAAACAGATCAGATATCTGAAAACGGAAAGTCAAGTAGCCTTAACAATACCTAGACAAATAAATAATTAAGACTGTGCATGAATAAGAACATTAACTGATGAAACAGATTAAGTAAATAACCTTTTTTAACATAGCGTCAGCTAAACGGAAGGGAAAAAACACTATTTTGATGTTTTTTATCAGAAATAAAATAAACATAAACGAGGTAAAAAGACTCTACGTACTACCTTCCAAGTATTGTATCAGGTGTTTGTACACTCCTGGAAATGGAAAAAAGAACACATTGACACCGGTGTGTCAGACCCACCATACTTGCTCCGGACACTGCGAGAGGGCTGTACAAGCAATGATCACACGCACGGCACAGCGGACACACCAGGAACCGCGGTGTTGGCCGTCGAGTGGCGCTAGCTGCGCAGCATTTGTGCACCGCCGCCGTCAGTGTCAGCCAGTTTGCCGTGGCGTACGGAGCTCCATCGCAGTCTTTAACACTGGTAGCATGCCGCGACAGCGTGGACGTGAACCGTATGTGCAGTTGACGGACTTTGAGCGAGGGCGTATAGTGGGCATGCGGGAGGCCGGGTGGACGTACCGCCGAATTGCTCAACACGTGGGGCGTGAGGTCTCCACAGTACATCGATGTTGTCGCCAGTGGTCGGCGGAAGGTGCACGTGCCCGTCGACCTGGGACCGGACCGCAGCGACGCACGGATGCACGCCAAGACCGTAGGATCCTACGCAGTGCCGTAGGGGACCGCACCGCCACTTCCCAGCAAATTAGGGACACTGTTGCTCCTGGGGTATCGGCGAGGACCATTCGCAACCGTCTCCATGAAGCTGGGCTACGGTCCCGCACACCGTTAGGCCGTCTTCCGCTCACGCCCCAACATCGTGCAGCCCTCCTCCAGTGGTGTCGCGACAGGCGTGAATGGAGGGACGAATGGAGATGTGTCGTCTTCAGCGATGAGAGTCGCTTCTGCCTTGGTGCCAATGATGGTCGTATGCGTGTTTGGCGCCGTGCAGGTGAGCGCCACAATCAGGACTGCATACGACCGAGGCACACAGGGCCAACACCCGGCATCATGGTGTGGGGAGCGATCTCCTACACTGGCCGTACACCACTGGTGATCGTCGAGGGGACACTGCATAGTGCACGGTACATCCAAACCGTCATCGAACCCATCGTTCTACCATTCCTAGACCGGCAAGGGAACTTGCTGTTCCAACAGGACAATGCACGTCCGCATGTATCCCGTGCCACCCAACGTGCTCTAGAAGGTGTAAGTCAACTACCCTGGCCAGCAAGATCTCCGGATCTGTCCCCCATTGAGCATGTTTGGGACTGGATGAAGCGTCGTCTCACACGGTCTGCACGTCCAGCACGAACGCTGGTCCAACTGAGGCGCCAGGTGGAAATGGCATGGCAAGCCGTTCCACAGGACTACATCCAGCATCTCTACGATCGTCTCCATGGGAGAATAGCAGCCTGCATTGCTGCGAAAGGTGGATACACTGTACTAGTGCCGACATTGTGCATGCTCTGTTGCCTGTGTCTATGTGCCTGTGGTTCTGTCAGTGTGATCATGTGATGTATCTGACCCCAGGAATGTGTCAATAAAGTTTCCCCTTCCTGGGACAATGAATTCACGGTGTTCTTATTTCAGTTTCCAGGAGTGTATATACCAGGTGATCAAAAAGTCAGTATAAATTTGAAAACGTAATAAACCACGGAATAATGTAGATAGAGAGGTAAAAATTGACACACATGCTTGGAATGACATGGGGTTTTATTAGAACCACACAAAAAAAAAAACAAAGTATTGCTAGACGCGTGAAAGATCTCTTGCGCTCTTCGTTTGGTGATGATCGTGTGCTCAGCCGCCACTTTCGTCATGCTTGGCCTCCCAGGTCCCCATACCTCAGTCCTTGCGATTATTGGCTTTGGGGTTACCTCAAGTCGCAAATGTATCGTGATCGACCGACAGTTATAGGGATGCTGAAAGACAACATCCGACGCCAATGCCTGACCATAACTCCGGACATGCCTTAAAGTGCTGTTCACAACATTATTCCTCAAGTACAGCTATTGTTCAGGAATGATGGTGGACGTATTGAGCATTTCCTGTAAAGAACATCATCTTTGCTTTGTGTTACTTTGTTATGCTAATTATTGCTATTCTGATCAGATGAAGTGCCATCTGTCGGACATTTTTGAAGGTTTGTATTTTTTTTTGTTCTAATAAAACCCCATATCATTCCAAGCATGTGTGTCAATTTGTACCTCTCTATCTACATTATTGCGTGATTTATTCAGTTTTCAAATTTATACTGACTTTTTGATCACCCTGTATATTCATAAAAAATAAAGGCCAAAGTTTTGAAATGTTTTGACAACACCCGCGTCATTGTTTCGCTTCACAACATTATTCCATATAAACTTTGTCAAGAACATCCGTTATGAACTTTGCTTTGGCTGTTAGGGGGAAAGAGCAGAGAGACGCTCGATTTTGGAACAATAACAATCAAATTACAAATATGACCTTAGCCCTTTACGTAAGGTTGTATTATGAACACTCATGTTTAGAAAAAGCAATACACCTTGAACGACTAGAGATAGGATGTTCATATTCACAGGACATGACAATAGTACGTTTTGTAGAAATGACTAGTATTTGAATCACGTCGGCTCTCGGGTTCACGGTCAACACTGATATCACGGAGAAACACCACCCACCGGTAAAATATGCCTGCGGCTCTCGTTGTCGCCATAAGCCGGAGGTAGTGGATCATTGTGACTTGGGCAGACGTGCAGGATGCCTCGCAGTCGTATAAGCGAACCGTTCAGTCAAATCAGTGAGTTTGAAAGAGGGGACACTATTGGTGTGAGAGAATGTGGATGCATCGTCAGGGCAGCTGCTGCTCGTGTGGGACGCAGTGTTTGGGCAGTGCAACGGGCGCGTGCAGAGTGGTCCACGGAGGGCCGCAGAACACGACGAGGTGGCTCAGGTCGCACCGCCCAGAGAAGGTCGACACCTCATCCGAATGGTACTGCAGGGCAGACCTGCGTCCCCCTCGGCTCTAGTGGAACAGTGGAACACATCGCACACTGTCGCCGTTTATTACGGCATAGTTTACGTGCGCGTCGTTCACCTCTTCGCCTACCTGTGACGAATGCTAGACGGCGATGGTGCATGACGCGATGTCACTGCGGGCGGGAATGGCATCAGACAGTAGTTTCGGACAAATCCAGGTTCTGATACTTAATAGTCAAACGTCGTTAAGTGATCTCTGTATGTTTAATTGTGTTTACTTCTGGTGTTGTCCGACCTCTTTTTTTAATTTCACCTTAAGCAATTGAAATGCAACTTTCTTTAATGAAGGTTGTTCTAGAAAACTGTTTTAATACTGTAGTTTAATTTTTTGAGGTATTGTCTTTGCATAAGGTGTTGTAAGTGAATGTTAGAAAACAAAACAAAAGATTTCAATGCACGATGAAACTGATCAACTAATGATTGTTGGATCTTAAATAAAGGAAGAGACTAACACTTGCCTTTAACGAAATAGTGAAATGTAGCTCACCTTGTTGACTGTTCAGCCGTTATGTATTAAGGCTGTTGGGCTAATGAAAATTGATAGAGCTTTGTTATAAGGAGTGGCCGATTTCCAGTGTACAACCAGTCCGCTGCACTTCCCCAATACATCCGTGTCTCTGCCTCTAATTTAGTCGCTACTTTTCTATTTATTTCAGTGAAATACGTTTCACTAACATAATACAGCGGACCCAAACTAGTCTCACAGATAACAGAACGAGTTCACCGGGGGAAAATACTTTACCTTTGAACAGAAAACTTGCGAACTGGCACATATAGCCTGAAGTCTCGTGAAATCGTATTCAAAATGTTTGTAACACTGTTACCAGGTAACGTCACGAGCAATGCGCACGCTCTTCAGGGACTCCAGACTTAGCGGGATTGATTGAGCATCCTGTAGCCGACAGGCTGCTGTGAAGCGACTGTACAGGATCGGCAGGCCAGCGCAGCAAGCCGTTCCAGCGAGCTCTGAGAGGAAGGAGGGAGGCGGTCGCTGTACAGTGGGCGACAGAGTCGCCGCAACTGGAAATGCCCCTGATGCTTAGCTAAATTACGTCACCGCCGAGCAAAATGGCCGAGGTCCCTTCGACACCCGTCAAGTGCAACATGCCCGCAAGCAAGTGCTAGAGCAGCAGCGTAATCCCACGCAGCTGAAGCGCGTCGAGGAGCTGCCTACCTACAGGCGCCTAGGAATTGGCCAAGGGTTGTCTGTACAGGTACATTTTTGAGGTGCTCAAAAAAGTGCGCATATGGCATAAAGGGTGCTGCTGGCCTAGGGTGGGGGGGAGCACTTAGGGAGGTACATCCCCCCTGCTTCAGATCATGTTAAGATTTCGTCTAATCATCTTCAATGGTCGCTAGATGTTCCATCCTGTTTTCTCTCTCTCTCCTTTTCTTCTTATGCATTCCGCCACGAATTCTTCTCCCGCACCAAGCCCTTCATCTCAGAGTAGCACTAGCAACCTCTGCCCTCAGGTATTTACTGGATGTAAATCTCTTTTTCCCTCTACATGGTTTTCCCTCCAGAGCAACCTCTTGTGCCATAGAAGCTAATCCCTGATGTCTTAATAAATGTCCTACCACCCTGTCCCTTCTTCTTGTCAGTGGTTTCAACATATTTCTTTCCCCACAGAGTCTCTGGAGAACCTCCTGAGTCTTTACTTATCAGTCCACTTAATTTTCAGTATTCTCCTGTAGCACGACATCTCAATTTCATCGATTCTCTACTTTTCCGGTTTCCCCACAGTCCTCGTTTACTGCCTCCAAACGTACAACCTCAAAAATTTCTTCCTCAAACTAACAACTATTTTTGGTACTAGTAGACGTTTCTTGGCCAGAAATCAGCCTTTTGCTAGTCCTAGGCTGCTTTTCATGTCCTCATTGCTCCAGACGTCATGGGTTATTTTGCTGCCTAGGCAGCAGAATTTCTTAACTTCATTGACTTCGTGATTAACAACTCTGATGTTATCTTTCTCGCTGTTCTCATTTCTACTACTTCTCATTATTTTCTTCTTTCTACCCTTTACTCTAAATCTACATTCTGTACTCAGCTAGCCATTTAGTCCATTCAGCAGGTCCTGTAATTCTTCTTCACATTCACTGAGGATAGCGATGTCATCACCGACATCATTCCACCTTGAGTTTCCATTCTACGCTTGAACTTTTCTTTTATTTCGGCTATTGCTTCTTCCATGTATATTTTGAACAGTACGGACTAAACACTACTTCCCTGTCTTAAGCTTTTTTAATCTGAGCACTTAATTCATAGCGTTCCACTATTATTGTTTCCTCTTGACTATTGTACATACTGCCGGCCGCGGTGGCCGTTCGGTTCTGGCACTGCAGTCCGGAACCGCGGGACTGCTACGGTAGCAGGTTCGAATCCTGCCTCGGCCATGGGTGTGTGTGATGTCCTTAGGTTGGTTAGGTTTAAGTAGTTCTAAGTTCTAGGGGACTTATGACCTAAGATGTTGAGTCCCATAGTGCTCAGAGCCATTGGAACATATTGTACATACTGTGTATAACCCATGTAAGTGAGTAGCCTTCACTTGTGTGTGTGTGTGTGTGTGTGTGTGTGTGTGTGTGTGTGTGTGTGTGTATGTGTGTGTGTTATCGTAAACACAAATCTGCATGAAATCGAAAAGAATCCTGTGTGTGTGAAAAGCGCCGGCCGGAGTGGCCGTGCGGTTCTAGGCGCTACAGTCTGGAGCCGAGCGATCACTCCGGTAGCAGGTTCGAATCCTGCCTCGGACATCGATGTGTGTGATGTCCTTACGTTAGTTAGGTTTAATTAGTTCTAAGTTCTAGCCGACTGATAACCTCAGAAGTAAAGTCGCATAGTGCTCAGAGCCATTTTGTGTGCAAACCGATCTCATTCACAACCAGAGAAATAAGCAAACCAATAATTTCACGCTCAGTAGGCTTGGTCAGTGCGAACAGTTTGAAAAAAAAAAAAGAAAAAAAAACGTAATTGTATTTAAAAAATTAAATCAAACTGTAATGTCGACCTGTTAAGGAATGTAACCTGAAACAGGCGAAAATTTCTGCACTGACCTATGACTGTGATAAAACAAAGAAACTTAGAGAACATACAATGCGCAAACAAAACGAGACCATCACGTATTATGAATCTCACCTGCAAAATGAAGTACTGGCGGAAACAGCAGCACAGCAAGACTCCGCAACAGCTAAAACAAATACTGCTAAAGACTAACTACAGTTGGTCCAGGGAAATTGGGTTCATAATCTTAATACAGAATGTAATGAAACACACGACTCAACCTTTAAGTAGTGAAATTTCATTTGGGAAGGAACTTACCAGAAAACAATTATAGAGTACAATATGAAAATTCATTTAATCTAATAACTTCCATGGTACAGTAAAATTAACTCGGAAGATCAATCAATAGAATAATTATCAAAAACTCGACGAGCGTGAAAAAGACCAACAATACAAGTCTACAAAAATAAACCGTTTACCTCATCAAATAATACCTTGTTCTTCATTTCAAAACCTTTTATATGTCCGTATGCTGTCCAGCCAGTGTTCTGTGTGACCATCTCTCCTCGTAATTAATCTGCAACTCGCATAGTTCCAAAAGTGTGCCAATGCATTACATTGTACACTCAATTAACCCTATCTGCTGCACATGAAGCTGTCCATTACTCACTGTCAAAGATTCTACGACTCCATGGTGCTGCCATCGCACACATAGATACTGTTGCCTAACAACAGCTTCTCTGACCACAATTCTTCAAATATATCATTTTCCATTACAAATATTAAGACATCCAATAACTTCATCAAAAAATAGCCATCTTACATCTTTCTCAAGAGCTTACCCCTATTTTTCTCATAATTTAGAACATCTTGCACCATTTGAGATTGTCAGACGCTTTTTCCAGGTCGACAAATACTTCGAACTTGTCTTGATTTTGCTTTAGCCTTGATTCGATTGTCAACCGAAACGTCAGAATTTCCTCGCTGGTGCCTTTACCTTTCCTGATGCCAAACTGATCGTCATCTAAAACAGCCCTAGTTTTCTTTATCATTCTTCTGTATATTTTGCTTGTCAGCTACTTGGATGCATGCGTTGTTAAGCTAATTGTACGATAATTCTCGCACTTGTCAGCTTCCGAAAGTCAGATGATATATCGCCATACTCATACATTTTACACAAGACCATGAATAGTCGTTTTGTGTCACTTCCCCCAACGCTTTTAGAAATTTTGATGGAATGTTACCTGTCCCTTCTGCCTGTCCCTTCTGCCTTATTTGAACTTAAGTGTTTCAAGTCTCTCTTAAACTCTGATTCATACTCAGTCCCCTATCTCTCAAATATCGCTTTCTGTTTCTTCTTCTATCACGTCATCAGACAAATCTTCTCCCCCATAGAGGCCTCCAGTGCAGTCTTTCCATCTATCCCCTCTCTCTTCTGCATTTAACGGTGAAATTTCCATTGCCCTCCTAATACTAACTCCGTCGCTTTTAATTTCACCGAAGACTGTTTTGACTTTTCTAGATGCTGAGTCAATCATCCTACAATCTTTTCTTTTGCGATTGCTTCACATTTTTCATTTACTCATTTCGCCTTAGTTTCCGTGAACTTCCTGTTTATTTCATTCCTAAGTGACTTGTATCTCTGTATTCCTGAATTCACCTGAACATTTTCGTATTTCCTTCTTTCATTGATCAACTGGAGTATTCATCTGAGTCTATGTCTGGACCTGGGTACACCTTCAAATCCCGCATCTGTTGTCGACATCACTGTCTGACCATGATGTAATCCAACTGAAATCTTGCCGTATTTCCTGGCCTTTTCCAAGTGTACCTTCTCCTCTTGCGATTCTTGAACAGAATATTCGCTATTGTCGCCTAATGCAGTACTCAACTAGTCTTTCTCCTGTCTCATTCCTGGTACTAAGTCCATATTCTAACGTAATACTTCCTTCACTCTTTCCCCTACAACCGCATTCAAATTCCTCAAATTCCCCATGACTATTAGATTTTCATCTCTCTTTTCATATTGGATTACTCGTTCAGTAGCCTCATACACTTTCTCCACCTCTTTATCATCGGCTTGTGACACCGGTATGTATACCTGAACTATCGTTGTCGGTGTTGGTTTGCTGTCGATCGGATGAGAGCAACCTTATCACTGAACTTTTCACTCAGTCTCTGCACTACCTCTCTATTCATAACGAATCCTACTCCCGTTATACCATTTTTCTGCTGTCATTGATATTATCCTTTAATTATGGAACTAGGAATCCTTGTCTTCTTTCCACTTCACTTCATCAGCCCTCCTATATCTAGAGTGAGCCTTGCCCTCCCGGAAATCCGGTTCTGGACTAGTTCTGAACCTTTTCCCAATGGGGAGATCATCATGGCCACATTTTCAATTACGAATCACATGTCCTGTGGTTACAAATTGTCTTTAATGCAGTGGTTTCCATTTCCTTCTGCATCCTCATGCAGTTGATCCCTGCTGGTTCTTCCGCCCTTGGGCACAGTTTCCCATAACAAGGGCAAGAGAGCGCCCTGAACCTCTGTCCGCTCCTCCGCGCTTTTCACAAGGCCGTTGACTGAATGAGGGTGACTTCTTGTACGGGAAGTCTTCGGCCGCCATTTCTGATGATTTTTATGCGGAAGTTAAGCGTGGAAGAGTTTCAACCCGGGACCGAGGACGTTTTGATCACTGATCAGAGAAGGTACCCTAGACCACGAGTGCAAAAACCACCCCGTTCGCAAGAACAAAAATTGTGGACGCGGTCTACTCCAAAGGAATCAGATCACGTTCAGGATGGTTGTATCCCCACGATGTCTTTAGAAAAACGTTGAGTCGTGCGTGAGATTTCATTAGTGGCAAAGGGTGTGAAGAATGTCGTTCTGTTGCATACGACAATATTCTTTTTGACTGCGAAATGTGTGTAGATGAACACCCCAGCGGGAGAGGTGGATTCAATGACATCTCCTTAGGCCTCTTGAAGTCTGTTCTGATCTGCGATGTGTTTGAAATGTACTCCTCGGTCACCCGTAACGAAACCACGTGGTTTTAACTTGGAGCTTCGCGATGCTGACCTCCACGGCACAGGCGTCAAAAGGAGAGAGGGAGTGGGCGAGGGAGTGGGTGTGCGGCGACGTTCGCACCTTGTGATACGTCCATGGTGGCATTATGCTGAATTGTGGTGAAATTTAGAGTCAGTGTGACGTCATTATCCCACCTTACACCTCGCATGTACTTCTGAGCTGTGGTCGTTCCTTCGCATGTATCGACACCTCTCTGTTCGAAGCGTGTTCGAGTTATGGGTTAAGTCGTAGGGAGCCACACTTTTGTATTGTTACAAAGGAAGCTATTTCGCACCTTTGAGCCAAATATCACACTTCTGATTCACAATGGGGTAAAAGACGGGGTTTCAGTGGAGTGACTCTGTAATTCTTTTTGTAGATTATTCATCCACATCTACATGATTACTCTGCAATTCACATTTAAGTGCTTGGCAGAGGGTTCAGTGAACCACAATCATACTGTCTCTCTACCATTCCACTCCCGAACAGCGCGCGGGAAAAACGAACACCTAAACCTTTCTGTTCGAGCTCTGATTTATTTTATTTTGATGATCATTCCTACCTATGTAGGTTGGGCTCAACAAAATATTTTCGCATTCGGAAGAGAAAGTTGGTGACTGAAATTTCGTAAATAGATCTCGCCGCGACGAAAAACGTCTTTTCTTTAATGACTTCCATCCCAATACGCGTATCATATCTGCCACACTCTCTCCCCTATTACGTGATAATACAAAACGAGCTGCCCTTTTTTGCACCCTTTCGATGTCCTCCGTCAATCCCACCTGGTAAGGATCCCACACCGCGCAGCAATATTCTAACAAGAGGACGAAAGAGTGTAGTGTAAGCTGTGTCTTTAGTGGACTTGTTGCATCTTCTAAGTGTCCTGCCAATGAAACGCAACCTTTGGCTGGCATTCCCCACAGTATTATCTATGTGGTCTTTCCAACTGAAGTTGTTCGTAATTTTAACACCCAGGTACTTAGGTGAATTGACAGCCTTGAGAATTGTACAATTTATCGAGTAATCGAATTCCAACGGATTTTTTTTTTAAACTCATGTGGATCACCTCACACTTTTCGTTATTTAGCGTCAACTGCCACCTGCCACAACATACGACAATCTTTTCTAAATCGCTTTGCAACTGATACTGGTCTTCGGATGACCTTACAAGACGGTAAATTACAGCATCATCTGCTAACAACCTAAGAGAATTGCTCAGATTGTCACCCAGGTCATTTATATAGATCAGGAACAGCAGAGGTCCCAGGACGCTTCCCTGGGGAACACCTGATATCACTTCAGTTTTACTCGATGATTTTCCGTCTATTACTACGAACTGCGACCTTCCTGACAGGAAATCACGAATCCAGTCGCACAACTGAGACGATACCCCATAGGCCCGCAGCTTGATTAGAAGTCGCTTGTGAGGAACGGTGTCAAAAGCTTTCCGGAAATCTAGAAATATGGAATCAACTTGAGATCCCCTTTCAATAGCGGCCATTACTTCGTGCGAATAAAGAGCTAGCTGCGTTGCACAAGAACGATGTTTTCTGAAACCATGCTGATTACGTATCAGTAGATCGTTCCCTTCGAGGTGATTCATAATGTTTGAATACAATATATGCTCCAAAACCCTACTGCAAACCGACGTCAATGATATAGGTCTGTAGTTAGATGGGTTACTCCTACTACCCTTCTTAAACACTGGTGCGACCTGCGCAATTTTCCAATCTGTAGGTACAGATCTATCGGTGAGCGAGCGGTTGTATATGACTACTAAGTAGGGAGCTATTGTATCAGCGAAATCTGAAAAGAACCTAATCGGTATACAATCTGGACCTGAAGACTTGCCCGTATCAAGCGATATGAGATGCTTCGCAACCCCTAAGGTATCTACTTCTAAGAAACTCATGCTAGCAGCTGTTCGTGTTTCAAATTCTGGAATATTCCATTCGTCTTCCCTGGTGAAGGAATTTCAGAAAACTGCGTTCAATAACTCCGCTTTAGCGGCACAGTCGTCGGTAACAGTACGATCGGCACTGCGCAGCGATGGTATTGACTGCGTCTTGCCGCTTGTGTACTTTACATACGACCAGAATTTCTTCGAATTTTCATGTTAAAATTATTTACGACAACATTAACAAAAGTTATAGACACGCTACACATGTGCGCAACGCACAGTTAGATAGGTCTTAAAGTCAGCTATTAAATGACCGTATGTATTTTCCAACAAGCACATCAATTGTAAATTATTTATCCAATATTTATTAATATAGTGCCAAAAACCAAGAGTTCCCACGGATACACGGCAGGTTTCCATCGGCGTGAATGATTTGTCCCATTATTCCAATTTGTTTCTGTTTGTTTAGTAAGAGTTTTAATGCGGAATGTTACCGTTTGAGTAGCGTAGTACGACAGGGGCAAATTGAACAAAGCTATGAGTTTGACGAGCATTATGTGAAAGAGCTGGTCAAACTCGTAGCTGACACGCTAGCTGTGTCAGTGGCATCACGGTTGCTTCTCTGTACGCCAAGAGGTATTCCTTCATTCCAGTGCAGTGCATTGTGAGGTCGTCGAACTGCTGTGATCTGAGGTGGCCTTCTCGCTCGTGTTGAAGCCGCGGACCCCGGAACGTTCTCATGATCGACGAGATTCATGCGCACAATCTCTTCACTGCGAGGTCAGAAGCGCCACTGATGAAAGACGGCCCCCCGCCGCGAAGTAGCCTTCTACCCGTAACAATGACGGAACGAAAATTACACGCTGCTAATGGGCGCTTGAGATATCCATCTCAATATATTACAAACCCAGATCCTTGACGTGACAGCCTTTGTGCGAAACTCAGCGTATCCGAACATTTTCGTCACTCGTAAAACGTTGTAAACATCTCGGACTAGAGACACATTTCAGATGCTTCAGATTTATCAGTAGCACTTTTATATCCACAAGACGGTAGTTCGGAATTCTCCGAATTTCTCAGAACATTAGAACTTGTCAACATGACCTGTTCTTCGTTTTATTCATTTCAATTGTTCTAGTCGCTCTTTACAGCTGAACTTTTATATCGTTCAACCTGACGGCCCTGAAAAATCATGAATCCGACACTTGTATGTCTTATATTCTTTTTACTTAACAACTCTTTTGAACCTTGATCCTGTCATTCTGTCATCACAAATGCCACCAGTCGGTCAATCGACTATGAAATCTATGAATTCGACATTAATATTATCGACTAAAGTCGTTTGATGGTGCTCCAGTTCCTCCACAGTCACTTCTATCTACACATTCCACTTCATTGCATCACATTGACCGAATTTGGGTAAAACGGCTCCAGGCGTTCCACAGCGCAGGCTATAAGCTAGTATGGTCTCGAGTGTACTGGCGAATAAATCAGGATGATAAATAGATAGGCACTGTCTCTACCACTAAACAGCAGCTCCGCCGCCACATCATACGCCACGCTCTATACGTATCCCCTGGTCAATTCACTCAGTTTCAACGTGGGAGCAGCAAGATGGTAAACGACAGGTCTTTGCCACGTTAAAACTGGAACTTTTCAGCTGAGGGAGACAACCCCAACAGGAAACGGGCACGTTGTTTGCTTCACTAGCTTAACTAACTGCATCAGTTATGGAGAAGTAATCCATACTGCATAGAGATCTTTTACAGATTCACAGTCTTCACAAGGTAAAGCTGGATGTACATATGAAAAGTTGAACTAGGTGTGAAAAAGGTAAATGTCTCGGTATAAAAGATAAAATTCTGACTGTCACATGCAATGTTACAGAATTAGGAAATAAATAATTAGAAACCAGTGGGATATTGAAACAATTGCTATACTCGCACATCAGAAACAAAAAAAAAAACAGTCAAAAGGGACTAAAGATCTGGGCACCTACACAATAATTTACATTGCGGTACCACAAAATAGATGTGTATGTTGGGGAGAGGCTGCACTACTAGATAACAAATGTAAAAAAAATTAAAACATACATTATTAAGAAAATAACACGAGATTTTAAACTGACAGGGTAATCTATGTAAAATAAGTGTATTAGTATCATAACATGGAAGAAAAGATAATAAGGGTGTGTTCTAAGAGAAACTGCAAGAAACTTTTAACAAAATCAGTAAGAAACTATATCTTAATTTTGGAAATCTGCCAAACCAGGAATGGTGGCAACTTTTGTAGAAAATCGAATTAACGACGATGGAGAGAACTCAGACACCACAAAATTCTACAAGTTAAAGTGAATATCCTCTTCCAAAAAAAAAAGAAACACATACAAACATAAAGAGCCTGGGGAGGTTGGCGTAACTTACAGAATATATCATCACAACCGAAAAAACTCATATTCAAGACACACAGATTTATAGTGGATGTGACCACGTATTCGAGCCATTATCTATTAGTATCTATAGTCATACAACTAATTTCACTATCCAGGGGGAAAAACACAAGTAGCTCAAGAAGTATAAAATTTTCATTTTATGAAGACGATAGTATAATAGTATAAGAACACTTCACTAAAATGAATCGAATTAGCACCACGTAAAACTAACAGTTAGCATTAATATCGATGAAGAGTGGCACTATATAAGACCCAGTATAGAAACAGGAGAAAAAAGCCGCGAGGAAACGAATATATAATGAAGAATTACAGGCAGCTATAAAGAGAAACAAAATGTGTGTGAATGGCACCTGCAGAAGGACACACAGGAGGCAGAAAACCGCTATAAACAAAAGTTAAATTATTCTAGGTAATTTATACGATAGGGCCATCAAGAATCACGGAATAGATCCACTTCTAGCATTGAGCACGAAATATTCAGCAGTGTAGCATACATGGTAATGAGACACATAAAACAATTGGGTAACAATGCAGTAAAACCGAATATAACTGAAGATGGACAGTGAATTAGGGATTATCAATAGTTACGATGAAAACAGCATGATGACGGGGATGAAGTGTGTTTTGACATGGAAAAGATATTTGTAAGTATGAACAGCATAACAATGGATGAACTGCAAAGTACGCTCAAAAGATAGGAAATTTGGAAAACAGATAACATAAATGCAGAATTTATCAACAAACATTGGCAAAGGTACGAAGTCTCAAACTCGTGGAAGTTATCTCTTCAAAAATGACAGTAAAAGTGAATGGGCAAACTAGAGGGAAATTAACCTACACTTGCTCCTTACAAGATCTATTACAAAATAATGAAGACCAACAGAATAACAATTCTATTTAAAGCACTTCTTCTAAATTTAGTGGATTTAAGGAGACGATGTTCATGTAGTATCAGTATTTCTGTGATAAGACGACTCAAAAAAGCAAATAAAATTTAATCTTGAAACCCACATTGTTTTTATAGATTTTGAAAAATATTTCAATCGAACTGATAGAAATTGCAGGCAGTAATGAATGACTGAATGACTGTGGCTACCCACAACACTACAAAAGATTATTTGGTGGAACACAAACAGTAATAAACACAGGAGAGGAAAGCACAGATGAGATAAAAATCAATCCATAAGTGAGACCGGGTGTCTTCTATCACTTATTTTTTAACTTTTGTCTTGACAATGTCCTTAAAAACTGATACTCAAATAATTATCCAAGAATTAAATAAAGACAGACAAGTTAATAATAGAAGAAGATGAAGATGACCTGAAGTTGTACATTAGACGAACCAAAGAGATACACACTACTGTCTGAGAATTTTATCAGAAAAGATGATAGTATTGTCCTTTTAAGATAAATATCCAATATGGCGGAAAATAGCAATTAACAATGAAATAATTAAACAGTTGTCACATTTTAAATCTCTGGGGTGGGACACAAGTCATGTTATGATAACACGTAGATGAAAAGGTGCACAAATTTAAAGTATCATATGAAACAACAACACTCACCTAAAAATCTCTGAGCAGAGAGGTGTGTAAAGGGCTGCAAAAGACAAGATTTCATTAAAAAGTAGCTATTACCCATGGCTGTGCATGCATTTCAGTAGCCTTGTTATAATGTGTGATGGTGTGTGAGTAAGTTACTGTGGGTGCAATAACGTCAGCTGCCCTCACATGTCTGCCTGTTTGGGTAAGCACAGGTCGTGATGTGCTCTCCACGCTCCCCACTCCAAAGCTGTTCCAACGCACAATGTGTTGGTATGTGCAGCGCTGTTGCTGAGCAGTGTGTGCAAAGGGGAATACGCAGGAGCATGCACTTACGTATTATACACTTGAAGTAGCTATACATTATCCAATGTGTACATTATGCAACAAATAGCGTGAAAGTATGGATTTAACACAATGACGATTGTATAACGATTGTATTTATTACTTTAAACCGTGTCATGTAGCACATTAACCAATAAAAGCATTTTCACAAATATGATGAAGTTCAAAAGTCAAACAGCTTTTTCGAAGTGCAAATATTTTCACTGATTCGCTTGTAACATTCTTCAAATCAGTAAGTATCTTGTATTACACATTTTCCGATGTAGCCTAAACTGTTGCTCAGGCTACCTCCATAACAAATTTCATCGAAACAGATATTTAAACACATATTTCACCTATATCTCTAGTGACTTTTTTTTTTACAAAAATACATCATTGTACCACACACACACATACCCCTGAGAGATGTGAGAATATATATATATATATATATATATATATATATATATATATAAAATTGTGAGTGTGTGTGTGTGTGTGTGTGTGTATGTGTGTAAATGTGTAAGTGTGTGTGTGTAAATTTGTAAGTGTGTAGATGTGTGTGAGTGTGTGTGTGTGTGTGTGTGTGTGTGTGTGTGTGTGTAAGTGTGTGTGCAAGTGTGTGTTGTACAGTGATGAATTTTTGTAAACACATTCAGCAGCATATGTGGATATTGTCTGCGTAATGTGTTGCAAATATATTTAGTAGCAAACGAATAATAAATTTAGTAGCAAACAAGTAATAAATCTGAACGCCATGCATGATACGGCAGTATTTCACCCATCTTAGTGTTTATGACATCATATATTCTAAACTATGAGTCGAACAATTATATATTTTTCCAGGTACATTCAGTGATATATGTGAACTCTGTCTGTGAAGTAAGTGGTGCATACAGTTGGTAGTAAAAATTTGAAATTATGTGTATAGTTTGTTGCAAGTTCATTCTGAAATGGTGGATTAGTAAAATTTTGGTATTCACGTGTCGTGAGCTGCATTTATTTTTCACCTCCACGCCCCCCTTCCCGCCTCCCCGTCTTGATAGGCAGATGGTCCTTGGACCACAGCGATTCTTTCCGGACAATTCAATGAGATCGGTCTGGTAGTTTCAGAGGGGATGTGGAAGATAGTTACACACATACGTTTTTGTAAAATGTGTGGATTCTTTCCTTCTGCAATCGAATTTGCATATGCTATGCTGAATGCTATGCTCAATTCACCTGCGACAACCCTATGAAAATTCGTCTAGTGGTTTTGGAAATGCGTGTTCAAACAGACGAAGAGACAGACACGATAGTTTTATTATTAGTACAGATGAAATCAGACAGACTCATTTGAATAAACGCACTACTAATGAGGAAATAAATGAAGACAGAGACAACTGGAAACAATCTGTTAATAGAATGAGAAATGAATGTGTACCCAAGAGAAGCTTGAGGCGCAACCCAAAAGGAAGAGCAGGCGTAGATAGGCCAAGGAGGCGATGGACATAAACCATTTGAAGATGGGACAGGTTTCAAACCACAGTGCGTGAGATAACAATTATGGCACGTTTCAATGCTCCCCCCATCCCTCTACATGCTGGAGCGCTAGACTCATTTTACTTCACAGTACTTTCCTCGAATTAGTAATGCAGATGTGTATCATTTGTGACTGAAATTCCTCCATGTATTCCATAGTTATGTGAATTTCTAAATGTCATTCCCTCACCACGAGGTAAGTGAAAACCGAGAAAGACTGCAGCCACTTATGGTATTTTACATGTGTACGGATTTTGGGTGAAAATGTTGCTGATCAGGAAGTAGTGGTGGTTTCTACTTCAACTACACTGAGCCACGCCGTCACTGGGAGGTCCCTGGGGACAGCCACGCCGAAAACGAGCACGGCAGGCTCGCGCCAAAGCTGAAGTCTGGCCCGCCACTCCCTGCAGCAGGTCGGCGCTGGCTCAAGTCGCTGGGATTACCGCTGCTCCGGTCACCACGCTGCCTTCCACTGTCGCACTCGGCCGCACCTCACCTCGACGTGGAACCGCAACCGCATCTCAGCACCCAGTGGTGGCAGGAACACAAGGGCCACACTGGCGCCACGTGCTAGGGAGAAAGGGAATTCAGTTGTGCTGTGAGATATAAATTCCGTCACGATCCCGGGTGCCACCCCCGACTCACTAGAGAGTATCACAACACAGGAATACCCCTTAATGTACATCCGTCACACTGGCCATTGATCAAGGCTGCTAAAGTGGGCACACTGTCCACGGGGCTGTTTTGTTGTCGCCACGCCACTGTGGACGGCAGAGGAAACACCAACGCAGCCTCACTTCGGATTCCTTTATGCCTACTGACTATTTTTTTGTGTGAGCAGTCCCACCTAAATTGCCCTTGAGCAGCAAAGAGGAATCGACTGTGACGCCTCACTCTGTGACCTCGACATCCATTTTCTATATGTGCACTAATTTCCTCGCGTTCCGCACCTGACCTTGATACCATCCCCGATTTTGTAGGCTGATATGAGGGCTGTTCTGAGAGTAAGGTCCATCGGTCGCGAAATGAAAACCACAGTGAAAATCAAAAACATTTTTATCTGCAGCAGTTACCCACACCTTCCAGCTACATCTTTAAATAGTAGCATTTGTCGTGGCGCTGTATAAACTTTCAAGTATCTTCGTCACAGAGAGCAGCCGCCTGTACTTTTCGCCAATTTTCTACGCTGTTCTGCCTTTCGCTGCGTGTGCCAAAATGTTGTCTTCGTAACCAGCGTTTCATGTGAGCAGCGATGGACAACAGAGGGAACCAATTAAGCGCTGCATCGTGAGTGATCAAACACTTCCTTTCGAAAACGAGATTCTTCACTGCCCATGCAGAATGCGATCTAAAATCGTCTTCATGAAAGGAATGCATGACATTTATGTTGTGTGAGCTGCATAGCTTCAGGCGAAATCTCGCACCAGATCCACATACTTGGCGGGAGACACGGCTGTTTTAGGAGTTTCTGCGTGATAACTTTGCACTCTGGACTGAACAGAGAGATGTGAAGCGATCGACAGGCCCACCAAAGACACTGGCCACCACATCTGTGCAAAGTTCCATCGGATTTTTACAGTGGTTTCCATTTTGCGCCTAATCGGACCTTACATTTCAAATATGCCTAGTACTTTTAGAGCTTAAAACTTTCAGGGTGGTGAAAAAACATGATACGTGACTAATCTTCTATATTAATTCCCTCTAAAATGTTTGTTACAATCTCTAGCTCAGTTTATGACAGACAGAACGCTCTGGTATCCTGTTGAGTCCCATATTTATTAACTGTCTCACAGCCTTAGCCAAAATAATCTGCTCACACAGATGTTCGTGGAAGCTCCAGACTGAGCCCTGATCATCCTTTGTACAAAATTTTCCCAAACTTGTCAGTTTAACATTTGCAGAATTTTTAGATCCCCTGATCCAGACACCTCGTTCGTTCAAAAAAGAATGCCCCAATGATAAACGTAGTCGCGAAGCCACGCCAAACGGTAACACATTCACCACACAGAGGAGCTACCATCCACGGCGACTGGAGATAAACATCTCCACCCTCGGAAGTTCTATGTGTTCACCACCGAGCAAGGTGGCGCAGTGGTTAGCACACTGGACTCGCATTCGGGAGGACGACGGTTCAATCCCGTCTCCGGCCATCCTGATTTAGGTTTTCCCTGATTTCCCTAAATCGCTTCAGGCAAATGCCGGGATGGTTCCTTTGAAAGGGCACGGCCGATTTCATTCCCCATCCTTCCCTCACCCGAGCTTGCGCTCCGTCTCTAATGACCTCGTTGTCGACGGGACGTTAAACACTAATCTCCTCCCTCCTCCTCCTCTGTGTGTTCACCTCACCCGTTAGAGGAAAATGAGCTTCGTCAGTCCATAGAATGATGTAGGGCCAACCCTCTTTAACTTGAATCCTTGCGGGAAAGTGGAGAGCGAAGTCGACACGTCGCTGTGCGTCCTGTGGTGCAAGCTGCTATACGATGTCGATCTTGCCGGAGGCCATTTGAGAATGGTTAGAAGCACACTCCGCACAGTGGACCACGGGATGTTCAGCTGTCGTGAAGCAGCACGCGCACTGCCTGGTGATCGGGAACTGCGCGCGGCGTTGTCCGCCACAGCAACAGAGGTTTCGTCAACGACCTGTGGTGCAAGCGGTCGCCAGCCTCTTCCCGGAACGAGGTCCAGTCCTCCAGTTACTTCGAACTTCTTCAACATGCTCTGTGAAGCAGGTGGTGAAAGAGGACTCTTCTGTAATACTTTCAGCAGGCGATATTCTCAAAGAGTAACTGCAGCATTACTGTTGTTTTGATAATAGGTATTCACCAATAACGCCCTGTTCCTTTTGTCCAAGCTCATCTTCACACGTCAACAAGTGCACTGCGATTGGCCAGGTGTGAGAGACTGTGAAACACGATAACTGATCACGGCACCTGGTGACCATATTTGGAACTGGATGGTGGCGCTGTAACGCATAGAAATCACGCACCGTATACTCTGGACATTAATGCTACCAAGTTTGATACTCATGCGGTAATTATTTACCGTGTTATAACGTGTTAAATAGGGAAAGTGTAATTACAACTAGGCGATATTATTACATTCCCAAGTACAGATGAAGGAATAATGTCTCTTTACACTGAGCTGCTTGATTAACAACATAGTTTAAACTGAAGCTTAATAGACACGCCCCGTTCAGCGTAGCGCTAGAGACGGAAACTTTACATCGGAGTCACTAACGATCTGCATGTCACTGGAATCGATACATGTTATAAATATGTATGTATGTATGTATGTATGAACATATGTTCCACATATCCTCCTACATCACTAGATTGTTTTCAGCCAAGCTTGATAAACATATCGCTTACTGTGTGGATATTATCGCCATGTCGTAAGAAACACCTACCTATCAAGTGGGGCAGGGTGTGGGTGAAAAAAAGTGTAGGCCACGACGTACGAATACCAGGCTTTATTCATCCAATATTTGAAAATGAGAGCACTTAGTAGCTTGCAAAGACCTTTATGCATCATTTCAAACTTCTAGGAAACTTTTTCACCATGAAAATCTCCACTAAAAGATGAAGGGAAAATCTTATCGCTTATTACATTGTCGACGTTCATGCAATGAAACTGTCACATCGGGCATGACGTTTTTAATTTATTACTTCTTTCATCCAACTATATTCACAACACATTCACATACATCAGTAAATAGCTGCAAAATTACGTCATTTCTTAGAGGCATAGTTCAGGGGATATGACGTCATTAACGCTGATGTGCGTGAAAAATTGCCACATCATGCATGACGTTTTAATTTATTACGCAATTGCAACTAATTCTGTCCGTAACACATTTCGCAGACAGTATTCAAAGATAGCACTGAATGTACCAGCAAAGCTATATCATTGTACGACACATTATTCAGGAGATACGACTTCATTAAAGGTGAGCTGCGTGAAAACGAAAGTGCAGGGTAAAATTCACTACAGATGAAATGTGTGTACAAACATGTTAAATTCAAGTGAAATATATGTGACATGTGCCCACTCTGTCAAAGCTGCAGGTAAAAAGCTCCTTCCAAGTCGCTGACTGATTCCAACCAAACTTGGTACATATATTACATACTGTATGGAAAGAAATGTTGTGGGAGTAAGAACCAACAGCCTACTAATGGGGAAAGGGAGTGATCGTGAGACCAGGTGGGGATTAGGAGGTGGAAATAGAAGTGAAGGGAGGAATGGACACAGATGACCGCAGGAGGAGGTGGAGAGAGAGAGGGTAGGAAAGAAGGAAATGAACAGAGAAAGAGAAGAAGATGAGGTGGACAGAGAGAGGAGAAGGAGGTGATGGACAGAGAGAGGGGGAGGAGGAGATAGGCACAGAAGAAGGGGGGGGTAGGAGCGCATGGACTAAGAGAAGACTGGAATGAGTACATAGCCGGAAAACGCCGGTTGCTCAGCTAGTGTGGAATAACAAGCAAAAGGTTTCGTCACAGTAGCAGTTGTTTTTCTAAATTCCTTGAAGTAACAGTAATTTGCTTCATTAAGAAGTGAAGGTTTGTCTGCGCCGCTGTCAACTGACATTAATCATTTTCGTGGAATGCTGCCTCTTGCACAGCCACGAAAACACGAGAGACAACCTGGCCGAGGTCGTCACGACAAGCGTTTCATCGCGACTGCCTGTAGAGTCTTAACAGCTGTCGGACACCTCCAAATGCTCTACTACTAGACGAAGTGTAGCAACGGCACTCACACAGGATGACACATTTCTTAGTGACATCAAAATTATGGTGGAATAACCTACAAAATAAGAAAGTGATAGACGTTTAGTAGGTAGTTAGCTAAGTGGTGTGAGTCTGGTCCATTCAATCCTCTGATGTTAATGTCCGATTACAGCATAAAACTCCAGCCCATAATCGATATAGGTTCTCTTGAAGTGGTGTAAGGTAATAAAAGTTGTAAAGTCTTTTAAGTTTCATTATATGTAACAGGCTGCCTTGACACACATAACTGTCGGATATGGCGAGATAACAAGGAATAAAACTATGCAATAAACTGCCATATTAAACAAATTGGTAAAAGAAAATTATTTCAAAGGTCAATTAAAAAGTACATGTTTAGAAATACATTCTATACATTGAGAATTATGATAATACAAAGCAGGGTTTGGTTAAAAGTGCAACAGTAATAAATAAAAACGATAATAAAACATCTGTCATAACACTTTCACACTTTCCAGAATGAGATTTTCACTCTGCAGCGGAGTGTGCACTGATATGAAACTTCCTGGCAGATTAAAACTGTGTGCCGGACCGAGACTCGAAATCGGGACCTTTGCCTTTCGCGGGCAAGTGCTCTACCAACATTTTTTTTTTTTTT
Organism: Schistocerca cancellata; assembly: GCF_023864275.1. Taxonomy (NCBI): domain Eukaryota; kingdom Metazoa; phylum Arthropoda; class Insecta; order Orthoptera; family Acrididae; genus Schistocerca; species Schistocerca cancellata. The sequence goes on from NC_064627.1 coordinate 1,146,767,206, forward strand.
TTTTCATTTTGTTCGTTATTGATCGTTGTGTTTGGTCGTTGCGGACGTCGCAAGACATCCTGTTCAAGTTCGGTGGTTGATCCTTCCACTCAGTTTTTTTTATTACAGAGGCCAACCGGCTCTCTGACCGAACACGCTGAGCTACCGTGCCGGCAGAATTTTTACTCGAGCGAAGACTTGAACCAAGGGCCTCCTGTTCCGCAGCTACTCACGCTAACCACGGGACCACGGCGCTCCTATCAACTGAGCTACCCAAGCACGACTCACGCCCCGTCCTCACAGTTTACCTCTGCCAGTACCTCGTCTCCTACCTTCCATACTTTACAGAAGCTCTCCTGCGAACCTTGCAGAACTAGCACTCCTGAAAGAAAGGATATTGTGGAGATATGGCTTAGCCACAGCCTGGGGGATGTTTCCAGAATGAGATTTTCACTCTGCAGCGGAGTGTGCGCTGATATGAAACTTCCTGGTAGATCAAAACTGTGTGCCGGACCGAGACTCAAATGGTTCAAATGGCTCTGAGCACTATGGGACTTAACATCTGTGGTCATAAGTCCCCTAGAACTTAGAACTACTTAAACCTAAGTAACCTAAGGACATCACACACATCAATGCCCGAGGCAGGATTCGAACCTGTGACCGTAGCAGTCGCGCGGTTCCGGACTGAGCGCCTAGAACGGCGAGACCACCGCGGCCGGCTGGACCGAGACTCGACCTCGGGAGTGCTAGTTCTGCAGGGTTCGCAGGAGAGCTTCTGTAAAGTTTGGAAGGTAGGAGACGAGATACTGGCAGAAGTAAAGCTGTGAGGACGGGGCGTGAGTCGTGCTCGGGTAGCTCAGTTGGTCAGTCTGCCTTCGGCAGGGCAGCAGTGAGCACCGCGCTCGGCCGTCCACGCCGCTGCGCGCGCCGAGTGTTTTGTTTACTTCCTCGTCACAGCGCTTCTCAGTCGAACAAGCTCTAGTGGCCAACTCTTACAAGAAGAACACTCTTAAGTTCCCCTTCGCAAATGAATACGCACGACCCAAAGCTCTGGCCGTCGAACGCTTCCTACGCGAAGACGTGAAGATCCCCCGTGACGAACTCATCGGCATACACCTATCGATCATTAGCAGCGTCGTTTATGTTGAGATGACTCCCGACGCTGCCTGCAACGAGATTATTGAAAGGACGCGACATGGACTAAAATTTCGGCACTCCGACGGAAACGTCGGGCCTGTGGATGTCGACCATGCAGGACTTGGCCTTCGGACGATCCGTGTGTTCGAACTGCCTTTGAGGAGAATGAAGATGAAGTCATCGCGGCGCTAAGCCCGTTCGGAAAAGTCCAGAGCCACGTAGCCGAGACATGGGCACAGTTTACGACGTATCCGGTACTTAATGGTGTGATACAAGTCCGAATCGATCTCAAACGGCACGTTCCATCGTACATTTCTATCGGCGGCTACCGTGCGGTGGTCATTTACGACGGACAACCTCGAACATGTTCCGGTTGTGGCAAAGAAGGCCACGTCCGTAATGAATGCCTGCAACGCCGCATCACACAATTAAGGCACGACGATACGAACACCGACAGAACCACGACCACCCTTCCAGTCACCTATGCGGCGACACTGCACGTCCAGCCCTCACAAGACGCCGTTCATGAGCGTCTCTCTGGTCCGATAGACCCGGAGGCGTCCCAGCACCTTGACACCGGCGATGCCGCCCGTGAAGATGTCCAACAGACGGACACACCCACGCTAGAGGATCACAAGGATACCGATGAGAGTGTTCTGGAGAATGACGACCGCGTTATAGCACCCACGGCTTTTGTACCAGAACGACGTGAATCTCTTCCTTCCTCAGACACCGAAACTCATTGCCGTAAGCAGAAGTCGCCCAAACGACGAAAAAAACGCCGCAAGACATCAGAATCGACCATTGAGCCCCCTCCGCTGGACGAAGAGACGGCACATCACTCCGACGGAGAACACGATAACACTTTCTCCTCTGCCAGGGAGACGCGTCATCCACAAGACGGTGAACCGTCCAACAGAGATCGTGCGCAAGCCCCGCGCCCAGAAGCCATGGAACAGAGCACGCCTGTCGTCAACGATGCAATTGGGCCGACTCGGCCAGCGCTGCCACCTCTCGCCGATGTCAAACCTGTCGGACATTTTTCATAGGCGGATGACACGGATTTCCCACCTCCATCTGATGCGGAAATGAGATCTGTTCCTCCGTTAGACCAACGCTAAAATGGGGGAAGTTACAACGGCGACTCCTGCGACTTCTATGGACTTCCAGCAACCACCACGACAATGTTCACCAGCTACGAACCTATCGGCAGCACGGATCTCCCATCATGCGTACCGAATAGCTACTATCAATACTAATAACATTGGCTCCCGCGTTCAACTGCTCCGTGACACGCTAAGAGCAGCGGACATCGACATCGCCCTGTTACAAGAACTGAGGATAGCAACTTGGACTGGGTGTTATGGATATGAGACGTACGCCGCCCCTGCAGCCATGGAACGCACAGGCGCAGCCATCCTCCTACGAGAAGGGATTGCAGTTTCCGATGTCGCATACCTCCCAACGGCGCGAGGGGTGGCCATAACAGTTGAAGGACTCAAAATCATAAATCTCTACGCCCCATCGGGCACTGATAAACCGAGGGATCGCTCCCAGTTCTACGCAGAAGATATCACGCCTTTATTCCTCGGTCGATACGATTATCTCATCGTAGATGGAGATTTCAACTGTGTTCTCGAGCGCACAGACCAATACCCCCATTTCACCACATGTCCGGAACTTCGCTTCCTCGTCCGCCGCCTTCGTCTCCTCGACACTTGGCGAGTGGTACACGGCGACCGCCCGGGGTATACACACATCACGAGCCACTCCGCCAGCCGACTTGATAGAAGATACATCTCTGACGCTCTAAAATCAGTTCTCCTCGACGCGGAACGTTGGCCGTCTGCCTTTTCGGATCATGACATCTACATCTGTACCGTGAACCTACGTCGACAATCTATATGGCGCAGTGCAGGACCTTGGAAACTCAACGTCACGCTGCTGCGGGACCCTGAATGTCGACAACAGGTCACCGACACGTGGCACACCTGTGTTCAACGCATTATGCGTTACGAGACCACACTGCAGTGGTGGTTGCTGTGCGCCAAACCGGCCATCCGACGCACATTGACACACTATGGCAGAGCCAAAGCCAGGTGGAATCACCACACAACTGATTTTAACTATAGCGCTCTACGTGAACTCATGGATCAACCTACATCCCCGGATCGTCTAAAAGAAGCTCAACGCATCAAGGTGAAGATTTTAACCTTTACCAGATGCCGTCTAGAGGGAGCCATTGTACGAGCACGCAGCCAAGATAGGATTAACGGTGAAGAACCTTATATGCATCACATTGTTCAAAATGTTCGTCGACGCCGACAGGCTTTAATGACAAATTTAGACCTACCTGATGGACGACGGCTGTCTTCGCAAGCTACCATTGCGGACGCATTCACAACGCACTATAGACTTTTCTATCAAGAAGTATCTGCCGGTGCAGAGACCATTGCTGAGGTTGCCCAGGAGACACTTGGTACTCTAAACGCAGCAGCTGCAACCCTCCTGACTTCTGAAGTGACCACCGACGACGTCCAAGGCGCTGTGGCCAAAGGGTCTCTGAATCGATCTCCCGGCCCGGATGGTTTACCTCTCGAATTTTACAGAAAACTTACAAGATTTGATGTTGCCACGATGGACGGACATGTACTGGGAACTTTTGTCCGGCGCGGCGAACCCGCCACCAATGTTCATGGAAGGCTTACTTGTACCAGTCCCGAAACCCGCAGGAGGAACACGACTCGACAGTTATCGGCTGATCACGTTACTCAATTCCGACTTCAAGATCTTTTACACGCCTTCTAGCAGTGCGACTCAAACATGTCTTACGAGACATTGTTTCCCGCGAGCAAACATCCTTAGGCGGCGATCGTAATATACAGACAGCCCTCAGTGAATATCGAGATGTGATCGCTGTGGCAACACACTCGCGACTGCCATGCGCTTTAATCTCCATCGACTTCAAACAAACGTTTGACAGCGTCAATCATGCATTCCTCAACGCAGTGATGGACCGAATGGCAATTCCCCCGACGTTCACGCAAGTGATTATGCGGCTCCTTCGTGGAGCAACGTCCAGACTTCTCGTCAACGGCAGACTTACAGAACCTATAAGGATTGAACGCTCAGTACGGCAGGGTTGCCCTTTGTCGACGGTGCTTTATGCCATTGCGATGGAACCACTCATTTGCGGATTACGGCGCCGTTTGACAGGTATTCCACTCCGGGATCATATGTTCCGCTGCCGAGCTTACGCGGACGACTTGGCCCTCGTCGTTCGTTCAGCGGCCGACGTACAAGCTGCGATGCAGTGGATTACCCGTTACAGTGCAGGGGCAGGGAGCGCTATGAACGTGGCAAAATCATGCGCCATGAAGATCGGCCGCGGCCTTCCCGCAGACAGCGTAGTCCCCTTTCAACTGGTGGACACCCTTCGTTGTCTCGGATTGGTGTACACGCGAGACATTCGCCGCACCTCGGCGATCATTTTTCGGGCGCTACTGCAACGCATCCGGGCCAACACAAAATCACATACTACGCCCACTGAATATGTGCCAGAGAGTCACCTTCGTCAATACTCATCTGGCAGCCCGGATATCCCATATAGCGCAGATTCTGCCCATCACTGCGACAATGGCGGCCAGATTACAGGCGGCTTTCGACTATTTTATTTGTTCTGGACACATCTTCAAAGTCCAGTATGAAGCTCTTACCTTACCTAAGCGGGACGGTGGCCTCAATCTGGTTAATGTGAAAGCCAGGACTACGGCACTTTACACCAATACTATGCTCCGGTTATGGTAAAGTCAAAATGCTAGTTTTACTGGAATCTTGATCACAGAGCTCGCACCTGTTTCGAGACGCCCACCGACGTCCCACCTCCGATGTCACATATCGGCCGTTTCTTTTTGGAGTACAGCTACATATGCACCGAGCTCCCCAGGACCAGGAAGACGACCACCCGCGACATCTATTGCCTTCTCCGAAAGTCTCCACCCCGCAACCCCGAAACACGTCACCCCCAGGATTCATGGCCTACAGTTTGGAAAACGATCCACCAACCATATCACACTACTGACACCACCTCTATGTGGTACCTTCTCGTCAACGGCAAGTATACTACAAGACAGAATCTGCATCGCATCGCATTGGTGGACTCACCCCTGTGCCTCAGGTACAATGTCGAAGATACAGATCTACATCGTTTTGAGTGTGGGCCAGCAGCAGCTGTCTGGACCCTCGTACAGAAGATTGTGGCTTTCTACCTCCGAGTACCTCCACATCACGTTTCTCCTACCATGATGATATACCCCGACTCGACCTACTTTCCATCGGCTAAGTGGCACGCCATCACATGGATCAGTGGCATGGCTGTCAACTACCTCTTCCGGGACGACATCGTCGATCCGGCGGACGTTTGGACACGCCTCCAAGTACATCACCACACCCTTCGCCGACATCGACACTGTCGGGCCAATTTCGCGAACTATTTACAGAGTATTTTCACCAACCCGTCTCCAAGCTGGAATCTCAACGAACCGTGCCAGCCAAGACTGGACGATCCCACGTTCCCCTTTAATGGTCAATGATAGAATGCATTTTGTTCTGCTGGCGCGCCAAAATGGAGCATAGCGCGGAAAGTATTCCTATTTTATTTCACTTCTCTTTCCTCCTCCTCTTCTAAGTTCTTTTTTCCTTACACATGTTTATCCTTTTCACGCATAGCTCTCTATCTGCAGCCTATTTGTTTTCTTTCTCCGGTGTTCTTCCAAAAAAAAAAGAAAAAACATAAATAAATTTGGGTTGCTGCTGATGGTGAGACTGTATACTCATATATGTTAACAAAAACAAAAAAAATAAATAAATTAAAAAAAGAAGGCCTTTGCGGAAATATAGCTACCTTTTATGTTTTACGTTTTCGAAGGATATTGTGTCATTTTCTGCAGAACGTCGTCTTTTATTTTCATACGCAAGATGGTTTTTTTTTAGGAAAAAAAAAGTCGGTAGAGCATTTGCCTGCGAAAGGCTAAGGGCCCGAGTTCGAGTCTCGGTCTGGCACACAGTTTCAATCTGCCAGGAAGTTTCATTTTAGGCTGGTCACGTTAGTTTCGATCTCTTAGGCCGAACTTTAAATGTCAACTGTCTAACGCCAAAAATATTTTCATTACTAATTTTCGCCATTATTTTTCTTCAACCACATGTGTTCAGATTTAGAGTTAACAATTATGTTTTAGACACCAATCCGTTGGATACTTGTGGAATATAACCTCATGGTATTTGACATGTAGATACTCAAACGTTGATACCTAATTGTTACACTATTTTGCGTTGCTCATGCATTATTGCAGATATTTTACATTTGGAAAGAATACTGTGACATTTGACAAGTATGACAGATGTGTTAAATAATAAATTAAAAAAAAGTTGGTAGAGCACTTGCCCGCGAAATGCAAAGGTCCCGAGTTCGAGTCCGGCACACAGTTTTAATCTGCCAGGAAGTTTCACTTTCACACTTTATTTTTCCTGCTTTTTCTCTTTTGTGGAAAAAGTTATTCCCAGAACTATGCGATAAACAGGGTGTTGAAAAAAGTGACGAATACTCTGAAAGGGTGGTAGTACTCATCGAAACAAGGAAAATACGTCAACTGAACATGGATATACTTTCCGAGATGAACACGTGTATGTGCCGGACGGAGTGGCCTTGCGGTTCTAGGCGCTACAGTCTGGAACCGAGCGACCGCTACAGTCGCAGGTTCGAATCCTGCCTCGGCCATGAATGTGTGTGATGTCCTTAGGTTAGTTAGGTTTAATTAGTTCTAAGTTCTAGGCGACTGATGACCTCAGAAATTAAGTTGCATAGTGCTCAGAGCAATTTGAACACGTGTATGTAGGAAGAGTTGAGCGACCCTTGGTTGCGGATATTATCACAGTCGTTGCATTGACACTCCGTCAAATTTGTCGCCAGAATATTACGATGTCCTGCTCACAGTACTCTGCCTACCATTAGGTAGTTGTGTGGTTCGAGTCGTGTTGTAGGCTACGTTTAGTTGTCGTCGTGTTTCTGTGCCTTATGGTACATCAGTGTCATCTCTGGGTACGTATTGTGGTGTTTAACCTTCTTCAAAACACTGGTTCACTTACGTGTTTACTGTTATAGCGTTGTTTGTACGTACAAATGGTGTAGCACATTTACATTTTCTCTCATCCGCCACTTGTTAGCAATGGAAGCCTTTTACTCGACAAATGGAAAGGTGGATATGATATTCTGCTATCGTTTAGCAAATGGACGTAGCCTGCGAGCCCATGTCCTCTACACTGAAAAATATCCACAGCGCGGGATGCCCTCAGATGAGTTCTTCGGCAGACTTTTCCAGCTTCTGAGGGACACAGGTATGTTTGCACAGCGGAAGACTGACAATTGTGGTGGGGCGAGAGGGGGGGGGGGGGAGGGCTCACCTTGGTCTTCTAGTTCCGCAGAACACAATCTCCAAGACATTAGGCTATGGGGACACTTCAAGGAATTGGTCTCCGCCATGCTAACCGGCAACGTCCGGACACTAGAGGGTCACGTCTTCAGTGAGTGACAGAAGGTACAACAAGAATGGGGTATACTTCAAAGGGTACGTCATTCCTTATATCGGAGGGCAAAGGGGTGCATTGTCATGATTGGACACCACTTTGAATACCTGCTGTGAAGACGTGTTGCATGGGGGCTTTATTAAATATTAATGAAAATATTTTTTTTAGTAGCTATAAGTCCGATTACGCAAGTCTCGTAAACGGCTGGCCCTGACTAGTTTTAGTACGCAATCTGACTGCTTAGAATGACAACAAAGAATGAAATGAAAATTTTCTGTTAACACAATTAATTAATTAAGTCCCCAGCAACTATAAAATCTACGAAGCCAACATAGCACAAGTGTAGCTGTTCTGTATGTGGTAGTATGACTCAACGCACATCTGGCACGGTTCTTCTTCAACAAGACAAGAATTTTTAAATACCAATTATACTGACGTGATAAAAGAAAATTAGAAATACTATGATTGCGCAAGAAAGGAACACACGCCAGATGCTTTGTTGACTGAACTTGTAATGACACATTATTCAGGACGCTGAAGGAATAAAGAAAATAGTGTTTCATACCTCCATATATATATTGACGAAATGCACTCTGACCATTACAATATCTCCTTAAGAACAACATCTGCTATCTCTCCCATCAAACCACTGCATAAAACATGGAACAACACTCTCCACTCCCACATCTCACTCCGAGTTCACGACAAGCAGTGTCCACCACAACCTCTCGGCAAGAACTGCCTGCCGCTACTTTTCAATAATCACTGCCAGTGGAGGCGGCGGAACAATACTCTCTGGCGCGATCTTTGGCGCTGTGGCTCAGTGTAGCCACCTTTCAGTGTTTATCGCAGAAAGCATGTATTTTTCTTGTTTCGGCCAATTTTTGTGATCACCCTGTATAATTCATCATAAGAATAAACCTGATGTAAACAAGCATAAACGCGGTGATTGGTCAGAAGCCGTAGCACAACAGTGTTGTTACGCTCTTGGAAATAGGTCCTACTGATGTATTAGGAATCTTATTACTAAGTTACGTTAAGTGAAATTTTAAAATATTCAAATGTATTTATTTATTTATTTAACCTGATCAGTTTAGGGCCATCAGGCCCTCTCTTACATCAGACCAGTGTTCCACACATGCAGCATTTCACACATCAGAGTTACAGCATGACCATAGTTTAAATGAGAAAATTAGCTTACTCTAGTGACAATATGAATAAAGAGTAGTGACTAAGACCTAATAAAGTAAATGCGGAAGTGTTTTTACAACAGGTGCTATACATACGGAGTATGATAAAAGCAATAATAATAACAGTAAAACAAAGAATCAAATAATAATGATAAACATGACTAAGACCTAATAAAGTAAATGCTGGCAGTATTTTTACATCAGGTGCTATACAAACAGATTATGGTGAAAGCAATAATAATAACAGTAAAAAAAATCAAATAATAATGACAAACATGAGAAAGATTGGCAATAGTAATGAAGGTTTGTGCAGATGTACATTAATATCTTGGTGTGTAAAGTAGATGTTTACTAGTATAGCGAGTTTTGGGTAAGGGAGATTTAAGGAGGGGGAAAGAGGGAAGTAATGAGGGGAAGTACACTCATGTACAGAGGGAGGCATTACTGTTGCTTAAGCAGATACGTCATTAACTGTTTTTTGAAGCCGGTCATGTTTTTGGCTCAAATGGTTCAAATGGCTCTGAGCACTATGGGACTTAACATCTATGGTCATCAGTCCCCTAGAACTACTTAAACCTAACTAACCTAAGGACATCACACAACACCCAGCCATCTCGAGGCAGAGAAAATCCCTGACCCCGCCGGGAATCGAACCCGGGAACCCGGGCGTGGGAAGCGAGAACGCTACCGCACGACCACGAGATGCGGGCATGTTTTTAAGTTCTCTAACATAACGAGGGAGGTTATTCCAGAGTCGGGTTCCTGCTACTGTAAAGGACTTGGAGAAGGTGACTGAGCGATGGAGTGGAACGGAGAGGATTTTATTATAATGGGAACGTGTGTTTCTGTAATGTTGTTCCGACATGAGCGTTAGGGACGAGGAGAGATATGAGGGACAGTGTACATTTATAAGGCAGTAGATGAGACAGAGTGTATGGAAATCTCTGCGATTGTCTGCACGCAGCCAGGACAATTTTGCATATGCTGGTGAAATGTGATCAAAAAGTCGAACGTCACAGATATATCGGACGCAGGCATTCGTGGCCAGTTCTAGACGTCGGGAATTTTCCTGAGAGAGGCCTTGTAGGATAATATCGCTGTAGTCAATGATTGGGAGTATAAGCGTTTGTACTAATTATTGTATTATTATTATATGTATTATTATAATTATTATATGTATTAACTGCCATCAACGTTTTTCTTAATCACGCTTTAGCTAAGTACTTTTTATTTGAAAAATCGTGTACGGTCTCAGACTCTGCAGCGTAGATTGTCGCGCTGTTAATGCGGAGTGTGAAAATGGCTGAGGCTGCTTTCTGTTCCGTAGTGAAACACGCGCCTGGAACACGGTTAAAATTTGCCGAGAAATAGGCTGTCCTTAATTTTTTTCCGTAAATTTGCGTAGATAATCGGCTTCGAAGTTTTCCCAACATTGCATATAATGCAGTTGATAAACAAACCCACATTGAACGGTAGCGCAGTAGATAGCGTACTGCAATAGGTTACTTTGTGCGTAGGTTCAACTTTTCCCCGTACCAATTATTTTTCTCTTTCAATTTTAAATACCTACATCTCGTAATTATAAAACTCATCACCATTTTTTATGAATAATGCACGTCTTCTTGTTACTAATTACATATTCCACGCGAAATACCTATTTCCATTTCAGATAGAAACTCTTAATTACCGATGTTTTAGAAAGACTGTTCATAAAAGTTGTTTAAATCAGGAAAAGATAACAAATTAATTTTTAAGGCAAAAACGAAAACCCAAATCCTCTTTATTTGACTATGTCCATCGTTTTATACGACAGAGGTAGATAAGTATCGTAGAAACATGAAAAACAATGATTTTCACAGCATCGAGCACATCATACAAATGCTGCATCTTTACATTTGCTACTGTGCCATTACAATATAACCAAACAGAACTGATCTGCCGCGCGGGATTAGCTGAGTGGTCTGAGGCGCCACAGTCATAAACTGTGCGGCAGGTCCCGGCGGAGGTTCGAGTCCTCCCTCGGGCATGGGTGTGTGTGTTTGTCCTTAGGATAACTTAGGTTAAGTAGTGTGTAAGCTTAGGGAGTGATGACCTTAGCAGTTAAGTCCCATAAGATTTCACACACATCTGAACATTTTTGAGAACTGACCTGGAGCCAGGCTGTGGGATTTGGGCCGAGAAGTAAAAAGACTGTTAAGCTACCTGATGTAATGAAACTAACGCACGCAGCCTTTTCACACGTCACTGCCGAACGCTCGCGGGATATAGAACGGCTCGTCATAAAATAAGAAGAGAAAATGCGGCGACTGGTCGGCTTCGTGAATTCTGTTGTTGATGGGTTCGTTATCAACGTAGGTGGTGATACTTCCAGAACTGAAATATATTTCCCGGATTCGGATAAGGAAGCAGCTAAGAGATTACCACACGACTCACTGTAAGTAATACCTCCACTGGCTTCAATATTTGACTATACAGTAAAATCCTTCAGCACTCTCTTACGTTACACAATTTATTCAGAAAAGTTACCCTGTGGTTAAGTCAGGAATTTTTATCATTCTTGTTTTTAATTACAATAGCACGTTAGCTAAAAACGATAACGTGTTGCGGTTTTCGTCTAGTCGTCTAAGGATCGTATTGTCGGAGATTTGCAGTGTACTATTTCATTCTGCTTAAAAATTAAATGACATTCGAAGCTGTATTTCTCCACCACTCGTCTCTTTCCCCGTGTGAACTGCAGCTGACCACGTCACTGCAGCCTAGCTGTACCAGGTGACCGGCGAGTGCTGTCCAAATTAAATGCGCCGGTAAAGCTGCTGTCCCGCATTGTCTCTAAATTCAACACACAGCACAAAACGTACCCTTATTGTCTTACTTGACAGTACTTGCGACAGCTTGGCTGCTGTCCCAGTTGAAACGGAAATCCAATGACGTGCCAGCAAAAGGGGAAAGCAATGTTTACATCGGGTTTATTCTTATGATGAATGGAATATAAAACCTTATCGTCTTTCTGAAGTCAGCATCTCACTCATAACACAGGGATGCTGACTCAGTATTTAAGCTGGCAAATGGGAGGTTGCGGATGCTGACGTAGTCTGGTAGTGTTTATAGTGATACGAAACAGTGTGTATATGTGTGTGTAGTGTGTGTTGAACAGTGTAGCATTACCCTTTTACATTATTAAATAAGTTACTTGTAAAATAGTATTGTACACTAAGAATAGTACAGGGCGTCCTGATTTAAGTTTTCCGTAGTTTCCCTAAATTACTTCAGTCAAATCCCGGGCTGGTTCCTACCATACACCCACCGTCATACTAATTGTGTAACCTGTAACTGTGAATTGCTTTACTTTTGTTGTTCTTAAATCGTAATGCGAAGACGTGTTCAATATTGTAACAGAGATCTAACGTTGAACAGAACGGCTACTACTACCACTGCTGCTATTATTATTATTATTATTATTATTATTATTATTATGCACTTATTTATAATGGAAGAATCAGTGGCGGAATTCCAGTCATTATGTTCGTTTGTATTGATGACAAATATGAATCATACATTGAAGACACGCGTTCGTTACTTCCTTCAGAAACTGAAGCTACCTTCGCGGTGGTAATTATGTCAGCTTTCATCGGGTGATGAGCTTAAGCTGGTTTACATGCGTGCTTTCATATTTTAATTTATGCGATGAAATACCCGTTAAGTACTACTTGGATACGAAGTATACTTCGGGGGACCAAATCGATATTTCTGGATTCTGTGTTATGTTAGTACACGTAATTTCACGTAGATTGACAATAGACAACAGGTTTTACACTGACAACACTATATATCTAAAGAATCGATGGAATACTTTCGAACTTCGAGAGTACATACGAAACGCCATCCTTGTCTGCGCATTGCGAACGAGTAGAGTGTAGGTTCTCATTCGAACCTAGACAACTGTCCAATTTGTACAGTGACGCGGGCATTTCGTTGTTGTTTATTTTACCTCACTATTGCAAATTATGCCTTGGAAGAGAGATTTAGGAACGGACGGATGCATTTGAGAGGGGCTGAAACATGGGTTGCATGTAGTTGGCTAATCTCTTGGGTTCAATGGCTGGCATCTGTACCAACAGATACAGTATGTACTAGAGGCTTACGAATACAGGGTGAGTCACCTAACATTACCGCTGGATATATTTCGTAAACCACAACAAACTGACGAATCGATTCCACAGACCGAACGTGAGGAGAGGGGCTAGTGTAATTGGTTAATACAAACCATAAAAAAATGCACGGAAGTATGTCTTTTAACACAAACCTACGTTTTTTTTAAATGGAACCCCGTTAGTTTTGTTAGCACATCTGAACATATAAACAAATACGTAATCAGTGCCGTTTGTTGCATTGTAAAATGTTAATTACATCCGGAGATATTGTAACCTAAAGTTGACGCTTGAGTACCACTCCTCCGCTGTTTGATCGTGTGTATCGGAGAGCACCGAATTACGTAGGGATCCAAAGGGAACGGTGATGGACCTTAGGTACAGAAGAGACTGGAACAGCACATTACGTCCACATCCTAACACCTTTTTATTGGTCTTTCTCACTGACGCACATGTACATTACCATGAGGGGTGAGGTACACGTACACACGTGGTTTCCGTTTTCAAAGTACGGAGTGGAATAGAGTGTGTCCCGACATGTCAGGCCAATAGATGTTCAATATGGTGGCCATCATTTGCTGCACACAATTGCAATCTCTGGCGTAATGAATGTCGTACACGCCGCAGTACATCTGCTGTAATGTCGCCGCAGGCTGCCACAATACGTTGTTTCATATCCTCTGGGGTTGTAGGCACATCACGGTTCACATTCTCCTTTAACGTACCCCACAGAAAGAAGTCCAGAGGTGTAAGATCAGGAGAACGGGCTGGCCAATTTATGCGTCCTCCACATCCTATGAAACGCCCGTCGAGCATCCTGTCAAGGGTCAGCCTAGTGTTAATTGCGGAATGTGCAGGTGCACCATCATGCTGATACCACATACGTCGACGCGTTTCCAGTGAGACATTTTCGAGCAACGTTGGCAGATCATTCTGTAGAAACGCGATGTATGTTGCAGCTGTTTGGGCCCCTGCAATGAAGTGAGGACCAATGAGGCGGTCGCCAATGATTCCGCACCATACATTTACAGTCCACGGTCGCTGTCGCTCTACCTGTCTGAGCCAGCGAGGATTGTCCTCGGACCAGTAATGCATGTTCCGTAGATTCACTGCCCCGTGGTTTGTGAAACCCGCTTCATCGGTAAACAGGTAGAACTGCAACGCATTCTCTGTTAATGTCCATTGACAGAATTGCACTCGATGATTAAAGTCATCACCATGTAATTGCTGATGTAGCGACACATGAAACGGGTGAAAGCAGTGACGATGCATTATGCGCATGACACTACTTTGACTCAGTCCACCGGCTCTCGCAGTGTCCCCTGTACTCGTGTGTGGATTCATGGCAACAGCAGCTAACACACCAACTGCACCCGCTTCTCCTGTGACGGGCCTGTTACGGACCCGTTTGCGTGCTACGACCATACCTGTTGCATACAGTTGGCGGTAAATGTTTCGCAATGTGCGGCACGTTGGATGCTCTCTGTCCGGGTACCGTTCTGCATACACCCTGCAGGCTTCAGCTGCATATCGTCGACACTCGCCATAGATGAGTATCATCTCCGCCTTTTCAGAGTTCGAATACACCATGGTCACAGTGCCTACAACACTGCACTATCACAGACGCCTGGTAACACGGTGTACTACAGTTGGTCTGCGTGCGGAGACGAATGCAGAATAACAATAGCAGCAAGCGCTACATGCGGACACTGCGACAGCTAGACCAAACCACAACAGTGCACTACAGCCACACTCGTAAACACGGTCGTCATCGTAAACATGTCCCTGCAGATGCTGCTCGCCGACCGTGGCCCGTGTTTGTTACAACACGCAACTGAACGTCGGAGGTTTCAAGCGTCAACTTTACGTTGCAATATCTCCGGATGTAATTAACATATTGCAATGCAACAAACGGCACTGATTACGTATTTATTTATATGTTCAGATGTGCTAACAAAACTAAGGTGGTTCCATTTAAAAAAACGTAGGTTTGTGTTAAAAAACATACTTCCGTGCATTTTTGTATGGTTTGTATTAAACAATTACACTAGCCCCTCTCCTCCCGTTCGGTCTGCGGACTCGGTTCGTCAGTATTTGATGTGGTTTACGAAATATATCGTTAGGTGACTCACCCTGTATATGAGTACGATTCTGCCAAGATTATACGAAAAAATTTACTCCCCTTCTGGTAACAGTTAATGGTGGTTCGTTGAATCGGCGAAGGTTACCTAGCAACGGGAAACAGCCGCGTGTCGTTCCTGTTTTCGAGTACGGTAGTAGGACCGATGCACATAATCATAAGCCTATATCGTTGACGTCAGTCAGCTGTGGAATTATTGCACATGTTTTGTGCTCAAGCCTTATAATATGTTTGGAGAAGGAAAATTCCCTCTATAAAAATCAACACGCTCTGTTCCTCCGCGAGATCCGTAGCGCTGTGGACGACGGCGCCCAGGTTGATTCCGTGTCTCTTGACTTCAGGAAGGCATCTGAAAACCGTCCCGCGCTGCCGCTTAGTCATACAAATACGAGCTTATCGACTATCGGTGCAGATTTGCGATTAGACTGGATACTTGCTTGCAGACAGAACTCAACGGAACAAAGTCGACAGACGTAAAGGTAGTGTCTGGAATACCCCAAGTATGTGTGATAGGCCCGTTACTTTTTGTAGTATATACAGGGTGTTACAAAAAGGTACGGCCAAACTTTAAGGAAACATTACTCACACACAAATAAAGAAAAGATGTTATGTGGACATGTGTCCGGAAACGCTTAATTTCCATGTTAGAGCTCATTTTAGTTTCGTCAGTATGTACTGTACTACCTCGATTCACCGCCAGTTGGCCCAATTGAAGGAAGGTAATGTTTGACTTCTGTGATTGTGTTGACATGCGACTCATTGCTCTACAGTACTAGCATCAAGCACAACAGTACGTAGCATCAACAGGTTAGTGTTCATCACGAACGTGGTTTTGCAGTCAGTACAATGTTTACAAATGCGGAGTTGGCAGACGCCCATTTGATGTATGGATTAGGACGGGGCAATAACAGTGGCGCGGTACGTTTGTATCGAGACAGATTTCCAGAACGAAGGTGTTCCGACAGGAAGACGTTCCAAGCAATTGATCGGCGTCTTAGGGAGCACGGAACATTCCAGCCTATGACTCGCGACTGAGGAAGACCTAGAACGACGAGGACACCTGCAATGGACGAGGCAATTCTTCGTGCAGTTGACGATAACCCTAATGTAAGCGTCAGAGAAGTTGCTGCTGTACAAGGTAACGTTGACCACGTCACTGTATGGAGAGTGCTACGAGAGAACCAGTTGTTTCCGTACCATGTACAGCGTGTGCAGGCACTATCAGCAGGTGATTGGCCTCTACGGGTACACTTCTGCGAATGGTTCATCCAACAATGTGTCAATCCTCATTTCAGTGCAAATGCTGTCTTTACGGATGAGGCTTCATTCCGACGTGATCAGATTGTAAATTTGGTCCCATAACACTCCCCTGTGGCACGCCAGAGGTTACTTTAACGTCTGTAGACGTCTCTCCGTTGATAACAACATGCTGTGTTCTGTTTGCTAAAAACTCTTCAATCCAGCCACACAGCTGGTCTGATATTCCGTAGGCTCTTACTTTGTTTATTAGGCGACAGTGCGAAACTTTATCGAACGCCTTCCGGAAGTCAAGAAAAATAGCATCTACCTGGTAGCCTGTATCTAAAATTTTCTGGGTCTCATGAACAAATAAAGCGAGTTGGGTCTCACACGATCGCTGTTTCCGGAATCCATGTTGATTCCTACATAGTAGATTCTGAGTTTCCAAAAACGACATGATACTCGAGCAAAAAACATGTTCTAAAATTCTACAACAGATCGACGTCAGAGATATAGGTCTATAGTTTTGCGCATCTGCTCGACGACCCTTCTTGAAGACTGGGACTACCTGTGCTCTTTTCCAATCATTTGGAACCTTCCGTTCCTCTAGAGACTTGCGGTACACGGCTGTTAGAAGGGGGGCAAGTTCTTTCGCGTACTCTGTGTAGAATCGAATTGGTATCCCGTCAGGTCCAGTGGACTTTCCTCATGTAGGAGTTACGTGTAGGCGAGCTATGACTTACACAGACCGAGCCTCCATACCTTAAGTGTGGCTGTTATGAAAACGTTTCTTCAGCATCCAAGCCCAAACAGCACCACTTATTTAATATTAAAATTTTTCTCTCCCAGTCTCAATTTATAACAGATAGAAACAGAACAAGAACTGTTGAAAGACACACAAAATAGATTTCTTTCTAGTGTCAACATTTGCTGCCAACGGCCTTGCCGCAGTGGTAACAGCGGTTCACGTCAGATCACCGAAGTTCGGCGCTGTCGGGCTGGGCTAGCCACTTGGGTGGGTGACCATCCGGTCTGTCGAGCGCTGTTGGCAAGCGGGGTGCACTCAGCTCTTGTGAGGCAAACTGAGGAGCTACTCGACTGAGAAGTAGCGGCTCCGGTCTCGTCAACTGACGTACGGCAGTGAGAGCGGTGTGCTGACCACATGCCTCTCTGTAACCGCATCAAGTGACGCCTGTGGACTGAGGATGACACGGCGGCCCGTCGGTACCGTTGGGCCTTCAAAGCACTGGGGTGACGAAAGTCGTGGGATACCTGCTAACATCGTGTTGGACTTCCTTTTTCCCGGCGCAGTGCAGCAGTTCGACGTATCATAGACTCAACAAGTCGCTGGAATCCCCCGTAGAAATATAGGTCATTGCTGCTCATATAGCCGTACATAATTGCTGAAGAGTTGCCAGTGCAGGATTTACGCGCGATCTGGCCTTTCGATTATGTCCCATAAGCAGCCGATGGGATTCGTGTCAGGTAATCCGGGTCGCCAAATCATTCACTCGAGTTCTCCAGAACATTCTTCAAACCAGTCGCGGACAATTGTGGCCCGGCAACATGGCGCACTACTGCCCATAAAAATTCCATCGTTGTTTTGGAACATGAAGGCCACGAATGGCTGCAAATATTGTCCAAGTAGTCGAACATAACCATTCCTAGTCAATGATCGGTTGAGCTGGACCAGACGACGCAGCCCGTCCCGCGTAAACATAGTTGGCACTGTCGTGGAGCCACCACCAGCTTTCCGGCCGGGGTGACCGAGCGGTTCTAGGCGCTACAGTCTGGAAACGCGCGACCGCTACGGTCGCAGGTTCGAATCCTGCCTCGGGCATGGGTGTGTGTGATGTCCTTGAGTTAGTTAGGTTTAAGTAGTTCTAAGTTCTAGGGGACTGGTGACCTCAGATGTTAAGTCCCATAGTGCTCAGAGCCATTTGAACCATTTGAACCACCAGCTTCTACAGTCTCTTAGGTCCATGGCTTGGTGGAGTCGGCGCCACAATCGACCCCTACCATCAGCTCTTCACAACGGAAATCGAGACTCATCTGATCAGGACACGGATTTCTAGTCGATTAGTGTTCAGCCGAGATGATTACGAACCCACGATGATCTCGTGCTGTTAGCAAAGGCACTAAAGTCGGTCACCTGAAGCCATAGCCCATTAACGCCAATTTTTCCGCACTGTCATGACAGATACGTTCGTCGTACGTCCCATATTGATTTATGAGATTACTTCAAGAATTGTTGCTTGACAACTTTATGCAAGGTCGCTTAAGTGAAGGCCGCCAGCCACTGCGTAGGTAATGCCTGGAATTTGATAATCTCGACACACTCTTGACAACTGCTACGGTCGCAGGTTCGAATCCTGCCTCGGGCATGGGTGTGTGTGATGTCCTTAGGTTAGTTAGGTTTAAGTAGTTCTAAGTTCTAGGGGACTGGTGACCTCAGATGTTAAATCACATAGTGCTTAGAGCCATTTGAACCATTTGAACCACCAGCTTCTACAGTCTCTTAGGTCCATGGCTTGGTGGAGTCGGCGCCACAATCGACCCCTACCATCAGCTCTTCACAACGGAAATCGGGACTCATCTGATCAGGCCACGGATTTCCAGTCGATTAGTGTTCAGCCGAGATGATTACGAGCCCACGATGATCTCGTGCTGTTAGCAAAGGCACTAAAGTCGGTCACCTGAAGCCATAGCCCATTAACGCCAATTTTTCCGCACTGTCATGACAGATACGTTCGTCGTACGTCCCATATTGATTTATGAGATTACTTCAAGAATTGTTGCTAGACAACTTTATGCAAGGTCGCTTAAGTGAAGGCCGCCAGCCACTGCGTAGGTAATGCCTGGAATTTGATAATCTCGACACACTCTTGACAACTGCTACGGTCGCAGGTTCGAATCCTGCCTCGGGCATGGGTGTGTGTGATGTCCTTAGGTTAGTTAGGTTTAAGTAGTTCTAAGTTCTAGGGGACTTATGACCTAAGATGTTGAGTCCCATAGTGCTCAGAGCCATTTGAACCACTCTTGACACTGTGGGTCTCAAACCTGTTACGGAGGCGTAAGTGTGCAGTCTTGCGGCCAGCACCAACTTTCGGTTCGCCAATCACCGTCAGGCAAGTGTCGACCGGGAAGGACGTCCAAATCCGAGGGCGCAGTGGCGTCGGAGATTCCAGGCGATGCTACAGGATCCCGGGCGCCAAAGCGCTCGCCTCGGGTGTCCGAATGTCACCGCGGCCCAGGGCAACAGCCTGGAGCCTGTCGAACACGGCCAACACAGCTTCCAGCTGTTTACGGACGGTGGCCAATTCCCCCTGAATCCGTACACAACAGGCGCAGTCCCTATCCATCCCTAAATTTTTTTTCCCTCTCTCCTATCTCACATGCCGTTCAAAACAACCAGATGACTGACGACTACTCGAATTTACACTAAACGGGTACCAACACGCGATGTTACAACTGTCAAATACTATAATACCCCAGAAATTTGTGAATCAAACTACCGAAAAACACGTAAAGATATCAAGAATTAATCTACGAAACAAATAAGTGAGTTAAGAGTATACGACTTGCTGCTGGCAGCTGCTCACCCAACGGCGGCAGACAGCTCAGGCTGCTGTTGGCTGGAATGCCGACCGATTTCCAGAGGAAGCCCGCTCTCGTTCCTTCTTTTACGAGGTTGTGGACACCTTTACGTCTGATGACAGCATACAGACCAGCAAAAGGAAGAGAAGAAGACATATTACAGGAGAAGCTTAAGAAATAGTTGTACTAGCGACAGCGCACCGTAATCCGTCCAGCAATTACACCGCGATTCCAGTACGTCCGTAGGTAGTATTGTCACAATACTGCAACGTGATATGTATCATCCCTATCACGTGTCTCTGCATCAAGAACTTCATGCCGCCAACTTCCATGAACAGGTAGTGTTTTGTGCACGGGCACGTCAACAAATGCAAAAGACCCCCATGCTCTATGCTGAGGTACTATTTTCCGAAGAGTCTACATTCAGAAACTTCGGTAGCTTTAACCGCCATAGCGTGCATTACTGGAGTATAGACAATTCTCACTTGTTACGGCAAATTGACCATCAACGTCCTTGGCCGGTTGACGTACGGAGTGGCGTCATGAGGAAAAAATTATTGGTCCCTGTTTTATCGATGGGGCGTTGAATGGCTGCAAATATCGAACATTTCTGGTACTACTGCAGATCGTCGCCCTCGAAGTTCGACGGCCTACGTGGATGACGGCTGCCAAGCCCATTACGAAAGTGAAGCACGGGAGGTATTAGGCCCTGTTTACACTGGTCAGTGGATCGGCAGAGGTGGCCCTATTAATTGTACCGCTAGGTCGCCGGATTTCACGTCACCAGATTTCTTTCTGTGCGGGTATTTAAAAGACAAGGTGTATCAGCAAGTGCCGACAGGCCGTGGGGACATTGTCGACGGCATCAGGAACGCCTGTGTGTGCTCATTTTAAAAGCGCCTCACCAAGTGCACTGAAGTTGGCGGTACTACCTTTGAATACTGACTCTGATTGGAAAAGTAGAGTAGCGTTCGCCTCGAGCCACGGCAACAGTGGCTTGTCGAGGAGTCCCCCGTTCGATACATCGGAGGAATACAACGTTGCAAATAAGGATTCCAATTAGAAGCTATTAAATACTGGCCTGTCCTACCGTGGCTGCATCGAGGTGGGGCCTCACGTGCCATTGGATATTCATGGGCAGCAGTAGCAAGTCGTAAATTATGATTTTGTACCCATTTCTATTCTTCCGATTACAGCACCATCTGTGGTGAAATGAAAAGAATACTTCAGACAAAAGGTATGTAGGTTTTGCCGTAGAGTCGGGTCCTGCAACAAAAAAAAGGACGGTTCCCACTATTTCAAAAGTACCCTCCACCACCTCCGCACGGTGTGGGGTGGAGAGTCGAATGTGGTCTCATTGGATGTCCCCCTCACAGATAAACAGATTGGAAGCGTAACTGTTTCCGATTCGATGTGTAGTTCTCGAGATATTTCAATGCTTCAAATAGTTCAAAAAATGGTTCAAATGGCTCTGAGCACTATGGGACTTAACAGCTGTGGTCATCAGTCCCCTAGAACTTAGAACTACTTAAACCTAACTAACCTAAGGACATCGCACACATCCAAGCCCGAGGCAGGATTCGAACCTGCGACCGTAGCAGTCGCGCGGTTCCGGACTGCGCGCCTAGAACCGCGAGACCACCGCGGCCGGCTTCAAATAGTTCAAATGGCTCTGAGCACCATGGGACTTAACTTCTGAGGTCATCAGTCCCCTAGAACTTAGAACTAGTTAAACCTAACTAACCTAAGGACATCACACACACCCATGCCCAAGGCAGGATTCAAACCTGTGACCGTAGCGGTCTCGCGGTTCCAGACTGCAGCGCCTAGAACCGCACGGCCACTCCGGCCGGCATATTTCGATGTCTTCAGTTAATATGAACACCCTGTACATAGGCAGTTTATCTACATACTGTATGTTTTGATCTGTGAGTTTGTGAGAATCAAAACATGAGATAGACGACCGTATCTTTTGATCGTATTGACTTAGAAGCTTAAATATTTCACACCGCTAAGGGACCGTGGAAATTAGTGCGTGACATAAATTTCGACTTGATAAGCCAGTAATATTAACTCTAGAAAGAGGGTTGTCTTCCAAAAGTTAGTGGAAATATGGAAACTGTTTTAATTACACAGAACTACGTCTCTGAGATGAATGATCTGCCCTGGTTTCCAACTGGAGTTCAGCGGTGATCAAAAAAACACCACCTAAATTTTGGAAATTTTCAGATTTACTTCTTTTTCAAATTTCTCGGAACTAATCTTTTAATCGAAAAAGCTAAGGCTACTTAAAATGTAGAACATTAATTTTTTTTCAGCTGAGTATCAGAACGTTGCTATTTGTTTAAATTCCACACTTTCCGAAAAACTCTCGTTTCGTCACTCTGAAACGAGCAGCATGTGAAAACTGTCCAATCTCACACAAAATTTTCTACGAAGGAAGTTGTAGAATATCAAATATTGTTTTCAAAAAGTCAAAGAAAATGACAAAAGCCTAGCTGTTAAGTAAATAATGCCACTGCTCAGTTATACGTGAATCACATGGTTGACGACCAACATCAACTTCTTGCTTTCAGTTGAATAGTTTCTTCCAGCGTTCTCTCTTGTTCGTTTACTTTTCAGTACACTCATGCTCCGCATACGTAGGTCCGAGGAAAATACAAAAAGCTGTGTCTTACAAAATGTTTGATGCATTTAAAACCCCAACTGTCTTAGGAAAGGCAGAATTAGTTGCAAATGTAGAATTTCTGTTGCGTAGACTGGCATGGTGTAAGGGGTTCACCACCCTGCTGGGGCAAATGCAATTTCGCCGTATTGCTCACGCGCCGCCTGCGACAGACAGCAACTGCCCTGCAGCAGCGAGCGACTGCAACTGCTGCCGAGGCTGCTCTGACCTGCGACTCGGTTGCAGCAAGGACACTCTGTCGCAGGCAGCGCGTGAGCAATACGTAGAAATTACATTTGCTCCAGCAGGGTGGTGAACTCCTTACTATGGCAAAGAACTGTTTTATTCCACAATTGCAAGGTATGTAGATTTCATCGAGTGCCGGTACGGCAGAAAAGTGACGATTGTGGCAGGAGTACGAAATCAACTGAACGGCTGCGCGGAGCCTCCAAAAAAATAAGGATGAAACAAATCCATAATGTGTGCTTCGCTAGCAAATTTTCGGAAGAATGTGTATCAGCGACCACAGTCATCTTCGGCTCTTTGTTTCCTACTGAAACAATTGCTCGTCAGCACTCCCTGAGGACCTATTTCCAGGTGCAAGCTTAGAAAACAACCCGCTAGATCTACTGCAATGAGGCTGGAAGGCTCCAAACTTTGGCCTGTTGCCAGTTCCCTCTACTAAAGAAGTTGCATTTGGGGATCTGTTGAAAACCGTTTAGCCGGCCGGAGTGGCCGTGCGGTTCTAGGCGCTACAGTCTGGAGCCGAGCGACCGGTACGGTCGCAGGTTCGAATCCTGCCTCGGGCATGGATGTGTGTGATGACCTTAGGTTAGTTAGGTTTAATTAGTTCTAAGTTCTAGGCGACTGATCACCTCAGAAGTTAAGTCGCATAGTGCTCAGAGCCATTTGAACCATTTGAGAACCGTTTACTTCACATGCAGCATAGGAGGTTTTTTCCTGAACGGAAAAAGGCGTGAAATATACCGACGTTTGCACATCTTGCAAATGCCAATTCTCACAGATATTCCTACTGGAATCCCTCTTATTGTCATTGATGACTGTAACATAGAAAATGACATTTCGGAAGGAGGAAGCAGAGATCCGACCGAGGGCATGAATACGAAAGAAATGGAAGAATTGGAGTCAATGTCATATGTCATTTGGACCCTCATCCTCGAAGCGTGCAAAGTAATGATGACGTAAAATGAAGAAAAGCGTATTGTGCATAGCTAAACATTAATATTTTACTCTAAGATACTTTGGCCGGCCAGAGTGGCCGAGCGGTTCTAAGCGCTACAGTCTGGAACCGCACGACCGCTACGGTCGCAGGTTCGAATCCCGCCTCGGGCGTGGACGTATGTGATGTCCTTAGGTTAGTTAGGTTTAAGTAGTTCTAAGTTCTAGGGGACTGATGACCTGAGAAGTTAAGTCCCATAGTGCCATAGAGCCATTTGAACCATTTGATACTTTGTCGTATTGTATCAGTTAACACAATTTTATACAGTCACTACTAAATCAACTTACTGTTGATTGAATTAAGTTTCTTTTTTCTTAATAAGGCAATAACAGACCTAAAGTACTTCTTTTCACAATTACAGTTGTAGAAAAACTTTTGGATCCATATATAACTAAATATATTAGTACTGTACTTTTACTTTCATGGTTTTCAGAACTATGATCTCGATGAAGTGTAGGTCTGGAATTATGCACCAGTAACAAACTTAAAAAATTGAATATTGAAAATTTAATGGAAAAAAATCAGAAAGTTAATTTACAACTAGGTTTTTTGTCACTTTTTTGACTTTATGAAAATATGGTTCTATGCTCTACAACTCCTGTACTGTAAGATTTGACGTTAAGTAGGCCAGTTCTCAGATGCTTCTTTTGTATAGCGACCAAAGAAGGGGTCTTCGCAAAGTGACATTGATGCTTTTTGACAGCGTTCCTATAGGACAATTTGGTGGATAACCAAAGTTTTATTATTCAGTCTATGCAGAATTAAAGCAATTTCTGGAACTCCACTAATTTTTAGAGAGCAAGAATCTAATTTTCTTCGCCTGCTACCCATTCCTGAGAAAAAGCGGTCTAACAGGTGGACAGACAGACGACCAGGAAGAGACGAGGGCAACAAAGTGATCCTATAAGGATTCCAGTTCTACCGAGTGAGGTACGGAACCATAGAAATGAGTGCAAAGTAGTGTGTGTAGAAATACTTTTTTCGACCCTCAGGCGACCGACTTCCTAATCGGGCTTATTACCCGCCACTTTTACAGAATTTACTCAACGATGGATTGCCCGCGGCCGATCTGAGTAGTGAAGTCCGGTCAGTTCAACGCAGGAGCCGCGCGATACGTGAGTGTGCTAGCCTACCGCCCCCCCCCCCCCCCCCCCCCTGCGTGCGTGCGGCCAGTGATGCAGCCGTCAGCAGACGGCCATGTGGAGCACGCAGCCGCCGCCGCCGCCGCCGCCGCCACCGCCTCCTAACAAGCGGCCTCCGCTGTGGACGCCGCCCGCCGCCCGCCGCCTAATGACAAGTTCACGAGGCGCGCAGAGCGCCATAAATCCAGCTCTAATGAGTGGCCGATAGCCGCGTTGCGCAAGCGGCGGCCAGTACACGTCTCGCGGATACGCGTATTTCTCCGGAACGCCTTCGTTCGGTGCGTGAGTCCCCCGGTACGCGCGCCCGCGCGCCCGTCACTTTCGTTATCGATCGGCTGGAAATCGAAAGGGGAAGCCATAGCGTCTGCAGGTGTGTGTGTGTGTGATCAGTCGTTTCCATCACCGCCCGCAATAGCTGTGAGGGGGAAAGTCGTTATGCAGAGCACATTTCGCGTGCGCAACTTTGCCCTCGAAGGCTACCTAGGATTGCATCAGTAACGTTTCTTAACTCGGTCATTTTGGTTTTACGTCTTTCCGCCTCGGTAGTAATGCACTGCAGTATAACAGGCATCCTTAAATCAACGAACTACTGTAGCATGGGATTTAAGTGCAGTGGAGTGCAGACTGGGGGCTGTACAGACGTGCGACTCAATATATTTACACTACTGGCCATTAAAATTGCTACACCACGAAGATGACGTCCTACACACGCGAAATTTAACCGACAGGAAGAAGATGCTGTGATATGCAAATGATTAGCTTTTCAGAGCATTCACACAAGCTTGGCGCCGGTGGCGACACCTACAACGTGCTGACATGAGGAAAGTTTCCAACCGATTTCTCATACACAAACAGCAGTTGACCGGCGTTGCCTGGTGAAACGTTGTTGTGACGCCTCGTGTAAGGAGGAGAAATGAGTACCATCACGTTTCCGACTTTGATAAAGGTCGGATTGTAGCCTATCGCGATTGAGGTTTACCGTATCGCGACATTGCTGCTCGCGTTGGTCGAGATCCAATGACTGTTAGTAGAATATCGAATCTGTGGGTTCAAGAGGGTAATACGGAACGCTGTGCTGGATCCCAACGGCCTCGTATCACTTGCAGCCGAGATGACAGGCATCTTATCCGCACGGCTGTAACGGATCGTGCAGCCACGTCTCGATCCCTGAGTCAACAGATGGGGACGTTTGAAAGACAACAACCATCTGCACGAACAGTTCGACGACGTTTGCAACGGCATGGACTATCAGCTCGGAGACCATGGCTGCGGTTACCCTTGACGCTACATCACAGACAGGAGAACTTGCGATGGTGTACTCAACAACGAAGCTGGGCTCACGAATGGCAAACCGTCATTTTTTCGGATGCATCCAGGCTTTGTTTACAGCATCATGATGGTTGTATCCGTGTTTGGCGACATCGCGGTGAAGGCACATTGGAAGCGTGTATTCGTCATCGGCATACTGGCGTATCACCCGGGGTGATGGTATGGGGTGCTATTGGTTACACGTGTCGGTCACCTCCTGTTCGCAATGACGGCACTTTGAACAGAGGACGTTACATTTCAGATGTGTTACGACCCGTGGCTCTACCTTCATTCGATCCCTGCGAAACCCTACATTTCAGCAGGATAATGCACGGCCGCATGTTGCAGGTCCTGTACGGGTCTTTCTGGATACAGAAAATGTTCGAGTGCTGTCCCGGCCAGCACATTCTCCAGATCTGTCACCAATTGAAAACGTTTGGTCAATGGTGGCCGAGCAACTGGCTCGTGACAATACGCCAGTCACTACTCTTGATGAAGTGTGGTATCGTGTTGAAGCTGCATGGGCAGCTGTACCTGTACACGCCATCCAAGCTCTGTTTGTCTCAATTCCCAGGCGTATCAAGACCGTTATTACGGCCAGAGTTGGTTCTTCTGGGTACTGATTTCTCAGGATCTATGCAACCAAATTGCCTGAAAATGAAATCACGTGTCAGTTCTTGTATAATGTATTTGTCCAATGAATACCCGTAGATCATCTGCATTTCTTCTTGGTGTAGCAATTTTAACGGCCAGTAGTGTATTAACATTCTATATATCGTGCAATGACCACCTTAACGAGACAGAAAACGCTACTATAAACAAAATATTGCCGGCCGCTGTGGCCGAGCGGTTCTCGAAGCCTCAGTCTGGGACCGCGCTGCTGATGCGGTCGCAGGTTCGAATCCTGCCTCGCGCATGGATGTGTGTGATGTCGTTAGGTTTAAGTAGTTCTAAGTCTAGGGGACTGATGACTTAAGATGTTAAGCACCATAGTGCTTACAGCCGTTGAAACCATTTGAACAAAGCCGGCCGGAGTGGCCGTGCGGTTCTGGGCGCTACAGTCTGGAGCCGAGCGATCGCTACGGTCGCAGGTTCGAATCCTGCCTCGGGCATGGATGTGTGTAATGTCCTTAGGTTAGTTAGGTTTAATTAGTTCTAAGTTCTAGGCGACTGATGACCTCAGAAGTTAAGTCGCATAGTGCTCAGAGCCATTTGAACCATGTGAACCATTTGAACAAAATATTCGTTGAGCCTCGAGTAAAATTGAAAAGTGAAAAACACAGAACATCTTCTCTAAATCGTAATAATAATTAATAGAAGCAACAACGGAAGCGTGCAAAACAAATAACTAGGCTAGTTCAAATGGTTCAAATGGCTCTGAGCACTATGGGACTTAACTTCTGAGGTCTTCAGTCCCCTACAACTTAGAACTACTTAAACCTAACTAACCTAAGGACATCACATGCATCCATGCCCGAGGCAGGGTTCGAACCTGCTACCGCAACAGCAGCGCGGTCCCAGACTATACCGCCTAGAACCGCTCTGCCATCCCGGCCGGCTAACTAATCTAATCATGGGATATCTATGCGATGGCAAACTTTTACCTCAAAACTAATTAAACAATTAAATACAGAAGGGAAAGATACTGCAGGACTAAATATAATTAGCGAAGATCAGTGGAAAGAATTTTATAAAACAGATGTCGCAAATAGAAGATGGAGAATTGGAGAAGGAAGAGGAGATCGCATTACGCAAATAGTCTTAAAAAGCATGAAAAGCAGGAAAGCGTATGGCCCAGATGGTATTGATATGGCACTTTGAAAATAGTCGGGTCACTTTTGTGATTTCCGATTATTAGATTTATTTAACGAATGTTGGTGCTCGTGTGAAACCTCAGACTCGTGGAAAACATCGAAAGTAATATCAGTCTTTTAAAAAGGTGAAATATAGAATTGTGAAAATTGTAGAGGAAATAGAGTCCTAAACACAGCCTATGAAATATTTGCAAAAATAATCAATAAATGCATAAGAACCATAACAGAAACTCTCTTATGAGAAGAACATAGGACGATCAAGAAAACGTCGTTCATGTTGTGAAAAAAATTTTTATCATAAAAAGAATTTTAGACAAACGATGAGACGTCAATTTACAGATATACATAACTTCGACTGACTTCAAAAAACCTTTTGCCATTGTAAACAGAAAGAAAAATGGTTCAAATAACTAGGCTAGTTCAAATGGTTCAAATGGCTCTGAGCACTATGGGACTTAACTTCTGAGGTCTTGAGTCCCCTAGAACTTAGAACTACTTAAACCTAACTAACCTAAGGACATCACATACATCCACGCCCGAGGCAGGGTTCGAACCTGTGACCGTAACAGTCGCGCGGTTCCAGACTGTAGCGCCTAGAACCGCTCGGCCTAAACAGAAAGAAACTATGGGACATAATCACTAAAGTTGGACAGCTTAGATACTTTACTGAATGATAATAAAAGTCGATGATAATAAAACTCAAGAAGTCTCTACTAATAACGGACTTAAACTAGGCTGTTGACTATTACCAATGTCACTTAATGTAGTTGTAAGTTATATCAGCAAGTATTGGAGATACGACTTCAATCTGGGTTTCCGTTTAATAGAAATAAATATTTTGATACCCTTATGTATGCAAATGATGTTATGACTTTGGAAGAAAGTGAATATGAGCTTAAAAAAATCAGTGTATAAACTACGTACAGTAGGGAAAAGTGAATATAGCCTTCAGATATCGACATATAAAACTAAAATCATGGCCCACCAAGGCAAATAACACACCTGCTCACAAATAACACACCACTTGAGCAAGTCTCCACCTTTAAATCGAGCGGGGTGGCGCAGAGGTTAGCACACTGGACTCACCTTCGGGAGAACGACGGTTCAAACCACTCATTTAGGTTTTCCGTAATTTTCCTAAATCAATTGAGGCAAATGTCGCGATGGTTCCTTTGAAAGGGCACGGCAGGCTTCCTTCCCTAATCTTGCCCTAATCCGATGAGACGAATGACCTTGCTGTTTGGTCCCGTCCCCTGAATCTACCAACCAATCCATCTTTAATTTTTTTTTTTTGGTTGCATGGGGGCTTAATTAAATATTAATGAAAATACTTTGAAAGGGTCCTGTAGCCACCTTTCATTGCCAACTCTCGTAGTGGTCAAGTCGGCAAAGAGGTTTCCGCTACTTGGGAGAAATCCACCTGCGTTAGGTTGGTGGCGGAAATGGCATCCTGGGGTTTTCCGGTCCACGCGGAGCGTGGAAGAGGCTGGAGAAGCGGGAGGCAGTCTGCCGCCGGTACGGGAAGCGTACACAGCTGTGCTCCAGTTGAAGAAGGGTGAGTTGGACTGACCGCGTGGCGCGTTGTCACATAGAGAGGGGAGCATTTAGCTTTTGGTCACGAATTTCGTCTTATAAAGATTTACTTGCTGGGTTGCAGCAGGGAATGCAAGGCTTTTGTAGACTTTCAGTTTGATTCCCAATGCAGTCTTGACTTTGATCCGTGAGAGGAACGCAGCACAAGGGAGTTGCATATGTTGAAGTGCCCTCGGTTCAGTGTGAATGTTTATGTGCCTACAACTGTGTGTGTATGCTTCTAATCTTTTCCAGATCTTGGTAAATTTTATGTATTTGTGAATTTTCTTTGTCTCATGTGATTAAAATTTGGCCACGGTCCATAGAAATTGTCTCCGCGGACCGAGTGGGCACGCGAGTCTGTTATGAAACGTGTAGTATTTCACAAGCAATTGTACATAGTTAGCATGCAACAGCAGGCTATAGATGCACTACATCAATGTTTTAAGGAATAAATAATTTTGCCTTCAATCTTATCTTGTGTACCGATGTTACGTCGCCGTTACCTTCGCCATTTACCTCGTAGTTTTCCTTGTTGGCCCACCTATAGCGTTTCCATGTGCACAGGTGTAGTGATTAGTGTCCCTTTTTCTATCTGAAACAAATGCTCTGGAATAGATCGTGTTTTCACGAATCTTGCTGCAGGCTGCACTTGCGCATGGTGTTCACGCCCTTTTTATTTTACTCAATATTTGATTCACGGGAAAAATGCCTGGATCATATTAATAACTACATCCCATTCTTTATCAATGACTTTACAATGAATGTTCTTTTGTGAGTTTTTCTTATTAATAAATTAAGTAATTTTCCGACTCAGTGCTACTTCTTCTTTGTCGTGTGGCTAGAGTTGGTGGCGACCCTATCTTTTATATTGATTTCAGTGTCAAGTAGCATTTTCTTATTCAAAGTGCGCGTGGCTCTTTTAGCTATCAGGATACATTCAAAGGGCGCTTCATGCTTCTTGCACATAGCGTCCTTATATTCACGCTACTTTTATTCACGCTACTTATATTCACGCTACTTACACATGGCTTACCCTGCTCACGGATTTCGGTAAACCTGGAATCTTCTGATGCGCAGTGAGGATTAGTTATTTTCGGTTGGATGTGCTAATTGGTATATTGTCTTTCTGTGACACAGAATTTACGTGAATTTATGATATAGGTGTGCATTTTCTTACATGTTTTATCTTGTATATGTATTGCTGTATAGATATTGTGATTTAGTATTCAATTGTGTTACAAGTGTGTTGACTCTTGTCCTGTGGCGTGTATCGGTGTCATATAGTAAATCTTGGGTGCTTTGTGGGGACTGTGAGTCCATTAGGAGACTTTGGCATTATTCTTGTTGTATTTTGGAGCACGGATTAACTATCCTTATGATGGAGACGCGTAGCAGTTCAGGGTGCCGCGATCGGAAAAACCTGCCAGACAATAACCCTGAACAAGGACGAGGTCAAAACGTCGAGTCCGACCAGGAACGAAACGCGGAAAACGCAAATATAAGTGTTGTCCATCCTGAGCCCGCTGTAGTGATTTCGAATCATTCGATAGATGCAAATTCATTACAGGCTATGCTACGACAATTACTAGACAGTAATAAAAAACAAGCAGATGAAATTAGGAGGCATATCGAGGAAGCGAATAAAAGATTGACTAGTGAAATAGTACAGGGTGTTGGGGAGAAACTGGCGATCATTGACCAACGCATCTCCGCCTTAGAAGAGGGGCACCAAGTCATTAGCAAGCGGGTGATGGAGCAAGAAGAAAGGTTCGCTGGGAATATACGTGTACTAGCAGAACAATGCCAGAGTGAACAAGCGGCTCTTGAGTCCCGAGTAGGACGAAATTCCGCCAGGGATCTCCGCGCGTTAGCAGAACAATGCCAGAGTGACCATGCGGCTCTTGTGTCCCGAATAGAGGACACTGCGGCTAAGTGTCCGGTCCACCTTAGCGCGCAGGTAGAAACCCTCAGCCAGGCGATAATAGCTCTCGAGCGAGAGCAAGGGCTTACGCAAACAAAGCAAGACACGGCCCACGGAGAGATGCGAGAAGAAATAGCCAGGATCTCAGACGCAGTGGCGCGTAAGTCTGACAATAATAGGGAAACGATTACCTCGTCATCAGCGGATGCAGACGAAATACGGTCGATAACGAAATGTCGGCGTGGACAGTGTGAAATAAAAATAAAACAAAGAGGGGTTACCGAGGGAATATGTGAGCGCATTGCCCGTTTAGAACTTCACCTAAAAGGGTTAAAGGCCAATGAAGTTGAAAGAAATGAACGAAAGGGCCATTATTCCGACGATGATTCCGGGAACGATGGCGAATTTGATCATCGTCATGATCACGGATCTCGTACCAGGTGGGAACGGCGCGGATCCCCTCAGGAACGTTCGCCAAGGGAAACTCACGAATTTGACTTTAAACATTTTCTGACCGTGAGGAAGTTTGAAGTCTTCTGTAACTCGGCTACGGGGATTCACCCGCGGGCCTGGTTACAGCAGTTCGAGTTCTCCCTCCCTCCTACGTGGCCCAGTGCGCACAAAATAGAGTATATGTGCGGCTACCTCGAAGGTGAGCCAGCGGCGCGGATGAGGTCAATTGCACGCAATTGCTACACTGTTGGGGAGTTTCGTCAACACTTCCTGTCGATCTATTGGTCAGTGGCAGTGCAAAGTCGTGTAAAACACGGACTCATTATGCTACCAGAGTTAAACAGGTCAAAATTCTCCAGCCCTGGGCAGATGTTCGAGCACATGCTGCAGGCGAATGAACATCTTGACGATCCTTATGGACCTGCGGAAATTATTCGTATTTGCCTGGGAAAGTTTCCAATGCAGTTGCGGCACGTTATCCTTGCAGGGCGATGTAAGGATGACGTAGAGGGTTTTCGCCATCTTCTTTTAGAGCTTGAGTGCGATGCGAATGGCACCACGCAGAATTACGGTCAGAGCGCCTACGAGCAGCGGCCGCGCAAGCGAAGCCGCAGCCGTAGAGACAGGTGGCAATACAGACGTAATGGGTCGCCTGAGAGTTACAGAATGCGCGAGCGTTGGCAGCGTCGCGACTCCTCATGGAACGCGGGCAGAACGAACTATGCCAATGGTCATCATTCGCCTAGAGGAAATCAAAGACACCCGCGGGAGTATAGAAGATATGGTAATGAGCAGAGATTTAGGCGCAATTACAGCGGACCTAGCAACGGTAGTCGTGACCGACCACAGAATAATTATCGAACAAGCAACAACAGGGGTGCCGTAAACAGTACGGGTGGTCCGCCAGTGGGTGTTGAAATTCGTCCCGCAAACCCGCGGCACAATCCGACAAATGCCTCTAATCAAAGGGATGAATGACTGTTGGCTGGCTCGGTTGGCGTCAAACTTAATGAGGACCGGTGCTATTGTTGATACTGATGTGCATTTGAAAAAGGAAGACGTTATTATGGAAGATTTGTTGAGGGAGGGCCACAGTATTGGTGTGCCTGCGGTAAACCCAGTCGTGCCTGTTTAATACATTTACAGTGTATATTTTCCAATGTTTTGATTCACACTGGGGTGATTAAAATTAAAGTGTATATTTTCTGTGTATTGTAAAGGGTCCCCCAACATGTGTGTAGTTATTTCTTTTGTCAGCAGAAAGGAGTAGTGTTGTGCAGTTTCAAAACATCTGAATGTGAATGATTATGAGGCTCATATGAAGCGTTTCCTATTACAGTAAGATGGCTTTCGTTCTTTGATGACTAAAAAGGTATCGGGTGTGTTGGGGTGGCGAGTCAATGGTCGTAAGGTAATTCTTGATGATAAATTACAGTTTTAGTGTTCTTATTCCCCTTAGGTGAGCATGATTCAGTGAGATTTTTTCAAATGTACTGCGATGTTAATGAAGCAACTTGGTGACTTGTAGGTGAAGGACTTGTGTATGAAGGGAGATTAATAGTGTTTGATTTTCAGAGTTGCCATCTTATAAGATATTTGGAAAGTGTAACTTGCCGTCACATACTACTAGGTACGGTTGAGGACACCAGGGTGTGAAACCCCAGAAGATGTATATGGAAACAGCTTATAAACTCAAGCAGCTTGATATTTAATAGAGAATCAATGCGACTACCTCCAAGCTAAAATAACATGACGGTAGGTGAGGACCCCTGGGGACATGTGGTGAGTAATTGTGTAATCATTATGAGTATCTTATGATAGCAGTAAGTTGGGTACTCATGGCCCTGGACAATGGATTTCTTTTGACAGTATTTTTTTATGTACTTATAGGACGAAGTGTTTATGTGTTTGCTAATAGGATAGGATGATTTTTATTTTCATTTTTATGCCCACTGACCTTTTGCATTAGTCTGATGAATAGATGTTGAAACATTTACCATTCCAGATGTGACTTGAATGAACCTTCTGTGTCTCATTAATCATAACTTTTATTATGCAATGTCCATAGAAAAGAAGTCTCGGAAATTTTTCACAGATCAGCAGACATGTTCTGCAAACCTTGGAGGAGCAGTCAATGAACAACGATATGGGTATTGGTGTTGAAAGGAATATTTTGTTTATATGTGGGAATTGTAGTCGGGCTATATGGTGATGGTGACTAGTACGAGCTGTGTAGATTGTGTGTGAGAGCGTAGTTAGGAGTAGGTAGAGTTTTGTGTCTGTAGCTAGCAGCGGCGCCAAATCCTATCCAAATCCTGACCAAACCTTGTACAAGATCTACCCTGAGTGATTGACAGCAGATGTAATGCTGGAACTATATTTTATAAAAAGGATTTTTTGTTTGTTTGAATATTGGTTATTTAATTTTCTTCATTGTTTTTTTATTAGTAATGTTAAGAAGGCCCTTTTTGTCAAGTTAATTTTGGGCACTATTCCATGTATTGATCAGGAGTGAGAAACTCCGAAGATTTTGTGGTAATCTGTACACATGATATTTTGTAACGATCCCTGTGAGCGCAGTTCTTAAGTGGGTGCAAGGCCGCCTAGGGAGCCTCCGCATCAGAAAGCACAGGGCTTGGTCCACCGGCAGGCGTTGCAGAACCCTGGTATCAACGGCGAAGCAGTGATGCGGCGAGCGGTCACAGCTGTTTCCCCGTCAGAGGGGAGGGGACGCTGGTCTTCCCCCAGGCGCAGGCTCACACCGGAGCCCGCAGGCGTGTCACCACGGCAGCGCCAGCTGATGGCCGGCGTTCCACCCCATGCGCTAGTCATCTGACAAGCGAAAGGGAAAGTATGACGCACACCAGGCGAGGCCGCCGATGCCTGAGCGCCGCTAGTCCAGACGGCTGCTGCGGTGAGGTAACGCCCACTGCCCGGAGGGACGCGGGTCCCACCACTGACGCATCAGCTGAGACGGTGCAAAGAGGTGATAAGCGGGTCTCAAGCCCGACACCCGCACGAGTTTACGTCGACCTCGATGCGACGCAGAAGAGCGCGTGTCTCCCCATTGACACGACGGGAGACGGGGGCGTGTGTCGGTAAAACACATTCCTCCACAACACACGGACGACGACCGCCAAGCCGCCTTCTCGATGATGAGGCAGGGCCCACAAGTGGCGATGTCCTGCAAATCTGCAACGCCGAACCATCCCACAGTATGGACGCAGAGGGTGGAAACGGGCACGAGGCAACGTCGCGGGGTGCTGTCTAGGATGAACAAACTGGGTTACAACGGACGTTACAATCAACGCCGCTGCGAATTCCCCAGTTCAGTGTTGTGGTCCCCTAGTAGCTTATCCTCCAAGTCGCCTTTAGAAGAGACGCCCACCCCAGCACCTAAAGAGAATACCCAGTGAAACAACCAAGTGGCGAAACTGAAAAATGACAGCGTGTCAACGAGTTGATTTCTGGATGTGTTTTTGTACTCATGTCTTATTTTCCATAGGTGATTATTTACCAGCTGTCATACCACTGGGTTCATTAATGATTTTGTATCACAGTATTTGTTGTGAATATTGTATTTTGCACTTTCACTTGCATGTTTT
Source organism: Schistocerca cancellata (assembly GCF_023864275.1). Classification (NCBI taxonomy): domain Eukaryota; kingdom Metazoa; phylum Arthropoda; class Insecta; order Orthoptera; family Acrididae; genus Schistocerca; species Schistocerca cancellata. The sequence goes on from NC_064627.1 coordinate 1,146,802,941, forward strand.
TATATATGTCAGCACCAGATGATACTGCTTTGGTTCGTGATAATGATTTTGCATCATTGTATTTGTTTATATATTTATATATATTATGTACCTGTTCACCTATGTCTCTATGTTAACTTTTGATAGTTGGTTAAAGCAATTTTAAAATAATATCTCATGGTTGTGGTCGTAATAGGTCAGATGACATGATGTTAGCGTAGTATATCACGCGTAATTTAATTTGTTCTGTTTGCTTTGCGGACCGCATGAGGTCACAATTATTGACTAAGGTCAGATAAAACTCACTTGGATATAAGAGATTAATCAACTCCTTTGTGCTGCTGTTTACTGTTGCAATTGTTACTCGTTAGGGTATGTTTGTTTCGAAGACTGTTGGCGAATCTCCTAGCATGGCGAGAAAATTCGCGGCACAGTCTTCTCCGGGACGTTTGGGGTGATGAAAGGGTCCTGTAGCCACCTTTCATTGCCAACTCTCGTAGTGGTCAAGTCGGCAAAGAGGTTTCCGCTACTTGGGAGAAATCCACCTGCGTTAGGTTGGTGGCGGAAATGGCATCCTGGGGTTTTCCGGTCCACGCGGAGCGTGGAAGAGGCTGGAGAAGCGGGAGGCAGTCTGCCGCCGGTACGGGAAGCGTACACAGCTGTGCTCCAGTTGAAGAAGGGTGAGTTGGACTGACCGCGTGGCGCGTTGTCACATAGAGAGGGGAGCTTTTAGCTTTTGGTCACGAATTTCGTCTTATAAAGATTTACTTGCTGGGTTGCAGCAGGGAATGCAAGGCTTTTGTAGACTTTCAGTTTGATTCCCAATGCAGTCTTGACTTTGATCCGTGAGAGGAACGCAGCACAAGGGAGTTGCATATGTTGAAGTGCCCTCGGTTCAGTGTGAATGTTTATGTGCCTACAACTGTGTGTGTATGCTTCTAATCTTTTCCAGATCTTGGTAAATTTTATGTATTTGTGAATTTTCTTTGTCTCATGTGATTAAAATTTGGCCACGGTCCATAGAAATTGTCTCCGCGGACCGAGTGGGCACGCGAGTATGTTATGAAACGTGTCGTATTTCACAAGCAATTGTACATAGTTAGCATGCAACAGCAGGCTATAGATGCACTACATCAATGTTTTAAGGAATAAATAATTTTGCCTTCAATCTTATCTTGTGTACCGATGTTACGTCGCCGTTACCTTCGCCATTTACCTCGTAGTTTTCCTTGTTGGCCCACCTATAGCGTTTCCATGTGCACAGGTGTAGTGATTAGTGTCCCTTTTTCTATCTGAAACAAATGCTCTGGAATAGATCGTGTTTTCACGAATCTTGCTGCAGGCTGCACTTGCGCATGGTGTTCACGCCCTTTTTATTTTACTCAATATTTGATTCACGGGAAAAATGCCTGGATCATATTAATAACTACATCCCATTCTTTATCAATGACTTTACAATGAATGTTCTTTTGTGAGTTTTTCTTATTAATAAATTAAGTAATTTTCCGACTCAGTGCTACTTCTTCTTTGTCGTGTGGCTAGAGTTGGTGGCGACCCTATCTTTTATATTGATTTCAGTGTCAAGTAGCATTTTCTTATTCAAAGTGCGCGTGGCTCTTTTAGCTATCAGGATACATTCAAAGGGCGCTTCATGCTTCTTGCACATAGCGTCCTTATATTCACGCTACTTTTATTCACGCTACTTATATTCACGCCACTTACAACTTTTCTTATTTTTTTTTTTTTGTAGCTGTATATCTGATTACGCTGTGTCTCGTAAACGGTTGGCCCTGACTAGTTTTAGTACGCAATCTGACTGCATAGAATAACAACAAACAATGAAAGAAAATTTTCGTTAACACAGTTAATTAATTAAGTCCCCAGCAACTATAAAATCTTCGAAGCCAACAAAGCACAAGTGTAGCTGTTCTGTATGTGGTAGTATGACTCAATGCACATCTGGCACGGTTCTTCTTCAACAAGACAAGAATTTTTAAATACCAATTATACTGACGTGATAAAAGAAAATTAGAAATACTGTAATTGCGTATGGAAAGCAGAATTACACTCTAATACAATAACACAAGCCAGATGCTTTGTTGACTGAACCTGTAATGATGCATTATTTGAGATACAGAAATATTAAAAAGAAAGAACAGGGAATTTGTTACCTTCATATATATTGACGAAAAGCACTCAGATCATTACAGTATCTCCGTTGGAATAACATCTGCTATCTCTCCCATCAAATAGCTGCATAAAACATGGAACAAACACTCACTACTACCATATCTCAATAACTCTCCACTACATCTGAACAAGAAGTGTCCACAACAACGTCTCGGCAAGAACTGCCTGCCGCTACTTCTCAGTAATCACTGCCAGTGGAACAAAACTCTCTGGCGCGATCTCTGGCGCTGTGGCTCAGTGTAGCCACCTTTCATGATCTTACTTAAGCTATGAGACAAGAACATAGATCAATTAGTATCAATCAATATGGACAATAATACACGAAGTATTCCAGAACAAACTATGCGAGGGAACAAAATTAAAATTTTACCAAACCATTTTTGTATCCCGCCTGGAAGGAGGCCCGTGGGTCTGCTCCTGTAAACTGAAGGGTAGGCCGAATGTAGGTAGTGGGTGGAAGCAGGAAAAGGTGAAAATGCTTCGGTAATGAAATTAGGTTACAACTCTTTTATTTAACTTTGCGTACAGAGGAGCACGTAGGTGCGAAGCCGTTCATCCATGAAATCTAACAGCTACCAGCAGTTGGACAAATTATCAGTGAAGTAACACAGTCTGTAATGGCTAGCCCCCTATGAAGTAGAAGCAATGTTGCTAGGTCGTCTCCTCGGAATCCAATGGGCTGGATCTGGAGAGGAGCTCGTAGATCTGCACAGAGACGGCTAGAGGGAGCTGTCGTCGGTGTCGGTGTCGCAGTGCCAACCTAAGAACTTGCACCTAGGCTGTGGCGTCGTAGCTATCGATACCACAACCACGGTTAGCATTTATTATTGTATCGAAGTGAGTCAGCAATCCCTCAAAAAACGCGATAAAAGTAAACTACAAGCATCGCAAATGAGACTTCTGAAGAAAGCGAGAGGTATTACCAGGCGACCTATAAGAAATGAAGATATTAGGACTGAACTTGATACTGATAATATTAATTAATTAACTTATGGATGTAATTTCAATGAATATAATAAATATAATACACACTTGCTCAGAAAAAAGAAACGGAACACCTTGAACGGCTAGAGTTAGGACGTTCACATTCACAGGACAAGTACATTAGTGTGTTCTGCAGACACGATTAGCATTTGAACCACGTCGGCCCGCAGTTTCAGGATCAACGTCGATATCCCGGCGCGACGCCAGCTGTCTGTAAAATTTGGCCGCGGCTCTCACCGTCGCCTAAGACCGAAGGTAATGGATCAGCGTGATCTGTGCAGACGTGCGGGATGCTCCGTGGACCTAAGGGCGAACCATACCGACAAGTCAGTCAGTTTGAAAGAGGGTGCGTTATTGGCATGAGAGGATGTGATGCGCCCATCCGGGAAATTGCTGCTCATGTGGGACGAAGTGTTTAGGCAGTGCAACGGGTGTGTGCTGAATCGTCCACGGAAGGCCATACGAGGTGCATTCAAGTTCTAAAACGTCCGATTTTTTTTCTAATTAATTACTCACCCGAAATCGATGAAACTGGCGTTACTTCTCGACGTAATCGCCCTGCAGACGTACACATTTTTCACAACGCTGACGCCAAGATTCCATGGCAGCGGCGAAGGCATCTTTAGGAGTCTGTTTTGACCACTGGAAAATCGCTGAGGCAATAGCAGCACGGCTGGTGAATGTGCGGCCACGGAGACTGTCTTTCATTGTTGGAAAAAGCCAAAAGTCACTAGGAGCCAGGTCAGGTGAGTAGGGAGCATGAGGAATAACTTCAAAGTTGTTATCACGAAGAAACTGTTGCGTAACGTTAGCTCGATGTGCGGGTGCGTTGTCTTGGTGAAACAGCACACGCGCAGCCCTTCCCGGACGTTTTTGTTGCAGTGCAGGAAGGAATTTGTTCTTCAAAACATTTTCGTAGGATGCACCTGTTACCGTAGTGCCCTTTGGAACGCAATGGGTAAGGATTACGCCCTCGCTGTCCCAGAACATGGACACCATCATTTTTTCAGCACTGCCAGTTACCCGAAATTTTTTTGGTGGCGGTGAATCTGTGTGCTTCCATTGAGCTGACTGGCGCTTTGTTTCTGGATTGAAAAATGGCATCCACGTCTCATCTATTGTCACAACCGACGAAAAGAAAGTCCCATTCATGCTGTCGTTGCGCGTCAACATCGCTTGGCCACATGCCACACGGGCAGCCATGTGGTCGTCCGTCAGCATTCTTGGCACCCGCCTGGATGACACTTTTCGCATTTTCAGGTCGTCATGCAGGATTGTCTGCACAGAACCCACAGAAATGCCAACACTGGAGGCGATCTGTTCAACTGTCATTCGGCGATCCCCCAAAACAATTCTCTCCACTTTCTCGATCATGTCGTCAGACCGGCTTGTGCGAGCCCGAGGTTGTTTCGGTTTGTTGTCACACGATGTTCTGCCTTCATTAAACTGTCACACCCACGAACGCACTTTCGACACATCCAGAACTCCATCACCACATGTCTCCTTCAACTGTCGGTGAATTTCAATTGGTTTCACACCACGCAAATTCAGAAAACGAATGATTGCACGCTGCTCAAGTAAGGAAAACGTCGCCATTTTAAGTATTTAAAACAGTTCTCATTCTCGCCGCTGGCGGTAAAATTCCATCTGCCGTACGGTGCTGCCATCTCTGGGACGTATTGACAACGAACGCGGCCTCATTTTAAAACAATGCGCATGTTTCTATCTCTTTCCAGTCCGGAGAAAAGAAATCGGAGGCCATAGAACTTGAATGCACCTCGTAGAACACGACGAGATGGGTCAGGTCCCAGCGCCCAGACCACCCCCCAGAGAAGATCGGCACCTCTTTCGAATGGCATTGCCGACAGATCTGCGTCCTCCTCTGCTCTGGCGGAACGGTCGAACTGTTTGACACACCGTACACTGTCAGGGGCGCCGGTCCGTCGCCGTTATTTACGGGATTGGTTACGCGCGCGTCGTCCACTTTTCCGCCAACCTTTGACGAACGTGCAGAAAGATGCTAGACGGCAGTCGTGCATGGGACGATGTCACCGGGAAAAGTAATAGGAATGGCATCAGACTCGACGAATCCAGGTTCTGCTTGTTTGAAAATGATGGACGCATTTAGGTTCGTCGCAGACAGGGGCAGGGGCGTCAAAGTGACTGCATTCGCACAAGACATACAGCGCCAACTCGAGGCTTTATGGTGTGGGGTGCTGTTGGGTACAGCCACAATTCACAGCTGGTATGTTTCCAGGGCACTGTGATCAGTGTGACCTACGTGAATGACATCCTGCGACCCGTAGCCCTACCCTTCCGGTACATCATCCCAAACGCTATTTTTCAGCAAGGCAATGCATGACCACATGTTGCTACACGAACACGTGCCTTCTTGGTGTCCCCTGGCCCGAAAGATCATCAGAATTGTCGTCAATCAAAAATGTGTGGGATTCTGTAAAATGATGGGAGCTCTGACCCAGTGCCAACAACCACAGATAAACTTTGGAACCAGGTGAATGCATCACGGATGACTATACCACAGGACGCAATTCGCGCCTTATAGACGTCATGCCATCATGCCTGTAACAAATTGTCGGGGCGCTTGGCAGACCCTGTGCCTGCTAGGCAACAGGGAGCACGTTGAACCGAGGAGACTGAAATGCTAGTCATTTCTGCATATCATACTAACGTACGTGTCCTGTGGATATGAACGTCCTATGTCTAGTTGTTCAAGGTGGTCTGTTTCTTTTTCTGGACATTCGTGTTTTAATCAAAAGATTGAAGAAAATAAAACATTATTATTACTCTAGGTCACAATGGCTACGTTTGTCAACCGTGACTGTGTGGGATAATTATTTATTTCTAATTTCTGCTACCAGTCACTTTTCTATTTTGTGTTTAATCTAACACAATACAAAGCGTTTCGAACATGTTCCGTTAATCTTCAGGCATACATAAATATACATACAGAAAAATGTTACTTAAAAATAAACAGTCTTGAACTAGATTAAACTAGAACTCTTTGGTCATTGTTCGTTACTGTAGCGGCTGGTGTGACATTCTTTAGAAAATCACTTTCCAAAATCAACATACTGAAGTACTGAAATACTTAGATGCTAAAGCACACAATTTTATTTTGAACATTTCACTTCAAAAGTCTATAAAACAGGGTACTCGGATTAATCAAACACCAAGAAGGAACCCTGTATATATATATATATATATATATATATATATATATATATATATATATATATAGGCATTTCACTTCAAAAGTCTATAAAACAGGATACTCGGATTAATCAAACACCAAGAAGGAACCCTGTATATATATATAGGATGAAATAACGGGGTGAACCAGTTTCTTTAACGTTCAAGAATAATTTTTAAAACACAGTTTAAATTAATGGTTCGTGCTGTACAAAAGTAAAATACAAAAAAAATATCTGGTGGCTGTAGGCTTGGGTGAGGCGAACAGTTACGACGGCTACACCACCCACAGTATGGCCTGCAAGTATCTTGCTTTATGGGCTCAATTTCTCTTCTTGGGGTCGTTCAATTTTACATGCAGTAGCCGAACAACTCGCAGGTATGCCGTAAGCCGTTTTCAGTCTTCATCCGAGGAAAGTTTGTGCAAATTTGCAGGAAAAACTTCTCCTGCTCCACAAGAGTGTTGCCTAGATCACTGCTGTCTACAGACTGCGCGCCAATTCTCCCTTGACACCTTTTCCACTCCCTGGAGCCACTGGTTTGTACATAACACCTATTTCTTATATTGTCCCTAATCGTGACCATTTCTTACAATTGTCAAATTTACATCAACATGAACACTTTATACACACAAATAATTTTAAATACAAATGCCAACAGAAAATTATTCGACGTAATAAACTTTTTACATGGTATTTTTCATACATTACTCACTCACAATGCAAAGAACTGCAATCTCCAGTATAGTACACTTTGCTTTACATACACAAAAAAACATAGTACCAATATGCGAAAATTTTAAAGCAAAAAATTATCAAAGATATTGATGAACCATACGCAAATAGTGTTATACACTCACTTTAATAACCTGAAATGAGGCCAGAATGACTGATATGGTAAATACAAGGGCACTAAGTCAATCAACGGAAAGCAATATATCATATAAAAATTACCAACAGCAATTACCAACATAAAATCAAACCCTTGTTTCCACCACAAATGTTTGCAGTTACTGAGTGATAAATAATTTTATGATACGCCATACGTCCAGTAATGGCACTGCACAGTATCCGTCATCGCGACAAACAATGAATATTACATTGCTGTTAAATATTCTATAATATTAAGTTTATCTGTGTAATGTTGTCTAACAGTAGGTACCATTCTCCACAGCTACACTGATAAAATGAAGCAGTATATAGTTACTACTGAATGACAAAGTGGAAGATTTTTGGGAAATGCTAGAACACGAAACATCCTATTACCAAAAGAACATATAAGAATTATAGTGGGTGACTTTAATGCACAAGTTGGCAAAGAAATAAAATTTAAATCAGTAGTTGGAGAATATCCAGTACATGCAAAAAACCAACAGAAATGGGGAAAGATTCATAGATTTTCGTAAACAATTTAATCTGAAACTAATGTCGACATGTTTCAGGAAACTTGCAAGGAAAAAAAAAACGTGGGTATCACCTAATCCAATTCAAGGTGAATATCAGTTGGACCATGTGGCAATAACGACTCACAACTACAAGGAAATCTTGGATGTCAGAGTGAGGAAGGGCCTAAACATAGACTCAGACCATTATATGACTGAACCATTATCTGAACCGAACAAACCTAAACCAAAACCAAGATTTCCAAGAGTAAACACTAAATATCTCGTGCAAAATCAGGACAAATTCTGTGATATACTAAACACAAGAAAAGCGGACGATTGGGAAGAAATTAAAAAAACAATGCTAGAGTCAGTTAAAGAAATGTAACAACCACGAAGAATACCAAGATACAGATAGTGGAATGAGCTGTGTGATGAAGCAGTTGACAATCGACTAAAGGCATGGAAAAATGGAACAGTAATAAGAAACATGAATACTGGGAAAAGTTTAAAGAAGAAAGGAAAGAGAGAGCAAAAATCATCAGATCAGTGAAAAGAAAATATGACAAAGACAGATTAGAAGAAGTGGATTCAGACTTTAAAAGGAACAACACTAAAGACTTCTATAAGATTTTCAGAGAAGTTTTAACAGTATTCGAGTCACCAAGTTTACATTAAAGTTAAATTGGAAAAATGGTTTTAAGCAATAAAGAGAACTGCAAAATTTTATCTGAATACTTTGAAAATCTATTAAATTGTGAAGAGCCTAATGACAGATTACAATTTTAAAAACCACAACATGAAAATCCACCATCGGAACCACCTACAGTAGATGAAATGGAAAAGATTACCAAAGCATTGAAGAATAACAAAGCACCAGGAGAGGATGGGTCAGTAGCAGAAATGTGGAAACTAGGGGGCTTATGCGCATGGCAGAAGACTCACAACGTAATTAAAGACATTTGGACAAAAGGAATCATTTTCCTCTGTTGCCGAATGGTTCATGTGTCGGGATGTGTCCTATCAACTGATCTGCTCTTTTAATCAAATCGTGCCATGTGTTATGGACAGGCCGCCCTGTAAGTGTCAAGGTGGTCACCTCAGGATGGTGACCAGAGCGCAGAATGTGAGGGGCCATTTCCGCGGGTATCTTGATATCAGAATAGCAACCAAATCATCGCTGTACTTTGTTTACCAAGATGCTGTAAGCATCCAGAACTGACGTCTCGATGGTCTTTGATGACCTGGGTGACAGTGCCAGCCACAGCACAACACTGGACAGCATGCTGGCGATGCGTGGGCAGATTCGCTGCATCAACAACCCTGTGATGCACGGCCAGTTGGTGAACCACCAACAGCAAGACAAGGAAACTCCAGAAATACAGCAGCCCTAAAAGAGCAGGTGAGAGTCTTGCCAGGATGTGGACTGTGCACCCGGGACTCCTTGAAGACAACCAGGATTCTTCTGATGACAACGGGAGGGAAACCACAGAATGGAGTAGCTGGTAAGATCAGGCCTTGGAGTGGCCCATAGACCACCCGCAAACCGAGGAGGCAGGTGGTGAAGATGAGGCTAGGTCACCCACACGACTGGTATGGAGTACGTCTTGGCACAGGTTTCAGCTGAGTCATATGCTATTGTTGGGCTGGAGTGGGCAGTCTTTATACTCTCTCTGCCGGGATCTGTTACGACAAGGCGCTGCTGTTGAGCCAACAAACCACAGCGTGAGTTAACCCCACACACCACTACACCAAACTGGTGTCTTGCACTAACACGAGTAGGTGCACAGATTATGAAGTCTGCTAGGTCGGTGTTGGTGCAACACATAAATTCCTTTTGTCCCCATTTTATCTCCTAGTTAGCGATTCACACTACCCATCTAATCTTCAGCATTATTTTGTAGCACAGCATTCCCGTTCCTCGTCTCAACTCTTTATCGACCACGTTTCACTGTCGTACACTCCAGACAAATATTTTCAGGACAGAGTGCTTTACATTTAAATTTTAACGCATTTTAATTCATAAATGGAGCCTGCATTTTATGTTCTCTCTACTACTGACCTTGATAGTTATTCTTCGTTCAAATAACATAATTCATCTATTACTTTTTGTCCCAAGTCTTAATCTAATTCCCTCAGCATCGCTTGATTTAACTCGATGGCAACCCGTTAGCATATTTTTACTTATGTTGATGTTAAGCTTGAAAGAAACGTTCTTCCAAACCATTGCCGTCTCTAACAGAGTTACAGTTTCATCTACGCTGGCGCAATGTAAAGACTGAATAACATCGGGTATAGATTACAACTCTGTCTCACTCCCTTCTCAACTACTGCTTCCCTTTCATGTCATTCAACTCTGTATTATATCCTTGCTGCCTTCAAAAGTTAGATAGTATAGCCCAGTCAACATTGTTAAAAACATTTCTCTACAAATGCTATAAACGTAAGTTTGTTGTTCTTCAGCCTACTTGTTAGGATAAGGTGTAGGATCAGTACTGCTTCATGAGGTCCTCTATTTCTTCGAAACAAAAAATTATCTTCCCGAAGGTCAGCTTCTACCAGCTTTTCCTTACTTCTGTAAATGTTTCATGTCATTTTTTTCGCGACCATGACCTATTAAAGTGATGGTTCAGCAGTACTCTCAACTTCCGGCACCTGAATTCTTCGTAATTCGAACTGTTGTATCCTTCCTGAAGTCTGAATGTATTTCCGCTTTCTCATTTACTTTGGGCACTCTGTGGAACAGATCTGTCAGGCTGGCTTTCCAAAGCACCTCAGTAATCGTGAGCGAAAGTGGTCTACTCGAGGGCCCACTTCCCCACTTAGCTCTTTCAGTGTTGTACCAAGTTCTTCTCACAGTATCGTATCACGCATTCTTCTTCACCTACTTCTTCTATTTGTATAACATTGTTCTCAAGTTTGTTGCAATTATGTAGACGATCTGTATATTTTTTACACTTTTCAGCTTTCACTTCTCTGTTTAGTACTTGGTTTGCCATCTGACCGCTTGATAATTGCTTCCCTTTTCTCCAAAGGTTCCTTTGATTTTCTTATATGTGGCATCTACCTTTCCGCTAGTGATACACGTTTCTACAGCCTTGCGTTTTATCTCTAGCCATTCTTGCTTAGCCATTTTTCCCTTTTCTGTCAATTTTTTCAAACGTCTGTATTGCCTTTTCCAGGCTTCATATTCTCCATTTCTAAGGTTTTTTTTCCCTTTCATCAATTGAATTCAGTATTTGCTGTGTTGTCTAAGAATTTCTGCTAAGCCTTTTCTTTTTTACCTATGAGATTCTCTACTACCTTCAGTGCTTCATCTATCGAAACTACCTACTCGTCTTCTTTTGTATTCAATTCCCGTGTTTCAGTTCAAAGTTTCCAAATGCTCCCTTTGAACCTTTCAGCAACCTCTGCTTCTTCCAATTTATGCATCTCACAACTTCATTTTCTACCTTTTTGCCATTTCATTACTTACCTGCCCTTGGAAATGCTTTACAATTCAAAATCTAGTTCCGAAATCGCTTTGTTATCATTACCTAATCAGAAACTTTCCATTGTCCCCATTTCTTTTCCACCTATACAACCTTCTTTTATAATCCATGAACCAAGAGTTAACGATTATTAAGTTGTTCTATGTGCAGAATGCTGCCAGGTTGCTTTCTGTTTCATTCGATGTCCATGTTCTCTACTATTTTTGCTTCTCATCCTTTTCCTACTGTCGGATTTCTGGTACCAAACACAATCAGGTTTTCGTCTCACTTAACTATATTAATAATTTCTTTCATCTCATCACACAGTCTTTCAACTGATTCTTCGTCTGCGAAGCTAGAGCTATTGATTTGTACTGCTTCGTTGTCGTTGGCTTCGTGTCTGTTTTGGATACCATAATTCATTGACTATGCTGTTGGTACTAAGTTACCCACATTCCTGTTTCCTTACTCATTATTAGGCCTACTGACCAGAAGTCCTGTTTATCCTCCCATCACACTACGACATATCCATTTCCCCATTTACATTCTGTAACTTAGGTGCACGATTAAGGGATCTAACATTCCACGCTCCAACTTGTAAAATGCATGCTGCGCTTTTCTTAATGACGACATCCTCCTGAGTAGTCCGCGTGCTGATATCCGAAAGGGGGAATACTATACCTCCGGCTTATTTTACCCAGAAGGATTAAGCCATACAGTAGAGCGGCATGCCCTCGGAAGAAAAAAGAGCTGTATTTTCCTCTGTAGTTTACTCTTGCTTTAAGCCGTTCGCAGTACCAACACAGCAAGACCATGTTGACTAATTTTAGAAGGCCAGAGCAGTCGATCATCCACCCTGTTACCCTGCAACTACTGAAATGACAGCTGTCCCTCTTCAGAACCCCGAGTTACTCTGGCCACTCTGCTGTGGTACAGTTACCTGTGTCGTTGAGACACACATGTCACTGATCTCAGCGAGTTCCATCTGTCAGGGGGCCAATAATATAATATGCTCAATTTCAAGCTCTATCAAGTCTACTACGATGACATCATAATTCATATTTCTTCTAATCAAACGCAACGAGGCCACACCTAAGTCACACCAGCCATCACGTGGAGAGAACAGTAATGCAAACAAAAGTCACCCAAATTCCATCTGACAAAAATAAAAGAAAAATAATGTGCGAGTGAGTAGTTGTAACGTTGTTGCTTTAATTTGCTATGTAAGCTGAACTGATAGACAATAAAAGCGGGTTAAAAGCTGTGAGCTGTCTGGGGGGGTTCATCTGGCATTACTGAGCAAGTGTTTCACCAGGTATCCAGTTTAGCTTACCAAATTCCCAACCAGACTAACATGAATTATAATCTTTTAATAGGCATACGATAACCGGTGATATATATATAAGAGAATTTAAATAAAAAGAAATAAATCAGTTTATATTTGGAAATTTATTTTAACATTGATCATTAAAATTTCAGTATATTAAACGTGAGTCATAACTAAGCTGGTGCCTTATTTAGGACTGTGAAAATGTGGGTTTGTAATCTTACGGAACACATCAAATATGGAGCCAAGATTGGGAGACTGCATACAACACTGCATTCATAAAATAACACACGAAGAACGTTGAAACATATGCAAGAGGAAATTAACCACAACCAACCGATTCAATTTTCACCCAAAGAAATTACGTTCGTAGCACAATCCTTACCGTCAGGTAATTACCACACACTGATATACTAAATTCATACTAACTCTCTGTGAAATCTTCCCAAAAAGAATAGCTGAGGGCTACTTTGATGATTACACCACATGCTTCACGTGGTCAACTTGGTTTACACAAAGCGTGTAACTCCACAATAATTTTGATAATTAAAATAAATTAGATCGAAAAGCAATTTACAAAAGAAAAACCTCCAACTGGTTACTATCGTCTTAGTATTAACCTGATGGGTCAAACATTTGTATAAGCACGTGGTACTGGTTTCACAAAGTACACCCCACGTGGGTTGAACATAAAGAAAAGTTGCTATATTGAAAAATATTGTCAAGACGAGACGTTATAATCTCACGCACATTCGCATTTAAGATTGATGAACTTAGTTAGAGTTACTGATCAACACGTGGTTCCACTTTACTCACAGAGTAGTGACAAAGCAACTACTGGAAAATGTTCTGAACTTCACACTCGAAATACACTGCGTTGCAATTTAAGATAACATTAGATATTTTAGAGCTAAACCTGAAATAAAAGTGATTAAATTTTCAGTTAGGCTGAACTTAAGAAATCCATTGTCCTACGGACTTAGCAGACACGCGCTTAGCTGGAGATCTTACCACTTCAGACGCTCGCCGCGGACAGACTGCTCTGGTCCCTTCCTGACGGGGGCTCTCCACTACAAACGGAAGTGGCCAGAGGGGCAGCTTCCTATACCAACATGACAAGGGACAGACAGGACCATACTAAGGATAGAAACCTCTTTGCTTTTAGAAAGCGTAGCTACCTGTTCCGACGTTGGTCCTACTGTTCTCTAGCAGACAGGCTTGTCTGCTACACTGAGGCATGCAACTAGAAATACATTTGCTCATTCATCCTCTCACACAGAAGGGAAGGGGGTTGACAGTATCTTATCATATACAGTATATAAAAGAAACCGGATGTAGGTTCCGTATGAGACTGTGTGACATGAATTACACATAAACTGTGTTTTAAAGTGTAGTAGTGTGACAGATCGTTCTTGTTTATGTGTAAAAGTAACACGTTCCACTACTCAGTCTTCTCCCAGATAATCAGAAAAGCCACAGTAAATTTAGAAGAGGAATTTATGCCGTAAATGACAACAGATTTAAGAAATTAACATGAAAGGAATGCAACAGAGACCTTTCATAGTGACAACATCCAGAAAACAGTTCAAGGCGATGAGTACTTTTTTTCAGTAGTCACCAGTTTCTACTCTATTCTATTTGTGATATGATTTCGCGGGACAGTTCAGGTTCCAAACTGTTCAGCAGGTGGCTGCGAGGCTGGAGGAGTCTGCTCGCTGTTGCAGAGGACGCGCTGAACATGAAAGCAGCCGCGCGGCCTGAGGGACCGAGCGATCGCGGCAGCGGGAAGGAGTGTCGCACTGGACAGCGGAAGGGTCGCAACTGGAGTATGCTCCTGGAAGATGGCCGCCTGTTGTCTGACAACGCACAGGGGGCGCACCACTGGTGCTGTCGTGGTTCCCAACCCGTTGGTTCCTGGGTCTCGTGTCAGGCAGCAGACTATACTGAGCTTCTACATACAGATCTACACCTATACCGATATTTCGCAAGCCACGTACGGTGCGTGGCTGTGGGTGCCCTGTAGCACTACTAGTTATTTCGTTTCCTGTTACACTTACAAATAGAAAAAAAAAATGGTTCTGAGCACTATGGCACTCAACTGCTGAGGTCATCAGTCCCCTAGAGCTTAGAACCACTTAAACTTAACTAACCTAAGGACATCACACACATCCATGCCCAAGGCAGGAATCGAACCTGCGACCGTAGCGGTCGCGCGGTTCCGGACTGTAGCGCCTAGAACCGCTCGGCCACTTCGGCCGGCCTTACAAATAGAGCGAGGGAAAAACGACTGTCTGTAACCCTCCATATGAATCCTAATTTCTCGAATCTTATCTTTGTGGTCCTTAGTTGCAGTATATGTTGGCAGTAGTAGAATCGTGTGGCGGTCAGCTTCAAATGCCGACTGTCTACATTTTGTCAATAGTGTTTCTCGGAAAGAACGCCTCCTTCCCTCCGCGGATTCCCATTTGAGTTCCCGAAGCATCTCTGTAACAAGTGTTGTTCGTACCTGCCAGTAGCAAATCTAGCAGCCCACCCGTGAATTTCTTCAATGGTAGCTGAGAAAAGTTACTGATCTGTCGTTGCTGCCTGGATTGCTATGTGTTTATTCACTTTGCTTTGGCATGTACAAGTGAAAATAAGGTGCTGGTGCCGTATAATTGTGGGCTGGACCTCGTCTGTATTGAAGCATTCACCCTGGAAACAGATTTCCACACCATGGGAGGTTACGGAGTGGCAAACACAGGGGTTTTGTCGCCCTGTATTCCATTTCGGCTTCTGCGTAGTGGATCCGCGTGATCGCTTATTTCCTGAATTTTGTGTTGCTCAGCAAAAACAGGGCATGTCGGCTCCAGACCGGGCGGCTGCCAGAGCAGTTGATGGAGACGGCTGGAGATAGGAAGTGACTCCCACTCTATAAGACGCTTTCGCACATTTCCCACAGGTCGCCTCACCTCGGCAACTCAGCACATGGGGAGGCGGTGGATGGCTGCTGCTCGACAACAAAGTGAGCGTGCAGTCCGGTGCACGGAGGGCCTAGCACCGGGTTTTGTCTGAAGTCATTGGTTGCTGAGTCGAGTCAAACAGCAGACTGGTTGAAGCCTGAAGCAAGAGCTTTGGAAGACAGTGGGCAGCTGCTGGCTGACAACACTCCAAAACGGCTGTGCTGCCAAGAAGTTCGTTCCTGAGTCAGTTGGTGAGCAGCGGAGCAGCCTCGACGTGAAGCGTGCGCCTAAGGAGACAAGGTGCGATTGTCAGATGACTTTACAAGGTAGAGAGGGCGGCGCCGAGCGCCAGTAGAAATGGACGTCTGGGGTTGTCCAGGAAGACCGTGCCTGGAGTGCACCGACTTGCTGGTACCTGGAGCTGTGTGCTCCTTGCACAGGGCTACTCGGAGAAGCTCTCACACCTACCGCTATGCAGTTAAGAGTTTCATTGTGTCAGTTATGCTTAACTTGGCGTATCAACTTGTTTTCGCTTACGGGGAGTACGTACGTCCTATACCAACAGTGTTAAATTTGCAATATTGATGACCCATTATCTCAGAACCTGTGACAGATAGAGATCTGAAATTTTTGGGATGTATAGTATCACTCCTTTTCTGATTTATGAACCACAATCAAAATTTACAGAGAAATAATTAGCTAGTTATGATTTTTTTTTAAACTGTTGTTTAATATTTTCTTTTAAAAGTCCACTTTTTCTTCTGTAAGTAAAAAACCGTTAGAGGTAGAGATGTTTTGGGAGGTTCAGTAGCTGCAGTATACTAAGTGGTAACATAGTGTAAAATTAGAGGAATGTATCTATAATAGTTCCTGAGATAATGGGTCAAATCATTTCCGTAAAATCAAGTTCAAACATTTCATTTGGTATTAACTTACACATGGAGGCATGCCAGCTTCTAGAAACAGCCAGGCCATAATCAGCATTATCTGGATCCTGTTCTCGACTATCCTGCAAACGTAGAAGCTGTTGTGTTGGTAGAAGAGCCAACACCGTGTTACGAATGGAGGCCGAAATGCACGCGTTTTAGCACACGCAGGCTGGCGTGAGGACGGAAAGACTATACTGACGTGAGGTCTGGAACATTACAAGGAATTAGAATTCAGAAAGCGGACGTAATTAGTTTGATACTTAACTTTAATCCATTAATGATGAACGTTGCTCTTGATGGTACATGAGTCACAATATTATCTGTTCACATAGTACTTATAGTAACTGAATATGGCGCCTTGCTAGGTCGTAGCAAATGTCGCAGCTGAAGGCTATGCTAAACTGTCGTCTCTGCAAATGAGAGCCTATGTAGTCAGTGAACCATCGCTAGCAAAGTCGGCTGTACAACTGGGGCGAGTGCTAGGGAGTCTCTCTAGACTAGACCTGCCGTGTGGCGGCGCTCGGTCTGCAATCACTGATAGTGGCGATACGCGGGTCCGACGTATACCAACGGACCGCGGCTGATTTAAAGGCTACCACCTAGCAAGTGTGGTGTCTGCCTCTTCCTTCTTTAGTCATTTCCTCTGCTGCCCGCTGGGCTTTCATGATCCTAAGTCGAGTCGATCCATTCGCTGAATGGCTTGCAGTGTGTTGGCACCTGGAGTGATACCAAGATCCTCTAGTACCCCACTTCTTCCCTTTATACCATCATTAAACGTTATCACAGCATCACAAACACCCAAGCATAGAGTTTTCCTTCCTACAAAGACATTTTTTAGTATGCAGGTCCAAATTGCATTATTGAAAGACTCATTCAGGTTTTGTGTACAACCATGGGGACATTTGGAAAGAAGGTCATGATGATCCAATTCTTTATTATTGGTTTAACAGCTTCCATCACTGCAGATGGTATGCCTAAATTGTGCCTCGCTACCCGCTGCCTGAGCTCTGCGGTACTTGCACCATGAACCAGCACCAGGTGGACAAAGACCATGTATAGGTGTATCATCAGTGGAAGGTCTGTGGAAGAATGTAGCCCACACTGCTCGTTTCATCCCTTGTAGGTCATGGGTATTGTTTCTTATTGCCATTCCATACTAATGCTGGAGTTCATCAATGTTTTTGTCTGTAAGTCTTCCTTTACCACTTAGAGTCTTTCCATCTGATAACTTCTCTTTTCCTTTTGTCTGCTTCAGTTTTCGGAGACGTGTTCCCATCCGTTTTTGAACGTGCCCCACACATTCAATCTTTTAACAATCTGCTTATTACCATAAGGTTGGCTTTCTACTACTGATTTGTAAGCTTTTGAGTCACCATCCCCCAAGTACTCAGTGTAACACACACCTCTCTCCTGTTGTGAACGTCTGAACACAGAAACAACTGCAGTAGCCTCCATACCCCTATTAGTTCCCTCATAATTCCTAGCACAATTTGTTTTATGGTTCAAATGGCTCTGAGCACTATGGGACTCAACTGCTGAGGTCATTAGTCCCCTAGAACTTAGAACTAGTTAAACCTAACGAACCTAAGGACATCACAAACATCCATGCCCGAGGCAGGATTCGAACCTGCGACCGTAGCGGTCTTGCGGTTCCAGACTGCAGCGCCTTTAACCGCACGGCCACTTCGGCCGGCAATTTGTTTTATGGCTTTCACTTGTTTCATCAACTGATTTACACTGATGACAGTATTTAGTTAGCACTTCAATGTCTAAAACTTTACCTGTGTCAACACTAGTGACAGTTGCAACTGCATTTTTTGATGCGTGACCTCTTTTCTGCCATGTGCCATCAACTGCCACAGATAAGTCTGTTGCGTTATTTAATTCTACTGCTTCTTTAGCAGCAGCTTTCATAGAAGCAACAGCAACAGATTTGACACATTCACCAATTACTGTGTACTTACTTGATCTGGTTGGTGGGTTTGGCAAGTTCAGCGTTGCACATAATACCTCAGCTGCAGTCAATCGTTTCCCAATGCACCTCATTCCATACAGGAATCTAACATTGCTCTCAAACAAGTCATTCTTCAGAATGAGATTTTCACTCTGCAGCGGAGTGTGCGCTGATACGAAACTTCCTGGCAGATTAAAACTGTATGCCCGACCGAGACTCGAACTCGGGAACTTTGCCTTTCGCGGGCAAGTGTTCTACCATCTGAGCTACCGAAGCACGACTCACGCCCGCTCCTCACAGCTTTACTTCTGCCAGTACCTCGTCTCCTACCTTCCAAACTTTACAGAAGCTCTCCTGCGAACCTTGCAGAACTAGCACTCCTGAAAGAAAGGATATTGCGGAGACATGGCTTAGCCACAGCCTGGGGGATGTTTCCAGAATGAGATTTTCACTCTGCAGCGGAGTGTGCGCTGATACGAAACTTCCTGGCAGATTAAAACTGTGGGCCCGACCGAGACTCGAGTCTCGGTCGGGCACACAGTTTTAATCTGCCAGGAAGTTTCAAGTCATTCTTGCACTTTTTAGAAGTTCAAAATGATTTCGAGAGACTGCAAACTTTGCACTGAATATCAAGTTTGTTAGCCAGTCCAGTCCTTGCAGATGAGTCCTCCGAGATGCTAATTTGCCCACCACAAACCTTACATGACACAGCATCTTGCAAAACTTGTCCTAACACACTCAAATCTAAAAGAACATAACGTAAAGTATTTTGATCTTTGCCAATAAATAAATCCTCATGGTTTCCAAGTTTCCTCTTCGAAGTACTAGTTTTTATGTCTGTGAAAAATCTATTTCAGGATCAACACTAGATTCAGATTTTCTGATACGCTGATTTCCTTGGAAACGTCGCTCCTTAAAACAACCCTTTCTTTTCGTCATGTTGAAAAGAGGTATAAGAGCGTACAATAACACACCAAACCAGTATGTTTTCAGTTCAAAACTTATGAAACACGACAACCACAAAGTAAATAAACGAAATGCATGTGCTATACCGCCATTTCTGTTTACACAGTGCATCCAACCTCTTAACACGAACATTAACATGATTTCAAGGAATAAATAGCTGAAAACCACAGTCTTCTAGATTGAATATTTCAAGAGATAGAGATACCTAGGCGAGGCAGTGCAGAACGACCGGATAATTTTACACACGCACTATTAACTTTGAAATGATAAAAACTACACTTCCAATTGGAATTTTTCGACAAATAATGCATCAAATTATTCAGGAGAGATCAAATATCAATAAGAGATAATAATCCGAAAATGTCACTTTTTCACCAATTCCGCCATACGTACTCCCCTTAAATACGTGCGAAGCGCATTCTTGAGATGTGCACCTGTTTGGTGGCTGCTTACTCTAAGGCTACTGCAGAGGTGCTGTCGTTGGCAGGAAGAGACTTTGCTCATATTGATTAATATTATTGTAACTGGTGTTTATGGAAGGGTTTGTGGTAGATTGATGTTGGTGCCGATAAAATTTTGTGTCTTAAATTCCCAAGTTTGTGTTAATGTATCGCACTAACTTTTCCGACTGATGTTTAGTTTCTTGTTACGAACTTAGTATTTTATATTATTCTATTTAGTTAGATGACTCTTATGTGTGCAAGGAAGCAGATTTTCAGTTCGAAGCCAGGATTTTGTGTACCTTGTTGTGTTCTTGTATCCTCCATTCATTAAGTGTAATCTCAGTTTTAACTGTGATGGTATCTCATGAGTGTTGGGTCACGGTTTCACTTATTAATATACGAGGGCTGTTCTGAAAGTGAGGTTCGATCTGTCGAGAAATGAAAACCACAGTCGAAACCAAAACTTTTTTTTTCGCTACAGTTAGCCACACCTTCCAGCTACCTCTCTATATAGTCGCCGCTCCGACTTTGGCATTTGTCGTGGCGTTGTACAAACATTCCGGTACCCTCGTCACAGAAAGCAGCCGCCTGTGCCTTCCGCCAATTCTCTACGCCGGTCTGCCTTTGGTTGTTTGCGCCAAAACGTTGTCCTCATAGCCAGCAGTTCATATTAGCGGAGATGAAGAAAAGAGGGAGACTATTAAGGGCTGTTTTCTGGGTGATCAAACACTTCCCATCGAAAACACTGCAGGAGCGTCTTCATTGCCCCTGCAGAATGCGGCTGAAAATTGTCTGGAAGAAAGAAATTCATGACATTTATGGTGTGTGGGATGCATAGCTTCTCTCACCAGATCCACGTTCTTGCCAGGAATCACTTGTTTTCGGTATCTATAGGTGAACACTCTGCGTTCTGAACTTAAAAGAACGGCGTGAAACAATCGACGCCGGCCAGTGTGGCCGAGCGGTTCTAGGCGCTACAGTCTGGAACCGCGTGACCGCTACGGTCGCAGGTTCGAATCCTGCCTCGGGCATGGATGTGTGTGACGTCCTTAGGTTAGTTAGGTTTAAGTAGTTCTAAGTTCTAGGGGACTGATGACCTCAGAAGTTAAGTCCCATAGTGCTCAGAGCCATTTGAACCATTTTGAAGCAATCGACAGGCACAGCAGAGACACTGCCCAACACACCTGTGCGAAGCTCCATCGGATTTTTACAGTGCTTGCATGGGGGGTTATTTTAAATAAAATGCAAATATTTTTTAGTAGCAGTAGCGATTACGCAAGTCTCGTAAACGGCTGGCCCTGACTAGTTTTTGTACGCAATCTGACTGCATGGAACAACAACAAAGAATGAAATGAAAATTTTCATTAACACAATTAATTAATTAAGTCCCCAGCAACTATAAAATCTACGAAGCCAACAAAGCACAAGTGTAGCTGTTCTGTGTGTGGTAGTATGACTCAACGCACATCTGGCACGGTTCTTCTTCAACAAGACAAGAATTTTTAAATACCAATTATACTGACGTGATAAAAAAAAATCAGAAATACTAGAATTGCGCAAGAAAACCAAAATTACACTCTAATACAAGAACACAAGCCAGATGCTTTGTTGACTGAACCTGTAATGATGCATTATTTGCGATACACAAATAATAAAAGAACATAGCGTTTTATTACCTTCATATATATTGACGAAATGCACTCTGATCATTACAATATCTCCATTAGAATAACATCTGCTATCTCTCCCATCAAATAACTGCATAAAACATGGAACAAACACTCCCTACTACCACATATCCACTCCGACTTCACGACAAGCAGTGTCCACCACAACTACTCGGCAAGAACTGCTTGCCGCTACGTCTCAATAATCACTGTCAGTGGAGGCGGCGGAACAATACTCTCTGGCGCGATCTCTGGCGCTGTGGCTCAGTGTAGCCACCTTTCATGCTTTCCATTTCTCGCTTAATCGGACCTTACTTTTCGAACACGCCTCGTATTATCTAATTGACGATTACTACAAACTTGAGGCAAGTCTCAGTTACGGATTATGAGATTTCGTTCAAAATCGCTCTGAGCACGATGGGACTTAACATCTGAGGTCATCAGTCCCCTAGAACTTAGAAGTACTTAAACCAACCTAACCTAAGGACATCACACACATCCATGCCCGAGGCAGGATTGGAACTTGGGAACTTGCGGCCGTAGCGGGCGCGCGGTTCCAGACTGAAGCGCTTGGCCACTCCGGCCGGTTTGAGATTTCGTAATTAGACTTTGATGGATGATTTAGCTCAACAGTTACTTGAACTATAGTTATTGCTATACCTCTGATGTAAAAATTTTGGTAAGTTTTTCAGGATTAAAAATCCTTGAAGTCAAAATCACAAACAAATTGTATTGTCAATACTAGTTTCAGCTACACGCGAGCCACAAAAGAAAAAGAAAACCCCACTTGATTAGTGTAATTGCCATAACGACTTTACACACCGTCAAAAAAATTTGAATGACAAAATTCATACAAACTGTATTGGTGGAGCAATTTTACATTCATGTACAATCAATTAGAACGAAGGTATTGAAACTAGGGCATTATATTGTCAAACCTTAGTAACTGACATATTTAATCAGTATTTGTGTTTTTTCATAGAAGACATACAGGGTGTTACAAAAAAGTACGGCCAAACATTCAAGAAACATTCCTCACACACAAAGAAAGAAAATATGTTATGTGATCATGTGTCCGGAAACGCTTACTTTCCATGTTAGAGCTCATTTTATTACTTCTCTTCAAATCACATTAATCATGGAATGGAAACACACAGCAACAGAACGTACCAGCGTGACTTCAAACACATTATTACAGGAAATGTTCAAAATGTCCTCCGTTAGCGAGGACACATGCATCCACCCTCCGCCGCATGGAATCCCTAATCCGCTGATGCGGCCCTGGAGAATGGCGTATTGTATAACAGCCGACCATAATACGAACACGAAGAGTCTCTACAAATGGTACCGGGGTTGCGTAGACAAGAGCTTTCAAATGCCCCCATAAATGAAAGTCAAGAGGGTTGAGGTCAGGAGACCGTGGAGGCCATGGAATTGGTCCGCCTCTACCTATCCGTCGGTCACCGAATCTGTTGTTGAGAAGCGTACGAACACTTCGACTGAAATGTGCAGGAGCTCCATCGTGCATGAACCACATGTTGTGTCGTATTGTGAAGGCACATGTTCTAGCAGCACAGGTAGAGTATCCCGTATGAAATCATGATAACGTTCTCCATTGAGCGTAGGTGGAAGAACATGGGGCCCAATCGAGACATCACCAACAATGCCTGCCCAAACGTTTACAGAAAATATGTGTTGATGACGCGATTGCACAATTGCGTGCGTATTCTCGTCAGCCCACTCATTTTGATTGTGAAAATTTACAATTTGATCACGTTGGAATGAAGCCTCATCCGTAAAGAGAACATTTGCACTGAAATGAGGATTGACACACTGTTGGAGGAACCATTCGCAGAAATGTACCCGTGGAGGCCAATCAGCTGCTGATAGTGCCTGCACACGCTGTGCATGGTACGGAAACAACTGGTTCTCCCGTAGCACTCTCCATACAGTGACGTGGTCAACGTTACCTTGTACATCAGCAACTTCTCTGACGCTGACATTAGGGTTATCGTCAACTGCACGAAGAATTGCCTCCTCCATTGCAAGTGTCCTCGTTGTTCTAGGTCTTCCCCAGTCGCGAGTCATAGGCTGGAATATTCCGTGCTCCGTAAGACGCCGCTCAATTGCTTCGAACGTCTTCCTGTCGGGACACCTTCGTTCTGGAAATCTGTCTCGATACAAACGTACCGCGCCACGGCTATTGCCCCGTGCTAATCCATACATCAAATGGGCATCTGCCAACTCCGCATTTGTAAACATTGCACTGACTGCAAAACCACGTTCGTGATGAACACTAACCTGTTGATGCTACGTACTGATGTGCTTGATGCTAGTAGTGTAGAGCAATGAGTCGCATGTCAACACAAGCACCGAAGTCAACATTACCTTCCTTCAATTGGGCCAACTGGCGGTGAATCGAGGAAGTGCAGTACGCACTGACGAAACTAAAATGAGCTCTAATATGGAAATTAAGCGTTTCCGCACACATGTCCACATAACATCTTTTCTTTATTTGTGTGTGAGGAATGTTTCCTTAAAGTTTGGCCGTACCTTTTTGTAACACCCTGTATAATGCCTTAGTTTCATGACCTTCGTTCTAATTGATTCTATATGAACGATATGTTAACTTATTCCACGTATACATTCTATATAAAAGTTGTCACAGAAAATTGAATGACCATGTGTTAAGCCGGCTTGGCAATTACACTAATCAAGACTGCATTTCTTTATGATCTGAATATAGCTCGTGTGTATCTGAAACTAACAGTCAAAGTAAAATTCGTCTGTATTATTGACTTGGGGGATTTTTAATTGTTAATATAAAAAAAAAACTAGGACAGATTGGTCGCTCGTCGACAATGTCAGGAAACATGATTTTTGGTACTGTTGTTTTGGATATTATTATTATTATTAAATAATGTGAACCAGAAAGATGTTTGTTCTTATCATTGTGCTCATTTTAAATAATTTATTTTGGAAGCGTTTTGCTAAAGATTTTAGTAATTATGTTTAGTAATTCAGTTGTCAATTAATAGTGTCATATTGCTGTTTAAAACGCCAGTGTTCGACGCTCACACATGGAGCGAAAGAAAGCTGACTATATGTACGCTTCGATCCCGTTCTACCGTATTTCCATTTTCTAATGAACCGTACGTACGATTTACACCTGAATGAAGAACAATTCGCTTAATTTTGCATCAATCGCCGTGTAGCGAAAACGCAATTCCACTGTGAACGCAACGCATTACTGCCAATACGCGTCGACTTTCGCCCCTAACTCACTCTGAACTCAACTTTATTTACACGACCTAGTAGACACCGTGTGATGACAGTTTCTGCAAATCTGAGAGATTCCGCTCCATCTGTAACAAGTAATTTCACGGCTGCCCATTATCGCTGCCTTCAGACTTGCTCTGCTGTTTGCATAAAATTACACTACTGGCCACTAAAATTGCTACACCACGAAGATGACGTGCTACAGACGCGAAATTTGAACTACAGGAAGAAGATGCTGTGATATGCTAATGATTAACTTTTCAGAACATTCACACAAGGTTGTCGGCGGTGGCGACACCTACAATTTGCTGACATGAGGAAAGTTTCCAACCGATTTCTCATACACAAACAGCAGTTGACCGGCTTAGCGTGGTGAAACGTTGTTGTGATGCCTCGTGTAAGGAGGAGAAATGCGTACCATCACGTTTCCGACTTTGATAAAGGTCGCATTGTAGCATATCGCGATTGCGGTTTATCGTATCGCGACATTGCTGCTCGGGTTGGTCGTGTCCAATTACTGTTAGCAAAATACGGAATCGGTAGGTGCAGGAGGGTAATACGGAACGCCGTGCTGGATCCCAACGGCCTCGTATCACTAGCAGTCGAGATGACAGGCATCTTATCCGCACAGCTGTAACGGATCGTGCAGCCACGTCTCGATCCCTGAGTCAACAGATGGGGACGTTTGAAAGACAACAAGCATCTGCACGAACAGTTCGACGGCGTTTGCAGCAGCATGGACTATCAGCTCGGAGACCATGGCTGCAGTTACCCCTGACGCTCCATCACAGACAGGAGCGGCTGCGATGGTGTACTCAACCACGAACCTGGGTGCACGAATGGCAAAACGTCATTTTTTCGGATGAATCCAGATTCTGTTTGCAACATCATGATGGTCGCATCCGTGTTTGTCGACAGCGCGGTGAACGCGCATTGGAAGCGTGTATTCGTTATCGCCATACTGGCGTATCACCCGATATAATGGAATTGGGTGCCATTGGTTACACGTCTCGGTCACCTCTAGTTCGCATTGACGGACTTTGGACAGTGGACGTTACATTTCAGATGTGTTACAACCCGTGGCTCTACCCTTCATTCGATCCCTGCGAAACCCTATATTTTAGCAGGATAATGCACGATCGCATGTTGCAGGTCCTGTACGGGCCTTTCTGGATACAGAAAATGATCAACTTCTGCCCTGGCCAACACATTCTCGAGATCTCTCACCAACTGAAAACGTCTGGTCAATGGTGGCCGAGCAACTGGCTGGTCACAATACGCCAGTCACTACTCTTCATGAACTGTGGTATTGTGTTGAAGCTGTATGGGCAGCTGTAGCTGTACACGCCTCCAAGCTCTGTTTGACTCAATGTCCAGGCACATGAAGGCCGATATCACGGCCAGAGGCGGTTGTTCTGGGTACTGATTTCTCAGGATCTATGCACCCAAATTGCGTGAATATGTAATCACATGTCAGTTCTAGTATAATATATATGTCCAATGAATACCCGTTTATCATCAGCATTTCTTCTTGGTGTAGCAATTGTAATGGCCAGTAGTGTAGGTGTTGCGTTTAGAAGTTGCTCTCCATTCTACCCAGTGAAACTAAGTACCCTATTAACTTGCGCTCATGTTTTCACGCGCGGGTAGGAGTACCGCGCCGCAGGAAGTGGTGCGGCCGTCTGTTTGAGCTAATGAAGCGCTCAGTCGCGGCCGCGCAGCCAAACGACTGGTCGGAACCCCGGCGAAGGCGTTTCTTTCCGTCCGTCGGAGCGAGCGACCGCGAAGCGGGGCCGCGTGTAGGCCGCTAATGACACGGCAAGAGGCGAGCCAAACAGAGCGCTGCCGCGCGCCCTAATCACATCCCAGCGCCGGCTCGCAATCCCGCGCCGCGCAGTAATTCGCCGCGCTGTGCACGCCGGCCAAGCTCACAACTGTACGGCTGCACCGACTCCGCCGCTGCGCGCTTCGCTGAAAATATATCCGCTCTCTGCAGCGCTGCCTTCCCGTTCCAGGTGCTCCTTTTGTGGCAAGGGCCGGGAGCCAGAAGGAGCTGGCGAGTAGCTCCCACTATTGTTCCTCACATATGCAAACGATCTTCACTCTTACATACAACGAGCACAATTACTCATTTTTGAAAATCACACTAGTATTGTAATCAACTCAAGCATAGATACAGAAACATAAGAAATGGTAAAAAATGTTCTTAAAAGTGTCATTGTCTGGTTTTTCTGCGAATATTCTCACACTCATCACAGTATGAAGGCTTTCACGACCGGATGACATATCTTCTCTTAAACCTTCCGGGATGTAAGGTCGTGGTCCATGAAACTCTTCAGCTCCTAACGTTTCGTCCAGAGCTGCGCTGGACATCTTCAGAGGGGTGTTTCTCCTCCGGTGAGTCTTGCCGACAAGACTCACCGGAGGAGAAACACCCCTCTGAAGATGTCCAGCGCAGCTCTGGACGAAACGCGTACGCTCGTCTGAATTACATTGTGGACTGTTAGTCATCAAGATTGTTAATTGGGATAAACATTTACGATTTAGAGTGTAAACAGTGCAACCTGTGGTTTCCATATCGTCTCAGAATATAGAGGTCCATACCAGACATAGGACAGCGTTGTGTTTTAATGTTGAGTGGCTCCCCTTACTCGCTTGCATATTTCGATGGATAATTTCAGGCAAGCCAGCAGCAGTGTGCAGCAGAACAGTACGACCGCCGCAGGATTACCAGGTACATGGTGTGGACAGGGCGCACTGTCAAGACACGAGAAGTCAATTTAAAAGGTCCCCCACCCCCCATTCCCACCCATTCGTACTCCCGGGCATGTTACAAACTCTAAGAAAGAAAATCTTCATTGCTCAAAAACGTGCTGTAAGGATAATGTGTGGTTTCCAGCCACTATCACCTCGTAGACATTTGTTGATGCTGATGGGCATTCTGCCTATTGCTTCACAGTGTACTTATTCCCTTGTGAAGTTTGCTGTCAGGAATCCACTGCAGTTGAAAAGGAACAATGTTGTACATAATTATAATACTAGAAGGAAAAATAACATTCATTACTCCACATTAAGGTTGTCTTTAGCACAGAAAAGGGTGACAATGCTGCAGTTACCGTTTTTGGTCACTTACCCGGTGTTGTAATAAGGTCTGACAGGGAGCAAAGTAAAATTCGAAAACAAACTCAAGAAATTTCTCCTTGACAACTCCTTCTGTCCCGTAAAAGAATTTCTATTATTTTATGTGTAACAGATGGTGCGTAGGTATTACTAACTCACATCTTTATATTTAAAAAAAATCTTCTAAGTGCACATCTTGTTACCATATTTACAAATTAATTTGCTGTGTGAATGTAAAATGATCCGTTCCACATCAGTGCGATTTATCGCGCAAAATGATCCATGGAATACGAAACTAACCAACTCCCAAGCACATTGCGAAACTTAAACACACATAAGCGGACAACTATGTTTTGAGACTACTGTAAAGCACCTGACAGAGGTGAGCACTCATGTAATCGTACCAATACTATTCCATCAAACGTTTGAATCTGAAGAAAAAACTATTGATCCAGTTATCTATAGATGCCTGGAAGTACATGAAAACAACATAACATTTTCACCTCGTGTATTCTTTCTCACTCATCAACCGATTTTCGGCTTCTTAGACTGTAGTAAAGTGACGACTTATACTAGCCATCTAGACCAAGGGTACGTTGGTTGTCGGTCAGCAACAAAGCCAATGAAAATCGTCTAAAATGACATAATTAACGGGTAATTATGTTGGAACTGGTAAAATTTATTGCGATTCGGACTGCATTATAAATAAATTAGAAAGAATACAAAATATAAACTTGTCTAATGTTGACTTCACTTCGGAGGAGTTAAGATGGTAGACGGAACAGTAACTAACATTTCTGGAAACGTTTCTGTAGTTAAAGAGAAAAATCAGAAAAGCGAAAACTAATAACTAAAAATAATGACATTCGGCTAGTAATTTCACTTGCCTATAAAACCATCATAGGTACAAAGAAAGGAAAGGCGTCTAGCGACCATTGTGTTTCAGTAGAAATGGCTAAATAAATATTTTATCGAAAAAAATCCGTCAGCTGTATTTCATTTACTGCAGATCATGTTCTACACATACTGGAACGGAACCTCCGTCGTCAGCTTTCAAGTTCGACTACATATTTTTCGGAATGACCCGATGAAGCAACTACACCTACACATTGAGAGAATTTGCTTTACAGACAGTTCTTCGTAGAACTGTTTAGCTTGTTTGGCTTGGCCACTGTGATTACTGTTTGCATTCCTGATTTGTTGTGTCGATGCAGTTATAACGAAAATCAAACAATGTTGGGGAATTTCATCCTGTACTAAACGTGGAGCAATATACAAGTGCGCCTGTTCCACCACCCCATGTCGAAAAACCTGACGTGAGACTTGGAAACCCAATGATCGAGCTTTCGCTCCGGGATACGTACTGGAATGAAAATCTAAATACAGTTAACTGAATTTTATTGATGAAATTTATATATTCCACTCATTCTATGTGTCATGTGAAACAATCAAGGAACAGGGAGGAAGTGGCTGAAACTGGAGGAAAATTAATACTAAAGAAACATGTAAAATTATTTACCGAATATCTGCGACGAAAAATAATTCCCCAAAACTGATACGATGCTGCAATTGTTTAACTTTTAAAAAAATAGAATAGAGGAGGCCTGAAAATATGAAGACAAATTACACGTTCCAGTTCAGTCGGTTTCTAGCAGTCTGCACCATTTTTAAGTCGTAAACATATAGATGACGAGATAGGAATTTGAATGCAGATCTTATGGATACGAATGCAGTGCCTTACCACTTTGTCGTCTCGCTCGATATATCACGAACAGTGAGTAATTAATCTGAATTCGCAACTTTACTTCATTTTTTCAAAACTTCTGAGAAAGCGTATAACCCTCTTTGAACAAAATGTGTAGTGACAGATCTTGAGAAACAAGAAGTTCATTACACCTGTGTTAGTGTACTGAATAACACAGACGCCAGTTCTGTAGGGTCCACTAGACTTTATCAACGTACTGAGAAATTAAGGAATCAGTTAGGAGCCGAGCAGAGAGATTTCATATCATCGAAACTAATCTCTGCAGCCCCAGAGGACTTTTCAGGTACATTATAACGGTGAAACGGAAAAAGTGTTTGTATTAATGAAATACACTAAGAGACCGACTGCAGTATAAGACGTAACTATGGCTGTGATGCCGGCCGTTGTGGCCGAACTGTTCTAGGCGCTTCAGTCTGGAACCGCGCGACCGCTACTGTCGCAGGTTCGAATCCTGCCTCGGGCATGGATGTGTGTGATGTCCTTAGGTTAGTTAGGTTTAAGTACTTCAAAGTTCTAGGGGACTGATGACCTCAGCTGTTAAGTCCCGTAGAGCTCACAGCCATTTGATCCATTTATGGCTGTGATGATGAACTACAGGTGTAAATGTAGCAAACCGAGTGGATAGCAGACGGATTCTGGAAATTATCTGCTGTATTTCAAGATATAAGGAAAGACCAAGGGGAAAACCTAATAACAGGGGAGTAGGTGAGAATGGAATATATGGATAATCGGTGTGTCTCATGTACGTAACGCTTAAAGTAGACAGGAAAGTGTAGAGGAACGCAGCGGCGGATGTTAAATGCCTGCTGATGACGACAGTTAATGATGCTGAATTACACCCAAGCATCATCTTGATAAGTTGCCTGCATATAACGTAAGTCCGATAATTACTACGTAAGAAACCGTAACGTGATTCACTCCACAAAGTTACAGGTTTCTTGATCTGTAGGATTCGACACTCGGCAGAAGTTCTAGTGAGTCTTCGGCTTCCCCTTCGCTTGTAGCATATTGTCACCAACCTTGACAAATATACACCTAATAAATCTCTTTCTAGAACCTGATGAAATGTTAGTGTCGCTAGACACATGCTTCTAATAATACTTCCCAGCTTCTACGTAAATGGTAACATGCCAGAAATTGACCATCTACAGTAGACAGAGAGATTCATTAAAGCGGAAGGGTTAGGATGATTTCCGGATTACATTTATGCCATATCTTCATTGTCATTACAATCGAGAGTTTGAATTTTCATTTAAACAAGTGGAAAGCTGTGGCCTAAATTGAATCGACTGTTTACACTAAGAATCAGACACCAATAACAAGTCGACTCCTGCCTCCAATTTAAAAATAAACTTTCCGGATTTCTATGCATTTAGTGGTTTGCGCCTAGCCATTAGAGCCACATTGTTTTTCGGTTTTGCCTATGGAGCATAAATCTACAGGCCATCGATCATCAAGTCGTCTGCCCTTTGCGTCCAACTCATGCGTAGCAGGCATCGAATTCGGCTGAAAATTGTAGATGAGGCCGGCCATGGCGTGCAACGGATGTGGGCTGCTGGAAAAAACACATTACAGTACCATTCAGAGAGAATTTAAACTTTTAGACGACAATGAAAGAGCAAAAAATTACAAAGATCGACAGACAGAATTCATTGCTCTGAACACCAAGAAGGACTTTGTGCTAAATGGAGCATGGAGCGTGGAGCATGGAGCACTTGAAGAAATTGGCGGCACGACAGTAAAATTCCTGAAATTGTTCCTATTATTCCACTGTCAATTTCAATAGTTTCAATGGAAATAAACGAAGAGATATAGACTTCATATATTACTGCAAAGTACGTTGGTTAAGTTAAGTGGCATGCCTGGAACGGCTTTTTACTTAAAATTCGCTATTGTTGAATTTATGAAGGAAGAGAGAGTGCAGGGATGAAAATTGGAGCCTATGCAATGGATTGCAGACTTCTCATTGTAAGTAGACTTGACTGCACACTATTCACAATAAAACACTGCAAGATAACCGTTTTCTGATTTGATGGAGGTGTATTTAAAAAGAAAATCGCGTTGTAGAAGGAATACATACTGACAAAGACAGTCCAGATCCTTAAGCTGACTGGCGTTGAAGAAAGTGCGAGGTTCTGAGGACTCATCGTGCACTTGCAACAATTAAAAGGATAGTTATACTAAAGTTTTGAAGACATCATCACTCTTACTTTTTTTTTGAGCTGTCTTCGAGATCGTTTGCCGTTTCAGTGGAAAACGCCCCTATACAATACCAAAAGGAAAAATAACATTCATTACTATACATGCAGGTTGTGTTTAGCACAAAAAGGGGCGCACAGTGCTGCAACAAAAATGTTTAATCACTCACCCAGTGATATAAAATGTCTGTTTCATAAAATAATTTAGAAATGTAAGTTAGTAATTCCCATCCATTACCTTTTACAGATAAAATGTGAAATACGATCTTAAAGAGACTCGTTCCACAGCACTACGATTAATCACTCAAATTATTCATTGAATACATAACTAATTTTCTCAATAATGAAACGTACAACACAGTTAAGCGTCGTCTACACACACTAGAGCCGGTTTACGTCATTTCCTGTGAAAGCACACTACATGTGGTGCTACGACAGGTACTGCTTCCATTACAAATCTGAGAGCCCGATTATATTATGTACGACTGTAAGATGTAAACGAAAGTTAACAGTGTGATACGTTTTATTATTGTGTAGATTTTTATTTGACAGCAATAACGTAGGACATATTTCATGTTGTTTGAAACCACAATTTTAATGTTTCTCTCTGACTGTAAGAGTCCTGACTATAATCCGACAATTGAAAACGTTGGTGAATAGACATGTACTTATTAGCAGCTCTTAGCGCTTGAACTACGGTGTCTCTTAAATAGACACCTTGAGTTAAGAAGAAAATGAGATGTGTATATGTATAAGTGCCTGCCCCCTCCCTTGTGTAGTACAAGGAAATCAAAATTCTGTAAATTTCTGTGCCCCAATAGGTCATACAAAGGATGAAAAACATATGATAATTCATTCACCCCACTGTATTCCTGAAGGAAAGATGAAAACCCTGATTTCAGACTATTTGATAAATTTTTCATTCCTTACTTTTAAATTTGTTGTGAAATTTGAACTACTGAATTTTCAGAAATCGATCACTTATTCAGAAGAAAAAATGTTAAGATTATAAATTACCACCAATTTATACGAAATAACACACCCGAAACTCAAATTTGGCGCCATTTCGTCTCCCCCTCGCTCAAGTATCCCATTATAATGGTTAATCTTCGCCCATGTATACCAGGAGAATGGTTAATAAAGGGAAGAAATTAATGAAGTATGAATTCCTATCATTCTGTTGTTAGTAAGTGAAAACGTAAGATAAATACGTCCGTGGTATCGCGTCTTTTAATTGGTGGTATTCCTGCCATTTTAAGACAGCCTCAGCAGCTGCATATTCCCTGTGATATGGTACAGCACGAAGTCTTAAGTCCCCAGCTCCATAGCTCTTGCAGTTCTGTCACTACGGTACGCGTTACTGTTGGTGATCAAATGAAAGACGGCAAACGGCAAGTGGATCCGGCGAGATGTGAATTGTGGGTGCGACTGGCCTCTTTTGGGAAGACACGACATGCAGAAAGGGACGTGTAGCGTGTCACTAGCGTGTTCGCCCCCTGTGTTTGCAGAGTTAAGTACCGGGGAACACGGGCAGCCTCTCAACTGCCTACGCATGACTAGACGGAAACCAACGCATAGCTACCGAAAAGAAGCGTCGAGTAAAACTCAACTTAGCGCTTGCCGCGAACTGGTCGCTCGCTGTGGCTTTTGCATCTCTGCTCTTGAAGTGGACCCAAAGTTTCTTTAACTTAAGGCAACCTAATTAAATGTTGTCACAATTTCTTGTGTAAATAGAGTACAACACAATCAATAACTTTCCATTGTATATCTATCTTAGCCAGGCAACCAAGATACAAAAGCCTTTACTGAAGTTACCGATGCTCGAGTACAATGACCTTTCTGGAGACTAGAAATCGACTCTGTAGGAATCAGAATGGGTTTCGAAAAAGACGATCGTGTGAAACCCAGCTCGCGCTATTCGTCCACGAGACTCAGAGGGCCATAGACATGGGTTCCCAAGTAGATGCCGTGTTTCTTGACTTGCGCAAGGCATTCGATACAGTTCCCGACAGTCGTCTAATGAACAAAGTAAGACCATATGGACTATCAGACCAATTGTGTGATTGGATTGAAGAGAACGCAGCATGTCATTCTCAATGGAGAGAAGTCTTTCGAAGTGAGAGTGATTTCAGGTGTGCCGCAGGGGAGTGTCGTAGGACCGTTGCTATTCGCATTATATATAAATGACCTTGTGGATAACATCGGAAGTTCACTGAGGCTTTTTGCGGATGATGCTGTGGTATATCGAGAGGTTGTAACAATGGAAAGTTGTACTGAAATGCAGGAGGATCTGCAACGAATTGACGCATGGTGCAGGGAATGGCAATTGAATCTCAGTGCAGACAAGTGTAATGCGCTGCGAGTACATAGAAAGAAAGATCCTTTATCATTTAGCTACAATATAGCAGCAACTGGAAGCAGTTAATTCCGTAAATTATCTGGGAGTAGGCATTAGGAGTGATTTAAAATGGAATGATCATATAAAGTTGATTGTCGGTAAAGCAAATGGCAGTCTGAGATTCATTGGAAGAATCCTAAGGAAATGCAATCCGAAAACAAAGGAAGTAGGTTGAAGTGCGCTTGTTCGCCCACTGCTTGAATACTGCTCACCAATGTGGGATCCGTACCAGATAGGGTTGATAGAAGAGATAGAGAAGATCCAACGGAGAGCGGCGCGTTTCGTTACAGAATCATTTGGTAATCGCGAAAGCGTTATGGAGATGATAAACAAACTCCAGTGGAATACTTTGCAGGGGAGACGCTCAGTAGCTCGGTACAGGCTTTTGTTGAAGTTTCGAGAACATACCTTCACCGAGGAGTCAAGCAGTATATTGCTCCCTCCTCCGTATATCTCACGAAGAGACCATGAGGATAAAATCAGAGAGATTAGAGCCCACACAGAAGCATACCGACAATCCTTCTTTCCACGAACAATACGAGACTGGAATAGAAGGGAGAACCGATAGAGGTACTCAGGGTACCCTCCGCCACACACCGCCAGGTGGTTTGCGGAGTTTGGATGTAGATGTAGATCGAACGGTAGTTTAGCGACTACTACAGGGCTCAAAGATGACTGTTTCATCTAATAAGAACACCAGTGCCATAAACTAGACTGCCAAACTTAACACGTGTATAGGGATCACAGTGCAAACAAAAACGAGCAGGAAGTTACTCATGGTCAGTAAAGATAAGACAGTTACAGTAAATGTTACAGTAACAGTTACCTTTTGTTATGCGTTCTGCAGCCAATTTACAAATGGTTATATACAATGCCATTGCTCCGTCTATGATGTCTATAGAATGTAGCGGCTGTTTTGGAAATATCAGTGAGGAGAAAAACTGCAACCAGCTACACTACTTACGAATCAATGATTTATTTTTACATAGGTAGTTACCAGTCTCGGCAACGAGGATTTTTCGCTCCAGTTTATCCTATAATTTAATAGAGAGAAAACGATTGCATCATTTTTTTTCATTATAAGCAAAATCTACGCATGTTATTTAGGCGACATAAAGTTTCTTTTAATGTTGCAACATAATGGTCTGTATCCTTGATATGTGTCGTGGTAATTCATAAACCAGAACAAAGTGTCGGATGCTTGTGTTGACGTCATGTTAGCTGACTGATTTGAATGCTTGTCGTAAGTAAGTTGGTAAAACAGCACAGGATACTTTTAGATTTTATGATATTTACGCTATATGCCAATTTTACTAATTTATTTTCCAAACAATACGTACTACAGTTCTTTTTTCCAGCATACTATCCGATATATTATGGATTAGCTTTTTGCCCGCGACTACGCCTACGCACCCATATCGGTACGAATTATAAATTAAAGTCTGCCGCCACGTTTTTCTGACTGTAAGCGAGAGCAGATCTCAGCAACTACTGTAGGGATTTTGATACGGTTTTCACTAACAGATAATCTGATTCACGAGGAATGTTTGCGTGTATATAACTTATGAATATTTCGTGCAAATTGTCTGGACTGTGACGACATTTGTCGATTAAATCGTGCCTCCTAAGACTTTCCTGGCGCGCGCTACTTAAATAGTTTTTGTTATACTTGGATTTGATGTCAGTATTCAGCTGACTTAGTATTCAGTTGACTATCACTACTTTCCGAATTTTAATCGTAGTTCTATGGAGTGGGCCGCAAACAAAATTACCGCCACGCCAGATAAGTCGTCCGCCCGTACACAGAAATACGCGGGTGGAGACGGGGTGTGTCACTAACGCCACAAGTACTAGGTAGACTTCCGTTTCGTTTGAGGGGTATTCACAACAGTAACTGACTGCCATTCCGGCAAAAAGGACTGCCGTTGACGACCGTCTGATTCTCCGCTGTTTCACACCGTGACCCACCGGACAGGACGTTAAACGTGACTGTGGTGTCCAGCAGTACGGCCCAACACGCGACTGTAGAATTACGCGTTCGCTCGCGGCTGTGCTCACTCTCGCGACCAGACAGACGCACCAAACACCACAAGTAAGCGCCAGATTGCGCCTCATAATTTTATAGTATTCCAAGACTATTAAATACAGAAAATAAAAACCACTAGGTTGCTTTTGAAAATTTTTACATGTAATCCCTCCTGATCCCCATCAACACAGAAGGCGAAGTATAGACCAAATTTGGTTTTCTTTGCCCCAGGTGTTCCTGAGTTATGTTTCTACGTCACCCCCTTTTGCTCACCTACTTCCAACAAGAGGTCTACTGCAGTGACAGTAGTTTTCCCATGTGGTACAAATTCCATCAGTGGTTACAGACATACGCTGAATGTCACTGTCTTTGTACACTCACCACACTCCTTCCTCTAGGGGTGAAAAATCATCTGGACTGTCAATAACGAGCCTAGAACGCCATAACCTATGGATTCGATTCTAATATCGGTCTTCATACACTGAAGAGCCAAAGAAACTGGTACACCTGCCTAATATCGTGTAGGGTCCCCGCGAGGACTAATGTCTCGACTAATGTCTGAATTAGTGCTGGAGGGAACTGACACCATGAATCCGGCAGGGCTGTCCGTAAATCCGTAAGAGTACAAGGGGGTCGAGATCTCTTCTGAACATTAAGTTGCAAGGCATCCCAGATACGATCAATGACGTTCATGTCTGGGGAGTGTGGTGACCAGCGGAAGTGTTTAAACTCAGAAGAGTGTTCCTGGAGCCACTCTATAGTAATTCTCGACTTATGGGGAGTCGCATTGTCCTGTTGGAATTGACCAAGTCCGTCGGAATGCACAGTGGACATGAATGGATGCAAGTGATTAGACAGAATGCTTACGTACGTGTCACCTGCCAGAGTCGTATCTAGATGTATCAGGGGTCCCATATGACTCCAGAGCCTTCATCAGCTTCAATAGTCCTCTGCTGACATGTAGGGTCCATGGTTTCATTAGGTTGTCTCCATACCCGTACACGTCCATCCGGTCGATACGACTTGAAACGAGACTCGTCCGACCAGGCAACATGTTTCCAGTAATCAACAGTCCAACGTCGGTGTTGACGGGCCTAGGTGTGGCATAAAACTTTGTGTCGTGCAGTCATCAAGGGTACACGAGAGGGTCCTCGCCTCAGAAATCCCATATCGATGATGTTTCCTTTGAATGGTTCGCACGCTTACACTTGTTGATGGCCCAGCATTGAAATCCGCAGCAATTTGCGGAAGGGTTGCACTTCTGTCAATTCGATCGATGCACTTCAGCCGTCGTTGGTCCTGTTATTGTAGGATCTTTTTCCGGCCGCAACGATGTCGGAGACTTGATCGTTTACCGGATTCCTGATATTCGCGGTACACTCGTGAAATGGTTATAAAGGAAAATCCACAAGACATCGCTGTCTCGGAGACGCTGTGTCGCATCGCTGGTGCTCCGAGTAGAACATCACGTTCAAACTCACTTAAATCATGGTAACCTGAGCTGCAGCAGCAGTATCCGATCTAACAACTGCGCCAGGCACTTGTTGTCTGATATAGGCGTTGTCGACCGCAGCGAAGTATTCTGCCTGTCTATTTATCTCTGTATTCGAATACGCATGTCTGTACCAGTTTCTTTGCCTCTTCAGTGTAGAATATTTTCACATATCATGACTCCTCACCCTCATACCAACCCATTGGTGTGAGAGGGGTATATTACCCACACAGTATTTTTATATAAATAGTAGAGATAAAACGGCATGTATATGCAAAATTTGATTTATATTTCTCCAAACATTCTCGAATTCTGTACTTTACACCCCTTACCTTCAATTCTAGCCCCATGGGATGTATATGGTTCTTATGCCCACAATGCTTCTTTCCAGATGGCAAGTAATATGTGTTCCGCGTTTGAGCGAAAACGATCTCGTATTTTCCTTATGCACATGAGGCCTGTAATTTGCAATATATATATATATATATATATATATATATATATATATATATATATATATATATCTGTGTGTGTGTGTGTTTGCGTGTGTTTGGTGTGTGTGTGTGTGTGTGTGTGTGTGTGCACGTGGCTGGGAATTCCTTGGTGACGCTATACGCCGGGAGGGACAAAGAAGGCGGACTTTGCGAAACCTTAATGGCAGACTTTGCACAATTCGTGTAGATATGAATAGTAGCCAGACGAGACATGATACCTCAAAAGGAAACATGAACATTACTATTATTTGCACGAAGATTCTGATGGTGTAAACAGATTTTCAATAACTTTATTGGTTTAAAGTTTAGTATCTGATGGTAAATCATGCAAGTAACACCCAGCAACGAATTTCCAAAATCTAAAGTGCACATCTGATTTCGTCGATCGACGTTCTTTAGAAAGCTATTAGTGTAAACTTAAATTGGTATGAATTGCAAAAAATGGTTCAAATGGCTCTGAGCATTACGGGACTTAACATCTGTGGTCATCAGTCCCCCAAGAACTTGGAAATACTTAAACCTAACTAACCTAAGGACATTGTGGTGTCACCGCCAGACACCACACTTGCTAGGTGGTAGCCTTTAAATCTGCCGCGGTCCGTTAGTATACGTCGGACCCGCGTGTCGCCACTATCAGTCATTGCAGACCGAGCGCCGCCACACGGCAGGCCTAGAGAGACTTCCTAACACTCGCCCCAGTTGTACAGCTGACTTTGCTAGCGATGGTTCACTGACAAATTACGCTCTCATTTGCCGAGACGATAGTTAGCATAGACTTCAGCTACGTTATTTGCTACGACCTAACAAGGCGCCATTACCAGTTACTATTGATGCTTTAAAACATGTACCGTCAAGAGCGATGTTCACCAATTATGGATTAAAGTTAAGTATTCCAGCAGCTACGTACTTTTTTTGCTGGTATAAAGTCCTTGACCTGTTCCAGACCTCACGCCAGCCTGCGTGAGCTAAACGCGTGTCTTTCGGCTTCCTCATAGTGGGTTGGCTGTCTTGCCAGACATCACACACATCCACGCCCGAGGCAGGATTCGAACCTGCGGCCACGCGGTTCCAGACTGCCTAGAACCGCACGGCCAATGAATTGCAGGCATGTAACTTGAATAGTAAAAGAGTTTTGGGAGGTCAAAGTGGCCGATTATTATCGATCGCGTCAGGCCATACGTACTCCACAGTGACACGAAAAAACTGTAGCAGCATGCTTATAAATATATTTATTCGTCTATGTCTGTGTTTACATCAGATATATACTATTCGTGAAGAAATTGGTTAAATATTTACTGTGTTTTAAAAAGCGCAGAGACATTAGGCTACTGGCCTACCTTACGTTCTATTCCTTTGATATATGTTTATTTAATTTGTTTATGAATCTAATAACGTGTGTTAGAGTGTGTTGATGGTCCAGCCGTAGGAATATTTATTTAATTTCAAGATATTTAAATGTAAATCCAGAATTTCGAATGTGTTTCATTAATTTTGTGTGGGTGCGTTGGCATGAAGACATGGCGCGAGCGCTCTAGCCAATCACAGCGCTCGTGAATGGGCAGTTGTGGAGTATGGCACAGGACACGGCAAGTGCCGGGCGGTACGACGCGAGGAGACGCACGGTCGCGGAAGAGACGTGCAGTGTGTGGAGCGGTTTGCGCGAGGTCGCGAGACACAGAAATACTTCGGAGTGCGAACTCGTGAACTTGTGAGATTTCCGAGGTTTCTACAGTGAAGACGTAGTGTGCTTTTAGAAGTGAATATCTCGCGAGCTATGTTGTTGTTGTTGTTCATAACTAATTACGTGCAATAGGAACCTATTGTTTCCCTGTTATTCAACTTATATTTTGTTTAATTGCTGGCCCATCGACACCAATAAGTGTTTTGCAGAAATATACCGCATTCTCGAAAGTACTTCTACTATTGTACTCATCATTTAAAGTCGTTAAGATAGTACCTGCAGATTTTATTTAATTTCAATTTTGCATTTGTAAATTTATATGTTACTTTCATAATTCGCAACTGCCGAATGATAGAAACTGTAACGTCCCCTTAGAAAAATTAATGAATGACTGTGCTGATAAACCTCTTACATTATTTGCTTTTCAAACAGCTATGCAAAACTGAACGTACTCAGACATTACTCTCTTTACTTATTCTGATCAACGCTAAACTGACACACAATATTTTTAGCGCAACGCAATCTGACTTTCAATAATCCCTACAAAAGAATCAGTTACCTCACAAAAATCTTCGTTACTCTAACTACTGCAATACAGAGAGCGCCAATACTGCCAGCTTAATAAAGGATTCTAACTACTGAAGTCACTAACTACTGATAGGCATAGATAGCAAATGAAAGATTTTGATAGAGAACAAACAATGTATTTACCTTAATAGTGTTCAAAAGTCATAATATATATATATATATATATATATCAGTTCATGACATCCAATCTTATAAATCTACTGTCTCTGTCCAGATCATCTGCTCTCAAAACTCCGCCATCTCATTCCCCACATCCACCACTGCTGGCGGCTCACCTCCAGCTGCGCAACGCTACGCGCTGTTAACATCCAGCTGCCCAACACTACAATAGCGAACAACAATGCAAACCAGCCACAGATTGCACACACCACAGCCAGTGATTTTCATACAGAGCGCTACGTGGCGTTACCAATAAAAATACCTAAACAGCCTACTTACAGAACCTTCGACCATTCTATTCATGTGTGCGTTCTTACCGTATAAGCGTTCTTACCGTATAATGTAGACTCAGCAGTATTTGGCCTCTAATGCGACAACTACGTATACCAGCCCCCAGACAACGAAACCAGCCAAAACTTTTAATATTGCTATGTTGAGTCTGAGGGTGCATAGTTGAGGGCCACCAACATCGATTTCATCATTTTATTTGAAAGCCCGCAGTGTGTTTATGTGTGTGTGTGTCTGTGTGTGTGTGTGTGTGTGTGTGTGTGTGTGTGTAGTACTGTTGTTTTTTTTTTCAGCAGAACATTTCGTACATCATGTTCTTGTTGCAAGTCTAAGAGGTCTTCAATGTGGCCACCTTAGGGTCTGCCTGTCATACAACAAAACAGTAGGCGACGCTCACTTTTTCACACAACAGTGAAGGAGCTGGTATGAGCAGTGCTAGAGCTTCAGACGTATGTTGTGTTCCAGAAGGTACACACTTTTCCATTATTTCGATAACAGAAAATCGGTGTTTCTTGCGGATGCCAACGTTTCTAGGCGCCTAATAGTCTTCCTCCACAGGTCTTTCCAACACAGATCTTTTGTCGAGGGTATGTTGTTAAAACAGTTGCCGAGTGTGGAGAGGTTACCAAGCCAAAATGAGCGCTAAATATTACCTCAGTAACATCAGATTTAAATAGCTCGGCTGAAAGTAGACATAGATACTTCCTGGTCTCATATTAAAGATAATTTTCTACCTGTGTCATTTTGACATTCGTAGCGCAGTACACTGCAAACTATGCACATTTAACCAGTTTTCCGAAACGTGTCCGTAAACGAGTTGATATCTCAAAACACTAATTGTCAATCTGCATGAAATAAATGCTTCTTTTAAGAAGGAGGCATATATTATAACTCATCTCGTACTCCTCGCATTGGCTATTAGCCTGCTGACAGGTGTCATAAGTCGATCAGGTTAAGCTCCCATACACTATAAAGACCAAAGACATCTACATAATCGGAGAAGTAACCGGTATTTTGAGGACTTAAATGCGCATTTTCACATTGTTATTCCTCTATAAACTCTTAAGTCATATTTTCTGCGTTCTTTCTTCCCACGCTTGCTGAGACAAATTGGAAAGATATTCCACATTCAGCAAGACAATGTTTGTTTGTTATACATCTCCCACACATGTTTCAGCACTTCTTTTGCTGCATTCAGTAGGGATTTTTTTATTGTTCACTCTTCAATGATGGTAGAAAATTGTTTTTATTCTGGTAGCTTTATATCTCCAACACATTTTTACAGTCTGTCATGCTTTTTGATCCTCTAGTTATGTTTCTCGTTATTTCAATGTGTTAAGACATTTACTTTTTTGACACGCTAGATGACGACTGAAAACTTGTGTTTTGTGATAAAATGTATAAAAACTGCATACGAAACGATCAGAACTTCCCTTAACAAAAAATATGTCTCTTAACACAGTGAAAGTAACGGGAATCAAGGCTAAAGAAGCCAAAATCACGACAGGCTATAAAATGTGTGGTAGCTGTAAAGGTACAAGTATAACATCAATTGTTAGCATAATACACTCCTGGAAATTGAAATAAGAACACCGTGAATTCATTGTCCCAGGAAGGGGAAACTTTATTGACACATTCCTGGGGTCAGATACATCACATGATCACACTGACAGAACCACACGCACATAGACACAGGCAACAGAGCATGCACAATGTCGGCACTAGTACAGTGTATATCCACCTTTCGCAGCAATGCAGGCTGCTATTCTCCCATGGAGACGATCGTAGAGATGCTGGATGTAGTCCTGTGGAACGGCTTGCCATGCCATTTCCACCTGGCGCCTCAGTTGGACCAGCGTTCGTGCTGGACGTGCAGACCGCGTGAGACGACGCTTCATCCAGTCCCAAACATGCTCAATGGGGGACAGATCCGGAGATCTTGCTGGCCAGGGTAGTTGACTTACACCTTCTAGAGCACGTTGGGTGGCACGGGATACATGCGGACGTGCATTGTCCTGTTGGAACAGCAAGTTCCCTTGCCGGTCTAGGAATGGTAGAACGATGGGTTCGATGACGGTTTGGATGTACCGTGCACTATTCAGTGTCCCCTCGACGATCACCAGTGGTGTACGGCCAGTGTAGGAGATCGCTCCCCACACCATGATGCCGGGTGTTGGCCCTGTGTGCCTCGGTCGTATGCAGTCCTGATTGTGGCGCTCACCTGCACGGCGCCAAACACGCATACGACCATCATTGGCACCAAGGCAGAAGCGACTCTCATCGCTGAAGACGACACGTCTCCATTCGTCCCTCCATTCACGCCTGTCGCGACACCACTGGAGGCGGGCTGCACGATGTTGGGGCGTGAGCGGAAGACGGCCTAACGGTGTGCGGGACCGTAGCCCAGCTTCATGGAGACGGTTGCGAATGGTCCTCGCCGATACCCCAGGAGCAACAGTGTCCCTAATTTGCTGGGAAGTGGCGGTGCGGTCCCCTACGGCACTGCGTAGGATCCTACGGTCTTGGCGTGCATCCGTGCGTCGCTGCGGTCCGGTCCCAGGTCGACGGGCACGTGCACCTTCCGCCGACCACTGGCGACAACATCGATGTACTGTGGAGACCTCACGCCCCACGTGTTGAGCAATTCGGCGGTACGTCCACCCGGCCTCCCGCATGCCCATTATACGCCCTCGCTCAAAGTCCGTCAACTGCACATACGGTTCACGTCCACGCTGTCGCGGCATGCTACCAGTGTTAAAGACTGCGATGGAGCTCCGTATGCCACGGCAAACTCGCTGACACTGACGGCGGCGGTGCACAAATGCTGCGCAGCTAGCGCCATTCGACGGCCAACACCGCGGTTCCTGGTGTGTCCGCTGTGCCGTGCGTGTGATCATTGCTTGTACAGCCCTCTCGCAGTGTCCGGAGCAAGTATGGTGGGTCTGACACACCGGTGTCAATGTGTTCTTTTTTCCATTTCCAGGAGTGTATAATATTGAAAATTAAAAATTGCCCCACTAAAGAGAGTACAAAAAGTGCTGAAACTTGTTTGGGAAAAGTAAAACAGTGTCTCGCATAAGGTGGAGTATCCCTCCTACGATTATCATAGTGTAGCTCCTCCTTAGACTCCCACACACCCGCAAGTCGACCTACCGACCGACCGACAGGTTGGACGTGTGTACTCATTTTGACCGACCGACAGACGAGCTTTTCTTGTCGGGATGACGGGCGGCTGGAACCACCCGACAGCCGAACCCTTCACCACTCTACCCAATAAACTGTGCCGTCTCTAGCGCTGTCGTACCAACCGCCCGTCATTTGTCACTGCGCGCGAGAGTAAATGCTGTTCTAACGTACATGATACGGTGCAAGGCGAAATAAAGTTCAGAGGTAGAGTTTTTGGAGAAATTTAAAGGTTGAAGATGTTTGTGGGACACGTCGAGCGAGCAGTACAGCAATACAGATGCAAGAAATTAAGCAGTTCTTACATTTTTTAAGCTAATCCGTAATGGTTTCGCTTGGCACCTAAAGAGA
Organism: Schistocerca cancellata; assembly: GCF_023864275.1. NCBI lineage: Eukaryota > Metazoa > Arthropoda > Insecta > Orthoptera > Acrididae > Schistocerca > Schistocerca cancellata. Next base: position 1,146,847,405 of record NC_064627.1, read on the forward strand.
ATAAAAGTCCGACAGTCTTTAGAATTTCTGTTTTTATGTTTTATTTCCAATGCTTATCGGGAACGAAATCTAAAAACCGAAGCATCGACATTCAATGGATGTTATTTCATAAAACGTACTTGATTCGTTGTTATAAGTGTCAACAAAGTCCAACATACATCCAATCCCACTGCCGCGGAGAGTAAAATGTGGGATTTTTTCACAGTTCTAACAGCTGCTAACCTGTTGATGATGTGCCCCACCATCACGTGCAGTCTGTCTTCTTCGAGTCTGAATTGAGTTTCTTAAACTTAGTGGTCTTGTTTTATGCTGCATGCATAAAAAAATTAATAATGTTTACATAAGCATTTTTTTACCATGATGTTTTTCCTTAGTGAATTATAAATCAGGTTTCAGGGATCATTTTAGTTAATAACTGTGGGGATACAACAGCAGCAGCGAAACTGAGATCCTCTTAACTTCTGCCAGTGGCTAGAAATCTTACTAAAAGTAACGGCATCTCCCTCGCAGCATACAGTCTCTCTCATGACTGTGTTCTTTTTCGTTAAGAGTGGTTTAGTGATTTTTAGAAGCTCTGAAATGCATGCTTACTTGACAAAACGTGGGTGAATTTCTTACGGTTCATTGGCCACTTCTTTACCGACAAATTCGTCTCTTCTTTTCCCATACACAACTCTAAACAAATTACAAGAACAGGGCGGCGCTGTAACCACTCAGTGCAGTCGGCCGGGACGTGTGAAGTCTGCCACAAAATTGGAAGGTCGGTCGGCCAATAAATTGGTGTGTGTGTTTATATAAGGTCTTTACTCCTGCCAGTAGATTTAAAGTAAACGAGTGGTGCGTCTGTAGTTCTGTATCTTGCACATCCTGTCGTCGGGCAGAGAAGTTGCGAAGCATCATTCAACCAAGGTTGACAAGAACCGACCCTGAGGAACCTCTCTGGGCTATAGTGGGACAGACACTAGGTACAGAGGGGCGATTTGGATGGTCAATCGCCAGCCGCGGTGGCCGTGCGGTTCTAGGCGCTCCATTCCGGAGCCCCGCTGTTGCTACGGTAGCAGGTTCGAATCCTGCCTCGGGCATGGGTGTATGTGATGTCCTTAGGTTAGTTAGGTTTAAGTAGTCCTAAGTTCTAGGGGACTGATGACCACAGCAGTTGAGTCCCATAGTGCTCAGAGCCATTTGAACCATTTTTGGATGGTCAATCATTTATTGTGAGTGGCCTTCCGGGCTAAGAAGACTGAGACTCAGACACTTCCTTGTCCTTGGAATGGGAAACTGCCCCTAAAGGCGAAAGAATCAGCAATGATCAACTGCATGAGATACAGAAGGAAATGAAAACCACTGAAGATACATAACGTGTATCCACTGGACATGTGGATCGTAATGGAAAAAGTGTCATGTTGACCTCTTCATTGCCAAAAGATCCTGGAATAGTCCGCCATTCGGATCTCCGGGAGGGGCTGCCAGGGAGGAGGTGACCATGAGAAAAAGAGTGAAGAACCAACGAAAGGAAAACGTTCTACGAGTCGGGGCGTGAAATTTCAGAAGCTTGAACGTGGTAAGGAAGACAACAAATCTGAAAAGGAAAAAGGAACGGGTCAGTCTGGCTATAGTAGGGGTCAGTGAAGTGAAATGGAAAGAAGACAATAATTTCTGGTCAGATGAGTATAGGGTAATATCAATGGCAGCAGAAAATGGTGTAACGGGTGTAGGATTCATTATGAATCGCAAGGCAGGGCCTGAGAGTGTGTTACCGTGAACAGTTCAGTGATAGGACTGTTCTTATCAGAATCGACAGTAAACCAACACCGACAGCTAGTTGAGCCATACATGTCGACGTCGCAAGCTTGAAGAGATAGAGACAGATTATGAAGAAACTGAAAGGGCAACAGAGTATGTAAAGGGAGACGAAAATCTATTAGTCACGGGGTACTGGAATGCAGTTGTAGAGGAAGGAGCAGAAGAAAAGGTTAGAGGAGAATATGGTCTTTGGATAAGGAATGAGAAAGGAGAAAGACTAATTGAGTTCTGTAATACATTTCAGCTACTAACAGCGAATAGTCTGTTCAAGAATCACAAGAGTAGGAGGTATACTTGGAAAAGGCTGGGTTATGCGGGAAGATTTCAGTTAGGTTACCTCATGGTCAGACAGAGATTACGAAAGCAGATACTCTGTTGTATGACGTGCCCAGGAGCAGATATAGACTCAGATCACAATGTAGTAGTGTTGAAGAGTAGGCTGAAGTTTAAGAGATTAGTCTGGAAGAAGCAATACGCAAAGAAGTAGAATACAAAAGAAATAAGGAATGACGGGATACACTTGAATTTCCCTAAGGCTGTAGATACAACAATAAGGAATAGTTAAGTAGGCGTACAGTTGAACAGGAATGGACATCTCTAAAACGGGCGATGAAGGAAGTCGGGAAGAAAAACATAGGTACAATAGTTAGCCTACCTGATCTATCTTCCTTATGAGCAATGTAGACTTGTAGTGCTAAAACACATATAGATGCTGTTAGAATCTTTTTTCACTGCTTTTACCTGTAGTTGGCTAATGATTTCTTTTGTCAAGATACTTGCAATACAAACTTGCGAAGTTCGTAAATGCTGCATATTTCGCAACTTTCTTGAAATAAAGCTACATGTAAGAGCGAAGCTGAATGAGAATTACAAAAATTTTGCACAGAACCCTAGATTACAGAATATCGAAGAGAATGACGCTGAATAGGATCCAACGCAACAGCGCCGCACTGCCGGTAATATAAGCGAAGAGAGGCATGTGTAGTAAAAAACGTGTTATCGGGGTCATCATCCACGGGTTCACTTACATGTATTCGCACACAAGTCTTCTCCGCATCACACCCCCAATTAAAATATTGTAAACTATTTTAGTCCGTTCGGTATCTCTGAGTTCTGCATAAAGGCTTTCGCCGGTGCATCCACCCTTTCTAGGACACTGCACATTCAAGTCAATATAGCGACAATCGGTCCCGAGTAAGTAACGCTAGTGAATTAAACAATAGTAATCATTATTTCCAGTGGCTTTTAATGCAAAAATAGACAGATATAGTTGCAATGAAACTGTCCACTAACTTTTAACCACCAAGTAATTATTACTGAGGATATCCCCAGAGACAACCATGGATACTGACACTGGTGCTGGACTGTTCATCCGCGCAGACGTCTGAATACAGGCAGCTTAGCGCGCTTCTGGTGGCGAGCCTCGCCCTCGTATCGATATGGATTTCGTTGCTGATTAGGTAGAGGGACCATTGGAAAACGATCCCTACACATCTGACAACCTTTGCGTATCTAATACGGTGACGAGGACCCAGTGCTAGACTTGTGTCAAACATATAACTACGGTACTTCATTGACGTTATAAAGGAAGTAATAACTGTTGAGTCCAACTTTTGCTCTTCTCCACAACAGCTCCGCACCCGCTTCCTTTTCTGTGAGACTCGTTCTTTGTACATCCGTCTTTCGACTGGCGTTTATAGTGCCCTCCATATCTCTTATCTTTTGTTAACAGTTCTCACTTTCACGATGGTATTGCACGTAGTATTATGTATAACGGGTAGCTTGGAGACTTTAGTCATTGGCCCGCAGGTTGGTCCGAGCGGTTCTAGGTGCTTCAGTCCGGAACCGCGCGACTGCTACGGTCGCAGGTTCGAATCCTGCCTCGGGAATGGATGTGTGTGATGTCCTTGGGCTAGTTAGGTTTAAGTAGTTCTAGGGGACTGATGACCTTAGTAGAAGTCCCATAGTGCTCAGAGCCATTTGAACCATTTTGAACTTTAGTCATCAACAATCTATTGCCCTTCTCTATTTACGAAAGTCTGCCGACTCTGGTGTAACATTTCGATTCCGCGGCTGTAGAAATCAAATGGTTGAGGCGAAGAACTCGTTGAGCCGTGTTCGAAGTGCATTTTCATCCAGATAAATAAACCTGTAGCACTGGAAAACAAAAGCTTGAAAAACTTGTGCACCAACCTAATACAATATAACATTTGCCTAGTTCTACGACTTTTCCCCGGTTTTGCTACTTCCAGCGTAAGGTTGTTATTTCTAGATGACGTAATCGATGACACAGAGACCTGGTAACGATCTTACACAGAGTTCTTTGCTCACTTATTTTTACAGTATTTCCTCATTCCGTACTTCATCTGTCTACTTAATTTTTAACGTTTTTAGCATCACATTTAAAATGCGTCCAGTCTCTCCTTTCCAGGATTTTCTAAAGTCAATTTTTCATATATACATGTTTACCTCATATCTATAAAAGTATCTGATACCAGTACAGTTCTATCATCATTGAACAAAGCTTTCTTTCTCTGTACCAATCAATTTCTCACATTCTTCCTATGTACTTCGTCTTCCTAGATAGGAACATTCTTTCACTTCATCTATTACTGTATCTTTCCCATTTTTTTTCTAAGCAGGCTTTTATTCTCATTTCTAAAATTCTTCGTCATCAGCGTTACTTCATTTAGTCTTAAACTAAGTATCCTATGTAATCCTTTCAGCTATCTAACCTATTTTTACATCCGCCCAGAAAGACGTCTCTCCGAACCTTAGCATTATCTTTTCATCCTCATTTCTGTTCAACTAGGCTTTTATTCTCATTTCTAAAATTCTTCGTCATCAGCGTTACTTCATTTAGTCTTAAACTAAGTATCCTATGTAATCCTTTCAGCTATCTAACCTATTTTTACATCCGCCCAGAAAGACGTCTCTCCGAACCTTTGCATTATCTTTTCATCCTCATTTCTGTTCAACTTCCAAAATTCTTTCACTTTCTTCACTACTTGTCCGAGGTGCAAGATGAACAACAGTTCTGATAAACTGCAATCCTGCCTCTCTCTCCTGTTAACAGGAACTTATTTTTCTTGGCCTAAAATTTTTGTTGTACATCTATATGATTAATTTGCAGTTCTGAATTAAGTATTTGACAGAAGGTTCGTCGAACCACCTTGAAGATGTTCCTCTGCGGTTCCTGTCCTGAGCACAGCGAGGGAAGAACGAACACTTAAATCTTTCCATGGTCGCGTTCTTATTTCTCTCTTTTTTTTATTATGATCGTTTCTTCCTACGTAGGTAAACGCCAACAAAATATTTCGCTTTCTGCAACTTGGGTTTTATGGATATCGTAGATTATTTTTCCATCCCTATAGTGTAGCCGATATTTGGTAATGGTTACGAAAAATGTATTTGACCGTAGTTAGTTGGATCCTTTCCGTATGTTCATAAATACTAGGTAGATATCCTGGTTTACTTTCAGCCAGCCTTGCATTACTAAGCAAAGTGATAGATTTGCTTCCTTTCACGAAATCAAATTAACCTTTGTCCGGCACGTCTTCAATTTTTCTTTCTGTTCTTGTCCATCTTCTTCCGGTCAGCAGTTTACAAGAATGACTTGTTACACTGATCGCCGTACTTATTCGCACGTTCCTCACTCTTTTTTGAGAAGTTTCAGGTCGGTATACTTCATGCTGTTCTGGGTAAGTATTTAACTTGTTTACTGTAGAACTCGAGACTTAAGTGTCTTAAGTTTGTCGACAGTAATGCAACACGAACTATAAAGCCATTTAGGCTGTTCGTGTACCAACCATCCACGTGTCTGCGAAATACAAAATGCCTGGGAGCCACATACCAAATCGTGTCCAGGATATTTGAAGCCAGTCACAGACGGCTTGTTGGCTAAGCAACTCCCTATCGTTAGGACAGGCGTCCGCGATTTCTTAAATCAAAAAACACTTAACTTTTATCGTTATTGTTTCCAGACGCTGTACCGCTGCCACGACTCCGGGCGAACGTCTGGCAGTAATCCAGCAACTCGGTTCTCGATCGGTATAAAAGTTGTAAAACGAAATAACATTTATATGCATCTCGGAATGGGCGGGGAGAAAAATTGCTGTTTCGTGAGATTGTCATCGTTGACGTTATTTCCTGCGGTTACTGTTACTAAAAGCCTCCGGCTTTAAAAAAAAAAGAGTTGCAAAATGAAGTAAAAATGAACGCAGTTGTCGATTATGGCTGAAGATACTGGTCTGAAGCGGATACGTGGCCGGGCTGCGACTGCTGCCGGTGTCCCCACCTCGGGCGCCGCCCTTGACACGCTTGCCGGCCATTCGGCGGCGCTGCCCCCTTGAAAGGCGGCGCCGCCTCCGGCCCAGCCCCCGCTGTGGCCGAGTGCCGAGGTACCGAGGTGCCGGCCAGCGACGGCCTGGCCTGGAGCTGGAGCTGGAGGCTGCCGGCGGCGCTGCGCGCACCCGTGCGTACTCACTGTGCGCAAACACGCGGCCGCCACGCCGGCTCCCGGAAGCGCAAACACGGCTGCCGGCCGGGCTGGCTACTGCTTTACACGGGGGCGCCGATGTACTCCGTGGGCCGCTGTGTGGCTTTCACAGGGCAGCGCACTCCAGCAGCACTGCGTGTTACTGGGGCCGGTGGGCGGGTCTCCTGTTTGCGGCCGTGTCGCCGGTCCAGGTGAGGCCCACCTGCTTCTGTCCGGCGAGCCTCCTCCAGTTCCACCCACTCTCTAGCTCTTTGCGTCATCCGAGAGCCCTCGCTAATGGGTCTCTATATACTACGGTTTTCTAGCATTCTCCCCGCTGCCAAATTCGGGAGACTGCCGGTGTTCAAGGTAGCTGGTTCCAATTCCAGCCGGGGTAGTAACTTTCATTACCGGACAAGTGCAGCAGATATAATGACGAGTAGTTTCTGACGATCAAGATTGTTCAGCTCGTCAGTGATACGTAGAAAGCAGCATGCAATAGAGCCGGGTTATTTGCCTTACAGAAGCTATCCACTACAGTTGGACGTTGTTGCTGAGTGGCCGGCCGGACTGGCCGACAGGTTCTAGGCGCTTCAGTCTGGAACCGCGCGACCGCTACGGCCGCAGGTTCGAATCCTGTCTCGGGCATGGCTGTCTGTCATGTCCTTAGGTTAGTTAGCTTAAATTAGTTCTAAGTTCTAGGCGACTGATTACCTCAAAAGTTAAGTCGCATGGTGCTCAGAGCCATTTGAATCATTTGTTGCTGAGTGAAAGATTTTTACACCATACCAGCGTGGTAGCGTTCTCGCTTCACACGTCCGGGTTCCCGGGTTCGATTCCCGGCGGGGTCAGGGATTTTCTCTGCCTCGTGATGACTGGGTGTTGTGTGATGTCCTTAGGTTAGTTAGGTTTAACTAGTTCTAGGTTCTAGGGGACTGATGACCATAGATGTTAAGTCCCATAGTGCTGAGAGCCATTTGAACCAGACCAGCTTTGTCAGGGATTCAAGATACTCTCGAACAGTGGTTACGAATCTGTCGCACAGACGCAGTTAAAAATCTTTCAAAAAGTTTGTGATAAATTCTTCTAAAGAACTATAGAGTTCACTAGATCCTCGTTTATCGTTGGATCAAGATACAGCCGGTTTGTAATAATTAATCGCATATACAGATTGAGTTCGTGGGATTACATTAAGCCATTAAACCAGTATGGTGTCCCAAGGTCCTGTGAGGCACGTATCCTGGAAACATCAGATGCAATGGGTGCTGTAAGATCCAATTGACGGATACACTAATTTGGATTGGTATTGAATTCCTGATAATTATTGTTATCGTCTTCAGTACAGAGACTGGTTTGATGCAGCTCTCCATGCTCCCATACACCACAACGTCATCAACAAACACCAGCAGACTGCTACTCATCGTGGCCGCCAGATCATTTACGTGTATAAAAAATAACAGCGGTTCTGTCGATCTTCCGTGCGGCGCTCCTGACGATACCCATATCTCTGATGAATAATTTCCGTCGAGAACAACATTCTGGGCTGGTTTACTTAAGAAGTCCTCGAGCCACCTACGTATCTCGGAATCTATTCCACGTGCCCGTACCTTGGTTGTCACTCTGCAGTGGGCCACCGTGAAGAGCTACAAGAAAGTCAATCTGCTGCTTATTTCTAACAATCTTTTCTATATTCGGTGTAGTCTTAACTAATGGACTTCAAAATCGTGTACTGAGTTCAATGGTTTCTTGTGTTTGTTTTTACTGTCACCATAGCGCAAATCCACTTTCACACTTGTAAGTTGTGGCAGATGGAATCAATGTTCCTAAAGATTTTTTCTAATATTAACCGATACTCGTCATAAATCATTTTCCAAAATGTTGTTACTTACATTTTAAAGAAAACTGTTTTCAGTGTACTGTCTTCACTTAGTAAAACAAATACTGCCTCGACTTCAAATTCATTATGTGTAAATATTCCTTCGTTCACTGAAAACTGTGTTAAATTCCAGGCGTTTATTTGTCAGTTCTCCAGTTCAGGAAAACAGTTACTGGTAGGATTTATTACTGATGGTAAATACTAACGTATTTGATGCCCAGATGAGCTTTTCTCTCACTGTCGGCGTCGAGAATCAATACGAGTTCCGGAAACATCGAAATGTCTTTAACTTAAGTCCTGCGACAAAGCTCGAATCTGCAAAGGAAACTGGCAGTTTCATCTTATACTATCAAAATATTTACCATGTTCCGTTGTAAGTCGAAGTTAGCCCATATGAATAGATACTCGTCTGCATTGAGGTTCTTCTTTCTTCTTGTAGGCCGTGCGGGATTAGCCGAGCGGTCTAGGCGCTGCAGTCATGGACTGTGCGGCTGGTCCCGGCGGAGGTTCGAGTCCTCCCACGGGCATGGGTGTGTGTGTTTGTCCTTAGGATAATTTAGCTTAAGTAGTGTGTAAGCTTAGGGACTGATGACGTTAGCAGTTAAGTCCCACAAGATTTCACACACATTTGATTTTGAAATTGATCTCGCTGGACAGTAAACAGTGTACATCTACATCTACATCTACATGGTTACTCTGCAATTAAGTGCCTGGCAGAGGGTTCATCGAACCATTTTCATGCTACTGCTCTACCATTCCACTCTCGAATGGCGCTTGGGAAAAAGGAACATCTAAATCTTTCCGTTCGAGCTCTGATTTCTCTTATTTTATTATGATGATCATTTCTCCCTACGTAGAAGTGACCATCGTAATAAAATAAGAGAGATCAGAGCTCTAACGGAAAGGCGGCAACGCAGACGTGTATTCTCGCGTGCAGATTATCACAAAGTGCCAAATGGCGTCAGACGATAGGTTGTCAAAACCACCTTGCATCTATTGTTGCACTTCGGCAATAGTTCTTGCAGGCCCTGGGAGACAGTTAAGTTCCCGCTTCATCATCTCCCACACGTGCTCATTGTGTTGGTCTGGGCAGCTGTTGCTCTCCATCTGGAGCACGTTCTGCCAAGGCAGCCGTATGTGGACGTGCATTGTCCGCCTGAAAAGGCGCGTGATCTTCTCGTCGAAGAAATGGCAGCATCTCAGGGATAACAGCTTGTGCACTGTTGCGGGCACTGGTTTCTTCACCCTGGAGAAACACCAAATGTGACTAGGAAAGTGCTCCCCCTATGTGGCTCCCTTCTTGGGGAGTATGTGGGCGGCAACTACATTGGCCCTTGGCTAAGTCTGACAGTGTTTTCACTTCCTTCTTCTTTTTTTTTTTTTTTTTTCAACGCCAGCGATATTAGTTTGCGAGGCTCGAGGATGTTTTCCATTTTCCTCTTCATATTCTACTTCCCTGTGTCCTACCGGGAACGAGTCCCTTGTTCAGGCTTGCGGGTGAAAACCGTAACGACCTCCAAGGCGAGGTAGTATCACGTGATCACCACTACAGCATAAGAAGCGAAAGCAGCAGCCCTCCCCGTATTATTTCATACATGGGTGGAGAAGAAATCTTCCTGGCCGTTCAGGTTCGTGGTTGTGTGTCGGGGTTGGTATCCCGTCCAGATAAAAAGAATTCCACGCATAAGCCTTAAGTAATAAGGAACCCGAACATATTAAGAGGATATAGGCACGGCAAGAACAGGGCCAAACGATTTGCATAGCAGACATACTCAAATTACCAGCCTCAAATGTCAGAGGTACCACACAAAAGAAGATGTGTTACTGAATGAATTACAAAAGAAGAAGATAAATGTAGCCGTATTAAGTAAAAAAAAGAAACTGAGAGGAATAAAACAATAGATCTAGAAGAATATACATTTTGCACAGCGGAATGGAACCAAACATAACGCGTCAGCCAAGAATTGCCGTGATGATAGACCAGAAATGGGAAAGAAAAAGAATAACAGCATACACCTTTTACAATAAGAGACTTGTGTCAATCTGCTTCAAGGTATCTAGAGGACGTATGACGATAGTAGGAGTTTATAGTCCAGAAGAAGGCATAAATAAGTGATAGAGAAATTCTACAAGAAATTACAATTTGTCAACTTAGAGACAGATATACTACAACTCTTTGGAGACTGAAATGTTTGAGTTGGGAACACTCCTGTCAAAGACATTGTAGGTAAGTTTGGGGAAGCCAGAATTAGCGCTTATAACACTATCACTGCAACTGGATTTACGTAGCGTCTGCATTCAAATACCAAATTTGGTTTATTACGCACTATGCCCCAACAGAACAAATAGTCCTGTCACGGAAAAGCCACTCATAACACCTCTGTCCGCTACTGATGTGCCATAACCTCAAAGCTGGAGGCAGTTCGTATAAATGAAATTATTTTTATTAAAGCAATTATAGTATACAGAAGCACAGCAGTGTTACCCTCTGAGAGGAATTTAGTTGTGTTGACCGTGATTTACCTAACGGGGGTGGCTTATCGGAAGTCAGAGTCAGAGTTACGTAAATACTTAAACAATAACAAACAATATTTTACCTATCCACACTGTTCAAAGAATAAAGAAAACGGTCTACAGCCTAATTAGGCAAGAGTATGACTTACATTCTTGTTCAAGAAAATAGATATAGGTAACTTTAATGGGCAGACACAGCCTATACTTAATCACATGAGAGTGCAATGAACTCTGTCACTAGCAGATGTTGACGTTAAAGAATGTGCTAACAGTTGTAGGAGAACAAGGCTATTAGCATAATGGTAACAGAAAATGACATACACTTTTGCCTTCAAGGCTTGGTCAAACTGAATGGTCTCAATAATATTACTATCAATATTCACTGTAGAATCATAAAATGGACATAGGTTCAGTATTTCTTTTACCAATTAATTTTCTATCTGACTTGGAAAATTATATTGCACTAGCAAACCATTTCTCACTGACCTTTGAATAAGAGAAGCTACTGTTATCATAAATAGTGGTCTTTCTGTTACTTGTTACCTAGCATAAGCACAATAGACAAACTGTGGATCCTGTTACACCATTAATATGCATTTCCAATTCACAAGAGAGACAAGTACTTAGTAAACATGAGTATATAACTTTCCACAAATGCAGTTCACGACTTTTACTGCAGTGAAACACAATACTGACAAATTTGTAAAAAACTGAGTCACCTTTAAAAGTTTACAACAGGCAGCGCAACGATTATTAACTAAGCAAAACTTTATAAGCCTCCGTTTTCAGAACTTTTAATTTTTAAAAGTAACAGCAAATTGTCTTTATTACTACAGTCTTCAACTATCAAGTCAATGATTAAATAAGTAACCTTGAAACTCCACTAACCTTAAATTGGACTGTTTCAATCACTGGGAGGCTTTCACAAAGCTACATTTACTACCTCCCACAATTTTACCAAATCCACAGTAAATCTGAATACTCCCTTCTTACCGAAGATCGAACAACATTATTTAATTAACTGTTTGGCTTTGAGGCTTTCATTTCTTCCACAACAAGGACGTTCGGTAATCATAGTTCAAACGGAGAGGAACCTGAGAGGTGTGATAAGGAAAAATCAAGGTAGGTACATAAATTCAGTTATACGTTACCTTATATTTGAGAACATTGAAAATTCCAATGAGCTGATCCTCCACTGTACATTACAGTGATCGCGCAATGTGGTGGCGAATTCATGTTGGTAGGTGCATTTCCAGGTAGAGTTGCTGGACTCTGTCATTTCTTGGTGGCGATGATACATACCAATTCCAGAATAGTTCCAGCTCTTTATTCATCCACCCAAGGCATTGGAAAGCGTCAGGAAAAGCTTCTCTTGGAACCAGCACAATACACAGCTTTTAAATGAGCAGTTGATAGTTTGGTAGCTCATCCCCGACTGACTCTTGGTTGCACCTTTCTATCCATGCCAACCAAATTTTGCACGCACTGCATGCTTCCGTTCCCGAGGGGAACCACAATGCCTTTTACATACAAAATAATTAAGAACCCTACGTGAAGGTCAGCAGTTTACATAACAGCAACCAAACATATTAAACAAAACAGAACATTTGCACATATTGACAAAAAAAAGTTCAAATGTGTGTGAAATCTTATGGGACTTAACTGCTAAGGTCATCAGTCCCTAAGCTTACACACTACTTAACCTAAATTATACTAAGGACAAAACACACACCCATGCCCGAGGGAGGACTCGAACCTCTGCCGGGACCAGCAGCACAGTCCATGACTGCAGCGCCCTAGACCGCTAGGCTAATCCCGCGAGGCACAAACATATTGACATTTCGACAAAAAAATTATGTAAATGAAATTATTCAACCCCAAAGATAACCATAGAGATATTGTGAGAAAGACAAAAAATATAATTTGCTCATATTACAGTATCGAATTAATCATAGGCTAATTAAAAAAGTTCAACGATGGGATGTTGAACAAACCAGAAGGCTAAAAGAATCAACAAAAGGTCTTTAGGGTGTAAGCTATGGTGTTACACATGCCCCATGTTTCGTTGAGGTTTCCCGTATGGGATTCTTCAAGGAAACATCTTCACTACTGGCCATTAAAATTGCTACACCAAGAAAAAATGCAGATGATAAACGGGTATTCATTGGACAAATATATTATACTAGAACTGAGATGTGATTACATTTTCACGCAATTTGGGTGCATAGATCCTGAGAAATCGGTACCCAGAACAACCACCTCTGGCCGTAATAACGGCTTTGATACGCCTGGGCATTGAGTCAAACAGAGCTTGGATGGCGTGTACAGGTACAGCTGCCCATGCAGCTTCAACACGATACCACAGTTCATCAAGAGTAGTGTCTGGTGTATTGTGACGAGCCAGTTGCTCGGCCACCATTGACCAGATGTTTTCAATTCGTGAGACATCTGAAGAATGTGCTGGCCAGGGCAGCAGTGGAACATTTTCTGTAACCAGAAAGGCCTGTACAAGACCTGCAACATGCGGTCGTGCATTATTCTGCTGAAATGTAGGGTTTCGCTGGGATCGAAGGAAGGGTAGAGGCACGGTTCGTAACACATCTGAAATGTAAAGTACACTGTTCAAAGCGGCGTCAATGCGAACAAGAGGTGACCGAGACGTGTAACCAATGGCACCCCATACCATCACGCCGGGTGATACTCCAGTATGGTGATGACCAATACACGCTTCCAATGTGCGTTCACCGCGATGTCGCCAAACACGGATGCAACCATCATGATACTGTAAAGAGAACCTGGATTCATCCGAAGAAATGACGTTTTGCCATTTCTGCACCCATGTTCGTCGTTGTGTACACCATCGCAGGTGCTCCTTCCTGTGATGCAGCGTCAAAGGTAACTGCAGCCGTGGTCTCTGAGCTGATAGTCCATGCTGCTGCAAATGTCGACGAACTGTTCGTGCAGATGGTTGATGTCTTGCAAACGTCCCCATCTGTTGACTCAGGGATCGAGACGTGGTTGCATGATCCGTTATAGCCATGCGGATAAGATGCCTGTCATCTCGACTGCTAGTGATACGAGGCCGTCGGGATCCAACAGGGCGTTCCGTATTACCCTCCTGAACAACCGATTCCATATTCTGCTAACAGTCATGGGATCTCGATCAACGCGAGCAGCAATGTCGCGATACGATAAACCGCAATCGCGATAGGCTACAATACGACCTTTATCAAAGTCGGACTCGTGATGGTACGCATTTCTCCTGCTTACACGAGGCATCACAAGTTGTAGGTGTCGCCACCGGCGCCAACCTTGAGTGAATGCTCTGAAAAGCTAATGATTTGCATATCACAGAATCTTCTTCCTGTTGGTTAAATTTCGCATCTATAGCACGTCATCTTCGTGGTGTAGCAATTTTAATGGCCAGTAGTGTATAACACCAAAGTAATGATGACTACAAAAAAAATTATACCATCCAACAAAAATTCCTACATTTCTTCCAAAAAAAGATATTTACACTAATTTTCATTTTCACAATGGTTTAAAGAAACTAATTTTCATCATTACACAGGGAATACATTAGAATTTTCTGTCTCATCCACACACAGACTATATCATTGACAGACAAGCAGTATACAAAATAATCTGCACATTAGTAAAACAGGTATAGCATTCTAGAAAAAGGTAAATATGCAACTACAAAAACATACATTAACTCTCTTTCAAATTATGAAGGTGGCAGGGGTAAAATACAGGGATCGAAAGGCTATTTACAATTTGTACAGAAACCAGATGGCAGTTATAAGAGTCGAGGGACGTGAAAGGGAAGCAGTGGTTGGGAAGGAAGTGAAACAGCGTTGTAGCCTCTCCCCGATGTTATTCAATCTGTATATTGAACAAGCAGTAAAGGAAACAAAAGAAAAATTCGGAGTAGGTATTAAAATCCATGAGGAAGAAATAAAAACTTTGAGGTTCAGCGATGACATTGTAATTCTGTCAGAGACAGCAAAGGACTTGGAAGAGCAGTTGAACGGAATGGACAGTGTCTTGAAAGGAGGGTATAAGATGAACATCAACAAAAGCAAAACGAGGATAATGGAATGTAATCTAATTAAGTTGGGTGATGCTGAGGGAATTAGATTAGGAAATGAGACACTTAAATTAGTGAAGGTGTTTTGCTATTTGGGGAGCAAAATAACTGATGATGGTCAAAGTAGAGAGGATAGAAAATGTAGACTGGCAATGGCAAGGAAAGCGTTTCTGAAAAAGAAGAATTTAACATCGTGAATAGATTTAAATGTCAGAAAGTCGTTTCGGAAAGTATTTGTATGGAGTGTAGCCATGTATGGAAGTGAAACGTGGACGATAAATAGTTTAGACAAAACGAGAATAGAAGCTTTCGAAATGTGGTGCTACAGAAGAATGCTGAAGATTAGATGGGTAGATCACGTAACTAATGAGGAGGTATTGAATTGAACTGGGGAGAAGAGGAGCTTGTGGCACAACTTAACTAGAAGAAGGGATCCGTTGGTAGAACATGTTCTGAGACATCGAGGGATCACCAATTTGGTACTGGAGGGCAGCGTGGAGGGTAAAAATCGGAGAAGGAGACCAAGAGGTGAATACACTAAACAGATTCAGAAGGATGTAGGTTGCAGTAGGTACTGGGAGATGAAGAAGCTTGCACAGGATAGAGTAGCATGGAGAGCTGCATCAAACCAGTCTCAGGACTGAAGACCACATCAACAACAACAGCAAAAGCACAAATATTTTTCCAATATTATCAATTTTAAAGCTGCTCTTTGTTCATAGCAGTCCAAAATGTTTGTTGTGCCTAATAACATTAACATATTCAAAATGTAGCTTTAATTATCACTGCTACATTTTAAAGCAAAATATTCCAAAATTTTAAGTTACACCAGAAAATCTTATCTCAAAACTTCTACAACTATTTGAACAAGATTCCATATACATTTTATAATAACTTTTCACTGACTTCAATAAGAATGGTTAGTCCGTAACACATTGGTGAAAAAACCCAACTTAATTTACTGCCTGCCTCAGCATTAGCAGTCCATGTTTTAAATAATAAAACACATTTCTCTACATATACTAAACATATTTAAAAAGAATCATTACAAATTCACATTCTGCCCATTATTGGTTTGGAAGTCTTTGTATGTAAGCATTTAGGCATATAAACACAATTTTGCACAAGTAAATTAACAAGACACTTTTTCGGTAGGTACACAGCCCAATACTAATCTTGGCAGTTCGTGCATATCTATCAATCACTTGCCCCATAATGGCAAGTCCTTTACTGCCTGCTGCGGTTGGCAGTACTTTCTTCATTATCTATATACCTGCCCTACATGAGCAAGTCCTTTGGCTATAGCTCACGTAGCATTTTAGGTAGTTCTCTGCTTCAGAACTAATTGTCATTTTTGTTGGTTTGATTTAAGCAGTTTATTGCCATCATCTCCTGGTTCTTTTTCCTTTGGTACAAATTGCATTAACGATATAAAACATAAAACCCGCAACTTTGGAACAGTTATTAGACAGTGGTAATAATAAACCTTTCTTTACAACATGACAAAATCAGGTAACATACACATCATTAATCAAGAAAAATTTAAATGACATTTTTGGTATAATGACAATGTTAAGGAGTTATTTGAGAGTCCCATATTTGTGGTTTTTCTCCCCACTTTCTTACTCAGTAATATTTCTTCTAAAGTCAATATTCAGTTTAATTACTTTTACACACATTTAGGTCATCATATATGTCAAGATCAGGACAATAATTTTATATCCTATTGCAAGTGATTTCTGCCTAATTTTTTGTGGCACTAGACACATACCTCTCATATCTTTTTTACACACATTAGTCAGGTTTATCTCCTCAGTTTTGAACACACATTCAGTTTTTCAACATCATATTTACCCCTTTTTCAAAAACATTTACATTTAGTGAAATTATAGCATTCATTTACCTTGTTTTCAGTATCCTTATCTTTTCTCATCCTTTTTTTTTTCAAATACTTTTCCATTACATTTTCCCTTTACAATACCGAATATACTTAAATTATTCTTTGTCATTTTCTGGTGTGACCCATTTAATTATTCATTTACTTGTCCACAAACAATACACAGTATCCTACATTATTTCCACACTATTCAGTTTACTGTGATAGAGAAGAAGGAAAGAAGATAGTAAATGTTCTGAATGAACAACATCCTACCCCCAGTCTCTTTATTAACAAGGCAGTCTTTTATGGTTCATAAAACAATCACTTAAGTCTAGCGGCTTTTTAGGCCTCCTATTTTCTACATCTTTCACTAATCTATTCAAATCTTGCCAACGTTTTGTTTCATCAGGTGGCTTTTTAGGTTTGTTGACCTCTACAACTTTAGAGATTTTCAACAGTTCATGTTCTACTATATTTGTATCAGGAAGTTCTTTAGGTTTCTGTAGATCTACTTCTTTCGTTACATTTAGTAAATCTTGCCCTAATATAGTGTTATCTGGGGGCTCTTTCGGTTTTGTTTCAGTTATGCATTCCGGATTTTCTTTCGAAAAGATGTCATTAATTTTTTCGTAGCCTCTATCTGTAAAGGTATAATTACGTTTGTCTACCCCCGAGAACGCATCTATATCTGAATCTGTAGTCTCTCCATCATCTGAACTGTCACTAGGCTCTATTTCGTTATCAGATTCGAGCAGGAAAGCAACTTTTAAACAGTGAGGCAGATTTCCTCTAGATGTTTCAGCTACTTTGTTTTTTGAATTATTTTCTACACAGTGCACATCGTTTGGACACTCAGGTACTTCTGTTGTATCACTTTGAACGATTTCAGCCTTAACTTCATACATAGTATAATCGTCATATACCACGATAACCTTCATTTCATGTTCCTGTTTGTTATCATTCTCAGGTAATCGTGCGAAATTCCTACCTGATTTTTCTGCATCAGAACCACAAAACATCTTTTCATCAACAACAATTTCATTTGCACTGCTTATAACGTCATATTTACTAACAGCATTCTTTACATCATTTTCACCTCTCATTAACTGTGCACACGACTTTTGCGTGGCATAATCCACTTTCTTTTCATCTTCATTCATCCTAACCTCCCCTACATCTATGTCCTTTTCCTCATGTACATTACTATCAGTACAGATATCTTTTTTCCCAATCGTACTATCTTGCTCTCTTTTAGTCTTTAATATTTTATTCTTTAATAATTCCTAGCTCTTAAGATATGTATTTTGGAGCCCATGTTTAGTAGACACCCTTGCTTAATGACAGTGTCTGACATATGCAAGAGTACTGACTATTTCCCATATAGGGAACTCTCCCATTATTCTGTAAACGTAACACCTGTATGGTGTATGTGCGCACATTGACTTGAACCCAGCTACAGAATGTACTAAATGACCGTAGTGAACTGTGGAGACTGTGACTGCATCTTTAAACAATATCGCGCACTGTGTCTGCTGCTGGAATTTTGAAAGAATCAATGTTCATAACTCTTTTTGGTTCTGCCACTTCTGCAGCCAAGCAAAGGTGGATGAAAATTGAAAAGTACGGTAACAGAACCTGTGATACAGCAGCGTTCTTCAATAGGTGTTTGTATCTAGGCATAACAGTTTGTATGGCATGTGTGTTTAGTATAAATGCATAAAATACAGTAATTTTCAGGCGCAAAATTCTTTGTTTTGGACGGTTTGTCGCCCATAGAAAGTAATTAAAGTTAGAGAAGGAGTCAGACACTTCACTTTCAACTCTTAAGATATCCTTCACTGAGCTCACCACTTTTTTGTTTCAATCTCTTAGATCCAAGTGAAAGGTGTCTAATATCCCAGTAATGTTTGGACTGTTTCAAAATGTTTGAGGCTAATTGATACACTGTTTCGTTATTAACGATGGGATATGGGCCCACCAGTTATCTGTAGAAACGAAACATTAACGAAAGCAGTGAGCGAAAGCTACTGACCCTGCGTAAAAAATGCCAAAGTCAGTCATTTGCTATGTGTGTTATGGTCGGTGATAACCAGAAGACAAAAGGAAATTTTCTTCTTGACTACCTTACAAAGCATAAATCAGTAACTACAAAATACTACGCAAATTATTGCAAAAATTCGATGAAAAAAAAAATGTGAAGAAGCCTGGATTGCCAAAGAAGTATATGATTTTTCGTAACGACCCGAGAGCATCTCCTGAGATGCTCTTTCAGTGAGAGAACTGTGTGTTTTGACATGCCGTTTGTGCTATATCAGCTTTTCGACAGCTTCATGAACAAGAGGAGGAATGGCTCGAGTAGTTGCAACAGTTTGAAGCCCACATGTAATTGCTCACAACGTACCAGGTACTGTGAAAAGCCATTACTTTCTCTCCCCAGCAGGAAGAGCAGTGTTCAGACTCATTCAGAAGCTATTTCCTAACGCCACTCAGAGTGAACTTTGGTAAGATCAGGCTGTAGATTCGCTAACTACCTTTTATGACCAACAAGTGAATGTGGTAGCAGCTAGGTATCAATTCTTTAATTACCAAAAACGATCAGATTTAACATATCGTGAGTGGGTAACAGATTTGCTGGGTCTGACAAGGAAATGCTAATTCAAATGTGCTTGTAGTACGTTACATTGTGATGTTACGTTGTGTGATGTGATTGTGTAAAATGTAACTGATGTCAGACTTAGGGAGCTAATTTTGAAACAGACAGAGCCATCGTTCCAGCACATAGTGCAACTTCTAGATCAGTATGATTCCAGTGCATTTTCAGCCGATAAGTTTGAACAGCCACAAACTGGTCACGTCGCCTCCTCTCTTGCTTGCGGCTGCCCCATTAGGCGGCGGCAGCTTGCGCTCGCCACACTGAGTAAACCATTCTCCACACCAGCTCGCTAAGCAGATGGCTACACAGAAAAACAGAATTAAGTCATGCGCTCTCTGCTGCTCATGGTACAAACGCCAAGATTGCTCGTCTCTACAAGCACAGTGCTATTTATCGTCCATGTTTCACTTCCATACATGGCTACACCCCATACAAATACTTTCAGAAACGACTTCCTGACATTTAAATCTATACTCGATGTTTACAAATTTCTCTTATTCAGAAACGCTTTCCTTGCCATTGCCAGTCTACATTTTATATCCTCTCTACTTCGACCATCATCAGTTATTTTGCTCCCCAAATAGCAAAACTCCTTTACTACTTTAAGTGTCTCATTTCCTAATCTAATTCCCTCAGCATCACCCGACTTAATTCGACTACATTCCATTATCCTCGTTTTGATGTTGTTGATGTTCATCTTATATCCTCCTTTCAAGACACTGTCAATTCCGTTCAACTGCTCTTCCAAGTCCTTTGTTGTCTCTGATAGAATTACAATGTCATCGGCGAACCTGAAAGTTTTTATTTCTTCTCCATGGATTTTAGTACCTATTCCGAATTTTTCTTTTGTTTCCTTTACTGCTTGCTCAATATACAGATTGAATATCATCGGGGAGAGGCTTCAACGCTGTCTTACTCCCTTCCCAACCACTGCTTCTCTTTCATGCCCCTCGACTCTTATAACTGCCATCTGGTTTCTGTACAAATTGTACATAGCCTTTCGCTCCCTGTATTTGACCACTTGTATGAATATCAAGAGTTCAGATGCAAAACCCAGTTCTAAGCAAAGAAGGGAAAGCAAAAAGGTGGAAGGAGTATATAGAGGGTCTATACAAGGGCGATGTACTTGAGGACAATATTAGGGAAATGGAAGAGGATGTAGATGAAGATGAAATGGGAGATATGATACTGCGTGAAGAGTTTGACAGAGCACTGAAAGACCTGAGTCGAAACAAAGACCCAGGAGTAGGCAACACTCCATTAGAACTACGGATGGCCTTGGGAGAGCCAGTCCTGACAAAACTCTACCATCTGGTGAGCAAGATGTATGAGACAGGCGAAATACCTTCACACTTCAAGAGGAATATAATAATTCCAATCCCAAAGAAAACAGGTGTTGACATATGTGAAAATTACCGAACTATCAGTTTAATAAGTCACAGCTGCAAAATACTAACGCAAATTCTTTACAGACGAATGGAAAAACTGGTAGAAGCCGACCTCGGGGAAGATCAGTTTGGATTCCGTAGAAATATTGGAACACGTGAGGCAATACTAACCTTACGACTTATCTTAGAAGAAATATTCAGGGAAGGCAAACCTACGTTTCTAGCATTTGTAGACTTAGAAAAAGCTTTTGACAATGTTGACTGGAATACTCTCTTTCAAATTCTAACAATGGAGGTGCATCAACTAAATGGCTACATTAAGACTTAGACGTCCTACCGATATAAACAAAATAACCCGACGGAGATTCGAGATTTCCCATAAAAGTCACTCTCTCTCTCTCTTTCTTTTTTTTGTGTTTACGGAAGACAGATTTTCGGAAATCTAATTATAAGCAGAGCAATTGAATTTGACAGTTTCTATCAGGCATAGCTAATGGGTAAATTTGGTGGTGCTGAATCCGATCAAATACCGTTTCCTTTTTCCAAACAAGACACACAGCGCATATCGTCGGTGTTTACGCCGTTACGCAGATATTTTCAGCGCAATACAGATACAGAGATAAATGGGGATAAGTGAGCTAACGAAATGCAATGATTCTGCAATGAACCACCAGAGACCAGCTGTAGCTTGTATCAAAATAATCAGTAAATGTCCAGGGAATTTTGTAGGTGGAGTTAGAGTTCATCCTGTAGATGCAGACGAGGTCACTAAAGACTGAACACAAGCTCGAATAGGCAAAGGGCGAGCAATGAAATCGGCCGAGACCATTTCGGTTGTACCAACCTGTATTCGTCATGCTCTATTCAGGGAATCACGTAAAATCTGAGTATCGATGACCGGACGGATACTAGAAGTAAACTACACATGGAAAATTCGTGATACGTAGACCATGTACCGGACTGGGCGCCTGTAATGTCTGTAATGTTTTTGATTAACTGGTTCCATGCTGAGATCTGCTAAATCTCAAACATGATGTTGGTTTGTTGGGAGACGGTTATTCCAGCGAAAGAATCCGGTATATAGGAACTGTAAAGCTGTAATGCGATAAAAATAGGGTGAAGGGCGACACCTATTGTTTCGTTATGACGTTCAGGGTGCGTCGTCGGTCACTTGAAACGACTGAGGAATGCGTTTTCTCGTGTCGCATCGGTTGTCGAAAGCATGTACTTGTAAGAAAGAGTTGTCTTTTCAGTCCTCTGGCTGGCTTCTTCTTAAGAACAGAGGCGCCAGAACGGCCTGACACGGAGGGCCGGGGGGAGGGGGTGGCGTCAGTCAGAGGATGAACCTGCATGTAGAAGACGTACATAGCGCCGTGAGTGTGCTTTATTCGATTACAGTCTGTCATTATTTTTAAAGGGCTTATGATAACGGCAGTTACACATCCCACAAGAATAGTTCCTGTGATGAATAAAATGTATTACGGCATTCGTAACATAAATATTTAAATACATAATACGTTTGCACCAATATCAACAAAGTTACCACTAGAGGCACAGACATACAAGTCTTCACCTCAGCTGTTGTTAATAAAATTTTAATTTTTGCTATCTGCTGAGTTTAGTGAATATAAGTAGGGCCCACCTCAGCTGCTGTTAAGAAAATTTGATTTTTTACTATCTGTTGTGCTGAGTGAAAATCACAAGGTGACAAATGGAAGGTTGGTTGGTTGGTTGGTTGGTTAGGTGACAAATGCCTGGGACCTTGTGGGGCTAGGAATAGAGCTGCACACAGCTGAACTGTTTGAAAATGTGTGATGTCCCAGGTACTTTTTACCTGGTGATGTTGAAAGAATGCAGCCGATAATGATAATTAAAAAGATTTTCTTAACAGCAGCTGTGGTGGTTTACACCTTCATCGCGAACAATAAAAGAACCTGCATTCCAATCATGTGCGTTCATTTGTTTGCTTGTAGCACCCCCTTGGTGATCTGTACTTTCAGCAAAGCAGTGCGCTAAACAGTCGCTCCCGAAATCAAACACTCCGCAGGCGTGACATACTTTGTGTGGTGCTGTACGTTACTTCACTTGAATAGAACAAGGTACATACAACGGCCTATGTTCGCCGTCAATATGCAGTAACCAATCACAGACAAGTGGCAGCAGTAGCAGTGGAGGGTATATAAAGGGTGTCGGGGGGACACGGCAAACTGTGCAGTCGTTGTCCTAACGTGAAAACAGAGCGATTTATCTTACGTCTAAAACGGCGTGATCATTGGCTTTCGTACCAAGAGTGGAAGCATTTTCGAAACGACCAAGTCTGTAAACTATTCGCATGCCGCCGTGGTTAAAGTAAACAGTGAAATTTCCTGGCAGATTAAAACTTCGTGTGATGGACCGAGACTCGAACTCGGGACCTTTATAAGTTTTAATCTGCCACGAAGGTTCATATCAGCGCACACTCCGCTGCAGAGTGAAAATCTCATTCTGGAAACATTCCCCAGGCTGTGACTAAGCCATGTTTCCACAATATCCTTTCTTTCAGGAGTTGTAATTCTGCAAGGTTCGCAGGAGAGCTTCTGTAAAGTTTGGAAGGTAGGAGACGAGGTACTGGCAGAAGTGAAGCTGTGCGGACGGGGTGTGAGTCGTGCTTGGGTAGCGCAGTTGGTAGAGCACTTGCCCGCGATAGGTCCCGAGTTCGAGTCTCGGTCCGGCACACAGCTTTAATCTGCCAGGAAGTTTCATATCAGCGCACACTCCGCTGCGGACCGAAAACCTCATTCTAAAGTAAACAGTGCATGGCAAAATGACGCTATCCAGAACCCGCACCAAAGCAACAGCGGTGCTGCACTCGCCAAAGATGACAGGGATGAACGATGGCTGCGGACATGTGTAAGGACGAGTAGACGAGCAGCTGTTGAGCATTTGACCATTCAGATGATACGGATGGCTACCATCACTGTCTGCTCAATGACCGTGAAGAGAACTTTGCTGTATATGTGTCTGCACAGCGTCGACGTTGTTCATTCATACATGTTGTGACTGCTGCTCACGGTCGTCGAAGGCTGGAATTTTCCCGCCAATACACAACTGGGCGGCCACTGAATGGACGGATTTTTCTGATGAATCACGTCTTATGCCCCATCGGACAGATGGCCATTGGTGTGTGCAGCGTGAAGCGTCTGAAAGCAAACAGGGTGCGGCAGTCGCTGGAAGGGTCCAGGCAGGAGGAGGAAGCTTCATGCTCGATGCTTGGGGGGAATGCTGTTGTGTCATTGTCTGGGCGACGTCCTCATTCTGGACGGTACAATAGATCAAAAATCTGGGCGGTACAATAGATCAAGACAAGTTTGCTTCTATCCTTGGAGACTGTGCAGTTTGTTTTTCCTGGGTACAATGCATTCTACCAGCAGGGCAACGCAACGTGTCACACGGCCCGCAGTGCACATCCGTGGTATGAAGAGCGTCAGGATGAGTTCATCGTAGCCCCGTGGCCACCAAACTCCCCAGACGTAAACCCACTCGAGACCCTGTGAGACCACCTCAGTCAGGCTGTACGTGTCACGGCTACTCAGTCGAGGAACCCGGCATAGCTGGCAGTCGCATTTGCAGTCATTAAGGCTCCACAACCCTGTAAGTTCCTTCCGGACCCTCACTGACCGTCTTCGTGCATTTCTCGCTGTGGTCCAGGCTGCGAAAGGTGGTTATTCAGGCTATGTACGGGCGGTCACATTCGTGGGAGTGGAGAGGGCATTAAGGGGCTCCGGAAAGGCTCAAAATCATGAAAAGTTCAATTTTTACTTTTTTGCGTTTTCTGAATCTGCAGACTATTACCTTTTAATAGATATATAATTTATTCAATTCCGAAGACTACAACTATTTTTAAATTTTTTTTTTAAATGTGTTCTACATGGGCGTGACCCACTGTGGCGCTGTTAAACTGCTGTCAAATGGTGTTATTATTAACGTCCGTGTTCATCAGGTACATTTTAGTGATGTGAGATAAAGTATGTGTTGTGGCTAACCTGTGATGGTTCAATATATATCGCTGGTGTGATTGTCGATTGTTTCATGTTTATTTACTCTGTCGTTATCTCGAAAATATTCGTAATTAATTCTGTTTCTTGAGTCTCTGTTTTGTTGAAGTATAATAATGGGTAAAAGTAAAGTTATTAGAAATCCTCTGAAGGCTTTCAAGAAAAGGAGAAATGTTGGAAACCCATAGGTATTTAGAAATATGGGAATGAAGATAGGTTCTAACATGGTACGAGCGATGCTTGCTTTAGACTAGGAACGCCTTCGGGCTGCAGACAGGGCTGTAAAGAGTCTAGAAATACAAGCAAGAGTAAACAGGAGGAAGAACAAGAGGAAACTGGAGGAGGAGTTTGCAGAGGATGAAGATAATCCATCCTATGGACCTGGAATGCACTAAAAAGTTAATCCAGTCTTTGTCGCTCGATTCCCAAAACTTTTATTTTCTCATACTAATTACATGTTTTCTAAGGATCTTCCAAACATATTTGTTTCAGACTTTCAGTAAATGTTACACAGTACCTTCTGCATAATTTAACACAGCCTTTTTCCAAAAAATTGTATATTTTTGAATATATAAATAAAAAATTGCAAAAAAAATGTTGTGAATTTTCATTACAATTGAAAAAAAATCATCTTTAATAAGTGAACTAAAATTTTGTAAAATCCCTGTGTTAAGTTGTAGCCCATATTCCAATAAATAATCTGTAAAAAGTTCAACTTCCTACCTCAAATAGTTTGTGAGGAAAGATGTAATTTATAAGCGTTATTTTAACATTGCAAGTATAGGGCGTTCCGGAGCCCCTTAACCGTACTTGGGATGCATTCTAGAGAGTGCCACGCGCCTTGCACTCACCGACAACTCGTTTCCGTGAGTTGTGGATAGCGGTTGACCAGCCACAGATCAAAATGGCCCCCGGGGGTCCCGGTGTTCACCTCGCTACACGTCGCCGCCGTTATAATGACGAGAGAGGGAGCGACACGCTGCGTGACTCTGTTGCCCGTGAGTACAGGAATCACGCCCGCTCACGCATCCGCGCTGCCCACGCCGCCATGCACGGCAGGGACCGGCAGACCAGCCGTCCTCCGCTGGTGCTGCGAGCCGGACGCTGGCGGCGGTCAGAAGAGGCGCGGCAGGGGCCCCCGCAGACGGGCAGCCAGCCGGAAGCCGGCACGCGCCTCGGCAGGTCCCCTCCCAAGGCCGCGGCCGCCACTCCCGCCCGAGCTGTCACGCCATCGACGGCACAGTTACCGCCTCCCTCCCCTCACACCTGTTACCTCTACAGAGTAGCAGTTCCCTCCACGTCCTTCTGTTTTATGCACTTAATTGACTCTTTTCTTAACTTTAAGCACGCATCCATTCGACGTTGTAATTACAGATGACTTGCAACCACTCGTCTCATGTTGGTTGAATCTAAAAGCCAAATACTGCACATACAGTAAAATTGCTACACCAAGAAGAAATGCAGATGATAAACGGCTATTCATTGGACAAATATATTATACTAGCACTGACATGTGATTACATTTTCTCGAAATTTGGGTGCATACATCCTCAGAAATGCGTACCCAGAACAACCACCTCAGGACGTAATTACGGCCTTCATTCGCCTGGGCATTGAGTCAAACAGAGCTCGAATGGCGTGTACAGGTACAGCTGCCAATGCAGCTTCAGCACGATACCACAGTTCATCAACAGTAGTGACTGGAGTATTGTGACGAGCCAGTTGCTCGGCCACCACTGACCAGACGTTTTCAATTGGTGAGGGATCTGGAGAATGTGCTGGCCAGGGCAGCAGTCGAACGTTTTCTGTATCCAGAAAGGCCCGTGCAGGACCTGCAACATGCAGTCGTGCATTATACTGCTGAAATGTAGGGTTTCGCAGGGATCGAATGAAGGGTACAGCCACGGGTCGTAACATATCTGAAATGTAGCGTCCACTGCTCAAAGTGCCGTCAATGCGAACTAGAGGTGACCGACACGTGTAACCAATGGCACCCCATACCATCACGCCGGGTGATACGCCAGTATCGCGATGACGAACACACTTCCAATGTGCGTTCACCGCGATGTCGCCAAACACGGATACGACCATCATGATGCTGTAAACACAACTTGGATTCATCTGAAAAAGTGACGTTTGGCCATTCGTGCAACCAGGTTCGTCGTCGAGTACACCATCGCAGGCGCTCCTGTCTGTGATGCAGCATCAGGGGTAACCGCAGCCGTGGTCTCCGAGCTGATACTCCGTGCTGCTGCAAACATCGTCGAACTGTTCGTGCAGATGGTGGTTGTCTTGCAGACGTCCCCATCTGTTGACTCAGGGATCTAGACGTGGCTGCACGATCCGTTACAGCCATGCGGATAAAATGACTGTCATCTCGACTGCTAGTGATACGAGGCCGTTGGGATCCACCACGGCGTTCCGTATTACCCGTCTGAACCCACCGATTCCATATTCTGCTAATAGTCATTGGATCTTGGCCAACGCGAGCAGCAATGTCGCGATACGATAAACCGCAATCGCGATAGGCTACAATCCGAACTTTACCAAAGTCTGAAACGTGATGGTACGCATTTCTCCTCCTTACACGAGGCATCACAACAACGTTCCACCATCCAACGCCGGTCAACTGCCGTTTGTGTATGAGAAATCAGTTGGAAACTTTCCTCATGTCAGCACGTTGTAGGTGTCGCCACCGGCGCAAACCTTGTGTGAATGCTCTGAAAAGCTACTCATTTGCATATCACAGCATCTTCTTCCTGTAGGATAAATTTCGCGTCTGTAGCACGTCATCAACGTGGTGTAGCAATTTTAATGGCCAGTAGTGTATGTATCGCAGATGGACAAGACCCACATCACGAGTGTCGTTTCCATTCACCTCGAGTGTTCTATAGTTGTGTCTCTTATACAGAATATATCGTACAGTCGTAATCCCGAATAAACTCACCTTGACTGTAATGAATGGGACATAAAGAAATTAATTTACACAGATGTCAAAACGTTTCCAGCTTCAAAGACGAGAACAGTCGCATGGTTTCAAGATTCCTACACAAACTATGTTATCAAAGATGGAAATGAGTCTGTAACCGGAATTCAAATTGTCACAGTATCTCGTAGAAGGAAAAAGGTGTGACCGTTCATACACTTTTTATAAAAACAAGGATGTATTAATAAAGTAAAGCACCAAAAAATTACTTTTCATGGGAAGTTTCGCGATTATGTTCACTTATCAAAAAAAGTTTTGCATCACCCCGGTTCCCAGAACTCCCGAATATAGACGTTGACTGTTGCTGTTGTATCACAGTCACAGTCCCTTTCCCTGTTCACAGATGTCACCAAACCCGCCCAAAGATGTGAACGACCACGCATGACCATCGCCTATTAGACGGAGGGGTTCCGACATCTTCCAGTTATAAAACAGTTTACACTCTGACAAAACGAAGTCTGACTACATGCTGTAGATACTAAATTCGACCTAGGACTGAAGTTTGGTGGCGTACAAACAGCCTCAATTTATATGGTTTTCAACATTTACTGTCACTGTTACGTGCTGAATTTTACATAAGAACAATTAAAGTTTTTACATACATCTTCCCAAATTACAAGGAAATTTACAAAGAATAAAACTGCAAGTTTTATCATCCCAACAATGTATTTCGTTAATTTGCGTATAGTAATTAAATGACTCAAAGAAAAATCATGCTAACATTTTCAGATGTACAGAGTGATTAGTTTTATCGAATGAAAGTCGTAGATGCAAGTAATTAATTTTTGTATGAGTAAAATTTACGTTTCTATATGGTCATAATTACAGTTCTAGTTATTATTAATTAAATAACACCAATTAAAACATGAATATGATTGGTTCTGACTGTAAGATCACCATACCATATTTTTATTATAGATTCAAACAATTTCTGTCTTCAAAACATAAAACAGCTGTCTCACTATTACATGGAAATATCAAAGACTTAATCGTTAATTATTCCATAATTACAATAGGGAAATCATTCCTACCATGTGCCTGAAGATTGTGTTGTGTGTAAATTACGATGGTACATTAGTTTTTCATCCAACATGTTTCCCTCATTGCATTTACTGGGGAGATACAATGTAAACAATTTCAAAACAACAGTGTAAATTAGTATAAATTACTAATGTTGTATATATACCCTCTTTGGGAAAATGGAGATGAGATTGGAATAGGATACAGGATCCCAACGGGGTTGTGATATTACAATACACCAGAAAGAGGTTTGACTGTCGAAGAGAGACAAAGCTCTTCTAAATCTTTGGCTAAAATTAAGGGAACGTAACCATGACTAGTGAAACAAACAAACAATTTGACAATTAGTGTGTGTGAAATATACCTAATACCACAACGAAATTTCACATGGCATGTATATTTTTAATACAAGGTATATATTGTGTGCATGTTACATATATAGTTTAGTCAGTCAACTTTCTCATACATAAAATGAAAAAAATTTTGTCACTATAATAGGAAAAAAATACAGGTGTATAAAATTTCACAGTTTTATCGTTTTTGTGATCTATTTATGCACTCCATTAGATTTCTTATCAGTACAGCAATGTTCATGTATTACTACCTAAGAAATTGTGTCTCATCGCTAAAAGAAAGACGTTAGTGTTAGTTCATTTCTCACAAGTTTCTGTTTAGTTGGGTGTCAAGATATGGATATAGTATCACATAAATTATTTATTAAATATGAAGTCACAAGTAAACTGTGATCATACTTTCATTTTTCCGGACAAGAATTTGCCTCAACTGGAGTGCCAGCATTAGATGCTGTATCAAACCGATTTCAAAGTCAAAATTTCAATGGATCAAAGAAATATATCATCATCCAAATGTAATGGTCAGAATCATAAGATCTAAATCAGTGTCGTTAAATAAGTGTGAATGTACTTCAGTAAACAAAATTAATTGTTTCTCAGAGTAACCCTTCTGTCATCACAACTACTTTCCTTCTTACCTTTATGAGTTCTTCAAATGCAGTAAACGGTATTTCAGTATAAAGTTTTGTGTTTTTATCATACTAAATTTCGCATCATTTTACTCCCACTCCTTTCTTAGGTCATTTCAAACTTGTATCAGCACAAAATTGTATAAGTAATGAAATATGAAAAGTAAGCATAATTTTTAATTAATCTCATCACAGTGTAACTTCCAACTCAGAAGTATGGTGAACTGCATAATGTAAAGAGTTATTTTGTGTTTATAATACAGTTGACAAAACAAAATTCAAGTTGATACTACTAAACTAGACAAAATGTGAATCTGTGACCATGAATGACATATCACAATCAAGAGTTATCTTACACCAAATCATAGAAAAACACTAATTTAAAGTTTATACAACAAAACGCAAAGGAGAATTTCTTCCAGTCTGTTAACTGAGACCGAAGTAGTGCACAGAACTGTGCAGAATTCATCCACACATAGGAAATGCGATTGCAGCAAGTGATTGTAAGGCCACAAAACAAGTTATATTTGAAGAACTTCATTTACACACCAACACACGATCAAATATAAGGATTAACCTACAATGCACCTGTGATATATTTTACAAAGACCAAACTCATGCTGTCACAACAGGAAAACAGTTCAAATGGATATAGTAAGCAAAACTAGGTGAAACTAGAATTTGGCATGATGACTCCTCAAACGAAATTGAAAATGTTCAAGTCCTACATTGACAACGATCAGACCGACCTGAAAAACCCAAATCGCTGGATACTAACCAGTAAGAAAGTTCAGAATCAATTAGCTCAATATCAAAATCTATAATATATAAGTATGCATATATGCAAATCAATATGATGTGGAATTTCAAGTTGCAGAAAAACATCACCTACAACCATAAGACATAAGTATTAGGAGCACAAAGGCTCAGTGATACAGTAAAGCATCAACAAAGAATACAACTCATGTCAAATATGGGAAAATCTTCCAGATAGGTAATATTATTCATGTTCATACAAATGGTTTTTTGAAGGAAAGTTACATGATTCAAAAGGAAAATCAATGACATTACAGGTTATAGTACAAGTGAAAGTCCCTGATAATGTTACACCTTCTGCAGAAATTCCAAGTGACCATTACAGTGCAGTAATGGGAACGAGATGGTCTTTGTTTCGTTACCTGAAGGATTGCGTACTGAAAGGAAGGAGCAATCATTTTAGTGGAAATTGTAACACTAGTATTAAAGTTGGAAAGTAAAGCTGTAGTCAGGTAAATCAGAAACAGTTGCCAGTTTAATTAGCCAAAGTACTTCCAAGGAACTACACTCCTGGAAATGGAAAAAAGAACACACTGACACCGGTGTCTCAGACCCACCATACTTGCTCCGGACACTGCGAGAGGGCTGTACAAGCAATGATCACACGCACGGCACAGCGGACACACCAGGAACCGCGGTGTTGGCCGTCGAATGGCGCTAGCTGCGCAGCATTTGTGCACCGCCGCCGTCAGTGTCAGCCAGTTTGCCGTGGCATACGGAGCTCCATCGCAGTCTTTAACACTGGTAGCATGCCACGACAGCGTGGACGTGAACCGTATGTGCAGTTGACGGACTTTGAGCGAGGGCGTATAGTGGGCATGCGGGAGGCCGGGTGGACGTACCGCCGAATTGCTCAACACGTGGGGCGTGAGGTCTCCACAGTACATCGATGTTGTCGCCAGTGGTCGGCGGAAGGTGCACGTGCCCGTCGACCTGGGACCGGACCGCAGCGACGCACGGATGCACGCCAAGACCGTAGGATCCTACGCAGTGCCGTAGGGGACCGCACCGCCACTTCCCAGCAAATTAGGGACACTGTTGCTCCTGGGGTACCGGCGAGGACCATTCGCAACCGTCTCCATGAAGCTGGGCTACGGTCCCGCACACCGTTAGGCCGTCTTCCGCTCACGCCCCAACATCGTGCAGCCCGCCTCCAGTGGTGTCGCGAAAGGCGTGAATGGAGGGACGAATGGAGACGTGTCGTCTTCAGCGATGAGAGTCGCTTCTGCCTTGGTGCCAATGATGGTCGTATGCGTGTTTGGCGCCGTGCAGGTGAGCGCCACAATCAGGACTGCATACGACCGAGGCACACAGGGCCAACACCCGGCATCATGGTGTGGGGAGCGATCTCCTACACTGGCCGTACACCACAAGTGATCGTCGAGGGGCACTGAATAGTGCACGGTACATCCAAACCGTCATCGAACCCATCGTTCTACCATTCCTAGACCGGCAAGGGAACTTGCTGTTCACACAGGACAATGCACGTCCGCATGTATCCCGTGCCACCCAACGTGCTCTAGAAGGTGTAAGTCAACTACCCTGGCCAGCAAGATCTCCGGATCTGTCCCCCATTGAGCATGTTTGGGACTGGATGAAGCGTCGTCTCACGCGGTCTGCACGTCCAGCACGAACGCTGGTCCAACTGAGGCGCCAGGTGGAAATGGCATGGCAAGCCGTTCCACAGGACTACATCCAGCATCTCTACGATCGTCTCCATGGGAGAATAGCAGCCTGCATTGCTGCGAAAGGTGGATATACACTGTACTAGTGCCGACATTGTGCATGCTCTGTTGCCTGTGTCTATGTGCCTGTGGTTCTGTCAGTGTGATCATGTGATGTATCTGACCCCAGGAATGTGTCAATAAAGTTTCCCCTTCCTGGGACAATGAATTCACGGTGTTCTTATTTCAATTTCCAGGAGTGTATATTGCTAATCAAGAAAACTAACTAGTGTATGTCATAAATCTGTTTTGTAAATTGCACATGAAAGCACTACCCACCATAGCACATATTGGTAAAGTAGCTAGAAATGAGAAACACAAATAAAAGCTTGAAATGTATTGGCAACGAATTACCTCATACTAATTTTCACTGTCTGTTTTAAAGTAGGAAAGATAATTATCATCAAATGTTCAAATGTGTGTGAAATCTTATGGGACTAAACTGCTAAGGTCATCAGTCCCTAAGCTTACAAACTACGTAACCTAAATTATCCTAAGGACAAACACACACACACCCATGCCCGAGGGAGGACTCTAACCTCTGCCGGGACCAGCCTCACAGTCCATGATTGCAGCGGCTAAGACCGCTCGGATAATCCCGCGCGGTAATTATCATCACAGTGATCAATATGAGATAAGGCACAGTTATGTTGGACTGAGATGGGTTTAATACATTAATACTGAAAAACAGTAATATTGAATTAGTTAACCAGCTGTTGTCTTAACTAACATGGGCACTTTTCATTTTCATGAGAAGCATACATGTCTTTATGTTATACAGGGTGGGGGTGAGGTATAGGAATGTTGAATCAGTTATACGCTTTATAAGTTTTGCCAGTTATGACTTTGAATGTACAAAAGTTACTGAAATAATTTCTGACCTATGTAAATACTTTCACTGTAAACTACAGTCAGCATAAGATGGCGGACCCAGAAACTGTTCTGTGTGCTAACTGGGTTTGTGACTAACACTTTTAGCAAGACACACTGATATTACTCCCGAAAAATGCAAATATATGAATAAAAGCGCTATTACAAACCTTTGGAGTATATAATAATTGTATAGGCCTTTGAAATGTTATGACCCATTTTACAGTTCTGTTCTGTGACTATTAGTATTGAGCAAGGCTTTCAATAAAATGTGAAAGCAGTCACTGTGAAGAAGCCTTTTTCCTCGCACTCATTCTTCTGAAATACTTCAACCATTCATTTAACTGGTCATGTGGAGCAGTTCATAAAAAGACTAAACACTACAGAAAATTATTACTCCATGAAAGTCAATAAATTCTATCGAACAGTAATGATTCTTTAGTACGTTAAAACTGGAGTCACACGGAATATTTCATCACTAGAAATGGGGACCTACCCAGGAAAGTGACTGAGGTTAAATCAGTGTTCTCGGCACAAAGTTAATAATGGACCAATTATTATTGAAATATTTAACAAATTATCGGTAAATGCAAATAAATAAAAAAAACTTTACTTTCCTGAAGGTGGTGGCTGTTGCAAACTTCTGTGGCAAATGTGCTAAAGTCGTCAGGCGTAATCATGACTCCTGATGTAAAACGCTCTATAAATTATCTTCTTGGTGCCAGAATTTTACGATTCAGAGGGAACCCATAAATGCCACAACCTAATAGCCAATATAAATCCACATCTGAGCCGCAAATAATCCAGTCGTACTGTATTTCTTGTCTCATTGAGCTCTCCGGCTGTTAGGTGGCTGGACGCTGACACAAATCTCTCTTGTGCTGCTTCCTTTTACACTCCCGCCTAAAGTTTTCGTTGCGGAAGGAATTCACTCAAGGTCTTACATTTCATATAAACCTATATTTCCTACACAAGGACCTGTCATACGTATAGCACTTTAACACATTTACATTATAAAACAGTATACTTTTTAAAAATACATCCGCAAATTAATTTTGTTATCATAGTTTAACAGATATTAGGACAGCTGTTTCCATAAGTGGCAACTCAAAGAACATTATAACACAGGTATTACAGCACTCACAGAAAACAATGAGATTGTCTGAAAGTGGTACAATCGATGTTGTACATAAGTCTTACAAACACTCATTTAAGTCCTGGAAGGAAAGAACGCCATATGTACAGTGTCTGTTAACAGTACACGCCTAGTAATCACATCAATATGCATCTGCGTGTTGTATCACGTATCGATACCATTCCAGAGCCTATCTGGGCTGTGAATGCTTCCTCTTATAACACCGGTGCAATTTTGTCGCATAAATTTGGTGCTGTTGACAGGACGATTGCCTTTGGTTCGAAGTTATTGAAAAAAGCTGAATGTAATAACTCGCAAATTGAAAAGGAGGCTTTCACCATTTACCAAGCACTCGCTTGGAGAAATACAAGTCAAGTAAATCTCCTGTTTGTTGTGTTAACTAGTTAGCTAATCATTCCTGCTCCTGTCCAGCTTTCCACTCTGTAGCTTATCTCTCCTTAACGTTGTGTACCAAGTCACACACACGAAAATTCCTGGCGGCTAGTGATCGTGTGGCAGTCTTCGAGTTGCTTTCTTCCTGTTCTGTCCTCTCCTTGCTTGGTGTCTGCTGTCATTGTTTTTTTTCTGTTACTTGTAATTTGGATACCCAGCGTTTGCCTTGCTTGTGCTCTTTATGTTCTAGGTTCCATGGTTGCTGCTTTTGCACCCCTTTTTGCTCACCCTGTGCTATTTTTACTTTTCGCTATTTGGCATAGTTCATTGCTTCGCTGATCATGACTACTGTGCCGCAATCGCCTGCTGCGACTCCTGCAGTTGATCGTACTCAGTTCACTCAGTTTCTGAGTCGACAAATGGCGCAACTGCGTCAAGTGAAGAATCGCTTCGTGGCAGCGCAGATGACGCCATACAACTCACAAGGGAACCTCCCCATCGCACCCCCCTCAGATTTAATTATAAGTTGGCACAGTGGATGGATCTTGAATAACTGAACACAGATCAATCGAGAAAACAGGAAGAAGTTGTGTGGAACTACGAAAAAAATAAGCAAAATATACAAACTGAGTAGTCCATGTGCAGCATAGGCAACATCAAGGATAGTATGAGCGCAGCAGCGCCGTGGTCCCGTGGTTAGTGTGAGCAGCTGCGAAACGAGAGATCCTTAGTTCAAGTCTTCCTTAGAGTAAAAAGTTTAATTTTTTATATAATCAACTTCGCTCTCCAAAATACCGGGACATGTTCAGATTTGCTTGGACATATGCAGGATTTGACGGTCTACGCACGGAAAAATTTGAAAACGTTAAAAATGTATGTTTTGACAGAGCACAGGGAAAAATGTGTGACTGTGATTAGATTAGATTAG
Organism: Schistocerca cancellata; assembly: GCF_023864275.1. Lineage (NCBI taxonomy): Eukaryota > Metazoa > Arthropoda > Insecta > Orthoptera > Acrididae > Schistocerca > Schistocerca cancellata. Next base: position 1,146,882,973 of record NC_064627.1, read on the forward strand.
ATTTACTTTCATTCCAATTGATCCGTAGTGAGGAGGTCCTCCAGGATGTGGAACATGTCAGAAAAACAACAATGCATGACAAGTATTTACAACTAAAACAAATAAGCTAATGTACCATTCACAGGTCCCAAGTGGAATGATCGTCATTTTTTAATGAACACTAAGAGTCATTTTACAAATACTAATGCACTGAATTTAAAATAAAAAAGTTTTTTATTTATTTATAAGGTAATAAACATGTAATACAACTACTGTAATACTTATTTACAATGAACACATTACTGCACTGAAATGGTGCAGAAGTTACATTATACTTACACACATACACACTTACGCACACACAATCAAACACACACACACAGACACACAAATTTTCAGTGAACACATTACTGCACTGAAATTGTGCAGAAGTTATGTTGTACTTATATACAAATCAGTTGGTTTTACTAAGAAATTCATCAATGGAGTAGAAGGAGTTGGCCACCAATAAATCCTTTAGGCTTCTCTTAAACTGAATTTCATTGGTTGTTAAGCTTTTTATGGCTGCTGGCAAGTTATTGAAAATGTGTGTTCCTGAATAATGCACACCTTTTTGTACAAGACTAAGTGACTTTAAATCCTTGTGAAGATTATTCTTATTCCTGGTCTCGATTCCATGAACTGAGCTGTTGGTTTGAAAAAGTGATATATTTTTAATGACAAATTTCATTAAGGAATAAATATATTGGGAAGCTGTAGTTAGTATCCCTAGTTCCCTAAACAGGCTTCTGCAGGATGTTCTTGAGTTCACACCACATATAATTCTTACTGCACGTTTTTGTGCCTGGAAAACTTTAGCTTGGCTTGATGAATTACCCCAAAAAATAATCCCATATGACATTATGGAATGAAAGTAAGCATAGTATGCCAGCTTTTTCATTTCTATATCCCCTATGTCTGACAAAATTCGCATTGCAAACAGAGATTTGTTAAGACGCTTCAGCAGTTCTGTGGTGTGCTCCTCCCAGTTGAATTTATTATCAAGCTGTAATCCCAAGAATTTAACACTGTCCACTTCTTCTATCTTCTTGTCATCGTATGTTAGACATATACTCTTGGGACACCCCTTACAAGTTCTGAACTGCATGTAGTGTGTTTTTTCAAAGTTTAGTGACAAAGAGTTGGCTAGGAACCAGTGATTAATGTCCACAAATATTTTATTGGCTGATCTTTCTAAGACTACACTTGATTTGCTATTTATTGCAATGTTTGTATCATCAGCAAACAAAACAAACTTGGCATCTGGTAATGTTACTGATGAAAGTTCATTGATATACACAAGAAAAAGTAAGGGCCCCAAAATGGAACCTTGTAGGACCCCACATGTAATTAGTTCCCAGTTGGATGATGCCTGATAGCTTGATACATGTCTCTTTCCTAATAACACCCTTTGTTTCCTGCCACAGATATAAGATGTGAACCATTTTGCAGCATTTCCTGTTACACTATAATATTCTAGTTTACTTAAAAGGATATTGTGATTTACACAGTCAAATGCCTTTGACAGATCACAAAATATACCAGTTGCCTGCAATTTTTTGTCTAATGAATTAAGTACATTTTCACTGTAAGTGTAGATAGCCTTCTCAATATCAGAACCTTTTAGAAATCCAAACTGTGACTTTGACAGTATGTTATTTGAGATAAGATGGTTATAAAGACGACTGTACATTACTTTTTCGAAAATTTTTGAGAATGCTGGCAACAGTGAAATTGGACGGAAATTTGATGCTATTTCTTTATCTCCCTTCTTAATCAGTGGCTTAACTTCAGCATATTTCAGCCATTCAGGAAATATCCCACTGATAAACGACTGGTTACACAGATAGCTTAATATGTTACTTAGCTCAGAATCACATTCTTTAATTAACTTTGTTGATATTTCATCATACCCACTAGATGTTTTTGATTTTAAAGATTTTATGATGGACATTATTTCTGTTGGGGTAGTGAGGGTCAAATTCATATTATGGAAGTTACTTGAAATGTCTGGTCTAAGGTAATCCATAGCAGCATCTACCGAACCTGACAACCCCATCTTTTCAGTAACAGTTATAAAATGTTTGTTATAAAAGTTCTGCAACACTATACACATCTGTCACCAATGTATCATTTACTCTTAATGCTATTTGTTCCTCTTCATGTCTGGTTCTACCGGTCTCCTCCTTCACTATATCCCATATTGTCTTTATTTTGTTATCTGATATGACTATCTTTTCCTTGTAATATATTTGCTTTGACATCTGTATTACAGTCTTTAATATTTTGCAGTATTTCTTATAATGTGCTATAGCATCAACATTGGAAATGTTTCGGATTGACAGATACAGTTTTCTTTTTGTTTTACAAGATACCCCTATTCCTCGAGTAATCCATGGCTTCTTTGTAGACTTTGCTCTAACCTTGGTAAGTTTTGGGCGAAAGCATTGTTCGAATAAGGTAAGCACTTTATTAGCAAAAATGTTATATTTTTCATTCATGCCATGAGCACTGTAAACATCAGTCCAGTGAATGTCTCTGAGGAGTGTCCTAAAATAATCAATTTTTGGCTTACTGATTACCCTCTTGAGCTCAGATTTAACAGATTTTATATCCTGTTCAGTATTAACATTTAACAGAAGGAACTGCATGTCATGGTCTGAGAGGCCATTGACTATTGGTTTTGTAATATAATTTTGTTCATTTGACTTTTCTATAAAGATATTATCAATGGCTGTTTCTGAGCAAGTGGCTATCCTAGTGGGGAACTTTACTGTGGGAATTAAGTTGAATGATAGTGTTACTAACTCAAATAAGTTCTTATTGGGAGAGTCTTTAAGGAAATCTACATTGAAATCACCAGCAACCACTATTTCTTTGTTTTTGGTTGTTAAATGAGCCAGTACAGCTTCAAGGTGGTTTACAAACAGATTAAAGTTACCTGCAGGTGCTCGATATACACTTAATATTATGAAAGATTTTTTGTGAAAATCTAATTTTGTTGCACATGCTTCCATATGCTGTTCTAGGCAAAATTTATGAATATCTATGTTCTTAAATTTATGACAGTTCCTGATGAATGTGGCAACTCCTCCTTTCTCCAATTCTGATCTACAAAAGTGAGATGCTAACCTAAAACCTGTAACACTTAAAAGTTCTATACCAGTGGTCACATGATGTTCAGAGAGACAGATTATGTCAGCTGGGTTTGAAGACTCTAATTCATCTATGCAGATAGTTAATTCATTAATTTTATTTCTCAGTCCTTGAATATTTTGATGCAATACAGATAGCTGACATTTCACATTGACTGAGTTAAAATTGGGTGGAGTTAAAATATCTGCTGACAGTTGAAAATTCTTAACCAATGGCTGTTTATGCTGATGTAATAAGCTGGAATTATGTTTTTTGATTTCTTTCTCAAACTGAAGGTTTGTCTCAGTTCTAACCTCTCTTAAAATTTGCTTTCTTTCTGTCCTCCCTACCCTAAAAAAGGGTCTTTTCTGAATCCTATAACCACTGATATTTTACCACTCATGACAGTGCCTCCCCCCTTTAACTTTCCTGCTATTTCCCCAGCCAATTTACCCTTCCCCTTCCTGTTGAGGTGAAGGCCATGCCTAGTATAATCCCACCTACTGATAGAATCAACATGAACCACACCAATGTGTGACCCCGCACCCGACATGAGCAGCCGTTCCAGCTCCAAATTAACTCTCTTGACAGAAGAGTTCAAATGAGGTCGGTCATGGCGCCCAAGAACAGATATAAACTCAACACTAGTATGCTTCGATGCTGATGCAATCTTCGCCAGGTCACACTCTATACTGTACCCAGGATCTCTGTCAATACTGTTACCTGCCCCACCCACTATAACGACGGTGTCTTCCTTAGTGAAATCTTTGCAAAAGTGATCCTAAATCCTCTGTCACCTGCTCCAGACCAGCACTAGGTTTAAAAAAATTGGTGACCTGGTATTCTGATCCTAGTTCATCCTGCAAAAGTTGGCCGACACCTCTTCCATGGGAACTACCTAACAACAACACTTTCTTTCTCTTTACTGATTTCCCTACATTCTTACTTTTCAATTTGCTGCTGAAAGTTTGTTGTGCCCTGTCTACACCTGCAACTGCTTGAGGCTCACCAGCTTCTAACTGAAGCAACAGGTCAAATCTATTTTCCACATTCACCATAGGGCTGTCAGACAAAGTTCTAGGCCTGTTCCTCCTGTTGCCTGTTGCCACTTCCCACTTCTCTTTACCCTTCTCCCTCCTTAACCTGTCAAGATCTCCCCTGGCCTTGTCTAACTCAGCCTGAAGGGCGGCAATTTTCCCCTCCTGTTCTAGTATCTTCCTATCTCTACTACAAATCCTACAAAACCACTGATGAGTCTCATTTACTTCCCCTATTCCCACGCCACTACAGTCACCCACATGGAAAAATCTACAGCACCCATCACACCAAAGCCCCGACCTAACAATTCTACGGCAAGTCAAGCACTTTTCACTCATGATAAACGTAATATTTTATTAAGAATAAGTCAGTTAAATTACAGATAAACACGAAAATATGGTTATACAAATTTGGCCTATACGCAACTGTGTGTAAAAAAAAACAAAAGTGCAAAGTTTCTGAAACAACAAGTTAAACTTTACGCTACTTTCCGGAATGATGAAGAGGTACGCTAAGTTAAATTGCTGGAGAGAGCAAGGAACAACTAAACGAAATTCTATAGATTTGCTGCAGCAGAACGTAAACAGAAAATACGACTGTACGGTCTTTTCGCGTTTTCTGCTATATTACGTAAAGAAAAATGAAACCTTTAATGGTACACTTAAACGGCACACTAATACACTTATTTGCCACGTAATCAGTACTAATCTATATGTTTTATAATCTAAAATAACTTATCTTTACGAGAACACCAAACCTCGCGCTAGTCGCCTGGCTGCAGGGCTGCCAACCTGTTGCATTCATTTGTTGCAGTTTATGTGACAAACTCTTATGTTTTCATCACTTTTTTGGAAGTGATTATCACATCCACAAGAAAACCTAAATCGGGCAAGGTAGAAGAATCTTTTTACAAGTGTACAAGTTAGGTGGGTCGACAACATATTCCTGTCATGTGACGCACATGCCGTCACCAGTGTCGTATAGAATATATCAGACGTGTTTTCCTGTGGAGGAATCGGTTGACTTATGACCTTGCGATCAAATGTTCTCGGTTCCCATTGGAGAGGCACGTCCTTTCGTCTACTAATCGCACGGTTTTGCGGTGCGGTCGCAAAACACAGACACTAAACTTATTACAGTGAACAGCGACGTCAATGAACAAACGGACAGATCATAACTGTGCGAAAATAAAGAAAATAATCTTTTCACTCGAGGTAGGACTTGAACCGAGGACCTCTCGTTTCGCAGTTGCTCACGGTAACCACAGGACCAAGACGCTCCTAAGCTTACACCCTCCTTGATGTTGCCTATTTTGAGCATGGACTACTCAGTTTGTATATTTTGTTATGTTTTTCATAGTTCCATACAACTTCTTCCTGTTTTCTCGATTTATCTGTGTTCAGTTTTTGAAGGCTTATCCACTGCGCCAACTTATAACTAAATGTGAGGGGGGTGCGATGGGGAGGTTCCCTTGTGAGTAGCAGTGGCACCGCCTGTACCGCCTGCGCATGTGCCGCCATTTCGTGAGTTTGGCGAGGCGGAGGAAGACTGGAAAGAGTCTTCGCACAATTCAACGCGCACATCGCAGGGCATCACATACAAGGTACCGACAAACGTTCTTATTTCTTGGTCATGGCGGGAGTGACTGTTTTCCGCGTATGCCGAAAGTTGTTTCATTCATCGCACTCTGAGTTGGTAGATCATGAGGACCTTTTGCAGGTGCTTAAGAAGTTTTATGAGGACGGGGTTCAAGTGGCGGCTGATAGTTACAAATTCTTTAGTTGCGTAAGCATAAACGGTAGAGATACCGTCAGTGGGTGAGTGAAGGTTCAAATGCGACAGTAGCAAGAATTAGTGTGATGCTATTTCTCGTGATGCCACCACGCACAATGTAGCAGACTCTGGAGTTGGGGAACACAATCTTAAATACAAGGACCGTATATTGCAACAGGTACTGCAGATACTAGATGATCAGGATTCCTGCGAAAGTGCTCCATACAGTTTCGAAGTAGTGACTGTTTGTTCCGTAGGAAGCAGCGACAAACAGGCCTCACCAAAGCCTCGCCCGACCGGCCGCAGACACAGCGCTAACGCAAATATGTGTCGCGTCCGGCACGGGATGTGAAGCGATGCCCTCGCTGTAATATGGCACATAATCGCCGGTCTTGCCCTCCCGTGAAGCGACTTGTTTTCTTTTTTTTTTTTTTTGCGAAAAACTGGGACACGTGCAGTCTGTGTGCTTACATGTAAGGCACCCCCGTGCTACTACTTCACGCAAGTCTAAGTTACTTTCAGTGTGTAGTGTGTTTTCAAAGCCCCACAGTGTCATACTAGATGATCAGGATGCCTGCGAAAGTGCTCCATACAGTTTCGAGCTTTTAACGTCGAGCCATACGCTGAGGGCGTATAACGGCCAACACAATCCTGTCTTAGGCACTTGTAAACTTCCTGCAACTTTCCGAAGTTTGACGAAGACTGTAACATTTACAGAACAACAGTGTAATAGCCGTTCAGAAACTGCTCACACCTCATTTGCAGTACTACGTGAAGACAAGAAACTTTGTGGGTCTCTTTACTATTCCTGGAGAATCGGTCCGTTCGCAACTTGACACTGAAGCTTTAGTGGCTTTGCTCAGTCGTAGCACTTACGAATTACCTGGCAAACCTAAGCTTTGAACATCGAGCCGTACGCTGAGGGCGTATAACGGCCAAGACAATCCTGTCTTACGCACTTGTAAACTTCCTGCAACTTCCCGAAATTTGACGAAGACTGTAACATTTACAGCGCTTTCCTCATAAGACAGTGCTAATATATGAATATTGATAAGTATAGCTGGGCAATGGATACACGTTCTTCAGTGCGGGTGCACAAATACGTCCGACCTCCTGTGGGAATACCTGAGCAGCGAACGGGAGTGCAGAGGACAGGGACTGCGGACAGGTGGTTCTCGGTGGCAGTGCGGATCGGCCGTGACGCGTGGCGAGTCTCGTCCGTGTAGCTCCGACGACGCTGTGTTACGGCTGGCCGGTGGTTACCGTACCTGGCTAGTAAGCAGGAGATCGTAGGTTCGAGTCCCGGTCAGCTACGTCTGGAACCGCGCGACCGCTACGGTCGCAGGTTCGAATCCTGCCTCGGGCATGGATGTGTGTGATGTCCTTAGGTTAGTTAGGTTTAAGTAGTTCTAAGTTCTAGGCGACTGATCACCTCAGAAGTTACGTCCCACAGTGCTCAGAGCCAGCCGGTCAGGTACGAATTTTCGCTCGTCGCGGCTGATTCCACTAAATGCCCCACTGCAGATGACAACAGTGATCCCCCCTTCAACAGTGCTAATATTTTGGTCTAGACTCTTCATTTGTCTGGGTTAACCATTCAGATCAATGTCGTTTCTGCTTCTTTCTTTGATCCTCCGTGGAGTCTTGCTAAGCTACGTGCAGGATTCCAGGATTCGTTTTCCGAGGGTTTAGGCAAAGCCAAGAATTTTGTTGCCCATATCACAATGAAGGATAATACACAGCCACATTTTGTCAGAGTCCCTCTTGCCGCTCAGGTCCTTCGAGAACAAGTGGCACAGGAACTTAATGCTTTGCAAACACAGTGGGGTCGCAGCGCCCACTACAGCCAGTCAGTGGGCGACCCTCTTGTCGTTGTAAAAAGACCGTCCGACAGACTCTGGCTGTCTGCCGATTTAAAAAAAAAAGACGGTACGGTCGCAGGTTCGAATCCTGCCTCGGACATGGATGTGTGTGATGTCCTTAGGTTAGTTAGGTTTAATTAGTTCTAAGTTCTAGGCGACTGATGACCTCAGAAGTTAAGTCCCATAGTGCTCAGAGCCATTTGAACCATTTTTTTTTAATTAACTGTGAATCCTCGATCAGTTATTGACAGTTTTCCCTTATCGCGCCCGGAAGAACTGACGGATGCATTTGGTGCTGGTCGTTACTTTTCGGAAATTGATTTGCGCGACGCCTATTATGGATGAGCAGTCGCAAGGGACATTGTCATTAATACTCACCTGGGTCTTCAAATTTTGAGATTGCCTTTTGGCCGTGCGTCCACACCCACCATATTTCAGGGCTTTCTGGATTAGCTGACTGCAAAAGTTTCTTCTTGCTCGCAATTCTGTATGGTGTTCTCGTCTCAGGTCGCCCTCCTGAAAAATACTTCAGCAGTCTTCGCACTTCGTTTCGAGTATTGTCTGCAGCTGACGTCAGACGTAACAAAGAAAATGTGATTCTTCCACGCTAAACCTGGTACTTGGCTAAGGTGTTGCCCCACTGTAATCACATTTGCTCGCTACCCGTGACCTTACACTCTCACGCAATGTGCGCGAATTGCAGTCTGTGTTAGGGAAGCTCACGTATTACATTCGATTTATTTCTGATGCCGCTCAAATCACGGCTGCCTTGCATCGCTTGCGCTGGAAGAATGTTCCTTTTTCTAATAATTTCCGGGTATGCATACCCGGAAATTATTAGAAGAAGAAATACACCGGGAAAATTTCAGAAGTCACATCAATGTTCCTTTTATTTGGTCGCCGAAGTGTCAGTCGGCTCTGCAGCAATTGAAAGATGCCTTTCTTACTGGTCGATGCCTTGTTCATTTTCATCAAGCCAAACATGTGGTCTTGACTGCGAATGCATCCTCGTACAACATCGGTACCGTTTTTTGCGCGTAAATTTGGTGCTGTTGACAGGCCGATTGCCTTTATTTCGAAGTTATTCAAGAAAGGCGAATGTATTCTGAAATTGAAAAGCACAGCCTCACCGTTTATCAGTATCCTTTTGGCAGAAAATATTGCTTGGTGTCCGACCATTAACATCTTTCTTTAGCCTTTCCCAGTCAGCCCCAACTTACACAGCGCAGATGTTGCAATGTTGCACTCTTCTTTTGTTAAATTACCAGTACGAGACTGTGTGTCGGCCCACTTCTAAACCTGTCAACGCACATGCTCTTTCTCGCCTCTCTGGTGGCCAAGATTCAACTTTCGACAAGTCCTCTGCTTCTTGTTGCTACGTTGATGCGCAACACACAGATGCTTTTTTGTATACTCCTCCGCTTAATGACCTGAAAATCACCCAGGCCACAGCAGCGGATCCTGATTTGCCGATTTTGTTGCACTACACGCACACTAGTTGGCCGCATTCAGCCAGACAGATTCGTAGCTCTGTGGTTTGCCAGTATTTTGCCCATCGGCACGCACTTGCAGTACACCAAGGCATCGTGTTGTTTCGCGCCTATAATGACCAGTCACCTGTTGTGGTTCCCCACCTCTGCACCCTGGCGTACTTTGTTTACTACACAAGGGTCACTGGGGCGTCTTTCGTACCAACCATTTGGTGCAACACCATTGCGCTTGGCACGGTGGATGCGCTAATTGAGCACTTGACTTCTCAGTCCGAAGCCTTTGCTGAACATCAGTGACCCCGTCTCAGCAGTTCTTTGCACGACCCAAACCTCAAGTACTTTCGCGACAAAAAACGGTTCAAATGGCTCTGAGCACTATTTTACTTAACATCTGAGGTCATCAGTCCCCTAGACTTAGAACTACTTAAACCTAACGTACCTAAGGACATCACACACATCCATGCCCGAGGCAGGATTCGAACCTGCGACCGTAGCGGTCACGCGGTTCCAGACTGAAGAGCCTAGAACCGCTAGGCCACAGCGGCCGGCACTTTCGCAACAGTTGCATATGGATTTCGCGGGTCCTTGTATTCTATTGTATTCAACTGGGGACCTAGAAACGATGGAGAGGCTTCGTTCCCACCGCAGCCCTCAGTTGTACACAAACCCACAACAGGCTACAGCAGTTCACTCAACACACCGCCACCCTACACCGAACCCAGGGTTATTGTGCTTAGAAACAAATAATCCTGAGTTAACAACGAGCATCAAAACCGATACGGGGATTACTGAACACAGGGTTGTCGTAGCGAGATTGAATATTGTAATCCCAAAACCCTGAAAGAATAAACGAAAAATATACCTATTCAAAAAAGCAGATAAAAATTCACTTGACGCATTCCTCAGAGACAATCGCCACTCATTCCAAATTAATGATAAAAGTGTAGACCAGATGTGGCTTAGAAATTCAAAGAAGTAGTATCGGCAGCAATTGAGAGATTTATACTAAATAAATTTACAAACGACGGAACTGATCCTCCTTGGTACACAAAACGGTTTAGAACACTGTTGCAGAAACAACGAACAAACATGCCAAATTTAAACAAACGCAAAATCCCCAACAATGGTGATCATTTCAGAAACTCGAAATTTAGCGCGGACTTCAATACGTGATGATTATAACAGTTTCCACAACGGAACTTCGTCTCCAAACCTGGCAGAAAATCCAAAGAGATTCTGGTCGTATGTGAAGTATGTTAGCGGTAACAAACAATCAATGCCTTCTCTGCGCGATAGCAATGGAGATACTATCGGAAACAGTGCTGCCATAGCAGAGTTACTGAACACAGCCTGCCGAAATGTCTTCACAAAAGAAGACGAAGTAATTATTCGAGAATTCGAATCGAGAACAGCTGCCAACATGAGTAACGTAGAAGTAAATATCCTTCGAGTAGTGAACCAACTTAATCACTTAATAACAGCAAGTCTTCTGGTCCAGACTCTGTACCAATTAGGTTCCTTTCGGAGTATGCTGATGCATTAGCTCCATACTTAACAATCATACACAACCGTTAGCTCTACGAAAGATCCGTAGCCAAATACTCGAATCTTGCACAGGTCACACCAATATTCAAGAAAGTCAGTAGGACTAATTCACTAAATTAGAGACCCACATAGTTAACGTTGATATGCAGCAGGATTTCGGAACATATATTGTGTTAGTACATTATGAATTACCTCGAAGAAAACGGTCTATTGACACACAGTCAACATGGGTTTAGAAAACATTGTTCTTGTGAAACACAACTAGCTCTTTATTCACATGAAGTGCTGACTGCTATTGACAAGGGATTTCAGATCGATTCCGTATTTCTGGATTTCCGGAAGGCTTTTGACACTGTACCACACAAGCGGCTCGTAGTGAAATTGCGTGCTTATGGAATATAGTCTCAGTTATGTGACTAGATTTGTGATTTCCCGTCAGAGAGGTCACAGTTCGTAGTAATTGACGGAAAGTCATCGAGTAAAACAGAAGTGATTTCTGACGTTCCCCAAGGTAGTGTTATAGGACCTTTGCAGTTCCTTATCTATATAAACGATTTGGGAGACAATCTGAGCAGCTGTCTTAGGTTGTTTGCAGATGACGCTGTCGTTTATCGACTAATAAAGTCATCAGAAAATCAAAACACGCTGCAAAACGATTTAGAAAAGCTATCTGAATGGTGCGAAAAGTGGCAGTTGACCCTAAATAACGAAAAGTGTGAGGGCATCCACATGAGTGCTAAAAGGGACTCGTTAAACTTCGGTTAGAAGATAAATCAGTCTAATCTAAAAGCCATAAATTCAATTAAATACCTAGGTATTACAATTACGAACAACTTAAATTGGAAGGAACACATACAAAATGTTGGGGGGAAGAGTAAACAAAAACTGTGCTTTATTGGCAGGACACTTAGAAAATGTAACAGGCCTACTAAGGAGAGTTCCTTCACTATGCTTGTCCGTCCGCATTTAGAATACTGCTGCGCGGTGTGGGATCCTTACGAGATAGGACTGACGGAGTGCATCGAAAAAGTTCAAAGAAGGGCAGCACGTTTTGTATCATCGGGAAATAGAGGAGAGAGTGTCACAGAAATGATACAGGATTTGGGCTGAACATCATTAAAAGAAAGGCATGAGAATTGTGAAGGTGGTTCGATGAACCCTCTGCCGGGCAGATTCGTGCCGGGTCCTTGTTGTTGTTGTGGTCTTCAGTTCTGAGACTGGTTTGATGCAGCTCTCCATGCTACTCTATCCTGTGCTAGCTTCTTCGTCTCCCAGTACCTACTGCAACCTACATCCTTCTGAATCGGCTTAGTGTATTCATCTCTTGGTCTCCCTCTACGATTTTTACCCTCCACGCTGCCCTCCAATTGGTGATCCCTCAATGTCTCAGAACATGTTCTACCAACCGATCAATTCTTCTAGTTACGTTGTGCCACAAGCTCCTCTTCTCCCCAATTCTATTCAACACCTCCTCATTGGTTACGTGATCTAACCATCTAATCTTCAGCACTCTTCTGTAGCACCACATTTCGAAAACATCTATTCTCGTTTTGTCTAAACTATTTATCGTCCACGTTTCACTTCAATACAAGGCTACACTCCATACAAATACTTTCAGAAACGACATCCTGATATTTAAATCTATACTCGATGTTAACAAATTTCTCTTCTTCAGAAACGCTTTCCTTGCCATTGCCAGTCTACATTTTATATCCTCTCTACTTCGACCATCATCAGTTACTTTGCTCCCCAAACAGCAAAACTCATTTACTACTTTAAGTGTCTCATTTCCTAATCTAATTCCCTCAGCATCGCCCAAGTTAATTCGAGTACATCCCATTATCCTCGTTTTGCTTTTGTTGATGTTCATCTTATATCCTCCCTTCAAGACACTGTACATTCCGCTTAACTGCTATTCCAAGTCCTTTGCTGTCTTTGACAGAATTACAATGTCATCGGCGAACCTTAAAGTTTTTATTTCTTCTCCATGGATTTTAATACCTACTCCGAATTTTTCTTTTGTTTCCTTTGCTGCTTGCTTAATATACAGACTGAATAACATCGGGGAGAGGCTACAACCCTGTCTCACTCCCTTCCTAACCACTGCTTCCCTTTCATGTCCCTCGACTCTTATAACCGCCATCTGGTTTCTGTACAAATTGTAAATAGCCTTTCGCTCCCTGTATTTTACCCCTGCCACCTGAAGAATTTGAAAGAGAGTATTCCAGTCAACATTGTCAAAAGCTTTCTCCAAGTCTACAAATGCTAGAAACGTAGGTTTGCATTTTCTTAATATAGCTTCTAAGATAAGTTAGTTGGGGCAGTATTGCCTCACGTGTTCACATATTTCTACGGAATCCAAACTGATCTTCCCCGAGGTCGGCTTCTACCAGTTTTTCCATTCTTCTGTACAGAATTCGTGTTAGTATTTGAAACGTCCCCTTAGAACAATTTATACAAGACTGTGCTTAAACTGACACACAATATTTTTAGCGCAACGCAATCTGACTATCAAAGATCCCTGCAAAAGAATGGCCCTGAGTAACATTAAACTATACCTTTCAGAAATCACTTACCTCACAAAAATCTTCACTACTCGAACTACTGCAATACAGCGAGCGCCACTACTGCCAGCTAAATAAAAGATTCAAACTACAGAAGGCACTAACTACTGATAGGGATAGTTAGCAAATGAAAGATTTTAATAGAGAACACACAATGTATTTACTTTAATAGTCATAATATATATAGCAGTTCACGACAAATTACAAAACTCCGCCATCTCTCTCCCCACATCCACCACTGCTGGCGGCTCACCTCCAACTGCGCAACGCTACGCGCTGTTCACATCCAGCTGCCGCTGCCCAACACTACAATGGCAGACAACAATGCAAACTAGCCACATACTGCACACAGCACAGCCAGTGATTTTCATACAGAGCGCTACGTAACGTTGCCAATAAGAAAACATAAACAGTCTACTTACATAGCCCCCATGCTCCCCACAAAAAATTTACAAATTTTTTTTGGGCAGTGGCCAATAATGATTTGATAAAATTATTCATAATTACAATAACCAAGAAATCAAATGCACACACTTATTGATACAATGTTGGTCAAAAGCTAAAATTTTCTCACAGCCCATAAAGACAGTCCAGATTGTTCATCACAGTAAAATTTCAGTGTTTTTTTTCCAAAGTCTGAGCAGTAAAAGACAATGCACACGGAAGTAGTGGATTTCCATGCAGTCTTGAAGAAGTAGTGTTGTCCTTCCAACTGAAAGACAGTGCTGACTCTTGACATGCTGACAGGTAATGGGACACAACAGAGCAAACCCACAGCAGAGACAGTCGAAGTTATGAAGAATATTGGTAGGTAGGTCATCACAGAGCAGACCCACTGCAGTCCTGATAGAGAGTATTGGTGGGCCACCAGAGGTGCAGACCCACTGCAGTCCTTGTAGAAATTGTGGACAGGCCTACTGTAGTCCTGGTAGAGAGTATGGTATTGGTGGGCCACCAGAGGTGCAGACCCACTATAGTCCTTGTAGAGATGGCCAGCAGCCATCTGTTGTGACTGTGCGGGTGCACAATCACCATTGAAGAGTCTTGCGGATAATATAGCAAGTCCATAAACCACCACTTGTGCACTCACAAAGTTTTTGGAATTGTTCTTAGAACCAGCAATGCTGTTAACCAGTCCCTTGCTGAATTATTAACACACGTGCAAACACTATAAGTCCCTACTTCTCACATATTGTCCATATACTATGACCAACAGAAACGTGTGCAGTGAAATGTAACTTACAAGTTACTTAATTTGATGAACTAGTGTCAATTACAATTTTATAACATAAGAATACAATAACAAAGGTACAAAATACATCATTAAAGAACATAACAATACAGATAACATTTGTAGTAAAACAGGCTTTACAAAAGAATAGAAATAGACATATTCATCAGTGTTACAGGAATTATGACATAAGTAAATATATAAAAGATCAGAATAATTATTGAAACATCAACTTCACACATGAGCATTAAAACAAAACAGAATAAATAAAGTCTAAGCATATTTACACGGTAAATAACATATTATTAATGCCAATTATATTTGAGGAGAACAGTATTCCTCATCATAGTGAATGTAGCTTAATATTAAAAGAAGAAAAAACTCTATGAAACTACACAGAGACAGGAAGAAAACAAATACACAAGGGTACACAAACACATAGAGGGATGACAAAAAAGGAAAGGACAGGGTTTGTTTTACTGCAGTATTTTGCATGGAGATCTCCCTTCGTTCATCATTATTCCCAAAAAGTCCTATCTAAGCCTGCTTTCTGTATTCTGTTCACATCCTCTGTCAAAAATAGTTTTTCTCCACTGTACAGTATCTTTTTTTTTTTTTTTTTTTTTTGCCAAACCATTTTCTGATAGCTTCTCAATGCATTTCTTCCAATTCATCATAGTTAGTTTCTTATATAGTCTACCCCCTCTTAAGCTAACTTAAAACTACTGAGCTCAGATGCTAAACTAAGGGACGAGGCAATGCAGCAGCATAAAACAATTAACACAAACATCAAGGACAAAAATTTTAAATAGGCAAAGCAATTGCAGTACTACAACTAATATAAGGCACTGTGCAGGAAACAAGAAAAATAAATTAGTAGTAAAACTGGCTTAACAGCGTAATACAACGTCAAATTCAGTAACACTATGCCTGGCAAACAGCAGCAGCAACTTATATCTAAACATGACATAGCTCAAGCAAAAAAAACATTACACTAAAGACAACAATGCAGACAAGGGAAATGCATATTCACATCTTAATGTCTATGTACTTAAAGTGGTGCACCACAACTTATTCTACGAAAAATATTACCAAGTAGTTGAAAAGAAAATTATGTATGCAGTTACTGT
The DNA here is from genome assembly GCF_023864275.1 of Schistocerca cancellata. Classification (NCBI taxonomy): domain Eukaryota; kingdom Metazoa; phylum Arthropoda; class Insecta; order Orthoptera; family Acrididae; genus Schistocerca; species Schistocerca cancellata. The sequence continues at coordinate 1,146,898,759 of NC_064627.1, forward strand.
TATTAGTCCCTTCTTATTTTTCTTTCCATTCCAAGAGCTCCTTTATCGAAGAATGTGTGTCATAAAATAATTATTTAATAGATCTGTTGACAGAAAGTGTTCACATTAGCAAATGCATTGAAGTTTATTTTATAAAACTAACACTGCAACACAGCTGGAAACCACATATTAAATGAAATAAGCATTTATGCAAACCAAAACATAAAAATATCATTCAGTAGTCATGTGACATTTCATAAGTTAGTAGAAATTCTCTCAACTCTCATAGAAAGACGCTTGTCACAATCAGGTGTGCAGATGTAAGTATCCTTCCAAGTAATGAGGGTGTCGCATTTGCAATGTTTTCTCTAAAGGAATGTCAATGGCGAGGATAATGGCCTCCCTTTCTTTTTTTCACCTAATGGCTTTCTTCTGTCAGACGACTACCTCTCAGCTGGGCGCCCAAAACGCATTACGTGCAGGTGGTCACTCAACTTTCTTACAGAAGTATTTACAACAGCAGTTTCCGCTACAGTGACAGTCTCATATAAAAATATTTCACAGGTCAAGAATTTGCGTTGCAAATGTGTAGAAGCAAAATCTTACAGCATAATACACATCGTCGTCGTAAAAATATCATAACATCTCAGTCAATTCTCAAAATCGTCGTAGCTTCCTCCAATAACTTCAAAACCTAAAAAAATTGTCTTCTCATGTCAAAAGTGTCATCTGCCTCAAACGTACTTTAAAAATCGTGATCTCATACCAAATACATCATTCAAAGCCCTCATAGTATCACAATGGTTCCGAAAAAATATGAACAGTTCACAAAGTACAGGCAAAATACAATTTCGTAAGTGTGAAGTTATCCAACGGTGTAATTGCGTAAACATGTGTCACTGACATAATAAAAAAGTTTGTCTCTCTCAGTTAAATGATCAGATAGCTGTGTAATTTGTGTGTTAGAGAAATATGGTACCGATGTGTAAAGTTGTATAAGCAAATACCATATTAGCTAGGGCTCCTTGTGCTTGCCAAACACATGGTACACAAAGTAAGCGTGTACCCCCCTGAGGATTAATGTAATTATACCCTCAGGTGTTACAGATTACAGCAATGGAATGAAATGTATCACAGAAAACTTTCTTTGTGTTTCAAAAATCTTTAAAAATAAATGTTTTAAGTACAAAATTAATCACTCAAATACGTGTCCTGTAGCGCTAGATGTGCATCTTGCTGTAAAATAATCTCTGTGGAAGTGTTGTAGTTATCGTCCTCCAAAAGCTAAGTTCTGCAGAAGTCAATGTACTTACCTCATGATAAACAAAAGTGAAATGCTTTGCGTATAGATATCTTAGTTATTATGCTTATTATTGTGATGAAGAAATTACTGTGCTGGAACGTATTGTTGTGCTACGGAAAAGGCTGTCTCATTGTAGCTATACGACAAAAGTTACTACTAAAACATGTTTTACATTCCAGAATAATTCAGAAAAACTGTGCAGATGTAAAACAGATACACCGCAAAAGCAAAATTGTAAATTGTCCCTCAGTAGTAACGTCGTGATATAATCGTGTAGCTGTCACATAAACTAACCACTGTGTCATCTGGTATCTCTCAGAAAGTACTTTAATTCAGAATGTATTTTCAAGTAAACCAAAATGTTGCATTAAAATCTCATTAGCAGTACTGGTAAATGTTCTAAGTATGTGAGCCTTATAGTCGTTACGTAATCATGCAACTAACAGGTAAGAATGTACACACACAATAACAATGTGTCGTCTGTTCGCAATAACAATGCATTCGTAATTTCTGTTTAAATAAGTTCTCTAGGTTCTTGACTGGATATTTAACTTCAAACATTGTTGCATGGTAACAGTTTCTAAAGCATACTAGTAACGTGAAGTTAAACGTTTTATGGCAAAGACAAAGTTAAAAATCAGATTATATTTCAATAAACGGTTTTACATGTGAGATGTGGTGTAACCCTTTGCTCTTCTCAGTACACAGAGTTTCAACTCGAATGCAATTATCATGTGGTATACGTCGGTAAAGGATACTGGAATTTTTCTCAAGGTTAGCGCCTAAGTTATTGCGCAGGTGGCTGCCTGCGGTGCGAGTTATTGTCTGTTTCTTTGTTGGCGCACATCGTTACTGGGATTAGGAGACCTAGCTTCTACAAATTCACCGTGACGAGAGTGCGCTGCTCTGTTTAAATCCCACCAGTTCTGATGCAGTTCAGGTCTGTCGCTACGATCATATCATCTGTCGTCATGTCGGTAGTTCCTGTAGTTTCTTTCTTGTCGGTTAAGTGGTGGAGAATTTCTCCCTGAATCGTAACTGCGCGCTGGACCGTTGTGTCTGAAGTTATTCTGTCTCCCGTGATAATAATAGTTCTGGTTGCCAACTTGTCTGTTTCTATGATTGTCTCTGTCATATTCATTACTACGGAAATGCGATCTTTCTCTGTAACTATTACTCTGCCAGTGGTTGTCATACGGGTGGTGTCTGTTTTGGTCACGATTTATGTTGTAAGAATAGGCTTGTCGTGGCCATTTATTGTTTCTGTCGTCACGGAATTGTGACGGATGTGACCTGTAGTGATTGTTTTCCTGTTTTTGCATCCCGCGACTGTCTGTGTCAATTTCTAATTCTTGTAAGAGTCCCTGAAAAGCTTCTATGTCGTCTTTGCAACGTCCTGCCAAAATAATATGCCATAAATGTTCAGGTAATTTGATAAAGCAAATGCGGATGAGTTCTGAGGGGCTGTATGGGTTTGACAGATACTGATTCTTGTGCAACATGTCTTCAAAATATCTGACAAGACTGGAAAATTCAGATTGTTCGAAATGTTTCATCATTATGATGTCATGTTTTACTCGGTCTTGTGTAGCTTGTGACCAATATGCTGAGAGGAACGCATGGTAAAATTCTCCTTCACTGTGACAATCGTAAATGACCGATCGCATTCTTACAGCTGGTTCATTCTCCAAGTAGCCACACATAAATTCTAACCTGTGCTCCAATGACCAGTTAGGAGGGAAACAATGAGAGAATTGAAGGAGCCACGCTTGTGGATGAATGTCGTTGGCAGAATTCTTAAACGTTTTGAATTTACGTGTAGTAATGAACAGCTTATAGTCAAAATCATCGTGTCAGCGAGTAGCATGTCGGTCATTGTTACGTCATGTCGGCGGTTCCATCTCAAAATTCGGTGCACATTGCCAATTTCTTTCATAACTTCCGAAATGCCCTGTGTTATTATTTTGTGGCTGTTCCGTATTTCTATGTCCCTCTTCCCGTATTGGAGTGCAAGTGTCCTCTGAAATACGTAATTCTTGTATCACCTGTGTCAGCTGATCTTGTACTTCCCGGATTTCTCTTTGGTATTGCGTATTAATTTGATTCAGATTTTGTTTCAGTTTCCTAATTTGTTCGCACTCTTCTGTGTCATTAAAGACTACCGGTTTTGTGTCATTCAGATTATCATCTACCTTCGTAGATAAGTTAGTGACCTGATCCGAAAGTTCGGCTACTTTCTCTGATAATGAACTAATTTCCTCCATGTGTCTTTCTGAACCAATTTTCAGAATATCTACTGTGTCCTTTAAATTTTCCTGAGTTTTTGCAAGTTGCGTAACCGAATCGGTAGATGCAACTGAGTCAATTTTAGCTTGCAAGGTCTCATGATTTTCATGAACAATAGTTTGCAGTTCTTTTATGGCTGCTTCGTGATTCTGTAATGCATTTTCATGACGCAAAAAAATAGGTTGGAAATGCTCACAAATTTGTGTTTTTACGTCATTACAGACCTTTTGACATTTCGATTCGATGTTATGTAACTCAGTGGTTAAATCTTCACGTGTTTGTTCAAGTGTGGTGTCTAACTTTTAAAGATTTTGTTCCATTGTGTCTAACTTTTGCTGTGTTTGTCTCCGGTATTGTTCCATTGTGTCTAACTTTTGAAGCTTTTGCTGTGTTTGTCTCTGATTTTGTTCCATTATGTCTAACTTTTGAAGCTTTTGCTGTGTTTGTCTCTGATTTTGTTCCATTTGTTGCATTAATTGTAATAATAATGCATTGGTGTCTGGAATCTGTTCCTCTACGCTTTTCGGCAGTGCATTTGCACCGGCAACATTCACATTTTGACAAGCTGAAAATGTGTCTTGACTTATTTGAGAAAACGGTGAGGACGCAAAACCTGAATCTACAGTATTTGTAAAATTGTGTCCTGTCATTTCGGATTCCTGAGGCGAGCTATTGCCGACCGATCGATCGATAATGCTTCCCTGTTCACAACCTGTTTCACTGTCTACACCATTATTTGCCGCCCGTTCTATTTCCCTATGCACAATTACCATATTACTACTTGGAATGTCTGTTAATTCACTACACAGTGGTGCTGATAAGCTACGCTCGTCGTCACTATTATTTCTCAGTTTACTTTGGAGCCTAGTGTTACGTTTTTCACACGCCATTATTGTGACAATATTTCACACAATAACACAGAAAAACACAATTTGAAGAGCAAAAATAAGAGAACACATTAACATAGCACTGAAAATAGTATCTAGTTAATTGCAGCTGCGAAATACTTGGTGCAAATCTACATGCATGCCACAACTGTTTTACTGTGCAACAATGAAAAACCACAACTACCAAGGAAATTCTCTCTATAATTACGAGCTAGCAATAAACAAAAGCTACACTAAATACACAAACTAAGAAAAAATCAGAAGATTCCAGTGAGATATCCTGGCAGGGTCGCCATATGAAACGTCCCCTTAGAACAATTTATACAAGACTGTGCTTTAACTGACACACAATATTTTTAGCGCAACGCAATCTGACTATCAAAGATCCCTGCAAAAGAATGGCCCTGAGTAACATTAAACTATACCTTTCAGAAATCACTTACCTCACAAAAATCTTCATTACTCGAACTACTGCAATACAGCGAGCGCCACTACTGCCAGCTAAATAAAAGATTCAAACTGCAGAAGGCACTAACTACTGATAGGGATAGTTAGCAAATGAAAGATTTTAATAGAGAACAAACAATGTATTTACCTTAATAGTCATAATATATATAGCAGTTCATGACAAATTACAAAACTCCGCCATCTCTCTCCCCACATCCACCACTGCTGGCGGCTCACCTCCAACTGCGCAACGCTACGCGCTGTTCACATCCAGCTGCCGCTGCCCAACACTACAATGGCAGGCAACAATGCAAACTAGCTACATACTGCACACAGCACAGCCAGTGATTTTCATACAGAGCGCTACGTAACGTTGCCAATAAGAAAACATAAACAGTCTACTTACATATTTTGCAGCTGTGACTTATTAAACTGACAGTTCGGTAATTTTCACATCTGTCAACGCCTGCTTTCTTTGGGATTGGAATTATTATATTCTTCTTGAAGTCTGAGGGTATTTCTCCTGTCTCATACATTTTGCTCACCAGATTGTAGAGTTTTGTCAGCACTGGCTCTCCCAAGGCCATCAGTAGTTCTAATGGAATGTTGTCTACTCCCGGGGCCTTGTTTCGAGTTAGGTCTTTCAATGCTCTACCAAATTCTTCACGCAGTATCATATCTCCCATTTCATCTTCATCTACATCCTCTTCCATTTCCATAATATTGTCCTCAAGAACATCGCCCTTGTATAGTCCCTCTATATACTCCTTCCACCTTTCTGCTTTCCCTTCTTTGCTTAGAACTGGGTTTCCATCTAAGCCCTTGATATTCATACAAGTGGTTCTCTTTTCTCCAAAAGTCTCTTTAATTTTCCTGTAGGCAGTATCTATCTTACCCCTAGTGAGGTAAGCCTCTACATCCTTACATTTGCCCTCTAGACATGCCTGCTTAGCCATTTTGCACTTCATTATGCTCTGCGCAAAATTCTACTAGGCGGCTTCCTGTTTCATATCTTAGCCCCAATCCATATTCACCTACTAGTTTTCCTTCGCTCCCTTTTCCTACTCTCGAATTCCAGTAACCCATGACTATTAAATTTTCGTCTCCCTTCACTACCTGAATAATTTCTTTTATCTCATCATACATTTCATCAATTTCTTCGTCATCTGCTGAGCTAGTTGGCATATAAACTTGTACAACTGTTGTAGGCGTGGGCTTCGTGTCTATCTTGGCCACAATAATGCGTTCAGTATGTTGTTTGTGGTAGCTTACCCGAACTCCTATTTTTTTCTTCATTATTAAACCTCCTCCTGCATTACCCCTATTTGATTTTGTGTTTATAACCGTGTATTCACCTGACCAAAAGTCTTGTTCCTTATGGCTCCGAACTTCACTAATTCCCACTATATCTAACTTTAACTTTTCGATTTCCCTTTTTAAATTTTCTAACCTACCTGCCCGACTAAGGGATCTGACATTCCACGCTCCGATCCGTAGAACGCCAGTTTTCATTCTCCTGATAACGACGTCCTCGTGAGTAGTCCCCGCCCGGAGATCCGAATGGGGGACTATTTTACCTCCAGAATATTTTACCCAAGAGGACGCCATCATCATTTATCCATACAGTAAAGCTGCATGCCCTCGGGAAAAATTACGGCCGTAGTTTCCCCTTGCTTTCAGCCGTTCGCAGTACCAGCACAGCAAGGCCGTTTTGGTTAGTGTTACAAGGCCAGATCAGTCAATCATCCAGACTGTTGCCCCTGCAACTACTGAAAAGGCTGCTGCCCCTCTTCAGGAACCATACGTTTGTCTGGCCTCTCAACAGATACCCCTCCATTGTGGTTGCACCTACGGTACGGCTATATATGTCGCTGAGGCACGCAAGCTTCCCCACCAACGGCAAGGTCTATGGTTCATGGGGGGGGGGGGGGGGGGAGGGTCCTTACTGGAATGAAAGTTTGCTCATTGTCGTTGATGCTTTCCGCAAATTTCCCTTCGTCGTTCCTGTTAACTCTATTATGGCGTGTTGCACAGTCTAGGCTTTGTCGTCGAATTTTTTGCCCAGAGGGATTGTCTGTAATGGTTGTGACAGACAACGGACCTCAGTTAGTTGGCGCCGAGTTTGAACAGTTTTGCAATGCCTCCGGCATCAAGAACTTCGCGAGCGCATCGTTGAACTGGCAATCCAACGGCAAAGCGGAATGATTTGTACGAACATTTCAGCAGGAGAGAGAAAAACTTCGTGCCTCCCATGCATGCGAACAAAATCTGTGGTCCTTCGTATCTTTGTATAGCCCCCAACCACGCGATGGACCTCTGCCAGCAGAGTGGTTTCATGGACCTTGCGTCAGTAGCTGCACCCACACGGCGGGTGGGGCCCGCGCTGTGCAAACAGCCAAAGTGTCACACTAACGATTCGGTGTGCTACAGCTTATATGGTGGATGGAGGCACTGAGAGAGAGGCACCATTGTACAACTTGTTGGACGTTTTATGTTCTTTCTGTAGATAGCGAGAGGACTGCTGTGACGCCGCGAGCATCAACTTCGTCCACGTGAATTGCATGTTCCTGCCACAGGCTTTGTGCTTTCAGATTCCGTGCCTGCCTGGACACAGCAACTCTCGCCGCGTCTGATTCCTGTGGGCCTCATGCCGTCAACGCAGGTCCCAGAGCCGATGGAAGTCGACACACTTTCAAAGTTGTCGTCATCTCGACAGCCATTATCTTCTGAGATTGGCCTCTCTTCCCAGAAGCTGTCCCATCTGCCGTATCGAATATCTCTGCACTGCTTGAGGTGTCTCTATCTTCATTAGCTGCTGCTCCCCCTCTGCCCGGTTTTCAGCTGATGTCGTCAGGCAGACTCAGTTTGTATGCTGGGGCTTGGATGTGAGGTAGGCGTCAGCCTCACTTTCGGCTCCCGTCTTTGCCATCTGCATCCAGCTCTCCGCTATACATTTATACCGCACGACGACGGTGATCAGGTTTAGGAAGGGGGGCCGGAGGGATGTGGTATCTTATACCCATATGATTTCACGGTGTTTCAACATTGGTAACGGAGTGACAAGTTTCTGTCTGACGCCGACAGTGGTCGTCTGGGATCTGGGGGAGCCAGTGCTGCGTGCCCGCTGAGCCATACCTTCAGCGTGTGTGTAATGCGACCGCAGTACACAGCGTGGAGTGGCAGCCGCTCAGATCACCCGTGCTTGGAGGCACTGTGCTGCGGCACCTTTGTTCCTGCTTAGGACAGCGAGTCTCATTTCAGTTGCTGCTGCACGAGCTGGACAATAGCTCTTGCTGCTTCTTTGTAATGAATTTGTGTTGTTGTTATGCCTGGGATTCATAGTCATGTAGAACTTTGTGCCAGTGACTGTAACACTTTCTTCATTTCACGATTGCAATTTCGGCCTTAGTCCATTATCAAGTGAAGATGTTATCGCTATTAGGCCATGTCAATCTAAAATGAGCTGACACATTGATATGTCCTTGTCATTACTATTGAATACACTGGAGACGCTGTTACATAGTGCGAGCACACATGTCCATATGGATTACAACAGCATAGTCTGTAGACACTCATGTTCGTTGGCCCATCACTAGTCATACGTGCACTAAACTGCAAATCGTGAAATAAAAAAGTGTTACAGTCACTGGCGTAAATATGATGTCTTTTATAAAGAATCTGTGTACACTTGGAGAAATAGAAGCTAAGCAAATCTAGTGTTTGTTGTGTTAACTTGTTGACTGACGATTTTTGTTCCTGTCCAGTTTTTTCCTACCACGACAGTTACCACACCACCCTGTTTCCCATTTCTCCTTGCCATTGTGTACGAAGTCATACACAACACTGAGTGTATACTGTATAAGCATATTCAAAGAGACACCAGCCCACATACTGTGCAGCTGTACAGTCTACCGTTACTGTGACGATTTTCTCTTGTTGAACAACCAATAAACTACCTCTGCATCCCGCTAACAGCCAGTTTCTTTCTTATGTATGTAATAAAGGCATTAAATCGTAGTACACGTGCATTAAATTGCAAAATAATTATAATGAGTTGATGCACCAATCCCAGAGAACATGACTGAATGCGCAACATGATGCATCTGTTGATTATAACAAATATTATGGTTTTATTGATTTGATCATAAAACATATCTTTTAAAAACTTGAGTTTCAGAACAATATTTTGTAAAAAATGATTTCTCATTGTAAGTTTTATCACAATATATAAAAACTTAAAACTTGTGGTTTTTATTGCAGTCTGTTGGGGGAGGGGCGGGGAGGGGGCGTTTTGTGGTTGAAGAGGTCTGTTTCAGCAACTGAAATTTTACAAAAAGCGCTGGAGCAAGGCACTGGAGTTTTCAGGTCCAGAGATTCTACAGGTATCGTCATTTGATCCTAGGAATAAAATACTGCAGACTACACCAGAGGCATGCATTAAGCCTGTGATGTGACAACAAGATGCAGCAGAAGCGTCAAAGTCTGTGTCAGGGCCAATCGGAAGACGTGAAAGCGCGTCCGCATTACCACGTTGAGCTGTCGGACGATACACAATCTCGTACTGGTACTGAGACAACAACAAAGCCCATCTTTGCAATTTTTGGGCACTTCGTCGAATGAAACGAGAACTGCAAAGGCTTGTGATCCGTTACTAAGTAGAATTTTCTGCTATTCAAACAGTGGTGGAATTTGGTGACTCCATACACAATACCCAATACTTCTTTCTCAATTTGTGAATAATTACACAGACCTTTGGACAACACTTTTGATGCGAAAGCAGTAGGTCTGTCTCTATGACCAGTTCTGTGCGAAAGCACTGCACCGATTCTGCAAGAGGAGGCCAGCTTGCAGTACCACTGGTTTGCCAGGATCAAAACTAACCAAGTATCTACCCACATAGTTTAACGCGACGCTTCCCGTGCGGGAAGGCGTGCCGGTTCGCGGATTAGTGTCGAGGTCCGGTGTGCCGGCCAGCCTGTGGATGGCTTTTGGGCGGTTTTCCATCTACCTCGGCGAATACGGACTTGTTCACCTTATTCCTCCAATCGGCGATTGGTGTGCAAACACCGTTTCCCATAATTATTCTACCACACAAACATTTGGAGCTACACTCGTCTCGTATGAGACATTTCCGGGGGAGGGGGGCGGGGGGGGGGGGTAAGTTCCACTAGGGGCCGAACCGCATAATAACCCTGGGTTCGCAGCGTGGGTGGCGCGTGGACCGCTGTGGCCTGTTGTGGGGTTGTGAACCACTGAGGGCTACGGCAGGGACGAAGCCTCTCCGTCTTTTCCAGGTCCCCAGTTCAATACATATAGACACATACATACAAGCATCTATCACTGAGCAACGCATCTTTAAGGTTTGGAAAAGTGACTTGGGACTCATCTGTCCAAACAAAGGGGACATTCTTGCGACGCAAGCGATGCAATGGAGCCGCGACTTGTGCAGCATTCCGTATGGACCGTATATAACAGTTTATTTTCCCTAAGACGGACTGCAATTCTGTGACATTGCGAGAAACCGGCAAATCTGGTATGGCTAACAAATGCAACTGAAGATGATTGTACACTTTGACTTTTATGACATGACCAAGGTACTGCAAATGAGGTTTTAAAAAAATCACACTTGTCCAGGCTATACTTTAAGCCTGCTTCAGATAACACACAAAACAAACCATGTTAACTTGCAATATGTTCTGCAGGTATACGATCTGCTGCTACAATGTCACAATAATAGTTTTAACAGTTTGATAGTTGTACAGTCAGCTGTTCCAAAGACCATTGGAAAATGGAGGGTGTGGAAGCAGTGCCAAAAGGCAAACTCAAATATTCAAACAAGCCCAAACGCGTATTTATTACACACACTTTTTGGGATTCTTCATTGAGCGGTATATGAAGAAATGCGTCGTCCAAATCCATTTTTACCGAGCGAGGTGGCGCAGTGGTTAGCACACTGGACTCGCATTCGGGAGGACGACGGTTCAATCCCGTCTCCGGCCATCCTGATTTAGGTTTTCCGTGATTTCCCTAAATCGCTTGAGGCAAATGCCGGGATGGTTCCTTTGAAAGGGCACGGCCGATTTCCTTCCCCATCCTTCCCTCACCCGAGCTTGCGCTCCGTCTCTAATGACCTCGTTGTCGATGGGACGTTAAACACTGATCTACTCCAAATGCATTTTTGAAAAGCAGCATCCAGTGCCTAATACGTCCATGAGATACTCTGGGAGCGGCAATGGATACGTATCAATCACAGTTTGTGGGCTGTCTTTAGACTTAACAGTTCTGGCCTTGCAAAATTTCTGCTGAACATTGTCTTCCAGAGTAAAATGTGCAACAAAACCCTCAAAAAAATATTTCCGGGAATTCTTTTAGCGAGCTAGCTACACTGTCTTTTGCATTGAATGCAAACACCGACAACATATTGTCTGAATCTTAAAGCCAAACAAATCAAAAGAGTCAAGATCAAATATGTTCTCACAATCGCGTGATAGTAGCACGGTAAAAGTCACAGTTCATATATGAGAGTGATACAAGGCAGGCAAAATACATGTTCTGAGAACAGAAATGTCTTGTCCATTATAAGCTGTCAGTTGCGTGCTGGCTTTAGGCAGGTGTGGGGAGCCTAACAGTTCAGATTATTTTGTGACGGCTGAGCAACGTGACAGAATCACCCGCGACCAACTAAAATTTCTAACGTTTCCCACACAGAAGTAAATGAACAAAGAGTTTCCTTTCAGTGGCATATCACCGAAGAAAGCGCATGCTTGCCAGTTTTGTGAATGCCTGTTGTAGACTTCGGACAGACTGCATTAATGACATGGGCCTTATGACTAGATATTTGTGAGTGGGCTGAATTCTTATATTTGTTCCGTTGCAAACTTATGGATTGCATATGTCCGCTTGTACCACAAGCGTAACACTGAGCTTGTCGGGAGGGGTAGTCTTGGCATTTGCGCCGTGAATAGCTCCAAGTGCAAGACTCAACTCTGTTCGCCTGTGCAGCCGCCTGTTTAGCGAACTGCTTACGCAGCGTGGAGCGTTGCTTGCTCGACGTGGCCAGCGCACGCAGCCAGTGCGAATGGGGCGATCGCAAGCAAGGGGCCACACCTCCGACTCAGAATCACGTTGATATGATTTCTAGACGAGTGCACTTGACTATTAACAGATGCCGTACGTTGGTACTCTGCAGCTCGCGTGAAACTCGACTACCACATTTTCGGTGACGTCGACATCGGCTGCATTGGGTTAGTTTTTAAAATTTTACCACGCCGGACCGGTATCGGGCTTCGTGTCCATCTTTAGTCACACTGATAGTGCCCTGCTGAAGAAGGGTAGTTAGCCCTTTATGAAGCCGACAAATGAAAATTTTACATATTCTTTCCCTGTGGCCGACTTTTAGTCATCAAAACTCAAGACTGTGACTGTTAACGTACGACAGAGGACGAAGCAGCGCCAATATGCTCCCAATCCTATAGGATTTGAGGCAGTTGGTTGTATAATTTTTAATTTTCATACAGACTTGTCCGACAAGCCGTAGAATTGAGAGCAAAGGACTGTGAACAAAGTACAATAATGAAATAAAAAGAAAACATCGTGTTTAGATTCGAGTCTCTTCAGGTACGACAGGAAAGCAACAATGTGTTCGTCGACCTTGAACTTTAAATAAAATGGCACTTAACTTCTGTGGTCATCAGTCCCCTAGAACTTGGAACTACATAAACCTAACTAACCTAAGGACATCACACACATCCATGCCCGAGGCAGGATTCGAACCTGCGACCGTAGCGGTCGCGCGGTTCCGGACTGTAGCGCCTAGAACCGCTCGGCCACTCCGACCGGCTTAATAAAATAAGATATTTGCAATTCGCTCATCTTAATGGATATTTCCGCTCTTGGTGTTTCAGGAGTGCAACTGTACATAAGTCATACATGTATTTATTTCTTCTCACTTTCTTTGTTATGACATTATACAGTCTTCGCAGAAAAACGTAAAATGCTGACCTTCACTTGACTAGCTGATGTTAGCGTCAGTATAACATTTCTCTGTGGCAACAGCATCGCACTGTCCTGTCAAGAAGGCTGTTAGTATCTTCAAGGTTGCATAGAACACGTTCGAACCACAGTTAATCACAAACTGTCAACATAAACTGAGGTAAGTCTCAAGTCCTGGGAAACTATTACTTTTCCTCGTTTTAACAGATAATGGAGCACAGAGCTCATTGTATTACAAATCTGTGGTAAATTGCACACTGTGTGTGCGTGCAGTCGAAATACTTCTCGGGATGTCGATGTCATGAATGTCTTGCTCCGAACGACCGAATGCGTAGCTTTTCCACCATGCTACATGAGTCGTGATTCGGAAGTATTTGAGGAACTACATCAAACACATTAATCGTTCAGCTACTGGTCTTCCTGTGGAACGATACTGCAACATTGTCGTAGGTGATTTACCAGAGAAACGTCCGCGGACTTGTTTTCCTGATTCGTTATTTCGCTCAAAACTATTCGATTTCGGAAAACCATTCGATACGCAGCAGCCGGCCGGTGTGGCCGTGCGGTTCCAAGCAATTCAGTTTGGAACCGCGTGACCGCTACGGTCGCAGGTTCGAATCCTGTCTCGGGCACGGATTTGTGTGCTGTCCTTAGGTTAGTTAGGTTCAAGTAGTTCTAAATTCTAGGGGACTGATGACCTCAGAAGTTAAGTCAGAGCCATTTGAACCATTTGATACGCAGCTTCTAAACTTCCAGCGAGAAGATTTTGTAAAAGATAAAAATATTTCAGTATGAGAATGCAAAGATAAGAAAAGTCATTTATAAATCTACTTTCAAAATCGTAAACACTTTTCTGGGATTTGCTGCCATAAAATTACATCAAATGATATCATTGCTAAGAAGTCTGGAAACCTTTAGAGACAGTATTGGTTGAAACTACTGCCAATCTTTTTCCTTAATATACTAGTATCTCTGGCTCATCAGCCAGTTAATCGGTGTCATTTTGCAATACACGGGTAATAAGTTACTTATTTTAGTATAGATTGTGATATTTCTAATGATTTTATTTTATTTATTCTCGTATCGGAAACATATGTGATAATATGTACAGGTAGTTAATACTATTTTTTTTTCAGAACTTGCCAATTTCCACAGCATTTTCTGCTGCTTGATGATCTTCTGCGCAGGAGTTTGGACGCAGTCGGTATTGAAGCAAAGAGGAACAGGGTGGTCTTCACAATCGGACTGAATATCATCTTCGTCAATGTAGTCCTATCTTGCCAAATTGACCTTTGATCTGCCAAGCCCATGTCTCAGTCTGTTGAAGGACTTGCAAGTCGTCCAGTTCTCATAAAAGCCAGAAGGAGCTCTGTTACAGCCAGGGGTAGGTAGGACCCAGCCCTCCATAGTTGCAACCTTGTTTTTCCCGCAATGGTTCCAAGTACGGTCGATGTTCTGGGAAACTCCTCCTTGACTTCAGCTGTTGAGAGTGTGGTTAGTGGCCATACAGAGGATGTGTTCTCTCCTGCTTCAGGTATTCTTTCTTCCTCATTCGCGGCTATTTCTCTTCGAACAGGAGGTGGTGTTATTCCTGTGAGGTGTGAAGCCATTCGAGTGGAGCGGATTTCAGGCAACCTGTTATGGTACTGCTGGTGTCACACAGAGTTACGTCCACCTGTTTGGCAAGTGTTGATTTGTACCAAACAGGACATGCATACTTTGCCGCAGAATAGCATACTGCCATTGCACAGGTTCATAATTTGAGGTTGACTACCCCACTGTGATCCGCTCGGTTTCCGTAATAGTTTGCTCCCGGTAGAAAATCTGACTTGCAGTTCATGCAGTGCTTCCTGAAAATGAGAGATCTAGGAGTTGTAATTTGCGACTAGCTTCCCTGTTCCTCAAATGAAAAGCACACACTTGTGATTTTGTGGCATTTGGTTGAAGCTGGATTGCGCTATAGATCTGGAAAGTTGTTTAAGGGCACTAGCGAGGATGTTCTCCATTGATTCGAAGTTGTGCTCTGGGTGGCTAGAGCAAGGCAGACAAGAAGCTCCTGCTATTGGGTAGTAGGGATTGGTCATTTGCTTTTATACTGAACGTAACTGGAGCCAGTACACTTTCCTGTGAGGGGCCGTTTTTCTGTAGCCTCCATCGGTTGCGCTTATCTTGAAAGATAACGAAGAACCTGCGATTCGGCGAAAAAGTGGCCGTGAGCCTAGTTAGGCTAAAACCCTTAGTCAGGTTGTACACCTTGGCTAGTAAATACACTGCTCATAAGCCGATAGGTACCACTCCTGTCACCTTACGAGCTTCAAACCTATCTTCTATAAACCGCGTGAGATTTAGCAGTTGTCGAAATCCAGATTGCTGAGGCATGAGTAAGAGGTCAATCACAGGCGCTTTAAAATCAACCTTTCCAGCAGTTTGTGAAGATGAAATATTAGTACGACTGATTTAAAATTTTTTGGATTGTTTCCCTCGGAAACGTCAAAGAATGCCGGCTAATCCTTTTACTCCAGAAACATCGACTTTGGAGCCCTTTTCAGGGCCACAGTTCACGATTTCTAATGATCAACTCACTCTTCACTCAAAAAAGTGAGAAGTAAAAGGTCTATAGCATTGTGTTACGTCGCCAACACCTTTCTTATATTTGATTAACTTCTCATGGTTGGGATTCACAGTCATATAATATTTCTTAAAAGATATCATAGTCGCCGTTGACTGTATAAAATATTTATTATTTTATTGATTTTATTTTGTATAAAATATTTATAAATATTTTATACAGTCAACGGCGACTATGATGTCTTTTAACAAACATTTCTTACAGTCCTCTGCCTGACGACTTAAGCCACACGCAGCAATAGATAGAAATGATAAGAAAGCGACTTGTAAAGGGCATCCTAAATGCAGTACACACAGTAATATATACTCTAAATTTTAAAGGTATGTTGATATATTGTGTGGCGGTGGGACTTGTAGTCCCGTACCAGCCTCTGACGGTGATAGTACTACATGAGTCAGGCAGAAAATTTTGCCTCTATTGCGGTCTAACTGTGTTGGTGAGGCAGTAAATTTCCACAGGGCAGTGACTGCGTCACTGCAATTCACTTTGGAGGTGTGGCGGTGGGACTTGTAGTCCCGTACCACCCTCTCACGGTGATAGTACTACATGAGTCAGGCAGAAAATTTTGCCTAAGATGGGCAGGTGAAGGTGTGGCGGTGGGACTTATAGTCCCGTACCGAGGTGGGAGGTATGTGGACTATTTTATTTTACTTAATTTTAAATGGACTTTGATTTTTTTTTTTTTTTAATGGACTTGTAGTCCGGGGTGATATGTTACAATACAGCATCACCGGTCTATTGCGGTCTAACTGTGTTGGTGAGGCAGTAAATTTCCACAGGACAGTGACTGCGTCACTGCAATTCACTTTGGAGGTGTGGCGGTGGGACTTGTAGTCCCGTACCACCCTCTAACGGTGATAGTACTACGATTTTTTTTTTTTTTTTTTTTTAATGGACTTGTAGTCCGAGGTGATGGGTTACAATACAGCATCACCGGTCTGTTGCGGTCTAACTGTGTTGGTGGGCCAGTAAATTTCCACTGTGCAGTGACTTTGTCACTGCAATTCACTTTGGAGGTGTGGCGGTGGGACTTGTAGTCCCGTACCACCCTCTTACGGTGATAGTACTACATGAGTCAGGCAGAATTTATTGCCTAACATGGGCAGGTGCAGGTGTGGCGGTGGGACTTGTAGTCCCGTACCGTGGGTGTTTGCAACGTATATGTTGAAAGTGGCTAGTAAAGAGACTGCGAGTATAAAAGGCTTAACAAAGCTGTCTCTGTTCCAAGAGACCTAGTCATGCTATATTAGATGATTGTTCGAATCCATAGGCCGCTTCCTGTATCATAAATTTCTACGCTATTGGTTTACGTCGTCAGCCACATCACGAACAGATCTGCACAGACTCTGCGAGCGCATAACTCATGTAGATAGCTGCTGTGCTGAAAAAAGAATGTACAAGCAGCCACGGACAACGGAACTGTTTAGCGTGTCACTTAATTTTGTAACGGCTGTCAGAGAGGCACAAAAGAGCGCAGAATTGGCAGCACGTGCGATATCAGCGCATTTAGCGGCGGGCAATCTCGGAAGCCGTTCAGGCACTGTGGCTGGCGCGTGCTGCCAAGTCAGCGGTGCGCCGTCTGTACCTCGGTCTGGGGAAAACCGCAGTCGCCAGAGCCAACGCGTCTACGACACTGTTTGTTCTCACTTATCACGAAAGCATTTAAACGTATATGTTGAAAGTGGCTAGTAAAGAGACTGCGAGTATAAAAGGCTTAACAAAGCTGTCTCTGTTCCAAGAGACCTAGTCATGCTATATTAGATGATTGTTCGAATCCATAGGCCGCTTCCTGTATCATAAATTTCTACGCTATTGGTTTACGTCGTCAGCCACATCACGAACAGATCTGCACAGACTCTGCGAGCGCATAACTCATGTAGATAGCTGCTGTGCTGAAAAAAGAATGTACAAGCAGCCACGGACAACGGAACTGTTTAGCGTGTCACTTAATTTTGTAACGGCTGTCAGAGAGGCACAAAAGAGCGCAGAATTGGCAGCACGTGCGATATCAGCGCATTTAGCGGCGGGCAATCTCGGAAGCCGTTCAGGCACTGTGGCTGGCGCGTGCTGCCAAGTCAGCGGTGCGCCGTCTGTACCTCGGTCTGGGGAAAACCGCAGTCGCCAGAGCCAACGCGTCTACGACACTGTTTGTTGTCACTTATCTACGTGTGCACCGACAGCGGTAGAGGAGGCGTCACGGTGTCATGTCCACATAGAACACATTTCAGTGGATGTGTTTATGTTTTTCAAATTTTAATTTCCAAATTTAATCCGAACTTTCGGAGAATAAAGTGCTAGAAAACTTGTATTGCGCTGACGACTTGAGTGGTAACATTCTACCGAGGCAAAGCTGCACATTGCCAGGCTAAACATGCCTACAACGAACACAGAAAGTTCAATAAGGCGGAAACATCCCGAAAGTACTTGGAAACGATGAAGTACTTGTCCCATTTACACGTTTATTTTATCGTAGTGCAGACTGAAATAGCTATAATGATGATTCCACACTTCGATTCTTTATTATGAAGGGGAGAGTGGGGCAAAACCGACCTGTTAACATTATGTCTTATGAAAATCGGACTTCTGCTATTTTTTTTTTTTTTTTTTGCGAAATGGGGCTATTAATATTACGTGCATTATTGATAAGTGGTTTAATTGTTGTGAATTCTTTTCCTGGCGTTGACAAAATGGTGGTTATGCCCCACAGTTGGGATAAAACAGACACTCGTAAAATTTAAAAGTAAAAAAGTTTAAAATCATCATCATCATCATTTAAGACTGATTATGCCTTTCAGCGTTCAGTCTGGAGCATAGCCCCCCTTATACAGTTCCTCCATGATCCCTTATTCAGTGCTAACATTGGTGCCTCTTCTGATGTTAAATCTATTACTTCAAAATCATTCTTAACCGAATCCAGGTACCTTCTCCTCGGTCTGCCCCGACTCCTCCTACCCTCTACTGCTGAATCCATGAGTCTCTTGGGTAACCTTGCTTCTCCCATGCATGTAACATGACCCCACCATCTAAGTCTGTTCGCCCTGACTGCTCATCTATTGAGTTCATTCCCAGTTTTTCTTTGATTTCCTCATTGTGGACACCCTCCTGCCATTGTTCCCATCTACCAGTACCTGCAATCATCCTAGCTACTTTCATATCCGTAACCTCAACCTTGTTGATAAGGTAACTTGAATCCACCCAGCTTTCGCTCCCATACAGCAAAGTTGGTCGAAAAATTGAACGGTGCACAAATAACTTAGTCTTGGTACTGACTTCCTTCTTGCAGAAGAGAGTAGATCGTAGCTGAGCGCTCACTGCATTAGCTTTGCTACACCTCGCTTCCAGTTCTTTCACTATGTTGCCATCCTGTGAGAATATGCATCCTAAGTACTTGAAACTGTCCACCTGTTCTAACTTTGTTACTCCTATTTGGCACTCAACCCGTTAAAAAAGTTTAAAATTTACAAAAAAATATACAAATGAATTTTTTAAAAAAACTTATGAGAAGTTATCAACATAAAATAAGAAATTAACACCACATGAGATTACATTTAAGTTTCAAGAACAAAAGCTACGAACGAAATTGTCATCATGTTCTTCACAGTTGTACAAGTCTCGTGGGCCCATCCCTCACAGTTCAGACACTGAATTCACTCTTCCCTGTCGTTTGAGTCAAAATATAATTCACTTCAGAACACGCAAGCCTATTCTTCTTCATTCAAGTCATCGTCATCTTCATCAAATTTATTTCCATTTTCTTTTCTTTTACCTCTCTATTTTCATATTTTGTTTGGAACTTAGATTGAAAAGAAAGCCCTCTCTTTGGACACCTTTTATTTTTGTATCTTCGCCAAATGCACCATTGTTTAGTCTTTCATTCTTCCTTATTTAATTTTCCTTTGCTTTTCTTTTTTCTTCTCCTCTCTCTCCAGTTCTGATTAGTAAGGTGAGGATCTTTATTTACCACAAGGCTGGTTTTAATTTAGAAGGCAAGTAATATTTGTTCGTATCCATATACCATCAAAAGTTTTCTCAAAAGCACTTTCTGTAATACACATCAGCAAATAGCTGACACTGGAAATAATTTATACGTCTGTGACAGACAGAATAGACTGTAGCACAGATAATACCAAAACACATAGGTGAAATAACTAAATATAGTAAATTTAGATACACGGCTGTGAAGCAGTCAGGGAAAATTTTATTATTTATTGCTTGTAACAACAATTTTTATAATATTTGTTAACAGATGCTGGAAACTTGTAATAAAATATACTTCTGTGAAGCAGACAGGGCGCGCTGTAACATCAATACATACGTATACACAGAATTACTTGAAAAAATTGAAAAATATTACATGCGCAGTCCTAAGGTAACTAGAGCGGACTGTTGTCCCAGTCGTTAGTATAATCACGGAAAGTATAAAATTTAAAATGTCCAGTCTCTGGCGTCAACAAATAACAGTGACACATATGAAGAACTTAGTTTGGAAAAAATAAAAAATATGGTTCAAATGGCTCTGAACACTATGGGACTTAACATCTGCGGTCGTCAGTCCCCTAGAACTTAGAACTACTTAAACCTAACTAACCTAAGGACATCACACATATCCATGCCCGAGGCAGGATTCGAACCTGCGTCCGTAGTGGCCCCACGGTTCCACACTGAAGCGCCTCGAATCGCTCGGCCACACCGGCCGGCGGAAAAAATCATTTTAAAACTTTACTTACACGGTTGTAAAGCAATCGAAGGGTGTTACTATTTCAGTAATCAAAGGTAACAGAAAATTTAAAATAATGTACATCTCTGTGAAGCCGACTGAAGGCGTTACCAACGAGTATTTTGAGCAAGAAAATCCCAGGCAATCAGAGGGCCTGCAACACATGAATTAAGCAGTTACAGTAAGGGTTCAATTTCGACAGGCCTCACGGTCAGTTGCTCGACAAACTCTAAAACATATGCAGGGAATACACATTAAATTTACACAGCAAGTGAACTGTGGGCACAACAGAAAAACGAGGACATACAACTGAGTCCGTTTCGCCCCGTAGTACCCAAAATAATAAGGCACGCAAGTACAAAAAATGGCAGAGTCTAAAACTTTAATTTAGAAAACACATACACATTCTGAAACTGAAACCCTCTTACAATTAAATAATTATTTGATTGAGACAGGTTCATATCATCAGAATGCTGATCCACATGAAGGCACCAGCCAAACACGACCAGTATAACAATCCAAATCACTTTATTGTCAAATAGGAAACAACACACAGAAGTAACAGCCACAAGAAATGGTGCTGACTGTCGTTACTGTATCAGGCGAAAGTGTATCATGGATGGCTGCGGAGCCGCTAATGCGCTACCATTCAAGATCTTAAGGAATCGGTAACTAAGTAACGTTGGACAGAGTTTCCGCAAGCACAAGAGTCGATATAGCCGTGTGCAAGAGTCATTTCTTCGCTCCCTCCCCCGCCCCAATCACCGCTCAAAGGGAAAAACCGAGGGGTGAGGGCAGTATGGTGACAGGTACCAGAGATTCAAGGGACAAACCTGTGGTTCAGCATCCCGATAACTAGAGCTGATTTTAAGCTGACTTAAATGCTCCCAGAGCCGGTTCTTAGGGGCTCGGTCCTCAACGGTCAGCTGCCCGTGCATGCAAGACTCCGGAGCGTCGACATCTGCGTCAGCGGTGGCGCCCGCGTCTTTTGCATCAACAACTATCAGCCACGTAGATGAGAAACTTCGTGTTAAAGATCTTAACTTTACATACGCAGCTGTGAAGCAGCCAGGGTGAACTACTGTTTAACTAATATGCATAATCACAGAAAAACGAAAATTTGAAATAATGTACACATCTGTGAAGCAGATTTTTCCATCAACTAATATCAATCACAGTGATTAAAAAAGTTAGCTTTATAAATCTTAACTTTACATACGTAGCTGTGAAGTAGCCAAACGGAATTACCATTTCACTAATATGCTTAATCATAGAAAACAGAAAATTTAAAACTATGTAAATGTCTGTGAAGCAGACTGAAGGCCTTGCCAACCACTTTTATGAGCAACAAAATCCCAGGCAACCGAAGGGCGTAGAGCCCACGAGTAAGACAATTACAGCAAGGATTCAGGTTTGGCCGACCTCACGGACAGTTCTTCTACAAATTCTGAATCATACACACAGAATACACTGCAAGTAGGCTGTTTAGGTTCTTATATTGGTAACGCCGCCGCCACGTAATGCTCTGTACGAAAATCACTGTCTGTGCTGTGTGCAGTCTGTGGCTAGTTTGTATTGTTGTCTGCCATTGTAGTGTTTGGCAGCGGCAGCTGGATGTGAACAGCGCGTAGCGTTGCGCAGTTGGAGGTGAGCCGCCAGCAGTGGTGGATGTGGGGAGAGAAATGGCGGAGGTTTGATATTTGTGAAAATGGATGTCATGAACTGCTGTATACATTATGACTGTTAAGGTAAATACATTGTTTGTTCTCTATTAAAATCTTTCATTTGCTAACTATGCTTACTAGTAGTTAGTGGCTTCCGTAGTTTGAATCTTTTATTTAGCGCCGGCAGAAGTGGCCGTGCGGTTAAAGGCGCTGCAGTCTGGAACCGCAAGACCGCTACGGTCGCAGGTTCGAATCCTGCCTCGGGCATGGATGTTTGTGATGTCCTTAGGTTAGTTAGGTTTAACTAGTTCTAAGTTCTAGGGGACTAATGACCTCAGCAGTTGAGTCCCATAGTGCTCAGAGCCATTTGACCCATTTTTTTTTTATTTAGCTGGCAGTAGTGGCGCTCGCTGTATTGCAGTAGTTCGAGTAACGAAGATTTTTGTGAGGTAAGTGATTTGTGAAAGGTATAGGTTAATGTTAGTCAGGGCCATTCTTTAGTAGAGATTTTTGAAAGTCAGATTGCGTTGCGCTAAAAATATTGTGTGCCAGTTTAAGCTCAGTCCTGTATAATTTTTCAAAGGGGACGTTTCAACACAGCTATTTACAGTAACAAACTTAAAGTAAGTCAAATCAGAATTATAGTGGTATTTGTTCGAGGATTCCACTGCGAGTCGTTTGCAAGACACCGGATTTTGAAAAGTTCCCTCATCGACACTTGTACGATACCTGTGGTAGAACACACTAAAGAATAACACAAGTGCATGTACTAGTTACGTGGATTCTGACAACTAACCGTAGCAGGTTGTGTTCAAAATGACCACTGGGGGTGGCAATATGGGCTTCCAGTCTGGTATGGAACGACCGCTGCAAACGTGCTAGCATTCCGGCGGCGATGTCCCCTTCAGGCTGTCGTAGTACACATTGTATTGCATATTAATGAGTGTAGTTCATATGTCCTCGTCGACAGCGTCTTTCATCTTTCACCACAGGAAAAAACCTACAATCGACAAATGCGGGAAAAGGGACAGCCAAGGTACAGCTCCTCTGCGTCCATTCCAACAATTTGGAAACGATTCGTGAAAACATCAAGTAGCACCTTGTGTAGTACCTCGTGCATTATTGACTGGACAGCCATCATGTTGGTACAACGGGCCGGACAGCCATCATATTGGTACAACAGATTCTTCCTAGTCTTCAGAGGAACGTCCTCCAGTATCTGTGGAAGATGGTGTGTTAGGAGGCTGTGATACTTGTGCATGTTTAGTGCCCCGTCTATGAAACAAGAGCGTATGAGCTGATGATTTACTATCCCATACCAAACGTTTACACTCCATGAACGCTGACGTTCCTGACGATTCCAATGGGGATTTTCAACAGAACAATACTGCATGTTTCGACGAGCTACCTGGCCGTGATTAGTAGATGTGCGTTCATGAGTAAACAAGATACGTGACACGTTTGGATTATCCTGTCTTAATGCCTATGTGCAGAAGTTGACACGGTTCTCATAATCGTTTCCATGCAGCTCTTTATGAAGAGAGATGCGTAGGGATGGAACCTGTGTCAGTCGACAGTGTGTAGGACACTTGCCTGGCTCATTTATCGTGCGACTGCGCGGGCGCTAACGCGCGGATCAACGGCAACAGCAGCAAAAACGTCAAATTGGCCCCTCATCTGTCGCCACTTGTTTCCTTGTGTTAACGTTGTCTACGTGTTGCACTACTAGTTCCAAGTACCTTGTGGAAGAGGTTGGTAAATAACTGCCGACATGGCTAATGTCCTTTAGGATATCTTGCCGCATACACCGCACAAGAACGAACTGAATTCTTCGTACACTCTCCATACAAAATGAGTAGGTCGGTTTTTTCTGTGTTGGTAGATCCCATCGTTCACTCACGACCTATTCTTAGACTGTTACACACTGACTACCAAGTCGCAATGCACTCAAGGAACACGCTAGCGGCGGCCATGGTGGCCGAGAGGTTCTAGGCGCTTCAGTCCGGAACCGCGCGACTGCTACGGTCGCAGTTTCGAATCCTGCCTCGGGTATGGATGTGTGTGATGTCCCTAGGTTAGTTAGGTTTAAGTAGCCCTAAGTCTAGCGGACTGATGACCTCAGATGTTAGGTCCCACAGTGCTCAGAGCCATTTCAACTATTTGGATACGAGGCTCTGACTACCTATGCATTACGTGAAAACCGCACATGTACGGCACTTTCCATTTCCGCAATATTTCCGATGCGTGTTTTAAGTGATTCACCCCGTATAATACCACATTTGAAAGGAGCTGATGCCCATTATTATTGCGAACGTCGAGTTTACTTGCTGAGACTTTTTACCTTATACATCCATAAGGATAAAACATAAACACATGAAAGAACTGCACAGCGCATGTACGAATCGAGCTGTGGTGTCGTCCGAAGATAGCGGGGCCACACCAAAGTAGCAAAGCACATTGACATCACAGATATTAGTGATATCTCGCTGCAATCCACAGTATCGAATGCGAGAGAATGAGGAAAATACGGCCCCTCTCTCAGCACAGCAGCGTCCTCGCACGGAGGTCAGTATAGAGCCGAGCACGGAAGCTCTCTGTCCGCAGTTCGTGACCTCAGGTGAAGCGGTCAACAACTTCGGGCAGGAACAAAGAGTTATTCGTGTCTCAGTCGGAAATGAACTTTTGTTAAAGTTGAACATTGTACTTCAACAGAACAGTTTGTTAATTATTGCATCAAGTGATGCTTTAATAATCAACGTCAGTTGTAAATTATCATGTACTTCCTTGGAAAAGGATTTATATAGTCAAGTAAACATTTTTATCATTCATGTAATAAAGTGGACTGGTATGTCATCTGTTGTAGTTCCGATGGGCCACCTCCCAGAGGAACAAAATAATCTACAGATACTGGCCAGACGATTGCACTCGTACTTTCGTCTGGCGTAACATGAACACACGTCTTCCGCTACCCGATCAGTTCGTTGCCTTAGTCACAAGTGGTTCAAATGGCTCTGAGCACTATGCGAATTAACTTCTAAGGTCATCAGTCCCCTAGAACTTACAACTAAGTAAAGCTTACTAACCTAAGGACATCACACACATCCGTGCCCGAAGCAGGATTCGAACCTGCGACCGTAGCGGTCACCCGGTTCCAGACTGTAGCGCCTAGAACCGCTCGGCCACTCCGGCCGGCTTGCCTTAGTCGCTCGGCCATCACCACTTTTCTTTCACAGCGTTAACGTTAAGGGTACATTCACGGTAGTCGTTTCTTTTCCTGATTTCACAGAAAATATACACTTACTGATGAAAATGCTCAACTTTCTATTAGCTATCGAACCTGCCAATGTTAAGCCGTTGCGTGTCTTACCGTTTAGAGGCGTTTTTCTTAAAAAATGAGGAGACAGGGAGTCAAGATCTTCGAGCCAAAATAGAGTCTTAGATGGTACACAAGCGACCTACTGAACATTTGCCTAATCTGTTTGCCATGGTAGAGGCATTCCCCTTGTAAGTAACGCACCACCGTAGACTCATCACAAACGACAGAGGATTATTTAAAGGCAGCATAATCAAGGATGTTGCAGCAGGAAATCATTTCTTACTAAACATAAGCAGTTTACAAACACTTGCCTCACATGTAAGTTCTTTCTAGGTTTCGTATCACCTGTAATATGACCTTCCGCCCACTGATTGATCAGGTGTATTTTCTGAGTTTTTGTTGCAGGAAACACATGGTCCGGTGGCACAGTGACTGCATTTCGTTTGATTTCTAATCCCCATTAATCTTTGTCTCTTTATTGTAATGAAAGTAGCCGCACTCACGATACTTTAATCTTCGTCCTAAAGCTACCATTCACTACAGCACGCTTCCGTCTTGGATTAGTTTTTCCGGCACTGTAAGCTGCACGTTAAAAGTGGTACACGACAGTGCGGCGACCGCGTATCACAGGCTTTATCACTGTTGTGAAGGTATCTTCACAAAAACATACGAAATTGGTGTGACAAACCGAATAAATGGCAATTACATTATTACTGTGTAACGAGTTACCAGGGACCCTACACCAAATTACACAGGAAAGATCTGCGTACAATTTCCATGAGAAATTCATTTGGATTATTTTAGCCAGCTTACAGACACACTCACACACACACACACACACACACACACACACACACACACACACACAGAGAGAGAGAGAGAGAGAGAGAGAGAGAGAGAGAGATGGGGTGTATATAGCCCTGCAACAGTTCTAGATCGTTGCTAGTAGCGCATCTCGTTAATCTAGCAAAAAACGCTGCACTCCGCAAGAAGACGTGGGCGATACTTCCATAAAAAAGCAGCTATACCACGGCGTTGACAGCGACTACAAGTTTATTAACGTAATCTTCTTCTCTGAATAGATATAACGGGGCTACTGGGACGTGTCAACGTACACGAGCGTTTGGCTAATCTCTTTATGTATGTGTCTCTGACTGTGCCGTTTGTGGTATTCCAGAGGATTAACTGTGCTCTAGCCTACATACGTATGGTGAGCTAACTGTGCCCGTATCGCGCCTGGAAGGCTTGAGGGTGAACTACATATCCTTCAATTAGAGACAGAAGCGTAAGAGCTACATTAAAATCTGTTAGATTGGTCTTTCTGCACAGAAAAACTGCCTAGTAGATTACCTCTCTTTTGTTTCGTCATTTTATTTAAATCTGAATTTTAAGTTTTCGTTTAACAATTGCATCCATTAGGGAAAATTTGATGAGTCCGTGACTGACAATCAAAACGATAAAAAATTCAGTACAGCGTTAGTTTTGAAGTTTACTTTCATCGACTGTGGCGTTCGACGGTTACACCATTCACTAAGAAGTCTTTTTTACCTTTTCGATAAATGCTTTTAATGGCGTTCGAGGAGATCATGGGATTACGGTGCATGCTGCAACTGCATGATGGAAGTCATTTCCATGTAAAATCCATCACACATACTAATGTAAGCAGTAAGTTCCACGTGAAGACGATTTAACCGTCGAAAGGCGTATCTCATGAAGTAAAACTTTGTCATTGTAGCTGTATTGGAATTGTTCGTCGTTTCTTCAATCTATAAACCTCGAATTAAGGCTTTGACAAGTTTCTTCCATTATTTCTGCGAACACTGAAATCGTTTGTACGTAACTTGATATCCTCGGTGCTCAAAGGAGGATTGTAATAATACCCATCAAACCCGATAACTCGACGCCTCCTGATAGCTTCTATCCTTCATGGTACCTTATCTTTAAAAAAGTAAAGCTTTATAAAAGTACAGTCATGCAGTTGTTACCAGTAAGTTTTCGGTTGGCTAAAAATGAATAATAGTAACCACTGTAACTTAAATCACTTTGGTACCTTGAAAACTTGAAAGTTGTTGCGTACAAATAAGGAGAAAGCATTCAAAGCGGGTTCTGACTAAAGAATTTTATAGATTGACGTGGGAGACGTATCTGATCTTTTGGCCACAAGTGGGTTCGATTATTGTGTCTGGGTGAGCGCAGATGCGGGAATCAACGACCTCAAGGTTATAGTAGCATCACTGAGGACTGTTGTTGGAATAATAATTAGTGAAACTATAAAGACATTTCTGATCAAAAATGTTGATATGAAAATGATTATGTGGGCAGCCATCAGAAAAAACATACAGCAACAGGGAGTATAATGTGGATCTCTGGAATAAATGTAGGGGTGTTGTAGACTATTTGTCATCTGTGATGTTGCCACAGAAGATGGTGAAGCACGGGATGGATCCATTGTGATTAAATGTCATTATGTGGAAGTTACTAAGATTAGATTAGATTAGATTATATTTACTTTCATTCCAATTGATCCATAATGAGGAGGTCCTCCAGGATGTAGAACATGTCAGAAAAACAACAATACATGACAAATATTTACAACTAAAACAAATAACGTAATGTACCATTCCACAAGTGGAGTGATCGTCATTTTTCAATGAACACTATACGAAAGAGTCATTTTACAAATACTAATTCAATGAATTTAAAATAAAAAAGTTTGTTTATTTATTTATAAGTTAATAAACGTGTAATACAACTACTACATACTTATTTATGATGAATGCATTACTGCACTGAAATGGTGGAGAAGTTAGATTGTACGTACACACACACACATTCACACACACACACACACACACACACACACACACACACACACACACATACACACACAAACACATATTTACAATGAACACATTACTGCACTGAAATTGCGCAGAAGTTATATTGTACTTTTATATACAGAAATCAGTTGCTTTTACTGAGAAATTCATCAATGGAGTAGAAGGAGTTGGCCACCAATAAATCCTTTAGGCTTCTCTTAAACTGAATTTCATTGGTTGTTAAGCTTTTTATGGCTGCTGGCAAGTTATTGAAAATGTGTGTTCCTGAATAATGCACACCTTTTTGTACAAGACTAAGTGACTTTAAATCCTTGTGAAGATTATTCTTATTTCCAGTATTGATTCCATGAATTGAGCTGTTGGTTTGAAAAAGTGATAAATTTTTAATGACAAATTTCATTAAGGAATAAATATATTGGGAAGCAGTAGTTAGTATCCCTAGTTCCCTAAACAGGCTTCTGCAGCATGTTCTTGAGTTCACACCACATATAACTCTTACTGCACGTTTTTGTGCCTGGAAAACTTTGCCTTGGTTTGTTGAATTACCCCAAAAAATAATCTCGTATGACATTATGGGATGAAAGTAAGCATAATATGGCAGATTTTTTCATTTTTATATCGCCTATATCTGACACAATTCGAATTGCAAATACAGATTTGTTAAGACGCTTCTGCAGTTCTGTGGTGTGCTCCACCCAGTTGAATTTATTATCAAGCTATAACCCAAAGAATTTAACACTGTCCACTTCTTCTATCTGCTTGTCATCGTATATTAGGCGTATACTTCTGGGGCACTCCTTACAAGTTCTGAACTGCATGTAGTGTGTTTTTTTTCAAAGTTTAGTGACAAAGAATTGGCTAGGAACCAGTGATTGATGGCCACAAATATTTTATTAGCTGATCTTTCTAAAACTACACTTGATTTGCTACTTATTGCAATGTTTGTATCATCGGCAAACAAAACGACTTGGCATCTGGCAATGTTACTGATGAAAGGTCATTTATATATACGAGAAAAAGTAAGGGCCCCAAAATGGAACCTTGTGGGACCCCACATGTAACAAGTTCCCAGTTCGATGATGGCTGATAGCTTGATACATGTCTCTTTCCTAATAACACCCTTTGTTTCCTGCCAGAGATATAAGATTTGAACCATTTTGCAACATTTCCTGTTACACTATAATATTCTAATTTATTTAAAAGGATTTTCGCTGATGACTTTTAACGGTGGATCTATCCTTCGCATTTCTTCAGTGCAATGTGAATGTTAAAAGTTTTCCGGCGAACTGAATATTCAAGGAAGTTTCCAGCTTGGAGCCAGTCGTCGTTTACTATACTCCAAGACACGGAATGTCTCACCAAAGACGTCTGGGATGGGTCGGCGGGTCACTGTGCGTATTTCCCGGACGCCAATACTTTTCGTGTACCCTCTACATTGTGCGACTGAGTGAACTGGTGTTTTCTTTTGAGTTCTTTTGTCAAGTTTAATCGCTTCTAATACTGTTGCTGGACGTCATTATTGCAACTGCGCCGACTTTGTGGCTTTCCCTGCCCGTCTGTTGCTGGGCTCGGTCGTCAGACTGAAACACCGTGTGCACGTCTTTTGTACTGTACAACTGAGTGTTCTGGTGTTGTTTTTTTTCTTTTTTCTTTTTGAGTTCCCTATCGAGTTTCCATTCGGTATAGTAGAAAGGAAGGATGAACGAGTGTTTCTCATGCTGAAATAAGCAAAAACATGGTATGTGGAGCCTGAATTCATACGAAAATTTGCTGGTATACATGTTCCCAATGATTCGATGGTTTGCAGATTAGTGAAGACATTTCAAGAGACTGGATACATGTTACACAACGAAAGGCTAGAGCACTTAGTGTTTTAATCGGCAATAAATTAGACGAGATACGAGAGGCCTCGGAAAGAAGTCCGTGAAAATCTCTGCACCGTTTGGCAGTTCAGACTGGTGGGTCAAGAGCAACTGCTCACAGAGCTGTGCACAAACTGAAATTTGAACTGTACGAAGTAAAGGTAATTCATGAAGTGAGGAACTCAGATACTGTTGCTCAACGTCGTTATTGTAACTGGCTGTTACGGTCTGTGCACAGTGGGGAAGTTCATTCTGAGAGGCTTTTTTTTCTGATGAAGCATGGCTCCATTTATCAGCGTTGGTGAATTCACAGAACAATCGACGTTGGAGCTGCGAAAAGCTTCATGAATTACAGCAACAACGTCTGCATGATGTGAAACCAGGAGTGTAGTGTGCAGTTACGGCAAGACGATTTACTGGACCAATCTTTTTCCACGAAACCCAGGAGTGTAGTGTGCATTTACGGCAAGACGATTTACTGGACCAATATTTTTCCACGAAACAACATGTTCTGACAGGTAACTGAATAGTATACTGCATCCTTTTTTTAGAAATCTAACACCTAACGAAAAGATGGACGGTTAGTTCATGCAGGACAATACAAGACAACACACCGCCAATGCTTCTATGACAGTAAAACGAAATGTTTCTGATGACAGGATAGTTGCCTGGCCTCCTCGTTCTCCAGATCTGAATCCGTGTCATTTTATCTTTAGGGAATGTTTATACACAAGGTGAATGCAAACAATCCCCACACGCTCGAAGAGTTACAAGACAGGGTTCGGTAGTCATTTCCCAGATTTCGGTAGCCGAAATTCGTCGAGGGTTTTCTAATGTTTTCAGGAGATGCCGGCTTGCTCTTCCCAAACAGGGACATCATTTTGAGCACCTGCTGTAAATAAAGGTGAGCTCACGTTAGTCAGATGGAAACGCTGTTTATGCTCACCTCGGGGGAAGCGTGCGCACAGCCGACCGACTACCGGTAGATCAGTGTCCGAGAGTCGGGGGCGGCGGCGGCCGCGGTTGCGGGGGCGGTGGCCGGATGTTGTCGTGGGGTGGCGTGGCGTGGCGTGCCACCCGTGGACCCCTCCCGAGCGTCTCTCGTGAGACACCCTGTATGTCAATAAAGACAAAACCTTGGTGACGTGTGTTCAAAACTTCGAAACCAAATTCTTAACTGATAACTTTTCAAAAAAAAAAGTCCTAAAGCATTTCATTCTTAAGTAATAATGGGCACCGGTCGTCAGTACAGATTAGTTAACTGGAATAACGACACGTCTCACATCAGTGCGAAAAAGGTGCTGACCGTTCAAATCCATAAAAAGTGTTGCAAGATTGGACATGCACAACCCTAGACCGGTCTGACAGAAGTCGATTCCTTCTAAAATTTTCCAACACAAGCGGTATTGTGCTCACATATGACGTATCTGAAGTCTACATCTACATCATCCACGTCGATACTCTGCAAATCACATTTAAGTGCCTGGCAGAGAGTCCATCGAACCACCTTCACAATTCTCTATTATTCCAATCTCGTATAGCGCGCGGGAAGAATGAACACCTATATCTTTCCGTACGAGCTCTGATTTACCTTATTTTTTCTTGGTGGTCGTTCCTCCCTATGTAAGTCGGTGTCAACAAAATATTTTCGCATTCGGAGGAGAAAGTTGGTGATTGGAGTTTCGTGAGAAGATTCCGTCGCAACGAAAAACGGCTTCCCTTTTAATGATGTCCATCCCAAATCCTGTATCATTTCTGTGACACTCTCTCCCATATTTAGCGATAATACAAAAGGTGCTGCCTTTCTTTGAACTTCTTCGATGTACTCCGTCAGTCCGATCTGGTAAGGATCCCACATCGCACAGCAGTATTCTAAAAGAGGACGGACAAGCGTAGTGTAGGCAGTCTCCTTAGTCGGTCTGTTACAATTTCTAAGTGTCCTGCCAATAAAATGCAGTCTTTAGTAAGCCTTCCCCACAACATTTTCTGTGTGTTCCTTTCAATTTAAATTGTTCGTAATTGTAATACCTAGGTGTTTAGTTGAATTTACGGCTTTTAGGTTATCCTGATTTATCGTGTAACCGAAGTTTAACGCGTTCCTTTTAGCACTCATGTGGATGACCTCACACTTTTCGTTATTTATGGTCAACTGCCACTTTTCGCACCATTCACATATTTTTTCTAAATCGCTTTGCAGTTCTTTTTATCGTCTGAGTAAGAGTACCTGGGCAGTGGTGTGTGTGTGTGTGTGTGTGTGTGTGTGTGTGTGTGTGTGTGTGTGTGTGTGTGTGGGTGGGTGGAGGGGGGGTGGGGTGGAGATCTCTTCTGTACAGTGCGTTGCAAGGCATCCCAGATATGCTCAATAATGTTCATGTCTGGGGAGTGTGGTGGCCATTGGAAGTGTTTAAACTCGGAACAGTGTTCCTGGAATGCACAATGGACATGAATAGATGCAGGCGATCAGACAGGATGCTTACGTACGTGTCACCTGTTAGAGTCGTGTCTGGATGTATCAGGGGTTCAATATCACTCCAACTGCACACGCCCCACCAGCTTTAACAGTGCCCTGTTGACATGCAGGGTCCATGCTCAAATGTTCAAATATGTGTGAGATCTTATGGGACTTAACTGCTAATGTCATCAGTCCTGAAGCTTATACACTACTTAACCTAAATTATCCTAAGGACAAGCACACACACCCATGCCCGAGGGAGGACTCGAACCTCCGCCGTGACCACCCACACAGTCGATGACTGCAGCGCCTTGGACCGCTCGGCTAATCCCGCGCGGCCAGGGTCCATGGATTCATGTGGTTGTCTCCATACTCGTACACGCCCATCCGCTCGATACAATTTGAAACGAAATTCGTCCGACCAGGCAACATGCTTCCAGTCATCAAGAGTCCAAAGTCGCTGTTGACGAGCTCAGGCGAGGCGCAAAGCTTTGTCTCTTGCAGTCATCAAGAGTACACGAGTAGGCCTTCGGCTCCAAAATCCCATACCGATGATGTTTCGTTAAATGGTTCGCACGCTGACACTTGTGGCCAAGAATTAAAATCTGCAGCAATTTGCGGAAGGGCTGCACTTCTGTCACGCTGAACGATTCTGTTCAGTCGTCGTTAGTCCCGTTCTTGCAGGATCTTTTTCCGGCCGCAGCGACATCGGAATATGATGTTTTACCGGAATACTGGCATTCACGACACATCTGTGAAATGGTCGTACGGGAAAATCCCCACTTCATCGCTAACTCGGAGATGCTGTGTACCATCGCTCGTGCGCCTACTACACTCCTGGAAATTGAAATAAGAACACCGTGAATTCATTGTCCCAGGAAGGGGAAACTTTATTGACACATTCCTGGGGTCAGATACATCACATGATCACACTGACAGAACCACGCGCACATAGACACAGGCAACAGAGCATGCACAATGTCGGCACTAGTACAGTGTATATCCACCTTTCGCAGCAATGCAGGCTGCTATTCTCCCATGGAGACGATCGTAGAGATGCTGGATGTAGTCCTGTGGAACGGCTTGCCATGCCATTTCCACCTGGCGCCTCAGTTGGACCAGCGTTCGTGCTGGACGTGCAGACCGCGTGAGATGACGCTTCATCCAGTCCCAAACATGCTCAATGGGGGACAGATCCGGAGATCTTGCTGGCCAGGGTAGTTGACTTACACCTTCTAGAGCACGTTGGGTGGCACGGGATACATGCGGACGTGCATTGTCCTGTTGGAACAGCAAGTTCCCTTGCCGGTCTGGGAATGGTAGAATGATGGGTTCGATGACGGTTTGGATGTACCGTGCACTATTCAGTGTCCCCTCGACGATCACCAGTGGTGTACGGCCAGTGTAGGAGATCGCTCCCCACACCGTGATGCCGGATGTTGGCCCTGTGTGCCTCGGTCGTATGCAGTCCTGATTGTGGCGCTCACCTGCACGGCGCCAAACACGCATACGACCATCATTGGCACCAAGGCAGAAGCGACTCTCATCGCTGAAGACGACACGTCTCCATTCGTCCCTCCATTCACGCCTGTCGCGACACCACTGGAGGCGGGCTGCACGATGTTGGGGCGTGAGCGGAAGACGGCCTAACGGTGTGCGGGACCGTAGCCCAGCTTCATGGAGACGGTTGCGAATGGTCCTCGCCGATACGCCAGGAGCAACAGTGTCCCTAATTTGCTGGGAAGTGGCGGTGCGGTCCCCTACGGCACTGCGTAGGATCCTACGGTCTTGGCGTGCATCCGTGCGTCGCTGCGGTCCGGTCCCAGGTCGACGGGCACGTGCACCTTCCGCCGACCACTGGCGACAACATCGATGTACTGTGGAGACCTCACGCCCCACGTGTTGAGCAATTCGGCGGTACGTCCACCCGGCCTCCCGCATGCCCACTATACGCCCTCGCTCAAAGTCCGTCAACTGCACATACGGTTCACGTCCACGCTGTCGCGGCATGCTATCAGTGTTAAAGACTGCGATGGAGCTCCGTATGCCACGGCAAACTGGCTGACACTGACGGCGGCGGTGCACAAATGCTGCGCAGCTAGCGCCATTCGACGGCCAACACCGCGGTTCCTGGTGTGTCCGCTGTGCCGTGCGTGTGATCATTGCTTGTACAGCCCTCTCGCAGTGTCCGGAGCAAGTATGGTGGGTCTGACACACCGGTGTCAATGTGTTCTTTTTTCCATTTCCAGGAGTGTATGACACTACATTGAAACTCACTTAAATCTTGATAACCTGCCACTGTAGCAGCAGTAACTGATCTAACAACTGCGACAGACGTTGTCGTACACAGGCGTTGCCGACCGCAGTTCGGTATTCTGCCTTTTTACATATCTCTGTATTTGAACACTCGTGCCTGTACCAGTTTCTTTGGCGCTTCGGTGTATAAAGCGTGTCGGGAGGATGTGGGAAACGGTGCAGTCTTTGTCGTAAAGTGGAAACGGAGCGACTTATCTGACGTCCAAAAGAGCATCGTCAATGGATTTCGGGAACGGTGAAGGCTGTAAGCTGTCAACGTGACGCCGTGCTTAAAGTAGACCCGTGTACGGTAAGATGTCGCTATCTACAAGCGGCGCTTCATCGCACAGACGGCTGACACCCTGCAACAATCTTCAGGACGGTCCAGGCCGGATAAGGGTGCGTTATGGTCTGGGGATTGTTTTCGTGGCAATCTCTGAGTGATCTCGTCATTCTGTAAGGCATATTGGATCAACAAAACAAACTGCATGTAGAGGTGGACATAATCCACAAGGATAGATGTACATCTATCTTTGGGAACCACGTCCATCCCTGAATGCAGTTTGTTTTCCCTCAGCAGTATGGCCCTACCAACAGAACAATGTAACAATTCACACGGCTCACAGTGTGCGTGCGTGCTTCGAAAGCACAAATATGGGCTCACCGCACTCCCCTGGCCACCAGACTCGCAAGATTTAAGCCTAGCCGAGAATCTGTGGGACCTCGTCGATTGTACGCTGGGGGCAGCACTGGAACCATCATGGCTCCACATTCCTGTCGGTACCTTCCAGAACCTCAGGTCAGTGAATTTCTTCCCGCACGTTTCGCAACGGTCCGCGCTGCAAAAGGCTTTTGACAGGCCTGGTCATACTTATGTGACTGGACGGCGTCTATCTAATTAATGCTCGTAATAACCCTGCACGTGAAGAACTCTAACTCACTCAGATGACCGTTCTACCAGTCACAGAGAATTGCAGCTGTAATCATTGCACAGATGGTGCGTGCATGCACGAAGTTACATTGACGTTCGACCATATACTATATTGTTTGGCAATGTGATCGCATTTAGCTCTGGAATCAGTCACATCAAGCTTTCCAAGAATATCTGTTCAGCTCGAGTTACTTTGGAACGAAATTATTGATCTATTCGTTCGGCCGACCCTTGAGTGTTGTACGTAAATCTGGCTTCGTTATCAAGATAGATTAATGCAAGAGATGGAAAAGAGGTGCACCATTCATCGTAGTTTTGTTCCGTCAGTGTGAGCATGTCGCTGAGATCCTCCACAAAATTCGAAAGGCTTATATGTACTGAGAAATGACAGTTTCATTTGAAATCTTTGCCATTATGAGCGTCTTTGACTGCCTCAACACATGAATGATACGATACTCTTTGGCTACTAGAGATTTTACAAGAAGTAGACGACGGAAGGAGAGAGAGAGAGATTCTGTTGCGATAGAGAGTCTGTGTCGTGTGGTCAGTGAGTAAAGAGCTTGAATGACGTACGTGCAGACCATAATTTTTATTTGAAATGCTCCCTATGCGATTGCTGATAAAGGATGGTTTCATTGAGTAACGGGACATTTGGAAAAAGGTAAAATGAAAAGACTTCTTATTTGCTGCAAGCGTTAACGTGTTGGTATCCACGGTGAATAATTTGAATCTTCATTCTTATTCGTCGTTCTCCACTTATAGTTCCAACCGTTTTGTAATAAAAGCAAAAAGTAAATTTCTCAACTTAAATACTGTTTGAATCAGTTTTCATTGTTCACAATAATGCTAAAGGAAGAATGTAGTTTTCAAGTTAGTATCATCCCCACTTCTACGTTATTAAAGAAGCTTAACAGAATTTCGAATTAAACGAACCTTTCCTTCATTTTCAAACATTTTAGTAAGTTCAGCCTCACAGTTTGTATGCAAATCTTAACGAAACGGTACTGTCAAGCATTTCACTATTGCGTGGACAGCTACTGCATGATTTTTTTAAAAGAAAAGTTAACAAACCACCCTTTCGAAAGAGGCTTAAAATAAATGATAAGGCAAATATCCGTGCAGTGATTTATTTCAGGCGCTTCCTGTTCAGTGGTTCTTATCTTAACAGTTAAACAAGACATAGCATGTTTCTGAGAGGCCGTCACTATTGCCCTAGCAAAATTCCTGTAAAAATATCACACCATGAAATGTTTTTACTATAATGGTTTTGTAAATATATTTGACTGAAAGTGCACTTTTTGTTTTAATATATACCCTAATTGTTGGTCAGTGGCCTCATTGTTTATACAATGACATCCGCGCAATTCTCTGGGGCGCGCGATGCAGTCCTGAGTCTGTTTTGCGGAGTGCAAAGGGTTAAACGAACTTTGTGAGACGAAGTTAAAAACAGTATCATTTGTGAACTCTTTACGTAATTCGGTAGATGTATTTTCTAACGGGGCACGGTTCCTGTATGCGGCAATTAGCCTGTTTGTTGTGATTGTTTAAGGAGGCCATTTTGTGTATTATTCATAGCCATTCTTCGCATTCAGTTTTTTTATACATAATCAGATTCAGCTCACTCACAAACTGAAAGTAATTTCTGCCGTTAATGTTAATGTTCAAAAACGGGTACTAAATGCTGTTGTAGATCAGATTGCATGGGCGACACTGTAAGAAATGAAAAGACACACAGTCTTGAGTTACAAGTTTTTAGATAGTAAGTTTTCAGCCGATTAGTTTCAACGTACGTGAGTGAAGCTACCAGAAAGACTTTGCGCATCGCGGAGGGCGTTACTCACAAAATTAAGTCATAAAACAAATGGATAAAGATACTATTTGCTCTGAGATATATCTTGTGTGATGACCACAACGCAAAAATTTGAGAAATTAGGGCTCACAAAGTCGACTACTGGTATTGACAGACGTTCCTGTGCCACCCACGACTGGAATGGTAAGGATGGAAAACGATGAACTCACCAACACACACCGTTCAGTGGCACGGACGTAGGGGCAGGTAGGAGTCAGTTATCAGCGCGATCTGTGTTCCTCAGATGCGTTTCCACATGTCTACGATGCTCGGAACAACTGACCACTGTTTCAGCAAGATACAGTTGTTACACAGTCTCTGGGTTTTCATACGCTGCAAGTAGCTCCTACTCTGTTGTGACATTTTAAATCATTTCCTTCCTTGCGTTTTCCAACGGAAATGCATTTATTCGCCGCGTTTTTGTAGAGTTGTCCATAAACACATCCCTACTCTCCACTTAGTTACAGAGCACCTCCACCATGCTTGTTCCCTGATTCGACAGATTCCCCGTAACTCTCCTTTATAGGTAACGGAATCTGTTACCCTAAATAATCTTCTCCAGTGATATTATTTCCAAGTCTCTGTTCTAGCGTTACGCATTTTACTTTAGTTTTGCACTTTAATCCGAATTCGAAGCTGAATAGTACGCACTCGTCTGCACTGCGGAGGAAAGCATGTAACAAGGCTCAAACGGGCTGCTCGCGCGTTTTACTGTCTTACCATCGCGGAAAGTGCCTTGTTAGCTGTCTGAGTTATAATGATCGCTGTCGACGAAAGTTTATAAACATTAAGCGTAAAAAAAGAGGAGCTGTTAATTCTCCGTGGTCGTCTTGTATACTATGCCAGTTTACGACACGCTTGAATTACTTGTCTGCTTAGTAAATTGGCCCTAATCGTCAGACGGCAAACAAGCTCGTAAATACTCCGGAGGCTTGTATCTGAAAACAAAACAAAAAAAGTAATCTTTTAAAGTAAAACATTTGTTCGAGATATAACGAGAAAAAAAGTCCTCCTTTTCTAAGATTTTCATGTGTAATCGGTCACCAATAACGTCATTAAACGTTGCACATTCTTTGGAAAGAAATCGGCTGTGGCATTATAGGAAGGAAGAGATGACTTCACTGGAAACCACGAGAAACTTTGATCAGTAATGTGTGAAATGTAAATTGCTGGGCATTTCCTATGTCATTGCATCTGTGTCGTAAACAGCCGCTGAATGTACGACTGGTAGATATCTGGAGGAAGCATCATCTGTAAGAGAGAAATCAAATTTACCATTATATGGTAAAGAGTTCTCCATCTGTCACAGAGATCGTGCTGTTAAAAATGAAATCTTGACTTTCTTGCCCGCATCTCGTGGTCGTGCGGTAGCGTTCTCGCTTCCCACGCACGGGTTCCCGGGTTCGATTCCCGGCGGGGTCAGGGATTTTCTCTGCCTCGTGATGGCTGGGTGTTGTGTGCTGTCCTTAGGTTAGTTAGGTTTAAGTAGTTCTAAGTTCTAGGGGACTTATAACCACAGCAGTTGAGTCCCATAGTGCTCAGAGCCATTTGAACCATTTTTTTGACTTTCTTGTTTTGATATGTGCTGCGTAGGGAACGTAAATCTAGTGCTAATTTTATCTGCTAAATAGTTTTATTTAAATAGATTTTAAAGTATTCACATTAAGTAAAGTTTGTTCAAATGGGTTACTGGTACACCACCCTGTCATAAAATTCTTTATTTCCAACTTATTATTGACAGCGAAAATTTACCCAGAGTTGGTGAAGATTTCTACGAACTCTGCTACCTGATTTCGGACAGCTGATAACTGAATTCAAATATTGCAGTACGTATTGTCAAGACGGTTCACTTGAAGGATTTCCTAAATCGCAAGAAAGTACACTTTATGGCGTTGAATTATTTCGTTATTTCTTATTAAAGTTGTATTACAGAGCTGATTCAAAGAAACATTGGCAGAAAATGTATGGTATCTTGATACGTGATGAACTAAGTACACTTAAGCTTTGTGTTAAGATGGGGTGACGAAAAGCAAATAGTGAACGAACTTCTCGGTAGTTTTGAGCAGTTTCGGCGCCAATTTGTTACTTTTGACACTATGTGGATCCACCTCTTCACCCCAGAGCTGAACACAGTTTGTGGTAGCCTTCGTCTGTGCACTAAAAGAGGCGAAGTCTGTTTCATATGGTAGATAAGTTGGCAGCACTCGAAAACCTTCGTGCATTGCTGCGCGCTAGCCCAAGCTAAGGCATAGAAAACGGTAAAGACAAAGTACCTTAATGTAATAAGGTTTCCTTTGCCGATTTTCTTGAAAAGCAATAACTTATAAATACTGTGTAAGTTTCCTGGACTATCATAATGGAAAAAATAATATGAAAGAACGGAAGGTGCTTTGGCAATGGCAAATGTAACGGACTAGAAGCGCTAATTCTTGATCATCCACATTATTTTTTACATTTGGCATCCTCTTGAATTACACTTATCCCTCTGCGTAAGGAAATATGTGGCTAGATGACCTGTTGAGTGTAATGAGGAAGTTGCAGCAGTTCTGCACATCTACCGAAAAGCGCTTTAGGAATGAAAATCTACTGAGAATTGACATAAATTGGTACTACGTCATACGATGAGTGCGTATTTCGCATAAAGAAGTTTACACTGCAAGGCTGGGGAGTTTTTAATAGCCACGGTAGTTTCATGACAACTGGAGTGTTACTCAGTATCTACTGAGATTTGGAACCGTGTGCTTGTCCGTGAGGGAAACGATTTTTCCTTCTGTGGGTGTATAGACAACAATAAACGGGAACACGGCGATGTCTTCTGGCAGCGTTTCAAACAGTGTAACATTGGATAAAGCAATTCAAACTAGATACTTCCGTTGTTGAAAGTTGCAGCCAGGAAGTGGAGAAAAGGCACTAATAAATTTTTGCAATACCCTCAACTCTTCCAGTTTGTCAATAAGAATTCCACCACATTCGATCCGTGGCGTTGTCCTTGGGTACCACTCAGCTAACAGTTTCCCAGCTGTCTTGTGAAAGCTGTGGACGTTCATTGTCCCACGCCTATAGAAGCCCTTCATTCACTCAACATTGCTGGTTTTCACTCGAGTCTATACCAATTACAGAAAAACGGAAAGACGTATAAGGCGGCGTAAAGGTAACAGGCAAAAATAGTTAGTAACATATTTTGTCCATAGTTTCCATGCGAAATAAATTTAAAAATTTTAATTTCGAAAAAGTCTTAAATCCAATTGGATACCAGCGTTATCAAACACTTCGCAACAGATCCGCTTATAGTTAATTTTTTCCTCTCCGAAGATTCTTCTACATGGGGCACGGTTTCTTGGAAAACTCGTTCACAGTCCTGACGTAGCGCACCTATGGGGCAGCTAATTACTTGGATTTTCTGTTTACTGTACAAAATACTACTTGCTTGGTTCTGTAGGACGTCGTACAACGCATAGCTGAATGTATTTTGACGAATGTGATCAAGAGAAAAGCAAATTTGAACTCTAAAAGCGCCGAAAAACCCTCAACTCTTGTTAAAATATCTGAATCAGTTTCTTGAGGATGTTCTACCATGGCTCTGAACTGCTGTTCCTACACATAGTCTTCAAAAATCATGATTAGTATTCCATTCCGTAGGACGTGTGGAAGACTATGTTGCAAAAAAGGAATCCAAAATATTTAGAAGACCTTGAGAAAAATCTGCAAGCCCAACAATCGAATTAAAATATATTTTAAACTCTGTTGTTTGGCTGGTGCTTTGAGGCAAAACGAGTTTTAGCTCATGGTCATAATAATGAAAAATATGGTTTCATGGCATGTGACTGTGATTGATGCTTGAGTCCCACTTAAATTTCCCACCATTGTTGCCGCACTGTCAAATTTTTGTGCAATGAATTTTCATTACATCCGCATTCTGATACGGAGAGCAGAATAAGTTCTGCAATAACATGGGCATGTCTATGACTACTTATATCACAGGCCCTAAGAATCTTTTCTTTATCTCTCCTTCATATACATAACGCAGGACTATAGAACACTGTTCTTTTTTTGCCACATTTGAGGTTTCGTCAACCATGATGGCTACACCAGGAACATCCATAATTTCCTGCTTTATTGTAGACAACAATCGATCCTACGGCTTGTATTTCATCATTCGGGGTGCGATTAAGAATTCCTTTAAGCACAACAGAAGTCTGTGTGTACTCCGCCAATGGGGACCATACCCAGCAGTTTACTTCGACAATTCCACGTGACTTCCCTTATTGGCAGAATTTGTTATTTCATCTTGTCATCAAAAAGTCAACTCTTGTTTTACAAGAAAACACACTGCATTAATAGGTCTTCAAAGGATGCCCATTTTGCGCCATACCTTTATAGACTGTGGAGAGATACCGGGTATTTCATTTTTAAGCTGGTCATCAAACACAAGTCTATTCTATTTTCCTCAAAAGCAGCTACAGACGATCGTAGACGTTTAGCAGACAATCCGTGCTCGATTATCGACTTCATCAAATTTCCCAAATGCTGTACCCAGTTTTAGTGCAACTAGCATTTCTATCCTTTCCAAACAACAAATAGTACTATAGAAACACCGCATTTAGCTCACCGCTACGCTAACCAGTCACATTTCCTATAAATATTGCAGTTAAAATGTCTAGTGAATTTATTGGCCTTTTGAACCAAACTTGGTAGTCTTGGTGCTGATCATTCATTTTTAATTATTTTCGTCTTTTGTGGGAAATAACACGCACAAAAGGACTTAGATAAAAGAGTCTTTTGTAATACATGTAGATGTAGTTCTGTTGTTTTACTAGATACCACCTGGCACCCTGCCACACAGACACATTTTCTTACAGTTCGACAAACTCGCAAACTGAGCATTACAATATTGCACCATTTAGACACTCCGTCACTGTATATTATATGCCCATCCGAAGCTAGCATCGCTTGTGGCAGAGGAGTTCGCACACTGCCCGTACGCCAACAGATGTGCCCGTGTAAGTCACTCGCTGTCCAATATTAGCGGCGATTGCGGTTGAAAAACCCACACACGCCGATGACCAACTGCTCAGCTAAGCTACACGGACATTGCATCGGCTCGCCTCACAATCCTTTATCAGTAATGTAACGTAATGGTGGTATTAGATCAATATGTTTCAAGGAATGTAAGGTTTTTGTCTAGATATTGTTGAATAAACGTGTGGTTGTAATTACATAATATATCGTTACAGTTATTGTCACCGAAGCAGTGCTTCAGTTGATTCCCCTGTATGCACGACACTGGTTTTGGAGAATGTAACGAGGCGCTTTCCTACTGGGCCTCAATCTTCAACGGACGAGGTCGGATAGTTCAAATAGTTCAAATGGCTCTAAGCACCATGGGACTTAACATCTGAGGTCATCAGTCCCCTAGACTTAGAACTACTTAAACCTAACTAACCTAAGGACATCACACACATCCACGCCCGAGGAAGGATTCGAACCTGCGACCGTGAGGTTGGATAGTATCGGACAGGTTATTGTATCGGATAAGAGCTGTAGTGCAAATTATGGAGGAGTAAGACAACTCACGCGATTTTGATAAAAAAAAAGTAAAACCCTTCGGAATAGCAACACCCTACGTTTATAGTGAGGGTTCCGTGCACGAATTTGATTTTGAGTGTTGTGTGTTGTTGGCAGATGAGTAATTTTACGTTTTTGTTACATCTCTACATACAACTGATATTATTGTCTACATCGCAGACCGTGACAATCACTAAGCTAAGTAACAACAACGGGAATGTTAATCTGCCAAATCGCTACTCTCGAGTTGCATCTGACAAAACAAGTTTTGATTGTACCGGACGACACAGATACCAAAAATATTTCAATTTTACGTTTGTTCCTGTAACAGTAAAATATGGAGAAGTCACTACACAAATGGGATGAAAACAATATGCAGGAACGTATGGAAAACATCAGACTACTTCAAATGACAATCAGAAAAAAGCAAGACAATAACATTCACTTCCAAGAGCTACATTAGGAAACAACGAGCGTTTCCTGCGAACGTTCGGTGATGAACAGAAAACAGTCTCGTATTGTACGCTCAATAAAACTTTTGAAGAAGGCGGGATTCAATGCCACATTTGTGAAGGTTGGGTCCGTGAGCATTGTGCTCATGTAGGGTTAAACAGTATTTCCTACACATGTGATAAATGTTTCTCTAAAGGTTAAACTAATATTTAGATTTAGCGTTATTCTGTTCAAAACTATTATTTGATAGTCGTATTATTACTGACGGTTATACACATGTCCTGGTAGCCGAAAACGTCCTTTATTTTTAACTTCTCATGAAACAAAGAAAAATATTTTTGCCGACGAATCAAGTGTATAATCATTAATGTGAACATGGTCGCAGATACCCTCAAAGACTTTTTGTCTAAGGTGATAAACTTTATTATTAATCACGTATTGGCCCAACAGGACCACAAGAGGTACAATCCATCAATGTTACTTGTGTCCAAATTTATTTCATCCTTTCAGAGTAGTCTCTTCCTTTCATCAGACCACGGTGTTCCATTTTCTAATTTTCCTCTCACGAACTTCCCGAGTAAATATCTTTTGTCTGAATATTTTTCCGTCTCTAATGCATGTCTGATTTACGTACACTGGCTACTTTAAGATAATCCTTAATCGCAGCGATCCGTTTAATTGGCTTAGTTTTGGCCTTATTTCTGTTTTCGTAAAATTCTAATATTGCCAGATCATCTGCAAAGGCGAGGTAATCTACTCTAACATTACTTCTGCGTAACCTGATTGACTGGTCTATATTTTGACTCGACTTTTGCTCTCGTCATTCTGTAATCACCTTTTCCAAAACACCGTTAAACAGTAATGGGTGAGTCCATCTCCATGTCTTTATACCAGATGGTTCAGAAATTGCTCCTATGAATTTAACTTTAGAGCTAGCGTTAATTAACGTTTCCTTAATCAGTGCTAGATTTTTATTATCTAGCCCTTGCTCCTTTAAAGTTTG
Source organism: Schistocerca cancellata (assembly GCF_023864275.1). NCBI lineage: Eukaryota > Metazoa > Arthropoda > Insecta > Orthoptera > Acrididae > Schistocerca > Schistocerca cancellata. The sequence goes on from NC_064627.1 coordinate 1,146,943,229, forward strand.
GAAAAGAGATTCACCATGAACTGTGTCGTAGGCCGTCTTGAAGTCCACAAATGTACGTACAATATTGTTACCAGAAATCCTTTGGTACCTAAGGATTAGTTTTAAATTAACAATTTGTTCCGGACAGGATCGGTGTGGTGTAAAGTCTGCTTGGTATTCACCAATTTTAGATTGTAACTGCACCTCGGCTTGATCAAGTAAACAATGCGAGAGAATTTTGTATGTGACCGGTAGATGGGAGATTCCTCGGTCATTACTAACATCGGTTCTGTCCCCTTTTTTCTGCAATGAATGAATTAGAGCAGTTTTCCAGTCCTCAGGTATTTTCTCAGTTTGCCAGATATGCCCTATTATTTTAGTGGTTGTTTTTATAGTGTTAGGGCCAGCTGATTTTAGTAGTTCTCGGGATGCTTTATTGTTTTTAAGTCTGTTAATTTGTTTAATTCTTTCAATTTCGTCAGGTTCCTTAGAGTTAGGGTAGGTGTTATTAGTCTGTTGTGGTTGGAATTTATTTGCTGTTCCAAGACAGTTTAATAGTTTTTCAAAGTAATCAGCAAGTACCTTACAATTTTCCTGGTTGTTAAGAGCCAAACAGCCATTTTGATTTTTGAAGCAAAGATTTTGAGGTTGGTAACCAGTTAGTTTTGTTTTGAATGTGATAAACTGGTTCGTAAAGCCGGCCCTCTGTCGCACAGCTCGTATAGGTATGGGCTGTCGACTTTGGATTTTGAATGGAAGCATGTGTAGGCTCTGTATCAGTATTTTCTGCGTACTGGAACGCCTCTGCTGCAATTTTTTGGACGTACTTCCTTGGAGTTTGCTGAATAATTCCAGAGAGCGTGGCGATGTTTTCAGGAGCAACTATAGTTTTCCCAGCGCCAACATTCCCCACTAAGTCATCATCCACGTTGCCTGTACGTTGGTATTTAGCGAAGAGCTTGTGAATGGTTTTAGTATCGGGTGTTTCTGGAACATTAAATCGTGTTTTAAAACTGTGCTTTGTTGCCGTAGGATTGCGTTATAACCTGTGGTAATAGAGCACAAGAAAAACACGTTGTTCAGTGGAATCCACGATTTCAGCCTCTTCCTTCGGTATCCGAACCTATTTTCACGTTTTGCCCACTATTTATAGGCACTACGTATTGCGATTACAGCACCGCCTGTTAGCAGCTTTTCAAACTATTTCGAAGCTTCAGTTTAAAAGTGTTACAGCTTTCACAATAAACATACCGTATGTTGCACTAGTCTGCCGATCTTAGTTTTCGAAGTATTTAATTTTTGCAATCAAGAACACTTTCAGGGAGAAATGAGGAAATACGATTTAGCCCCTTCATTTTACTTCGCGGGGGAGCGAAAAGAAAAAAAAAAAGAATAACATCCAACATAGAGCCATAAGAATGCCCTCAGTGTGTGGTATGACAATAAATCCTTATAAATTAGATGATACCACCAAATGATGAACTGTTTACTTTCATGTTGTTAAAACCTAGAAAGTATCACGAGGTGCAGAAAAAAAGAAGAGTACAGTCGAACACCACTTCGAAATTCGTGCCCTCGTTTCATTTATGGACCAATTAGTTATCCGTCTAAAGTAATTTGAGTAAATCACAGGAAACCTTAGTCACAACTCATTTCGTGGTGGTGACGTTGGCATCGAGTGGTTGTATGGCGTCTACTTGACATCTCCCAGTATCCTTATTTATAATCGCATATCCACCGCCCCTAACTCATGGAACTAGCCGGAGCTAGGTGCACCTCTCATTTGATGCTGCCTGAGATCAGTTTGATGTCAAGTGACCACCAAGGGAGCCATATATCTGCTGGGTGCTGTTGACAAACAAACAGATCCACGGATTAAACAGCGTATGAGAGATTTCATTTGATGTCAAGAAAACATTCTCCACAATGGAAAGCATCTACCACCTCCCTCGCTCTTGCACTGTCTCTTGTGGTTTTTGACTTCCAAATTTTCGCCGAAGTTTCGTGACTGATCTTGAATGATCTGTTGGTATTATTTGTTTGTTTTATTATTTATTTGTTCATAATTTGACAAAAGTGACTATGTTTGCTTCGTGTGTCGTTACAAGCTGAATGTTATTACTATATTTTACTAATGTGAGGAGAAAGTACTAAAATAGTATGGGTCGTGAAGAGAACGGATGGTACGGGAATGTCTAGGAAGGTGCATGAAATGAAGATAGATTTTAAGAGCTCAGGGGAAACGCCAACGGACAAATGGCTAAAAGGAATGAGAGAAACCATACTGAAGAGCGGAAAAGAGTGGGGCTGAGTGGCGACAGAGAAGTGATGGGATGCCTGGAGAAGACAGACTTGCGTTTCAAGCAGAGTCTGGTAGGGGTGGGAACCCGTGCATGATGATGGGGATGATGACTGGAAATAATGAAGGATCTGAGACAGAACTCTTTGGTACGCTGTGTTTAATTTCTCCGTGTTTTGAATGTGCTGGGCATGAAACTGTGGCTAACCGCTTTCTCTCGTGATTGAAAAAAAAACACCATTACTTCCTAAAATAGAATATATTCTCAACCCGATGAATACATCGGAAACAATCGACGACGTTCTCCACATTCGAGGACCTCAAACCGGATTCTTCTCGTGATGTTATGAGTGGCGCATGCCGGACCTCTGTCGCCGCTCACTTGACAGCATAACAACTCACCCGGCCGAGGCCGCAGCATTACTCAACGCCGCTCGCCTCTCCACGACATACGCAGTACATCGCGGGCGATTAATTACCGCGCCGCTACCGAACCGAGTCGTGCGCACCGCGGCACGCAGCAGTTTTCAATCAGCGGCCCGCGCAATTAGGCCGGCAGCCAGCCGCCTGGGATCGGCGAGCAGTGGTGACGCCTGGCGGCGAGTCGGCGAGTCGGCGAGTCAGGGTTGCCTCACGCAGAGCCAGCGCGCCAAGGCCCGCCCCGCCGCCAACCCTTTGTCATGATCCTGGATCGTGCGCCGGCGGAACAATAAGCAAAAAGGCCCGCGCCGGCCTTGCTCCAATAGCTGGCCGTATTTTTTTTTTTATTTCCTCCGCTTCTCGTGAAGGCATCGTTGTGTAACGAGGCTCGCTCTACGCTTAAAATATTCATAGTCTGTTTTTCTGCCAGGTGAGAGCAGTCGCGATTTAAATGCCCCACAGCGACGTACGTTTGCAGTTGGCGGCAGGCGTTCGTGTCTCGTTAGATTAACCGAGGCACTTGCTGTCGCTGCTTCCATTTACAGATTTTTATGCGCTGCGACGGGGAGCGGCTCCCTTTGGCGGGAGCATTTACTGCACAGTTCCGCTGTGGGCTGCTGCTGATGCTGCTGCCGCTGCTGCTGCTGCTGCCGCTGCTGCTGCCGCTGCCTGTTAAAACTATCTTGTCTTTTTGTTCGGTTTCCGATTTGCGTCTCTTTCGATTACCTGAAGGCAATTCTGGGTCATAACAAATGCAAACTCCCTTATTAATTCTGTGTATGTGAATCTACAAACTAAATCTTTCCTTTTCCTAACCACTATACACTGCCCAGTTACACCAATGGGACAACCTATCAGAAACGTGAATAACCACCTTTTGCAGCGCAGATCGCTGTGAGAGGAAGACTGTCAGTGTGTTCTCGAAACCATGCTGAAGTCAGTTCAAAAAATGGTTCAAATGGCTCCAAGCACTATGTGACTTAACATCTGAGGTCATCAGTCCTCTAGAATTAGAACTACTTAAACCTAACTAACACACATCCATGCCCCGAGGCAGGATTCGAGCCTGCGACCGTAGCAGCAGCGCGGTTCCGGACTGAAGCGCCTAGAACCGATCGGTCACAGCGGCCGGCCGACGCCAGAGCCGTGGCCAGCTGCACTGGGTTTCTCGGCTGAAGATCGGTGGTGCGAATAGCCCGATCGAGGCACTCCCACGCATTCCAGTCTCGGTTTAAATCCGACCGGTTTGGTGGCCAAGGGAGTACTCTAAACTCACCCTGGTCCTCCTCGAGCCACGCACGCACACTGCGAGCTGTGTGACACACTGCAGTGTCCTGTTGGTAGATGCTACCGTGTCTAGGAGAAACAAATTTCATGTAAGAATGGAAATGGTCTCCGAGGATAAATGCATACTTGTGTCGATCCATTGTGCCAAAATGACGAGATCAACCAGGAAATGCTGGACGCTTCCGACAACTGGTGCAGGGTGCTCGCGTCCGGTAGAGCGTAAAACGTGGTTCATCTCAAAATACCGCCTGTCGCCACTCAATGGAAATCGAGTTGCAGATTCCATCCTTCGTCGCCTACGAACAGCACGGTCGTATGGACCTGGCGCCTGCTGCGGAGGCTCGTACATAGCAACGTTCGCTGAACGCTCGTTGAGAAGTCACTGTCGGTAGTCCCTTCGTTCATAAGGGCGCTCAGTTGCACGTTCGCTGAACGCTCGTTGAGAAGTCACTGTTGGTAGTCCCTTCGTTCATAAGGGCGCTCAGTTGCACGTTCGCTAAACGGTCGTCGAAAAGTCTGACAATTCACTGCTGACAGCCCCTCAGTTGCCCAACAGTTGCACGTCTGTTGGCCCGTACACATCTCCGCAGCCGTCCTTTACCGCCGCCATCTGTGGCTCGTGGTGCACCACACTTCTCTCGGGGCCGGTTTCACATAGCGCCAGTTTGCCACCCACAGTATATTTTTACCATGGCGACACTCAAATTGCTTACAAACGTAGCCGTTGCGAAAATGCTTCCACCCTTGGCCCGGACGCCACCTATGATGCCGTGTTAGATGTCAGATAAATCGCTAAGTTTCCTCATTACGACAATGACTGCGCTGTTGTCCACGCTTTATATCACCTTCCACTGCTAGTACAAACACCCCCCGTCTCTGAGTGGTTATTGCAATTTGACGTAGAACATAGGTGGTGCTCACATTAATGTGACTGGACGGGGTAATAGCATAATACTGAGCGATTATGATAGCTTTGGAAACGATTAAACTCTGCGAAACTCTGCCAGTTTTCGAGTATATCGGTCTAGTAACATGATGTGGAAATGTGACCTTTGTGTAGCTTCTCCAAACAAGCTAAATTCTATTTTCCCACCATTTGCCACATTATTCTATGTTAATCACTATACAGACTTGGCCCAAAACATCTCATCTAGACATAGATCAAAGAAACACACGTGCGACCTATCCTACAACGTTGCTGGGGCGTGTAGGAACCACGATAAATAGAACTGAGGTTTTAGACCACATCCCTAGAAGGGCTGCACCAATATTGTCACTTGTCCGGCTGACCCAAGGGGGAGGATTGGGATCGTCATTGTGTTACAGCGAAACATGAACTGAAAGGCACTTGAACGTAGACAACAAGGATCGCGCGGAACGTGGCAACTTCTGGCTTCTGTTTCGAGAAACAGTATTAAGCTTTTAGGAATATACTACAACCCATACATATTGCTCCCTAGGAACTGTAAATACAATATTAAATTAATTACAGCGCGCTCAGAGACAGTCAACCAATCATTCTTTCCGCGCTCCATATGCAAATGAAACGGGCAAGTAAGTAGTGCATTGGGAAGCATCTCCTGCCATAAAGTTCACAGTGGTCCGATGTCTGTGGATGTAGATGTACTCGACGCAAGAAGATTAGTTTAGTCGGCAAAAATAATCACTAGGAACAAAGCTCAAGCTCTGGTTGGGAAAAGATATGGTGCCAGGTCGGTTGTGTTATTTTAAAGCAACCAACCTGGAATTTGACTTAAGCGACTTAGAGAAATCACGGAAAATCTAAATGTTGATGGTGCGGTGTCATATTCCATTCCAGAGGAGTGATATGTATACCTACAAGGGTGTTTCCCGACGAGCGGTACTCACGAGTGAACTCCATAAAACAAGTTATCTAGAGGAGATCACAAGTATTGAGCGGATTTATTGTTGCATTTGGATGCGGAGGACGATGCTAAGCCACGACACGTAACTTCAAGTTGGGGCGTCGATTGGAGTAACATCGCTTGTGAGAACGAGGATGTACGACCTACTGGTGTAACCGGCCTACACTGGATAGCCGCGACTCACTCGGAGAAAACACACGGCTTAATGAAAGTTTGGAATACTATCGTAAAATGTAGTCTACGATACTAGAGGTCTTACTGACCGAGTCACGTCATCCATTATACAGTTAGACCCCATATGCTAGATGGTGTGTACTATGGGCATTCTTTGCGGCCGTTTCCCAGTCATGTAAACATACCGCTGCCGCAGCGGCATACCGTGAGTAATCCAGTAATCCAGTATCAACAACAGCTTCTTTCAGTTTGTGTTAGGCACTTCAGCAACATGCCACGTAGAGACATACAACACTTTGATATAGTCAGGATAGTAGCTTTACTTTCAGCTGGCCATACACAGCAAGATGTTACTCAAAGTGGTGTGTCTAAGCTGTGCAGAAAGTCCAGAGAGACGGGAAACGTGAGCGATAGACCTCGCAGTGGTCGTCCTCGTATGACGAAACCAATGCCGGATCGTTTCCTCCGACTGACGGCTCGCAGCAGTCCAAATTCAGTACTGCTAATGAATTGCTAGGGAAACAGGGATTCGTATCTCAGACCAGACAGTGCGCAGAAGTTTGCATTAGTGTGGTCTTAATTCCAGAAGACCAATAAGAAGTTTTGCACTGAACCAACGAAACTTATACAGTCAAAGGACCTAGGCTCTTGCAGATCAACATTGGACCATTGCAGAATGGACTTACGTCATGTTTGCTAACGAGGCCAGGATTGGTTTGCGACCGGACGCTACACGTGTGAGGGTTTGTAAGAGCGCTAGACGACACCAGGAATGCGGATACACTCAGAAAGTCCACTGTTTGCAGGTGTAAGTGTAATGTTCAGGCTGGCAGTAACGATGGGACGTCGGACCCATCTAATTCCCATCTACAGCAATCTGACTTGTCCCAGATACCTCCAAGAGGTCCTACAAACGAGTGTAAGGCCCTACAGATGTAAAGTGGGTGACAGCTTCATCGTAGTCGATGACAATGCTAGGGCGCACCGTGCTCTAGCAGTGTCTCGGTATCTTCGAATATCCAGCATCAACATAGTTCCCATACGTGAATGCAATGCAACATGCATGGGACCTGATGAAGGTGGTCATTGTTCAGCGTCTGAATCAGCCTAACAATCTTCACGGCCTCACTGAAGCTGCCTTTAAGGAATGGGACCTCATACCCCAAGATAATCTTGATGTTCTCATCCAGAGCATACCTCGCAGCGTGGAAGAACTCATCCGTGTGCAGCGATGACGTACTCACTACGAGAGACTGATAATCATCATCATGAGACGAAGATTTTCAATTTACACATAGTAGAGGGACTGCTTTGTTTTGTAATGATTTTTTCTAACTAACCGAGATCGTTCTTGTTTTCAGAAAGAATTATGTTTATTATGTTAATAAGGCAATGGTAGAACCACAAAGTGTGTACTATGAGAAGTCATTGTAGTAAACCCTATGATATTTCAGACTTTTGTTCAGATGTGTGTGGTTATGACTGGACCCAAACAAATGAACTGTTAATAAATTGTCATTCTGACTTCACCGCTCCTTGTATAAGTTTGTACGTTGTGTTGGGAATTATAATCTGTATCCTGATGTTATGGCCCAAACAAATAGTTCCCGTTACGTTGGTTTGTTTGCAGTTGCAAACAAAATTATTTTTTAAAGCAGACTTTTACGTTCCATTCTTTACAGTTGCACCAGGTTAATTTAGAGGGATGTTGCTTATTCTTCTTGTTTTGTTGCCCCTTTTAATACAATTTTGTCAAAAACCGGCATTTTGAGCCAGTGGATGTGTACGAAATATAGGTTAATTCTTACATAGAAGATTACAGCAACCAGCCACTTTTTACACTGCTGTTTATTTATTTAAACAATGCCGTTACAGGTTTCGAACCAAGAGGTTCATCTTCAGACGGCAAGTCCACATTTTACATTAGATTCCGCCTTTTGTTTCCCCAACTGACGAAATTTCCATGCAGTGGTGGTGCCGATGAAGAATCCGCGCCATTACGTTTCAGTGCAGGCTGCTCATCATTCTGCAGCAGCGAAAACTGTATAATGCACTTTTTATGTATAAACATGCATATAATGTTAAGAACCACTGACACACTCAGAAGTTCCATCACATGGAGGCATGTATACAAGAACGAACTGCTCAGATTAAAAAAGGGTGTAAGACAGGGATGTAGTCTTTCGCCCCTACTGTTCAATCTGTACATCGAAGAAGCAATGACGGAAATAAAAGGAAGGTTCAGGAGTAGAATTAAAAGTCAAGGTGAAAGTATATCAATGATATGATTCGCTGATGACATTGCTATCCTGAGTTAAACTGAAGAAGAATTACATGATGTGCTGAATGGAATGAAGAGTCTAATGAGTATAGAATACGGACTGAGTGTAAATCGAAGAGAGACGAAAGTAATGAGAAGTAGGAGAAATCAGCGGAAAACGTAACATCAGGATTGGTGATCACGAAGTAGATAAAGGTAAAAAATTCTGCTACCTAGGTAACAAACTAACCAGTCACGGACGGAGCAAGAAGGACAACAAAAGTAGACTAGCACTGGCAAAAACGGCATTCCTGGCCAAGAGAAGTTTACTAGTATCAAACATAGGCCTTAATTCGAGAAAGAAATTTCTGAGAATGTACGTCTGGAGCACAGCATTGTATGGTAGAGAAATACGCACTGTGAGAAAAGCAAAACAGAAGAGACTCGAAGTATTTGATATGTGATGCTACACACGAATGTTGAAAATTAGAAGGATCGATAAGATAAGGAATGAGGAGGTTCTGCGCAGAATTGGAGAGGCAATGAATATGTGAAAACACTGACACGGAGAAGGGACAGGGTGACAGGACATCTGTTAAGACATCAGGGAATAACTTCCATGTTACTAGAGGGAGCTGTAAAGGGCAAAACCTGTAGAAGAAGACGGAGATTGGAATACATCCAGCAAATAACTGAGGACGTGGGATATGAGTGCTACTCTGAGATGCTAGGGTTGGCACGGGATAGGAGTTCGTGGCGGGCACCATCGAACCAGTCAGAAGACTGATCATTCAAAAAAAAAAAAAAAGGGGGGTTATGCTTATGGAGCTAATTAAAGTGTAAAGACCACGTAAAACTAATCGCATGTAAGACAGACGCCCGAATGAGATTCACTGGAAAATTTCTCAGAAAATATCGTCCACCCAAAAAGCAGATAGTTCACGAAACTGATATTCAATCAGAACTTGAATATAGCTCATCAGTCTGGGATCTGTACGAGGTAGGATAGATAGAGGCAAGAGATAATATCTGAAAAAGATCGGTGCGTTTAGTTACATTTAGTAAGCACCAGAGTATCACAGATATGCTCAAGTAAGGCCAGCAGTAGACACTGCAGGAGGGGCGTTGTGATTTACTGTTAAAGTGTCCAGAGCGCACATTCCTAGAGGAGTCAACCAGTATATCGCTTCCTACTGGTCCGCAGCTCGTGTTCGTTCTTGACTTCATGAAACATAGCCGGCACGGTAGCTCAGCGTGTTCGGTCAGAGGCCTGCTCGCCCTCTGTAATAAAAAAAAAACTCAGTAAAGGTGCCAACGATCAACTTGGACTGATGTATTGTGACGTCCACCCAGACCAAACGCAAAGAACAACACTCAAAAAAAAGGAAAAAAAATGCGGTAGCGTTCTCGCTTCCCGCCCACGGGGTCCCGGGTTCGATTCCCGACGGGGTCACGGATTTTATGTGCCTCGAGATGACTGGGTGTTGTGGGTATTTCATCGTCATTTTATCATCATTGATTTGCAAGTCGCCGAAGTGGCGTCAACTTAAAAGCACTTGCAATATGGCGGCCGAACTGCCCCGCATGGGGCCTCCCGGCCAACTATGCCATACGATCATTTCATTTTTTTGCTTCCTATAATGGAATGTAGTCGAATTAAGTCGGGTGATGCTGAGGGAATTAGATTAGGAAATGAGACACTGAGTAGTGAAGGAGTTTTGCTATTTGGGGAGCAAAATAAGTGATGAAGGTCGAAGTAGAGAGGATATAAAATGTAGACTGGCAATGGCAAGGAAAGCGTTTCTGAAGAAGAGAAATTTGTTAACATCGAGTATAGATTTAAGTGTCAGGAAGTCGTTTCTGAAAGTATTTGTATGGAGTGTAGCCATGTATGGAAGTGAAACATGGACGATAAATAGTTTGGACAAGAAGAGAATAGAAGCTTTCGAAATGTGGTGCTACAGAAGAATGCTGAAGATTAGATGGGTACATCATATAACTAAGGAGGACGTATTGTATAGGATTGGGGAGAAGAGAAGTTTGTGGCACAACTTGACCAGAAGAAGGGATCGGTTGGTAGGACATGTTCTGAGGCATCGAGGGATCACCAATTTAGTATTAGAGGGCAGCGTGGAGGGTAAAAGTCGTAGAGGGAGACCAAGAGATGAATACACTAAGCAGATTCAGAAAGATGTAGGTTGCAGTAGGTACTGGGAGATGAAGCAGCTTGCACAGGATAGGGTAGCATGGAGAGCTGCATCAAACCAGTCTCAGGACTGAAGACCACAACAACAACAACTATGTACATTTAGCGTGAAGACAATAAAGGTAAGATCAGACAGCTCTTCCCGTGAATCGTTTGCAACTGCAGTAGGAAAAGGGGGAAATGACAGTTGTACACCAAGATCCCTCCACCACACACCATAAGTGGCTTCCGGAATATAGATGAAGACGTAGATGTAGATGTAGATGTAGAGGACATGAAGATGCGGTGTTTGATAGGAGTCTCCTTGTGGGTGTCCATTCGGCATATTAGTCGAATTGTGGGCGTTCGGATGCGACAGTGGTCCAATGTTGGACTGCATGAAAACGGAGGGCAGGCATACTAGTTACCAAGATCCGGGCGACAACGTCTGACCACCACAAGGGAGCACCGCCGTATTGTGCGCACCACACGAGTACACGTCGTAACCCCTCCACACGTGCGCCTGCAACGGCTGCACTTCTAGTGGTGACGTGACCACAGAACACGGACTGCTGCCGAGTGGCGTCGCACTGTGTTCACCGACGAACTGCGGGTCTGCGCTACCCAGGCCGAACACCGTAGGCGAGTATGCCGGCTACCTGGGAGAGGTCCCGTTCTCCCAAAGTTTTGGAGAGGCACAGCCGTGTCACTCCTGGTGCTGTGGAGTGCCGAGCCGTTCGGTACGACTAGGTCACGGCTCATAATGGTTGAGGGGACGTCCGACTGCACCACTGTACATCACGGACGTCCTGCGTCCGCATGTTACCTTTGAAGCGATAGCATCGTAGTGCCATTCTTCTACAGAACAATGCTTATCTAACATAAAGTGGCTGCATAAACTATTTGCATGATGCTGAGGCACTCCAATGACGAAAACATCCGCAGATCTGTCTTCGATAGAACATGTGTGGCACCAGCTCGGACATCAACATCCCATTTACAGTATCCAAAATATCATGGACCAGTTACAACAGTTGTTAGTCTGCCTCATGAGAGGATACCAAGGCTTTCTGAGTGACGTAACACCATATACTCTCTCAGCCTGTGAAGTTTCGTTTCTTCCTACGCTTTTGGGTGCTTCACTATCTTTTCAGACAGTTTATTTACAAGGGCAATACTTATTCACAATGTATGCTAAGATGCATGCCAGTGTATTTATTAAGAGTTTTTGCACTCTTGAAACACTGTGCGTAACCTGTCTATTACTGTGGCACTTCTTATTTCCATTTTTTTTTCTACTTCGTTTTATACGAGGTGCATTCAAGTTCTAAGGCCTCCGATTTTTTTTCTCCGGACTGGAAAGAGATAGAAACATGCGCATTGTTTTAAAATGAGGCCATGTTCATTGTCAATACGTCCCAGAGATGGCAGCACCGTACGGCAGATGGAATTTTACCGCCAGCGGCGAGAATGAGAACTGTTTTAAATACTTAAAATGGCGACGTTTTCCTTACTTGAACAGCGTGCAATCATTCGTTTTCTGAATTTGCGTGGTGTGAAACCAATTGAAATTCATCGACAGTTGAAAGAGTCATGTGGTGATGGAGTTATGGATGTGTCGAAAGTGCGTTCGTGGGTACGACAGTTTAATGAAGGCAGAACATCGTGTGACAACAAACCGAAACAACCTCGGGCTCACACAAGCCGATCTGACGACATGATCGAGAAAGCGGAGAGAATTGTTTTGGGGGATCGCCGAATGACTGTCGAACAGATCGCCTCCAGAGTTGGCATTTCTGTGGGTTCTGTGCACACAATCCTGCATGACGACCTGAAAATGCGAAAAGTGTCATCCAGGTGGGTGCCACGAATGCTGACGGACGACCACATGGCTGCCCGTGTGGCATGTTGCCAAGCAATGTTGATGCGCAACGACAGCATGAGTGGGACTTTCTTTTCGTCGGTTGTGACAATGGATGAGACGTGGATGCCATTTTTCAATCCAGAAACAAAGCGCCAGCCAGCTCAATGGAAGCACACAGATTCACCGCCACCAAAAAAATTACGGGTAACCGCCAGTGCTGAAAAAATGATGGTGTCCATGTTCTGGGACAGCGAGGGCGTAATCCTTACCCATTGCGTTCCAAAGGGCACTACGGTAACAGGTGCATCCTACGAAAATGTTTTGAAGAACAAATTCCTTCCTGCACTGCAACAAAAACGTCCGGGAAGGGCTGCGCGTGTGCTGTTTCACCAAAACAACGCACCCGCACATCGAGCTAACGTTACGCAACAGTTTCTTCGTGATAACAACTTTGAAGTGATTCCTCATGCTCCCTACTCACCTGACCTGGCTCCTAGTGACTTTTGGCTTTTTCCAACAGTGAAAGACACTCTCCGTGGCCGCACATTCACCAGCCGTGCTCCTATTGCCTCGGCGATTTTCCAGTGGTCACAACAGATTCCTAAAGAAGCCTTCGCCGCTGCCATGGAATCATGGCGTCAGCGTTGTGAAAAATGTGTACGTCTGCAGGGCGATTACGTCGAGAAGTAACGCCAGTTTAATCGATTTCGGGTGAGTAGTTAATTAGAAAAAAAATCGGAGGCCTTAGAACTTGAATGCACCTCGTAAAAAATGCTATTATTCTTGTATCCAAATTGACAAGAGATACATTTAAAACACCAAAATTAAAATTACATAATTGTGGATAGCTTTGTTGCCCAGTACTCAGAGAATACATCTGTGCAATTGTATGGTCACTGCGAGCACTGAACCGTCTTCTCCATGTGTTGTGCCTCACTGTATTCGTACTGCGTTATTAATATCTATTTTCACTTGCCCGTTCCCTATTTCCATCATTTTAAAATTTATATCCGCAAAGTATGTTTTGACGAATGTCGTCTGACCATTTTCGTTGGATATGTTGTAAGGGGTACTACTATCAAGGTGTATGACGTAGTCAGTCGTATACCGTACATATCGCTGACTCTCTGAAAGATTCGGAACATAAAACTCATTTTCCGGCAGAGGGCATTGTATTGCTGTTTAGATCAAAATGCCCAAGTGCTTGGCAGTCGTTGACGTGGAATGGTTCAATGCATTTAAGTCGAAGTTTTCCGTCAAATGGCAAGGCAAGTGTGAGTGATTAATCGGTTTATTCGTGGAGAGTACGTGTAATTATACACTAAGTCAATAGATTAATGAATACCATCATTCTTTGTCAGTAGCATCCGTTTCTGGGCTGCACAACTATTTGAATAATTATTAACGCAACTGTGACCGTTAATGCGTGATTTTAATTCCTAAAAGCAAAACAGCAATGACAAATTCTACGCTGAAGTTAATGCTTTCATCTGATGGTTAACTTTCATGAATGATTATTTACTCACGTTACGTATCCCACAGGAACAATAGTTGATTTAACCATCCCTACGGAACAAGGATTTTTTCCGAAGTAAAACATAGCCTATGTGTTAATTCACGGTACAGGCAATCTACATTGTAAAGTTCATCCAAATCTATCCAGATAATTCAGTGTGAAGGGATAACAAATACACTAATTACTAACTTAACAGAGAAAGAAAATAAGTAATTTATAGTTCGGCGCAGCGCAAATTTCATAATGAATCTGTACGAGCAACAACATCATCTGGCGACACAAGTGTTCCTGTTACCGGTGGATACGCTCGCACACTGCAATCGAAACCAGCCGCTCTAAAAGCCTACCACGCTGCACATGTAAAGGCGCGAAGTCTCACTTTCGTACGGCATCTGAACTGTACCGTAACTGGGCGTCTTCAAGTGTCTGAGGAGCTGTAGGATACGCCTGACGTTCAGCAGCTAAAATGCAACAGGCTTGTACGGAAGTACGGATTAAACATTTTGAGGTTAGTATAAGCACTGTATTCATTGCGTTGAATCGTATTATGTAGGACGTATTAGACAATAAAAGCATTTTCGTAAATATGATACAGTCTAAAAATCAAAGAGTAAACAGTCTTTTCTAAGAGTAATTATTCTTCCGCATTTCGCTTTATATTCTTTAAATCAACAAATCTCTTGTGCCGCACACTTTTAAAAGCAGGCTATTTGTTAGTTCAGCGTGTAAACTAATTCCACCAATCTCTTCTAAATCTGTCCAGCCGTTTCGACGTGAAGGAGTAATAAACATACTCACACACGAGCTGACACAAGTGTAATATCTATGGGATTCATTACCTGCTGCGTCTCTTAAAAGAGGACGAGGATTTCTCGTTCGGCCACAGCCCTCTCTTTTTTCGTAACTACATTCGCTCAGATGTTAGTCGTTGCACTCGCTACATTTATTTCAAGCAACGTGTCAGTAACCGATACGAAAGTAATGTGTCATTAACCGGTAGGTATCAATAACGGCGTGTGTCCATTTGTTCGGCATAGATCCATTCCGCGGGGTTGAGAGTGTCAAACACAACAGCTATTAAATTCGGCACGTTTAGTACATTATTACCACTGCAGACTCTGAAATTGTTGTTATTTCGATACCCCTGGTATGTATCCGTAGTTAAAGTGTGATCACAGGTACTTTCTAGTGACAAAACTGAACTGATGCCAACTCTATTACCTTCTACATCTACGTCTACATCCATACTCCGCAAGTCACCTGACGGTGTGTGGCGGAGGGTACTTGAGTACCTCTATCGGTTCTCCCTTCTACTTCTATTCCAGTCTCGTATTGTTCGTGGAAAGAAGGATTGTCGGTATGCCTCTGTGTGGGCTCTAATGTCTCTGATTTTATCCTCATGGTCTCTTCGCGAGGTATATGTAGGAGGGAGCAATATACTGCTTGACTCCTCGGTGAAGGTATGTTCTCGAAATACCAGCAAAAGCCCGTACCGAGCTACTGAGCGTCTCTCCTACAGAGTCTTCCACTGGAGTTTGTCTATCATCTCCGTAACGCTTTCGCGATTACTAAATGATCCTGTAACGAAGCGCGCTGGTCTCCGTTGGATCTTCTCTATCTCTTCTATCAACCCTATCTGTTACGGATCCCACACTGCTGAGCAATATTCAAGCAGTGGGCGAACAAGCGTACTGTAACCTACTTCCTTTGTTTTCGGATTTCATTTCCTTAGGAGTCTTCCAATGAATCTCAGTCTGGCACCTTCAGATTGGGAAGACCTTCTTTGATTTTAAGGTGGAAGACATTATATCTAGACCTGTACTCTATGAATTATTACGAATTGTGTGACACAAGAAACTTTTCATTGCACCTTATATTACGCTTCTACCTGTTCCATTGATGAATTGGGTGTAGGAAAAATGACTGCTTGTGCCTCTGTTTGGGAGATGCCATTAGCATAATTTTATCCTTCCATCTAAACGGGATCGATACGTAGGAGAATAAAGAGTAATATCAGTTTCTGCCTTGGAAGCCTGGTTCTCTTGACATGTACGGCGTCTCACTTCGAATGTCTGCCAATTATGATTCAGAAACTACTCCTTGTAATTAACACATATTTTTAGAAAGGAGCTTTTACTGCAGGCAGGCATTACAAAACACAAACAACATTGTATCCGTCTTCTTCAGGTGCTGCAATAGCTTTTGCATTCCGGGAGTTATGTAATCAAATTTTCGTAAAAATAAAACTATGCAACATTTCAAGCGTCGTAGCAGTATCATTTGGTAACATGCTGTTGCTCTTTCAGCCATAGACTCGACAGTTTGGTTAATTATTAGCCGGTATCCGTATCAGAGAAATAACTTTGTGGCACATAATCGCTCAGTTTCTTAGCGAGTAACCATCGGTATATCTATTTACCCAAGTAATTTTTGCTCGGATAAATTGCGTTTTGTTGCAGTAGGTACTTAGCAAGGAAAGGGTGTAATGCAATTAAGGCTGCCAGTGAAAGCGGCTGTTAATAACTACGACATGCGGAAGAGATCACTCGCGATGTCTTATGCGGACAGGTTCGTCGACCGTAATGGCGCGTGCATCGCCATCAAAAAGAAACGTCTGTGTGCGACGTGTGGCGTGCAGCCGATGCCAGGGCAGACAGCACTAACCAGTTGTATAACGCAGCGCCGTGTTTTCACTTGCAACAATACAAGAGCGCCGTCTGCTCGGACCTCTTACAATATGATACCTGCACGGCAGAGTTTTATTCGCTCATCTTTCATGTGAAGGCACTTAACTGTCGGCGGCACGCAAAACGGTAATAAATTTTGAACAAAATCGACCTCTGTGACAGACAGAAGCAGACTGCTGGAGCGGTACTCGAACCCGGATCCCTGGAGTTTCGCGGGCACTTTCCTACTATTATAATGTGTGAAATACATTTCGTAGAATAAAAATAGAGATAGTGCATCACTGGGCATTAACACTTCTTCTCAGTCCGTTTCCGGCGAGCTTCTGTAAACGATATGGCGATAATTTGTTGCAGACTTCTCGATCATATTCTGAGTTAGAATATAATAAATTTCTTAAAGACACAAGTTTCTATCCGCAAATGAACATGGATTTAGAAATAACTGCTCGTGCGAAATTCAGCTTGTTCTTTTCTCGTGTGACATCCTGCGAATCATGAGTGAAGGGCAAGAGGCAGATTCCACACTCCTAAATTTCCGGAAAGTGACACGGTGCCGTACTGGAGCATACGGAGTAGCTTTCCAGACATAGGAGTGGCCAGAGGACTTCTTAAGTAACAGAACCCAGTACGCTTCGCTCGACGGCGGCTGCTCATCGTCAAGAGCGTCCCAGGGAAGCGTGGTACGACCGCTCTCTGTCTATATATATATGTTCTACATCTACATCTACATTTATACTCCGCAAGCCACCCAGCGGTGTGTGGCGGAGTGCACTTAACGTGCCACTGTCATTACCTCGCTTTTCTGTTCCAGTCGCGTATGGTTCGCGGGACGAACGACTGTCTGAAAGCTTCTGTGCGCCCTCTAATCTCTCTAATTTTACATTCGTGATCTCCTCGGGAGGTATAAGTAGGGGGAAGCAATATATTCGATACCTCATCCAGAAACGCACCCTCTCGAAACCTGGCGAGCAAGCTACACCGCGATGCAGAGCGCCTCTCTTGCAGAGTCTGCCACTTGAGTTTGCTAAACATCTCCGTAACGCTATCACGGTTACCAAATAACCCTGTGGCGAAACGCGCCGCTCTCCTTTGGATCTTCTCTATCTCCTCCGTCAACCCGATCTGGTACGGGTCAGTTGCCACTCCCTGCACCAAGTGCCTATCCACTACAGATCTTCCTGCACTTCGCTACAATTTCCTAATGCTGCAACTTCTCTGTATACTACAGCATCATCCGCGAAAAACCGCGTGGAACTTCCGACACTATCTACTAGGTCATTTATATATATTGTGAAAAGCAATGGTCCCATAACACTCCCCTGTGGCACGCCAGAAGTTACCTTAACGTCTGTAGACGTCTCACCATTGATAACAACATGCTGTGTTCTGTTTGCTAAAAACTCTTCAATCCAGACACACAGCTGGTCTGACATTCCGTAGGCTCTTACTTTGTTTAGCAGGCGACAGTGCGAAACTGTATCGAACGCCTTCCGGAAGTCGAGGAAAATAGCATCTACCTGGGAGCCTGTATCTAATATTTTCTGGGTCTCATGAACAAATAAAGCGAGTTGGGTCTCACACGATCGCTGTTTCCGGAATCCATGTTGCTTCCTACAGAGTAGATTCTGGGTTTCCAAAAACGTCATGATACGCGAGCAAAAAACATCTTCTAAAATTCTACAGCAGATCGACGTCAGAGATATAGGTCTATAGTTTTGCGCATCTGCTCGACGACCCTTCTTGAAGACTGGGACTACCTGTGCTCTTTTCCAATCATTTGGAACCTTCCGTTCCTCTAGAGACTTGCGGTACACGGCTGTTAGAAGGGGGGCAAGTTCTTTCGCGTACTCTGTGTAGAATCGAATTGGTATCCCGTCAGGTCCAGTGGACTTTCCTCTGTTGAGTGATTCCAGTTTCTTTTCTATTCCTTGGACACTTATTTCGATGTCAGCCATTTTTTCGTTTGTACGAGGATTTAGAGAAGGAACTGCAGTGCGGTCTTCCTCTGTGAAACAGCTTTGGAAAAAGGTGTTTAGTATTTCAGCTTTATGCGTGTCATCCTCTGTTTCAATGCCATCATCATCCCGGAGTGTCTGGATATGCTGTTTCGAGTCACTTACTGATTTAACGTAAGACCAGAGCTTCCTAGGATTTTCTGTCAAGTCGGTACACAGAATTTTACTTTCCAATGCACTGAACGTTTCACGCATAGCCCTCCTTACGCTAACTTTGACATCGTTTAGCTTCCGTTTGTCTGAGAGGTTTCGGCTGCGTTTAAACTTTAAGTGAAGCTCTCCTTGCTTTTGTAGTAGTTTCCTAACTTTGTTGTTGAACCACGGTGGGTTTTTCCCGTCCCTCACAGTTTTACTCGGCACGTACCTGTCTAAAACGCATTTTACGATTGCCTTGAACTTTTTCCATAAACACTCAACATTGTCAGTGTCGGAACAGAAATTTTCGTTTTGATCTGTTAGATAGTCTGAAATCTGCCTTCTATTACTCTTGCTAACCAGAAAAACCTTCCTCACTTTTTTTATATTCCTATTAACTTCCTATTAACTTCCATATTCAGGGATGCCGCAACGGCCTTATGATTACTGATTCCCTGTTCTGCACATACAGAGTCGAAAAGTTCGGGTCTGTTTGTTATCAGTAGGTCCAAGATGTTATCTCCACGAGTCGGTTCTCTGTTTAATTGCTCGAGGTAATTTTTGGATAGTGCACTCAGTATAATGTCACTCGATGCTCTGTCCCTACCACCCGTCCTAAACATCTGAGTGTCCCAGTCTATATCTGGTAAATTGAAATCTCCACCTAAGACTATAACATGCTGAGGAAATTTATGTGAAATGTATTCCGAATTTTCTCTCAGTTGTTCTGCCACTAATGCTGCTGGGTCGGGATGTCGGTAAAAGGAGCCAATTATTAACCTAGCTCGGTTGTTGAGTGTAACCTCCACCCATAATAATTCACAGGAACTATCCACTTCTACTTCACTACAGGATAAACTACTACTAACAGCGACGAACACTCCACCACCGGTTGCATGCAATCTATCCTTTCTAAACACCGTCTGTACCTTTGTAAAAATTTTGGCAGAATTTATCTCTGGCTTCAGCCAGCTTTCTGTACCTATAACGATTTCAGCTTCGGTGCTTTCTATCAGCGCTTGAAGTTCCGGTACTTTGCAAATGCAGCTTCGACAGTTTACAATTACAATACCGATTACTGCTTGGTCCCCGCATGTCCTGACTTTTCCCCGCACCCTTTGAGGCTGTTGCCCTTTCTGTACTTGCCCGAGGCCATCTAACCTAAAAAACCGCCCAGTCCACGCCAGACAACCCCTGCTACCCGTGTAGCCGCTTCTGCGTGTAGTGGACTCCTGACCTATCCAGCGGAACCCGAAACCCCACCACCCTATGGCGCAAGTCGAGAAATCTGCAGCCCACACCGTCGCTGAACCATCTCAGCCTCTGATTCAGACCCTCCACTCGGCTCTGTACCAAAGGGCCGCAGTCAGTCCTGTCGACGTTGCTGCAGATGGTGAGCTCTGCTTTCATCCCGCTAGCGAGACTGGCAGTCTTCACCAACTCAGATAGCCGCCGGAAGCCAGAGAGGATTTCCTCCGATCCATAGCGACACACATTCATTGGTCCCGACATGAGCGACCACCTGCAGATGGGTGTACCCTGTACCCTTCATGGCATCCGTAAGGACCCTTTCCACATCTGGAATGACTCCCCCCGGTATGCACACGGAGTGCACATTGGTTTTCTTCCGCTCTCTTGCTGCCATATCCCTAAGGGGCCCCATTACGCGCCTGACGTTGGAGCTCCCAACTACCAGTAAGCCCACCCTCTGCGACCGCCCGGATCTTTCAGACTGAGGGGCAACCTCTGGAACAGGACAAGCAGCCATGTCAGGCCAAAGATCAGTTTCAGCCTGAGACAGAGCCTGAAACTGGTTCGTCAGACGAACTGGAGAGGCCTTCCGTTCAGCCCTCCGGAATGTCTTTCGCCCCCTGACACACCTTGAGACGACCTCCCACTCTACCACAGGTGAGGGATCAGCCTCAGTGCGGGCAGTATTCCAGGCAACCACAGTCTTAGTCCGATCGGGGGATGCGTGGGACGAGCTGGCCGTCCCCGACAAACCCCCATCCGGACCCCCACAGTGATGCCCATTGGCAACAGCCTCAAGCTGTGTGACCGAAGCCAACACTGCCTGAAGCTGGCAGCGAAGGGATGCCAACTCAGCCTGCATCCGAACACAGCAGTTGCAGTCCCTATCCATGCTAAAAACTGTTGTGCAAAGAACGTCTGAACTAATCTACAGAGAGCACAAACAATTCGACACAAAATTTAAACGGTTATTAAAACACAAGATTGCCTAATAGATGCAGTAATGCTGCTACTTGCGCACTGCTGACACACTGCTCGGCGGCGGAAGGAGACTACGCGATTTTACACTATTCAGGTACTAAAACGCGATGCTACACTCCCAAATACTATAATACGCCCGAAATTTATGAATTAAACAATGCAAGTACCAAAAACACGCAAAGAAATTAAGAATTAAACTATGTAACAAATAAGTGAGCTAAGAGTATACGACTTGCTGCTGCAGCTGCTTATCCAACGGCGGCAGTGGATGGTTAAGGGAGGTAAACCGTCCCTAGTGTATATACATCATCCTTAAAAGGATCAGTGATAGCTTACTACAGATTAGAGAAGAAAAAGAAAACAAGCACACATCCGCTATTGAAAGTATACCATCATTGTATGTGTACAGTAGAGTTGTGGCGATTCGTGAATGAGTCTTTCAATTGAACGACTCTAAATAAAGAATCGAATCGTGATGCGGACGAATCGTCGTTCAAAATAATCGTAAGAACGATTGCGTATTTCCGAGTCGTGACGATTCCAAGTTCCAACGATTCATCGATTCTTAGTAGTCTATGCTTCGAAGCCAACTTCCGAATCATGCAGAGTCGTGCCGAATGGTTACGACCGCCAGATGGCAGTCAAGTGGAGGATGCGTGTGAACAAAGGAAGCTCGGAACGAACAAACGCAGTTCGTGGGCCGTAATATTACTCGAATACTCGTGAAAACCAAGCTGACATCGGCGGTGGCTGACGGGAACGAGCGTAAAGGCATTTCCCATTTACTATCCCTATATAGTATATAGAGCACATACGCGGATTCGTATCATCCTACGTTTTTCTGTGCTCTTTCCAATTCCACAGCACCTTATATTTCATAATAAAGCAACTGTCAGCCCTCACACACTCCAAATTTAGCTTAACTTTTTTTTCGTCGAAATACAAAGCATAGGTATTTTGCTTTTGATTTGTCTGAGAACTTGCTTCTGCCACTACTATATATGTGAGAAGACGACATACTTCTAAAGTGTAGGATACAATCTTATACAGCGACATTACTTAACTGCTAATTTGCTAATTCTGTTAGTTCCACCAGTGGTGCCACTAAATGGCTGTCGCACTAGACCAATATTACAGAGCCTATGTAGAGAGAATATAGGCTCTCTAACCAATACCTTTCCTGGCGGATCGCCGTGTAATACCGTCTTTAAAAAAAGCTTTTTAATTTATAATTTCAAGTTCGGGTTTTCGAATTTTATCGTGTTCAGATTCATATAAAATTTTAGTGTAGTAATGTCTCTGTATACGATTGAATCCTACTGTTTAGAAGTATGTCGTCTTCTCACGTAAATAGTAGTGACAGCTGCAAGTTCTCAGACAAATTTGAAGCAAAATACCTATGCTTTGTATTTAGAAGAAATGAAAGTTAAACTAAATTTGCTGTCTGGGAGGGCTGTCAGCTGCGTTACGGTATGAATTACAAGGGTGACGTGTACTTGGAAAGACATCTCAGCACAGAAAAACTTAGGATGATATGAGCCAAACCACGTCTGCCTCACTGCTAGATTTTGTTACTATAAAACAACTGTCTGTAGTTAGATACGTTCAAGCAACACAACCAAACTGGCATACCACGTAATTTTGCACCACCTTTCGCACAAATCGACTTCTCTTTCCTGGCACACTGAAATAAAACAATAGAACAATAAAAAAAATGGTTCAAATGGCTCTGAGCACTATGGGACTCAACATCTTAGGTCATAAGTCCCCTAGAACTAAGAACTACTTAAACCTAACTAACTTAAGGAGATGACACACACCCATGCCCGAGGCAGGATTCGAACCTGCAACCGTAGCAGTCCCGCGGTTCCGGACTGCAGCGCCAGAACCGCTAGACCACCGCGGCCGGCAATAGAACAATAGATGCAATCAAATCAAACGTGACCTTTCATCAATTAAGGCATTACACGTATAAATCGCTAATCACACTTGTAACGTCATATGCATGTTTACTCATAAATAAACTATTTCTGGCATATCTTATCATGACACAGTTCGATTCTAACCCCATTGACAATTTTAGACATGTCCTGCCATCTGTGAGTAAGATTTAGAACATTTTGCATTCCGTAAGAATCGTCCCAACGCAGAGTAGAATGAATCGTGAACGAATCGTAGGAATCGATTCGCAATGTGAGATTGAATCGTAGGAATCGAATCGGGAAAAAGAATCATGTTGCCCAACTCTAGTATACAGTAGCAGATTATTGGAGGTGCGTCCAACAATGGTACGAGGCACCGGCGTAAATGTAATTGTCGATGGTTGCTTATTGTTATGTTACACAGTACGTCTGTTAAAAAGAGTGTCGATATATCGATATCTATTTTTACCCACGAAGATATCGATATAGATCGGCGGTTTTTCTTATCTCATACCGATATCTAAATGGAAACATCGTGTGCTGATATTTTTATTTTATATTTTTTCGCAATTTTCGGTAAACATTTGAAACTGTACTTTTGAAATTGTAGAAGAGTAAAAGTTTAGTTTCGCTGTCTGAAAGAGCCGTACTACTTTTTGAAATTTCATCACATCCTGTCTGTCTCATTGAATCTATGAAGCAAGTATAGTTGGTGCAAAGTCCGATTGCCCTGGGGTGGAGGAGGGGGGGGGGGGGGTGAATGGAATAACAAGATTCCCGATGTGAAGAAATAGCGCACTAGTTGCGTTGCTATTTCTTCACATCGACATTCATCAAAAGCTGCTGAAAATGATGAACAAAAATCTAAACGAAAGATTGGTCTTTGCGGTAGGTGAGGGGAAATGCTGACGGCAATCGGCGCTCGGCGCTACCAACAAAAACTGTAAGGTTTAACTTCACCGCGCAATTTTGACACTACAACTGCTAGGAATAGGAACACAAGTAAGTCGAGAAAAAGTGTTCCGGGCAAATCCGGTAACTGACGGAACCGAACGACGGCTACCTTTTATTGTGTCCTGCCACTGTCAGCAGAGTGGTTATCGCCAATCGTGAACGTGCGTCGTTTTCCTTTCAATTCTTGCTCTAAGGGGGATAAGCAGGCTGCTAGATTTCTGGTGCACAGAATATCTAATAATAAATCAATACTTACATAAAACCGGCAGTATATTTACAATGTGCAGTTGATATTTTTATAGGACAGAACGTCGATATTTTTTTCGTCGATATATAATAAGTTCTCCAATATTTCGAGAGCAGATAATGATTTTTTAAATATCGATATACCGGTTGTATGATAGTTTTAAAAATATCATCAGTTCTATTGTACAGCTGCGCAGCTATGGCTGACAACAGTGGGACGCGGAAACCCCAGTTGTAACCTGTCTCTGGAGAAGTAGAGAAGTACGAGTCGCTTGCCATCAAGGATGAATAAAATTTGGACGGCAACTGCTTCAAGTATTTGAAGGGATATGAAGTGCTCTAGGTGAATGGAATAACGAAATTAATGCAACCTGCTACTGAAGAACGCAAGACAAAGTACTACGTTTGTCACTAAGAACTGTACGTTATTCTGCATGACGCTCATTGCACGACTGGCCACGGAGGATGCGACCGAATTATAAAATGCTTAAAGTCGAAGTACCAAAAGATAACATACATATATTTCCAGATTTATCCTAGCTTCTGTGAGCCGCGTTTACAGAACAAAAAGGTCAGAAGAAAGGAATAACAATGAAGCCCATACTGTTCAAAGAGATAAATTCCAGATGACAATTTGATCTCATCGACTTCTAATCGTAACGAGATGGAGAGTATAAATTCGTAATGGTTTATCGGGACCATCTCACTAAATTCGTTTTCCTGAGGCCATTGAAGTTCAAAGCAGCTGATGCGGTGTGCGATAAAATTATCAACATTTTTACCTTGTCAGGCGCCCTCTCGGTGTCGCAATCAGACAATGGTCCAGAATTCGTTAGCAAAATAATGAGCAGCTTAGCTGAACTATGACTGAGTTTTAAGACTATGCAAGGTAAAACCAGATACTGTTAGAGTCAAAGCAGCGTAGAGCGAGCAAATCAAGACAAAAAACACGCCCACTACACGGCTGCACGAGCACAACAACGCGGAATGGAACCGTGCCCTAAGGTTTGTGCAGTTAACGGAGGGCAGTGCAGTACATTTGGGAATTAAAAGGTCTCCGTACGGAGCTATGTTTGGGTGTCCTCCTAAACATAGATTGTCTTCGTCAGGCTTACCTCCTGAAGCATTGGCGAACGTTCATCCTAACAATGACCTTCAAAATATAATTAATCAAGTGAGTGTTACTAATGAGAAAAGAACTGAAACGTTGGAGGAAGATGGTCATAACATATCTCCTGCGCAAGAGGATAATCACACTAATGCCGCGCGGAGTGGCCGTGCGGTTTGAGGCGCCTTGTCACGGACTGCGCGGCCCCTCCCGCCGGTGGTTCGAGTCCTCCCTCGGGCACGGGTGTGTGTGTTGTTCTTAGCGTAAGTTAGTTTAAGTAGTGTGTAAGTCTAGGGACCGATGACCTTAGCAGTTTGGTCCTTTAGGAACTGACACACATTCGAACATTTTTTAACATACTAGTAGGAACAGATGTTGAGAACAAAAAGAAAGAATCTGTCCCAGACAACAGTGAATACTGCCTAACTGATTTAGAAGACTTATGGCGTGCTATTAAAAACCACAGAACAGAGGTGTACAAGTGCTGAAAGGAACAAGCACAAAGAATGCAGCAGTGCTCAGACTGTCGTTCGCCACCAGTGGAAGAGGGATGTACTGTGAGAATCCCAGTTGTCGACTTCGGTCGTGGAAGAGGAGATGCAAGTCGATCTTGAGTGTCGCAATCGAGACAACGGCTGATGGGTTCTGCCGAATCGTGACGACAGATGTTGTAAGCCAGCTTTACGCGAGGGGCGACGGACGATGCTATCTGCTGCTGCGACTACGACTGCGACAAGACTGTGTTTCAGATCCCACTTCATTACTCGCTGTCTAAGAATAATCTCACAGGAGGAAGTTCCAGCAGACAAAACTGTTGCCCTGAGGACACCTAGGACGCCTCAGTCGATGGGAAGCCGCCAGGGATTCTTCAAATGCAGTTGCCAAGACAAATGTCAGACTCTGAGATGTTTTTACAAAGAGGAAAATCTGTTGTCCAACTATAAGTGCCATAGTGCACGTCCTTGCTTAAATAAATGAATTTTGCATGATATGACTATGTTTTTAAACTGCAGCATTTGAAATACTACTATGTTTTGTTATTACAACCACGGTTCATATTCCTTAGCTGACTAGCGATAGTGTACTAACCATAGTGAATGTATGTTCTTTGGAAAAACTGGAATTAATAATCCACTTTCAGCAAAGGGGTCACCAAAGATGCACCATCGCCATTGGTGGTACACTTTCCATGAAACTTCCACTTCGACTGTAACACATGTAAATAATCTGACGAATAGGGTGAGTAGCTATCTGCGACTGTTTGCTGATGCCGCTGTAGTATGCTGGAAGTATCGTCGTAGAGTGACTATACAAGGATGCAGGATGACTTACAATATCTATTTTGTGTCATGAATAGCAGCTTGCCCTAAATGTATAAAATTGTAACTTAATGTGGGTGACCAGGAGAGACAGTCCCATAATATTCGACAGCAGTATTGGTAGCTTGAAGCTTGACATAGTAATTTCGATTAAATGGTCGAGCATAAGGTTGCAAAGCGATATGAAATGGAACGAGCACTTAGGGGCAATAGTAGCGAAACCGAATGGTTGAGCGGTTTGTTGGGAGAATTTTAGCAAATTATAGCTCATCTACACACCACGGATAGAACAGTAATGCGACTTATTCTTGAGTACTGCTCGAGTGTTTGAGATCATCATCAGGTTGGATTAAGGGAGGACGTCACAGCCATTTATAGGCGTGCGTCTATATCTGTTACCGTTAAGTTCGATCAACATGTGGTTATTACGGAGATGCTTCGTTAATTCAAATGGGAATCCCTGGAGGGAAGACTTGTTTTCGCGAAACAGTACTGAGAAAATTTAGACAAACGGAATTTGTAGCTGACAGCAGAACAATTCTACTGCCGCCAACGAATATTTCGGGTAAGAAACACGGAGACGAGAAAATTATGGCTCATGCCGAGGCGATTTGACTATCGTCTTTGTCCCGCTAGTCGTAGTTTTGTAGCCGTTGCTCCACAAGACAGAAGTGATTTGTGGTGGAAGCACTAAAAACTCAGTTCGCGATGGATGAAAAGGGATTTGAACAACGGATCTCTATAATTCACAGCCAGTGTATGGCAATGCCGCCAAGTTGTTCTGTTGGTCAATATGCCTAGACGTGTGACACGTGAGTACAAGCCAGCTTGCGTTGTGTGACACAGCTTGTTTCCGGTGTCGCTACTATTCCCTGCCTTCGCTCTTCCATTCGCGATTGTTGATTGGGAAGAACGACTGTCTGTAATTCTCGGTATGCGTTCTTACTTCATCTCAATGTCCCACAGTCAGCAATCTTTTTGCGAATTGCGTGTGGGAGTTACCTGACTTTTTTTTGCAACGCCCAGTCACATAATTTTTATACTAAACCCGTGTGTAAAGCACCGCACCTCTTTTGTAGGATTTTGCCATTGGAGATTGATTGGAATCACCATAGCACTATCGCACTTACTAAGCGATGCCATATCGAAACGTGAAGCTCTTCTTTTGATTTCTCTCTGTCCTATATTAATGCTATCTAGTAAGTATTTCAGATAGTTTTGTAACTTCATTTCAGGTAGTTTTGGAAATGCAGATAGTTTATCATGGAAAAAGTACCTTTGGCATGCTGGAGATCCGTAAACACACATGTTTCTCATAAACAAATGCAGTACTTACAGTACAAATGGCTTGCCTTTGACTGCTCTCTTTCACAGACACCTAAATTACGGCGCACTGTAGCCTTCATAACCCGACTCCGAATGTGCTCTAGACAACGTTATTCATTCTGAGTGTCTTAGGGAATCTACCAAGAGCAAAGATCGATTGTAGCAGCCTCGAAAGAAACCCAAGTAGCCTTCTCTGTGCAACTGGAAAAAGAGCGTGGGAAAAAGAAACAGATATCTGCCGCATGTACGACTAGAACAATATGAACACGAAGAGGACACTGCCTGAGGTTTTCCGAGGACGTCGTGCTGACTGCCTGCCTGCCGCAAGGACTTTTCACAGGACGTAGCGCAGCTGCTGCTTGCGGGCCTCGGCGGGTTTGGTTGCAGGACGAGTCCTGGGGTAGCACAACAGTAGGCAAGGAAACTACAAACCACCAAAATGCGAATAAAATGAAGGAGATTATCAAATCTGATGATTAGCTCTCCCTGCATTCCAATTCCCGTTTGCCACAGACGAATGGAACCTACAGGGAAGATCGCAAGTGAAAAAGTGTATAGTACAGGCATTATATTTAGCTATGTAATGAAACATGGGAAGGGTGGTGGTAGTTTAGCAGCAGCAGTATCAGTATACGAGGGTTGGAACTTTAATAGTAGCAACTATTTATTTACAGCTCGCAAAACAATTCATACGTGTTTCAAAGTTTGACTGACCTTCAGAGTAGTCACCGGCATTGTGTACAACCCGCTGCCAGCGATGTCGAAGTCGTAGGATACTCTTAGCAGTGCCAGTTGTGCTGACAGTTCGAGCGGCGCGGTCTATTGTCCGACGAATTTGTAGCAGTTCTGAAGCGAATGCCGTGAAGTGTCTCCTTCAGTTTAGAAATCGAGTTGAACTCAGGAGGGCTTAAGTCAGGGAAATGCAGTAGGTGGTACAGCACTTAGCAAACCCATCAGTCTAACAAATCAGTAACAGCTTACACTGTACGTGCTTGAGCATTGTCCTGCAAAATGATGGCCAGGTCCTCCAGAAGATGTCACCACTTCTGTCTCTAAGGTGGTCGTGGGTTGTGTTCAAAAAATGAACAGCATAGAGACAGAAGTGATGGTACTTTCAGCAGGACCTGACCATCATTCTGCAGGACAATGTTCAAGCACGTACAAAAAAAAAATGGTTGAAATGGCTCTGAGCACTATGGGACTTAACATATGAGGTTGTCAGTCCCCTAGAACTTAGAATTACTTAAACCTAACGAACCTAAGGACATCACACACATCCATGCCCGAGGCAGGATTCGAACCTGCGACCCTAGCAGTCGCGCGGTTCCGGACTGCGCGCCTAGAACCGCTAGACCACCGCGGCCGGCACAAGCACGCACAGTGCAAGCTGTTACTTCTTTGTTTGACTGATGGCTTTGCTAAGTGGTGTACCACCTACTGCATTCCCCTGACTTGAGCCCTCTTGAGTTCAACTCTATTTCTAAACCGAAGGAGACACTTCACGGCATTCGCTTCAGAACTGCTACAAATTCGTCGGACAATAGACCGCGCCGCTCGAACTGTCAGCACAACTGGCACTGCTAAGAGTAGCCTAAGACTTCGACATCGCTGGCAGCGGGTTATACACAATGCTGGTGACTTCTTTGAAGGTCATTCAAACTTTGAAACACGTATCTATTTTGTACGAGCTGTAAATAAGTAGTTGCCACTATTAAAGTTCCAACCCTCGTATTTTTCTATCACGCTTGGCTTTCTTTTTAATTATATTAATTCCATATCAACTGCCTAACACTGACATTGAGACTGATCCAAGCTCTCAGTAACTAGAAGCTTGCTTACTGTGGAAACAAGTTCAGGATAATCAGAGATACTACTCCCACATCGTGCCTACTATACTGGGTAGACTACACGTCAGCAGCTTGAAAATAATTTATTTGCCTCTGATGTACAGGCCGCCATACAAAGCCAGTCGATAAAGCAGGTCGGTACTACTCCAACATGTGTATAGTACAGGTAGCCTATATGCTGGGGCTGGAAAAAATAATATTTTGCCCATATCTCCGCTCCTATTGGAGCTGAAGAAACTAAACTCCGCCTGTACAGGCCACGAAGCCCCAACAGTACCCACCGGCGGCCGTGTCATCCTCAGATCACAGACGTCACTGGATGTGGTTATGGAGGATCACGTGGTCAGCACACCGCTCTCTCGACCGAGACCAGAACAGCTACGTCTCAGTCAAGTAACTCCTCAGTTTGTTTCACGGGAGCTGAGTGCACCCCGATTGCCAACACCATACCCACATCCTGCCATCGGATCGCCACATTGTGTACCGTGATCTGTCACTCCACACAACGTTCTACCACTGTTCAGTCGTCCAGTGTTTACGCTCCTTACACCAAGCGAGGCGTCGTTTGGCATTTACCGGCGTGATGTTTGGCTTCTGAGCAGCCGCTCGACCATGAAATCCAAGTTTTATCCCCTCCTGCCAAACTGTCATAGTACCTTCAGTGGATCCTGATGCAGTTTGGAATTCCTGTGTGATGGTCTGGATAGATGTCCGCCTATTATACATTACGACCCTCTTCAACTGTCGGCGGTCTCTGTCAGTTAACAGACGAGACCGGCCTGTACACTTTTGTGCTGTACGTGTCCCTTCACGTTTGCATTTCACTGTCACATCGGAAACAGTGAACCTACGGATGTTTAGGAGTGCGGAAATCTCGCGTACAGACGTATGACACAAGTGACACCCAATCACCTGGCCACGCTCCAAGTCCGTGAGTTGCGCGGAGCTCCCCATTCTGCTCTCTCACGATGTCTAATGACTGCTGAGGTCGCTGATATGGAGTACCTGGCAGTAGCTGGCAGCACAATGCACCTAATATGTAAAACGTATGTTTTTGGTTCAAATGGCTCTGAGCACTATGGGACTTGACTTCTGAGGTCATCAGACCCCTAGAACTTAGAACTACTTAAGCCTAACTAACCTAAGGACATCACACACATCCAAGCCCGAGGAAGGATTCGAACCTGCGACCGTAGCGGTCGGGCGGTTCCAGACTGTAGCGCCTACAACCGCTCGGCCACCCCGGCCGGCTATGTTTTTGGGGTGTCCGGATACGTTTGATAACATTGTGTATGTCAGCGTTATGTAGTAGAGTATATCCATCCCAGATTGAGCCACGAACGATGGTGGTCGAGTTTGGGTTTCTTCTACGCACCTACGCCAGACATTCTCAGACAGGCAATGAGCGTTCGGTGGTGTTCTGAACTCTTTCCTCTGAATGTAGTAGTCAGTGTCAGCGTTAAACATGGTCGTAGCGAGTTACTTAGTGAATTTTTATTCCATTTGTTACGAGTTCTCATCCCTGACGGTGGAAGTAAGCGACAGATTCTAAGTAAGGAAGCGAGAGACATAATTTATGGGATGCACTCTCTCCTTAAGTGAAAAGCACTCATATCCGGGTACCGCGTCTGTCGCTTAGGACCGGCAACAACGCAGTCCCCGTTCATGCCTCGTGTAATGGTCGCCTGGTCGTAGATATTGCTAATTGCTATAATCGCACTATTTCACTCCCATTTACGGAGCTTGTTAGCACTTGATGATAGGTTGGCGCCATTAAAATGCATTGTGTTGTGGTAATCGCTGCTACTTGCTGGATCGCTGCTGTCTCTCGATGCTGATGCTGGCTCTACATCTGGTTGTCTAGAGTTAAAAACATGAGGTCCCGTCTTTTTTACGTGCTTTTGATGATAAAGAACGAGCGAAACCAACAAATATGTAAACTTTAAATATTTATTACTCTGGTGGCCATCTTAATTCCACTGTCCACCAAAGACCATGACTCAACACAAAGTAGAACTTCCGTTACATGTTCTTTGCATTTTTTATCCACCTCAAACAATAACACACAAACACACTTTACCTAAGTGACATTCCGACTGCCTTTTTTAGAAGTTTGTCAATTGACTTCTCTAATTTGCATAAATAAGTAAATAACATGAATTATTAAGAATTACATTGGTTTTCGTCTAAAATAGGATTGATTTCGTGAATACTGAGTGAAAACGCTCCTAGTGAACAAATAGGTTTCACTGGGTGATTTTTATTTAAGGAGATCCAAAATACCTAAGTTGGCCACTATTTTTCGTACTTCATATTAATTATTTAAGATGAACTTAGTGTTTTTACATGATGACATTTGCTGTATCAGTGATCAAGTGATATTAACTTTTGTGTGGGTCAGTTGTTCAGAATAATTTAATGGGTTGACTGTTTGTGGATACATGTTATGCAATCATTGTTAACATACACAATAACTTTTCTATAATCATAAATACTCGTTAAACTGGTTGAATTGGGAGGGTATCGCATACTTCGGTACAGTAAAGCCTTTAATATGTTCCGTTACACTCGACATACGCGAACCGCCATCTTTCATTAATCGGACTTTAAAACAACTATGTCAAAGAATTCGCATTTAGCGAATTAATTTCGAACTAAGAGTATTTGCTTTTATTCTTTTAGTTGCATTCTTTCTCAATCAAAGTGGCAATCCCGCCTTCAGCTTCGTTTCTCAGAGTGGTTAGTCTTCCGTCGATAAATTCTAATCTGAAATAGCCAAACGAAACCAGACTACACTACCACGCTTTATAATTGGACAAATGAGTCGTAAGCAGGCAGCCACACGTTCATCGTATGTGGTTCGTCGGCTTGTTTCGACATTACGACGAGCAGTGGTGCTTGCCATCTGCAATCACCTCACACACATACGATCCCAGTCAGATCGCGCGACTTGGATTGTTGCGATCCGTCGCTCGTGTGCGGGACCCTTTATGGTTTTGGTGTTTCCATTAGTTTTTGAAACCACCGTCTAGTGACGTTTCATTGAGAGAAACAATGAAATGAAATGATCGTATGGCATTGTTGGCCGGGAGGCCCCATGCGGGGAAGTTCGGCCGCCGTATTGCAAGTTCTTTTTAGTCGACGCCACTTCGGTGACCTGCGAGTCAATGATGATGAAGAACACACAACACCCAGTCATCACGAGGCAGAGAAAATCCCTGAGCCCGCCGGAAATCGACCCCGGGACGCCATGCGCGGGAAGCGAGAACGCTACCGCAAGGCCACGAGCTGCGGACAGAGAAACAATAATTGAACACAACTGTAAGTTTGCGAGTATTATACTTGATAAGGTAAAATAGTATATAAAGTTCCATTAACTGCACTATAATTACGTGATAATCAAGCTTTCCTCTTTTATCAGTCTTGATTTTCAACTTTTTTCATCCAACGCTTCACGTAGTCAACGACAGAAATTTGTGAATGTGTCTTCTATCGCATCAACAAAATATTCTGTTAATGTAGTTTAAGAATTAATACGACCACAGTGCCTCTTTCTTCGTCAATAAAACTATTCATAATTTTTATATGAACGTTTAAATAAGGGAACTTCGAAGATTACTTTTTCTATTTGACTGACATATTTTTGATTGTATGCAGGTTTTAATAACCGACGCAAAATGTTGAACTGAAAATATATTCTGTTTCCTGGCAAAAGCTTACGAAAGCTGCAGTGTGTGTGTAGTCTTTGTAAATGAAATCTGTTATGAATATAATTTTCACGAAAAGATGTTTAAGAGCAACAGTTGGCAGCGTAAACGAATCACTACCAACGATTGACATTAGCGAAGCATAGTGATTCAGTTGTTAAGAGTAAGTAATATCGCTGAAGTTTGTGCCAAAATTGCTCAAAATCTTTTAAGTAACCTTGATTAGAGAACCGATACAGGCTCACTAATCTTGAATACTGCAAACTATAAGAACTTCATACACATACTGAAACTACAGACTGGAGTAAAGGTACGTGTTAGCGGTTACCAATATATTCGCATTTGTGACTTTCGCAATACGATTCTCCTTGCAACACAATAAGACCCACGTTTGAAGCAAATACACTATAATTTGAGATATTTGGAAAATATGTTGTGCTTAACAGGTGGACATCATATGAAGGCTGAGTATGTGTGAATGGAAGTAAATATATCACACTTGCAACGAGACCAACGGCGGTGGTGGCCACTGTTACACCCTGTTCTTCGTTTTCCGTCTCTTCGCCGGCTGTTGATATGAAGGTAAGTCATTTGGATATTATGAAGTTTGTACGAATCGTAATGAGGGTCAACAGAAACATCCGATCTCACGCGTCGGCTTTGACCCGTGACGTAAGGGTGTTGTGGTGTGTGACGTCATTTCAATCTTTATGGTCTATATGTTTTGTCGCTACTCGTTATGTCTAATGAATCAATATTGTTTTTTTTTTCTTTTTTTTATTTGTTTCTTTTTTTTATCTTTTGATTGACCTACACATTGATCTGTAGCGTAGCCCTGAATACGAGGTTAGGTTGGGAGGTTTTTTTTGGCGGGGGGGGGGGGTCAGGGGGGGGGGCGCAGCCCCCCCCCCCTGCCTGGCCTTGAGTACCACTTGTTTATTATTATCTTTGTTTGCTATCAATGTTAGCAGATTGTTCTTGTGAAACATTTGTGTGTGTTCTTTTTCTATGTGTTAGTCTTTGTGATACTTATGCAACGTTTCTATATCCGCCATATTGGAATTGTCGTTTCCGCTATATTTGTGACGTCATGGGTCAAAGCCGACGGGTTAGATCGGACGCTTCCGTATTTCCCGTAATGACTAGTAAAGATAGATAATGTCGTGAAACAGAGCACAAACGATTGTTAACCAGTGAAAACGTTTTACACGAATCTAAGAGGACCAAAATATTTATCCGTATTAAAAATATCGTTTCACACGATGTGTGTGAAAAATAATACTGTTTCCGATGTCGTCAAATTTTATTACTTCTAAGTTCTTCGATTTCCTGCTAAAACTCCATCGTGAATCTGTATACAGTATATCACAGTTTTTTTTTTTTTTTTTTGATAGAATGAAACAAATTGTTGTTGCAGTGTGTTTCCCAGTGTCAAATTTTCTACAGAATGTACGATACTGCCCGTTGTATTATTCATTTTGACATTCGAATGCGCTTCTAAATAAGTGCACGTACTTTTCATGATGCTCCGCATTTTTGATGCAGTGTGGACAAGACATGCGACATTGATTTCATTGTCATTTTTTTAGCTGTATCCGGTACGGTGACTTGAGACCGTAAACCGTATAATTTCTCAAACATTTCGTTAAATGTGGCTAAGTTCACATAAGGTTGATTCTTGAGCCAAAGAATCTGGTACTTTGGAGATGTCTGTAAGGTGAAAATAATTTTCATTTGTCTTTGGCTTTACCATATTCTGAGTAGAACGTAACGCATCTAATAAACTGGTGGAAAAATCTTCTTTTCCTAACATTATGAGTAAATATTTTCGGAACAATCGCTTTCCATATTGAAATTTCAAGTTCTGTATAACGCGTTCATAACGCTGAAGTGAATCACTTCCAGCTTTCGGAGGGAAAAATATATGCTATATCGCCTTAAATTGGATATCGTGATGGTCCAATCAATTACTAGTAATTCTGGGTACTTTACACTTTTTTCGCACGAAAAATCGCTTATGCAAACTGGAAATCCAATCGATGAAAATAATGGTTACTATCCACGTTCCGTCTTCTTTTTTCCCTTGCCTTGCATCTATGCATCTATCGAGTAAACCGTCAGTTCTGACGAAACACGAAAATTAAACAATAGAAACAAGCTCCTCACTGGTTGAAGCTGATGTGCCCACTAGCGAGTTCTATATACCGCGGGAATTCTGATAACACTTCGTGTAAATACTACAAAATATAGAAAAATACGAAGATAGCAACAAACTGAATACTACGCCAACACCACAAGAAATTTCCAAAACGTAAATGACGTAATAAATAAAATATGTAGCTAAATTGAATCAGTCCTCGCATTTAACCGTTATTATGAAAAATATTTTAACTACAACAGTGTAGTAGGTCCGGCGAAACGAGATCCATGACAGCTGACAGACGTGTTGTTATGTGTTGTTAAGCTTTCTGGTAGGTTGTAGTCATCGTTCTTTACGCATGAGACCAGTGAACTCCGTACGAATAACAAACCGTTTACTAATAACACCAAAGGTTAATTTAGCATCGTTAAGCACTTTGTTCCATTACTCATATACTCTTACTCAATGTGTTATCTCAAAACGGTAAACAGTTTACGTAACATGTTGTTTACTTCACAGTTGGGGTGCGATATACAACAAACCAATCCAGTGGCGAGTTGCAAGGATTAACCGTTGGATGCATGAGTGGCTCGACTAGCAAAAATACGGGAGAGGGCTATCTAAGACTCTACCTTAAAACACGTACTAAATGTTAGTATTAAAGGAAGTACTATAAAGTTCTGAAGGAGTTGGTGGCACAAAGTGAATAAAAACGTATTTATTATGATATTATGACTTTTAATATAATATGAAATACAGAATAGTGAACTATATTATAATTTTTCAGAATTGTCTAACTACCTTCAGTTTTACTGACCCGCATCAGAATATTTTCTCTTTAAAAGTAATACTTTTCACGAATAATTTCACTATGCTCTTTGCATATATTTTTTGTGCTTTTGCGGAATGACTGACCGCTTCTCTGTCTTATAGATGGGAGCACATGAAGGATTTTCCTTTCGGTGAGCTTCCAGTTTCCACAACCTTCGCCCATTGGCTACGTGCCGCGGCTTGTAGAACTTAGTTTTGGAGGCGTGGCTCGTTGATTCTTCTCTCCATACTGGAAAAGTTCTGTTTTTATCATGTCGTTGAGATGTTACTATGAAAATAAGCATATTTGCCCGTAAGACAAAATACCATCTCGTTGACTGTCACTTTCAAGTATACGTACTTGTCTTCTGGTCAAGAGAATCACTTCCCACTATACATTCATTATAAAATAATGTTGTTTGGTTGTGTTTTGCAGAGACTTGGTGGCATAACAATTTTTCTGTTCGGCCACACAACGTAAAACCGTCAAATTGTCTTCCAGACGAAAATGTTGATTATAATATTTCTCACGTCATGTAAATCTTCATTTAGAGTGGATTTTTCTTTCCCTTTAGTTACACCACCTCTTCCTGGACAAGGTGGACCTTTGATGATACTCCGTAGTTGGCTTCTGCCCACAGGAGACAGTGATTTACTCCACTGAGTTCCACCATGACCGATGGCGAAATCGGCGATTTTCTAGTTTGTATATCTAATTCTCCACTGCTTGTTTCACCTGGGACGCTAGCAGACGTGGGTTCATTTTTCTGATGACCATCAGCGTCTGAATCTCTGCTGTCTTCTTCATCAGAGAGATTTTGGTCTTCAAGCTATTCAGTAATTAACGATTTAGTGTTTTGATCACTTGTGCTTCAGATTTTCTTCTGTCCTTATGAGCAGTATAGCATATAATTGCGTTCTAAGTAAGGAATAGTAGAATCTTAAATGCGTGTATTATGATAAAAATCTTACTCTCATCTGAAAGCGTTTTGATACTGAGAAATACACTTATCTTCAATTGAGCACTGGAATGTACCTTTTACCGTCATTATGTGGCATTCTGCATATTAATTCAACTGCGAGCAGTACTAGAAGTCAGTTTACGAAAGCACAAGTAATGTAAGTCAGTTTACGGAACACAAGTAATAGTAACCAGTGCACGAAACAAATACGAACGTTTAAATCACATTCCGCAGCGCTAAAAATAGCAGTGTAGTGAAAACGTATTCATTGTACGTTTCAGTCCGTATGTCAGTTCATCGGATAGTTCTTGCCGAAAACCGTCCACTTTAAAAAGGATGGTCTCACAGTCTGTACTTTATGTAATAATGCAAGAAAGATTTCTGTATAACTATTAACGCATAAACATGTGTAATTGCCCACTCATCGTTCCGTACTTCTCACCTATATAAATGACCGCTCTCTTCGTGGTTACGCTTCACGCACAAAGCTTGGCTTAAGTCAACTGGTTCCCACACTACTATCCGGACTGCTTTGCTACCGCTTTGCTTACAGATCTATCGCTTTCTTGCAAATCTCGTTTCTCTCGCAAAAACCAGATAAATTCAGTCCTTTAAATATTTCACTCGAATATACAATTTTATGCAAATAGAAATATTTTACTCAGAAGTAACATGTTACTAAATCTGTAAGGACACCACAGTACAAAACGAAAAATAATAATTCCCTAGATGGCAGTTGAATAACGTGTATAGAAAGAACATAAAATCTGACGTACAATTCCATAGATGGCCTTTACAGGACTTAAACAGTAAGAAACACAAAAACTGACGTGCACAACTGCAGTTCTAAGTTCGACGTGAAAGGAAACGGAAAAAAGCAAAAAGAAATTTATATTCTGCTATGGTAGTGTCTTCACATATTGTTCTTACATTTTAAAACGTTGCGGTTTTAAATGTTGTCAATGGCAAATAATTCAGATCCTAACAATATTGTAATTCTTTCCTTAGTCATTTCGTTCTCAACGCAGTTTATACCTACGAGGAACTAAATCTTTTTGTGTTAAACTATTTTTGTTTCCTATTATAAGGAAAAATGAGTAAGGAATTACATAATATTTACCGGGTACACAATATCACTTCGTGTTATCCCTTTTTTTCTTACAAAGTATTTTCGTGTCGTATCTTTTCAATGTATAAGAAAAATGGGAGCCTATACGTAATAAAACATGGTTCCTGTAACCTTAACTGTACCTAGCAAACAAGTAAGGGTTTAATAACCCAAATGTCTTTCGTTCGTAACGCTGGAGTATATGACAGCTCACCTGCTTCCAATACGGATTTGGGACTGGTGTACATAGATAATCTGAGATAAAGCAGGCGGGAGAGAAAATATTGGTTTTAGATAAGTTCCGACTTGATCAAACACAAATTTTTTCGTTCTTTACCTTGCCACGTTTCGCTGAAGCTATAATATCATCAGTGAGGGTTTTTTTTTTATTTCCTGTCTGTTAAATAACAGGACAATTGATCTTTACTCTCTGTACCGACACAGTTTCAGTTTTTTAACAGAAGTAATCTCAGTTTTGAAAAAAGATAAAATTTTATTACATATACCTTGTTAACACATGTCGTGACTATTGTGGCTTACTGTATTTTGAATTATACCCGTTTTTCTTTCACACTTTGTCCCATGCAACCACAGAGAACTTAGTGTTGATGTTACTTCTATCGGAAGTTTACGACAGCTAGTGATAGACTATTGTGGTTAATACTATTTTATCCTATATGAAAGACTGTGTGTGTGTGTGTGTGTGTGTGTGTGTGTGTGTGTGTTCTTTGAGAATGGATAATAGAGTTCCCTGTTGCTGCATTTGAGAATTTTTACGTCGGTGTTGATGTCTGTGGTCCAAATCAATAATGTGTTCTGCGAATGTAAATAACTTTCCACATTAAGTTCTCTGTGGTTGCAGATGACAAACCGTAAAAGAAAGGTAGCTTTAACGCAAAATACAATAAGCCACAATAACTACAACATGTGTTAACAAGGTAATACACAAAAAAATAGTGTGCTTTCAAATTTGGAATACTTTTCTTATAAACTGAAATTCTGTTATACAATAGTAAAGAGCAATTTCCTGTTATCTAACAGACAGGGAATAAAAAAAATTCATTGACGGTAGTGTAAGTTCAGCGAAGCAGATCTGCGTAAAAAGAGGAGAAAATTGTTTTTGCTCAAAGCGGAACCTATCCAAAACGAAAAGTATTTGTAAGCAAACACGAACATACGGGTGATCTTCAACCTCAAGAATAAAGTTTTCCCTCTATAGAGGAATGTGCGCTGATATAAAACTTCCTGTGAGATTAAAACTGGGTGCCAGACCGGGACTCGAACCGGGGACCTTTGCTTAAGAGATGCAGGTACTAGGTTCGAGTTCCCATCCGACATACAATTTTATTCTGATAGACAGTTTTATTGGATTTATGTGAGATAATAAACGAATATTTAACTAGTGAACAAAGCACAAAC
This sequence comes from Schistocerca cancellata, assembly GCF_023864275.1. Classification (NCBI taxonomy): domain Eukaryota; kingdom Metazoa; phylum Arthropoda; class Insecta; order Orthoptera; family Acrididae; genus Schistocerca; species Schistocerca cancellata. The sequence continues at coordinate 1,146,983,036 of NC_064627.1, forward strand.
ATACTTAAGTGAGTGATATATTGACTGTTCACCTGCAGAAAATGGTTCGAATGGCTCTAAACACTATGGGACTTAACATCTGAGGTCATCCGTCCCCTAGACTTAGAACTACTTAAACCTAACTAACCTAAGGACATCACACACATCCATGCCCTCCGGCCGGCGTGGTCGAGAGGTTCTAGGCGCTACAGTCTGGAACCGCGCGACCGCTACAGTCGCAGGTTCGAATCCTGCCTCAGGCATGGATGTGTGTGACGTCCTTAGGTTAGTTAGGTTTATGTAGTTCTAGAAAACGATGACCTCAGACGTTAAGTCCCATAGTGCTCAGAGCCATTTGAACCATTTGAGCCATCCATCACGTGACACTTGAGTGATTCGACCACAAATGAGATCTCACTGATAACTTCTCGTACCCGGCAGAATTGCGTGACAACGGAAACAATTTATGAGACAGGAACTGTTTCGCAAAATATTAGCGAGAGTCTTCCTCAAAGTTTCGAGTTCACTCGTTTTCCGGTATGATAGTTCCCTCTTTTTCCCGTATGATATAATTTTGACGGAAAGCAGTCGCAGCTCGGTTTTAGGCTGTGGTTGAACACCTAATTTGTGAATATTTCGTCCATTAACGGCGGCACCATGATGGTTGCGACTGTTGACAATTATAAGTAAAATAATTTACTGGGTCAGCTTGCTTATTTTACACTATGTATTTCCGTGGTTCACACCATTATCGTATGGTGGAGAACTGTGTTGTATTCCTGATGCTAGTGTGAAGTACAGACGCCTAATCACAGCATCAGACCAAGAGCAACGCAGATTATTTTTCATCTTTTACTGGTGATAAATGTGATTTTTTTAGATAAGACACTGTTAATGTAAAAAAAAACATGAATTTGTAAGAGTGAAGTGTACTTACAAGGGAAGTAGAGTCGAAAAGATGGTGCATACTGCCAAATATTGCATGTGCTCTTCAATGTACATTATGTTTACCCACTGATTTCATGTTGTTGTTGTTGTGGTCTTCAGTCCAGAGACTGGTTTGATGCAGCTCTCCATGCTACTCTATCCTGTGCAAGCTTCTTCATCTCCCAGTACCTACTGCAACCTACATCCTTCTGAATCTGTTCAGTGTATTCATCTCTTGGTCTTGTAACCTCCCCTTCACTTATCGACCTTAATGACAGTGAAAAATTAAACCGCGTGTACCTAATGAAAATTTGGGAAAAGCAATCGTCACCGAAGTTAATTTGTCGGTAAAGAGGGAGGAAAGGGTTACGTCTAAATGAAAGGAAAAATGCAAATGAAATTGGTGGATATTAATTTTGAGAAAAGAGTAAAATTAATAAAGAAAGTAAATGTGCGGTCGTTACGTTAACAATTAATTGGCGATAATTAGATATTTCAGATTTGGGGAAAATTATGGTCGCCAGTCCTATGGACAGTTACTATAATAACTGAAAATGAAATTTAATGCACATATAATTAGCACTAAAAGCGTGGCAACTAAAGGTTGCCACGTGTTGATTGAAAACTGAATGTTTGTCAGAAGTAATAAATTTCGCTACACTCTGACTTAATTTAGCAAAAGAATTAATAAAACCGGAAAATTGGAAGTTAATTTAATGACTGAAATTAATGGTGAACTTTGTTTCTGAAGCACTACGAAATTCAGTAAAATAAGGTTAGTCTTGGGCTACCTCAACAATCATTTCAAAAGCTACTTGAATCTACGCAATTTAGAAATAAGAGATTTAACTTTGAACTTGAATTAAATGATTCTGAACAATAAACAATAGTAAAATTTAGTACATACCAAGCTGAGCTGCAGTCACAGGTAAGCTAAAATATGGTAACAAAACTCGCACTCTTAATTTGTGCTTGAGTAATCTAAATATTGTAGCCAGCTATGAATACCTTAACTGAACATTGAAATTAAAGCAGTGAAATCGAATGATGCTGGCGTTTGAATTTCAACGACACTCGGGTTCATTCCGGAAAAGGAAGGGACCCGGCTTGGTAATGCAATTGGGACAATGAGCAACAATCGTTCATGCTAAGTTGCTGTAATTTTGTGATGCAACAATTTTAAAAGTTTGAAAAGCTAAGGTCTGCCATACAGTTCTAAAACTTTACGTGCTTCCAGTCTTCCTTGTTGGTTGATTGAAGGTTTGAAGTCGTCGGTCGAGGAGGTGGCGACAGTCACTCATTGTCGGCCGTCGCTGTTGCAGAAGCTGGATGTTGGCGCGCCTTCTTCTCTACTTGCCACCAGGCGAAACGGGTTCTTGATGTGTGCCTGCTAATGTTTCCCGTCCGCGACACCGTGCCAGAAACTATCATAGCAAGTCGAGCGCAATTACATGCTGCCAAACCCCGAAAGCGCGGCAACTCGCGGGAGCGTCACACAACACACCTGCTCCATACATGGCTACACTCCATACAAATGCTTTCATGGCTTTTCCTGTGAAAGGGGAGCCTCGGAAGTTGGTCGATCCTCGCCTCCCCAGGAAGTTTCAGCTCAGTGTATTTCTGTAATGTAAACCGTTATGAAGTTAAACTTAGCAATTACTTACATGCTACTTATCTATAGTATATTTTGTACATTATTATACATTTTCTATCATTGGATAATGTTCGATATATACATTTTTTCATTATTCTTCTTTTTTTATTTTATTCTATGAATCCGTATTGTCTTGTTCTGAGTATGTAGAGGCATCCGAGTCAGTGGTTGTGTTGCTGTCGGAATCGTTCCATGTGTTGTGTTGTCTTCTGGGGTGATTCCCTACTGTCCGCCTCATGATTGGTTGTTCCTGTCTGTTTGCTGTGTGGAATGCATGTGAAATTTTCTCGGTGATGGTGTTTAGTTCTGACCAGTCATCTGGCTGTCTTATCCTTTGTCGTAAGCCATTGTCCTGCTGTTGCGGTCGTATGTGTCTAAACAGGTTGCAATATAGTGTGATGTGTTCCGCTGTGCCGATTTCTCCACATGTACATATGTGTGTGTCACGAAGTCCAACACGAGGGGAGATGTTGTGGATATGGTCCATGTCCCGTAATAATGTGGTCCATGTATTTAATGTTCATTCGTTCTCGGATGTTCGGGAAGAATGTGAGTACTCTGCGTCCTTTTTCTGGTGCGTCCCATTCAGTTTGCCAACTATCATTTCGCCATTCATTAAGTAGTTTCTTGTTAGTTACTTGTTTTTCTGTAATTTCCTGTACTTCGTCCTGTGTTTCCCTTTTTCATCCAGTATGCTGCAGCTCTGAAACGTACTGTTATGTCCATTGGATACACACCCAGGACAGTCAAATGAGAACGAGACAGATGGAAAAAATAGTAAACACCTCATCAATTCAAAAGTAATCGCCGTAACTGTTTGCGGTTCCTACAGAAACATGATTGTATCCAGGCGTGCACCCCTTCGTTCGAAGCAAATCTAGAGCTGTGAATGTCTTTCTTCAGGGCTTCAAAAATACGGAAATCGCATGGGGAGAGATCGGGACTGCATGGATGATATGTAAGGGTTTCCCAGTGAAACTTCTACAGCGGACTCGAGACAACTTTGGCAACATTTCTTGAAAAGAAGTACGAGGGTGAGTCAAGCGAAAACCTTAAATATTTTTTTAAATATTATTTATTGTGCACAAGTGGTACAAACCTGTATCACTTTTCAACATAACCTCCCCCACGCTTACAAAGTGCATAAATTCCTTTAGGAAAAAATTCTTTTGGTAGTCTGCGCAACCACTCACGCACCTCGTAGCGTACCTCTTCATCAGAACGGAACTTCTTTCCTCCCATTGCTTCTTTGAGTGGTCCTAGCGTATGGAAATCACATGGGGGCAAGGTCTGGTGAGTATGGTGGATGAGGGAGACACTCAAAATGCAGGTCTGTGATTGTTGCAACTGTCCTACTTGCAGTGTGGGGCCTTGCATTGTCATGGTTCAAAAGGACACCTGCTGACCGCAATCCACGTGGCTCTGATTTGATTGCAGGCCGCAGATGATTTGTTAGGAGAGCTGTGTATCATGGTAACAGTGGTCCCTCTAGGCATTTAATCCTCCAAAATGACGCCTTTTTCGTCCCAAAAGACAGGCAGCATAACCTTTCCTGCTAACGGTTCTGTTCGAAACTTCTTTGGTTTTGGTGATGAGGAATGGCTCCATTCCTTGCTCACTCTCTTCGTCTCCGGTTGGTGGAAGTGAACCCAGGTTTCATCCCCAGTAACGATTCTTGCAAGGCACCCATCACCCTCTCGTTCAAAGCGCCGAAGAAGTTCTTCACAAGCATCAACACGTCGTTCTCTCATTTCAGGACTCAGCTGCCGTGGCACCCATCTACATCTACATCTACATCCATACTCCGCAAGCCACCTGACGGTGTGTGGCGGAGTGAAACTGGAGCACATCATGCACAATGTGGTGTGCTGACCCATGACTAATCTGTAAACATGCTGCTATGTCATTGAGTGTCACTCTTCGGTTTTCCTTCACTATGGCTTCAACCGCTACAATGTTCTGTGGAGTCACAACTCATGCCTGACCTGGACGAGGAGCATCTTCCACTGAAGTCACACCATTTGCGAACTTCCTATTCCATTCGTAAACTTGCTGCTGTGACAAACATGCATCACCGTACTGAACCTTCATTCGTAGATGAATTTCAATAGGTTTCACACCTTCACTACGCAAAAACCGAATAACAGAACGCTGTTCTTCCCTGATGCAAGTCGCAATTGGGGCGGCCATCTTTATACTGATACTGCGACGGTATATGTGCATCTGTACTATGCTGCCACCTACAGGCCATTCTGCACGCTGTTTGTAGCACGCTTACCAACTTACAGGATAACGGCGCCAAATTTCGATTTGTTATTTCAAATTTAAGGTTTTCATTTGACTCACCCTCGTAGAATTGAAGCAGCTTGGAATGACGTACCAACATCTCTCATCGAAGCTCAGTTTGACTGAACGTTACGTCGGGGTGGGGGTATTGTTTCTGCCACAGGTAGTAGCTCTGTGTACTAAATATTGCACCCTGTAGACCCTAAGTTCATCTACTAGACTGTATGTTCACAATAAGCAAAATTTCGTTGTTTGCTATTCTTCCTGGTGAAGCAGCTTTAGTTGCCATCGGTGTATTTATCACATAATAACTGTTGGGCTCACATCTCATATTAATTACATCACAATCGAGTGAGTCTACGTGATCCTTCCATTTCGTGTTGTTATTTCCTGCTGTTTGTATGCTTAATTCAATGGATTCGTAGTTCATGATGGACAAGGAAATTGTCTTCGAAAAATGCTTTAGTGATGATTATGTAACAGATACAACCCAAAACCATTGACAGCTAAACCTAAAATTGTGGCTTTAAGGGAAAACACTACTAAAAATAAAGATTTCCATCTTGACTTTTCATATCAACAAGCTCACTGCATGCGTCTGTATTTATTCAGACAAGGAAAATGACGATTCAGCAAAACTTGTTCCCGTTACCAATTTTCCACCCCTGTTTTAGTACTGTTTCACTGTCCTCGGTAAGTTGCTCTTTATTTAACTGAAAAACGTAAGCAGTGTTGGACAGCTGGGCGTATGTATCACTGACTTTGTATGAATATGTATTAAATGTCAAAGCTTAACGTAACTGTGGCAGTCGTCCCAACTGAAACTTACTCTACAGCTTTCAAGGGATAATTACGTTAGGAATAAATATTTTTACTAAGATGGAGTTCATCCTTTAGATTTCGTTAATTATCGACAGCAAAATGAGAGATTTGATTCAGAGCACATAACAATAAGCAGAGTACTCCATTTAAAACTCCTAAGCAACGATAATCGGACGTGAAATTAGCGAAGGGCATCCCTAAGAAAAGAGTTCTAGTTGCGAGAGCCAATAAGCGTTAATAAGCAACCGAAAATAATGGGAAACCCTGACAAAACTAAAGAAAGCATCGAAAGAATGGCATTCCAACAGGAACGAAAGCTCGTGTTTAAAATTTAAAGGGGTTCGACCAAAAACAACAAAAATGATAAAAAGCATTAAATGTGTATATGATAAAGACCAGTATTTCAAGAAGAATCTTCTATGGAAAAACAAAAATTTCTTACTCAGAACAGATCCGAATATGTCGGAGAGGAAAACATCTTTCACCTGTAATTGGCTGCAATAAATAAGAAATTATAGGAAAGAAATGATGATTGAAGGTCATTAAATTCGAAAGAGAAATACGTTTCTAAACATGATTTTAGTATCCCACCTTCGGAGAAAACAAGAAAGAAACTAGTGCAACGTTGTAAGACGACAGAAAACAATATTAATTGAATGGATCAATACTGGAAAAAATCCTGAGAATCGGAAATAATTATTCACACGGCCATAAGTATAATTCAGACAACTGCTGCCGCTTTGTACGTGTACAGTGCAGAACTCAAATGAAATAATCCATAACAGACGGATTTCCTTATGACTGAACGCGTCCTTGAAATTCCAAGCCTGCAGTCTCCGCATAGCAAGAGCTCATTTTGAGTCAGGCTGTTACAGAAGCCGTCTACATCACACCTCGTGTGACATTACACTTCCGCCATGAAGTAAGTCTTCCAAGAATTACCTTCTTTCGCTTCCAAGCAGTAACTATGAATAAATATGCATTCCTCCGCTACTTACGATGTTTCTTGGAACATTTTCTTCAGAGAACAAGCCACAATTATCCAGGATTAACGGGATTATCTCGGAACTCAGATAATACCAGCTTCTATTTATTGATACTGTTTTGTAGACCATCGCTTACATACAGTTGTAATTTCGAACGCACTTGAATTAAATATTTGAAAGAAGTCACTGCAGCGTAGACGTCACAGCTCTGTTTTTCCTTCTGACGAATCGATGATACACTTTTTTTTTCTTTTCTTAACACTTGGATTGCAGCCTCCACGCTAGAAACCTGACTGCCGTCCTGTACATGAATGCCCCATGTGTGCACGCGCATGTAGAGCAGTTATGGTTCCATTCAATCCATGGTTCGTTCCTGTAAGCAGTGCGTCGTTCCACGTATCCTGCTTTACGTATCTACAGGTGGAATTTTTGTAATTGCAACTGTTAGTGTTTGGAAGATATTATGTATTCCAGAGAGAGCTGGATACTAGAAATTTACTCTGTAGGAATCAGCATGGGTTTCGAAAAAGACGATCGTGTGAAACCCAGCTCACGCTATTCGACCACGACACTCAGACGGCCATAGAAACGGGTTCCCAGGTAGATGCCGTGTTTCTTGACTTTCGCAAGGCGTTCGATACAGTTCCCTACAGTCGTTTAATGAACAAAGTAAGAGCATATGGATTATCAGACCAATTGTATGATTGGATTGAAGAGTTCCTAGATAACAGAACGCAGTATGTCATTCTCACTGGAGAGAAGTCTTCCGAAGTAAGAGTGATTTCAGGTGTGCCGCAGGGAAGTGTCGTAGGACCGTTGCTATTCACAATATACCGGGTGATCAAAAAGTCAGTACAAATTTGAAAACTTAATAAACCACGGAATAATGTAGATAGAGAGGTAAAAATTGACACACATGCTTGGAATGACATGCAGTTTTATTAGAACAAAAAAAAGTATTGCTAGACGCGTGAAAGATCTCTTGCGCGTCGTTTGGTGATGATCGTGTGCTCAGCCGCCACTTTCATCATGCTTGGCCTCTCAGGTCCCCAGACCTCAGTCCGTGTGATTATTGGCTTTGGGGTTACCTGAAGTCGCAAGTGTATCGTGATCGACCGACATCTCTAGGCATGCTGAAAGACAACATCCGACGCCTATACCTCACCATTAAATCCGGACATGCTTTACAGTGCTGTTCACAACATTATTCCTCGACTACAGCTATTGTTGAGGAATGATGGTGGACATATTGAGCATTTCCTCTAAAGAACATCATCTTTGCTTTGTCTTACTTTGTTATGCTAATTATTGCTACTCTGATCAGATGAAGCGCCATCTGTCGGACATTTTTTGAACTTTTGTATTTTTTGGTTTTAATAAAACCCCATGTCATTCCAAGCATGTGTGTCAATTTGTCCCTCTCTGCCTACATTATTCCGTGATTTATTCAGTTTTCAAATTTATACTGACTTTTTGATCACCCAGTACATAAATGACCTTGTGGATAACATCGGAAGTTCACTGAGGCTTTTTGCGGATGATGCTGTAGTATATCGAGAGGTTGTAACAATGGAAAATTGTACTGAAATGCAGGAGGATCTGCAACGAATTGACGCATGGTGCAGGGAATGGCAATTGAATCTCAATGTAGACAAGTGTAATGTGCTGCGAATACGTAGAAAGATCCTTTATCATTTAGCTACAATATAGCAGGTCAGCAACTGGAAGCAGTTAATTCCATAAATTATCTGGGAGTTGGCATTACAAGTGATTTACAATGGAATGATCATATAAAGTTGATCGTCGGTAAAGCAGATGCCAGGCTGAGATTCATTGGAAGAATCCTAAGGAAATGCAATCCGAAAACAAAGGAAGTAGGTTACAGTACACTTGTTCGCCCACTGCTTGAATATTGCTCAGCAGTATGGGATCTGTACCAGATAGGGTTAATAGAAGAGATCGAGAAGAAGCAGCGCGCTTCGTTACAGGATCATTTAGCAATCGCGAAAGCGTTACGGAGATGATAGATAAACTCCAGTGGAAGACTCTGCAGGAGAGACGCTCAGTAGCTCGGTACGGGCTTTTGTCAAAGTTTCGAGAACATACCTTCACCGAAGAGTCAAGCAGTATATTGCTCCCTCCTACGTATATCTCGCGAAGAGACCATGAGGATAAAATCAGAGTGATTAGAGCCCACACAGAGGCATACCGACAATCTTTCTTTCCACGAACAATACGAGACTGGAATAGAAGGGAGAGAGAGAGGTATTCAGAGTAACCTCCGCCACACACCATCAGGTGGCTTGTGGATTATGGATGTAGATGTAGATGTACAGAGTTAGGAACAGCCGCTGCCGCAATTCTGCTCAGTGATATGAGTGCTAGCGTGTAACAAACATACGTTCTTCAGAAGGTGCTGTTATAACTCCAACAACTACGACATCAATGGAAAAATACGACTATTGAAGCACAAAAAATGCGAATATTTTCTTATTTGTTTAAAAGACTCTGACTGAAATGTGGGTACCAGCTGCGTCATTCTACCTTCCTCAGCACCTTTAAAAATTTTTCTAAATATTTTAGCATGCGAACATTTTAACATGCGGCTCACTTCAAACTCTCACAAGCTAAGTCTCTCATAACCATCCACTCCTAGTTGCTCTTTCTCACATACTTCTTCAACCCAACTCATTGTCATTTTCTCTTTGTGTCTGTCTGTCATCTTCTTCTGTGTCTCAACCACAGTCCCCCTTCGTTCTGTCCTAGTACTACAGTCTCCTCTCGCTTTCAGTCTCCCTCTTGCTCTCTCTCACTGCTAATATTTTATTGCTTCCTTCCTACTGCTTTTGCCTCTTATCACTGTCACTATCTCTCTCTTCCTCGTTGTCTTTGTCATATATTCTGTCTCTCATTATCACTGGCTCTCACCTACTTCCACTTTCTCTTTATTCCTTCTCTCTGGCACTATCTCCTTCACTCTTTTCCTACTAATATTCTGTCGCTGTCAACTATGTTCCACTGCCACTATATCCCTCTCTTTCTCTCACATTGTCATTTATCTCCTTCTCTCTACGTATAATAGAATCACTGTCTACTGCCTTCCAGTATTTATTGCTTTTTCGTCTCTTTCTTCTCTATCAACATAAAAAAGCACGTATATGACAAAATTTATGAGAAAAATTTTATAGGTGCTGAGGAAGGTACAACGAGGCAGCTAGTCCTCCACTTTTAAGTCAGTTTTTTAAACAAGCAGGTACACATTTGCATTTTTTATGCTCCAATAGTAGCATTTTTCCACTGGATCCCTTCTTCTCCTTGCTGCTGCAAGGCATGTAATTGATTTTAAAAAATGTATTAGCCAATAATGTTTAGATAGTTTACTTTGTGAAACTGAAATAATGCAGAACTAATTACACGCTTCAGATCGGATTTTATTGCAAAAAACGTTTGCATGTGCTGCACTACTACAACAGGAGGTTCCCAGGGGCACTTCACAGCGTCATTTTCCGTGCCACGTCACTTTGTAACCTACGTTTCTGCCTCACACCGCATTCAACGTGCGTATTTTACGTGTACAGTCAGCCCTTGTGAGGCAAACTGACCAGCTACTTGATTGAGAAGTAGCGGCTCCGGTCTCGTAAACGGACATACCGCCGGGAGAGCGGTGTGCTGATGACGTGCCCCTCCGTGTACGCATACAGTGACGCCTGTGGGCTGAGGATGACACGGCGGCCAGTCGGTACCGATGTGCCTTCATGGTCTCCTCGGGCGGAATTTAGTTTACTTTTATTTGACATTAACAAGTAGGGTAATTTTCAACCTGTGTACCACGGAAACGTATAAAGATACGAAGAAAATTTTCAAAGTTTCCCGAAATCGGAATCTTTGGAAAACATCGTAAAAATTACAACCGTGTGCTGTGCATAGCTGTCTCTGGTTCCGAGACTGGATTTTGGAACCCTAAAAACAAATTTTTGAGGTGTTTCTCGAAAACAGGTACAGGTTTCTGAGACGAAGACAAGAGTTGTTCACTATAGGGATCTTACGAATACATCGCAAAATATTTCTGCCATTTTCTATGCTTAGCCGTTTTGGAATTCTCGGCAAGGTTTTGGTCTGCTGATGGCGGCGAAAACATAGTAAAGAAAGCCTTTTTGTGCTATTTTCCGACGAACCATCCGGGAACTAAGGTCGAGGCAGACAGGTTTTTTTTTTAGGTTAAAGCCAAAGTCCAGACAGATGACAATCAAGATAAATATAACAAAAGAAATTTCATGTACAGTAAATAGTGATAAAGCTAAGGTCAGTATCAACTTACTTCATCAAAGTATCAGGGGAATAAAAAATAAAGTAGATAAGCTATTAGTGTGTTTAGATGATCTCAAAAATAAGAATGAGATTGATAAACTCTGTCTGTCTGAACACCATGTAACTGTGGGCTTGGATAGTGTCAGTATAAGCAGGTATAATTTAACATCTTACACCTGTAGATCTAGGATGGATAAAGGAGGAGTTGCCATTTTCATAAAACAAGGGTATAAATACAAAATTGTAAAAGTAAGCAAATTTTGTGTTGATCAGCAGTTTGAGGTTTGTGCATGTGAAATTCAGCTAGATAATGTAGTACTGATATTAGCAACAGTGTACAGGTCCCCATTAGGAGACTAGGAGCTGTTCATAAAAAAGTTTGACTCCCTATTATGCTGTCTGTCAGACAAAAAGAAGAAGTTATTAATCTGTGGTGATTTCAGTGTAAACTTTCTAAGTAATTCTTAGAGGAAAAGTGAACTAGAAGCGTTATTAACAACATATAACTTAGAATCAATGAACAATTCACCTACACTTATAGCTCAGGACAGAAGCACGCTAATAGAGAATGTATTTGTGCAGAAAGAGGATGTAAAACAAATACATGCTTTCCCCGTGGTAAATGGATTGTCAGACCATGATGCACAATTGATAAACTTACAAAACCTAACAGGGTGTACAGTTCGGCAACCATTAAGTAAAAGTGTGAGGTCGCTCAACTCAGTATCTATAGAGCACTTCAGAGAAAGCTTAAGAAATGTTAATTGGGGAGATGTATATAATGAGCCAAATGCTAATGATAAATGCAACATATTTCTTGATAAATTTATATCCCTTTTTGAATATTGTTTCCCAAAGAAAATTACTAAATGTAACACCACAAACGTTTCAAAGAAACCTTGGATGACTACAGGTATTGAAGTGTCTTCAGAAAGGAAAAGAAAACTTTATGAGACAGCAAGAACTAGTAAACATCCATAAATAGTAAGGAAATCAAGAAATATGTATGTTAGAGAAGAAATTAACAACTCCAGCAATAAAATAAAATCAATATGGAATGATGTTAGGAGGGAACAGGAAAAGTAACCACTGGGGTAGGTAGTATTACTATTAAAAAGTACAAGACCATCCTAACCAACAGTACACAGGTAGCTAATGTATTTAAAAACTATCTCTTATGTGTAGGAGAAAAAAACTGGTGAGACAGTTCAAAAGAAAAAGCGAGGCAGTACATGGAAGTGTCTGTTTAAAAAAAAAATTTGTCAGATTAACTTTCACCTAACACCGTCGTGTGAAATAAGTGAAATTATAAAGTCTTTGAAAAATAAATGTTCTGTTACATTAGATTACATCTCTAATAAGATTTTAAAACACTGTGGAGCAATTACAGCTGATGTTCTGGGTCACATATGTATTACATCATTAATTCAAGGTATTTTCCCAGACAGGTTAAAACATGCCATTGTCAGCCCTTTCTACAAAAAGGGGGACACCACAGATGTCCATAATTATCGGCCAGTATTCTTGCTTACAGTATTCTCAAAAACTCTTTCAGAAAGTAACGTACTCAAGAGTGGTTAGCCATCTCAACAGTAATGGGATACTTAGTAAATCACAGTTCGGATTTCAGAAATGCTGTTCCACTGAGACAGCAATATACAATTTCACTGTGTTCAAATAGTACAAGTTCACCAATAGGGATTTTCTGTGACTTGTCCAAAGCATTTGATTGTGTGAACCATGACATTGTGTTACAGAAATTACAATTCTATAGTATAAATGGAATAGCATATGAGTGGTTTAAGTCGTACCTACAGAACAGAAAGCAAAAAGTTTCCTTTTATGGGTCAAGTGACTTAAATAAGTTTGCCGCTTCATCTAACTGGGGTGAATTTACATTAGGTGTTCCACAGGGTTCGATCATGGGACATCTTCTGTTCTTGATATAAGTGAACGACCTCCCTTCCTATCTGAAACAGGAAGCTGACCTGACACTGTTTTCTGATGATACAAGCATCGTTATTAATCCAGTAAAAGAAACTCCAATTGAAAATGATAGAAACAAGGTCTTTGGAAAAGTCATTAATTGGTTTTCTGCAAATAGGCTTGCTCTAAACTTTGAAAAAACGCAGTACGTCCAATTTTCTGCTGCAAAAAGTACTGTTCCTTCAATAAATATAACACATCAACAGAAGTCAGTAGACATAGAGCATACTAAGTTTTTGGGTGTACATATATGTGAAAATCTCAATTGGAAAATTCGTATTTTGGATCTTCTAAAGTGACTAGTTTCATCTACTTTTGCAATCAGAATAATTGCCAATTTTGAGCATATAGAAATTAGTAAGCTAACATACTTTGCATACTTTGACTCTCTGATGTCATACAGAATAATAGTTTGGGGTAACTCAACATTTACACAAACAGTATTCACATCTCAAAAGAAAGTGGTTAGAATAACGTGTGGGGTTCATAATCGCACATGTTGTAGGCATCTTTTTAAAACATTGGGAATTCTTACAACAGCCTCCCAGTACATTTACTCACTAATGAAATTTGTTCTCAACAACGTAGACCAGTTTGAAAACAACAGTGATATTCAAGATTATAATACCAGGAAAAAGAAAGACACTTTCCTTTACGCAACCTATCTATGACACAGAAAGAAGTAAAATATGCTGCTATAAAAATTTTCGACAAATTACCAGATGAAATAAAATGTCTGACAGACAGCAGTAAGAGCTTCAAAAATAAATTGAAATTATATCTTCTTGACAACTCCTTCTATACCAGAGATGAATTCGTGAACAGGAATAAATAAATCTATAAATATGTTGTTGTTGTTGTGGTCTTCAGTCCTGAGATTGGTTTGATGCAGCCCTCCATGCTACTCTATCCTGTGCAAGCTTCTTCATCTCCCAGTACTTAACTGCAACCTACATCTTTCTGAATCTGCTTAGTGTATTCATCTTTTGGTCTCCCACTACGATTTTTACCCTCCACGCTGCCCTCCAATACTAAATTGGTGATCCCTTGATGCCTCAGAAAATGTCCTACCAACCGTTCCCTTCTTCTGGTCAAGTTGCCCCACAAACTTCTCTTCTCCCCAATCCTATTCAATACTTCCTCATTAGTTATGTGATCTACCCATCTAATCTTCAGCATTCTTCTGTAGCACCACATTTCGAAAGCTTCTATTCTCTTCTTGTCCAAACTATTTATCGTCCATGTTTCACTTCCATACATGGCTACACTCCATACAAATACTTTCAGAAACGACTTCCTGACACTTAGATCTATACTCCATGTTAACAAATTTCTCTTCTTCAGAAACGCTTTCCTTGCCATTGCCAGTCTACATTTTATATCCTCTCTACTTCGACCATCATCAGTTATTTTGCTCACCAAATAGCAAAACTCCTTTACTACTTTAAGTGTCTCATTTCCTAATTTAATTCCCTCAGCATCGCCCGACTTAATTCGACCACATTCCATTATCCTCGTTTTGCTTTTGTTGATGTTCATCTTATATCCTCCTTTCAAGACACTGTCCATTCCGTTCAACTGCTCTTCCAAGTCCTTTGCTCTCTCTGATGGAATTACAATGTCATCGGCGAACCTCAAAGTTTTATTTCTTCTCCATGGATTTTAATACCTACTCCGAATTTTTGTTCTGTTTTCTTTACTGCTTGCTCAATATACAGATTGAATAACATAAATATAGTATATGCATTTTGTGCCATTTAAGGGGATGGGGTAAATAATAGAAATATTAATCTTTAACTGTGTATTGTAATATGTACATTAAAAAATCTTGTTTCATATGTACATTGCTTGTGCACTTGACACGTTCCACATCATAACTGCTACCCTACCGTGCGATTTATCAACGGAACATGCAACCAATTAACTAAGTAGGTAACTAACTAACTAACTAACAAAAACTGATCCCATAAGGGTTCCGTTTTTACCGATTGAGATATGGAACCCTAAAAACTAACACGAATTGCGCAAATATTGATCTTCTGAAAATCAGCTCGCTCTGTTCGTCGATGAGACCCAGAAAGCTGTACAGACTGGCGTCCAGGTTGATGTCATGTTTCTTGACTTCCGGAAGGCATTAGATACAGTGCCATACTGTTGCTTAGTGGACTGAATAGAGGCTTACCGATTAAAGGAGAAGCACTATGAGTGAATGTAAGACTTCGTAGAAGACGTTGTGCTGAACTTGACGAAGTTGTGAGCTGTAAAAGTATCGTCGTTTATACCCCCAAGAGACCTTGTACAGCAGGGTGGATCGTGTTTCCCAGTCTCCGATTTGGTCCTGTTAATAGTAGGGTTGATCTTTTTAGTAAAAGTATATTGACACAAAAAATCAGCGACAAGGTTTAGGGACAGGTGCCATACACAAAAAAGTCTAGTAAACATGGGCTCTAAAATGCATACCTAAAGAGTTATTAGCGGTCAATAGAGGAGACGTGCTTCACACTAGCGAAAACTAGCAAGTGCTCATAGCTCGTCAGGTATTCATTTTAGAGCCAATTTTTTCCTCGTTTTGGTCTATCGACTGTTGTGTATCCGTACCTGAATGTTCAGCGCGACTGACTGCCACACGGAGGACCGGGGTTCGATTCCTGATATTAACAGAGATTTCTCCTCGGTTGAAGGATTGACACAGGGTGCAGCACTCAGCCTCCTGAAGTCTGATGCCGATTGAGGAGCTACTTAACCTAGTAGAAATCGCTCGAGGTCACTAAAACTCATAATTTTCGGGATATCGGTGTGCTGGCCCCACGCTCACCCCCTCACCACCTCCCCCCCAAAAAACTGCATCCAGTGACGTCATTGGTGGGGGATGACACGGCGATCGGTCGGTACCGATGGACCCGCCAGGACCTGTGAACGGTGTGGATAGTTGATCAAGTCGTAGGCTCTGTCGACTGTTCACTGACGATGTATATAGGGAAGCTGCACCTCCAGAAAACAGCAGCAAAAACCAGGAAGACCTGCAGATGAAAGGCGGTTAGCGCAGACAGTGGCAGCTGATCTTCAAGGTAGTTAAACGTAGTGTATTGAGCTCAAGTAGATGGAAAGACCCGTTGACGTTCGGTTAGACTGCTGGCTATAAATGACTGGGGACAATGGAACAGTAAAATATACAGAAGTAACTGTCCGTAGCTTCCTAATGAATAACGACAAATAAAACTAGATTTAGGAAAACCGAATTTCTGAGTGATCCACTACATGACTCCTAAAGAAACGTAGTGTTTCTAGAAAAGAAGTGGCCTCCCAAAATACGTTCTTGAGTATTGTTTGTCAGACTGGGGCTCTTAATTGAGGAGGTAGACAAAAGGCGAAGAAGGTCGGTGGGTTTGTTTGTTAAGTGCAAGGACTTTACAGAGAGAAGACTCCAGTGACTGACGCTGTAAGAGATGTGTTGTGCAGTGCGTGTTGTAAATTTATTAGCTGTACCACGTACAACGCCTCATGCAAATGCTCTTACATCGCATGACACAGCATTGTACTACGTAAGTAGCTTTAAAATTTTCACTTTCAGTGTTTGCCATTTTCATAATTGCGTGTATTATATTTGATGACTGATTGTTTTCAGAATCCCGGTACTTGAAAATGACAACATGTCGAAATTGCAGTCGCCATAAATAATGTTTCATTAGCCAA
The DNA here is from genome assembly GCF_023864275.1 of Schistocerca cancellata. NCBI lineage: Eukaryota > Metazoa > Arthropoda > Insecta > Orthoptera > Acrididae > Schistocerca > Schistocerca cancellata. Next base: position 1,146,999,677 of record NC_064627.1, read on the forward strand.
AAGCGGAAATGAAAAAATGGCTCTGAGCACTATGGGACTTAACATCTGTGGTCATCAGTCCCCTAGAACTTAGAACTACTTAAACCTAACTAACCTAAGGACATCACACACATCCAAGCCCGAGGCAGGATTCGAACCTGCGACCGTAGCGGTCACGCGGTTCCAGACTGAAGCGCCCAGAACCGCACGGCCACAACGGCCGGCAAAGCGGAAATGATTTCTTTTAAAAAGTCACATGTATGTCGCCGAATAGCGTCCTCTTAAAAATCATCAAGTTTCTTCTTTTTGGCTGCACGACTCTAGGTGTGCAGTCAAAAGAGCAGCAGTTGGTTCCTCTCGCTATTTCCTTCGCCGAGGTCATCCCAGTTTTCGGTGCGGTAGGTACTCTTTCCACGACTTCCACAAACGTCCACCGTTACTTGCTTCCTCATATCATAGTAAATTAAGTACGAGTTCAGGACATTTAATCTTTAAGGTAGTATCCGTGCTTACCTCCCTGTTGCTTGGGGTAGAAGCAACATCATATGCAACTTCCTGGCAGATTGAAACTGTGTGCCGGACCGAGACTCGAACTCGGGACCTTTGCCTTTCGCGGGCAAGTGCTCTACTAGCGGATTAAAGCTGTGAGGAGGGGGCGTCAGTCGTGCTTGGGTAGCTCAGTCGGTAAAGCACTTGCCCGCGAAAAGCAGACGTCCCGAGTTCGAGTCTCGGTCCGGAACACAGTTTTAATCTGCCAGGAAGTTTCATATCAGCGCACACTCGGCTGCAGAGTGAAAATTTCATTATAGTAACATCATGTGCGTCTGAAACTGACAGTACGACACTTAATACCGCTCCGTAACACGATCTGAATCGTTAAGTCACTGTTTGCGGCCACTGAGTACAGCAACAGGCGCGACCTTGAGTTGTCGTGATGGCAACGTGACACCATCACCGTCACAACGTTTACGAATTCCATAGCTCGGCCTGGTACTAGAATGTCCCCCCCACACAATGCGCTCCACGTGCCTGAACTGCCAGGTATGTTCTTTCAGCGGCCTGACTAGTCGTTTTCTTTCCCGTTTCACTCGCAAACGGAGCGAGGGAAAAAGACCACCTGTATGCCTCCGTACGAACCCCGGTCTTTCTTGTCTTCGTGGTCCTTAGACGAAATATATGTTGGCTGCAGTGGAATCGTGCTACAGTCAGCTTCGTATGACGGGTATCTAAATTTTGCCAATACCATTCCACGAAAAGAACGTCGTCTTCACTCCAGTAATTTCTGCTTGAGTTATTGAAGCATTTCCGTAACACTAGCGTGATGATGGAATCTACCAGCATAAAACCTGGCAGCATATTTGTTAGTTGCTTCGATGTCTTTCTTTAACATGATCTGGAGGGGATCGCAAGCACTCCAGCCGCACTCAAGAATGGGTCTATGCGTAGTCTCATTTACAGATGCACCACACTTTCCTAAAATTCTCCCAAAAAACGGAAGGTGACAATTCGCCATCGATACTTCCGTCCTTATTTGCTTGTTCCATTCCATATAGCTTTGCAACATTACGCATACATCGACGTGACAGTGTCAAGCAGCATATTACATATACGTCTGCGTACGTCACACTCCTCAAGCCACATGACGATGTGTGTCTGGTACCACAGATCTCCCCTTTCCTGTTCCACTCGCGACTGGAGTGTGGGAAGAATGATTGTCGTAAAGCCTTTATATTAGCTCTACTTTCTGCAAGTTTGTCGTTGTGGTCTTTTCGCGAGATGTATGTAGGAGGAAGTAATATGTTGTCCGACTCTTCCGGGAAGCGTTCTCTCAAAATTTCAGTGCACAACGGCTCTCTTGCAACGTCTTCCACTCGAGTTTTTGAGCATTTGTATAACGCTCTCGCGCCGACTGGACTATCCCGTGATGAAACGCGCCGCTTTTCGTTGGATCTTCTCTGTCTCTTCTGTATGTCATACTTGGTAAGGAAACAAAATCGATAAAAAGTACTCAAGAATAGGCCGAACAAGTGCCTTGTAAGCCACTTCCTTCGTGGATGACTTAAATTTCCTTGCGATTTTTCCTATGAATCTGTCTGGCATTTACTTTCCCTACTATTTGTTTTATGTGGTCATTCTACTTAGGGCCGCTCTGGATAATTACTGCTACATATTTTACGGTAGATACATTTTACAGAAATTTACCATCAACAGCATTGTTCTTCGGTGGTGGATTTTCGTACGTAAAATATTGCATTCATTTGCGTTCAGAGACAACTGCCAGAGGCTGCACCATTCGTCACTCCTCTGCAGGTCGTTCTGCAAATCGATACTTTCTTCTGACAGTGTCAATTTACTATACAAAACTGCTTCATCTGCGAGCAGTCTTAAAGAGCTCCCGACGCTTTCACTAGGTAATTTCCTTTGGGTACTCGGAAATTAACTTCACATCTGTCGATTTGTTACGTTTTCTAGCGACATGTTGAGTTCTATCTGCAAGGAAGTTTTGAATCCAGTCGAAATCTAGCCGGATATTCAGTAAGCTCTTATTTTCTCACTAAACAGCAGTACGGTCCGGTGCCTAACCCATTCCTGAAGTCGAGGAACACGGCATCAACCTGAGCGCCGTGCTCTACAACGCCGTGGGTCTCATGGAGGAACAGAGCGTCCTGAGTTTGGCACCATCTATGTTTGCGGAACCCATGCTAATTTTTATAGGGGATATTTTTGTTTTCATAAAACGTCATAATGCTTGAGCATGATACATGTTCCATAATTCTACAAAAGACTGAAGTCAACGATAAAGGCCTCTAATTACGTGCATCTGTCCTAAGACTCTTGTTGGAAACAGGAATGACTTGAGCTTTTTTTTTCCAGGTGTTAAGTACCTTTCATTTCTCCAGCGATCTACAATAAATTGCTGTTAGAAGGGAAGCAAAGATCTTTCACATAATCTTTGTAGAATGTCACAGGTAACGCATCCGATTCTGATGCCTTTTCACTACTATGCGGTTGTAGTCCCTCTTCTGTTCCGCGATCTTTTATCTCAATATCTGCATTTCGAGATCCGTACGATGACTGAAAGGAGGAGCCGTGTTACGACCACCCGCCATGAAAGAGCTTCGGAAGGAATTCAGTATTTCGGCCCCCTCTGAGTTAACGTGCGTTTCGGTACCAGTATCGTCACTGAGTGGATGAACAAGGGATTTCGAACCGTTTACTGGTTTTACGTAAGACCAAAACTCTTAGGGTTTTTACTCAGGTAGGTTGACAAATTATTGCTTTCAAAGTCATTGAACGCTTCTCTCATTTCTCTTATTACGCTCATTTTCACTTCGTTCAGCTTTCGTTTCTCAGCTAGATTTTGACTTCTCTTGAATCTGTGACGAAGCTCTCTTTGTTTACGTAGGTATATCCTTACACGAGTGTAAACCACGGTCGGTGTTTCCTGCCGCTTACAACCTTGCTCGGAATATACTCATCCAGGGCATATTGACCGATTCTTTTGAATTTATTCCATTTGCGCTCCACATCTTCGTCTTCAGTACTGAATATTTGATGATGACTACTCGGATATTCTGCAGTTTTAAATCCTGTCACTCATGCTAAGCAAAAATATTTTCCTACCTTTCTCAACATTCCTTGTGATACCCGTAATCATAGGTGCTTGCACAACCTTATGATGCACTGACACCTTCCTCTACATCAAGTGATTTCATAAGTTCAGGTCTCTTCTTGCTAGGACGACTATGACGCTACCTTCACGAATTTGTTCTCTAATTATCTGTCCGAAGTAATGTTCGACAACACATTCAGAATTATATGAAACGAATCCCTGTCTCTGGCATCACTTTTGAAGGCATGACTCTCCCAGTCTATACCTGGCAAGTTAAAGTCACCCCCAATTTCAACAACATGGTCAGGAAAACTATTAACGATATTCTGGAATATCGGTCCGAACGCTCTACCACTGTAGATAGCGATCCAGGTGGTCTAAAAAAGCACAAGTTTTGACCGACCTTTGATACTTAACTTCAGTCAGATTAAATGCGTTGGCACCATTGGCGACTAAGCTGTCCTTACGATAAATATTCTCTTGTGAACTTAAGGATTTCGTTGATATTCACATCAGGTCTCAACCACTTTCTGTTCCTAGTACTATCTGTGCATTATAGTCTTCAATTAGCGATACTAATTATGGAATTATGGGCTCTTGCTTTGGATGCTCCTGTAATTTACTAATATCTTATTGACCTTTTCTATATGCAATCTGCGAGTACGAGCATTCTCTGATATCACTGTGACTCATGTTACTTCGATTTTGACAGGCAATTCGTGTTGATCCCAAGGGGGGGGGGGGGGGCGTTTGGCGGCGAGGGGTGGTCCTGTAAACCGAAAAATAAAAAAAAGTACGTGCGCGCGACACGTACTCTGATAACGTGGTAGCTGCTTTCTCCGTGTAGGGCGCTTGATCTATTAAGGAGAACCTTACAATTCTCCACACAATAGCCAGGGTCGAGAAATTTGCACGTCTGAGCTGGATTAGACCTTCCATTCTGTTTCAAGACGGAGGACCGCCGTCGAGTCTGGGTATAATGCTAAGAATAGTCGGCTTAGCTTGCACCCCGCCTGCGATGCAAGCTCCCTTCACCAAATTAGCCATCCGCCGAAAGGAACTGAGGGTGGCTTCAGAATGCAAGTGTGAGCCTTCGTTGGTGCCGACATGCACTGCTATTCGCAGCCGATCCTACTCAGTGCGGTCGATAGCGGCCGGCAGAGCCTCTTCAACGTCACGTTCGGAATACTCTGGTAGACATACCCGAGTGCACGCTGGCATTCTTTTCCGCCCAACCTGCTTTTTCCCTGAGGGGTCCCATCACCAGCCTAACATTGGAGCTCCCAATGACTACAGCGCCGAGTGGGGGGTCTGAATCAGAGGCTGAGACGGTTCTGCGACCGTGTGGGCTGCAGATACCTCGACTTGCGCCATAGGGTGGTGGGGTTTCGGGTTCCGCTGGATAGGTCAGGAGTCCACTACACGCAGCAAGCGGCTACACGGGTAGCAGGGGTTGTGTGGCGTGGACTGGGCAGTTTTTTAGGTTAGATGGCCTCGGGCAAGTGCAGAAAGGGCAACAGCCTCACAGGGTGCGGAGCGAAGTCAGGACATGCGGGAGCCAAGCAGCAATTGGTATTGTAATTGTAAACTGTCGAAGCTGCGTTGGTAAAGTACCGGAACTTCAAGCGCTAATAGAAAGCACCGAAACTGAAATCGTTATCGGTACAGAAAGCTGGCTGAAGCCAGAGATAAATTCTGCCGAAATTTTTGCAAAGGAACAGGCTGTGTTTAGAAAGGATAGATTGCATGCAACCGGTGGTGGCGTGTTTGTCGCTGTTAGTAGTAGTTTATCCTGTAGTGAAGTAGAAGTGGATAGTTCCTGTGAATTATTATGGGTGGAGGTTACACTCAACAACCGAGCTAGGTTAATAGTAGGCTCCTTTTACCGACCCCCCGACTCAGCAGCATTAGTGGCAGAACAACTGAGAGAAAATTTGGAATACATTTCACATAAATTTCCTCAGCATGTTATAGTCCTAGGTGGAGATTTCAATTTACCAGATATAGACTGGGACACTCAGATGTTTAGGGCGGGTGGTAGGCACAGAGCATCGAGTGACATTATACTGAGTGCACTATCCGAAAACTACCTCGAGCAATTAAACAGAGAACCGACTCGTCGAGATAACATCTTGGACCTTCTGATAACAAACAGACCCGAACTTTTCGATTCTGTAAGTGCAGAACAGGGAATCAGTGATCACAAGGCCGTTGCAGCATCCCTGAATATGGAAGTTAATAGGAATATAAAAAAAGGGAGGAAGGTTTATCTGTTTAGCAAGAGTAATAGAAGGCAGATTTCAGACTACCTAACAGATCAAAACGAAAATTTCTGTTCCGACACTGACAATGTTGAGTGTTTATGGAAAGAGTTCAAGGCAATCGTAAAATGCGTTTTAGACAGGTATGTGCCGAGTGAAACTGTTAGGGACGAGAAAAACCCAAAGTGGTTCAACAACAAAGTTAGGAAACTACTGCGAAAGCTAGGAGAGCTTCACTCCAAGTTTAAACGCAGCAAAAACCTCTCAGACAAACAGAAGCTAAACGATGTCAAAGTCAGCGTAAGGAGGGCTATGCGTGAAGCGTTCAGTGAATTCGAAAGTAAAATTCTATGTACCGAGTTGACAGAAAATCCTAGGAAGTTCTGATCTTACGTTAAATCAGTAAGTGGCTCGAAACAGCATATCCAGACACTCTGGGATGATGATGGCATTGAAACAGAGGATGACACGCGTAAAGCTGAAACACTAAACACCTTTTCCCAAAGCTGTTTCACAGAGGAAGACCGCACTGCAGTTCCTTCTCTAAATCCTCGCACAAACGAAAAAATTGCTGACATCGAAATAAATGTCCAAGAAATAGAAAATCAACTGGAATCACTCAACAGAGGAAGTCCACTAGACCTGACGGGATACCAATTCGATTCTACACAGAGTACGCGAAAGAACTTGGTCCCCTTCTAACAGCCGTGTACCGCAAGTCTCTAGAGGAACGGAAGGTTCCAAATGATTGGAAAAGAGCACAGGTAGTCCCAGTCTTCAAGAAGGGTCGTCGAGCAGATTCGCAAAACTATAGACCTTTATCTCTGACGTCGATCTGTTGTAGAATTTTAGAACATGTTTTTTGCTCGCGTATCATGACGTTTTTGGAAACCCAGAATCTACTCTGTAGAAAGCAACATGGATTCCGGAAACAGCGATCGTGTGAGACCCAACTCGCTTTATTTGTTCATGAGACCCAGAAAATATTAGATACAGGCTCCCAGGTAGATGCTATTTTCCTCGACTTCCGGAAGGCGTTCGATACAATTTCGCACTGTCGCCTGCTAAACAAAGTAAGAGCCTACGGAATATCAGACCAGCTGTGTGTCTGGATTGAAGAGTTCTTAGCAAACAGAACACAGCATGTTGTTATCAATGGAGAGACGTCTACAGACGTTAAAGTAACCTCTGGCGTGCCACAGGGGAGTGTTATGGGACCATTGCTTTTCACAATATATATAAATGACCTAGTAGATAGTGTCGGAAGTTCCATGCGGCTTTTCGCGGATGATGCTGTAGTATACAGAGAAGTTGCAGCATTAGAAAATTGTAGCGAAATGCAGGAAGATCTGCAGCGGATAGGCTCTTGGTGCAGGGAGTGGCAACTGACCCTTAACGTAGACAAATGTAATGTATTGCGAATACATAGAAAGAAGGATCCTTTATTGTATGATTATATGATAGCGGAACAAACACTGGTAGCAGTTACTTCTGTAAAATATCTGGGAGTATGCGTGCGGAACGATTTGAAGTGGAATGATCATATAAAATTAATTGTTGGTAAGGCGGGTACCAGGTTGAGATTCATTGGGAGAGTCCTTAGAAAATGTAGTCCATCAACAAAGGAGGTGGCTTACAAAACACTCGTTCGACCTATACTTGAGTATTGCTCATCAGTGTGGGATCCGTACCAGATCGGGTTGACGGAGGAGATAGAGAAGATCCAAAGAAGAGAGGCGCGTTTCGTCACAGGGTTATTTGGTAACCGTGATAGCGTTACGGAGATGTTTAGCAAACTCAAGTGGCAGACTCTGCAAGAGAGGCGCTCTGCATCGCGGTGTAGCTTGCTCGCCAGGTTTCGAGAGGGTGCGTTTCTGGATGAGGTATTGAATATATTGCTTCCCCCTACTTATACCTCCCGAGGAGATCACGAATGTAAAATTAGAGAGATTCGAGCGCGTACGGAGGCTTTCAGACAGTCGTTCTTCCCGCGAACCATACGCGAGTGGAACAGGAAAGGGAGGTAATGACAGTGGCACGTAAAGTGCCCTCCGCCACACGCCTTTGGGTGGTTTGCGGAGTATAAATGTAGATGTAGATGTAGACATACCCGCCCTTGCACTTGTCCGGACTGGGCAAGAAAATAGATCGCTGGCTCAACACAAGAGGCATCCCGCAATGGCTCAGACGTGTTATCAACACTGCGTAGCACCTCATAGTTGTTGTTAAGGCGCAAGGAGCTAGCCGTACGACCCGTTCCCTCTGCTGCCTTCCAGCCGGTTACACACGAAACCAGCTCTGTTCGCCACCCAGTCTCGAATGAAGACGAACCATTCAGATTTTGCGTTTCAGCAACCGCGAGCCCGCTGACCTTGGCCAACGCAGTCTCCAGCTGTTTATTGACAGCAGCCAATTCTCCTTGTGTCCGGTACAAACAAACGCAGTCACTATCGACATTGTACTGTGCGAGTGTGTGTACGTGTGTGTGTGTGTGAACAAAAAAAGCATAAGATATCATGGATACAAACAAAGCAGTGAGAAGTAAAAGAAGAAATACAAACAAACCCACGCAAAAGATAAAATTACGCAATACTAACTCTGTATTCGAACTTTATGGGATTGCTTTTCCCAATCCCTCGCATTTACATTTTTCTAGATTTACAGCAAGCCGTCATTTATCGCATTAATTAGAAATTTTGTCTGCCATCTTGCGTTTGCCTGCAGTCACTGAACGATGAGACCTTCCCTTACACCACAGCGTCATCAGCGAACAGCCACAGATTGCTGAGTGTCAGATAATGTGTGTGTATAGCAGTCCTGTCACACCCCTGATGATACACTCGCCGTCGAGGACAACGTACTGCGTTCTGTTACATAAGAAGTCTTCGAACCACTCACATATCTAGGAACCTAATAAGTATGCTTGGACCTTCGTTAACAGTCTGCAGTGGCTCAGCGTATCAAACACTTTTCGGGACTCTAGAAACGTGGATCTGCCTGTTGTCGTTCATGCATGATTTGCAGGGCGTCATGTGAGAAGAGGACAAGTTCTATTTTACACGAGCGGTACTTTCTAAATCGGAGCTCATTTGTGGACAGCTTTTCCGTCTCAAGGAAATTTACTATATTCGAACGCAGAATATGTTCAAGAAGTTTGCAGCAACCCGATGTAAAGGATATTGCTATGTAATTTTGCCCTGTCCGTTCTTTTACTCTTTTATATGCCTGTCGCTTGGGACTCTGTGCTGAGCGAGAGATTTGCCATGAATTCAAAACCGAATTGGCACTCCATCCGCACTCAACGACTTATTTGTGTTCAACTTCTTCAGCTGCTTGTCTACACCAGGGATGCCTATTACTACAGGGTGACGGTTATTGAACTATAGGAAAAAAACGTAAATTAGTTACAAGCTGCAGCTTGCACACACTTTATTCGACTTGTGAACGTCACTACAAATATTCTGGTTTAGATTATGAAATGTTCGATATGCCTGCCGTTATTGGCGATGGATGTGGCGCAGAGGAATAACGAAATTTTGCATGACCCGCTTAAGTGTCGGAACATCGATGCTGTCGATGACCTCCTGAATGTCTGTTTTCAGCTCAGCAATGGTTTTGGGGTTATTGCTGTACACCTTGCCTTTAATACAGCCCCACAAAAAAAGAGTCGCATGTGTTCAGATCCGGAGAATATGGCGACCCATCGAGGCCCATACCAGTAGCATCTGGGTACCGCAGAATCAGAATGCGGTCCCCAAAGTGCTCCTGCAGAACACCAAGCACTCTTCTGTTGCGATGAGGTCGAATTCCGTAGTGAGTGAACCACATCTTGTCGAAATCAGGGTCACTTTGGATAATGGGGATGAGATCGTGATTCAAAACATTCAAGTACATTACGTTAGTCACCGTGCCGTCAAGGAATGGCGCACGGCTCTTCCCTGACTGGACACACTGACTGCACACCACACAGTCACCCGTGAGGGTGAAGAGACTTCTCGATCGCGAAATGCGGATTCTCAGTCCTCCAAATGTACCAGATTTGCTTTCTGACGAACTCATCCAAATGAAAGTGGGCTTCGTCGAAAAACCAAACCGTACAAGCGCACACTAATTCTCATCAGGCCCCGCGGCAAACCTCGCAGTTTCAACGTCCTAACTCAAACTGTTTAGAAGTTATGACGATTTTATTTCATATAGTTCAATAAAAGTCACCCTCAATGTCCTCCATGCGGTAGTTTGTGCGATTGTTAAATGACGGTATGTTTGTACGACCCTCCTGAGTGAGTGATTTCTGAAACGTGAAATTTTTAAGTTCTGCTTATCTTTTGCTGTTTTCTGTTGCGCAGCCAGACTGGTCAACGAGTGACTGAGCAGAAGCCGTCGATCTATCTGATGACTTCACGTAGGACGGGAATTTTCTCGGATTCTCAAGCAAGATCTTTTGCTAAAATATGGCGGTGGTAGTTGTATGCTTTGCGCATCGATAATTTACAGGCGCAAGAATTTCGGCAAACTTTTCCATGTCGTCATTTGCACGTTCTTTTTTGGAACGAGAGTGCAACAGCCTCTGCTAACTCAGCATTCACCGAATATTGTTACTAAACCACGGTCGGCCTCTCTCGTCCTTAATGCACTTGTTCGGCACTTTCTTCTCCAGAGTGCGATTTACAATCCGCGTAAACTTTGCCCAAACTTCCTCTGTGTCCATCGTATTGGAACTGAAAGAGGTCTAAGTGAGATGCGAACAACTGCTTATCTACTCTTTCCAGCAAACATACTCTCCTAGCCTTCTTGATGGGTTTATTAACTTCAATAACCATTGTCGCTAAGATGACATCCTGGTCACTAATCCCTGTCTGTATACTGACACTGCCTGTTTGTAGCTACAAGACATAAAATATTTCCATTGCGTGTGGGATGTCGAACTAGCTGCTCAAGAAAGTTTTCGGAAAACTTGTTCAAAAGTACTTCACAGGAGTGCCTGTCGGTACCACCTGCAAATAATCCACAGATTTGCCTTTCTATACCCCGTAGCTTGAAGCCGCCTCCAACTACTATTGCTTGAGTTGGGTCATAACATGTCGGTACAACTTATACGAATGTGTAATGGAACTGCTGAGGGGACCTACGTGGAAATCTTCACAAGAAAGATGACACTGATCTCGTGGACACCTCTTGGGTATGCGTACAAATCTATAGCACTGTACACCGAGCGTAGGGAGACCTCGTGAATAACATAAGATTGTAGTTCAGAATTAATAGAAGAAAGCAGTGATGATAACGATTGATTTAATCAAACCTAGAGAAGTGTTCATAGAGCGTAATGGTTAAGGCAAAAAGCGTCTGGCGTGGGATACCGGTTAGGCGCAGATTATTGTTAGTCACTGTATATTCACTACAATGAGGATGTCTGAGCGTTTCTTTACCGCGATCATTTGATAGCACTGATTCTTATTTGATTTCATTCCCTTACCTCTATCTATTGTAAATCAGCGTAAATCAGTGAATGTACTTCAGCTGGTACAGACAGGAATTTTCTTTTCTACATACGCAAGAGGAGAATTTAATTGATATTCCGTGATTATCGGCCTTATGCTGTTGAAGTTTCCACCTCAGTGTAATTGCAGATCGTTGAGAAAAATAGGGGAGAGGGGTTAAATATTGAAAGAGAGTGTATTGCACGTTAAATGGAAGTAACGTGTCCGGCATGGAGCGGGTTCCAATGGCTCCAAGCACTTAGCATCTGAGGTCATCAGTCCCCCAGACTTAGAACTACTTAAATCTAACTAACCTAAGGACATCACACACATCCACGCCCGAGGCAGGATTCGAACCTGCGACCGCAGCAGCAGCGCGGTTCCGGACTGAAGCGCCTAGAAGCGATCGGCCACGGGGCCGGCCATGGAGCGGGAACTTTTTCGAAGTAGATAAACATCACAAAATTACAGACCAAAGAATGCACGACTACGAACGTTAGAATAAATCACGGGGAAACTGCGAATAGATCAACGAGACTATTAAAGCCAAAGGCCCCACTGGTTCAAGCAACACGTGGTCCCACAAACAACAGGTTACTCAAATCCCAGAAAATTATGAAAATACGAGTGCTCAATTAGCGCGATAGGTACTGATCGTTTAATCTAATTAGGATTACGCATTGAAATAGAGATATTCGAACTGAGGGCTCACTGAACGAAGAACGAAGAAAGAAACGGACGCACACGAAGATATAATTATTCTCACATTCACAAAGGGTAAAGATTGCCCTAACTTGGCCTAATCAGCACGTGATGGTGAACATTCCACGCCACAAGTTTCCAAGGGAACAGAGCAAATCCATATTACCGAGTAAATCGAAATCCATGACATTAGACATACATTATGCTTTTAATTGAACGTACTCTGGAAAAGGAGATAAAACACTTCAGTTAGGCTGAAGAATTTACACATTCACAACGATATTAAAGTAGCAAGACCGCGCTTAATAACTACGAAACGGACTCACCAACAGCCAGAAACAGATAGCCTCCCTAGCGATAGCACCCAGTGATGCCACCCAGGTGAAACGGAAATACCGGAGGAGTTGTTTCCGGCATCAGTATAACTCACAAACAAGTCACACACAGTGGGGACAGACCTCTTTTCCCCGGTAAAAGGAACACTAAGTTGATTATGCTGCACACCCAGCAGGTGGAAAACAACTAGACTGCCACGTACCTTACAAATCCGCGAAGATACATATACTCATTCATTCTTTAAGACAAAAGGCAAGGTAAAGAATGGAACATGATAATATAGGACGTGGCATTATAAATTTAGATTGGATTACGAAGGATGAGTAATGGAATTACATACTACATAAAATTTCTGATGAAGAGCACAGGTTGCTTACATCTAAGCGTCAGATAATTAATGAATTTGTGCCAAAATCAATGCTAAGTCCTTCTAGGAGAGTCTGAAGAAGTTCTCCGCGTGTGAGCGGTGTAGAAAATGAGATGGTCAAAATGTCTTTTGAAACATTCCATAAAGACATTTCATCAGTAACGGCAGTGCATTGACATACCAATACAGTTACTGTTCCTCGGCGTCAAAACTGCAGCAGGATATTACTGTCTGTGTATTATGCAGAGGCTGATTCTGAAAATTTTCAGTGACGTTTCACTATGCCGGTGCACATTTAGGAGACACAGCTTCACTGTCAGTTCTTCAGAACTTCGTTACGATGTCAACGTACCGCAAAGATGTATCTGCGAATTTTGTTAATTTCTTTTGTATGTAGTGCCACAAAGAAGTAGCTCTCAAATGCGTATTACACTGTCTCATCAACATAAAAACTTTTCAGAATGACACTGAATGTTTCAAAGAATGTCATTTCCTGCCTTTTCTGCAAATCCTCATCAGCAGTCTCAACAGTCTCTATACGACGAGAAAACAGGAGTGCCGTGTGCAGTTGGTGCAACACGAATTATTGGACCAATATTTTTGCACCAAACCTTAACGTCTGCTTGGTTTGAGAACAATAATACGCTACCTTTTTTCCCAGATTTAACATGTAACGAAAAGACCTACATTTTATGTCATGCGGGATAGTACAAGAGCGCACACCACCAATGCGTGTGTGACAGTATTACTAGGTGTTCTTGATGATAAGAACCATCCTGTTTTATTTTGTGAAAGATTTCAGATTTCCTCAAGTGCTTTTTATAATGTTGGTCATTTGTTGTTTTGCAAACAAATAGACGTTTTTGCTTTACGTCGTCAGTATGTCGCTAAGGCGGCATGCTCTTGCTATTCCATATTCCCTTGTGGAGAATTCAGGAAGTGTTATCTTTTAATCACTCTTTTTTGTTTACCTTCGGTTTACTCTTTTTTGAACCTACACTATGTGATCAAAAGTATCCAGAAATCTGGCTGAAAATGACTTCGTGGCGCCCTCCATCAGTAATGCTGGAATTCAATAAGGTGTGGGCCCACCCTTAACCTTGATGACAGCTTCCACTCTTGTACGCATGGGTTCAGTCAGGTGCTGGGACGTTTCTTGGGGAATGGCAGCCCATTCTTCACGGAGTGCTGCACTGAGGAGAGGTATCGATGACGATGGGTGAGGCCTGGCACGAAGTCGGCGTCCCAAAACATCCCAGAGGTGTTCTACAGCGTTCAGGTCAGGACTCTGTGCAGGCCAGTCCATTACAGGGATGTTATTGTCGTGTAACCACTCCACCACAGGCCGTGCATTATGAACAGGTGGTCTTTCGCGTTGAAAGATGCAATCGCCATCCCCGAATTACTCTTCAATAGTGGGAAGCAAGAAGGTGCTTAAAAAATGAATGTAGGCCTGTGCTGTGATAGTGCCACGCAAAACAATAAGGAGTGCAACCCCCTCCATGAAAAACACGACCACACCACGACAACAGCGCCTCCGGATTTTGCTGTTGGCACTACACACGCTGGCAGATGACGTTCACCGAGCATTCGTCCTACCCAAACCCTGCCATCGGAACGCCACATTGTGTATCGTGATTCGTCACTCCGCACAACTTTTCCCCACTGTTCAATCGTCCAGTGTTTATTCTCCTTACACCAAGCGAGGCGTCGTTTGGAATTTACCGGCGTGATGTGTGGCTTATGAGCAGCCGCTCGACCATGAAATCCAAGTTTTCTCACTTCCAGCCTAGCTGTCATAGTACTTGCAGTGGATCCTGATGCAGTCTGGCCGGCCGCGGTGGCCGTGCGGTTCTGGCGCTGCAGTCCGGAACCGCGGGACTGCTACGGTCGCAGGTTCGAATCCTGCCTCGGGGATGGGTGTGTGTGATGTCCTTAGGTTAGTTAGGTTTAAATAGTTCTAAGTTCTAGGGGACTTATGACCTAATATGTTGAGTCCCATAGTGCTCAGAGCCGTTTGAACCATTTTTTGCAGTCTGGAATTCCTGTGTGATGGTCTGGATAGATGTCTGCCTATTACATATTACGACCCTCTTCAACTGTCGGCGGTCTCTGTCAGTCAACAGAGGAGGTCGGCCTGTACACTTTATGTGCTGTACGTGTCCCTTCATGCTTCCACTTCTCTATAACATCGGAAACAATGGACCTAGGGATGTTTAGGAGTGCGGAAATCTCGCGTACAGACGTATGACCTAAGTGACACCCAATCACCTGACCACGTTGCAAGTCCGTGAGTTCCGCGGAGCTACCCCATTCTGCTCTCTCACGATGTGTAATGACTCTGGAGGTCGCTGATATGGAGTTCCTGGCAATAGGTGGCAGCACAATGCACCTAATATGATAAACGTATGTCTTTGGGGGTGTCCGGATACTTTTGATCACATAGTGTACCTTCAAAAATACAATTTAGGCGTTCTTTGGGTGGAATTGATAGTTTGCAGAAAGTGTCGTTTCTTCTCAATTTTGCCTCTAGTTTGTGTAAATGTTGACTGAAGGTGTATTGCGTCATCTCAAAATATTCATAAATCCTTGTCTCGTCAACCGTAAGATGAGGAAATAACGTTCGAAACTCTCCCTGTACTGATCTCATTCTCCAAACACTATGGATTCACATATTTCTCCTTTTTGTGCCTTGCTTCTTTTTGTTGTGCCTCTAAAGCAAGTGCTGTTGGTCCTAATTACCTATCACGAAAAATAGCGAACGTATTTAAAACTTTCACAAACAGGAAGACAGAGCACTACTTTCAGACCATCCCAAGGAACAACAGAAACGTGGACGAGCCTGGGTTACGTGTGGTTTACGCAGGAACGGGCCGGAGCGAGGGACCGAGTCGTCCGACGCTTGCTCCTGACACCGCCCGGACTTTAAAACTACAGACCACCCGCCACTCCACCCGAGGAACGACCCGAAGAGTCGCGCGCAGGTTGGCGACGACTGCCTTCGAAGGTATTGGCTCCAGAAAGCAGTGCTTGCGTAGCACGTGAAATTTCCTGTATCTGGGAGCGTTGGTGGATGCGGAAAAATAGGACGTGTAGGAGTGGAGTGCAGGAAGAGGCCGGAGCGCCGGCGGCGTCGGTGCGGCGCAGCGGATGCAGGCGGCGCGGCGCGGCGCGGCTCGGCGGGTGGCGCGCTGGCAGCCGGGGCGGCGCTGCCAGCCAGGCAGCCACAGCGGCATCCGCCAGCGGCGCGGCAGCAGCACAGGCAGGCCGGCTGCTGCGTGACGTCCCCCCACCCGGCCAGCTGCCGGCGGGAGGGGGCCGCCGCGAATGTAGGTCTCTGGGTCTGATTGGGTGCCGATTGCGGGTGGGGGAGGTGTGTGTTGTTGCTGGCGCGCGCGCCGCCGCCGCCGCCGCCGCCGCCACCGCCGCGGCTGCTGCAGCGGGTTCTCGCCCAGAGGTTGTTGCCACAGTGAACCGGCGCGCCGAACACTCGCCTCGCCACGACTGGACCGGACCGGCTCAGGAGCGTTGTCAGCCAGCGACCTCGGCCACCGGCGAGCACGAGAGCGGCCGGCTGGAAGACGCTCCAGGCGCGGAAGCACGCTTCCAGCCGCGGTCTGCTGCCACGCGCCGCTCATTGTTTCCGCGCGTGTGTGTGTGTGACTGTGTGCAGTAGTGGGCGGAACCTTCTCGCGAGGACACGGAACACCGCGGCGCCGCCGGCTTCAGTCAGTACGTCGTCGGCGTGCACCGGAAGTAACCACCGAGGCACGTTTTGCGCACAAACTAAACTCATCTGCAGCTCGGATGCTTTTCCTGCTCCCACGCAAAACAGTTTGCCTTAAAACTTCACAACCCACGTGATGACAGCTTTCGAAAACAACGTAATCTGACAGTTTTCCTTGACGTGCCAATTGACTTTCAACTAATACGCCGTGTGACTGAACTAGTGAGAACGGTGGAGGACCAAATTAGACGGGGGGACACGAGAAGAAGGAACGATATTACTTACCTGGCCACAGTTTCCCGCTAGCCGTGTGTGTGTGTCGAGTGCAGTGCCCGCGCTGTGAAGTGAGCGGCGTCTCCAACGTCTCCACGGTGCATCCTTGCGGCTCTACCGGAAGTGAAGAACAGGTAAGCACCTAACAGACAACAGGAATTCTTCGCCTGTTACAGTGTCAATAAAAATCATTAAATACGCTTACCGCAACCTTCACCACGGATGTGTTGCTGTTCTATCCATGCATTGAAATCTCCGGAGCTCCACCTCAATCGAGCACTCGTAGTCACTCACCGTCTAAATTCAACTTAGCCCTGATATACGTCAATCGTAGGGTCGCTGCAGAATGAATCCCTCTCTGCGATTGTATGTACTATTGTCAGTGAAAATATAATTTACATTGCTTCACTGATGGCTCTCGTAATCAACACAACCTACGTAGTCGTTGAAAGAAAATTACTCTGAAAAAAGGCATTCGCCGTCGAAAGTGAAGGAACTTGAGTTGCCATGTGATAAACTGATTAGCATATTATCCTTTCATGCAACCAATAGGTCACGTTGTCTTGTTCCTTCACTATGCCTTAATTAAGAGCTCAGTATTTCATACCGGTATTCAAGCTTGATTTTACTTTCCAAAAAACTGCGATTTCTGTAGTTG
The DNA here is from genome assembly GCF_023864275.1 of Schistocerca cancellata. Taxonomy (NCBI): domain Eukaryota; kingdom Metazoa; phylum Arthropoda; class Insecta; order Orthoptera; family Acrididae; genus Schistocerca; species Schistocerca cancellata. The sequence goes on from NC_064627.1 coordinate 1,147,017,070, forward strand.
TTTCTAGAATCTATTTTGTTCGATTTTCAAACATCAGATCCGCGTTGACTATTTCAGGGTGGAGTGTAGGTATGTAATTGTCACTTTGCTCTTAATTACGTGACATTTTTATAATGACCCCCCATGAATATTGTTAACAAACTTTGCGCTCAACGTTCTGGTCGCATTAGGCTGAAACACACGAAGTTTTGTGTTTCCTTATTAGTTTCAAACAGCGATCTAGTTTGTCAAACACTTTCTAAATCGTGTGACTTGTTCAATCAAGGAGAGTCATTAACAAATAGTGTGTTATTAGGTGAAGAAATCTCGACATTACACACTAAGAAGCGCATCCAAAAAATACGTGTTTACATGTCCAAGACGACGTGTATTCACTTGGGTTGGTGCAGTGTTCCGTTATTCTCACCGTTACACCTGGCGATAGAAAAACTGCCGAGGCGCGGGCGAGTGCATCGCGGGATGCATAGCCACACACGGGACTGACCGCTCCTCCAACGCATCTCCGTCGCGTCTCTGAGCGTCCGAACAAAACTCAGCACCATAGTTTCTTGCACTTTTTATAACCTAAAGTGGTATAGTAGTTTATCCATTGTGGTGCTCCAGATGTGTTATGAAAACTAGTTTACGTCCGGATATCTATAATGAAATAGCTATCCTGTATCTTAATTTTATGCCATTCCGTGAAGTAGATATGTGAGTCCAGACTTAATTTAGGTGCAGTTTGCCGAAAGCCAATTAACTGACCAAGATCGTATGTAATACACTTCTGTCTACACAGCTACATGATACGCAAGAAAGCTGTAATTCTCTCTATACTTCTGTTCAGGGCTTCAGTAGAGAATATGGAGACTTCGACGAACGCACAGAAGACGAGCAGGTTCTGAGAGTTTATTCAGAAGAGGTTCGGAACTGTCTGCCTTTCATTCGTAGCTATTTTTATTGTTTGCTGTTAATGACAGCAATATGTTTGGGAAGTCCGTCGGGGCGGTACTAGTTGCTTACGGCTATGGAAACTCATAGGCGAATATATATATATATATATATATATATATATATATATATGAAATGAACAGGCGTAGCGCAGAATATGTGGAATAGATATTTAAGTGAAATTTCCACTCCGAGATGAATGAAATTCATTTAAAAACTATCTCAGAGTTTTACTCTTGGTAAAGCAATTGCGACAAGCGATACCTATTTTTTTTTCCCGGCAGAACGCAGGCTGCCTGTTATCTACATAACGAGGAACATTTTCAAACTTAATTTGTCTCTTGAATTTAAAAGAATTTTTATTCATTACGACATTTAAGTATTCCGAATTTAATACCAGTTATGCGTGAACTGGATAAGGTTTAAGGTAGACACGTCCTGCTTTTAGATTTCGATCCAAACTTCAGTCAGTATTACATTGTGTCAACTCAATGAATGCGGCATTGTTTACTTATGGTTAACGCTATTAGCATGATTTCTTTATACTGCAATCTGTTTGACATAATTACACTTCCAACACAACTCTTATATTACAATTAAATTTTCTTACCATTTCTCCCCGGCATACTACACGTTCTCCTACATATATGAAAGTTACTTTACGTATGGGATGAACAGTAATCAATGAGGGTTGAAATGCTATACTTGTTTACCGAATCGTGGAGTATTGAAGACTTTCTGAATGGCTGGAGCTCTTTACTTTATCTCTCCCTCGTAAGAATTTTTAATGGTTTTTTAACTGATACAGAAACTGGATCTTACTGATTCAGGAATTAATTCACCGCCATTTGAAAACACACAAACGTTGAGCCGTATTTCTTGAAGCTGCAGGGAAGTATTCCAATGGAAAATATTGAATTTGATTATATGTACTTTCTAAATTACATGAAAGCATTTCGGGGTAAGAGTGATTTAAAAACTGAGATATAATACGTAAGATATAATTTCTACAAATTGGTTGTTCTCATGAAAAAGTTTCGTGACCAACTGTAATCGTTCGGATTACATTGATTTCATATTCGTCTATAAATTAATAAATATGGCTGATTGAAATCTTTTTATATGTCGTAACTTGAAGAAATATGAGACAACAGCATCAAGGGGATAGTACGTATTCTCTGGAAGTGGAGGTGCATTTAACAGTTTGTTGGAAAGGAAGCCCCTTCTACTCTCATAGAATACGTTTCACAAAATATTTCAAGCTGACGTAAATAATGAATATTTTTTATTATTTTTCTTATTTCTTGAGCGCTTAATGAAAGTGAGATAAAGAGTGATCTGTAGTACCGTAACTTTCTGAAGAAAACTTTTTCGACAAAAGATAACGCTGACTCATTGATGACAAACTGAATTTCCAGAAATCGTGGTGTTTGTGGTGACTACCCTTAAAATACATTACGGAGCTCGCACGTGGGGTATCAGCTGTTAGCTAACGGGACTTGGCGCAGTAATTCTAGCGCCTGCCGCAGTAGCTCTGCCGTCGTAGTCACGTGACCACACACTGCAGCAGACTCCATTCCTGGCAATCCCGTCCGTGCTCTGTTGAACTACGGCAGTAGCACCAGTACTTAAACATAAACTGTTTGCAATACTTTGAGATGAAAATTATAAAATGCGACTTTACTCATAAATTGTGCAGAAAGACACAGGTTTTTGAAAGTTCAGAAATTTTACAGTTTTTGTCGTAGGTTTGCGTACTTATTTATGCGTTTCGTATCGTTTCATACATGTAGCTCACACCTGCATCCCCCTGCATTACAGCAATATAAGCTATTTTATTTTTAGTAATTGTTCTTCAACGAGTTGCATAAATCCGTAAGTTTAACATGTAACTTGGAAAACAGACCCTCATATACTCGTACTGGAAGATCAACTTATAACTGTCTCATTTTGCACTTTATCTCCATTTAACTGTCAACATCGACTTTAGTCAGCTCCTATGACAGGGGTGAATTTGTCTACGGTGATTGTGTAGAATTCGTAAATCTGACTACTAGATAAGTTTAAGAACTCTTGCGGCCCATTTCGTTCAACGTTAGATTCATCTTGAAGTATGTTTTGAATGACATTTATAAGAAACAAAATGGGCGCTTCATTAACCGTCGTCACAATATAATGTTCTTTGTGTAAAATCCTGAGACATATAACAGGACTAACGTTTCAGATTAGACTGCTGTCGCAAATATTCTGAAATGCGTATACAACACTTACCTAATATAAACAAATTTTAAATTGTCTTCGATTTTAATTGTTGTTTCCAAAAATAACATATCAATAAATTATAAATAAAAGTATACTAACTTGCAATGCAGCTATCGGACTGTTATATAAGTAGTTTGAGAATAGATTCAACATTAAAGCTATTTACGGTGAAGCAGAATTTATTTTGTATGTACATTTTGTTATAATAAGACATTACTAACGTTACTGTCTCTTTGGCGTATGAGAATTTGATACGTTCGTCTTCTGTTCATTCATCGAAGTCTCCAGCCCTGTAGTTGCTGTCACAAACCGATCTCCGAATGAAAAGCTAAATTTTAACACCACTTGCCCGTATCATTTAACTAAATAGCTCGCAGCGACATCTTGGTTTTTTTAATATTTGTAAAATTCGCTTACTAAAGTCATTCTCGGTAAGTAGCTATTATAGTAGTACAATTTACACTAGAAAGAACTAGTGCTTAAATTACGCCAGGGGTAAGATGAGTTTAAACAGTAAGTGACTACTTAAGTGAGTAGGACCTAGCAGATATTAATGGATGGATAGCTCACCAATACTTTCATGGCGGAGTGAATCCGCGCCTGAAATATAGGTTTTTTCTGTCACAATGTATGTAGATATAAATACGGTGAACAGGGCGTCTGTATTCGCAGTCACAAAATGAACAATGTAAGTCTTACGACAATAATGATTTTTCTCAATCGTATGAAACAGTACGTCAATGAAACTAATATCTCGAGAAAGATGCAATCGTAGAATTGCTGTTAGTGTAGTGTAGTATTTAGTAGGAGATCATAACAGAAATTTTCCTACAGAAAATTATCAAAACGAATGCACTGAATTTTAATGATATATATGTATGTCGGCTCTACAATCTGAAGCCCAGAAACGTTAAAAGTAAATCTGTGTTATTGTAGCTCTATAATCAAAGCGTTGTGAATAATGTAAAAGCTATTGCGTTTAATTGTGGCTGGTTTTGTCGACTCACGCTACTACACTCGTAAAAAATGATTTTAAATAGGGGTACTTCATGTGATTCAGCTTTGTTTAAGAAAGAAATTTTAGAAATTCCATTCAAAAAGCACAATTTCAACTTTTGTCTCCTTGGTATTTATAGGTCTCAATATTAAAGTGTTAGTCATCTTGGCGCCACATTTCTCCTCCTGAATTGACTAACCACCCTTACATCTCTCCTGAGACAAAACAGTTCGTCTGCCCGTAATAAAGGCTCAGTTAAACGAAAATAATGTCAAGTCAGTACAAGGTTTAATGAATGATTATTTTAAAGTGTACTACTGTAAATATTATTACAACTCATAAAGTTTTGCTAGTTCCTGCTGAACCTTTCTTTATGTATATAGCAGATACTGAATGAAAGAGAATTAGTAGACGTACGTCTGTAATATTGTAACACAAATATTTTTTTGGTTGTTAAGTACATAACATCCATTACTACTTAAGATATTTAAATTTTTTCACGATTCATTAAAGTAAATTGTCAAATATTGTTAGTTGTAAAGCATATGTAAGATAGAACACTATGCGCAGGAATAGAATAATTCTTTAATCATTGGTAGAGAGATAAATGTAACATTAACGGGACGGAATAATTAATCAGTGGTACAGTTCTGTATTAAACAGTCATATTTTATTCGCAGTTGTTCATCTCTATAAAGCAATCAATTAACGTATGAGCTGTGCTGTTTCTTGTCTCTCTGACTTACTCAGAGAGTTGATGTGATTTAAAGGTAATACTTTTCCATCTAAGTGATTGTATAGAGAAGTTATTCGTTACGTTTATTTTCAAAATTTTCTACGGTAACCAAGGGATCTGCCGAAAATATGCAACATTTCGTTGACTTCCACTCATTCAATACTTCAAACTACGATGGGAGTACTTATCAAACTATCACAGTTTTCTATTAATTTGGTCGATGGTGAAACGAAAATCTTATTTACCCTCTTTTTATTCCATTCAGACAATTTTAGTTCTACTTGGTTCCGTATCGCGCTTGCACTACTCATTGATAACTTCAGAACCGTTTCAGAACGCACACTTATTCCTGGATACGACATCACTGCAGATAATGAGAACGATTGTCCGGAACGTAGGAAAAGAAGTACGACTACCAGAATTTGACGTCCTTACGAGAAGGCCAACGGCAGTATCGAAGTTCCGTCTATTGCCAAGTGAAACTCCTTGATAATGGTTACAGTCCAATGATTTGTCACACTGCTTGCCGCCTCGATTGTAAATGGGTTTTGCTCTGGAACAAGGATAACCGCACAATTGTTAACGTCAGGCTTTGTGCCAATGTCAGCGTGGTTACATGCTGCGGAGCACGGAAGGCCGTCCGGCGGTCGCTGCGAAAAACTCTCATCCAGAGGGCATGTGCAACCGCCGTGGCCGGCGAGATGCCACGGATCGCGATTTCCCCTCCTCGCGGAAACATAAAGAATCTGCATAGCGGTAGAAAGCGTGAAATTTGGTGCAACGTCCACTTAGACTCGTGACCGGGCGCGTGTGGAACTGGTTGGCCGCCGTTCAGCTTTGGATTAGTGCTGATATGCTCTGTTTAATATATACCGGAAAAAATGAGACTGATCCAATGGAGAAAGTGGAGGTAATATTATTTTTCCTCCATCATAGTAATATAGACTCCAAGTAAAACTTCTGAATGGCGTTTCATGAGCCGAAATTCTAGTGGCCGTTTCCATTTCAAGGAAACAAATATAGCTACTCGCGCAAAAATACGTCTGCTAACTCTCTTTTATCCAACATCTGCTACACAAGTACGCAAGGCTTCAGTTGAAGCTGGCAGAATGTAAAACAATTTACACAATCCAAACTGAACATCAGATAGTACTCTAACTGGAAAATATTTAATATTCGTCCCACATTTTCGTTTTTACTGATCCTTCATTACTGGCCTTTGTTCTCGGACAGACAAACTAGCTGGCCTCAGTTTCTCCAATTGAATCCATTAAGGACTCAGTTGGAGAAACATGGGGACAAGATGGCTAAGAATTTAACACTGAAACATATACATAACATAGAGACAAAAGTTGATATTTCAGTTGTTTGAGTAGAATTTCTACAATTTCTGTCATAATAAAAGGAGCATCAGATCAGATACTCCAATTTAAAGTCCAGCATTATGAGTGTAGTGATGTCCTTAGGTTAGTTAGGTTTTAAGTTCTAGGGGACTGATGACCATAGATGTTAAGTCCCATAGTGCTCAGAGTCATTTGACCATTTATGAGTGTAGTAACGACATTGCGCAAAAATAGCCACAAAGCTAACATCTGCTACATTATTCACGAAACTTTGACCACAGATCTGCAATAACTCACATTTAGTTCTGATGTTCACTTTTAGGTTGTAGAAGCAACATTCCCATTTATACGGATATATAAACAGTTATAATTAAGGTTTAGTATATTCATTTTGACAACTCCCTACAGAAAAATCTCTGTTGCGATGTCTTTTTAAATGTTAAAGTAATTCTTCCTTCTTCGATTCTGTTTTTCTCGCGGTATTGACTTCATTTACGTACGGCTGTACCAATTCAATGGGAAAAGTCATTTCTGTCAAAACATGTCACGAAAAGTTAATTGTGTGACAGCGAATCTCGATGCACTTGTTCACAGTTGGAAACATACTGCCTCATAATACTTTGAAAAACAGATAGTATTTGTGGGCAGTTTTGTAATACTACTGACGTCGTCACTTTTCTGGTAGTTTCTTACGCTCTCTGTAACACAGGAAAATACTTTCGACAATGTTTGCGCTGGTATATACAAAAGAAGCTCACTGCCTTTACAGTAAACTTTGGAGCGACCACATATAAGCACCTGGAAGGTGGTGGATGATGTTAAATTGTTTCATTGAAATGACGCACATAAGTAATTGCGAAACTAAAGTTTTTTAACTCTTAAAAGTGGTGCCATGGCAACATGTTAGCTTTTAACTGCAAACCTCTACCGCTAGGGTAACGTGTTGTGGCTTATTGACCGAGTATCGAAGTTGAAGCAATTTTCTCTGTGCGCTCAACCTTATGTAAACAATAGACAGCTCTACAGAAATCTTAAAAAATCATAAAACTTTCAAGCCCTACTTTAAAGTCAACCACTGAGAGAAATTATATTAAAACGCTAACGTCAACTGGAATTGAGATCATAGTGATATTTTTGACGTGATACAAATGAAACAATGACTCAGAGATATAAAGTTATTGCCGAATCAGTGGATCAGCCTTACCAAGTTTCCGTCGCAGTATGACCGCCGCTTACTCACATTCATCATTTCTGATGTCATAGCATCCAAGGAGCCTCGTTCAAGGCAATATTTTACAACTTCCCGGGTTTTACTGCGAGACCGTTTTCCAACTACGTTCTCCCTGGCGTCATAGCCTTCAGGCTTTCAACTGCTTTAGTGTCGCAGAATTATATTCATGAATGACTTTTGACTATTTTCTGATTTTTTTCGCTGTTCAGAGCTTTGGTATTAGAAGCTTAAGTTCTGCAGACAGAAAATTCTGCAAAGATAAGCTGCATTTCGGATAAATCGAACTTGGAGTTTAGTATACCAGAAGTGTAAAATTCTTAAATTTTCTTTCCTTCTCTATGACACTATTCCTGTCTTTTACAAAAATATTCGGATTGAAGTTTACATACCTACATCTTACATCTAAAACTGCTGCAATCATTCAACTACGTGAGCATGTTTTCAGATGAGAAACATTTAAATACTTTGCTCTTTTCTGTGTTGTGATTTCCCGTCGGTACCAAAATGCTAAAATTTGCAAGGTATTTTATAAAGATTACCATGATATTTAACGACGAACCTTTTGGTTGTTCCACTCAGTATTGGTGTGAAATAAAATCGATTGCACACATGCTAGTGTGGTGCCGAAAATTACAGCTACTTGTACAATTAATTGATTCACATGCACACAGAAAATAGCATATGATAGCCTTCTTTTTTTTTCTTTTTTTCTCGCATCATAGAACTGCTGTCAAGGACTGAAAGAAATTGTTCAATATGATTTCAGTTCATTTTCTATTATAGCTTAATGTATTTCTTGACACACGTCTGATATCGTAAGACTATTTCGTATACAATCTTCGATAAGTGTTTTAACACACTTTGGCACGTATAAATGCTTTTACAACCTCTCGGTATCACTTTTGTTTATATTCCATCCAGACAGACACACAAATGTTTGTCAAAATACATAAAAGTGCTCGTAACATTGTATCCTGTTCTATTATGATGTAGGTTTCTTTGTGGTTGTTTCTAATTCATTGGCTGTTAAACGTAATGCTCCCATATTAAAATTTTGTCATTCGACTGACATGTACTGGTACAGATTAAGTATTCCACAACATATGTTTCCGTATTAATCACGCTTTTGTTCCGCATCCAAATCACGTTATCGGGCCATTTTGTTACTAGTAACCATACGTCCGCTGCAGCTTCTCGTTTATCCCCTGGCACAAAACACAAGTTTTACACAGAATATTGACACGTTAAATCAATATTTTGTAGAATGTTCTAGGTGGGACAATTCTCAATCAAAATTGTGTAAATATTGGTTTTCATTGAGACTTATTCGCTTAATCTAGCGGGGCCGTAGGTCTTGTCACTTTCTGACTCTCGTGTTACATGAATCTTTTCCTTCTAATTTAGAAATAAATTATTTTATGAGGTTGTTTTTGAAATACTATCATGAAACCACACCTCTTATACTCGTTCTGAGCAATTTTACCGCTTCCTGCGAGCTCGACGCGAATATACTGTATTAACGGTATCAGTCCAATTGTTGATTCCAGCATAATAGTGCTTACTTCTCTGACACTCCAATGAGTTGGCATGGAATCTGAGTGAGGTTACAACTAGACTTCTCAGGTACATAAAAATATCTCGGAAGAAGGAAGGCTTCTTCAAACTGCATAAGAATTTCCGAGACCAGCTGAGTATTTTTGGAAGTTTGTGACCTGTCGAGATTGCTTCTCAGTTATTTACAAGCACAATAGTCCGTTCTTTTCCGTTGTCAATATGAAATTAAACATTTCCGCTATCTTGGACATTCATTTTATTTTTTATTTTTTTGCTTCCGTTTCGTCCATCTAGGGACCACGTGACAGTTTCAGATCCTTGTTTGTGGTATGTTATGGTGTGTCATTCTGTGTTGAGGGGTGTGTTTTCTGGTGTGAGGGCGCATTGTGTTATTATATTTCATAGAGAAGGCCATAAGTGAAACTGAAAATGTTCTCAATGGCGAAAAGAACAAAAACAGAAGAGCAATATCCAAACTAATTTACCGTTTACTCCAGGAATCGACGATCCTTTAAGCCCTTTTTCAAGGCCCAAAGGAGTAGTAACCGCATAAGGAGACATCAGGATTACAGAGTGGGCCTCAGTAGCTCCCACTTGTCCGTAATGGTTGAGGCTGGTCTCCCATATCGACCGACACCTTGCGTCGAATCGCGACCAGCACGGAACTCCACACTGGTCGTTTTCGACTGACCATACATGTTCTTACCTCTCCAATCGATGTCTACCGGTGTTTGCCCTCCGGCAGCCACCAAAAAAACTAAAAGCACGGCGATCGTGTACGGCACATTTGGTAATAACGTCACCATAGTTCACATTTCCGCAGTTACTGCACTCATGCAGAAAAGATAAGAATGCCATCCTAATCCCTCATCTACGTACATGTCGGTGCACAGATACACGTGTTGGAGCCCCGCTACGTTGCATATACAATGTAGCAACGCCCTCAAACGAAAAATTTTTGATTGTCCTTTATAAATGTGAGTAAATACCATAAGCATATAGTTGTAAATGTAAATAGCTGGAATGGTTCGCACGCTGACTCTTGTTGATGTCCCAGTATTGAAATCTACGCAATTTGCGGAAGAGTTGCACTTACGTCACGTTGAACGATTCTCTTCAGTCGTCATTGGTCCCGTTCTTGCAGGTGATGTCGGAGATTTGATGTTTTACCGGATTCCCGATATTCACGGTACACTCGTGAAATGGTGGTACGGGAAAATCCCCACTTTATGGCTATCTCGGAGATGCTGAGTCCCATCGCTCGTGCGCCGCCTATAACACTACTTAGAAACTCCCTTAAATCTTGGTAACGTGACATTGTAGCAGCAGTAACCGACCCAACGACTGCGACAGACACTTCTCTCATATACGCATTGCCGGTCCCAGCGCCATGTTCTGCCTGTTTACATACCTTTGTATTTGAATACGCATGCCTATACAAGTCTCATTGGCTCTTCAGTGTACTATTAATGACTTACGTGTCTGGTATGCGTGTCTGTTGTGTTTATTAAAGTTGTGGAAAAACGCTACGGACGAATGCACCAACCTATTATTAACAGTCATATGTTACAAAGTTTATCCGCGGCATCAGTGACGAGCCTTTTGTACTGGTCGGAATTGGAGACAAGGCTGAGCTGAAACAATAAGGCAGCGCCGCTGGAAGCAGACCGGGACTGTGACAGAGAACTTGCGGCCGCAGCCTCGGGCGACCGCCAATGTCGCCGCGGGTGGCCGCCGCGGGCGTGACCAGCCTCCAGCCTTGCTCGCGGCGGCTCCAGCTCCAGCCCGCCGGCTGCGGCGGCCGCCGCCTGCTCGTCGTGCACGGCGCTGGCGCACTTCCCTCCCACGTTAAACACCGATTCGGGCTTATTCTGTGAGCAGTGAACCTTACAAGGCGCTCACACCTTACGTAAAGTTCGCAAAAATTAGAGCTGATACAGAATCAAACTGATAACAACGGTTGCAAATTCCCTATTACCTACATCTACGTCAAACTCCGACAGCCACCTAATGGTGTGAAGCGGAGGGCACTTCTTGTACCATTATGAGTCCTCCAACCCTGTTTCAGCCGCGAATAGCGCGTGGGAAGAATGATTGTCGGCAAGCCTCTCTATTGCTCCAATAGCTCGAATTTTCTCTTCGTGGTTATTACGCGAGACGTATGTGTGGGAAGTAATATGTTATCCGACTCTTCCCGGAAAGTGCTGTCTCGAAATTGCAGTAGCAGATCTCTCGCTGACGCACAAGGCTTTTCTTGTAAGTTTGCCAGTGGAGTCTGTTGAACATCTCCGCAACGGTCTGTGGCCAGCTAAGCGATCCCGTGAGGAAGTGTACCGCTCTTCGTTGAATCTTCTATCAGTCCTATCTGGTATGGATCCCAGACAGATGAACAGTACTCAAGAATCGGTCGAGCGAGCGCCTTATAAGCCACTTCCTTCGTGGATGAGTTACATTTCCTTAAGATTCTCCCTATAAATCCGAGTCTGCCATCCGTTTTACCCAGTATTTGTTTTATGTTGTCACTTAAGGTCGCTCTGGATAGTTACTCCTACATATTTCACGGCAGATATTATTTCCAGTGGCTTGTCATCAATTCCGTAGTTGCAAAGTAGTGGATTTCTTTTCCTATGGATGTGCTATATGCTATATTTATTTACGTTCGTGGTCAACTACCAGCGTCTGCACCATTCATCAATTCTCTGGAGGTCATTCTGCACATCGTTACTATCTTCTGGCGTTGCTACTTTGCTGTGGGCAGCCGCATCATCTGCGTCTGCCAAGAGCCTTATAGAGCATCCGACGCTTGCTGCTACATCATTTACACTTCCTTGGGCCACTCCAGAAATTACCTTCACATCTGTCGATTTCGTTCCATTAAGAAAGACATGTTGAATTCTGTTTGCAAGGAAGTCTCGAATCCTTTCGAAAATCTGCCCCGATACTCGATAAGTTCGTTTTTTTTTTCTTTTTTTACCAAGTGGCAGTGTGGGACGGTGTCAAATGCCATCCTGAATTGAAGGAATATGGCATTAACCTGATTGGCTTTGTCTACGGCGCTGTAGTTCTCATGGAGGAACAAAGCGAGCTGAATTTCGCAGGATCTCTGTTTGTGCTATCCATGTGGATTTTTACGGAGCAGGAGCAGTTTTGCATTCATACATATTATAAAAATGTGTGTGTGTGTGTGTGCTATCCATGTGGATTTTTACGGAGCAGGAGCAGTTTTGCATTCATACATATTATAAAAATGTGTGTGTGTGTGTGTGTGTGTGTGTGTGTGTGTGTGTTCGAAATCTCTTCCTAAACCACCGGACCAATTTCAATCAAACTTGGTACACATATATCTTACCGTCAGGCAACAATCGCTATCGGGATAAAAGCTACGTATCTATCATAGTTCGGAGATATGACGTCGTAAACGATGAGATGCATGAGAAATCTGTCGCATTGTGCGCGATGTTTCAATTTATTACCTCTTTGCTAGTAGCACTATTGGCAGGAGAGTTTGCAGACAGTATCCACCTAAGCCTCGTAAATTGTGTCATTGTATAACGCATATATCAGGAAATATTAGGTCATAAACACTGATATGCGTGAGAAACTGCCGCATCATGCAAGAGCTTTTAATTTGTTACTTCTTTCCTACCAGCTCTATTTGCACCATAATTTCTCACACAGTATCCACATATGTCTCTCAATATATCTATACAAGTATATCATTGCACGGCACATAATTCAAGAGATATGACGTCTTAAGTTCCAAGACGCGTGTAAGAATGCAGCGTCATTCACGAAGTTTCAATACATTTATTCTTTACTGCTAAGACACGGCTACAGTCGAGTCAACTCGAAGGAAACGCCGAAACCTGGCAGAGCTTTTGACAGCTTTCAAGTGCGAGGCGCCAGCGGCTGTAGCGGGAAACGATAGCCGTCTGTGGAGCTGTGAAGAGGGGTTTCCATAGAGGCGCATCCAGTATCGCGTTGTGCACACGTGAAGCAGCTGCGCTCAGCGCACAGGAACTGTCAGGTATCATCTCACACCGGGTCCACTACAGGAATACATGTAAATGTCTCGTTTCTAACAGAAAATTGCAAAATCAATAGAGGGGAAAAGTCGGGTTCGTCAGCTAGCAAAATAATATAAAAATGTAAAGACGGACAAAATTACGTGAACGTGGGATTTGAAATGCGGTGGGAGTGGAATCGCATCTTGCACCTGTAATCTCCTCTCATTGGAGTGGTGATTCTCAGAACGTAGCTAATGTGCCCCACGTAAGTCTAACCAGACGCTGCTATAGCTACGGCTAGTATCCCTCGCAACAAGGTTGAGGTTAATATAGTTACCACCATCGTATGACTATGTCATCTACATTCTACGTCTCCATTTCTACTCTTAAAGCGACATTACGATGTGTGACGGAGGAAAGTCGTATGCCTCCCGAAACCCTCACCCTCTCTTTCACGTCTATTCCAGTAAAGAACGGTTTTGCAGGTACATTCACCTTTGCAAAAACTCCAGTTTGCCTCATTTCTTCGGGTCTGTGGCAACAAAGTACGATTCTCAACAAAGTGCCGACGGACAGACTGCACTTTGCGGAGCAGATGATCAGCAGCGCATATTGAAAACTGCATTCGGTAATCAACAGCTGTGATGCAGACGGTGTTTTCTCATTTATGATTGTTTTCATTTGTATCTGAGTTTGCCTTTTCCATTGAGCGCTGCCTGAAGCTAGCTACTAGCTCCACATATTAATGTTAGGCCTCCTGCCACCGAGCCTACCTGGCGTGTGCACGTTGACCAGAACACAAGGAACAAGCAAGCAGAAATTGTTAACCAAAGGTTCACACTCTCACACAGGAAGCACTGTTGAATTCTTGTAGGCATTCCATGTTGGAAAAATAACTTTATTGTTCACTTGGGGCTTCGAGCTTCAGAAAGGTTACACTTAAAACTTGCCTCCTGTACCCAGGTGGACTGCTAACCGAGCCCCTGTTTCACGAGAAAGAAACTCTTACATACAGCCTGAACTTTCAGGCCTTTCAACTAATTAGCCTGAGGAACATAAAGCAAGCATTTTCATGGTCATTTCGTGGCCCCACTACCAGCAATCTTTTGCAAAGCTCTGCTTCCTGCCAGGAAAGTGCTGAAAAAAATCTGCCCTCGTGAGTCACTGTGCCTTAAGCAACCATTTTGTTGTTGGCTACTCCTCTACATGGACGACGGAGTGACACAGGCATCTGCTCCGGGCAGGGCAGACCTCACTACCACCGAATGGCTGCCCCGGTGTCCCTAACGAGCAAGAGGACGACACACGGCGCGGCCGGGACTCATATGTTACTCATCGTTTCGCCCCCTTCATCTTCAATAAACCGTGAAAACTTTCTGTTCCGTACGCCGAGTGGTAATGGATCCGCTCGGCAATGAGAGGCATGCCTCCTGTATGAGGGCAACCTACCCGCGTCATTCGACATCGACTGTAGTAGCGCTCTTTAGAGCCGTCTTTTTGAAGTTCTCCGATGGCATAAACAAACCAGGTGCAAGTGTATATTGCCAGCTAGTATCTATCAACGATACAACAAATTGTGATACCTGATGCGAAACGTCATACTTGACCGCCTATGCGTTCGGAACGGATATCGTTACTAAACCGTGAACTAGTTGAGAGCGAGCCGCACCCGCGCCAGTATCGGATGGCACTGAGAACGAAGGCGCACTGTCATTCTGCACGCAGGTCGCGCTGTCGTGACACGCCCACGTGAAAAGTTATAATTGAAACAAGCAGCACGAGTCGGCCTTCGGACAGCTGTTGCTCTTAAGTCACCGAACTTGAAAAACTGGTCGGTCGGTCCAGACAATAATAAACGACACGATAACGTCATCGCACGTTGCTGGCTGAGGACGAATCCGACTACGTCACTTCCCTAGTCTTCTCTGGATAATTCACTGTGCGCTAAATAAAGAATTATGTTACCTTGGACACAAGAAAGTACAGTATTGAGTAGTTAGGTTGTTTCTTGGGTAACATGACTGTTTTCTCTTGTGTTATAAAATGTTACCACATTAAAAACTTATCATAACATATGACAGTGAGTTAGTGATAACGTAGTAAGTATCCCAAAAGAAAACTGAGAAAAATGTCCTCATACGTACGTTTTCTTCACTGTACATAATTTTTTGCTAGCAGTGCCATCAAACACATTTTCACTCTGATGAGCGTGGAGATACGTTTGCTCGAGGCAACATCATCGTTGCTACGATGCAGAGTTTCTTCGGTAAAAGCGTACTTACGGCGTCGGAGACTTTTGCGTTGTGTGCTGCAGATGAGAAAAAAATGGTTCAAATGGCACTTAACATCCGAGGTCATTAGTCGCCTAGAACTTAGAACTACTTAAACCTAACTAACCTAAGGACATCACACACATCCATGACCAAGGCAGGATTCGAACCTGCGACCGTAGCAATCGCGCGGTTCCGAACTGAAGCGCCTACAACAGCTCGGCCACCACGGCCGGCTGCAGATGGAAACTGATTGTACGATGAATGATGGGAAGTGAACACAATGAATCATAAGTCTGATTACTAGACAAAATGGCGTATCAGTGATAAAGTAGCGTTCGATAAACGTCGTGATGGTGTTTATGAAATGGCGTAGGGGCATAATGGAATATTTTGTGCAACATGTGATCATATAATACGCGATATTGCATAAAATTTCTACTGTACTTTTAGGTTTCTCGTTACCACAACGCCAGGAATCAGACATTTCGAGAGTACGCCATAGAGTTTTTGAGACGATCATTGGGCAATGCTAAAGATCGGTCCGTCACCACAGCCAGTTTTTCTTCAGTCGCAATACTCACCTTCGCCAAACCACAGCCAGACTGTAATATTCCAACCTAACCTAAACCTCTGACTGCGCTACAGATCAGTCCGTCTCCACAACCGATTTTCTCACACTCACATTATTCACTGGCTTCGCTAAATCACAGCCAAATTGGACAACACGAAACATGAAACAATACCAAAGAAATCCTGTCATATTCCACAACCTCTTTATTTTGTACTTCATCTGTCTACTTTACGTTTAACGTTCTTCTACGAAATCACACGTACACGATTCCACAGCCAAAGTCTCGCTTACATACGAATTTCCTAAGAATGTCTACTTCCTAAAAGAAATAAATACATTCAGAAAAGTTCTATAATTGCAAGCAGGTGCTTTTTTCAATGTAAGCTCTCGTCGTATGTAGCTGTATGATTTTGACTCTTCCTTATACATCTTCTATAATTATCCTTTAATAACACCTGATTTCCTTCTTCATTCCTTAAATATCTGTCGGAATTTCTTACTCTCTTTTCTCTTCTTTGCTCACTACTTACATCCTTCCGTCCGTTTATTCTTAACCCGTGTTCAGAATGAAGAGGAAAATGTAAAATTATATACTATTGTTGACTATTGATGACTGAGTATAGACTTCTTTTATAGCATTTAAGCTGCGTTTCCACTACTGCTCCACGACAAAAGCGCGTTAAGACTTCAGAAGTAGCTAAACAGATTTCACGTAGCGTAGAGCTGACAACTTGTAACAATTTAAAATTTTGTGCCGATTTGGGACTCAAAGCCGGACACTTCCCTTAAGCGGCTGTTCTTCCGATAGATCAGCTAACACAGCACGCTTCACTTAGCATCTAGTAACCTCCAGTTTGTCATAATCCCTCTCCAAATCTCGCATTCTGCTGGACATACTACTAAAAGATCTCCCACAATGCTGTGGGACCACTAAAAAAGGGAAACGTAGAGCTTGAAGTCAACATCGAGGCTACTGGAGATTGAGAACACACTCAGTTGAAAAAGTGTGCCGGAACAGATAAGTCGTAGCTTTGCTGAAGGAACCACTGCATCATTTGCAAAGGAAAATCTACTTCAGGATAGCCGAACAAGAATATGAGTCCCGCACTACTCTATTAACGGCCCCGGGAGAATGGGTACTGGCGTTGAGTATACCTTCGCCGTAGTCTCAGAGTCGTTACTGAGAGAAACGTAGCGTATTTTTTAGTTTAAAGGTAGCAGTTTAATGCTCGGAGGAGGACAATGACATAATGTAACACTGGGAAATATGATACTTTTGCATACTGATAATTGGCTTCTTCATACTAATGTTAATGAGCACCATAATGGCACCGCGTGATGACGTATTTTTGGCATGATTGTACACAGGTAAAAACACAGAAGAACGCTTATGACAGTGTACATATCTTTTGGAATACAGGTTATATGACTTTGTAACTAGTATATACGTTTCTACATTTTTTAAGTGTGGATGGGAGACAAATAGTATCTGCATAATATATTTTACCAATATTCTCTTCTTACTCTTCCCCAAAACTCTAAACCTCCAAATCAAAATCGTGATCTGATCGCTAATAAATATCGATTTCAGAAACGTATGCCATATAGACAGTAAACTGCAATGACAGATGTTGGAATAACGGACGGCTTCGTACTGCAGAGTAAGTCGAGGACGTCTCACAGAGCCGCTAGACCTAGAAAACCGGAACGACTTCCCGACACCGCCACTTGTATGAATTTCTTGCAGCCACGCCGCAAATCCTTCCACACTCCAGTGGATCTCCTCTTTGTAGGGAGTGCCGGGCTCGATGACCGCTTCTGTTGGCCAGAGAAACTATCCGCTACGTCCCAACTCGCTGCTAATGAGAAGAATGCGGTTAATTGAAACCTAAATACCGTGTAGCTTCCGCGAATCGGTTGATGATACACACACACATACACTCACACACACCACACACAGCTGTGACTTAATGAAGTATGCTGGAACCTACACTTTCTTGTTAACTGTCTTCGAGGAATGCTATAGAAAGAATTGAGAAGTTCAACGATTCTGTACTAAATATATGAAGTGGATAAGCCCAATAATTTAAAGATCATCATTTGATGGATCCTATTTGTAAAACAAAGACATCAATTTTACAAATAAAAAATCGCAGTCTCCCAGTTAACGGCGCAAACGCTGGCCTCAGAATTTGATCCGTGAAATTTCCTTTACACGTAATTGTGTCTGTCCAGAGCGACCAAAAGCTTTGTCATGTAGGAATACTGCTCGAGCAATTCGTTAAGAAAAAGGCATTCCTCAAGACTACGGAACCTATTATTTCTACACAAAGTCCGACATAGGAAGGGTCTGTTAAATACATTGTAATCCCAAACGATCCTACCAACCTGCAGTGCGATACGCGTCGGCTGTGGAGGTGAGTAGTAAGATACAGACTGATCATTATCTGTTGAACATAAGAGTGACACTGGAGTTTCAAGTACGACGCAAGCGATGTATCCGGCGTTGAGCGGGAACGAAAACCTCCGATACATAAATCCTCCGAACCGTTGCTCGGACTCCGTGGCAGGTCCCACACCTGTTTCAGCCGATTACAAACTAGATGATTTATGAGTGAGCCTGAAATTAAGTATGAGAAAATATAAGTACCATTTTACGTTTCAGACGTGTGTGTCAGTAGCAGATACTGATAGAATGGTGCATAAACAAACTGAAACAATGAAGTAAAGGTAGTGGATCGATTGGCCAATTCAGATAGTGTGTCTCATCGCCAGTACTGGGACAGGTTATTGCAGTCTTTTCATGATGGATGGGTTGATACTGAAATGCTCTTTTTCTGGTGATGCAAGCCTACATGGCTACGTGAAAGCGCAGAACATTCAACTTATTATCAATTACATTAGGAGCCTCTGCATGGAAGAATGATTATGGTACACTGTTACTACAACACGACTTATTTGGTAGTTCTTTTCCCATGTAAACATAATTGATGATAAGCATATGAACAATATACTGCAACATGTTTTCAGGAATCTAACAACTAACTAACAGTTTTTGTTAGCACTCTCATACACTGATAAAATGTCGCACTGATCGTGTGATCAGAAGCCAGATAATTCGAAAATAAGGCGATAGACTCCGAAATAAACAGAAACTTAATGGGGAAAAGTAGATTACTACTCGGCTTTACGTACAAATGCGTGGTAATCAGTTACGCAGTGGAAGTGTCCATAAGCTACAGTTGACCTCTTTATCTTGAAGCAATTATTTTGATTTTTTACATTATTGGCTAACAGTTAATACTCCTACAATTTCATACTCACTGAGTTTAACTAAGTTTATCAAAATTACCGCATATTTTCACACATATTTTCACATTTTTGAAATAACCGTAGATTCCATCATTTCCATACTACTATCGGTTAAAATACGTGGTAGTTACACACTCTATCCGCAGCTTTCGAAACAATTTTGACAGGAGATACAAAGAACACTTTATTGTTAATTTACATATGTAGTCATTAATGTGAGTTGAACTGGGAATAGCCCAAATGATTACCAAAGGGGATTTATCATTCGTTATGTGTTACGTGTAGGATTTCTATAGTATACTACCAACGTGCACCCTGTGTTCTATTTTCGTCTTGTGTATTCGTTTACGTTTATTCTGATTGTAAATGTTGTTTTATGTCGAATAGTTCCTTTGTTAATCCTACGATGTTACATCGTACCAGGTTGAGATTTAACCCTTTCAGACGCTCTGGCTACAATCGTGTATATTAATTTTACTGTGCATTCGCTGCAACAGAAGTGTTTTTCCCCAACGGGAACCTGAGGTACGCATTTGTGAATGTTCAGTCTTTTCATCGTGCGCAAGTGCTGCCGCCTCCTCGGCATCACTGTGAGAATATCAGCAAGTCAGTGCAGTAGCGAACTCGTTACCACTAGAATACACAGGTGTTGTTGGTTCGGTATATTCTATTGTATAATTGAACATTTTTATTGTTGCTTTGCATGATAATTATTGAATGATTATGTTACTATTCATTACAATAGAGTTTTTCTTAATTATTTTAGTCAATAAAATGAAGCCAAGTGTACAAACTATATTTTGAAAACGGATACATGTTTTTGCATAAATCTTGCACCCAAAATCATTAAAAAATCACCTAAGAGCATTACGACACAAAGAAAAACTATCTTGCTTCCAGAAAAAAATCAGCTCTGAAAGCGTTCATATAATGTTTACCATGAGTTGTCAAAACCAATTTTAACATAATATTTCCTGTGTTGAGATGGTTGTATGAGCTCTTTACGAAAGCCAACAAATTAAAAAAATGTCAGGTACACAGTGGAATCGTCAGTATTTAACTCGTGTCCTCACTGTTTTGGGGTAATTATTTTGACCTCTTTCTTTTTTTGGTAAACAGTGAGTAGTTCTACCTTTCCAGGCTCAGTGGTTTTCACCAAATTTTTCAAAATTACCTCATATTTTTGCTGAAAGTCCACATATTTGAAATAACCATAGGTTGTATCATCCCGACACCACAATCGATTACATCAGAATGATTGTGTGGTTGTAACACTTAACATTTCGGAAATGCAGTCGATTCCGAAACATAACCGAAACGTAGCAGGAGCTCGCAACAGCAGACGCCATCGTTGCGACTATGAGACTATTGCGAGTTATTTTTGTTCATAGGATAGTTCCTACCATACCTATCAGAGCCTCCCTATGAAACAAGTAGTAAATTGGTTTGGGACCCTTGTTGACGTCGATTCAGACACGTACCTGTTTCAACACGCGGGAACATCGTCTCGGTACAGGCTTCGCAGGAAGGATGTAGCGAGTGCTCGGGACCGGAGCCCGCGTTTGCCGAGGCGGCTCGCGCCGCTTGGAAGTCGGGCGTGCGGTCGTGCCGGCGGCGACCTGTGCCCCAGCCTTGGAGGTGCTCCAAGGCCGGCGACCTGCGACCCCTCCCCCCCCCCCCACCCTCCCCCGCGACACGGTCGGCTCCACCACACTGCCGCCACTACGCGGCTCTTCGTTGCTACAACAACAACTACTACTACTACTAAAACTGCTGCTACCACCACTACAACTGCTTCGAGCGCCTGTGCAGCGTGGATGACGAGAAAATCAGAGGTCAATTATTTCATTGACGCTTCGGAGGTGCTGGCCACAGAATCTGATCCGATCACCCTCATTCAAGAAACGACAGGGGCGGAGGTCATTCGAGGGCAGTCTCCCACTTTGCATATCGTTTTGAAAGTATACATTGCCCTTAAAAAGTAGTATATCATGTTAGAGGTTTCCAATTCACTAAAGTTTAGTGTTACAACAGTGCATATGGAGTGCATGAAAGATTACATTAACATATCAACAGCACTAGCGGTTCTGAGGTAGCAGGTACCGAACTACGCTGTAACACCCATATTAGTGCGTGGTGTAGCCTCCACGGGCGGCAATGCCGGCGCTGACTATGGCTTCCAGTCGAAGATACAGGTATCGAATACCGTCCTGGGGTACGGCGTGCCACGCCTGCTCGTCCTGTTCACGTAATTCGATGAGTTATTGGTTGACGAGTCGCTTGAGTCACGTTTCGTCCCATCGTAGCCTACAAGTGCTCGATTGAGGACTAGTCGGAGACTTTACGTGCTTTCCACGGACGTTGCTGCACATCTTGTCTGTGTGGCCGAGCATTGCCCTATAGGAAGAACACTCACCTTCCTGCAGAAGGAACGGCAAAAGAACGGGTCTGACAGCAGTTGCATATGCCGAGCGCAGGTCAGCGTCCTCTTCAGAAACTCCAAAGGTGTACGAGAGTTGTAGCTTATTGCGCTCCAGACTATAAGACCTGAGATGGGGCCAGTGTGTTTTGACGAATGCACTCCACGAGGCAGCGCTCACCAGGTCTACGTCGCATGCGCATACCTCCCCTTACTCGCTTGCAGGCAGAGTCTGCTTTCACCGCTGAAAATCACGGCACCTCGTTCCAAGAGATCTGCTGACGGCACGTCGCTGCTGTAACTTTATTAGAAGAATTGCTAGAGAACGTGCGTGCCCCTAGCCCCACCGATAGTAGCCAGCTGGCCACAGCTCGTGCAGCTCACAGGCCCTCTTGTCTGTGCTGTGGTAGCTGTACAATGTGCCGCTGCTGCCCTTACAATACAGCGACCCAGCTGGGCGTCAGTGTTGCGTGGCCGTCCAGAACCCAGTCTACGGGTGTGAGAATATTCACGCGACCACTGGTACTATCAGCACCGTTGCAGAACCGACGCAGCACGTCGAGGTTGTGTGCTAGTCTTCCAGAAAGACTATCCCGTCACTAGCAAGGCCACAGTTTGACCCCTTTCAACAATCGTCACAATAAAATGTTCAGCTACAAGTAATACTGCTTGTCTCTCTCTCTCTCTCTCTCTCTCTCTCTCTCTCTCATCTAAAAAGGAAAGTAACTCAAAGAATATGTGGCCAACTCTGTGCGTATGAGCTTCGACTTGAGATTCTCCAGTTCATTCTTTCGCCTCACAGTATCAGAAAATGTCAGTTTCTGTCATATGTAGTGATCCATCTGGGTGTGTTAACGTCGCATATTCCTGTGTTTCCTGCTAGTAAAGATGTTATTCGAGCTTCTGTGCAACAGATAACATGCACCAATCTGTGCAACAGATAACATGCACCAAGTGGATCTGAAAAATTGTAGCAGATTCTTTGTCAAGAGAAGAAATGAAAGAATACATATACTTAATAAATCAGGGACGTTGGGTACCTGACACCTTGTACACAGAGTTCATTGCAGAAGGAAGGTTGGGTAAAGTCTAACATTCCTGACAGCTTGTACACAGAGCTCATTTCAGAAGGAAGGTTGGGTAAAGTCTAACATTCCATCGACATCTAGGCCAACAGAGCCAAGGAACCGGCTCAGATAAAGACGGCCGCTGGAGCCTCGTTAATGATTACGAGAAGCATACCTGCTTTCTCCGTACACCGTGTAACAAAATCGTTGAATCAGAACGGCCGGAAGGTGTCTGGAGAAATTCGGGGCTGATAGAGGGAGTGATCTGAGTCCATCTCCTCAAGGTGCCTTAGCTACTACGCCGTCTGGCTCCGCACTCGGTTTCGGTTTCGACAATTGAGCGGATTTGAAGTGAAAGCGGGTTCCGCTGTGTACTTTGCAGAAACGTGCGTTGTTTTCGGTACAGCCGCGGGCAAGTCGCCATCGGAGAGTCCGCCGTTCGGAGCACCCTTGAGCGCCGCGCTTGACCGGTTTCCGCCTCGGGCTCGATCACCTGCCTGCGCTCGGCCCGCCCGGCCATTACGGTTTTCGCTTTTTGCTCTGCTCGCCGGGAGGCCGGCTTAGCCTGCTGAGTCACACGGAAACTTTTCTGCTGGCGTTTCGGCACTGACAGCCTGCTTATCTTTCCCGTCTGTCCGTCTTCTTTCCTCCTTTATCATCCGCTCATTCCTCCCCTCCTCTTCCGTCCCCCGCTTCTTACCTCCTCCATCTCCATCTCTTCCTAGTACCTTTGGATATCCTACGGTAAAATGGGCTTCATTTTTTGTGAAGTACTCACTTACAAATACTTGGCCAAAATATGCAGAAGACGGTAAGGACGAACTGTAAAGGAAATTGAAACGTCCCCTTTGAAAAATTATACATGACTGTGCTTAAACTGACACACAATATTTTTAGCGCAACGCAATCTGACTTTCAATAATCCCTACAAAAAAATGGCCCTGACTAACATTAACCTATACCTTTCACAAATCACTTACCTCACAAAAATCTTGGTTACTCGAACTACTGCAATACAGCGAGCGCCACTACTGCCAGCTAAATAAAAGATTCAAACTACTGAAGGCACTAACTACTGATAGGCATAGTTAGCAAATGAAAGATTTTGATAGAGAACAAACAATGTATTTACCTTAATAGTGTTCAAAAGTCATAATGTATACAGCAGTTCATGATATCCAGTATTACAAATTTCAAAACTCCGCCACCTCTCTCCCCACATCCACCACTGCCGGCGCCTCACCTCCAACTGCTCAACGCTACGCGCTGTTAACATCCAGCTGCCCAACACTACAATGGCAAACAACAATGCAAACTAGCCACAGACTGCACACAGCACAGCCAGTGATTTCCATACAGAGCACTATGCGGCGTTGCCAATATAAAAACCTAAACAGTCTACTTACAAACTGCGTGAAGCTCGGTTTATGTTCAAAAAATACGCTCTATGACAAAAAATGACTCATCACGAAGGAGTTATGCAAACTGGTTACAAATTGATCTTCATACACGCATCGACGGAAAATGCCAAACTGTAAACTTTGGCGGCCGATGGATTACTGTGCGACGCTGCAGTGTAATTGCACCGCCCACCTGGCAAGGACAGTAAACACGGTAGAGGCGATAGCAGGTCAGAAATTATTTGAGAATTCCATTACGAATACTCAGGTGGACAGTAACTATGCCTCGCAAATAGGCAGGTGAATAATACACGCAGGTGTCAGCGTTTGAGAGTGGACGTGTAGTGGGCTCAAAGAAGCCGGTTGCAGTAGTTGGCAAATCACTCGACATCTGAGTAGGACCCAGCCCGCTATCCGAAGGTTTTGACAGGAATGAGTGAGCCGTGTCCGAACACAGCGTCACGAAGAAAGCGGTCGACCTGCAGGTGAGACGCCCCGAACAGTCCTCACAGAGGCACCCACAGCCCCAGGTTCATCGGACGCGCAGCTGCCGCTTCAGTGACCACGAAAGCCATTAATAGCCGGCTCACGGTGCGTCTTGCTCCGACTATCATTTACCCCTGTACTCCAGCAAGCTCGTTCATGTTGGCGTCGATCACGTTCAGCTTGTAATCTCATTGGATGCCGTAGAGTTGTCTCCAGTGACGAGTTCCGCTCCGCTTGTAATCTCTGGACAATACACACTGGTACTGGTTATTTTCATAGAAATGTGGGAGAAGTTTCGCAGACAGTATGTCTGGAGCGTAGCATTGTGAGGAAGTCAAACCAATACTGCAGGAAGAGATACGTAAGGAAACATTCTTCCCACGTTCCTTATATGGAAGTTACTGAAAGTAACTGTTTATATGTGGTACGCAAAGTACCCTCTGCCGTGTTCTGTACAGAGCATTCGCAGAGTATAGCCGTAGGTTGAGAAGGAAGTTCGTAACTTTTTCACACAACGTTTTGACTTCCGCTGCTGGTAACCAGTAGGAAATATTAACTACTCCTTACGCCATTTTCTATTCAGATCTGACGTGCTTGTTACTCGATTCCTCCTCCACCACTTTTCCAAACGAAAAAAAAAAATAACATTGGCAACGCACAAATATACCTGTCATACGTACTTGAAGTTAATGACGATGTATTTTTAACGTACATTATATACACATTGTGATTATTTGTATACGTATATCGGACATAAATGAATGTTAGCTGGACATTTTTGTAAGTGGAGGCGGAAAACCATTTGAAAAGTTCATCCCACCTTCACTGATAGGGATATAAATCCTCCATAGCCTTTAGCTGTCCCACGGGGGCTAGTCACTTCCTCACTTGATGTAAGACTTCTCTGGAAAGCTTCGTGAGAACGCATAGGGGATCCGGAAACCATCACACTGAAACGGTCCCAGAGAAATGGCTTGCAGCGGCGACAAGTGTTTTAACGGACGCGCCATCTGGGAAACACAAACGCACGAGCGCCCTCGGTGTCCAGGGCCGCCTCCAGTGTTTACTCGGCAGAGTGCGCCATCTGCGTTTCACGGTCGAGTACTGCGACCGATACACCTCGACACGGTTTCTTTGCCTCTGACGTCCGTGGCGAAATACGTCATTAGTTCTGTCCCGTAACCAGCCGCGCGGAAAAAAAATCAGCGACGCGAAACGCGGATACACAACAAGTTTGGTCCAAAAATTTCCAGACAATGAGATCCGTCGCATAACAGCCGCTACCGATCGCTGCCGCAGAAAGAGCATTATCATACCAGCTGGCGGATCTCAACTAAGCATTTGGTGACACGGTAAGCGAATCCCAACCATGAAATAAATGCTCGTTTCACTTGGGACATAAATGTTGCTCTTAACAGTGTCTAATTCCATGAAAGTTACCCTCCTGACTGTAACAGAGTTTTTCTATGGAAGAATTACGACCAAGTCTCGTACAATGATGGTTTCACTTCGAGACTGGAAAGAGACTTGTCCAGTCACTCGTGGGACACAGTAGGTAATGGAGTATCTTCCTCAACTAGAAGGTCACGTTTTGTACGTTGCAGAGTCACACAAAATAAACAAGCGTAATCTTGCCATCTGCAATTAACTGCTCAGCTATATCAAAGACTTTTATCCAAAACTTAATTTTTTACTGAATGTTTCCGTGCGTCACCTTGCTGCTCAATGTCGACATTCACCACTCATAAGCAATTGCTAACGTGAAAAAAAATATGGAAAAAAGGGTTAAATTTTATCTCCCGTCTGCAGTTAGACCATAAATACAGGGCATGAGAAGGAAATCGGCCATGTCCTTTTCAAAGTAACCACCCCAGCATTCCTTTTACTGCATAAGGAAATCTCGGGAAACCCGAATCTTGATGGCTGGACGTTGAACCGTTGTCCTCTCCAAGGCGAATCCAGCATCTCACAACTGCACCATTTCGTTAGGCACTTGTCAGTTTCATCCTTCTCCTCTCTTTACTGCTCATAAAGACAACCGTATTACAAGTAACGAAGGCAGTTTCGCGTTTAAAGACTTTACAATGGTGTTCTCATAAGCGACAGACAAAATGTCAATTCTCATTTCACTCCTGAGTCGTAAATTCCAGTACAGATTAATAAAAAGAGATTCTTTAATTAACCTGCAAGCTGCACTCCCATTTTTGTCTTTTATATTCACGTGTGCTGTAAATGAGAGTCGGTGTTCTCCTACCTTTACACGTCGCAAGCTTTCTAGAGGGCACCTATCCCGGATGTCGTAAAAAACCACACTACTTCAGAAGCGCTCTAAGACGCAGTTCTCAGCAAGTGATTGTGTTACTGTATACTTAACATTCGGAAGATCTTTCTAGAGGAATAAGACTTTTGTAATTGGAGGTACACTAATTTTAAAAGCATTGCGGAGAAAATTAGTGATAGGGCCCTTGCTTGCTGTGGATCCTTTAGCATAAACAGTCAAGTAATATGTAAAATAGGAGTCTAGAGTTTGGAAGCAGAATGCTGTTACGCGATAATAGAAGTAAAACTACATTGTGCAGATAGATTCAATTTTGACGTTTGTCCACTTTTGCCAAGTGTTTGAATTTAAACGTTGACAATCGTCACACACCGTAATTCTGTTACAATAGGTACGCACATAACAAATTGCTGCTAGTTTTTTTTCTCGATAGATAAAAGTTATGGCCGTGCGCATTACTTATACATGTTGTACGGTGTCGGCAATTTATAATCACACTTTTGATAATGACTGTAGTCGACGAGAACAGTCACATCCTAGGACGTTTAACGCTGCGATTGTTCATAGTCAGTGGAGGTCTGACGGAGGCCACTCCTAATTCCATTTACTATCTTGGCTGTAGGCTTTTGCAATGAGTGTCGTTCAGACGTACAGGATTTCTTGATATTATTCTCAAATATAAGGATATGCGGTTCAGAATATCAGCATCGATTGGTACATATTTGTCGTACAATACTTTTCCAGTCTCGCGTGAAAATAATTTTCTTCTTCAGATGTAATGGGGCAGAATGGCCGACTGTTAGTGTACTGGCTCAGAAAACGCCGTGTCCTTTTCAAAGGACTCATTTGAGCATTCGGTTTGCTATTTAGGGAAATCTCAGAAAACTGCAAATTGGTTACAACAGCCTCCTCACTGCAAACCACCCCATATTAACCACTGTGTCAGATTGTCACAAAAATCGTTTAGCTCCCAACAACATTTAACTGACAGAAGCATGAGCGAGCCAACACAGCAAAAGTAGGCCTCACTGCCGCACCAAATTTCAAGAAGCAAAGTAGTTCCACACGAGAATTTGGAAACATATAGCGCAACAAGGTGGTTACACTTCACGCTATTATTCTGAAACGTACGTCTCTATATGTAAAAATAATATCAAGAAATCCTGCATATCTGAAGAACAATGCAAAATCTACAGCCTAGAAAGTAAATGGAATAAGCATGTGCGCAGAAAAAGCACAGAGCTAGACACCCAGGATTTGACCTACCGCGTCCGCTGTGGATAGACTCTAAAGTGTGCGTACTCACAAGGGATATCGTGCGGTCTCAGAACTAAAATGGGGCATCAAACGATCGGCCGCCTGCAGCTGTCGAACAGGAAATCAGACCGCCGAGCGTATCGCCTCTGGGAAGCCCGTCTGTAGGTATAGAGGAGAAAAAGAAGAACCCGTTCGTGTCACACGTGAAGTTGACTGGATGCGGTATCTGCCTGCCGAGTAAAATGAAGACTCACAGCTTAGTTTTGATTACTTTGTGTCCTCTTTCTCTACGTGCATTGTGTGCATTTAATGTCCCAGACGCAGGTGAGCGATGCTCGGCATCCACGCCTCGAAGGAGTTGCACCGCAGAGCCGTGTGGGCAGGCAGCGCACGCATGCTTGTGGTACAGAGGCGGTCGTGCGGTCGGCGGGCCGCCTTTGTTGGCTGGTCGTGATCGTGGACTGAGCCGCGCCGCATGAAAGACCAGCCCGTGAAGCGGCTACGCTAGAATTTTGTGCTACTTTGCTCTGCAAATCCTATTCACAGTGACAGTCACTGTTTGTAATTGCGGCTTGCTGTCGTCGGTCTAGAAATTCCATCACGTTCTTGGCAGGGATGTGAGGGCTCACAAATTCTCATTAGTGTCAAACACTATCTGAATACTGCGGCTAATGCTGGAACAAGTCAATTGCAGTGCAAGTAATCGAAAAGTCTGAATATGACCACGCGTTACCGAACGTGTCAGTGATGTGGTAAATCTCGTACTCCTCTCTTGGAAAAGTCGTAGAGGAAGTGATTTGCCATGTTTGTTACTCTGACCTCCGCATGACGGATCATACGTGTCATTGCTTCGCTTAGAGGTCTGGTATATATATATTTCAGGCCTTTAGAAGTACACAATTTGTAGCAGACTTTATTCCGTTAATGCAATCACGGTTTAGTGAATAGCAGACTTAGTCGTCGTTTACAAAATGATGTTTACTAATGGCGTTCTCCAGGCAGAATAATATGTTAGTTGTACATGTCGAAACAGAAGACTTTCAAATCAGTTTCGTGGGTTCGGGTGGCAAATATAATAAACATCAACTGAATCAGATATAGTTACCCAATGACATGTAGAGCCCTTTTTTTTTGCCGCGGCGACGCATTGTCGCGTTTGTTACTTGAGACATCGAATGCGTTAGGAACCCATCCCGAACAGTGACTGTTCAACTGCCGCCCATAGCTCCTGAAAACTGGTGAACATGGAGGTCCAAAATCACTCTCCACGTAGTGTTCTTCAGACCCTATTAAACCAAATCGAAAGTGAATGAGGGATGCATTATCTTGATGAAGATGCAGATCGTACTTTAGGCGAACAACCTGATTCACAAGCGTGCACACACACACACAAGTGTGCAGTTCCTGCATAAATCGGGATGCAACACATCACATGGTTTTGATGCACCCATGCACTACCGCCGGCATGTACAAACGTGCATGGTGATTCATCATTCCAGGATGCGCTTTTCGAAGTACAGGAACACCATCGTATGACGGTCCTCTTATATCTGTATCATTCTCTGTCCCCTGTTACCAGTGGCAAGCAGACACTCAATATCTCCAACACCTCATCGCTCAACTAAGGTCTGTTGCCCTTGTTTCTTTACCGTAGGGTGCAGTTATTACCTGTGTGATTAATGTGACATACCTTGCTCCATGAGACTGAGTCATCAGAAACTGTACGCTACCAACTTTCCACCCGTATAGTCATGAAGTTGGGGAAACGTTTTTCCACTTCTGTCTCGAAAACTTCTCTACAGTGCCCTTCAGTGACCTCGGCTACAGAACTTTATTTTAATTACCTTTCCTGATCATACTGTCATCGATGGTTTTCACTTGTCTAATTTTTCTTCTAAACTTGGAAGTACTCGTTTTCTATACACGTTACTTCGGAGTCGTTACAGAAAACTGTCATGAATAAAGAATGAATAAGATACGAACAGTGCATACTACTACTTTTCTAAAGCAGACTGTGAAACACCTCATAAAATCTTGTTGAAGACTTCGCTGTTAAATAAATGATAGGCAAAACGCATGTACAAGTGTGCCGGTTATTCGAGAATGTTTCTTCCTGTTTTTATAACTTTTTTCCACGGAATAAAATCCAGTTTTGAGACACTCTAAATCTCCTACAGCTAGCATCCTAGTATTAAAACGTTTCTTTCTTATAATTCAGTATTATGAAATGGAAAGTTGCTACTCACCATATAGCGAAGATGCTGAGTCGCAGATAGGCACAAAAAAAAGCCTCTCACAATAAAAACTTTCGGCCATAAGCCCTTCGTCAACAATAGAGACATACACACACACACACACACACACACACACACACACACACACACACACACAAGCGCGCGCGCGCAAACGCAGCTCACACACTCGGCTGCAATCTCAAGCAACTGAAAGCTCACTGCTTTCTTCTAATTCCCTAAACTGTGCTCACCAACTCGGTTTGAATGGTAATTCTGGGGGCTACAAATCCCTGTGAGACAACAGGAAAGTTACACCGACAGACATTCAGCCGCAGTAAGTCAGTCACTTAACGCTGTGCGAGACTCTGTCGTCGTGTCCTTGTACTATATTGAGGACTTGAGTGATGTGTGACGCACCAATGACACAGCTGAGGCCTAGCCGTGCGGCACAGAATGTCCGGGAGTGATGGAGGTCGTTCCATTCTGGAACTCGGGATGTGGTGCCCTTCCGCTGTGAACGCACTTCATGATTCATCGATTCCTGTTCATCGACTCTTCCTGTTCTCTCTAAATATTACTTGCTATTAACTCGTTTATTTATTTGTGAATTTATTTCACCTGGCAACATGAGAGCTTTCTGGTCCTGTTTTACATCTAACGAGACATCATTGGAGAGTCAACATTTAGCGCAGTTTGCCCTACGTCCCCACAAACCATTTCTTCATACAAATTTACGTTACTGCAATGTTATTGTCTTCGTCAGCAGCCGGCCGCTGTCGCCGAACGGTTCTAGGCACTTCAGTCCGGAATCGTGCTGCTGCTACGGGCATGGATGTGTGTGATGTCGTTAGGTTAGTTAGGTTTAAGTAGTTCTAAGTCTAGGGGACTGACGACCTCAGATGTTAAGTCCCATAGCGCTTAGAGCCATATGAACCATCTTCCTCTGCCGACTAACGTTAGCAAGAAAGATCTACTGTCTTCTTAGAGCTATGTCAAGTCTTTCACATACACATTTGTAGCTTTCGTCTTCTGCATTGTAAAGAAAGTACCCGCGCTGATTGGTGAAAGTCGCGCACACGTAGCGGCCAAGACACATCGTGAGACAAGAAGTAATTTAGGTAGACAAAAACTACTGTGATTTTTCTAAACAGAGAAATGCAAAGGCCGAGAAATTCCGTTTGAAAAGAACGTGACTTACTTACTGATCCATCTTTGACCAATCTCAGTTTGTGCTGCACCTGTAATGAACTTATTTTTGACGGCGCGTTCAACCGCAATCAACTGTAGCAGTGACGTAGTCCCGTTCTGGACTTCCCAAACCAAGGCGTTAATCACATTCGTGAGACATATCTTACAGTTAACAGGCAATATCTGCAATAATTATAAGTGCGCTTTTTTCAGTTTTAACCTTTACAAATTACTTGTGATAGGCCAAAACTCACAAATTAAATAATCAAAAACAAAATGCAATTTTGTTACATTTCTTTTATACTTTATTTTTTTCAATTTTTAATTTTTTTTTATTTTCAAGAAATACCACATAGTAGTGTCTTTGGTATAGCAGTTATTTCTTCTTTGCTTGCTTCCTTTTCTCTTTTGAATTAAATAATGTGCTCCATCGTCTCGGTAAAGCGAAATGGCCATTTTTGTAAGATTGTACCTGTACTGCACTCAAAAGAAGCAGTAAAACTTTTCCTTTTCCCCCAGAAAATTATGTGGTAGTTCTTCCCAGAGTGTGTAATCATGTTCTACTGCTTTTTCTTAGAATTACACGTTTGTGTACATAAAGCAGAGCTTCCTTTACAGAAAATTACTTTATGAAGAAACTTCCACCTTTTGCCCAAAGAAGAAGCTGTAAAGAAATTGAGGATATTATCTACATTCTTTCAAAGACTTTTTACTTACTACGATCCTGATCATTCGCAGACCAACGTATAACTCATAGCAATGTGCCTTTCCCTGTTCAGCAAAGTGGTAAGGAGTCGCTTGAACGTTGAATAGGTCTTATAAAATCAATCATCTAAAATGTCTAATGGTCAAACTAAACTGTTCTCTTTCATACTGCGAAGAATTTAGAGGGAAAACAAGCGCAAGGAACAACATCGTCAAGATTGTGATATATTCAGCAGGTGGACCTACCTAACAGATTACTCCTAAAATTTACAGAGAGTCTACGATGCCAATTTCAGAAACACCTAAGAACACAAAGTCATTTTAGGTCGCTGTAGATGAAGCATTTTCGTTTGTCTTGAGCAAACTGCATTTCACAAACTTCTGGGTGTATTTGTAATAGCACCAACCTGCGTTAGACTGAGCGAGCAATACTTGAATCACTGGTCTCGCTTTCAAAAGGAGCTGAGTTCAAATCTCATTCTCACTAAAGTGATATCCTGTTCCCGTGGTGTCCCTAACTGCACAAGCCGTATCCCGAGATGTTTCCCTTGAAAAATACACTTCTGGTTTCCTTCTCATTCTCGTCCTCTACTAGCTTGTGTTCCATCTCTAATTAGTTCGTCACTGGCAAAGCGTATAACCCTAATCTTCCTTCGTTCTTCGCGCTAGGCGCTTGGTACCGACAGAGATTGATCATAAGATGTAATTGTCGAATGTACAGTATTCTATGTGTAAAAACATTGCACTGCCGCTCTGTTCGATCTCAATAAAAACAATACTCACCTCCTTATCATACGGCCGGCCGCGGTGGTCTAGCGGTTCTGGCGCTGCAGTCCGGAACCGCGGGACTGCTACGGTCGCAGGTTCGAATCCTGCCTCGGGCATGGGTGTGTGTGATGTCCTTAGGTTAGTTAGGTTTAAGTAGTTCTAAGTTCTAGGGGACTTATGACCTAAGATGTTGAGTCCCATAGTGCTCAGAGCTATTTGAACCATTTGAACCTTATCATCCCGAAGAACGCTGTAGACAACATACCACCGTAGACACTCGACGAAGAGCTAGCTACAGACGAAAAGTTTCCATAAGTACATGGAACTCTTTGTACAGAACGTGGGTGTCCAAATGTCAAGTGGAAATGGGACGCCACTGATGTGATGTGAATGTGACGAAGTACATCTCCTTCTCACTCCCTCCTCTCCTCGTATCTAAATGAACGTGATTTGCTCATGTAAAGACACAGCCCTAACAAACGACAGCACTGTACACGTCGTCCACCAGTGGAGCAAGAGATTGGGGGGGGGGGGGGGGACAACCGTGAGCGAGACCCGCGCTCTTAGGGTTCCGTGCGAACTTACGTATAGAGACAGTTCGTGTGTAGGTTCTGATGAGCGAGTTTGCGAGTGTCAAAATGTGTGAAATAAATGGCCGTACCTATTGACGGTACTGACTTAGAAGCTTACATTTTTTACTTATTGTTTGAGATAAATTCAGGTAGCTACCTCTACCCGTTCCTGAAAGAAAGGGCCCTTAACAGGTGGACAGATACAACAGATGGACGACAAAGTGATCCTATTAGGGTTTCTGTTTTTACCGATTGAGGTACTGAACCCTAAGCACATAGGATTTGATCTCACTGCCAGAGACAAAAGTTACATGCCATCTGCCGGAATATATAAAAATCTATGATGGCATGTGAAAACATGTGTTGGCGAAACAATCGCTCCCGCGATGCCAGCAGTACCAACCACGTATCCAAGCGCACTTTCCCCATGGCTTGCTGACTTCGATGACTGTTCGACACTGGAAATTTTCGCTAGTATGATACCGTGGGTCCAGCATGTGGTATACGATGACGGAACTGGGCCATCGACTAGAACTCTATAATTGTTGGTAGGACTGAGCTTGCACTTGCTCTGGTCTTCACATTGACAGTTTGAGGCATCACTATGTGTTAGTTAGTTACATTTACATAAATCATTTGAACGATTCTTTTATAGAAATGAGGAGTCAGTTTACAGGATATGTTGAGATGATTAGTGTTAACATTAATGAACACATTACCATTTTATTCCTACTCGTGCAGCTACAGTTAAAAACGAAGTTTATTTTTTATTTATTTATTTATTTTATTGGATACTAGTTTTTAAGTAGAAATTCGTCAGTGGAGGGAGTTGTCCAGAACAAATGATTTGAAATTAAATTTATTTATCAGACGTTTAGACATTTTATGTTATTGGGCAACTGAAGAAAAATTTTTATTGTTGCACATTGAACTCGTCTCAGTGCCACTGACAGCTTCAACGATGGGTCGTAAAGGTCATTTTTCCCTCAAGTGTTGTAGGTATGTACATCACTGTTCATCTTAAATTATGAGGAATTCTTTATGACGAATTTCATTAGTGAAAATATGCATTTGGTAGGTGCAGTTAAAATGTCTAGCTCTTTGAAGAGGTACCTACGTGACTTCTGTGGGTGAATACCACATATTATTGTTACTGCTTGCTTTTCTGTAAGCAATTCTTTCTTGCTAGCTTATGAATTACCACAGAATATTATTCCGTACGACATTATTGGGTGGAAATATGCAAAATATGTCAGGACGTTGATACATTTGTTTCCAAGAGTAGCAATTATGCAAAGAGCAAAAGTCGGTCAAATTTATTTTTTTTTATTAGCTCATTAATATGCTTCCAGTTCCAGTTTTCATCAATATGTAAAATCAAAAATTTATAGCATTGTACCCTATTTAATGACGCCTGCTCATGTGCTACGTCAATTATTGGTATGACTGTGAGTTGTGCAGAACTGAATGTAGTGAGTTTTTTCAAAATTTAGGGATAGTCCGTTTTCAGAGAGCCACTTAATAATTTTTGGAAAATATCATTTGCTAACTCCCCTGTGCCTTCTCTCTAATGATATTTATTATAACGCTAACACCATCTGGAAAAAGTACCTATTTTACTTGCTGAATGTTACGTGAAACGTCATTCACGTATATAAGAAATAGGAGTGGACCCAAAATTGAACCGTGTGGGGCTCCCTTTGTGATTTTTACGGGCGGTCACTACAATGTTCTATCTTTCCGACATTGTCTGAATTATTCAAGTACAATCTATTGCATTCTGTTTGTCAAGTATGATTCAAACCAGCTCTGACTGGACACGAAACAAAGAAGAATAGATTGTAACGCCCCATCGATGTCACTAATTACGAAGCTCAAACTCGTACTGGTCAAGCATGAGTAGCGAAGTTAGTGGTCATTTTTTTTAAAGAAAAAAAACTTCGGTTTCGTGCGACGCGATGCAAGGAAATCGCGGTAAACCTATGTCTCGATGGTAGGGGGATTTGAACCATATACAATCGAGTACAAATCCATTGTCTTAACAACTGTACCATCTCTGACGGAACATTGGAGAAATGTTATATGGCGTTCGGAAACCGTTAAACGACCGTCACTAATGGCCTACTTGTCGACAGAACGTTAAACCCTAACCTCCCTTTCCTCCTTCCACGTTAAAGTGTGTCGTCAGAGAGTGATGGGCGACCGCGCGGCCACCTGACGTGCGGTGCGCCCTTGAACGTCAGCGGCCACTCGCGTGGGCGTGACCAGCCCGGCGGCGCAGCAGCGCCAGCGACGCGCTGCGGCCGACAGGGGCGGCGGATCGCTCGCCGCGGTGACGCAACCCCGCGTAGCGGGACCCGGATGTGTGCGACCTTGCGCGCGGCCTTCTGCTTCCGAGACCCATCCGTGACGTCATAGGCGCCTAGCGCCGCATCCCGGCCGCCGACAATGGACCACGCTCCAGAAATACTACGGCGGACCACGTGCTTTTCTTCTCGTTTCCCGCCGGCAATGAATCAACCGCCTGGAGAGTCTCCAAAAGCCGATTCTGAGCCCGTTCCAACAGGTTGTCCTTCTCGCTGTCCTATGACAGGCTTGATAAATGTCTTAATTATAAACCGCCACAGTTGTCCAAATGCTCCTCGTAGATTTGACATAGCCGACAGCATCGATACACTTAAAGAGCGCGGGAAATATATACCTTGGAGTGATTCATAAGGCGTATTTAAATACCCATTCTGATTATATACAGCTATGTTTTTACATACCTATCTGTACAGGGTGAGACCGAGTTCCATGAACAAAACTTCGGAGATTTCTCAGTGACACTGTCTGTGTATTTTGGCATAAGGGAGGGCCCCTTGGTCACAATTGGCTCGTTACACAGTAACTGCGTTTCGTCTGATTTGTTACATCCATTTACCTTTGTGTCTGTATTTCTCGTAAAATATCTGCACAACAGTGAAAATGTCGACGATGCGGACAACGAATCAAACTTGTTCTATTTACTCACGCAACCTGATGTTGACAGTAGTAATGCGTGCTTTGCTCTTTCCCTCAGTCTTGTATTCGGTACAGCCAGTCGTTTTTGTATTAGCTGGCCAATGAACATAACTGGAAGTCTGTAGTGATTAACGTTGTGGAAATTTTATTAAACAGCGAGATCAATCGATCGAAACTGATGATTCAGAGCAACATTTATTGAAGCCCTACTAGTAATTTCAAAGCTTTGTCAATAGTAATCTTTGTTTTCGATTAGTAATGAGGAATATGGAGGAACTTGCATGGGGGAGGGGGAATATAAATGTCTCTACTTTATAGAAGCTAAATGATCCGTGAATGCTAGGACCTACAAATTGTATTTTTTGTGGAAGATGAAATTTGATTTGTCTCAGTTGACAGTAATTTTCGGTAGTTGTGGACTATGTGAATTCGTATCCAGTAAACGACAATGATTAAGAAATGTGGAAATATCGTTTACATGTGGCTGACTAACAACATCAGGTTAGCATCAACTCCTCTACATTTCTTCTAAGCTTCACTCCAAATACGCATTGCAGCGATCATCTGACCAAACTGATGAAGGACAGAAGCCAAACTCATAGTTGTATCATTTTTCTTAGTGCGCTACCCTTAAAATATCGAGCGAGAGACTATGCATTACATAGAAGTCATAGAGAAGCGTTAAGTGACACATTGAAGTGCTTATTTCTATTCGTGGTGCTGTGTTGGAAGAGACTGCTCGTGGAAGACCGGCGTCTCTGTTGGAGTAGTTAGTCTATCAAGAAATTTTAACTTTTCTCCAGTGAGCTATTGTGTCGTAGACCCAAAATCTCGTCTCAATGGTAACTGGACATTTTTCACTCGTGTGTGAGGTGGTTCAGTGCATCTCCAGAGAAACTCGTTCGTCAGTTTGATATTAGTTCTACCTTGTGCTAGCGGAAGTCGAAAAAGTATTCTGATAATTCGCCGTCAATGTGCTGTGACAGTAACAATAACAACAAGTTATAGGAAGGAAGGGAGAAAGATTGGGTTTAACGTCCCGTCGGAATCGAGTTCATTAGAGACGGAACACAAGCTCTGTGGGAATTGCTAAGGGGCCATACGGCTGAGGTCATCGGTCCC
This sequence comes from Schistocerca cancellata, assembly GCF_023864275.1. NCBI lineage: Eukaryota > Metazoa > Arthropoda > Insecta > Orthoptera > Acrididae > Schistocerca > Schistocerca cancellata. The sequence continues at coordinate 1,147,054,785 of NC_064627.1, forward strand.
TAGTCTTACGCACTACTTAAACTAACTTGTGCTAAGAACAAAACAAACACCCAAGCCCGAGGGAAGACTCGAACCTCCGGCGGGAGCGGCCGCGCAATCCGTGACATGGTGCCTCTAATCGCGCGGCCACGCCGCTGGGCATACAAGCTCTGATTGTGACATGGATGTGTATGGAAATCGCCCGTGTCCTTTCAAAAGAACCTTCCTAGCATTAGCACGGAGCATTTTAGGGAAATCACGGAAAACATAAATCTGCATGGCCGGTAGCGGGTTTGAACCGTCGTCCTACCGAATGCGAGTCCAGTGTGGTAGCCACGCACCACCTCGCTCGGGCAAGTTACACAGAGTGCACTTAGCTAACCAATGAAATGGAGAAATGTTCAAAGAAAACAGGGTTGAGAATACAAGTTATTGCATAACGAGAGCTGGATTCATCTTCTGCAATTAAGATCGAATATGCTCGCATGGCGGACGTCCTCATTCGTGACGGTGAGATTCCACCTATGCTAGAGGCCACCGCAGTTGTTTAAGTAGTCATCTCTAGGAAGTAGTGTTCGGCCACTTGTTGGGTTACAAGCTCCACGGTTGTGCGCGCTAGGTGCTGACAACGGTATCTGCAGTGGATGGCGCGCAAGTGGCTTCTGCCTGCCGCGTGTATTTATAGACGGCCACACACCTCCCCGTTAGTCGCAACGGACGGATTTTTTTCACTTTTCTGACGTACGATGTTTACTATCTGGCAGCTCTGAGAGGGCCGTGCTGCTGACGTAGCACTACGACGATCTTCTTCGGCTATTGGCTACCGAGCACGACTTTCAAATCTATTAATACCATGTCCCAAGTTTTCTCAGCGCGTTTGACCAATACGGTTCTTTCGGGTTTTCAGCGGAGTTGTTGATTCTGCTTTTATGCAAAATACTTCGACGATCGACCCAGTTGTCTTTCTTCAGCTGCTGTAAACGGTGTTATTATTCATATTAGCTACCAGGACTCCAACCACACTATGAAGTACATTGAGGTGAAAAAAGTCGTTTGATACCACCTACTATGGAGACCAACCCCATTTTTACCGGCGTAGTGTAGCAGTTCGATGTAGTATGGACTCAAAAAGTCTTTGGAAGTCTCCTACAGGAATATTGAGCCATTCTGCCTCTACAGCTGTCCGTAAATGCGAAAGTGTAGCTGGTGTACGGTTTTGTGCGCGTACTGACATCTCTATTATGTCCCACAAATATTCTGTGGGATACATGTCGGGCAATCTGGGTGATCAAATGATTCGGTCAAATTGTCCAGAATCAACTGCAGTCCGATGACATTGCGATCCAAAAAATTCCGTCGTTGTTTGGGAACATTTAGTCCATGAATGTATTCAAATGGCCTCCAGGTAGCCGTACAAAGCCATTACCAGTCAGTGATCAGTTCAGTTGGGCCAGAAGAACGAGTCCAGTTTCATGTAAACAGAGCCCACACCATTACTGAGCCACCACCGGCTTTCACAGTACCTCGTTTGACAACTTGGGTCCATGGCTTCCTGGGGTGTGCGCCACGCTCGACCCCCCGCATCAGCTCTTACAAACTGAAATCGGGTCTCATCTGACCAGGCCACGGTTTTCCAGGCGTCTAGGGTCCAACCGCTATGGCAGGAGCCGAGGAGAGGCGCTGCAGGTGATGTCGTGCTATCAGCAAAGGCCTCGGTCGTTGCTCGCGTTGGTCGTGTTGCCATAGGCTATTAACGCCAAATTTTGCTGTCCTAACGAATACGTTCCTCGTTACGTCCCACACTGATTTATACGGTTATTTCAACCACTGTTGCTTGACTGCTAGCACTGACACTCTATGCAAACGCCGCTGTTCTTGGTTGTTAAGTGAAGGCAGTCGGCCTTTGCGTAGTCAGTGGTAACGCCTGAAATTTGGTGTTCTCGGCTCACTCTTGACACTGTGGATCTCGGCACACTGAATCCCCTAAGATTTCCGAAGTGGAATGTCGTACGCCTCTAACTCCAACTACCATCCCGCGTTCAGAGTCTTCGTTCCGTCGTGCGGCCATAACCAAGTCGGAAACCTTTCCACATGGTTTACCCGGGTACAACTGACGGCTCCGCCAACGCACTGCCCTTTTATACCTCGTGTACGTGATAGTGCCGCCCTCTGTATATGTCCGTGTCGCTTCCGCATGACGCTTGTCACCTCGGTGTACTGTGGTGTTTCGCCGCAGTTTATGGCGGCTTCCCTTTGATGCCACTTTGTTTTTCAGAGCCCGCACTGACATCGCTTAAACGCACCTATTTTCAACGTTTCCCATCGGTAAGATCTTATTAAATAGAGTCCGTATCACAAGCATTGTTTAAACTGAAACCGTACTGCGTCTCTACATTCGATAGACTTCTTAGTTAGGCTATCCCAGAAACTTGACGATTGCACCACGATTCTGATCTTGTCGCGTTTTATTTCATGATCAAAGTCGAGGTAGTTCCCGGCGAATGTATGGAAAATTGCTACGTTAGTTGGCAACCAAGAATCATCGCAGATATTGTCTGGAGTGATTTAGTGAATTCGGGGAAACTCAAATCAAAATTAGTTCCTTGCTTAGTTCCTACTTAGCTACTAAACCGCTGAGCTACATTGTAAGGAGAGCACATCTGACCATGTATTGCTTGTAAATCCGAAACTTGTAATGTTTGGAAGAAACTTTGCTATTTCCTACTCCTCAATAAAAAATTATTCTTGACACAGTTATCGCGGTTCTCTCTACGACATAAAAATGTGGAACTTGTGGCTAGTCAGGAGACGAGCACGGAGATCTTAACGTCGCTTCATCAGAAATGAGAGCAATAGTTTTCAGTTGTGCGGAAGATGGTGTCGATACCACGATTGGGAGCGCCGAGACGGACACGTTCCTACGCGAACAGTTACCTCACAGCGTCCAGTGCAGACGTGGGCTGACACCACTCACCGGCGATTGTTTCTGTCTTGAAACATTTCGGTGTGCTGACTGCTGAGCGCCCGACCGTGGCAGCACTGGAAAGCCGGCTGACCTCAGGAAGCAGGTCAATGCACTGAGTGAAGCACGGCTGATGTGTTTATAGGCGATCAGGTGAGCAACTTTTTGCAGCATCTCTCATCTGGGTGGCAGAAACCCGGATCTAAAATAAATGCAGTGAGCCGAGAAACCTGTTCGCCCGCCCCGACTGTTTTTGCGGCGGGCGCTCTTCTCGCGGGTTGACAAGCCTGGTATGCTTCCGGTCTCAGCAATTCCAGGTGTGAGGCGGGGCGGGGCGCTAATTCTGATGCACGACTGGCATCCCCGCAGCTTTAGAGCTGGACCGTTGATGGCGAAAGAAAATCCTGTGGCGACCCCAGGAGATTATACGAGTACACTGAACTTCAACTTTCTTCTTAGACATTCTGTCTATTCGCCCTGTTTATGCAAGCTCCGTAGTTATTATCAGTTGAAGTAAAGAAGAATATTAAGGTTCAAGATCTCGTCGACAATACCGTCATCAGATTCGGAGTGCAAATTCAGATCAGTGTGGGGAGGGGGGGAGAGAGAGAGGTAATCGACCGAGCCCTTTTCGAATTAACCTTATTATCTACCGTTCTCCCGAACACGCTTCCAGAGTCTCATAACTCCACCACCCTGCCAGATATAATCAGTTAAGTTAATTCGTACCGTTTGGAATGTTCAAAAGCACTTTATGATTTCTGTCAGTTTGACTTTTATTGAGCTGACGACTGCTTTCTGACGTGTGGAATGAAATGTGTTGTTTTTAAAAACGTCTAATGGCAGTACACTGTCTTGTAGACACCACCTTCCGTGCAACTGAAAAAATGTTGCCTGTTGGCGCGTCTCGGTCTCATTTCTGAGGAAGCGAGGTTAAATCTGTGTTGTACAACGTAATAGTCAATCTACGATATTTTTGTGTCGTAAAGAGAAAGGAAAGGCTAAAGCTTAACATTCTTTTTATGTCCAAAACTAATTACATAGAAGCAATAGCTTAATTCGAACACTGTGTACGAGTGCATTAGTATAGCTCGAGGGACATCACTGCGTGTGTCTCGAGAGATTTAATGAAAAACAGAAGAAATAAACCAACAACCAAATCTGAGCCCCATCCTTCTTAATCACTGAGGCGGACATTCTGCGACTGTTGTATACTAGAGTACTATACAAGGCAGCGAGTATCAGCATCAACAGTATAGCAAGGGGGAAAATGCGTATAACTGAATTTTAACTTGTTGAGTACCGGTATGTATATTTATCGTAATTCGAATTGTAAACCACTTACTACAGATTCATTAAGTGCTTCAATTCAGCAACTTTAGCTCTGCTCTGAATATGACTAATGACTTTTGGTATGAAAGCATCAGAAAGTTTACTTTCTTAGAGCACTTTCATTCGTTGATGTCTTACAATGTTCAGATACGTTTCCACACTTTTCCACTTGAAACGTAGACACACTAATAACAATCTTACGATACATGTACTTCCTCATCAGGTTTGTTGTGGAGAATCAGTTTATAAATGATGGTATTATTCGTAAAAATAACAGTAGGAAACAAATACCGTGCACTGTTCACTTTAAGAAGCAATGTTTGCAGGCAAAAAAATAATTGGCCAACTAAAATTTTCAGCAGACAATGAAAACTGTTTTAATAACAGATCGAAGTAATTTCTGCTAACTGTTTCTACTCCATAAATGAATTTATGAGTTGGTAGTATGAGTGTAGGGCTGGGTTACTTTTATTGGCTTTTACTGCGGTTTACATTTGAGGTAAAAAAAATTCAAATGGCTCTGAGCACTATGGGACTTAACTGCTGAGGTCATCAGTCCCCTAGAACTTAGAACTACTTAAACCTAACTAACCTAAGGACATCACACACATCCATGCCCGAGGCAGGATTCGAACCTGAGACCGTAGCGGTCGCGCGGTTCCGGACTGGAGCGCCTAGAACCGCTCGGCCACTCCTGCCGGCATTGAGGTAAAAATTCGATTACATAATATAAAATTTTTTGGTTGTTTCCGGAAAGACAGGGAAGAAAAAAATAATTTCCGTGTCAGCCTGCACGCTGCTTCCGTCGCTACGTAACAAGTGAGTTTCCAACGTAAATAACGAACTGCGAACAACTGGCTGCAAATATACTTCGTTTTATAGTTAAGCTGCAGCTGGTATGAGCTATAACGCTCCTATAGTTTCGACTCATTAACAACGCAGTATTCAGACTATATATTGAAACGTTACTTCGTACTCAAACAAATAAATTTAGTTCTTGTTGAACTTAACAACCAGCCACAGAATGCCCGGAGATACAATCATTTCAATAAATAGAAAATAATACTAGGACGTAGTACATCTTCTTCCGCTACTAGCTACTGAGTTAAGAAGTGTCTGGTCGTACATTCAGTAGTTTATCAGCATTAATTTAACCAGCTAAGCCACGTGAAGCAACAGAACTCGAATGACATAGCGATGTAAGCTTCTGTGGCCTTCGTCATGTGGCGTAAAACTTTTTAAACAGTAGCATCACCTCATCTTCAATAGCAGTTGTACCAAAGTATGGTGCTGTGAGGGATTCTCTTGAAGATGTGTGTAAAGAAACACGAAAAGAAGTTTACTTCTGAAGACGAACACTGTGAACGCGTCCTGCCGACCATGGTTCGAAACTTACAGGACTCAAATCTTTAGTCAGCATTTTGTATCGGTATGCATGCGACAGCATCCGTACTGTGTTCCAAAACGCCGCGCGTCAAAATGGGATTTTCTGGTGATCAAAGCTCGAGTTCTGCTGGTGGTAGAAAGGTACGATCCAGTGTTTTGGAGAGCCCTTCTGCTAGGGACCATTTGTGTGTCCAACAGAATGATCATCTCAGTGTGTGTATCCCGCAGTATAGGGTTAGAGCACGAATAGTACACACTTCTTCCTGCTTAGGCAAAAGGAGCAAATCAGTTGATTCTTTTTGCATTTGATGTAGTCTATGGTGAGCTTGATGGGACTTACGTAGGCACCGTCAGCTCATGGCCGGTTTCTCGGAAAACCCGCACGAAAAGCGTCTTTTATTATATTTTCGCTTCACGGGCGGACCAAACTACAACCGAGGGAACCAAGACGGCTACGGACAGCAAATGGCTGAAACTTTTGCGATATATTCCTAAGATCCTCATGTCTAATGACCTTGAAATATTCTTGATATATTTATCCGTTCCCAAGAAACAGAGGTCAAAGTCACCTCACTTCTACGCGTAAAATCTGGTATGAGGTGAAATCTAAATAATTAATGACCGCAGCAAATTGCTAGTACCAAAATCCAGCGTCGGATTCTGAGATACCTATGTAGAGCAAATGGCTGTAATTCTTACGACTTATCCCGATCTATAACAATCTTGAAAATTTTCTTCATATCTTTATCCGTTTCCGAGATACAGAGGTTCAAAGTTACCCTACTTGTACACATAAAATACGCACGTAAAATAAGGTGCGAGTGAAAAATGTGGACGGGGGGGGGGGGGGGGGGATAAAATGTGGAAGAAGTGAGAACCAGTGATAATGAGAGACAGAGTATATGACTATGACAACGAGGAAGTGAGAGATAGTGATAGTAAAAAAAGACAAAAGCAGTAGGAAGGAAGGAATGAGATTCTAGCAGTAAGAGAGAGCAGGAGGGAAACTGAAAGTGAGAGCAGACTGTAATAGTAGCACAGAAGGAAGGAGACTGTGGTAGTGACACAGGAGACAGAGAGATACAAAGAGAGAATGACAAAGCGTTGGGCTGAATGAGTGAATGAGAAAGGACAACTGAAAGTGGACGGTTATGAGCTACTTACTGCGATGACTAGTGGATATGGGTGAGTTACAGTTAGGGGAGTTTGTGGGAATTTGAGGTGAGTTGCACGTTAAAAAAAGCGCGAATGTATACGCATGGTGAAATATTTAAGAAAATTTTTAAAGATGCTGAGTAAGCGTCTTTCAAATAAGTAGGAAGATATTCGCACGTTTTGCGCTCAGACAGGAGCGTTTTTCCGTTGGCTATATTTGATAGCATTATATGTTTCCGAATACGTCGACACTGCTGCTAAACAGGACGCCTATTACGAGGCAATGTATTCCCGTAGTGTCGCTAACGCTTTAGCCTGCGTCCAGTGAATTACTGAAGGCGGAGCGAGCAGGAGGGCTGGCCGTGGCGTCGAGTCGGAGCGGACCGTGGCGAACGCGGTCCTTTGGTCACGGGCGACCACGGCCACGGGTCGCCGCCGATGTCGCCTCCAGGGCTCCGGAGCTTCGGCGCCGTTGCGGTCGGAGTGGGCAGTCTGCCCGCCAGGCTGGCACTCTGGTCGCCGGGAAAACAGGGAACGACTGTAGAAACTTCCTCACTGGCCGCGTCTCGTATCGTTGCAGCCAAGTGCAGAGAGTTGCTGGAAATAGTGACAATGTGGGAGATCGATGCTCTGTCGGTATCGTATTGACAGTGGTACATGCACAAGCAGGACCGTATTATTTATTTGTTCTTCCGTGTGATTACTGACATAAAAATAAGGCGCATCCCGGCCCCTGCATTCGGCCCACTCCTCTCGAACATTATCAGAGGGATCCCAGAACTAGCGGTCCTCCACGAGACACTGCAAAACAGTATGGGAGTGACAACTGATTGTCGTGAGCGTCCACAGACAGACGAAAATTCGTTAGAACAGTAAGTTTCCAACCTGTTACTTCCGGTTTGAAAACTCCTGAAATAATATACGTTAACGATGTGAGGCAGAGTGACGGGAATTATTTCCTACGTTACTGAAATTGCTGCCCCTGCGTTAATGTTCATTTTTCATTGGGCTGTAGGATAATAACCCAATATATTACACTCCTCTACCTTCTTCCCTCCTTCTCATCTCTGTCTCTCCTTCCCCCACCCACGTCTCTCTCTCTCTCTCTCTCTCTCTCTCTCTCTCTCTCTCTCTCTCTCTCTCTCACACACACACACACACACACACACACACACACACATACACACACACACACACACATACCTCAAATTTTGTTTGCTTGACAGTTTAAAAATGAAGTTTCTGTTAGGAGACGGAAACACCACACAGAGACTAACTTCAAACAAACAGTTATGTCTTAATACGTGCCACTCTTGTCGAATTCATCATACCAATCGCGAGAAGTAATAGCTATGTCATTGCAATCATTTGCTTTCGTAACTTTTGATTTGATTTTCTCTGATGACTCGCCAGGTATCAATGGCTCAACCTCCACTAAATATCAAGCCATATTCATTATGAATCACACGGGTCTGCTAGGACTCAGTGATGAGGCCATTATCATGTACCATTATGTAATTTATTCGGTTCAAAACCAAATAGTTGCCACAAATTGATGTACAAACTCGGGTATTTAACCATCTCATGACTCTATGAAACTGATTCCCGTTGAATTACATAACCCTCATATAAAGTCTTTATTGTCTTCAAAAAAAATGGTTCAAATGGCTCTGAGCACTATGGGACTCAACTGCTGAGGTCATCAGTCCCCTAGAACTTAGAACTAGTTAAACCTAACTAACCTAAGGACATCAGAAACATCCACTCCCGAGGCAGGATTCGAACCTGCGACCGTAGCGGTCGTGCGGTTCCAGACTGCAGCGCCTTTAACCGCACGGCCACTTCGGCCGGCTATTGTCTTCCTGGACGTATTACTTCGAAAAACAACCAAACATTGTGCTTTTGTTTTACTGTTTGCGTACTTAATGCATTTTCACTTTTATTTTAGCGGGGAGAGATTTAGGAGTACCCTTTAAAAATATCTTATTTTAGATTGTTTCATAATGGTCTTTTTCCACATATATTTAGTATAATTCATTTTATCTGTACGATTTTTTCAGTTGATTCATATTTTAAACCCATGTCTCACCGTCTCCTGCGTCAAAACGCTTTTTAAGAGATTCTTCATTTTAAGTCTTTTCACTAAAAGCATAACGTCTGTCTTTCTTCACATTTATTAAGACCCAACTTCAGAGTCCCATTTATCCGTTGAATAAATTGCATTTCGAAGAGCTGCGACTAAGTAACATTTGATTATGTCCTAAATGTTTTTATTTAGTTCCGTCTGTGGACGACGCCTTCTGGTAAATAATTCCAGATCTCACGTGTGCTCTGCTACGTTGTATCGTCTTGACCGCCTATACTGATTTCGTTAATGTTTCAGAATTGTATAATGTTATGGTTTGTGACTTTCTTATTATTTAGATACTAGCGGAAGTACACTGTATTTTTAGCGACTTTGTATTCAGCCTTTCGCGCATGGTTTCTGATATGCAGACGATTATCTAACTGTTCAGTTGCACAGACTTGCGACAACAACAAAACGACCAAATTATTCTAATAGCCCATAGCACTCTTTTTTTTAATCGTTTTTTTTTGTACAATGTTTCACGCAGATTTTCGTAATACTAAGGTGCCATAGCTTTCAGCACTTTTTACCGTATCTTATCGCAAGGACCGTGTATTCTGACCTCTCTGTTAGTTTCCGTTCACAACATCTCACTTGCGCAAGACGTTTTACAATATATGCTTTCATCAGTACTCTGACAGTTAAGCAGGAATATCGTAAGTTCTTATCGCTTTCTTGTAATGTTAGTTTCTCCGAGACAAAATCTCCGTAATCCTAAATTAATGTACGTATTATTATTATTAATGTAGATATTCTACTTTCCGTACTTGTAAAGCGATAACAGAAAATTGATTTGCAAAAGCTTTTGGTTCAGAAATGAGCTAGAATTATTATTACTGGTTGTATAAATAGTATAACCTCTAATTTATATGAAATACCTACAAAAACGTTACTCTCTGACACAAATTGCAAGCAAAAAGAAATAAAATAAAATAAAACTAAATTCGTACGTAAAATGCCGATGCATGTAGAGTGAAGGAGAAATCAATTGTGTCTTTCATGAGCGGAGTATCCTTACCGTTTTCTACAATAGTTCAGTAAGAATAGAAGAAGCGAGGGAGATTAGCGTTTGGCGACCGGTCGACATCGAGCTCGTTGGAGCACAATTTCAGTCTACGAAAGAACAGAGAAAGAAATCGGTCGTGCCCTTTCAAGGGAATCATCCCGGCATTTGCCTGGAGTGATAAGGGGGAATCACGGAAAACCTAAATCTGGAAGGGCGGGTGCGTCGTCCTCCCAAATGCGAATCCAGGGCACTACCCAATGCGCCACCTCGCTCGCTGATGTAAGAATAGAAGCCTGGCTCGTTAGTTCTGTGTGGGGCCAGAATCTCACACGCTCAGTGCGACGTACCCACACTGAAGAGCAGCGCAGAACGACGCGCCGGCGGAGTAACGAGCCACGGCTGTTCCGCCACTCAGGCCGTGGTTCGCGCTGCGGTCGGGCCGGCACAGAACACCCTGCACGGCGGCGCCGGCGTAATTAGTACCGGCCAGAGAGCAGTGCCAGCCCGCCGTCTCCCTCGCTCATTCCTAGACGCTAACGACACTGACTCACGTGGCTTTCGGTGTACGAGGAATGATCCACAAAAAACTGGCACCTGCGTTATTCCCATGTGTATTGTGCAGGGTGATGCCTTGATGACGATACAGATTTTCGGGGATGATGGAGAAGGGCAAACGTATCAACTTGAGGTGATGAAACCCGACCAGTAAACGATCGAATCGGAAGCTATAAACTAAAATCTTCCTGTCACCTCTGACAGTGAATCTCTTCTGCTGCAAGCTCTTTGCTTTCCATATTTTCGGAAGGGTTGGTACGGACCAAAGCGAGAAAAAATTATCTAGTAAGCATGGGCCCTAAAATGCATACCTCAAGAGCTATGAGTACTTCTTCAGTAGAAGAGATATGTTTCACAGTAATGAAGGTGAAGAGTGCTCATAGCTCTTAAGGTATGCACTTGACGGCCCATGCTTACTGGATTCTTTTCTCGTTTTGGTCGATACTACCTCACTCCAAAATATGGGAACCAAAGAGCTCGCAGCGGAAGAGGTGCACTGTCGGAGGTACCAGAATATTTTCCTTTTATCACTTTCGACGCAGTCGTTATGGACCAGGACCTCTTACCATAAAATGATTCATTCATCCTTCTCCACCATCTCTGGAAGCTTGTAATATCATCATGGAATTACCCTCTACAGATTTCATTCTCATCTGCTATACCTACTCACTTTTTCTTCTACAGCCTCAAACAGAACGATCCGTGTCGTTGATAATTTAAATGAATTCTCCGCCCTTAGAATCCGGCAATATTTTTGTTATAACATATTTAACATTACATCATTAAATCATTTTCCATTACGGGGTCTGTAACTTTTTGCGTATCTAAACAGCTGACGACCCCTGTTCAGGCGGTTCAGTAAGTCCCAGGACTCAATTTTTGCACGAGAAATAATTTGCGCCATTACTCGAACAAATATGGTATTCGTGTAATGCTGTCCGAAGTTTGCTGTGCGAAAAGTATTTTTTCTTAGTTATTAGAAGGCTGAACAACCTCCGAGCTTCCCCACCATGCACATTAGATTTTAGTCAGCTTTTCGATCATCCGAATGTACACTTCGTTTCACTTCCATAAACCATTTTCGCCTCGACTCTTTCCCAAACGTATCAAGACGAAACTGTTTTTCCATTTCTTATGACCGTAGTATCAGTCAGTTCCAAATTCTATGAGGAATATCTGAGAAGGACAAAAAAGAAAAAAACCGTGGCTTCTATCTTACTTCACTTCCTCAACTGACGCGGTTTGTATTGAGTCCTTACATGAAAAGTAGGATCTATCATGTCTGTAGAGCTGTTTTCAACTATGGAACTTGTGCAACATCTGATAATGACCAGTTTCGCAAACAGTGGAGCTCTGTTTCAGCGACTACGCATTAGCCATCGCCAACGTGAACTACTTTTGGATTCTAATGAAACCACTGCGGACCTCAAGCACACTGAATGGACTGCACTCCATCTGCTATTAAGTTGTGGGGCCCCAGTGAAAAGCACATCCTTTCATTCGCAAGTTTTCCATTTCAAAATCAGTACAGGATGCGTTGCGTTATTGTGTGTGCCACCTACCTTCGTTACGGCATAACACATGATGAATACCGATATATCTTAAGCGATCTAGACGGTATTATTCGTGCGATGAAAATAAGCCTCACAACCCGACTACAGATTTGAGTTGCTAGTACACGCCTCTGACGTTCCGCAGGTAAACGGGACCAGGTACAGACTTTTCACCATTACCTTCTTCTTGCTGATATTTGGCCAGCAAGGTACGTTTGAAAGCATTTCTGGAGTTTAGGTTATAGCAGATTGGAATTTTAGACTGAGCAGTGGCATGTTTTCAACAAGCAAAAAAAAAAAAAAATGGTTCAAATGGCTCTGAGCACTATGGGACTCAACATCTTAGGTCATAAGTCCCCTAGAACTTAGAACTACTTAAACCTAACTAACCTAAGGACATCACACACATCCATGCCCGAGGCAGGATTCGAACCTGTGACCGTAGCAACCTCGCGGTTCCGGACTGCAGCGCCAGAACCGCACGGCCACCGCGGCCGGCTTCAACAAGCATAATTGTGTGCTTGTACGTTGCCTTCTGGAAGAAACCTTTCTCCACAGATGAATAATTTTCTGCGTAGCTTTCCACGCAGTACTTGGATGATTTAGTTGTCAGACCGAGGTCTGAGAAGAGCAGTCATATTTGGATTCAAGTCCTGGTCGAACAAACAGATTTACTGTCAGGAACAACGTACACTCAGCTGTTGAGCGAAAATTTCCTTTATGATATGTTTATAACTTTCCCCGGTATTATATTTTCGCTGATGTACGGAACTAAGAAGGTCCTACGTGGTGGCCAGGCGGCATTTATAAAGTACGTACTGTGCGTCAGTGTAGACGTTTTCAGCGATTGTGTGGAAGAAACATTATTGCAGATTTACGAAACACTAGCTGCATGCGTGGAAATCTATAGAGGGGAAACGTTATTTTCCGAGAATTAGAGGAAAAAAGAGTAAAGCGCATTTAAAGACGAAGGTCACGGTAGAACCGCAAATCTGTATCACTGGGTATTTCTGCGTCGTCCAGAAACCGCAGCTGTCTGGATCGGTGACCTTGAAAAGTTCACCTACGACGTTGGCAGGAAATACTTGCACCTGAGGACGGCAATCTAGTACAGTTAGATAGCGTCCCGTGATTTAACGCCATCATTCCACTCTTTTCACGTGTAATGCTTAAGTCAGAGTCTCATTTGTATTTGTGCCGTTGTATTTCTTTGATTAAGTTGCCATAAGAAACATTACCAAGCTAATGACTACAGCTGAACACGCTGTATCACGTTCTGTTACAGTTTAGTGTGTCGTTCTGGCGAAGGAGACGAATGTAAGAAATGAGTAGGGGGAAATATATTAAACAAGTAATGAGCAGGCCATTGAGCACAGTCATTGTGGGAAAAGGATATTTCGTGGGAATAAATGATCCTGGATCAGAGGGTTTCCTGTTAGGTGGGAAGCCGTTAATCTTTAGGCCAATGCATCATACTGAATTATACGAAACTCTCGAGGGTACAAATTTAAAGCCTTAAACATTCCTTTTCGAGCCTACATAAGGCTTCATTAACCATTTTAAAAATGGTTAATTTGATGAAGGTCCTCTTCAGAAAAATCTCGTCCCTAATGACGAATATTACGGTAAGTGTCGATGTCTTAGAAGTTTCCTGCGACTGAGAATCTTCTACTTAATACAGATTTCATGACATAATGACAAAAATCGATAAAAATGCCGATTTTGTTTACCCTTAACCCGTTACTTTTTTAAGTCACGAAAATGTAGTATTATATTTAACAGTTGATTACATTGCAAAATTAAGCTAGAATTTCTTGTATACACGAAACGCTGGGAAACAGATTGTAGGGCGTTAAGATAAAGTCCAGAGCTGGGCTTTCATAGATTTTATTTGTGCTGCATATTAGATCCGCCATGAATAATACTTCCATCATTGACATGTAAGAGCTACACCATTACAATGCACTTGTGATCAATAGTACAAGCGTGCATATAAAAAAAAAGACCTGTCTTCGTGAGTTTATACGTCTTGCATAGCATATCAATACAGTGACACCAAAGAAGAAATGGCAGCAATTTATTTTCGTTATTGTTTTGCCGGAGTTTCGGGACTTGACCGTAACATTTTGACAGTGTGTTATTTTTAACAGTGAAACTATAATCAGAAAGTGGTGGCTACTCATGACTCGGTTGAAAATACATACGTAAATGAATATCGGCCTTGTGCAAAGGAATCGCACCAGCATTCTCTTTGATTGGTTTAGGACACCATAGCAAGACATAACATTTCTTGGCGATACGAGCTTAGAATAGTTGATGAGTTTGACCCCAGAGTGTGAGGCTAACTCTTCGCCTCACTCTGCCCACGCGAATAGCTTTCTGGAAGCGTGCAGAAAATAAATGTTCGTCCTGTAGCCGTGAAATACAAATTATTACAATAGGTACGCATTACGTTTTCACGTTGGTGCCATTCAAGTCGAGAAACAAAGATGTGGTACGGATGAAACGTGTAATATTTTAAATGGTCCGTAATAATACGCGTCCATCATGTACGTCATAGGCATTAGCAAAAATTTTCCACATATTTCGTACTGTTCCGAGTGAAGCGTGTATAGAAGGTACTACATTTTTCCTGGAGAGTGCAGCGGCTACAAATAAGTTACCTGTCTGACCCACACTCGGCGGAAATTTATCGCCATAGTTGACTGAGGCCGTAGCTAAATCTGGAGGTAAGACCTTTCTTTTTCAATATCTTTTCTGCGTCAGTCAGAATTAAGATAACTTGTCACGAAGGATTCCACTTTCCCGCTTTCCGCAGTTGTGCTACACATTAGTCGCGCTGTAATGATTCCGGGAAGTGAGTTTGTTGCTTCTCGCGGCGAATTATGACGACTTTTTCTCCAGTCGGTTGTCCTTTGGTCGAGCGAGTCATCACGGCGGGAGGGAATGGCTGCGGCGAACCGCTCTTTCTTGGGACCAATTAGCGTTCATTTATGAGACCGCCGCCGCGGCTGCCGGGTTTCCTGCCGTAATGGCGCGCGCGGCCGGCTCTCACCGCCTAGCGTCACCGTCGCTGTCAGTCGAGCGGCCAGTTGAGGGCAGCAATGGCTCTGAGCACTATGGGACTCAACTTCTGAGGTCATTAGTCCCCTAGAACTTAGAACTAGTTAAACCTAACTAACCTAATGACATCACAAACATCCATGCCCGAGGCAGGGTTCGAACCTGCGACCGTAGCGGTCTTGCGGTTCCAGACTGCAGCGCCTTTAACCGCACGGCCACTTCGGCCGGCAGTTGAGGGCAGCGTGGAAGGAGTCCGGGCAAGCTCGGTGGTGAATTTCCAAACGTCTCAGATTACGCGTCGAGAAACAGTATTTCTGGCCCCGTAATACACCACCAGTGAGAAGGCCGAGTGAGCCGCCTTTTGCAGCGCAGACGGTTGCGCGACGTGCTGGAATAGAGGTTCTGGAACGTACCGACAGGGATGTGGGGGCCAAGCCGACTCCAGTGCCGTGGAAAGCTGCCATAGGTTTCTCGGCTGAGGACCCAAACATCGAACTGTCCGACAGAGGTGGTCCCACGGATTCTCGACTGGGTTTTAATCCAGGGAGTTTGGTAGCAAGGGGAGTACGGTAAGCTCATTCTGGTGCTCTTCCAACCACGCACGTACACTGCGATTTATGTGACACGTTACATTGTCCTGCTGGTAGATGCCACCGTCAGAGGAAAAACAAATTGCATGTAGCGGTAGTCACGGTATCCGAGGGTAAATGCATACTTGTATTGATCCGTTGTGCCTTCCAGAATGATGAGATCACTCAAGGAATGGCCGCCGTCCTGCACCCTGCCGACGATTGTCGCAGGGTGTTTGCTTTCAGACTTTTCAGGCCGCATACGCCAGAGGCCATCTGCCCGAAAGAGCATAAAACGTGATTTATCTACAAAGGCCTGACAATCAGTGGTCGTTCAGTTGGTTACTGCCTTGCGAATTCCACGCCTGCTGCAGAGGCCCGCACGCAACAACGTTTGCTGAACGGACCTTGAGTAGGCACTGTTGATAGCCACTCGGTTCATCTGGGCAATCAGTTGCTCTTTTTGACCGAACACATGTCCACAGCTGTTGATCACCCCTGTCATGTATGGCTCACGGTGCACCACAGTTGCTTCGGCACCGGTTTCGGGTAGCGCCGTTTTGCCGTGCACGGTGTACTTTAATCCCGGCGGACTCGAACTGTTTACAACCTTAGCCGTTTCAGAAAAGTTTCCGTCTTTGAGCCGAAACCCAATAATTATGCTCTCCAGCACGTCAGATAAATAGCTCCGTTTCCTCGTTACGACAACGACTGTCCCCTGGCACGCTTTATGTAGCCTCCTCTGCAAGTGCTGTGACCCGCACGTTGATGTCGAACGTAGGAGGTACCGTGTAGGGGGTGATCCATGTTAACGTCATTACTCCCACCAGTAATATTAACGCTATCACTAAACTGTCACCCATTACCGTCAGCAAGATCATTTTATTGAGCAAGATCGCCTTAGGTTAGAAATCGCCAGGCGTCCGTACGCGGAGGTATTTTGATGCAGAACGGAATGGTGTGCTACCTTGGTTTCAGAATACACATCCGAATTCTGGCACCCTACCAACGTAGGTGACTCCAGTTCTCCGGATACCTCATAGGATCACACTAAATAAGATGCAGAATTAGAGGGTTGTAGATGTTCAGCGTTCATGCTGTCATGATGTAGATTTACTATAATTTGGGCTGCTGTCATTTAGTACCACAGTCTTCCGATTTCGTAAAAAACCAAACAAACTCATTCAAATGAAAAGAGTGGAGGCTGCCTGTTTACTGCTCGTTGTATATGTCCTTCACAAATTAAACCACTGCAGACACCTTTTCCACCTCTGATGCCACCATCAGTAGCATCATTGTAACAACAACCATTATCGTGAGAGATGACGCACTGGTTGAAACTATGGGTTCGACTGTCACAATCTGGATTATATGAGTTTTTAGTTTGATAAATCCAGCAAAATCTCTTTCAAAAAGCCAATGCTTTTACCTCTCGCTATATTTGCCTCAGGTGCAGAAAGGCATTAATGGAGCAAGTTGCCAAGTTATTTCATCTATACTATGTGAACATTCACATAGGAGTCCAGGATATGGTTTTCTAATATATAATAGTAGTAGCATGGTATTCTGTTTTATGGCAGGTCTTGTCATGGGCTAAACCTATTCCTCTTTTGTCTGTCCATAGCCAGTCTTTTCATAATGGACGATCAAAAAGTTTTCTTTTGAGGGCGTTACTACAACGTATATGCAACGCTGGGCGGCTCCGATGTGGGTATATAAGTACCGACTTGTAGGCAAAGGTTAGCGTGACATTCGTGTTTTTCCGGCGTGCGTGCGGTAAATGCGACGAATGTGCTGTTATTCTTTCCTTGGCTCTCGAAAGGAAACACACCGGTAGACATCCATCGGAGAATGAAGTATGTCAAAACCACGTTGTGAAATGGTACGCCCAGTTTGATGATGGTCGCGATTTGACACAAGACACACGTCCCCATATCGCAAATGTGGTAACGCAGAAGTTACGCCGACTCAAGAGGGAGACAGTGGAGCACCCGTCTTGCAGTTCTGTTCACTTCCCATGCGATTATCACGTCTTCGGTCCCTTAAGAAAGGGACGGCACGCAGGTGAAGAGCGTCCGGTACGTTACACTCTCCACCCAGGACTGTAAATCCACTGGGCCTTTTACGCTCCACCGTATGAAATGTGGACCTTAAGCACTACGATCCGGTCCACTGCTGTCAGAGCAACAACCGTGGCCAACAAAGTGTCAATGGCAGGGGTCCAGCCAGTGAGCACCTGTACCATCTAGAATAATTTCCTCACTGTAGAATAGTCAATAGTGCTGTTCCAAACGTGTATCTCTGTTCACTGGACGTCATAAACCGCGATTATCAGGGCTGCACCATCATTTGACGTTCTAATCTTGGTACTAGGTTGTGTGAATGGATAAGTCGCGATACGTTTTGGTACTCACCGATTCCGGGAAACAAACAACGCTTAAGTGTGTGGTTGATGTATTCTGGCGTGGGAGATGACGACATGCGATGAAGCGAGGCCCCTGATACGTCCGTGTGCTCTAGTTTCTCACCGACGAACGGCAGAAGAACAAATCACCCAAACTAGGGCATCCGTTTCTTCGCTTACAGCACCTGCTGGCGACCTGAACAGAATCTACCAGCTCATCACTCACGAATTGTGCCAGAACAGTTTGAGAAGCACCCCAGGGATACTTATGTATCCCTTCAGGTCACTTGACCTCAATCCTTTAGAGCTCATCTGGGACGCGTTCGATTGAGATATGCGCTCCTTGGACACAGCTTCGTCAAACTATGTCAGTTATGGGGTTGTGGGCAGCAGTTCGATGATAATGGATCAGGATGGCTTCTCAACGATTTTAGTGTTTCTTGAAGTTCGCACTACGACACTTCACCCCTGTATGGGAGCGAGATGTAGATGTCTCAAATTTCTGACGAATGAAAAGGCACACCATACCCCAAACGAGATGGGAGTCGAGCGTACGTTAGAGGTAATGATGCTGCCACTAGATAACCGAGACGGATGCCATTCAAACACATAAATTGTTTCCCTTGTAAGGAGAGTAGCTCTTTCCCACATTCTTTTCAAAACTAAACTAGAATTCTGTGTACGGAAACTTCCGTGTGGACAGGCCATTGAATGCTTCAACTGTGTTACTGGAACTCTCCAAATATATCAGTATAGTCCAGTACTAAAATTTCATTCCACTGTCTATACGTTTTCGTAGAACTTAATATTTGTGCATTATATCAAAAGGCAATTTGAACTTCATCTTGGTTCGGTGTCACGGAATGTGTGTGTCTGGAAGTGATGCAGCGATGACGCGCAGCTGCCGGCCGCGACTGGTTCTCCAGTGGTGGCCTTGGATGCACTTTATGAGTCCCGTCCAGAAGGCTGCACTGACTAACGGCGCAGTCTAACGGCGTAGTCTCGGATGGTCTCTTCTGAGTGCACACCGGATCTTCCATCGCCGGGATTGAAGCTTCTGTGCCGTAATCTTAGACGGTGGCCAATAGGACGTAACGTTTAGTGCAACAGGAAATCACGTAACTCCCTTAGAAAACGGCTTTCCCAAGATTGCTACCTGAAATACGCGTCGATGATAATGACAAGGAGGAGACTGAGTCAATAATTAAATCACGGAAGACTAAGCACTCTCGTCGATACGATGAGGTGTCTAGGAAACCATAAATCACTGTGCTCCATGTGTTGGCCCAGTTCTTAGCCACATTTGTAATTTTTTCTCTAGAAAAGGTTGCTTTATAAAAAAGGAGAAATGAGGATAACTAATCATTTCAGTTTAATAATTTGCTGTCAAAAGTACAGTTTGGTTTTAGAAGTGGTTTAACAGTTGAAAATCACTATACTCGTTTTTATCTGTGAGGCACTGGACGTATGAAAAAAAAAGGCTGCCGACGCTCGGCATCTTCTTTGATTTAATTAAGGCATTTGCAGAAGTTCGGACCTTTATGGAATAAGAGGAGCAGCTCACAGTTGGGCGGCGGTAGATCATTGTCTACAGTAATGAAAACGGCTAGGACGTGGAGCACGGCGAAGTAGGAGGTGTCTCAGGGGTCAGTGCTGGGACCACCATGGCAGCTCTGGACTGCCTGTACGTGAGCATTGCTGGGGACCATCTGCAACCGCTTACGCTTGATGTCCTCCTCAACAGCGATGACACGTTGCAGCGGGATAACTGTCCGTGTCACGAGGCCAGAACCGTGCTGCAGTGCTTTGAGGAGCGTGATAGTCAACTCATGTTGCTGTCTTGGCCATCAAATTCACCTTATCTGAATCCGATGAAACCCATAGCCACATAGGTAGAAGCCTGGCTAAATGCAGGAGCAAAGGATCATTCCTACAGGGTACAAATGTAGCAATATGAGAACATTCTACGCAATAAATGGGGGAGAGAGTGATGTAATGTAGGTTCTGCCTCAGAAGAACAGAAGTAGCTAATCCCTTGCATAATGTAAACATCTGTGTGATTAATAGCAGTATAATAATAAAACACTAGCATAGTGAGAAAGAGGAGTAAGTGAGCTTATAGTGCAGCAGTTGCCGCAGAATGAAGTGAAACTATTGTTGCCACTCATATTTTTAAAAAATTGGGTGATGATCAAATACGTCTCTTCACATATGACGAAATGTGGGGATATTGGGTCGATTAACTACAAACTTGTGGTTTTGCAGCTGCACAATTTGAGATATGAGGTCTACAAAGCCAAGAGACAAGAACTTAAATTTGTTTCTCTCCATATTTTATATTCACCGTATGTATCAATCTATCTATCTTTTTGCTGTTCTTTCATCGGCTTGTCGTTGTGTTACATGGCACCACATCCCGTGAATCAGAAATATACGGTTCATACCGTCCGAGATGTGTGGCGTCCGCATAAAGATGTACTGTTTCTCTTCGTGAGGCTGCCGGATCCAGTATAGTACTACATTTTCAAACAACTTGCTAGATCTAAGGACAGAAAGCTTTCTGTGGTCCAGTTACCTTCTATTAGGAATGTGGGTGCACTCAACGACTGTGATATGGCTCTCAAATGATAGAGCACAGCAATCAGTCCTCCGTTTATTTTTTAGATTTCGACTAATCCCTAGCCACTATCAATGCACTATTTCATGGAATCAATACATGTCCTAGTACTTCAGTCCCGTTTTTTTTTCGGGCTTCTGTCACAGTTCGTTCAAGACAAGAGTAATCTAGAACGAACTGTGACAGAAGCCCGAACAACTTGAGACTGACGTACTGATGCATGCATTGATTCCATGAAATAGTGCATTGATAGTGGCTAGGCATTAGTCGAAATCTAAAAAATAAACGGACGACTGATTGCTGTGCTCTGTCATTTGAAAGCTTTCTGTGGTGTTTGGGAACTCACAAGAGGCATTTGGAAGAGTGCAAAAATGGCTCAAATGGCTCTGAGCACTATGGGACTTAACATCGGGGGTCATCAGTCCCCTAGAACTTTGAACTACTTAAACCTAACTAACCTAAGGACATCACACATATCCATGTCTGAGGCACGATTCGAACCTGCGACCGTTGCGGTCGCGCGGTTTCAGACTGAAGCGCCTAGAACACCTCGGCCACACCGACCGGCGGAAGAGTGGGACGGAATCTGTAACTTGAGTTGTTACTGTGTACTGTGAAGCTCCATATTGCTATCTGAGGTCTGCGAAAGCTAAATCAGTAGAATATATAGGTCTCGCATCCAGAATATTTCACTGATATATAGGCCTGTATACGATAACTTCTTAACGGTCGTTGCTGGAGGTCGCCGGAGAGTAAGGACTGCCGGCAACGGGACAGCAATTTACACTTATAAATAAACGCTCTGTGCAGTGTAAATATACGTGCATAAATCTGAATAATAAGTGCAAGACAGTGTAACTAAAATAAGAACGATTTGAATAACTAATTTTAGAATATTTTAGCCTTATTGGTTCCACTCAGTTTTGGCTGTCTGATGCAGCAATCGGTTATGAATATTTTGAATGAAAACAGTCTGGGTTGCAAAACTGTTTTTTGCAGCCAAAACTGCTTTCATCTAAAATATTTTAGCCTTGATCAACTGTAAAAAAACCGAATCATTTTAAAAAAAACATTGAATTTAAATTCCTCATCATATCTGTGGGAAACGTCCTACGTCTGTAGAAAACAGGACGTGACACTAAAAATATGAGAAAAGCATTAATAAACTGGTCAATATAACTTCTCGAAATTAGTAGTGGCAAGATTCACGTAGTTAGTGGTGAGAGAATTCGATGCACATTCAGGCTAAACACAGGCGAGTGAACATTCTTCAGAAAGTCCAAATGTCATCATCTGAAAGAAACGTAAAGCTATATATCGCATTTTTGCAGTATCGATGGTGTGTTGTTGACATTAGATGAAATGTTCATAGTTGTAATACCTGTGGAGAAACAACTGCTCCCAGTATTTTTCTAATTAAGTGCTGTTTGCTAGATGTCTCTTTTCGTTTTTATTTATTTATTTTGTTTACCTTTCGCCAGTAGTCGCTCTGATTGTTAGAGAATTGTTAAAAGTTAAACGGCAGCTGAGGGGATTTCTATAGAAGAAACACTTATTGGACACAATTTGTTTTCTGAAGTTAGTGGATCGTGTGAAACCTAGTCCGTATTCTAGGAAAATGGTACCAGCTTACGCAACAGATCGCTTGCAAAACATTCGTGCTACCATCCTAGAATATTGCTCAAATGTTGTGACACGTACCAAACACAACTAACCAGGTATATTGAACGTATACAAAGGAAGCCGACACGAACGGACACAGGGGTGTTTGCTCCTTATGTGAACGTCACAGAGATGTTGAAGAATCTGAACTGCCAAAGGCTCGAATACAGACGCAAACTATCGCGCCAAGACCGCTTGCAAAGTTTCAAGAGTAATTTGTGAGGAACCTGGGCATAAGCTACAGCCCTCGTCTGTTCCGCACGCGCCGTGAAGACAAGCTTAGACTTATTACAGCGCGAACAGAGGTTTTTAAGCAATCACTCAGCCTGCGTTCCTTATGTGAGGCGTAGAGAAAGAAGTCTCAATAACCGGTACAGTTAGAAGTACTCTCTGCGATATACGCGACAGTGTTCCACGAGTTTCGGGACTGCATCTGAAAATGGCTGAACGGTTGTCAGCCGAAAGATCGCGACAAGCTGTAAAGTCATCCTGCGACACTTCGGAAATCTCGCCGATTACTCACTACCACGGGAAAACCTCAGGATTCACGCCACAGAGTATGTCTGCGTGTAACCTCCCCCTCACTTATCGACCTTAATGACAGTGAAAAATTAAACCGCGTGTACCTAATGGAAATTTGGGAAAAGCAATCGTCACCGAAGTCAATTTGTCGGTAAAGAGGGAGGAAAGGGTTACATCTAAATGAAAGGAAAAATGCAAATGAAACTGGTGGAAATTAATTTTGAAAAGGGGTAAAGTTAATAAAGAAAGTAAATGTGCGGCCGTTACGTTAACAATTAACTAACGGTAATTAGATATTTGAGATTTGGGGGAAATTACGGTCGCCAGTCCTAAGGACAATTACTATAGTAACTGAAAAAGAAAGGTTATTACACATATAATTAGCACTAGAAGCGTGGCAACTGAAGGTTGACACGTGTAGTGTGAAAACTGAAAGTTTGTCAGAAGTAATAAATTTCGCTACACTCTGACTTAATTTAGCAAAAGAATTAATAAAACCGGAAAATCGAAAGTTTATTTAGTGACTGAAGTTAATAGTGAGCTTTCTTTCTGAAGCACATCGAAATTCAGTAAAATACGGTTAGTCTTGGACTACCTCAACAATCATTTCAAAAGCTACTTGAATCTACGCAATTTATAAATAAGAGATTTAACTTTGAACTTGAATTAAATGATTCTGAACAATTAACAATAGTACAATTTAGTACGTACCAAGCTGAGCTGCAGTCACAGGTAAGCTAAAATACGGTAACAAAACTCGCACTCTTAATTTGTGCTTGTGTAATCTGAATATTGTAGCCAGCTATGAATACTTTAACTGAACTTTGAAATTAAAGCAGTGAAATAAAATCATATTGCTTTAATGCTGGCATTTGAATTTGAACGACACTCGGGTTCATTCCGGAAAAGGAAGGGACCCTGCTTGGTAATGCAATTGGGACAATGAGCAACAAACGTTCATGCTAAGTTGCTGTAATTTTGATGCAACAATTTTAAAAGTTTGAAAAGCTGAGGTCTGCCATACAGTTCTAAAACTATACGTGCTTCCAGTCTTCCTTGTTGGTTGATTGAAAGTTTGAAGCCGTCGATCGAGGAGGTGGCGACAGTCACTCATTGTCGGCCGTCGCTGTTGCAGAAGCTGGATGTTGGTGCGCCTTCTTCTCGACACGGTCACCAGACGAAACGGGCTCTTGATGTGCGCCAGCTAATGCTTCCCGTCCGCGACACCATGTCAGAAGCTATCATCGCAAGTCGAGCGCAATTACATGCTGCCAAACCCCGAAAGCGCGGCAACTCGCGGGAGCGTCACACAACACACCTGCTCCACTCGCTACTCCAGCCAGACTCCTCTGCTCAGCCCGCGCTCCACGCGGCAGAGTTAACACTACCAAAGATCCTACACACTTTGATTCTTCACACGACCTATCGATGTAATCGTTCGATAGCAGTTTTCCCTAGGCAAGACCCAGCGTAGAAATACAAATAATATTTACAACACAACCAATTATACATCGACATAAGCGCATAAATATATATATACAAATAGTAAAACAATTACAATATGTAAAGACACAGAAATGTCATATATTCAGGTAACAAAAATAAGGAAAACCAATTTATAGTACAATAGATGGAAATAGGAGGATATGCATTTCCGGCGTTACATGCGGATGCAGATGTGGTCTCTCGGACTGTTTTTGTGCCGTGGAGATGTGTAGCGGCGTGGCGAGCAGCGCGGCAGGTGCCGCGATCAGGGAGTCGCTGGAGTGTTCTCGCGGAGATGAGCACGTCTCGGTGTAAACGCAACAAGAGCCACTGTAAAACAAGGGAACGGGACCCCGGGCCGGCGGGGACGGCATTCCAGCCGGGCTGCGCCGCTCTGCGCCGGAGCGATCCATCAGGCGGCGACGCGATGCCGGACACGGGCTCGCCTCGAGTGTGCTCGGCGGGGCCGTTTGTATTCAGGACGTGACAGTGTAGAAGTGTTACTCGGGAGATGTCGATGCATCCATCTCAACATCTGTAATAGCGCCGGCGTCAGAGAAGGATGCGCCAGAAGTCGCTAAATCGTGCGGGAGTTCTTCGTTGGACGCCGCCGGCCGAGTCAGATGGCAGAAGTCCGTCGGCTTTGTTTGGACAGACGAGGGAAGCCGATGTCGGTGTCTCTTAGGTAAAATCCCTCCTCACTTTGCACTGTCTCGCGGCCTGTCGATATTAAACGCAATTTGCGATGACAGGACACAACACATTCAAATCATTTTTTTTCTCCACATTCCTAGTAGATTTTCTTAACAAAGTTTAGTTATTAAGTATCAGTTATCACTTTGTTTTGGGGATGAGAAGGGGAGAGTACACATCTGTAGTGTTGGTAATTCCCACGCTATAGCACCGTATCATGCCTCCAGAGTAACCAAATTAAAATGCCGCGGCCCATTAGGAATATGGAGACAGACTGCACAATTTCTTTTTGGCTCCTCTACCGTCGTAATACGGTGGCGTGGCGAAGGGACTTCAGTGACTTCGTTCTTATTTTAGTTACACTGTCTTGCACTTATCATTCAGTGACAACCATTTAATAGTTGCCTAAGGTCTGAATTGCAATAATGGATACTGTAGACTAATAAATAATAAGTCGAAGGCGAATACGAAGTCTTTCATAAACGCCTGAGACTTGGTTTGATGGTCATTATTAAGAACAGCCCAACTAGAGACACCTGTCCGCCCTCGTCTTCTTCCCTCGCCAGATCACATACTCGCAGCCACGTACACAGTGACCTACGGTTCGAGGTGAGATCCTGACCAAGTAGCTACACACTTTTTTGCATTCACAAACAGCTGCGTTGCTGAAAGTGAGTCTCAGTAAAAGCCACAAACAATCCTATAACTAACTCCTGACGGAACTCCTCTACTTTCGGACTTAATGGCGACACTTATAGACCGAGAAACGCTCCATGTGGTAAATAACCTAACAAACTTTACAAGAGAAATGATTCTCGTATTTCAGACGTCTATGCAGGCAAAACTTACGATTTTCACGAATAATATGCAGGTATATATTTCAAAACTGTTATTGGTGTTACTATTTGCAACGATGGCCTTTTTTTCATGGCCTGCGTAGTGCTCTTCACATATTTCCCTCTTAGCAAAGTATTTTCTGATACTAAATTGGCTCGGTCTTCCGTTGGTCTCATCCAATCCACGTTCTCTTTCAATACTTCACCTACAGTGTCACCATTTATTTTTCGTATTTTAAAAATTTTGTGGTGTGGAATTGATAGTCCTTTAATATTCACGATCTTAGTTGACTTTGAAGAACTCTTAGCTCTGAGCAATTTACCAGCTGTAAAAACATACTCTATTGTGTGTCTGATTTTTGACAATATTTCTTGATCCATCAGATTTTTATGGTTCAGCTAACCCCCGAGACACTAATCTTTCAACTTTCCAGAGCAGTTCCATCGATTTCTAGTTTGCCATTATCCTTATTGCTTCTGATGACTCTGACATATTCGATATTTTTTTCTTGTCTTCCCCCTGGCTATCACATTTGCTTTCTCTATTTGTGCTCTCGACTTTTGCTCGAACTCTTCTGTGTTCTGCGCTTTATGTCCGTGCCATAGCCTAGGCCGGTCCTGATTCCCGTTGCCAAGTCTGTCTTCACGCTCGTTGTAGGACTAGACTAATTAAGGTGGAGGGAGGGGAGGAAGACTGTCAGATTGTCAAATTACTAATTTTGCTTTGAATTCTTGACAATTCACCGTTTAATCTAATCTTGTATCTTTATTTCTCCATCTACACTTTTGACAGCCACTCCGTTACACTAGGAGTTTTATCATACACCATGTCTTGAGAAACTGCTTGTTTTACAACGCTTTTCAATACATTTCTGAAATATTTTAAAGTCTGATAATGCCTGAGAGCACTAAGAGTACTGAACATTTCTCTCTGACTGTGCTTAGAAGATGTGAAAACCATTATAATGCAAAATTTCAGTTTGTGGTTTGCGTCGAAGGCCAGGAGACATTATGGCACAAAAGTATGTCAACTACCAGTTAAGCGCAACTGTTATTGACAATTCATCGATCAACAAAAAAAAAAAGAAAAAAAAAACCAGCGGAAAGTACTTTATAAACGAACTTCCGTGGCCACGAATCGAACGCTTCCTTACTCTCCTTGACAAAATCTTCGTTCCAAGTTAACTGTTCCGTGTTCCGCTGATTAAGCGCTCTTTTCATGGGTGGTTTGTTGCTTACAGACGTATTATTAAGTCTTGGAACCGTAACGCTATGCTTGGATGAGCTTCTCCTCGAGCTGTGAGATAAAAAGACACTAAAACACATAATTCGGCCTTCTTTCTTCGTGGTTCACGTGAAACCTCGCTGAAGCGTTCTTCACGTACTGCCTGCACGGACACTGGCCCACGTATCTCGAAATTCTGGGATATTTCTGCGCCCAAGTCGGTCCGTCCCATGTAGCGCACGATCGCCTGATCTGTAGATACTGGCGGGGCGTTTTCCCCGAAGGCCGAGTTTTATAGCTGTCGGTAAAGTTCACGAGCTCTGGCGGAGCATTGTTTTCGTGGTGTCCTTGCACGCTTCAATGCTGTGGCGCTGTACGTCGTAGAATTCTTTGGTCTGTCCCTCTGCGAAGGAATACCAGAAACCAGTCCAGAAAAATCTGCTGGAAGAAGTTCTAGCAATGAATGTAGTTCCATAGCGATCGCCAACATTGTCAAAGTTTCCTCACTTCTACATTAGTGTCACTAGGTCATGTTCATCTTGCGTACAACGTTTCTAGTGTAATATACGTGGCCTGACTATAGTTTGCCGCATTTCAACAAAGACAGAGACTTGAGATCTTCGAAGGTCTGATAAATGCGAAATATGTATAATGTAGAAAGAACGAATGTGAAATTGTGAGATTTAGGCGGCTGTATTTCGGTATTAGTTTTAAATTAAACATATCTTTCACCAACTTCTTTCAAATTGTAGTGTAGTTAAGGAAGTGCTACACTTATTTTGTGTCGCTTAGCTACGAACGTCCATTACATTTTGTTTACATTCGTAGCACTAGTGTGCACTCTACCTCAGGAAAGTAATTAATAAGATAATATAAAAAAACATCGAAACTGACATACAGCACGAAACAGAACTAAAAATTTGCTCCATAATAACTATTATTTTCCAACTCCCCTCGTCTAACACAAGTATAGCGACATTTGCAACATATCCTCTCCAAAAGATTCAAATACGGTACACTTGTGAAAGAAATTCACGTTTTTCGCATTTCCACAAAACCCGTGCAATAATGTTCACCTTACATTCCATAATTTCTGTAGATCATTATGTTATTGAGTAAGACATAACTGTATGGTCAGGCAAGTACAATTTTCACCAGTCGTTGTTAGAAAAGCACTCTAAAAAGTTCTAAAGCCATCAGTGACGCCCATCTGTCTGACCGAGATAGCAGACGCACAGTAGAGCTCTTGTTGTTGAACTGGAAGTTGCTGGGACACATTCCGACGTATAAAATTCTCGACATCATAGTTTTTTGTTGATCGAAAACTATCAGTGTGCCACACTGAGTGCCACACCTGCGCACTTCATTGGACTTTCCGGTATATCGACGTTAGACTTCCCGAGTTACTGAGTCTGGAGCAGATCTCAAAAAGTGCTTAACAACTGAATTTTCAGACATTTAGCTCCCAGGATAAAGAGCGATTGGCATTTGACTCTGCAACGAGTACTCTCATAGATTCCGTCCTTTACTTTGCTAATTACGAGTCCTTATGTAGTGATGGTGATCTTTCGTTATTAGTAATTACTTTCTAAGTTTCGGAATGTTTTGTGAGTGAAAATCCCTTGAAGCATCGGATTGATTAGAATCTATAGTGTGCTTAGTCTAAGACCTGTCGCCACTAAGCTTCACCTGCAGTCACAACGTTTTGAGATTTACGGCCATGTTCTAACGCGTCACGTTCTATTAACATTTACCGTCAGTAATTATATGGTGGAGAATACTTCGTGCAGTTCAGCCACCCCTCCCCAAACTATGTATTCTATTCGCGAATGCAGCACAGACAGAATGCCTATAAAAGCTTGCATACTTCCCTCCTTTTCCTTCACGGTCGCTCCTGGAAAGGTATGTTAAAGGAAGTAGTTCGTCGCTAGGCTTTTAGAATTTTCGTAGTGAACGAGCACCGTTGTAGCGCTCTCAAGCTTGCCAGCTCATCCCTCATCACGAGACACGCTGCTCTTCTCTTAAGTTCTGTTAGCTTCATTGATCCTACGTAATAAGGGGCCACGGCGATTGCGCAAGAATCAGTCAGTACACGTGAGGGCCGGCTCAGCCACTGCACCCCACTGTCCCCAACTCCCTCCGCACAGCCTTTGTGTTAGCTGGAGGTTCATTCCGCTGATTTCATGCGGTTTCTTACAACTACCCCCTGCAATGATCGACCGTTTTTGTCCGTCTGTACGTTAGGTCCACGTGGTTGTTCCTTTGCGATAGCACTTCACGGGCACATAACGGACATTCAACTTGGGATCATTTGGAAGGCTTTAAATGTCCCAGATTTGTATATACCTCAGATGACGTCCAGTACCTGGTACTGCCTTCACAGTGACTCACCTCTCCTGACCGACCCACACTGCTGTCACTGCTTCCACGCCGACAACACAGTACTCCCTCATCCTCTGTACTAGTGCGTCCGCTTCACGACATTTAGTTGCGAATTCCGCGTCACATATATGTGTCCGGATACTTGATCAGATGGTGTATCTCCTGGGAAGTCCTCAATTCGTGGACGAAGCTGCACTGATACTCCGTCATCTCGTATTTAGTTGAGACAGTGTGGGACGCCTGGAAGGCCTTCCAGAAGTCAAGGAAGACGGGATCGACCTAAGCGTCGCTGCATCTAACAGGCGACGAGCCGGAACTGACAAGGCCGCTGTTTGCGATGTCCGGGTTGGTTCCTACAGAGGTTCAGAGGATAGTTTCGATTTCCAAAAAGGCCACAACACATGCGCAGGAAACGTGTTCCTTACTTCTACAACGTACTGACATCGTCAATAGAAGCCTGTAACTACATTCGTCTGCCCAACGATTCAGCTTGATGACGAGAATGATCTGCATTTCTTTTTGGGTTTCCATACCTCTGTCGGTAAAAACTGAAGCCTTTCAGGGTCACTTTGTTGTCCGTCCATCTGTCTAAACCGCTTTTTCTCAGGAACTCGTACAGGTATCAACTTGAAATTTAAAACCTACGGCCTGTCGGCGGTGTGAATTACTTAAGTTTCTAAACCAGGGCAGTCAGAAGATACGGGCATTTATGTCGGATTTTTTGATACTCCTACACTCAGTCATCAAAGCCTATTGCTGTGATGTCTAACCTTCAGCATACTTGCGCCTCATTGGAAGAGGACGAGTATTTTTGGGTCGCACTGGTTTACCTAACACCAGCAATAACCGCAGAGAAAAAGAAAAGAGGGAGGGAGAGATAAGGAGAGAGAACGGAATGAGATGGAGCAATGAGAGAAAAGAAGAATTTGATCGATTTTTTCCTTTTTCTTCTTTTTTTTACCGATCTTGTGGTGGATGCTTACGTCTTGAGCGACGCTGATATTTGCTTTGGACATTCCTGACCTAAGACACAAGAAATCTGACAAGAAACGTGGTTTTTCTCAGTACAAGTAATCCGAAAATTGCTAACTTGTAATAATATCGGTTTTTTTTTTACTTCTGTTTCCGTCTCTTAAGACCTCTTTTTCTCAGGAAGGGATAGAGGTACCAAGTTGAAATTTGTATCAAATACCAAGGTCCACGGTCCCTTGGAGTGTAAATAATTTAACGTCCCAAGTGAATCCAGTCAAATGAGTCGACTAAATCTGGTGTCATACTTCGATACTCGTAAAATTACTCCTCAAAACTGTCGGGGAATTACTCATACACGAGTCGGTCATGGGGGGCTAGGAGGTCAAGGGCGTGGCCACATTGTGGAATAAAGAACCCTGAGTGAAGTTTTAAACGATAAACTTCAAGAGATGTTATCTGACATCCGCATAGACGTAAATGACAAAAAGTGACGAATAAATAGATAGATACAAGAAAACGTGATAAAGACGTAAATGGCAAAAAGTGACTGCGAAATAGATGGTTAAAAAGAACATGACAAGAGTGTCCATAAAAACGCAGAGGTCTTAAGATCGAATCTCGCTCGGACCACGGATTTTTCAGTCTTCGTTTTAACCTTGCTTCACCTCTCAACGAAGTGTTGATTCACCAGAAACAACACGTGTTTTGGATTCCACCTTAAACTGTGGGTCGCGTTACGCTCGTTGGATAACTAGGATAGGTTAGGGACACGCAAGTCGCCGAAACGGCACGAAATAGAAACGCGTCCATCAGACCACACTTGTGCAGATAATTAAGTTTGTACAGCGCAGGTGCTAGTTGCAGTTGTCTCCAGTTGCCCAAGGTCAACTATAATTGAATGAAAGTTCCCCGTAATGTATATTATATGGGACTAAACAGTTATCGCCTTTTCAGTGGAGTGATTTCAGACTAAAACTGGTCCCCTAATGAATTTCTACGAAATCCCACCCCATGTCAGCTCTGAAATGATTGTTATGGGCTGTCCTCAGTGGCAAAATGTCATTAATGACTATTCCGGAGCTGTGGACGACTCGGGAGCGTTCAGAAACCGGCAGGAGCGGGCGCGACCCGTCCTTGGCAGGGGCGGCGTGGGGCGGCGCGGCGCGGCCCAAGGAGACCCGCCGGGCCATCTGTCGCCCCGGCCGCCGTCTGCTCCGCTGGGCAAACCCGTTCTGGCTTTTTCCCAAACCACTCCGCACCGACCCGGTCACGCTCGCTGGTTTCCAGGCTCCGGCTGACTCCGAGCCGCGACTGCAGCGCTGCCTGCGTGAGTGGGGAACGTAAGGGGGTGTGGCTCTTCTCCTGCTTATCCCGACGCTGATGGTGCGACAATAATTCTCGACGTACGGCTTGATCTCAGCGTCTGGTATGCAAATACATCAGTAAACGATACCAAGATTAACCTCACAATGGAAGTTTCAGTGGGCGGAAGATTCCTCTTTCTACATCCAACAAAGAAGTGATGACGCCGGTACGTATTGTTCAATGATGCATACTGGCTTTTGTCTGGACGCAGACAGATGCGAACACCCGACGCAGAAGAACAACTTGCAGGACACTCACTGGGATCGTATCCTCTGCGAGACGGAGTGCCCCGCTAAGGAACTGGAGTAGTCGAACACCTTTTTTCGAGAGGACATGAGATGTTTTTCTGCTCGCTATTTACTTTTTCACACAACTCCACGACACTCTGACAGTGGTTACAGAGATTCGTGCTCGGAAATACTCTTTCCTGTGCACTTAATGGGACAAAATGCTCAATAACCTAAAACAGCTGAAAAATTATTTAATTAAGAAACTTTTTAATTTAAGACGCTTTTGAAACCGACTATAAATTATGAAATAATTTCGCCTAGCCCCTTACAGATTCTTAATCCGGTACACATTGTCTTGAAAAATTGTGCTTTTAAAATTGAAAACGAAATATGTGTACGTGCAATTAACGTATGATACATGAGTAATTCACTTGTCACTAACAGTTTATTTTACTCGCCTGCAAATGGTACGAAGTATTGTGTGATTTTTCTCAACGACAGCTACTCTCTAAACTCGTAATTATTATCTACTGCAGGAACCTCACATATTTCGTTTTAAATTTTACAGCTATTGTCATAGCTGTTAAGAATTCACAAGCACAGATCGTCAGGACTATCTGTATAGGATTTGCAATCTGTATGGAGCTAGGAGAAATTATTTTGTACATTTTAGCCCTTTTTAAAAACGTGTTATTTCAATAAATTTTATTGATATAGTTATTTTCTGCACTTTAGTCATGTGTGTTTGAAACTTCTCAGTTAATTTCAAGATTTTTGTGAGATTACAGCAGAGGCATTTATAAATTTCAGCATTATTTCAGTTTCTCTTCACCTGACGCAGACAGTATAGACTATTGCTTCATACTGCGTGTGTGTCGCGAAAAGGCCCTGAAGGTAAAAGTCAGAGATCATCGGGTTCAAACAGAGGCTCGCCAGTAATCGTTCTCATCGCGAGACATTCGTGACTGGAACAGGAAAAGGGGGAAATAGCAATGGTACACAATGTACCCTCCGGCGCACATGACAGAACAAAGCCGGTTAATTCTCCATTGTCATGCAGTTCTGAACTCACGACAGAACAAAGCCAGTTAATTCTGCATTGTCATCCAGTTCTGAAGTATGTTAAAAGTTTGAAGTCTGTAGCTCACTGGGAAGTAACTTTAAATTCAAATGCAAAATTTATATCGAACGGACAGTGAAACAGACAGAAAAACATAGTATCCTACATCATACATCAGACATGAAAGAGAGTTAATATTGCATTGTCATCCAGTTCTGAGCTACGATGAAACTTACGACTCTCTGTCTCATTGGGATGTTACTTTGAAATCAACAGACAGACAAAGAATCATCCGCTACACACCAGACACGAAAGAGAGTTAATATTGCATTGTCATCGAGTTTTTAGCTATGTTGATAGTTTCAAGTCCGTATCTCATCAGGAAGTTAGTTTAAAAACAACTGCAAAATTTGTACCGAAGAGAGAAACAGACAAGAAAACGACTTAATAGAAGCCTTTTAAGATACAGAATTTCTTGCATAAACCTTAATAGACTGATTGCTTCCGGATCAAGGGGCTGTGATAAAAATATGAATCTATTCACTGCCGTTTTATCACCGTCTCTTGGAGACATCATATCATGATCATAAAAAGAAACGATCACGTAACATCCACATCACAGAAGGCGAATGGAAGAGACAGTTGTTGAAAGGATTCTGGGAAAACGCAGTGCATATGTAAATAAATCGCTTACGGGATACTAGTGTGGCTAGAGACATCGACTGAATTCAGAGACGTAATCGTAACATAGTTCAGCTCATATAAAAGTGGGACGCAAATGCTCGGGGAACTTAAATGTCAATTCTTGGAAGAAAAACCAGGTAATTGCTGCGAAATACTGTGGGGTAAATTTAGAAAACATTTGTTCGTAGATGAATGTGGGACCGCTATGCTGCCACTATCGTGTACCTCGCGAAGGGGACAGG
Organism: Schistocerca cancellata; assembly: GCF_023864275.1. Classification (NCBI taxonomy): domain Eukaryota; kingdom Metazoa; phylum Arthropoda; class Insecta; order Orthoptera; family Acrididae; genus Schistocerca; species Schistocerca cancellata. The sequence continues at coordinate 1,147,088,852 of NC_064627.1, forward strand.
AGATGAGGCGAGAGAGATGAGGGCACTTGCAGAAGCACACAGCCATTTCTGCCTCGCTCGATACGCGAACGGAGGAGAAAATAAAATCTGTGGTATTGATGCAATGCACGCTTCACCGTGCACTGTTCATAGGAATGCGAATTATATATGGAGAAGTGGGAGACATCTCACGTAGGTGGTACGAAACTTTAGTGGGCCGATTTGCACTTTGACCACAGCCGCTCAGCTCGGAAATTTTAACCGAAGTACCCACCAGCAGTGTACGCTTAAACTGTAGCATCGGTTACTATTCCTGCCGCTGTAGTTCTGCAAAGCAAGCGCCCCACCTCTTTCCCTGTGCTCTCGTTACGGGGCCTCTCGGATGCGTGCGAGGCAATCGGCGGCGTTCGATCTGGGGTCACCAATCAGCGCAGAAGTGGGGTAATCGGAAAAGGCGCAGTTGTAGGTGGGAGCGTGCGCGCGCGGCCGTATGCGGCCCGCCTGAAACGCGCGGGCTGCAGAGCGCGGAGCGGGCAATTTTCGAGCAACATTTTCCCGGCGCTGCGGTCCCGCAAGGACAGGGTTACGTGTGCGCCGTGGAACACGTTTGCCGCGGCTTGACCCCCGACCCGCGCCGGGGCCAGTCACGAGCTGCGCCGCGCCGCGCCGCGGGTGTGGCCGGCACTCTCGGTTTCTGCGGCCATCGCGATAGCCTGGCGGGGTTAGGCCGCGGTAGGACGGCGCAGGACGGGACAGCACGGCCGTGCCGAGCGCTTCCTGGACTACCCTCGAGAAAATACTCTCACGCAACGTACTTCAGTAAGAACAAATGTTTTAGGGACATTACTGGGTTTCTTCTCTTGCCAGTCACATTACTTATTTACGTCTCACTGTAATACGTACCTAAACGTTTCGAGCGTGTTTTGCTCATCAGGTATGGGGTCCTGCCCACGCGTCTCGTATAGGATGCCTAGGGGATGCTGCGTTCTCGGAATGCTATACAACAATTCGAGCAAATCACAGTAATAGTTTTTATTACAATAAAGAAGATAGTCAATACTTGACTTTGTATTACAAGAACGTGTCGGAAGCTATGGGTGACAGGCAGTCAGTCAGTGTCTTTCTCTATATACTATGTCCATACGAGCAGAGGATATGGATGACTAATGACTGCTCTCGTAGTGCTCTCCTAGCACCGGTCTAGTACCGTGCGGCCGGTGCTGGTAGGAGCGGCGCTGGTACTCTCTTCTTGTAGGGGCCGCTCCTGTCGTGGTGCGGTCCCAGTCAGCGAGCTGTTGGCTGTCGTCGTCCCACAGCCTTCTCTGCTCTTGCGTTCTTCGTCTTCGTGCCGGCGCTTGTCGATACGCCGGACCGTCAAGCAATTCTGCTGTATGCAGAAGAAAACTTACTGAAGTAATCTAAGATTCCCTAATTTATGATCAAACTGTTCTTTTTATAGTCTTCAGTGCGAAGAATCGTTTGATGCAACTCTCGACGCTACTATATCCTGTGCAAGCCTCTTCATCTCCGAAAAACTATTGCACCCTACATCCTCCTGAATCTGCTTACTCTATACATCTTTTGGTCTCCCTCTACGATTTTCACCACCCCCCCCCCCCCCCAACTTCCCCACAGAACTAAATTGGCGATCCGTTGATGTCCGAGAATGTGTCCAACCAACAGATCTCTTCTTCTAGCCAGATTGCGCCACTAATTTCTTTCATCCCCAAGTCTGTTCAGTACCTCGACCCATGTAATCGTCAGCATTCTTTTGTGGTACCAAATCTCAAAAGCTTCTACTCTTTTCTTGTCTAAACTGCTTATCGTCCGTGTTTCACTTCCGCACATGACTACGCTCCATACAAATACTTTCAGAAAGGACGCCCTGACACTTAAATCTATACTCGATGTTAACAAATTTCTCTTCTTCAGAAACGCTTTCCTTGCCATATCCAGTTATATTTTATATCGTCTCTACTTCGACCATCATCAATTATTTTGCTCTCCAAATACCAAACTCATCTACTACTGTAAGTGTCTCATTTCCTAATCTAATTCACTCAGCATCACTTGATTTAATTCGACTACATTCCATTATCCTCGTTTCTTTTTTGTTGGTGTTGATCTTATATCCTGCTTTTAAGACATTGTCCATTCCGTTCAACTGCTCTTCCACGTTCTTTGGTGTCTCTGACAGACTATGTTTAATATAACCTTGATGCACTCGCTTTTTGTAAGAAAATAGACTTGGTGTACGGGGAGGGGCTGTTTCTGTAGTTGGTGTGATGTTTTTCATCTTATTGAAATGCCTTTGTTGGACACATGCCGATATTTTGGTATAGAAACATGTTCGCGACGCATAGCAGTATATTATATGTTGTCGTACGCGTCATTTCATGACTTGTTCGTTGGAGGAAATACGCTTTCAAAATTTCAGCGGTAAACCTCTGGATGGTGCACTGCCCGTCGTCTATCGTTGCAGTGTGCTGATCATGTCTGCACCGCTCTGGCGTCGAGTAAACGATTCCGTCATGACTGCGACGCCTTTCATTTTATTTTCTCTGTCTCTCTATCTCTCTCTATCTATCTATCTATTTGTCTATCTATCATCCACTGATTCAGCCTTGTAAGGGTCCCAGACTGATGACAAATACTCAAGAATCGGCTGAATCCATGTTCCTTAAGTAACCTTCTTTCCTGAACGTATTACATTTCTTGAAGATTATTCGAATGGATCTCTCCATGGTACGAGTCTTTCCTAAAAAAAATTGAGTGTTCATTGCCTAATCAAAATATACTTTTTTAAAGAATCAGTGTATTAATGCTAAAAATGTGTGTATTAATCTAATGTGGAAGAACTGTCGATGTCGATAATTAACTTGCAGTATTCTGTGTCACAAAGTCCCGTGGGTCTTTAGAAATGAAGAACCTATAAGCCATGTTTTTGTTAAGCTTATGGAACAATAGGTTTTAAGCTTTCTTTAGAGGTAAATTTATGTTTATTGCAGCATATGATTATGAAATGAAAGAAAAATAGGCGCTGATGAAGTAAAACTATGAAGTTTGATAATATTCACGCTTCCTATAATAAGAAAACAATAAAACTTTTTAATTTTACTGATCACTCACTTTTTTATGAGGTGATATATTTTATAGAGTAAACATGTCGTGAAAATCAGCGAGTTCGCAAACTGGGATGACTACCTATACACCGTAGGCCCACGGATTGGGGTGGCCACTTTGGAGGATGATTGGCGCTTAAGGACCCGCCGACGCCGACCTCACGTCAGTCATATCACGGGCTCGGGATGTACGCTATTGTCGCCACATGTTGCTCGTTCGGTGAGACCGTCATCCCCACCACATTAAGCGATTTACGGAAACCATATAAATCCGAATAATGGACGACCGAACAGAGAGTGAAAGTCAGTTCCTTCGGAAGTGGCGCAACTTAACGACTACGATACCGTACTATTTCACTCCTGGCGAACACAGTACCTGAGTTTTACCTTGCTCGTTGTACGTATTGATCCACTTAAGCTTCTATTTTTAATTTACCAATTTAGCAGCTTAAGGGATAACGAATATCCTGTGTGCGCCTGTGATGACCTATCTATGTCAATATTTCAGCAGAAATATTTCATACTATCCAGTAGAGTATGTTTATTGCAGCCTCCAGTGACCACGAACTCGTTTCTGAGAGCAATTACTTGTGTCAAATTTTTACACCGAAGTAATTTTGAGGTATGCCTACTGAATGCAGATATTACTCCACACGCCGATTTTCCACCAGCCTACTCGCGGCTGTTGCGGCTAGAAAAATAGAGTTTCCAAACACCGCAAGTAATTACGCCGGAGGTGGACACTTGAGGAAACGTGATATTGAGCTTCAACTACCGCAAGCGGTACACACGCGGGCGCATGTCAGTGCCGGGGCAGAAGTGGATCAGGGACACGCTGCCGGCGGGCCCCGCTCGTAGGCAGGCGCGCGCTCGTGTCGCCGTCTCTCCGTGAAGATGTACAACTAAACTTTTCAGTTTAAAAAATCAAAGTTCTTAATTTATGGTCTTTATTTTCGTGATTGCTTTCTTTTAGTAATTTCTGTCTCTTGCTTGATAAAATCTATAGACTGGTTCAGTCCCACGTCTCTAGGAATCTACACTGCACGAAAAAATTAAAGGCTTACTTTTTTCAAAACTGCTTAATTGTATCCCATTTGGAGGCTTAAGCTCGAAATATGACTCAAAAGCACCTCCAACCTCCTCTGTAATCGTGCCAACGGACGGTGTCCGCACCGCGCTGCGGTCGCGACACCGTGATGTCAACACCTGCGAAAAAAGATCAGACGATCGTGTGAGATGTGAGCTGGTTTAACGACGTCACATTCGCACAAAATTTCATCAAAATTCTACCCAACGCCGTCGTGACGTGTCACACGGTGGGAAGGTCGCCACATACTCTCTTACCCACATTTCATCCCTTTTTATGTCTGCGATAGAGGTAAGAACCACGACAAGAAGCACTCAAATCCCACGGTTTTGTTATAGGTGGCCAAGGGTAATATTTGAAACTTATTGCCACTCAGGTTCGACACGAAAAGGCCTGAAAGGGGGGGGGGGAGGGGTATAAACACCGTTCATGAAACCACCCCATCCCCTGGGACGTTGATTCCCGCACATTTCTCGCTTTAAAAGGAAACTTCGTAGTGCGCTGAGCAACAGCAACACGTCCTTGACAACACTTGACTCTGCTGACACCCCCCTCTAGTCTAGGAATATCGTGTAGCTGCCACCACACTGAGCGTCATGCAATCCATTCGGAGTGAAGTGCGACAGCAGTTTTTGTTCTGGTGTACAGGGGGGAACCACCAAAGACCGTTCAGAACCATTCGACGAAATCTGAACGAGACCCGAAGCAGCATAGGGCGTTTATGCTTTTCAGTTTTCCTGTTTCGCTCCGTCCTGTGGCGTGATCATGGGGTGGTGCAACATTAAAGTAAAACGGCAAAGGACTTCTGAGACCCTCTAGCTCGGCAACACCCTCAGTGCCAGCTACGCATTTTTGTTGAGCATCTGACCAACGTATCTGTCAGAAACTTCGACACACAAGGAGCTTCGCGGCTGCCCGAGCTCAACAAAAGTGCGTGGGTGACACCGAGGCTGTTGCATAACTTGCGGGAGGGGGGCTTACAGGAGCCCTCTGCCATTTCATTCACGCACACGTTGAAGTTGCATTCCTCCTACCCGTATTGACCACGACACTGGATAACTGAAAAAGGGTAAACGCCCTTTGCTGCTTCGGATCTCGTTAGAATTTCGTGTAATGGTTTTGAACAGTCGCTAATGGTTGCACCCTCTGTACCGGAACAAAAACTGCGGTCAGGTTACAAGAGTCAGAGCACGTACAACACGGCTGCAGCCCCGCGATGTGCCTAGAGTTGACAGAGGGTACTGCGTATAATGTAGTTACGCGGCGACTCTAAGACCGACACAAGATACGAAAAGCGGAGGACAGTACAGACAGACTCGAAACAATAACGACGTTAGGAAAGGCTACATAAAATTGCACCTATCTGTGGAGTTTCTTTGAGCGCTTTCTCTTTCGTTTCCATAAAGACACCATCATGTTCTATTTCTAGATGTATTTCTTGATAGGAAATTCCCTCTCACGATTTGAAGGATCTCTAAATGAGTTTTGTGTGTTCTCGTAATTAGTAAAGCTGGTTGCTGCGTCCCTTACTGTTATCTACAAAACCATAACCATGTCGATATTGACACATGGAAATGAGATTTAGACAGTCACTAAAAAGCAGAAAGAACGAATACAAACATTTGAAATTGATTCCTGAGTTAACGGTAAGAAAGCTCGACTGGCAGAAAAACGAAGATATCAGACGGTGGCTTTGTAGAATTGGGCTTATTGACATGATAACAAGTTGAAATAGGAATATTCGGAACAAGTGAGGCGTACGAGGAATGAAAGTTTAATGTTACAGCTACTGAATTACAGATCTAGAGAAGTCGTATCGTGTGTTACTGACATCAACAATACAGATAATGCACGTAAAATAAGTGTATTCTTCAATGTAAATGAGGTCAAAAACCTTACAGTGTTTTTGTACAGATAATTGAGTATTAATTTGCCTTGACCGAAGTAAAATTACAGGTCAAAAGTAAGTAATAACACCAAATTTCCGTAGCCAGTGAACCAAGACGGTAAATGAAGGGCCTACTCGTAACCCAGCCCTACGTGTCCTTTAACCTTTTGCCTCGCCATTCGTCGTTGATAGCCATAGAAGTAAATTGGTTCAATTACGTGAGACCTCCATTTCCAGAATGTGCCACGATTAATCATTGCTCCATTTACAGAGGTCTAATCTCACTATCCACGGCAAGCATACTGTGTGACAGGGCAAGTACAAGTTTCGAAAGTGATTTATAACGTGATACTACGTATTTGTGGTTGGCGCGGTAGGTACTGCTTAGCATTTCGGCAGAAAATTACGTGCAGCATCAGCCAGCTTCGTCACTGGGAGATTCGAGTGGTAAATTTCGAAAGCCGCGAGCTGTAATTTGCATCAAGTCTGGCTCCTCACATCCTTACTTACAGCGACGCCGAGGGACAGTGTTCCCAAAAAGGAGCATTACTGCATCCGTCACTACAACTGTAATCCACGACAGAACCAGAGAGCAGACCTCCAATCAGTCGTTTCATATGTTTAAGCACACACAGACGGGTGCAGCAAATTGCAAAGAATTTGACCACTTGTGGTTTTGTTTGCTAAAATTAAAAGAGAGCGTTATCTTGATACACTCCTGGAAATTGAAATAAGAACACCGTGAATTCATTGTCCCAGGAAGGGGAAACTTTATTGACACATTCCTGGGGTCGGATACATCACATGATCACACTGACAGAACCACAGGCACATAGACACAGGCAACAGAGCATGCACAATGTCGGCACTAGTACAGTGTATATCCACCATTCGCAGCAATGCAGGCTGCTATTCTCCCATGGAGACGATCGTAGAGATGCTGGATGTAGTCCTGTGGAACGGCTTGCCATGCCATTGCCACCTGGCGCCTCAGTTGGACCAGCGTTCGTGCTGGACGTGCAGACCGCGTGAGACGACGCTTCATCCAGTCCCAAACATGCTCAATGGGGGACAGATCCGGAGATCTTGCTGGCCAGGGTAGTTGACTTACACCTTCTAGAGCACGTTGGGTGGCACGGGATACATGCGGACGTGCATTGTCCTGTTGGAACAGCAAGTTCCCTTGCCGGCCTAGGAATGGTAGAACGATGGGTTCGATGACGGTTTGGATGTACCGTGCACTATTCAGTGTCCCCTCGACGATCACCAGTGGTGTACGGCCAGTGTAGGAGATCGCTCCCCACACCATGAGGCCGGGTGTTGGCCCTGTGTGCCTCGGTCGTATGCAGTCCTGATTGTGGCGCTCACCTGCACGGCGCCAAACACGCATACGACCATCATTGGCACCAAGGCAGAAGCGACTCTCATCGCTGAAGACGACACGTCTCCATTCGTCCCTCCATTCACGCCTGTCGCGACACCACTGGAGGCGGGCTGCACGATGTTGGGGCGTGAGCGGAAGACGGCCTAACGGTGTGCGGGACCGTAGCCCAGCTTCATGGAGACGGTTGCGAATGGTCCTCGCCGATACCCCAGGGGCAACAGTGTCCCTAATTTGCTGGGAAGTGGCGGTGCGGTCCCCTACGGCACTGCGTAGGATCCTACGGTCTTGGCGTGCGTCCGTGCGTCGCTGCGGTCCGGTCCCAGGTCGACGGGCACGTGCACCTTCCGCCGACCACTGGCGACAACATCGATGTACTGTGGAGACCTCACGCCCCACGTGTTGAGCAATTCGGCGGTACGTCCACCCGGCCTCCCGCATGCCCACTATACGCCCTCGCTCAAAGTCCGTCAACTGCACATACGGTTCACGTCCACGCTGTCGCGGCATGCTACCAGTGTTAAAGACTGCGATGGAGCTCCGTATGCCACGGCAAACTGGCTGACACTGACGGCGGCGGTGCACAAATGCTGCGCAGCTAGCGCCATTCGTCGGCCAACACCGCGGTTCCTGGTGTGTCCGCTGTGCCGTGCGTGTGATCATTGATTGTACAGCCCTCTCGCAGTGTCCGGAGCAAGTATGGTGGGTCTGACACACCGGTGTCAATGTGTTCTTTTTTCCATTTCCAGGAGTGTAGATAGATTGTTAAATATTCTCATCTCTAGTTTCCCTCACACACTTTGCGTTTCTGTGACTTTATTGTTATCTGAAGAAATACCTTTAGGAACAAGGTACAGAATGTAGTATCAAACGCGATGGGTGTCCGGCACATTTTTCGATGATGGCTAGAAATAAGTTGCAGAGACAATTCCCTAATCGTCGGACTGGGCGCGAAGGAGATATGTCGTGGCCCGCTCGTTCGCCAGACTTGACGCCTCTGGATTTTTTTCTTGTGGGGATTCGTAAAAGACATTATTTATAAAGACGTTCCAACTACACCTGAGGATACGCGAGAGAGAATTATCAGAGCAGGTGCTTCGATAAGTGCCGATGTGATACGGAATACCACTCAATCCACGATAAGAAGATTGCAGCACTGCATTGATACCAATGGTCATCACTTCAAACACCTTCTGTAAATGGACGTTCATGCCACCGTTGTGACCTTCGTTGACCTTCAAAGACCTTACTGTTAGACATCATTGGATTCATCTCGATAGCGGCTATCAGAAATTAAGAACCAAACCATAGCATCCCATTAAAAAAAAAAAAAAAAAAAAAAAAAAAAAGTTGACCTTCATATCTCTGAAGCGACCCCACCTAACAACAAAAAACCAATGTCATATTATGGCCTCTGTTGTCCCACGCAACGTTTGTCCCACAAACGTTTCAGCTACTGCCATAGTTCCGGAGTTATTCTAGGTGCAATACCCTTTTAGGTAAATTCTTTTATGAGTGTAAGAGCGAAAGAGAGAAATATGTTCAGGCCACTGAGAAGAAGGAATCCTTAAATCGCCTCAAGAAAGACAGCACTGATGTCTAAGTATTGCAAGAAGGCCTTAGTCAGTCAGAAAGGCGCTGTAGCCGGCCGGAGTGGCCGAGCGGTTCTAGGCGCTACAGTCTGGAACCGCGCGATCGCTACGGTCGCAGGTTCGAATCCTGCCTCGGGCATGGATGTGTGTGATGTCCGTAGGTTAGTTAGGTTTAAGTAGTTCTAAATTGTAGGGGACTGATGACCTGAGAAATTAAGTCCCATAGTGCTCAGAGCCATTTGAACCAAAAGCGCTGTAACAATGACTCAAGATTGCGAAGGACTGATGTCATTTCCACTTCCCTATTGATACTCTGAACGCCCGTGCTTTTCATAAACACTCTCGCTCTAACAGGGTTCGTCCAGTGAGAACTCGTCTATTTTCTCATCTATCGTTGAACACAAGAAAGAAATTTCCATCCTTGACAACACGGAAGGTTAGGAGAGCTGTAGCAATTAGCAGCCTAGTCTCGGGTCGAAAGTGAAACCTGCTCGGGATGCAAGGAGGCCGGAAACAGCCTTCAGCAGAAAAACATCTGCGGTACGATTCACTCTGGCCACACTGCCAGCGGACTGCGTGTACGCTCGGCGGCCGTAGGTGGGTGGCTAGGTCCGCAGCGCTAGGCACGCACCTACCGGCACACGCACACGCACACGCACACGCACACGCATTCCCGACTGGCAATCTCGCCGACCTTGGTCGCCCGCGGCTGTCGCCTTGTATCTGCAAGCGGACAAGGCTCGCTCGCTTATTACGGCTCTCTGCAAATTACCTGCGCGCCGCAAAACTGCGGACGGCTCGCCTGGGAGCCTGCGAGAGCGACGGGCACGCTATATCCCCCCCTCCCCCCCCCCCCCCCAACACCCGGCGCCGCCCCTGCTTCGTTCCCGGCTGGGTCCGTAGCCTGCTCTATCTGGTCAAAAATATTCGGATATCTATTAGTGGACATTAATATGGGGTGTGTCAACCCTTTGCCTTTACGGTGGCCTCAGCTCTGCTGGTGACACTTTGAATGGGGTGCTTTTGTCGAGGAATGGCATCCGATTCTCGCTCAAGACTCGAACCGAGCGAATGTAGCTACGTTGGACGTCGGGATCTGAAGCGAAGTAGACCTCCTAACTCATTCCGGAGGTAGTCCAGTGGATTGACATCGAGAGTCTGGTCAGGCTAGTGCCACTGCACACGGATCATCGTCTCACAGGTGCTGGTTTATGAAATGGTGCATTCTCATGCTGATAAAGTCTTGTCTCCGAATTGTTCCTCTACTGTACGCAGGAGACAAACTGTAAAATGTGTCCGCATTCTTCCGTAATTTGCATTCACTTTAAGTACCACAAGGCGACCGCTACCTAACCGCGGAAAACACCTCCATATTGTAACACGACCACCTCCGGTATTCCACGGCTGGCTCGACACGTGATGGCAGGTCCCCCGTGCACTTGCGAAACGCAAACCCGTCCATCGAAATGCGCATGGTATATCGTCACTGTGCTAGCTGGAAAGCTGAAAACAGTTTGGAACTCAGCAGTGATTCCCTCGGCTGATTTCATGCAATTTTTAACACTAGCCCTCCCTTCCCGTACGAGTGAAAGATTCACTCCGGACGTGAGGCTCTGCTGCACGCACGCAGTACCGATTAGTCATCCGTTTCGTACGGTTCCATTCCTAACTTTTCTAAGCTTATGCCTTCAAAGGAAATCGAATAGTGGCTCCATCAGGACTGACTTTGCCATCTGGTGCAATTGTTATGATCTTGGCAGCGTATTCTGGAGTAGGGGGGATTTTCCTGCCTCTCTAGCCACTGTGTTTAATGTCTCGTGTGCTTCCTAACGACACTTCAGACGAGTGTCGGATTGACAGAGTTTAGAGTCTCGTTAGTTGCACGATTCGTTACGAGAAGGCTTAGCCGGTGTTGATAGTCTTGCTTAACAGATTACAGCGGTTGATGCTACAAGCAAACAATTCTGCATCGCGTGGAGCCTTACACTCAAAACACGTGACTTCCCACAACAAACGTGTCACGTAATGATCACTATGGTGAAATTAGAGAGATTCAGGCGTAGAGGGGAGTGGGAGTTTGAGGGATGGGCGGATGCACCAACAAGTCATCTTGCTGAATATTTGCCATTAATGAAATAGAAGTGAAGGAAAATTTTTCTGATAAAGTACGTAACCTTCGCCACAAATATTACTGTAGGTTGGGCGCCATGGGTCTAGATGCAGACTTATGTAATATGGTATTCAGGTGAGCGTGTGTGGTCTTGGGAAATGTCTGGCAAAAGATGTCTATCGGTGTGTGTTGTCCCAACAATTGCACATCGTGCACAAGATGTAATGTTCTGTATTTGATTTTTCTGAATTTTGCCTCAGCTGCGTCAGTTTTGTCGATGATGAAATTACGGTAGGCGTTTAAGAAGACATTTCATACAGCAGCATTCTTCTCACATGGAACCAATCCGTTTCTGGACGATAATGATTCTCTCTACAGTCTCGGTCGGAAGAAATTCTGTAGCGTTTGATGTAGTGGCCTGCTGAAATCTCATCCTGAAATTTGTCGAACTTCCTTGAGATGACCAGAGCGTAACTTCGTCAAAACAGTTCGTCCAAAAACCTACCAATAACTGTTCATCATACTTCAAGGAGAATATAAATAAACTCCTCACTGACGCTGCCAAAACATATGGAAAAAGGTTGAACGTTGTAATAGTAGCGGGCGGAAGGCCACCTTTTTACCCGTTACATTTTTTAAAGAGCAATTAGTGGCTGTACACGTTTGCTGCATGGTACAGTTCCAAAATACTCGCGTCGTTAACTAGCGGAGTTACGGATTTATACGTCTTTATTGACAGTAAATACGTGCCATTTTCTGGTCAAACTCTGGTGCATCATAGCTGCATTTCGAGGAGAGTCTACTTCCAGGTCATAACATTTTCTAGGTACCGACATCTTCGAAACACCGTTTGATTTGACAACGAAAAGTAATCGTTAATATAGCCGAGTACACAACAGGAAGTAGCAGCAGCCAGGAATGAGAACATAATAGCTGAAACAATTTTTGCCCAGTGCGCACGGTATAAGAGGCCCAACATTCTCTCCACTCCATATTACTGTTGATTTTACATTGCCAATGGTAAGTGCAGGATAATATCCAGAGTTATTCATGAGTACGTATCTCTACAGCTGATCTACCAAACAGTTCCTTGTACGAGTCGCTATTAATCATGGCAGGAAGGGCCGACGGGCATATTATTTTCTGAGCACTGCGAAGCCAACTCTGCGATCAACCCCACTCCGTATGTTAATGTTTCCTGCTGTCAATGCTTGACTAATGAACAGTATTTACGGAGTGCTGCATTTAGGAAGCGCTGTATAATGGAAGTGGAGCGGCTCTGCACCTGGGGGCTGCTACCAGACACAATTCTGTCCCCCTGAAGGGGTATCGCATTACTCGAAGAAAGCCTCTGGAAGGTAGCAAAGTATAAGGTATCAGCCAGACGGTGGACAACTGAAACGTTTTTACAACTATAAATACTTAGTTTCTTCTTATTTGTCGATAAGTACTCGAGCAAAACCATGAAGAAATATTTCAACATTTCCGCATAAAGATGGAAACTATATTGATGTGCATTGTAGGATAAAATAGAAGTTTTCAATAGGGTCTGACATTTTCTTATCTCTCTGTGGAGTATTAAAGCCAGTTTTGGGCGAATTTTTTTACTCATTTGTTTAGCGTAGCATCCTCAAGCCATTTCTTTTTCCGAAGACGCTAACGCATCTTAAAGTGATTGAGCTGCATATTTGAATTACATTGTTCTACTTGTACGTTTTACACAACTTACACTAATTATTTGTTGTGCACTGTCTGTATTATAATGGTCATTCCATAATAAATCTTATGCAGTTAGCCAACAAGTTTAGCACTAAATACCTTGTTCAGAAAGAAAATTTAGGGTTAACAAAGGACTTGCACCATATGGCCATTCACAAAAAAAAATACCTTCCTGTTTAGTTCGAGAAACCTTCAATTAGAAACTGGAAACCTAAACAGTTTTTTAAGCGAAGTGAGGTACCAAACCTTTATCGCGAAAAGCCACTTGCTTTACATGGTTTCAGTGAGGTATGAACAGTAACGAACTGTTATTGATGAAATAACGAAACATACTTTTGTTGTTTCTTTTCACAACGCCAAAAAAGCTCTTCTTTGTCAAAAAATTACCTAGATTTTACACTTTTTTTCAAAGCGATAACAGATTAATGCAACGAATTCAGAAAGCCGTTCTGCTATAGCAGTGAAAACAACTGATAAAGCAGGACGTGAACAGACTTAGGAGAATCCATTTTCGTGGAACGCCACCAAAGAGCTTTTCATTTCGTCAGTCTTTTCCACGGTACCATGGCTGATCAAACAGATTCAGGCCCATACTAATGAAATGGCAACTTATCTTTGTTAATCTAAATTATTCTTTTATCACAACCAGTAAATTCCACTGTGCGTGAAAATTGTGATACGTAGCGTGGCAGGAAAATTATTTCACTAATCGCCACGTAACTGAGAGACACGTTAACATAATCGTTCCGATTACACCTGAAATTTCTAGCGTATGTATTTCTCGTGCAGCGGTGTAGAATGTGTGGGAACCGAAATTAAACCTGTACCATGTTTCAAAGTCTTTGCACCAAACCTCTATGGGTGATAGATCAGGTCATGGACAACAACTTTTGTTAGAGACCAACTGTTCGTTGACGCTTCCCGGCGACCTCTAGGCGTCCACTGGTATCCGCCTGCAGTGGGATGGCGAAATTTCACCGAAGTAGCAGGGTTTACTAACCAGGTCTGTTGCATAATATCTACACAGGAAACTGATAGTGATTTTCAAGGAATAATAATGAGTATCTCTAAACGGAGAAAGGTATTTTAGAAGCGAATCTCGAACTTTAATTTTGCCGATACTACCACTTTCTGATAAGAAACGGACAACTGGATCATAGGCAATATTCCTAGCCAAGATAATCTACTAGTGTCAAACATAGGCCTTAATTTGAGGAAGAAATTTCTGAGAATGTACGTTTGGGTCACAGCATTGTATGGTAGTGAAACAGGGGAAGATCGGAACAGCTAGAATCGAAGCATTTGAGATGTGGTGCTACAGACGAATGTTGAAAATTTTGTGGACTGATAAGGTAAGGAATGAGGAGGTTCTGCGCAGAATCGGAGAGGAAAGAAATATGTGGAAAACACTGGAAAGGAGAAGGTACAGAGTGATAGGACATCTGTTAAGGCATCAGGGAATGACTTCCGTGGTATTAGAGGGAGCTGTAATGGGCAAAAACTGCAGAGTAAGGCAGCTATTGGAGTACATCCAGCAAATAATTGAGGACGAAGGTTGCAAGTGCTACTCCTGAGATGAAGAGGTAGGCACAGGAGAGGAATTCGTGGCATGCTGCTTCAGACCGATCGGAAGACTGATGACTCAAGAAAAGGCAATACACACGACACCGTAGAGCGTGACGCCCTACCGCCTCCCAGGGGCACAACCAGTACAGTTCTAAAGGACGCCGAGGAGCGCCAGCGAACGTTTTACCTCTAACAGGAGACGTTCCCCATGGCGTAATCTATCACTCCTGGACATCTGATGCAATGAGGTTGAAACACCCTCTATTTTCACCTGCGTAATATTACCATTTTCGTTCATCCAGCGACCTCTCTGAAGCTACTAAACGCCGTGTCGCTGTGTTTGATGTGAAGAGTTCGCACTGGAGAAGAGAGGCTTTCAAATTCCTTTCCAGTTATTCTAGTTTGGGCATTCTTTGATAACTCAACCACTGTAAGAGAAGGGCATTACGGATGCAACACTAGCTAGAACTGGACGAGAATGGATGAATAATTGGGCCGCCAACTTTTCAGAGGAACCACAACGGTATTCAGCTTGAGTGATATAGGAAAACTGCAGAAAACTCAAATAATTTTTTTCCGGTATAGTATTTGTGTCTCGTTCCGTTCAAACGCAGGACCAGTGTCTTAGGGACTACGCCACTAAACCACATGAAACGATACTTGGATGTTTCTTTGAACAAGGCCACAGCTGAGTTTCTTCCTCATTGTCGTGCAGTTCGACACCTATCCGTTTCTGTCGTCCTCGACATCGACTGAACGTTCGGGGATAGCCTGCCTTTTCCTTGCATCTATGTTAAATACTAGTATCAGCAGAGTCAGTTTTCTTCCTGTAGAGCTAAACTCTTGTTAGAATGTCCGAACTTGACACGCAGTCATTTTCGATAGGACTATTCCTGTGAGCTGGTGAGGATGAAGGCAGAGCTTGCCTGTTTACGCTGGCTTTCGAAGCAGCCACGGGGAAGTGCCTAGTTTTTGCGCACGAGCCTCGGACGGGGCTGTATGATTGATGATGGCGCCGACTTCGCCCCCCTCAATCGCGTTATGCGACCCGTGTCCGCCGGAGCTGCGCCTGACTCGGCACAAAGGGGGGCCGTTTCACTCATCTTCGCGACTCAAGAAAGTCGGCAGGCATTATAGCTCATTGTCAGTTCGTCTCGGAGATATTAACGAGTTTGTCACGCTTTCGCCTAGTTGATCGGGGCGAAGAAGTGTCGGTACGGAAAGCGATCGCGCTACTCTGGTGTCTTGCATCCGCGACACTCGGTGGTCGCTGCTCCCTGACCGACGCTTCTCTCTCTGCGGCGTCTCACGGTTGCATTCCCTCATCTCGTACTCCAGCTGCACCACCAAAGCTGTAAAGTAGGGACTACTGAGATTTTGCGGGAAATAATCGCTCTGCTGTAACACACACGAACGAAAGCGGTCTTAGATTACATTTATTAGTTGATGACAGCATCAAAAAAATAATACTCTAAGAAAACTGGAATTAGCAGCAAGTTCTACCAGAAATGTCAACATATTTGTCAATTTATACAGTGATACGGTCATAAGCACTGATCATAAGGCAGTATTGTAACGTGAGAAGTACACTCCTGGAAATGGAAAAAAGAACACATTGACACCGGTGTGTCAGACCCACCATACTTGCTCCGGACACTGCGAGAGGGCTGTACAAGCAATGATAACACGCACGGCACAGCGGACACACCAGGAACCGCGGTGTTGGCCGTCGAATGGCGCTAGCTGCGCAGCATTTGTGCACCGCCGCCGTCAGTGTCAGCCAGTTTGCCGTGGCATACGGAGCTCCATCGCAGTCTTTAACACTGGTAGCATGCCGCGACAGCGTGGACGTGAACCGTATGTGCAGTTGACAGACTTTGAGCGAGGGCGTATAGTGGGCATGCGGGAGGCCGGGTGGACGTACCGCCGAATTGCTCAACACGTGGGGCGTGAGGTCTCCACAGTACATCGATATTGTCGCCAGTGGTCGGTGGAAGGTGCACGTGCCCGTCGACCTGGGACCGGACCGCAGCGACGCACGGATGCACGCCAAGACCGTAGGATCCTACGCAGTGCCGTAGGGGACCGCACCGCCACTTCCCAGCAAATTAGGGACACTGTTGCTCCTGGGGTATCGGCGAGGACCATTCGCAACCGTCTCCATGAAGCTGGGCTACGGTCCCGCACACCGTTAGGCCGTCTTCCGCTCACGCCCCAACATCGTGCAGCCCGCCTCCAGTGGTGTCGCGACAGGCGTGAATGGAGGGACGAATGGAGACGTGTCGTCTTCAGCGATGAGAGTCGCTTCTGCCTTGGTGCCAATGATGGTCGTATGCGTGTTTGGCGCCGTGCAGGTGAGCGCCACAATCAGGACTGCAAACGAGCGACGCACACAGGGCCAACACCCGGCATCATGGTGTGGGGAGCGATCTCCTACACTGGCCGTACACCACTGGTGATCGTCGAGGGGACACTGAATAGTGCACGGTACATCCAAACCGTCATCGAACCCATCGTTCTACCATTCCTAGACCGGCAAGGGAACTTGCTGTTCCAACAGGACAATGCACGTTCGCATGTATCCCGTGCCACCCAACGTGCTCTAGAAGGTGTAAGTCAACTACCCTGGCCAGCAAGATCTCCGGATCTGTCCCCCCTTGAGCATGTTTGGGACTGGATGAAGCGTCGTCTCACGCGGTCTGCACGTCCAGCACGAACGCTGGTCCAACTGAGGCGCCAGGTGGAAATGGCATGGCAAGCCGTTCCACAGGACTACATCCAGCATCTCTACGATCGTCTCCATGGGAGAATAGCAGCCTGCATTGCTGCGAAAGGTGGATATACACTGTACTAGTGCCGACATTGTGCATGCTCTGTTGCCTGTGTCTATGTGCCTGTGGTTCTGTCAGTGTGATCATGTGATGTATCCGACCCCAGGAATGTCTCAAAAAAGTTTCCCCTTCCTGGGACAATGAATTCACGGTGTTCTTATTTCAATTTCCAGGAGTGTATATATACCCAATGTAAACTACAAATAATTGGACTCGACGTCCGGGATTCGCCTTTCGTAGGCAAGTCGTCTGCTGGCTGAGCTGTCCGCACACGACTCACGATCCCCCCCACATCTCTTCTACCTTCCTCACTTCACAGGAATTCGACTACATAATCTGCAGGACCAGCACTCATGGGAGAAAGGATATTGCAGTATAATGGCTTAGCCACAGCCTAAGGGATTGTTTCTAGAATGAATATCCTACCCGTCAGTGGGATTTACGCTGATTTGAAATTTTCTGTGAAATCAAAACTGTGTGTCAGACCTCTTCTAGCAGTACTAGACCCGCGAAATTTTCAGGATAACTTCCTTGAAGATTTCAAAGTAGTACAGAGTAACGGAAGTAAAGTAGTTCTACATCCTTCATTTCATCAAAACTTTTGCCTTTGTCACCAGGAGTCTGCGTTTATATACACGTATCTGCAGTAATCTGCTTCCTCCAGCCTTTGCATTACAGTCGTGTAGTAACATGTAACAAAGATTCTGTTTTTTCAGTTCATTACATTCTTTATTGGGGAATTTTTTCTCAGTGGCGCGCGATATCTCCATTCCTTACTCAATCGATCCGTCTGGTTTGTGCCCCGTACCGCCCCATTGCAAAGACTTCCAATCATTTCATTGCAATTTTCTCCATTGTCCATACGTACCCTTCACACAGAATTAGGTTGTTTACTTAGCTTTCTCAGAATCTTTATGCCTCACAAAGAAAATGAAGCACCTAACACATGATCTTTATGTAATTTTGTACGCGTACGCGCCATCAGCAGGTAGGTAAATGATTAGAATTTCAATTTTCTGAGACAAGTAAACCGACCATGAGAGTGCAATCAGCCACGTGACGTCAGCTCAGGAGATACCAGACTGAGTAGAGCGGCTTCGCGGTTCGGATCTGCCGGCAGATGAAGATTGAAGTGATCGGAGAAATCTACTAATACCAGTATTTCTAGCCCCTGTTTTGACCGTAACCGAGGTGGAATCTCCCTAAACGTCGGTCTGGGGCCTGAAGATGGCGTAGTAAATTGCCGAAACTGATAGCTAAATAAAATAAGTTTGGAAACCAGACAGCTAAAAGCTGTTTCATTTGACATACTTGTTGTAATATAGTTGATAACTTGAAGTCTGTACTCTTTTCAACATCGCTCTATTTCTTTTTCTCACATAAACTTAGACAGTCCAAGTCTTCAATTGTTCGCAATGGTCCCAGTTGCCTTCACCTCGAACTATCGAGACTCTTCCGTACAATGTCATCTGCGTACAAGTCTAAAACTTTGTTCAGACAGTTGGGCCAGATATATCGATAGCGTATAATACGGCTGCTCCTGATTCTCCAGCTTCCGGGATGAATACTGCAGATTGTTTGTCACCTACTGTGATGGTTGTGGGTCTCTCATCTATCATTCAGCTGAGTAGTTGCACTGTGCAGGCGGGAATGCCAAAAGTGACTCCGTTCTAATGGAACGAGCAGTAATTCACCGGCACGTGGAGGCAGCTCACCTGCAGGCGCGCACGGGCTAGACTCTGGTGGCTAGATGCGCCGCGCCGCGCCGCGCGAGGCGGTGTTTCGCAAGCGGCCTGAGTCACCGGCCACGCCCTCGCGCTGCGCGGGCTGCCTACCCGCGCCCCTGCCCCTGCACGTAGCGCACGCTGGCAGCGCGCTGGACCACGAGCCTGCCCACGCTGCGTTACCTCCTCGCAGCACACTGCTGCAGGTGCTGCTGCGCCGAGGCTGTTCGCGGGTAGCTGGCGTAGTAAGTGTGTGGTGCGACGGTTCTCGTGCCTGGTTAATTCGTACATTGTTCTTCCACAATTCGCAAGTTGTGGTTCTCCATTTTCATAAATACGAGTTAAACGGTGAAATATAAGGCACGCCACTCATAACATAAGGCCACTGTAACTACACTACAGCGTTACGTAGGCTAAATTTAAGCGCAGCGCAGTGCAAATGTTGGCAACGTGTGTCTGTATCAAGTTGAAAACAACCTAAACGATGGTACGTCCTTGTCGGGAAATAGATACCATACGATATGGCACAGTGGTTAAGCTAGCACAATCGATTCGCATTCTGGAGGACGACGGTTGATGTCCCAGTCCATCCAGATTTAGATCTTTCGTGATTTCTCTAAGGCAAATGCCGGGACAGTTCCAACGAAAAGAGCACTGCCGATTTCCTTCCCCGTCCTTTCCTAATGAGAACTTTTGCTACGTCTCTCACAACCTCGTTGTCGATGGGACGTTAAACTCTAGTATACTTACCAACCAGTGAACAGCTGTAAACTAGATATATCTTCATGCTGTTAACATCTGAATGAACTATATTTTGTGAACAGCCTTTCTTTCACGCATTCCATTTTCCGCAAATGGTTGTTTCCGTTTATTAGTATGCCGGGTGATTCCGTGACGATGTTATAAACTTTCAGGAATGATGAGGAAGGGTAAATGTATCGATTTGAGGTAAGAACCCTGGTCTGGAAACGATCGAAACGAAAGTTACAAGTCAACTCTTTTTTTAAAATATATATTCCTCTGACAATGGAATAAATTCACTACTACTGTTGCAACTACAGTTGTAGAACAGGACAAAACTAAGAAAAAAAAGTCAAATAAAAATCCATGTCTTAAGTGATACGAGCACATATTCACCTTCGATATTGTGAAACGAACTTTCCTACTGCGAGCTCTTTGGTCTGCTTATTTTGAGAGGTGGTAGTATGGACCAATACAACAAAAAGTTGTCCAGTAAATAAGGGCTCTAACATTCTTCCCTTAAGAGCAATGGGCACGTGTTCAGCAGAAGAAATGTGTTTCACAGTATTGAAGATGAAGAAGTCGTCATAGCTCGTAAGTATGCATATAAAAGCCCATATTTACTGTTTTTAATGTTTTCATACCTCCTTCAAAAGTATGGAAATATAATAGCTTTCAGTAGATACGTCTCAGTATGGGAGATGAACAAGTGCTCACAGCTCTTAAGGTATGCATTTTAGGGGTCATGTTTACTGGACAATTTCTTTTTTTTTTTCTTTTTTTTTTTTTGTCCGTAATACCTACTTTGAAAGTTGCCTACTCTGCAATATTAGCAACAACAATACCGGTACATGTATTCCACTCTCAGATGTATCAAAACGGTTTTCCCTTATAGTTTTCGAATCGTTTCCGGGCCGGGGTCCTTTAACTCAAATTCATGCATTTTCTCTTGTCCATCATCCCCGAAAATTGTAACATCATCACGGAATCATCCTTCATACCAAGTAATCCAGTTAAGCTGTTTAGCTCGAATATTTCCTGAACTCAAATCAACTGTGGAAAAGTTGTCGCAAAATAAGCTACATTCTCTTTTCATAGCTGTACTAATTACAGAGATATCTGTATCGACTTTGCTTTTTGAACTGGAATTTTAATAATTTCAGCCCTTGGTAGCGAATTCCGTAAAGAGACAAATTCAACAGTGTTTCGCTCTTCAAAACGCAGGTGGTAGTTTCAATATTTAGAACTTGAGATTTATATGTTTTTACTTAGAAACTGATTAATGTCTTACTCAATAATAAATACGTCACGTCGAATAAGGAGGAAACATAGTGCTGCACCGCTGTGATACCGGTATAAAAGGAGCACTAAAGAAATGTAGCTTTCATTCTGTCGTTTTCATTCACTTACGTCAGGTGCTGGGTAGTTTCAAAAATTAATGTCTTTCAGAATCACAGAAAATAGATGTGTTACTTATTTACGGAGAATGCAGAAAGAATGCGAAGGGAACAGTTTTGTACGGACGAAGGTGGCCTGACAGACGGTGCCGAAGAAGAATGACATTTCAGTGAGTGCAAAAAATTCTTATTCTTCTGGCTGAATACAGAATTACGGTACCTTAAACGGGTCCGGAAATATTTTTGGTGAACAACGTAGCTGAATCCTCCTGGCTCCTGAGTCGAGTTATAAAATCATATTTTGGTCATACGCCCGTCAGTAATTTTAGTGCAAAACTATTACTTAGCGACAGTGGAAATCCTGGAAACATATTCATTGACTTATCTCTAAAGCAACCAGTAACATTCCATCGCTATTTGTTTCTGAATATATGCTAACGAAACAATTTTCATTACATCTGTCGAATTTCTCAGTGACTGGCCTGCAGTTTAATAGGACATTGTACATAAGAACTGTGAATTCGCATAATGATAAATGAAGAGAAAACGTTATTTAACAGAATCTGTTGATAGGTATCTCTCAGGAGTCTGAAAATGACAAATGGTAAGTGTGATTTTCGCAAGAGTAACGCTAAGCGCGCTGGTTGCAACACCAGACCGCGTCGACATCGAGGCCATTATTCGACTTAGTACACACAAAGAAAATTACTGTTATAATGTCGGTTACTGCGGTCTTCCAACCGCGTCAGATATTCGAAAACATAATTGCAGACTCACGTGTGGCTACCTTATATTTATGGGAACAGAACGTTTGCGAGACTTTCCTCGTTCCTCTTTTTTTTTTTTTTTTTTGCAATGACAAGCTCGCGGCATTCCTATGTGTGCAAGCTGCGGTAAATGTAGACGATCCGAGCCAAATTCTGGCGCGAATAAAACAAGCTAAAGAGCAATTGTCTGTGAAACCGCTTCTCTGCCAGTAACAATCACCTTGGCTGTGTGGCAAACGGACTAGAACAAAGCCGTTCTGTACCGCTGCGTCTGACGTCTTACTTGCCGTAAAAGTCGCTCTTCAAGTTCAAACATACCACAAGCTGTCAGTGCAAGGACGCGAACTTGAAACTTCTTGTACGTAGCTCATTTATTCAAGTGTATTCATACAGCTAGAAAGGAACAGTTTATATTGATTTATTATTTTCCTGTGGTTTTGTTGCCTTGATTTAGGTGCCTTAGTATCTATCAATTGACCCAGAAGTTCGCGCAAATAACGTTTCACTATGGCCTGCCAGTTTCATCTATCTATAACTTGCTTGGGAAAAATGCACAATTAATTTCCATACAAAGGTTGAAAAACTGATGAGCAAAAATGAGTAGACACATGGAACTGCAGCAGTAAATATTCTTTTTCCGTTGCTAAGAACATACTTTGTGGCATATTCTCCAGTTTTTGGGAGACACATGAGGACGTAAGGTGAGACAACTGATATATTTCTAGCCTGTGTCCTTAATTCAACAATGAAATTATTATTAAAAGCTTAAGAAACGTATTCCTCCAAGGAACACTGCCTCACACTTGCGGAACGATCCATAACAGAAAAGAAAATTAAATATGTTCATTTCTTTAGAGTATCAACCATGAGTTTAGCAAAATGGTAGATTCATCGACAGGATAATTCAAAGGAACGAAATAAATTTCTGAAAACGTCTAATTAAATAGTCCCATTCGGCTGCTTTTTTCAGCGTTGTAGGAAAACTACCGTAATAGGTCCTGATTTCGTGCTCGTCCATTAACAAAAAAAAGTATTAAGGTATTAAGGAGGTACAATTTCTCATCCAATACTCCCATGAGTAGACATGTGTTAAGATTAGAGAACTAATTGAACGAAGGTAAAACGAACTTAAGCAATACTGAGGATATTCAATATTGCTTGAATATCAGTTGTACGATGGCTTCACATCAGTTATCCTAAAACGAACCTTGATCCCCACCTTAGACTGCATTTATCCGGATGAGTATTTGTTGACATTCTTTACACTCGTAATGTAATATGAGATCTGTAAGAGGTAGTTGGCGAAGTTATAGATGATGGAAGCAGGAGAAGAAAGAACTACCAATTGAGAATGTTATTCTGACCGAAGGAAGACGTAAGTAAACAAATATCGGACATGAGATTAGCGATGAAGTTAGGATCGGAATTGTTAAATAATTCTGCTGCCTCGGAAGAAGAGTAAAGTATGGCGTAAAATGCAAAGGGGACAGAGTGAACACGAACAATAGTAACAGTAAGCCACGCTTGACCAGCTTGAACTTCAATGTCAGTCAATGCAAAATCAACAGGACCACCACGAAACACAGAAGGGCAATGTGGAAAATCAGTAACCTTCGCAGTATTAACATTCGTATAATAGTCGGTCTCGACATCTAAAAGAGTCACGTAAGTAGCTGGGCGCCAACGGAACACACAATGGACACGACCGCGGGGCGCCCCGGCGACTGAGTGACAGGGCCAGAGCGTGGAGCGTCCAATGAGTAATTACACGTCTTCTCAACGAATTTCGGTTTAAAAACGCAGAATTTACTGTGGGATATCGTGGAATACTCCCGCTTGAGCCCCTACAGTTTCATATAATTCTGATAGGTCGCGGCGCGCTTAACCTTCAAACTGGCGTCTGCGGTCGTGCGTCCCAACCAGAGAGCTGTCACTGAGTTTCTTTTGGCAGAAAACCAGAGTGTCACAGATATTCATAGGAACTTGCAAAATCTCTACGAAGACCTAGCAGAGCACAAAAGCTTGTCGAGTCGTTGGACCAGGCGTCTGTGACCATCGCAACAAGGTCGCGCTAACCCTTTCTGATCTCACGCGTGCCGTCTGGCCGCACGAAGCTGCGAATCGTTGAGTATTCGAACGTGCGGACACTCTCATTCGAGATGACAGACGACTCGCAGTCAGACACCTCGCTGTTCAATTGGACGTCTCTTGTTGGTAGTAGTGACACACTCATCCACCTATTGGGGTACTTCAAAGGGGAGCGCCAGCTGGGTTCTGTGCAAAGTTGCTTGCATATTACGAGGCTACACGTGACAGCTTTTTGTCAAACATCGACACAGGGGGTGAAACGTGGGTTCATTACATCGAACCGGCAACAAAACGGTAATCCGAAGAAAAAGTTCAAAGCCGGACATGGAATCGGTAAAGGCACAGCGATGGTCTTCTGGGGCTCTGAAGGCGTTATTTTTTCTGACGGCCTGCCTCACGGTGCAGCCGTAAACTGTGAAGTAAGTTGTGTTGCCCTCAGGAAAAAAATGTAAACGAACTTCTCCTTCTCCGTGACAACGCAAGGCCTCACACAAGTCTGCGCATCCGAGAGGGGCTCACGAAACTTCACAGGAAAGTTCTCCCTCGTCCATCCTGCAGCCTGGACATCGCGCCTTCCGACTTGACTTCCATCTGTTTGGCCCAAGGAAGGCTGCACTCCGCTGGAAGCAGCACGTGGACGGTGGGGAGGCTACTGATGCAGCAACACCTGGGCTCCGACGTCGACCGTGCGGGCATACGGGCACTGGTGAGGTCGCACTTAACGGAGGTTCTGTGGAAAAGTAGGCTTTTTTAACCAAAAGAATGGGAAATAATATGGTGCATTGGAATGCTGAATAAAACCAACCTGCTTTCAGAAAAGAAACGTGTTCCATTAGTTGCCAAACGTCCCTTACATATAGAAAAGCACAAACTCGATTATGTAAGTCACACATAAGAGTTGGAATAATTTAAGACGCTGGAAGATGCTTTATCACGTATCCGTGGTGAGGGAATGAACGTCTGGGGCACGATATTGTATGGAAGTGAATCGTGTGCTGTGGAAAACCGGAGAAGAAGAGGATTGAAGCGTCTGAAATGTGATGCTATAGAAGGATGTTGTAACTCAGTCAGAGTGATAAGAGATGAAAAGTTCTCAACGGAATCGGCACGGAAAGGAATACGCGAGAACACAGACGAGAAGAAGGGCCAACATGACAGGGCGTCTATGAGGTACCAGCGAATAACTTCCGTGGCACAAAATGTAGCAGTAAAAGTTAATAACTGCAGGGCAAGACAGAGACTGGAGAACATTCAACAAATGCTAAGAACGTAGGATGCAAGTACCACTCTGAGACGAAAAGCTTGAGACAGGAGAGGAAGTCGTGGCGGACCGCATCGTACGAGCCACGAGACTGGTTACCAAAAATACAACAAGTAGACAAACAGCTTCCTCTCGTGAAAGACCGTCTAGTACTCAGTGTCGACATCCTGGTTGTACTGTTGTTACCCTTCTGTTTTGTTGAGATTTATTTCAGAGCCGTAGCGTCTTAAATCGCGATATATCCCCCCTGTCTGCTTCAACCACCGCTGTTTCTCTCTCGGCAATTAGTAAAGTATAGGCGTAAGCTCAGTGCCGAGATGCAGCTAAAAGCTTTCTCGTAGAGCAGGCGTCGAGCATTTCTTGCTCAGTATCCATTGCCTCGGATAGCAACAGTGTCAGAGGCAGAAGGTAATTACTCGCTGTTCCCCAGATGCCACTTCCCAGAAGACGGGCGTGCGGCGGTGTCGCGGGGCCGTTTGAAGGTGTTACAAACGACACCGACGGCGCACGTCGCGTCCGAGTACCAGCCTGGCAGGCGTTCTCTCCGCCAAAACAGGAGGCGTCCGGCCTGGCGCGGCCCGCCGCTGCAGCAAGTGTCGCCGCGCCAGGTGGGGTGAGACCGGGCCGGCTGCGCTCACGTCTCACGTCGCGGCCCGGCCAGCCTTGTACGGCAAGAAGAGCGCTCTCGGCCGGCAAGAAGTGCCGCCGGCGTCCACTTTTGTCCCCGGCAGACGGCGCGCCGTGGCGGAAACGCGTTCAGCTCTCTGCATTTTCGCGCCGTGTAGGATTCCGGAGCGACCGTTAGACGGCGGGGAAGCTTCCCACGCTCTCGCCGACTGATGAAGGCGATAGTTCCCCACTCTCACAACACACACACACACACAACTGGCAGGCGGTAAAATAGTGAAGCCGAATGTGTAGGACGACGCTCGATAGTTCACTTGCCTCTCGTAAACACTCGATGTCGAAGATCGTCTGTTCTTCTTCTGTTTCTCCGTAGTTAATTGTGAACCGTGGCCGCTTAAACAGTTCTACACCTTTTATCACGATCCATCGGTCGAGCTTCACATCCCCTGGTCGCCACCATACCTGCTGATGACGATCACCTCGGGTAACTGAGAAACGTGATTGATCATCAGTGATGACGATGCAGCGGCATTCGTCAGCCGTCGTGGCACCACTCCAAACATACCAGTAGCTGCCTGTGTCCTCAAGGGACTAACTCCCCAGGCTGCACTCTGCTAGTCGCTGGCCGTTGGCGTCGGACGCCACACAATGCCGCAGGGATTCCGTAGCTTGTTCTGGGATGTCAGGTGCAGATTTGAAGGGGCTACAATGTGCCTGGTGTAGAGTTGCCAAATTACTATCCGATGTAAGCGGAGACTACGGTAGTTTTCCTAGTAGCTTTGGTCAGTTACCGTAATCGCGTAATCTGAACTTTAGGTGTGTCGCATACCGATTGGTCGTTACCCCATTTCGATTGCTTTGTTTGTGTAGGCTATCGGTGTCTTACTGGCTTCACCTAGAGGCCGGAAGCGGTTAAACTGAATACGAATATTGATGTGTTGGCAGAAGAGCCAACACCGTGTTGCTAGAGAAGGCCGAAATGCACGCGTTAAAGCTCACGCAGGCTGGCGTGAGGTCTGGAACTGTTAAGGGAATTATAGTAGGAAATAAAGTACGTGGTTGATGTAATACTTAACCTTAATCCATAATTGGTGTACATCGGTCTGACGGTACAGGCATGACAAGATAAATAGTAAAGGATAAAGGCGCCTTGCTAGGTCGTAGCAAATGACGTAGCTGAAGGCTATGCTAACTATCGTCTCGGCAAATGAGAGCGCTATTTCTCACTGTAGCTTCGCTAGAAAAGTCGGCTGTACAACTGGGGCGAGTGCTAGGACGTCTCTCTAGACCTGCCGTGTGGCGGCGCTCGGTCTGCAATCACTGAGAGTAGCGACACGCGGGTCCGACGTATACTACCGGACCGCGGCCGATTTAAAGGCTACCACCTAGCAAGTGTGGTGTCTGGCGGTGACACCACAGATATATAAAGGGACACGTAACCTACGGAACATTTTTGTTCTACGTAGTTATTCTCCAGTCTATTCGGTAGAAATATAAAAAATTCACAGCGAAATTGAAATTATCATTGTTTAACTCAGATTCTACTTGAAAACTGTTTATTTGTAACATCAAACAGAGCGATGTTGTAGTAAAAATACAAAAACAAAGATTTATCATACAGCGATAGAACGCAATTTTACGGAAAAAATGTATAATTTAAAAAATCTAAAACATATCAAATATTACTTCAATATTTCGTCGAGCTTATACGAAGATGTTTCTGTTATTGCTAAACAACTTCCGCAGTTGTCAGTTATAAAAGGAAACTCTTGTCTTTTTTCAAAATATGAAGAACATGGTATTGAAGAAAATAAAACAATAATTACATGCAATTTTTGTGTTTGTGCACGTAAACTGTACTTTCGCAAAAGTACCGTTTTGAGTACATAAAATCACAGAGGTTGTGCGAGCAGCTAACTTTATTTTTTGCTTATAAAATGCAATTTACATTTTGTAAGGATATAAAATACACAATGGAGTAACACTGAGCGATGCGCGGTTCCAGTTACGTGCAAACCAAACAATCAGTTCCTCTCTCACGTTTCTTTCGCTACCAGTGCTGCCAGTACTACCGGTAACCCCACGGTTTACTACGCCATTTATGTATCGTGCCAAAACCATCGAACCGTAGTTTTGGTAAAGTGCGACTGTAACTCGGAACAAGGCATGGCGATCCTCCCTTGCGGTGGTCAGGTGTGGTCAACCGCAGACTTTGACGACGAGTACGAGGCCTCGTGTTGCCACGGTGTGCGGCATCAGGGTGCTGTTAAATGTGAATGCCCCACGTGTCTGGACACTGCACGATTCGAGTAGCCAGGCAAAAGGAGACCCACTTTGAAGCTGTGTCAGGTGCCGATGACTCTGTCCCACACGTTTACGTGGCATCTGTGTGTCCTTCACAGTGATGTCTCAAGATCTGCCGCTGTTCACGCACACTGTGTTCGTGGTAACAACACTGAACACGAACAACACTAATGCCGTTCTACTTGTCACAGAGAACTGGAGCTCTAATCATTTCCATACCCGCTGATGTTGTGTACGGTACGAAGTTACACTCAAATCCGACCGTGTCTTCTGCGTGTTTCACTTCTGTTGTCAGGCAGTATAACGCCACACTCTGTGTAAATTACGCTTCATCCACGGATCAGATGCAAGCTCTGAACTGCGGATCTGCTGCGCTCCGGTTTAGAATCCTCTGGCAACTTAGAATCATCTGACAACCGTGCAACCGTGGTTTGGTGGCCTAAGAGCTGTAACTAATATTGTTACAGTAACTGCTCGTGTAGAACAGACAATGCACGGAAGTAGTTTATAGCTTCAACATCTCTAATTCTTCCTACACTTGTATCAGGACCGTCTTTCATTCGCCTTCGCGTAACCGGTGTGCAAACTGTGTGAGATCTAGAATCACTTCTTGTCCGTGTAGGTAAGCTACTGAACAGTTTTTTTTTCATTTTTTAGGTGGAATGGGATGTTTAGAATGTCGTCCGACGTACATGATAATGACAAGTGCCTGGCGGTTAATACCGTTGGCTAAGTCATAGCAGAACACCACGTCAGCCATTTCTTGTATGGAATAATAGGATTTATGATGTCACTCTCCACGGAATCACTAATCATCTTCTAATGTCAACACAACATGAACATGATCTGTAGAGAATGACTGATGAAGGAGAAGGTTGAATGTGTTATGCCTGTAGAGGCTCCGAGAGTCAGAGAAATAAGTACAGTGACAAACACAACTAATAAAAGAAACTGTAAACAAAGTCGAAAGGTCTACACCACAGGGTACCGTTGTCAACCCAAACAAAACTCCCCATATCTCAACAAGTATATATAAGATTTGTTTTTACCAGTGGCATCTCTGTAAGGATATCGGAAAGATTTGGAAAAAAAAGAAAAGAATCTGGATTATTGTAGTAAGAATTTTTCGAACCTCTTGCTTGCTTTGTAACATACTGTGACTGACTTTTGGCAACCAGTAGACGGTGTGGTATGGCATGGAAACCTTTTTCGAAAATATACAAAAAAGGTATTTGTGTACTTCCTTGAGCCTGCGATTTTCATATACGCGTGTGTTTGTGTGTGTGTGTGTGTGTGTGTGTGTGTGTGTGTGTCTGTGTTTGTCTTTCATAGGATCACAGTGACAAAATATGTACTTACGGGACATCGGACCAGGTTTGTCATTAGATCAAGGGATTCCTAGAAAATACAATTCAATACGTCGTTCTTAACGAGCCGAAACTGTCAGATGTAAAATTAACTTCGGGAATATCCAAAGGGGGTTAGTGATCCGCCCACTATGCTGGGTGTAAAAAATCGATAGTAATAAACTTGGTGTTGAACGTGTCAGAAGCGTCTGTTGCTAAAGCATGTATGCAGGGAAGTAAGACTTCGGGAATGCAGAGAGTGAAGCTGTGTCTGTGAAATAAAAATGGGTCGATTAAGGTTTTTGTAAGGAACAGTCTTAATGTAATACGTTTCATTCTCTTTCTCGAAGGGCACAGCGAAATGTTTGAGACCATGCCCCTATTAGAACATCTTTTGAGCCAAATGTGAGGCGAGTTGGTAGTGGGACGTCAGTGGTCATATTCGGGAATATTTAACAGGGGATTTCCAGTTCCTGCAGGGGGGTCTACAAAGAAGAGAAACCTCCGAAAACCATGTTTGGAACCGCGATATTAGAGCTAATTTTTTTTTCTTTCAGGAAAAATTCGTCTCAGGCAAAAGTGTGAAAACCTAGTGAGTGTTTGAATATCTGTTCATGTGAGTACGATGAAATTTCCTAGTCTGGTGATTAAATTGTGAACTAATACCAGCCCAAGTTATACTTCTAGAGGAAGTGGACTCAACTCTCCCTACTTAATGAAATCGAATCGTGGTAATACAGGACGAGCAAGTGCAATTTTCGTTACTTTCACAAAATAATAAGCAATCTGTCTTTGTATTTGGCCACTGTGTACATGGACAATTGCGACACTATGAACGTAACCAACTGAGTGTACAACAGGTTGCATTTATCTTTAATGGTGCATCTAACCAGAAAAAGTTGTAGGACAAGTTAAAGTATTTTGAAATTTAAGTCAAGTATGCATGTAACAGGAGTTAATTTGGCCTGTATGCTTCAATAAATTAACAACAACTTGGCAGAATCCAAAGTTAACTGTATATTGTATTAAACTGACATAGAAACGCTAACACAGGGGGAGACACCGAAATTTAGCTAGAAGACTGCATGGAGATTAAAGCACCAAGTTCCTTATCTGTGCAGTTGACGAATTTAAAGTTAAAGAATAAAAAATTACAGTCTACAATAAATCAAATCGGCAACACAAGTTGTGTGTAAGATACAAAAAAGAAAGCCAGCAGCTCAGAATATGAATCGTGCTTATACAGATTGCGAACTTAAATTTCCTCAAGAATAGCAAAGTGCGACGAACAACTCCAGAGGGCAGCTAGGACGCGATCCTTTCAAAATTACTTCTTCAGACAGTAGCCGGCCACCAATTTGCCTGACTTCCTTGCTCCTTCCCAACTCCTCATTTCAAGAAACTCGACATGGAGGGGACGACTCCTTGCTGTTGCCAGTAAGATGGGCTAAACTCACGAAAAAAACAAAGGAAATCACACCTAAATTCCCCTCTTTTATGTACAAGACTTACTTTTTAATGGCAAATTGATACTGGGTCGAAGCACTGTCTTCAGAAATTGGTCACCCTTACACGGCAAGAATATTGTCTAGAGCGAAACAATTCTATTGGCTGAAGCATATTTTTAGAGCGAATGCAACTTACTCACCAGCGTTGGTCAGATGGTGGTGCTGTGTCTTGCTCTTTGATGTTCGCCCATTTACTGTCTGGGGCTTCCTGGGCGGCCTTAGCGTTCACTGACCACTCTGGCTGTAGGCACTGGTCGGGCTTTCAAAAGCCGAAGGAGCTGGTTGCTACCCGACTTCCACAAAAACTGCCCGTATCCCCAAAGGATACCTAACGAGATTCACAGACTGCTTTCTGCCGGCAAAAGAGGTCGTATAGTCGTTTCCAGCAGCTCAAATCCCAGCGTGGAGGGCATAAGGCTACCTTTTCAAACACAAAATAATCACGAAGTAGAGACAGAAAATTAATTAATATCGCATGGCGATATGTGACAGTAACGTCACAACTAAATTCAAGCTGATGAAGCTTACCAATATAGTGCTTTCTCGTCTTTTACAAACAACCCTACATCGATGCAAAGCTCATCTTTAGAGCAAGAAGGAAGAATGTGGTCTGGAATCCTGGGCTAAGACATATATTTATGCCACAGTAATTGAAGTTAAGTACACTTCTCGTTCATTAATATGCACGTCTGCAAAATATGTGGCTTCTGTGTTTAAACTGTTGCCTCGCCTTCGAGGTGAGCGCTGTTACTCACGCATATGGCCCTCTGCGTTCACCTTGCAGTGCAGTTTGCCTTCCCGTGTTCCCCTCGTCCCGGTGAACCGGTTGTTTTTCCTCCTGGGCGGACCACCTGGCAGCCCCGCGGCCTCGGCCCCTAATAGGATGCTCCAGTACCCCGCATACAATTACCACCTCCAGTTGCGTCCTTTCACTGTCTCTGCTGGTAAATGGCTGTTTCCTGCAATTAAGTGGCCTCTTCCCCGATGTAGCATAATCGTAATTTAGTTGGTTCTTTAGCTTTTTCTCCTTTTTCTACTGTTTTCATTCTAATGATCTTTTTACGTTGTATACATAATTTTGTATAAATATTTGCTATATTTTTACTTTATTTTTGCGAATAATATTATCTAGATAGCTGTAAGGAACATTTTTATGTATCACGTTAGTGACGTGTTTTGCCTAGTGCTATCATCAGATACAAAACTTAGAGCTCGTGAAAGAGAGTTCTCTGTCATTTGCAGTAAAACATAAGGGAAGATTGATCAAGGGTGCGCATCGTCCAAGCTTTCCTTCGTTGGCTGCAGAGCAGACACTTGCTAGTGCTGCTGTATTCTTTCTTGGTGTTCACATTAAAAAAAGGGACGTACGTACCTCGTAATTTAAGCAGTTTCATGCGAACAGTCACTGCCGTTTACTTTTTTGCATTATGGGAATTGGGGGTCCACCTTGATGAAAACACTTTTGTTTTTCACTTATTTATTCCCTAACTAGTTTCAGCTACAAATATTGCCATCATTAGTGGATTATTTAATTCTCAAACATTCAGAGGTAGCATAGTTACAAAATATTGTAAAACAGTTAAAGAACCGAATGATGATAGCCATATTTGTCACTGAAAGTAGTTTGGAAATAAATAAACAACAAAAATCTTTTGCATCATGGCGGACCCACAGCTCCCATACGGTTGTTTTTGTGTGCAAACAGGGAGCAATGGAAGAGTTCCAAGATGAAATTCTTGTTTCTTGCATTACGTGTTAGGTGAACATTGCAGTGCTCCTTTAGCCATGGGGTAGCAGCTCTCTGCCACGCGATGGCATCTGATGATGCGCTTGTCAACTGCAGTGCTCGCCACACCGGAACTTCAACAAATGCTCCTTCTGTCGTGCAGCAACAGTAGAGCAGGAGCGGTTCGAAGTAGCAGGTCCTGGCGTTTATTTGGCGAAAGATTTTGCACCTTCTTGTGCAACAGCTGCAGGTCATACGGGTATATTTACGCGAGTGATGGTAGTAGTCCTACGAAGGAACTTCTTCGGGAGTGCTAGAATTCATTGCCACAAGCGTGCAAAGAGACACGTCCGTTTCTGACATGTGACTTCTGCCAAAGCGGGTGGTCCAGAGATCTGAAACCCTCTTCTCAACACCGGTAAAGAACGCTCTCGAACAGATACTAAAGGAGGAGAAGAAGAACCGAACGGAAGAGAGCGAAAGAAAACAGATCTTCTAGAACAGAAAAATACATCGTTCTGTAAAAAGGAAATTGATCGCAGCTCCTTACAAGATGGATTCAGTAAAAAACTGTATTTCCCGAGGATTTTGATTATGACTGTATACGGTGTGATAACTGTAAAAATGCCGGCCGGAGTGGCCGAGTGGTTCTAAGCGCTACAGTCTGGAACCGCGAGACCGCTACGGTCGCAGGTTCGAATCCTGCCTGGGGCATGGATGTGTGAGATGTCCTTAGGTTAGTTAGGTTTAAGTAGTTCTAAGTTCTAGGGGACTGATGACCTCAGTAGTTAAGTCCCATAGTTCTCAGAGCCATTTGAACCATTTGAACTGTAAAAAATGGTGGTAAGATAATTTAGCGGTTTCTCAAGATATGAGACATCTCTGTGAAAACTGCAGAAGAACTTCAAGTGCGAAAGCTTGCCCGACCGAATGCGTGCTTTTACCCGCGTGTGCGCTTTTGCTCTCTCGCTCGTACTGCCCGACACTCCCCTATAACGAAAGGGCATCAGTTCAGACGAGTAGATGTTATTCCACCAAAAACTGAACTTCCTTTCACTAGTTCTAAGTTTTGAATGTATCAATGGCAGTGGCCGAAATATGTCACTAATGTAATAATTAAAAAATACATGGGCTATCCACAAAGTACATTACGTTTTGGAATTAAAAATAAATAAAATATTGGAAATTTTTTTATTATATACAGATGAAAGCCACACTTAAATACTACTTTTCTACATAGTTGCCATTTAAATTAAGGCACTTATCGTAGCGATGGAGGAGCTTGGAAATTCCTTCGTCGTAAAATTCGGCCGCCTGCGCCTTCAACCACGTGGCGACTGTCTTCTGGGACAGAAAAGTTGTGATTTTTGAGGATTTCCTGGAAAGCGGCACAACAATAAACTCTCAAAGGTATTGCCAAACTCTGCACAACCTCAGAAGAGCAATACAAAACAAGCGCAGGGGAAAGTTGGGCTCAAAGATCTTGCTGATTCACGACAACGCCCGGGCCCACACGGCAAATTCCATTCGTGAAGTTCTCGAATCTTTTAAGTGGGAGTTGTTTGCTCATCCGCCGTACAGTCCCGACCTGGCACCGTGCGACTTCCACTTCTTCCCAGCAATGAAGAAGTGGTTGGCTATGCAGCGTTTTGATGACGACGCACAGCTTCAAGAAGAGGTTACCACGTGGTTGAAGGCGCAGGCGGCCGAATTTTACGACGAAGGATTTTCCAAGCTCGTCCATCGCTACGATAAGTGCCTTAATTTAAATGGCAACTATGTAGAAAAGTAGTATTTAAGTGTGGCTTTCATCTGTATATAATAAAAAAAAATTCCAATACTTCATTTATTTTTAATTCCAAAACGTAATGTACTTTGTGGATAGCCCTCGTACATTAAACGATTCGTGTAACGAGTTTATTACCTGCATTAATAAAATATTTTTATAATAATCATTGCCGGCCGGAGTGGCTGTGCGGTTCTAGGCGCTACAGTATGGAACCGCGTGATCGCTACGGTCGCAGGTTCGAATCCTGCCTCGGGCATGGATGTGTGTGATGTCCTTAGGTTAGTTAGGTTTAAGTAGTTCTAAGTTCTAGGGGACTGATGACCACAGATGTTAAGTTCCATAGTGCTCAGAGCCATTTGAACCATTTTAATCATCATTCATTTGATTCGACGCTGTCCTCCATTTTCTTACGTCCATCACCAGGTCTTTCCTCTTTGTGTAACTGTTACACCCAATTTTATGATTATACTACCCTACATATTTCTGTGACGATAAAGTAGCTGCTTCCCAGTTTTCTAAAGGGATTTCCTCTGGCGGATTTTAACCGATGGTTGCTACTTGACAATGTTCCACTGAAAGCACCGAGAGAAGCTCAGAAAATATTTTCGAGCTTTTTCAATAATCATATATTTGATACATAATGTTTTATTCAGGACCGTATCTCAATACGCATCGCGAGCTTTCCGTCAAAAAAGTCGCTCCTCCAGCATCAGTCTGCGTAATACATTTCCAGGTTAAGTGCATTAATTCCAAAATTCTGTTTCAAAGAAACTATCGACTTACGCGTATTGTTAATTGATATTGACTTTCAGGGTCTCTGTTAAAGTCTCATTTTGTTTCCATTTCTATTTATTTTACAACTAGGATGGCTTTATGCTAAATTTTGAACGCTCTAGACATTATACCATTCCCCGTCTCTCCATCAGTTACAGCGGAAATGTTAAATGTGAGAAATGTCTAAAGCTTTCAGATACTACTGACTTTACATGACGGAGAAACGTCGACCGTCGAAAACTAGAAATCGTTCTTCTGTTTGAATTGCCGTCTCTAAGATAGATCGTGAAATGAGACAGTGTACGTTGCTTTTTTTCCAGTAATCAAGTGAGAACCGTTGTGGCGAAAATAAGCAAGAAATTTGTTTCTGTCGTGAGCAGCTAAGGTGACAGCAGTAGCGTTTCATTAAAGCCTCACATTCATCAACTATTAGAGGTGGACAGGCGGAGATCATATTTCATAGCAGTCTCAATGTTTTTGCCAGGCGCACGTATGTCGTCAATGACAAAAGTCGATCCTTTCAAAGCCGATGTCTATAATTCTTTTTCCTTTCATTTACAGGTGAGTGCCGCACATCCAGTCGAGTCGCTTTTACAGCTGCTGTGGAATCGCCCTTGCACTAGCGAAGTATCGACTGTAGTCGGGCGTAGAACTTGATGCTGTTCGTACGCCTGGAAGGCGGAAACCTGGACTTCCATCGCGCTCTCTCTCTTTCTCTCTTGCGGACGGTAAGTTTACTGACGTAATTAACCTGCTCGGAAGTAACGTACCGTTTCGGCTTACTTATGCATGAGAAGTGTCTGGAGTCGTTCGTTTTTGTTTCGTTTACGCTCATTATTGTTCTGATCCTTTAAACTGAAACGTGCCTACAACAGCAGACTTTCTCTCTCCGAGAAATATTTTGTTCTGACTAAAGTAATGAAATGTTGGGAAGTGATATTTGAGGAACTATTTCTAATTCATGAAAGATGTTTTAGTTGCGAATCCGTTATATCCATTAATTTCTTGATCTCGAAAAGGTGAGAAACGGCAAGCCAGAGACTATTCCTAAAATGAACAAAACCCCATATTTGACAATGAGCGTGCAGGAATGCTGCCTGTTCTGTTGAAAAGAAGTTGCCTTCATTCAGCGTAAGCAGTTTAGGGAAACTACGGAAAGCCTACATCTTAATGTCCAGATAAGAAATTGAATGTAACTAGAACGCGTTCTGTACATGCCTGTCAAAGTGTAATAACCGTTTCATCTCGAAATGGTTTACCACAGCAGCGAACACGACTGGAACAAGACGAGAGATCAGGACGATCCTCATCAACCTGAAAGGCTTTTCTCTGATACAGTGTGCTCGTATGAAACGTGTAATACTGTAAGGGAATACTTTTAAAAATTATTTTTTATGGCTGTCTGGCCTTCATGCAAAACAAAAGAACACTGGTTTTGTATTAAACGGTTTAACCATCAATAAATACTAGTAGTCATGCAGTAACTTATAAAATTATTTTTAGTCTGCACCCCAGCAAATCTAAAATCTAAAGTGTCCACTATGAAATATAAAGTATTTTCGATTTTATGTCATTTCCGATTAATCAACGACACACGTACTGCACTTCCAATACGCTAAAATACAATAGAGGATGGTGCATTGTTTATTCATAAGAAAATGAATTTAAGGGGATACGGAATCACCTATCCCCGCAATGTTAATATATGCCTACTATAGGGAACATTTTCTCACAAACTACTGGAGACAGAGAGGTAAAAATTTTACTGTATGTGCATTCATATGTTACAACAATACTGAAACAACAGTTTATTGTCAAAGTATTTTCTTACAGAGATATTGTACATTTATTTTTAAGTAAATTTTTTCCATCGCTTTTTACTAGACTATCACCCCTAAGTCTTTTGTAAATCAAGTAATTAAAAAATCGTTGTTTCAGTATGTAATAGGGACCTATGTCACTACGTCATAAAAATTTCAGACTTCTAGGTTGACCAGTACCTGAGATAATGTTCCTAGATGAAGTAAAAAGTAAACTTACGGGAAACGGAGAAAGAAGATTAAAACATTCCTGATCCGTAGCTAATACCCCCTTCACAGTCTTCATAATCATCTTCAAGTCTTCTTTTGGCACCCCTCTGCACCTGTCTTGCTTTTTTCACTAATGTCTTGATTATATTATCAGCATGCCTTAGTCTGTTCTGATCTAAAAAGAACATAGCACGTACCGTACGGGAACCAACACACATACCCAACTTTTGAAGGACCTGGCATTTAGTTATATTTCCAAGATTGAAGGTTGCCACAGTATCATACACACCAAAATGTAGTGTATTAATTCCGACAAACACTGTTTTTGGGAGACGATGCCATATCACACTATTCAAGCACTCGTTGGGGTTCTGCGTTTTTCCGTGAAGACATTTCATCAGAAGACTTCTGTCAGCCAGATCTCTGAAAATGGGCTTTATTTCTGCCATGATGGCTGATGGTAGACTGTGGTGGTGAATGTATTTCTCTCCTGTTGTTAGTCCCCTATTGTATTTACACCAGCTGTTTTCACCTTTGGGGCACAAACCATGTTGTGGATGCTCATCCGCGAATGCGGTGTGGAAATATAAAGCCCATATAGCTCTCCTCATTTCTTCAAGATTGCCTGTATTTTGCCTGATTGCAAGGCCATAGCAGTTCTGAATGTGGTCTATTATGGAATCAGTCAATCTTCCTCTGCCATCCAAGGTTTTCCCATCATCTAGTTTTTTCCCTTTCATAACTGATTTTAACCTTCTCAGCCTGGCACCCATTCTCTTCTGCACATGTCCTATACATTCAAGTTTGCTTATATTTACACTGTCAAAGAGTAACTTGAGGAAACCAGAGAGAAACATTTTCGGGCAACTAGTGTATAAATAGTCGCTGGAAACCGGGATATTTGAATTCATGTCACTTTAAAGGTACTGCCAAAAAGTTCATGGTCAGCCACGAGAGACGTGTATAACTAAAGCGCAATACCCGATCTCACAAATATATAAAAATAAAATAGTTATAATTGTAGTAGAGCTATGTGTGATACGTCATTTTAAAGAGGAAACATGGCAGAATATAATACGCCAATAAAAAAAAATTCGATTTTTTAACCCAAAATCCGATTCCGTATCCCCTTAAGTAGATAAACAATGAAAGTAGATGAGATGATTTCACCATATTTGGATTTTATTGGCATATTTTCCGATAGAAATTCGCCATGTGTATCTGTCAAATCTCATCTGCCTCTGCGTTGTAACACTGATCCTGTTGACAACAATTTAGTTTACTAGGTTTTCTTCTTTCGTTACAGTTTCTTACCCTTAATTTTGGAGAATCAATCTAATTCTCTTATTTACGTATACTCTCGATTAACATGAAACATTACAAAAAGAGTGAAATAACTATTACCACTATACACATTTACTACCAAATGCTAGAAATATATCTGTGTCTACAATGCACTGTAGGTGCCAAATTGTGTACTTCGTGCCATGAAAGCAAGTCACTCATCTAAACAAATCTAACGTTGAAGGTAAGTGGTCGAACAAAATCTCACTTCTTAGGGTAGAGTGGAGAAATGAAAGATTGCCAGCTTGTCCAGACACCTATATGATGCATCCTGATGGAATGTATCCTATCTGAGGTTTACTACTAGCGACTTGAGGTTACTGACGGATTTCATTCTTTTTATCTGACTGCAAAACGAGGTGGAGAGAAAACATTGTATAAAAGCGTGAAAAAGCTTTAGACGTACCTGTCTCCTTTTCTTGGATTTACCTCCGCCGTGCTAAGTCCGCTGTTTTGTATTCGTTAATTTGTTTTTGTGGCGGGATGCCCTGCACTCTCGCCAGCCAGAGGGACGGATCACGTGAGCGCAGACTGTAACTTTGTTCTTTGTGATACCGTATTTCACTGTTTGCTTATCTTATTTTGTGAAGCGGAGATGGGAATCAGGTCATCATTTGCATAAGCGAATTTCTTAGCATGTGCCTAATCGGATTTCTTAAAGTATTTGTCGTACTTTCTAGAACCAGTTAAATAGTTTCCGTAGAGCAGTACATGCGGTGCCCATTGGGTACAGTTGTGCATATGATATTAAACGATTATCCGAACCCAATTCAAAACATACAAGACAAGTCAACGAGGAACGCTGAGAAGCTAGAAGCAAGCAATCAGACAAGTACACAGGATACTTTTCTCGTTAGAATTCTATACGAAGCATATGAAGAACAGTTTCTGTTGCTCTCGTACGAGTCAGTTGACTCCAACTCCAGCAAGATATCCAAAAAGGAAACAACACAGAATGAGAATATGAAAAGTAATCATGACTTTTACCAAAGAACTTTGAGTGCATGTTGGAGCTGCAACCGGCTAATGTTCCAGTCGTTTTTCTAGCTAAGTCCTAATTGTCAGAGAATTCCTGTGCAGGTCCTAAGCTGATAACCACTTAGCAACCCAAGTTTTCTTTCTTCCACAGCGATTCTTCAACGTTTGTCGTGATGTTCTGATGTTAACCGTGACAAATGAATAGTAGAAAGGACGACTGCGTCTCCCGAAGGAGCGGAGCATCTGTGCGTGCATTACGTAACGCGGCAGCTCTTGAGGCGGCGTGTCAACATAAAGGCGGCCGTCGGCACACACGGCGCTTTCTAAGGGCGCTAATGAGCCGCCCAAACAGCTGCCGCCGCGGGATTTCCGCCCGTCCGCGCACCCCGCTTGCCGCCGTAGCCGTGAAGGGACGGCCGAATAATTAACTTGTGACGCAGCAAGCTTTCAGCCTGGCCGATAGCCCCGCGCGACCACCCAAGAGACTCGAGGGCTGCCTTCCGGTACCGTGAGTAATGACATTTGCGCCGGAATACGTTGATTATGCGGCCGACACTCTTTATACGGGCACAATTATCGACACGTGGTTCAAATTTATGCTAGGCTCGAAAATTACTGTAAAGGAAAATGAAAATCAGGGAAACGCTGATTCTCGGCACTGAATGTTCAAATATTTCACTTTACTTCCTTTATCGAGCCCCCGCCGTGGCCGTGCGGTTCTAGGCGCTACAGTCTGGAACCGAGCCACCGATGCGGTCGGAGGTTCGAACCCTGCCTCGGGCATGGATGTGTGTGATGTCCTGAGGTTAGTTAGGTTTAATTAGTTCTAAGTTCTCGGCGACTGATGACCTCAGAAGTTAAGTCGCATAGTGCTCAGAGCCATTTGAACCATTTTTCAGCCCCCGCTCACCTCTCTCTATCTGTCTTTCGTGACACTGACTCCTCCGACGTAAAACCGTGTGCTGAATTTAATTACTTACCTGTCGATAAACTAAACTCAGTATCATAATTATGGTCTGTAGCTGTGACGAGAAATAAGTCTGTTTCACAATTACAATGTACTTCCTCGGTGAAAAATACGTCAACATGATCATTTTAGTTCATGGTCCTCTTTACTTACAGTGATTTATACACACACCAAAAAAAAGTTTTACATCACCCCTGTTCCGAGAGTTCCGGAACCTGTACAGAAAATTGGAATAGAGATCGACATAAACATCATTTCCGCCTTTTTTGGTGCTCATGAAAACCACACATTGCATTTTGTACCACCATACAGCGAGAACTTCAGAAGTGGTGCTCCTGATTCCTGTACACACCGGTACCTCTAATAGCCAGTAACACGTCCTTTTGCATTGATGCAAGTCTTTATTCGTCGTGGCATACTATCCACGAGTTCATGAAGGCACTGTTGGTCCAGATTGTGCCACTCCTCAAAGGCGATTCAGCGTAGATCCCTCAGAGTGGATGATGGATCGTGTTGCCCATAAACAGCCCTTTTCAATCTAACCAGACATATTCGATAAGGTTCATGTCTGGAGAATATGCTGGCCACTCTAGTCGAGCGATGTCGTTATCCTCAAGGAAGTCATTGACAAGATGTGCACGATGGAGGCGCGAATTGTCGTCCATGAAGACGAATGCATCGCCAATATGCTGCCGATGTGGTTGCACTATCGGTCGGAGGATGGCATTCACGTATCGTACAGCCGTTACGGCGCCTTCTATGATCACCAGCCGCTTACGTCGGTCCCACATAATGCCACCACAAAACAGCAGGGAACCTCCACCTAGCTGCACTCGCTGGACAGTGTGTCTAAGGCGTTCAGCCTGGCTGAGTTGCTTCCAAACACTTCTCCGACGATTGTCTGGTTGAAGGCATGTGCGACACTCATCGGTGAAGAGAACGTGATGCCAATCCTGAGTGGTCCATTCGGCATGTTGTTGGGCCCATCTGTACCGCGCTGCACGGTGTCGTGGTTGCAAAGATGGACCTCGCCGTGCACGTCGGGTGTGAAATTCCTCATCATGCAGCCTCTTGTTGACAGTTTGAGTCGTAACACGACGTCCTGTGGCTGCACGAAAAGCGTTATTCAACATGGTGGCGTTGCTGTCAGGGTTCCTCCGAGCCATAATCCGTAGCTAGAGGTCATCCAACGCAGTAGTAGCCCTAGGGTGGCTTGAGCGAGGCATTTCATCGACAGTTCCTGTCTCTCTGTATCTCCTCCGGGTCCGAACAACATCGCCGAGACGCCTGGACTCTTCCCTTGTTGAGAGTCCTTTCTGGGTCAAAGCAACAATGCGGAGGCGATCGAACCGCGGTATTGACCGTCTAGGCATGGTTGAAGTACAGACAACACGAGCCATGTACCACCTTCGTGGTGCAATGACCGGAACTGATCGGCTGTCGGACCCTCTCCGTCTAATAGGCGCTGCATATGCATGGTTGTTTACATTTTTGGGCGGCTTTAGTGATCCTTGAACAGTCAAAGGGACTGTGTCCTTGATACAATATCCACAGTCAACGTATATCTTCAGGAGCTCTGGGAACTGGGGTGATGCAAAACTTTTTTTATGTTTGTACAAATACACAGAAAATTAAGAGTAGAAAAGAAAACAATATCTGTTTACAACATAACACAATGTTGTAGGGGGAATAGAGACTATTTCCGAAATTGAATGTCCCAGGCGTCTAGCTCCAACTACCATTCCGCTTTCGAAATTTGTTACTTCCCGTAGATCGGCCATAATCAAACGGTTCAAATGGCACTACGGGACTTAACAAATGGCTCACATGGCTCTGAGCACTATGCGACTTAACATCCGTGGTCATCAGTCGCCTAGAACTTAGAACTAATTAAACCTAACTAACCTAAGGACATCACAGACATCCATGCCCGAGGCAGGATTCGAACCTGCGACCGTAGCGGTCGCTCGGCTCCAGACTGTGGCGCCTAGAACCGCACGGCGACTGCGTCCGGCGTTTGCGTTACAGGTCATAAACGTTGCTCAGTGGGGCGATAATCTGAATCCATATCAGCCTGGAACCGCATTAGAGATACTGTTTCATCAGTTGCTCGCAGCACTTTTCGAAGGGTGGACCGTGGAATGTTGAGCTATAGTGACACAGCTCGTGCTCTGCTCGACGAACACACATTGCGTCCCGCATTCTCAGCCGTATTGCCAGTAACTCCTTCAACAGTTGTGGCGCAGTTGGCCGTCGGCCTTTCCTAGGAGCAGTTCACGAATCACCAGTTAATTCGCACTTCCGAATCGTGTTCTTCAAGGCTGGTGTGAATAGACGACCCGACCTCTCCGTATTCCTCTAACGCGTCTTTACTCGCGAAGAGCTGCGGCAGTATTGCTGTTGCTTTGAGAAAACAGCTTTGTGGGGAAAGACGGGCTCACCCGTGAAGCAGCACACCGGTGCTCCCCCTGCGTCGCCTAACGGCAAATCGTGACACAGACACTGCTAATAACGGAAATCCTGCAGGTACATGTCTGAACATCGTTCCTATAAAGATGGGTACGCATTGGGTAAATAGTTTTCCGCCTTCACTAGTTCAAGTAACGGAAGCTTAGTTATTACTACCCTGTAATTCAGTTTATCCATTTCAACGAAACGTACACAATGCGTCGACCTTAAAGAGCCGTATAATTAAAACAATTCCACAGATGAAGCTTGACACTTGATTTATATAATCGCGCCATAAAAGGTTCAGAAAAGAATAGAAGCATCTTACAGCTTGGTACAGTATCTGTACAGAGATGAAGAGGCTTGCACAGGACAGACCAGCAGGGACAGCTG
The DNA here is from genome assembly GCF_023864275.1 of Schistocerca cancellata. Lineage (NCBI taxonomy): Eukaryota > Metazoa > Arthropoda > Insecta > Orthoptera > Acrididae > Schistocerca > Schistocerca cancellata. Next base: position 1,147,132,339 of record NC_064627.1, read on the forward strand.
CAACAAATCAGACGAGCGGCTGGAGACCACAGCAACAAGCTCTGGAGCGATCTGCGCGCTCTGCGCGGCGGATTGCTCAGCGAAGGGGCCCGTGTTCGATTCCCCTCCGGGTCCGAGGTTTTTGCGCTCGGGGACTGTGTGTTGTGTTGTCCTTAAGTTCGTATCGTCGTCATTGACACTGCACTGTTGAGCTGTCTGAATGCGCACCTCCCTAAAATCAAAAAACTGGAAAAAGAACTCTAAAGCAAATATAAACCTATTATTATACGGATCAGCTTGTATGAGGCCGACAATTTGCATATTGACTTTTTTGGTTGGGCTACCAGAACTACAGAATACGCTCGTTTAAATACAATGGAAAATAAAAGACACCAATACTCAAAATAAGTTAACTCGGTTTCCAAGGACACGTAATCGTTGCAGAATGTAGCTGAACAGTGGACAAACTACGGCAAGTTTCACACATGGAAAAAAATGTGTAGTGTTACCACTCTCATTATCGAAAGCTTTCTCTCTCTGCTAATGGTCTAGAGGTATTCAACTTTTTCTTGAAGGCTTTCATGTGAGAGGCGCTAAATCAAGACCGCTAATGTGGTTTTGTGGTGCCAGCAGTACGTGGTGTGAGCAAACACTGGGACCGTTAGGAGGTGCTAAAGCCGCGGCCTTAAATGTCGCCTGCCCGCCGCGCCGTACGATGTACTACAGTCATGCCTCGGGCACACAGCAATTACCCAGCAAATAAAGGAAATTTGCATTCAGTGATGCGGTGTCCCTTGACTGTTTCAGCGTCAAAATATAGTGATAAAACACAAATTACGCATTTACCTACTCGTAAAGCTTCCTTAAAGAGACACCGTAAAAATTCAAATGTGGCGCAATACAACACCGTAATCAGCTGGAATATTTGTTCGCTAGTCGAGCGTTAATACTAACATTTGCCATCCGCTCAACTTTTCTCTATCTTTGTTTATTAATCCCTTTGCGCAGCATTCAGTTCGACGAAATCTGTGCCCAAGTGATTGGAGACGGCGCGTGCGAAACGGGCCAGCGTGGTGTGCTAAACAGACGGCCACTTATGTAGTTAGACGTTTCTTTGTTTCACCTTTTTGAACGTTAACAGTAATTTAATTCTTGTTCTTTTTTATGTATAGATTTCTTAGTATTTCAAACTGTACTTCACAATATAAATACACTTTTTTACACATAAACAGTTAATAGAAATTATAACCTTCGCACGTGTCTTCAGATGTGACTTCTTCAGAGGGAATCTAATAACACGACGTCTAAGCGTAGATGTTGTCAACAAGAAATGTAATTACAAGGAGAAATGCTCCCCTCGATCGAATTTCTAATAGGAAAATACCTACAACTCTAAAAAATTACTATTCCTGCATGGCATGGTAGTTTCGAAAGCATTGAGGTAGACGTCACGCCAGTTAAGACTGCGCGCCTTGCCACGTCGTCTCGCTCCGTTCTCTGGGTTCTGCGCTTGCAGTCGGTGTTTCGCCTAGCGACGGTTTTCCGTGCTCTTCGTAGTCCAGCAGTTGCACATTTTTTACCGTTACCTTTTCCTATATTTACTGGGTAATGAACAAGTATTTTGCTTCTCCGACTGTATATTGTTTTTTGGATAACGTAAATATTGAAAAGTGTCATATCCTACATATAAAAAATGCTTTAGCCCGTCTTTCGTTTCCGTGAGTGTGACTCGTGATTGGCTCTGAGCACTATGGCACTTAACATCTGTGGTCATCAGTCCGCTAGAACTTAGAACTACTTAAACCCAACTAACCTAAGGACATCACACACATCCATGCCCGATGCAGGTTTCGAACCTGCGACCGTAGCGACTGGTGATTTTTATAGTGCGTCCGCATTTGCTTCCAGGAGATGGATTCGTCAAAGTACGGCAAGGGCGTAATGTGGATACTGCATCGCTGCGACAATTACATCATCGGTAATGGCATGGATGATCGGGTATTTCTAGAATGAGACATTGCGATTGTCCTTTTAGGGATTTATACTGTACGGATGTGAATCGTGGAGAGGAAGAGAAATGGAAAGGAAGAAACTGGAAGTAATTCGGCTGTAGTGTTTCTTGCGAGTAAAAATAATTGATTATTTGGTAAAGAGGTACTAGAAAGGACATAGATGAGGAGAGACATCTGCGGAAAATTACCGTAGAAGAAGACCTACTTGATAAAACATGTCACCAGTGAGAATATCGTGAAGAGAATTAAAAACAAAACTCATCCGATTATCAATGCACAAGTTTACTGTTATTTATCAGATGAGTTTACAATTGTGATGCTTTACTTCGCCGGTCAAGTTAGAAATGCAGATCGCATAGTTTTTTGGTTATTTAGTGCACTCTTTTTAAACTTATTGTATTTTGTCTATAAGAATCATTTATTTATGAGTGAAGCCAGAAACGACCGAAAGAAACATTTTAAATATTATTATCATATTTATTTAAAAGTAATTATGTCAACCGGGCGACCCACCATCAGCTATAAAAGAAACAAATCGAATTTCAAGGTCTTACATAGCACTGTCAAATACTGCAGTATAAGAACGTCGGAACAGAATTTTGGCAGAACTACAGACTAATCGTGATCCAGCCATCGCTTTGAAAAATCAACTGAAACATCGTAGCTGATCGTCGCACGTCTTAGACAGCGCAGAGAGTCGTTTTCGGAGAGAGAAGCGACGAATCGGGGAGCGCTCGTCCGTCGGTCAAGGAGAGCCGCGGAGCGCGCGTCGTCGGAGTGTGTCTGGCTGCAGGCGGCCTGCGAAATGTCAGGGGCTTCCGCCGGACACCAATTTCTTGTCCGCTGATGTCAGGTGTGGCCGAGAGAGAGCGGCGGCGCCCGCGACATCACTCGAGAAGCGCGGCGCTCCGCAGGGGGCAACTCCGCGGGCCACTCCGCAACTTTCATTGCCGAATACACGTTCGAGGTAGTCTAGGCCGTGGCTGTGACGGAATAACGGATGGAGGTATCTTGGGGTGTCGACCGCATGCAAACTCTCAAATTGATTTCATAGAGCAGCTGTCCTCCGCCAAAAATGTATTTATTTTAAAAATAATTATGAAAATTTTAAATAATTGTAACCTAATCGTATAAAGTACAAGAAAATTTCTATATCAGAGGTCTTCAGAAAAGAAGAAGGAATTTTCACACCTCGTACAGTCAGTAATTCGCTTTCAACTGAAGATGGCCCGTGTTATTATTGCGTTAAGATTTTGAGAACATTCCACCGTCAGCATAATTTATGACTATGTCCTCACCTAGTCATCAGCAACTGTAGCTCAGTATCTTTTTTACTTTTCCAAGCGTTGCTAAAACTGTCATAGCAATGACTAAAAACACAAATCATTTTCTTGAATTACCTATAGGCGTATCTTTCCACGGTTAACTGTAACGGATTCAGGCGAGTATTTGGTTTCATACGCTAATATGCGGAATGGTGATCTTCCGGCGCTCACTAGACTGAAAGAACGATGAAACCGTATCGAATGAGTGAGCAGAAGTGCCAACGATTTCCCTATTTTCAACGACCATACCACATTGAAAGCGATCGTTCTCGTCCATGACAATAGTTAAGCGTAGTCGGTATGTTACACGGCCCAAGGTGGATGTTGTCTCCCCATTCATTTACGCGAGCGCAGGGCTGCTTCCACTCCAGAATCTCAGAAACACAACACGCAACTGATATTCTACATGTACATCTACGTCTATATATGCAAGTTTGTTTGCGTGGCCATCATCCGAAACAACCACAAAAAAATGTTTGTTTTTTTAAATAAAAGCCGCAAAGCGGTTTTTATTTACAAAACAAATGTATGTATGTTTGCATCTGTACCCCGAAAGCCATCTTACGTTGCGTGGCGGATAATAGTTTCTGTACCGCTGTCACTTTCCCCTTTTCCTATTGCAGTTATGGAGTGTTCGCGGGAAGAATGATTCTGGGTAAGCCTCTACGTAAGCTTGAATCTCTGTTACTTAAACTTCGTGGATTTGTCGCGAGATATATGTGTGAGAGGAAGTATAAACTTATGTTCGTTGACTCCATCTAGGAAAGTACGCTCTCGGAACTTCAACAGTAAACCACGCCGTGAAGCAGAGCTAAATGAACCTGGGACGAAACGTGCTGCTCTTCTTTGGATCTCCTCTATCCTGTCTGAGACGGATCGCAGACTGACGAGCACTCTTCAAGCAGCGGTGGAACGAAGGTTTTGCAGGCTACCGCCTCCCTCGTGGGTGAACTACACTTCCTGACGATTCTTCCAAACCATCTGTCCGGCATCTGCCTCAACTACGATTACTTTTATGTGGTCGTTCCACGTAAAACAGCTCCGTACACAAACTCCTAGACGTTTTCTGGATTTGACCACTTTCAGTGATTGTATTTCAGCAATATAATCAAACAATAATGGGTCTCTATGCCTGTTTATCCGCAGTTTCCTCACGTTAAGGATCAACTGCCAATCGCTGCAACAAGTGCCGATCTTCTGGCCTTCCTGCATTTCGCAGTAGTTTTGTAGCCTCGCGACGTCTCTGTATACAACAACATCACCGATAAGAAGCCTCTTGGAACTTCCTAAGTGATCTTCTATGTCGTTTATATACATTGTGAAAAGTAGTGGTCCTATATTATTTCCTTGGAGTATGCTCGAAGTTTCCTTTACATTCCTCTTTGTTTAGGAAGACAGGCTGCGTGCTTTTTAGAAACTCTTGAGTCCAATCATGCAGCTAGTCTGATATTCCGTATGACCGTTTCATGTTTATTTCCGGCTATGCGGAAGTGTATCGAACGCCTTCCCCAAGCCTAACGACACGGTATCAACCTGGGCGTCGATGTACGTTGATCTTTCGGAATCCAAATCGATTCTTACAGAGGAATGCTATAATACGCGAGCATGAAATATGTTCCAAACTTCTGCAACTGACCGGCGTCACAGATATTAGCCTGCAGTTCTGTGCGTCTGTTCGAGGACCTTTCTTTAAAAAGCGAATGACCTGCCCTTTTTTTCCAGTCATTAGGAACCCTCCGCTCCGCCACCGACCTACGCTACACTGCTGCTAGAAGTGGAGGCAGTTCTTTTCCATACTCTGTGTACAATCGTGTTGGTTCAAAAATGGCTCTGAGCACTATGAGACTCAACTGCTGAGGTCATCAGTCCCCTAGAACTTAGAACTACTTAAACCTAACTAACCTAAGGACATCACACACATCCATGCCCAACGCAGGATGCGAACCTGCGACCGTAGCGGTCGCGCGGTTCCAGACTGTAGCGCCTAGAACCGCTTGGCCACTCCGGCCGGCAATCGTGTTGGTATCCCCCTTTCCTCTGTTCAGAGTTTTCGGTTACTTTGCTATCCCATGATCACTTGTTTCGACATCTGTCGTTTTAGCGTCAATGAAGCCATTTAAAGGAGAAACACCAGTTCGATCTTCCTCAGTGGAACAGTTGTGTCTTCCACCGTTTCGATATCATCATGATCGCAGAGCGTCTGGACACATTATTTAAATCCATTTACTGATTTAATGTAAGAGCAAAATTTCGCAGGATTTTCTGTCAAGTCGGTAGGTAGAATTTTACTCTCGATTTCGCTTAACGCTTCACGCATCGCTCTTATTACACCAATTTTGACTTCATTCAGTTTTTATTTCTCTGTGAGGCTCTGGCTATGTTTAAATTTGCGTTGAAGCTCTCTTTCGTAGCGGCGTTGTAGCACAGCTGTTGAACTAAGGCGAGATACCTGTGCAAGGCGTACTGTGCAATTCTCTTGAACTTTGTCCACTGATGCTCGAAATTGTCAGTGCCGAAGATGAAGTTTGCGTCTCGACCGCTCAAGTAATCTGAAATCTGTTTCTTGTCGCTGTTACTAAGCAGAAATATCTTCCTACCTTCTATCTTTCTTTACGTTCCTATTTACAGGCGTATTCAGTGATATTGTGACGGTTTTATGGATACTTATTCCCTGTTGCACGCAACTGAGTCGAAATGTTCAGGCCTTTTGGGAACCAGAATATCTAATGTATTATTTTCACATGTTGATTCTCTGATTAGCTACGGCGAAATATTCGCCTTCTAGTGGCGCGTACACACTCCTCTTCCTAGATCAGCCTGACCGTCTGAACACTGAAACGAGGTTTGGATTCTCTATCAGAAGAGACCCTTAGATACTCAACCTTAGCCAGCAGTAAATCTCAGCGAAAGAAAACAACCTAAGAAAAAGGAAATTAGCTACAGCTGACCGCTCTGCACACCCATGGGAAGCGGAATACTACAGACATGTTTGAAAGTATATAATTACATTTGTGGTGCTAATATCAAAAGCGTAACAGTTTTTCCACTTTGAGCTATGCGAAACCCTCATACGTAATTTGTTAACCGTTGGTAAACTACCACTCAATATGTGGAAATGTTTCTTCTGACCACATAAAGTACCTGCATAGCTACACGCTTAGTTTTTACATGCAAAAAGAGGCCAATGCAAGGTACCTATAAAACCCGGCGTTGATGTTGCCTGCTAGACGGCAGGTCGTGCTCACTTACTTTGCATACTGCCAGCCTCCTGCGACAGCAGCACCAACACTTTCCCTCCGTACCGTCTTGCCGTCTCAACTTGTTCAACGTGTTACACCACTGCCAGCTGTTACACCCACTCCACTCTACTTTCCACCTCCGCGGAATGGTACCAGCAGGCCGTCAGTCCCCTTCAGCAGCCGTATTACTACCCGTTAAGTAGATTAGATTTTGATTTGTGATTGTCATTCTCAAACTGATTAAGATGCTAATCCCTTAGCCCCAGGACTGTTGTGGAGAAGTACAGAAAATTTGATTTCATTGATTTAATAGTTACCGGAGGTATGTTCAGGTAGATGACGAGCTGATTCGTAATGCGAAAAATAGATTCCATATGATCAGGTGGTGAGTGTTCATTGAAGTTTTGTTTGGAGAGAAAGCGGAGAATTTACCTAGGTCAAGGTGACAATTTCCCTACCGGCCTGTGGGCAACTGCATTTTTGAAGTGAAATATGAACTTTTTCTACCTTAACCACATGCAAATCAATGCACTTTGTCCACAGTATTTGTAAGTGGTAGGTTCCATCGATGAAATGCCACGCTGTATGGTCTCTGTAAGGCCCAGCGATAGGAGTTTAAGCCTCTACATTGAACTAAAAACGCTTTAGACCGATAAGCATTTTTAGATATTAGAATGACTGGTGTTCAGAGGGTGACAAATAGGGCGAATATGGAGAATTTCCTCCCAGTTTCAAATTCAGTATTTAGTTTTCCCGAAACACTTTCCTAGGGACATGCATTGTCTAATGGAAAATTACTTTCTCTTTTTCCCTTTTCCACTCAGACCTTCCACAAGTATATTTTTGCATTCATGTAGTTGTTCCAGATGATATGTGTACCAGTCGCCAATCATTGTTTCATCAATGTGGTCAATAGTAGAAAGCCTGTTCGTATACCGAACTCTACCAGCTGTAATCTTCTTGGCAGATAACTTACACTTGGATCCCTTCCGTGCAGATCCACCTGTCTTCAGCCACTGCTTTGTTACTTGTTTTATTTCTGGCGTGGAATGTGAAATCCAAGTCTCACAGTAACAAATTTGGACACAAAATCAGCATGGTTCTTTCTAAATCGATGCAATCAGGGATGAGAAATTTATTTTTGCGTTTTGTTTTGGTTCGCGTTTGACAAATGTGAAAGCCATGTTATATAGAACTTTCTTCTAGTCACTTCGTCATGCACCATGTACCTTAGTACCTTATCTTCTGATATGCCTCCTGATGCAGCTATTTCTAACCTCTTTAATCCCCGATCGTACAGAATTTTATTGTGCAGTTTTTCGTTGTTTTTGTCTCTGGTTAATGTTTTGAAATGTCCTTCCAGAGTATCATCTCCAAGAGAAGGACGGTCATGTTTCAGTCCATCCGACCGTTTCTTAATTGTTGAAAATGAGGAGGTTTCTTACAAATATTCGCCTAAATTGAATGATTTCGTTGGTGATATATTGCCAAAAAGATTTTTATAACCGCACTATTATCAGTTTAAATGAGACACACGCTAAACGAAGTTCTCTCCTAACAGTTAAATTTTCGTTATAGTGTGCTACTCGTATATACTTGCAAAAGAAACGAACTTTTCTTAATATTGACGCCATGTATGTCAGGCCGAGGAGCATTATTCTTGCTTACTATAGAAGCATAAGTTTGATATTGCAACAAGAATCAGTTCTACAGGGGAACTTGTAGAGTATATGCTATCTCGTTTCCCGGAGACATCGTATATGCGTGGATGGTCAGTATATATACCGAGAGAAGGGAATTCAATAAAATGGTAAAGAATCGAGTTAGGAGCGATAGTATTTAGGGATTCTGCAACAGTTGAAGAATTTAGAGGAAGTGACGATTTAAGGAAATATTGGGAAATGCGAGGATGTTGGATTAGGGTTAGTGAGTTTAGAGGATGTGGAAGGAATGCCAACCCCGTGTTCGGCCGGTTAGTAATTGTAACCTGCTGCGAGCTGCTTGCCAGGTAGTTAACACTTGGAGACACCTTGCTATAGAAACTTGTTGTTCCACTGCACAAGTTGTCACAGCAAGCGAGTCTAGTTTTATTGTCATTCTGTGAGAGTGAACTGCGACCACGTCGTAGACACCAGTCGCAGGCACCGTTAGGCGAGTTATCCCAACAAACTGGAGTGTCGCAGCCCACCGGCGCGCAGTCCGGCTGCAGAAAAGTTGCCGACAGGCGCACGTATTTCCTCGATTACGCCATCTCGCGTTTGCGGCGGAATGACGTGTGCAGGCAGTGTGCACCTGCGGGGTCTGTTCGATTAGCGCTGCCGTCCACAGAGCAGCCTGCGAGGTACCGCGGCAGAGTCACGACGGTTTCACCCTTTGTTCCGGCTGCGGGACTGCCAGTGTGTAAGAAGTGGTACTCTGGTCTCGACAAACCGAATGGCGAAAAACACGACCGTGGCTAGAATGAAAATCTTTCAACCGAGATAGCCAAGTGGCTGAGTATGTAACATCCAAATACACCATCATAATTTCTTTAAATTTTATGCGAATACCATGGCGATTTCTTGAAGCAGGTTATTGCTTAGAGATTCTTCTTGGCGACCTGAGCTACGGTGGGGCGTCCGCCATTGGATCCAATGAGTACAGCGCCAACACTTACGTGTGTAGTTAGTTCTGTCAGTTGTGTAGCCTACATGCCTTCGCGCCTCGGTGCTGCTGCATTCGTTTCCTTAGTCGAGGTGGCTAACGCACGCCTGTACAATGGCACTCGATTCGAAGGAAAGCCGGTTCGAAACCTGGTTGTGGTATTAATTTTCGCTGCCGATGTTTGCGCGGCACGTAAAGGAGAGGCCCTGGCATGAAGTTCGTGATCACCAGTCTTTACGTAAACGTCCTCGCTCTCCGCTGCTTCTCACAAAGTGAGGGCGTGTAAACTCTTAGCTGGGTGAGGATGAAAACAAGTGAGGTCTCTCGGGAGGAGCAGGCTGTGTGTCAGCACTCTCTCCCTTCTCTCATCGTCATTATCATCATACTACACTCACTGCACTCACCGACACGTTGCAAATACACATACGACACAACTGTCAATGTCTGTGAAGAAAGGACACCTTTTCCGACAGGCGGATGAAATCAGCTTGTGGAGTATGCCAGACTACTGTGTCTTAAGACACCTTTTCCGACAGGCGAATAAATCACTCTGCGGGGTATCCCAGCCAACAATGCCACACGACATTAACATTTTTTCGTCCGATGATGGCTATAAAGCAGAAACTGGTCAAGAATATTATGTGACAAAGACAGTGATTTCAGTAAATTAGTTTTCTGTGTTTCTCAAGGATCTGAGGATGATTGTTTATCGTCAGCTTGGTAGCAAAATAGATTCCTCTTAGCAGGTGTCGGTGTTTACAACTTGACTTTTGTTTGTATTAATAATTGGTGAATGGCGGTTCAGTAAATACGAGGCTTCGCGATTGTTCTAGATGAATATGCATTGGAAACATAACCCTGTAAAATAGCTTAATACTGTTGGGTGTTAACAGGGAATCAGTATCATATTCAGTACATTCAGATGCAGCTATGTTGCTATCCAAAACAAGACATGTAGTCTGTGATCCGATTCCTAAGGAGAGCAGAAGATATAAAAGTCTTTTTGAGGAAAATGAGCAGCGAAGTAGCAGCAGCAGCCTCGTGTTTCTCGTAGATAACAGCTTGCAACTATGGTAACTGGTAAGTCAAAGTTCCCAAACTTCCCCGATGCTGCCACTGTCCAGTTAACTTAAAACACCAGGCCCATTTTTTCAGATCTTACGAAGAAATGTGGTTGGACAGCCACTCAATTTTGTGAGAAACACGACTTTTCTTTCTCGTCCGCAGAAGTCTGTGGTTTCACGGCCAAATTCTGAGATCAGTGTTGACCGCAGGTGACCGCCATAAAAAACGATACCTAGCGCGACGCGTAGGCGCCAGAAGAAGCACAACGCCGAAATACGTGAAGCGCCAACAAGCTTCGAGCGCCGACGTTCACTGTGCGGGCAACAAAACACCGGAAATATTTTAAAACGAGAGAATCTGCTTCTTGGCTGGCGAAATATACATCGTTCAAAGATTCATAATCTGCTACCAACGAAGTAGTACTAAGCTATTGAAAGAAATTCCTCTGCAGTGTACTCGTACCTACATGCATCTGCGCCCACATCTAGGTTACTGTTCTACAAGTACTATAAAAGATCCATATTCCGGCTTCATTTGTCTGTTTTATAGTGTGTTTTCCAGTTACTGTTAATATGTGGGAAAATCGGTCATCTGTACGCTTCTATATGAATCGAGGCTGGTCTGATTCGGTGGCTATGATCCATTGCCAGTGTCCGATGATTGAAATCAGTCGTCGGTTTGCAATACCAAATTTTCAGCCACTTTTCCCGTACACCACCGTACTTCTCACGGAAGATCTCCATGAACTACCGCCGGCCGCGGTGGTCTAGCGGTTCTAGGCGCTCAGTCCGGAACCGCGCGACTGCTACGGTCGCAGGTTCGAATCCTGCCTCGGGCATGGATGTGTGTGGTGTCCTTAGGTTAGGTAGGTTTAAGTAGTTCTAAGTTCTAGGGGACTAATGACCACAGATGTTAAGTCCCATAGTGCTCAGAGCCATTTGAACCATGAACTACCGTACACTAACAGCCTTAGAAAACTGCTGACATCATTTACAGGATCGGCTATGTAGGTATGGCGGACGAGCAACATTTAGATTACTTCCCACAGACACGCCCGAAGATGTTTGTTTCCGTAGCGCACCCAAACTGTTTTGAATTAATGTGTATTGAACTACAATATGACATCAGAGGCACTTCTCAACGTCACAGCATTCCAGTTCTACTAGAAAGTTGACAGCGACACACCTTCATGCTAGCCCACATTATGGCTGTAGTCAAGCATGAAAAGGAGGTTAATTAACATTCATTAAGTGAAAATTGCTTTACTCGTTTCGGTTACACATAGTTCGATGCTGCAGCAACAGATACGGTTGATTAAAGATGAGTCTCTTCTGTAGAGCTCGCATTATCAGTTATTCTTTACAAGGAAACTACGTTTATTTTGTCAGAGAAAACAATGTTCTCAGCTACAGCTTAAAAATAAAAAACTGCTTTCCCTTAAGTAACATTGTCAGAATGAATTTTTAGTAACTGGTATGATTTTATTTACAATCTAACTTAAATATATTGTCTTTAAGCATCAACAATGCGGAAAAGCTAAACCTGGCTACTGCTAAATGTTGGCGAAAAATGCAAATCAACATGAAAGTCCAATGATTATATTTACTTGTGTTAGGGGCTTCGTATTTAAACAATACAATGAGTTGCAAAATTTGTATTATATGTTTCTAGCGATTGTAGATGGAAGTTAAGAGGGAATGTAAGTGAAAAATGGGTCGTTTCCATGCTGTCAGGAAGGAAAATCGACTCACATTTTTAATTCTCTCGATAATGTTGGTGTTTCTGACGAAATTACCTACAAAGCCTACTAGATTTGAGAACACTCACACTTTGTTAAAAGATGCCTGGATAAGGGTGATATTTCTGTTGCCTGCATTACCTTTACAACCAGGAAAAGAAATCTATGTTCTACGTTCCAGATTTGGGTTTTCCTTAGTTTCCCTGACTTGCTTAAGACAAATGCCGGTATAGTTCCTTTTAAAGGACATGGCCAATTTACTTGCCCGTCGTTCCCCAAACCTAGCTTGTCTCAGATGATTTTGACGTTGTAACCTATGGACACACCTCGGCATTTGCCATTTTTGTGACGTAATCATGATATAAGCTAACCAGTCTGATGTTGCCCTTGGCTATAAAAGTAGGAAGCCTGTCAGCTCCACGATAGTCAGATTTAGCTCCTGATGACTATGATGGAAGCAATGTTCGAAAACTTGCTATTTTATCCGAATTTTACGCGTTGAGTTAGCAGAGAACATTTTATCCGGCAGGGACTCCGTCGCGAACGACTTGGTAGCCTGCAGAAGGAAGCCTAGAGTCTGACGCCTAGGGGACGCCGAGGTCATTTGTGACGGAGCACATCCTCGGGTTTGAGAAGGATAGAGGAGTTAACAGACCGTGTCGGTTTCAAAATAACCGTCCCAGCATTTGTCTTATGCGAGTCAGGGAAAATACGAAATTCCTAATGTGGAACCGCAGTCTATCGAATGCGAGGCCAGTGTGTTGATCGACTGCACCACCTAGCTCTGCAACGTGCAACTACATCCTCCTCGTACTGCACAGAGGTCAAGTCAGATACATCTTCAAGAAAAAGCCTAAATGAGTCGAATCGAGCGACCTTGGCTCCCACAAATGTGGCCCATCTCGACCTATGCAACTTTCCTCGTGTGTGAACTTGATATTGTCTCGGTTGGAAGATGGAAGACGGCACCACGTGTCATGCAAGGCATCACGGTAACTGGTCCACCATGTTCGGAATATACTAGAGAATCTGTGAAGGTCCCAGGGGTGTCTACATTTATACTCCGCAAGCCACCCAACGGTGTGTGGCGGAGGGCACTTTACGTGCCACTGTCATTACCTCCCTTTCCTGTTCCAGTCGCGTATGGTTCGCGGGAAGAACGACTGTCTGAAAGCCTCTGTGCGCCCTCTAATCTCTCTAATTTTACATTCGTGATCTCCTCGGGAGGTATAAGTAGGGGGAAGCAATATATTCGATACCTCATCCAGAAACGCACCCTCTCGAAACCTGGCGAGCAAGCTACACCGCGATGCAGAGCGCCTCTCTTGCAGAGTCTGCCACTTGAGTTTGTTAAACATCTCCGTAACGCTATCACGGTTACCAAATAACCCTGTGACGAAACGCGCCGCTCTTCTTTGCGTCTTCTCTATCTCCTCTGTCAACCCGACCTGGTACGGATCCCACACTGATGAGCAATACTCAAGTATAGGTCGAACGAGTGTTTTGTTAGCCACCTCCTTTGTTGATGGACTACATTTTCTAAGGACTCAAATGGTTCAAATGGCTCTGAGCACTATGGGACTTAACAGCTGTGGTCATCAGTCCCCTAGAACTTAGAACTGCTTAAACCTAACTAACCTAAGGACATCACACACATCCATGCCCGAGGCAGGATTCGAACCTGCGACCGTAGCAGTCGCACGGTTCCGTACTGCGCGCCTAGAACCGCGAGACCACCGCGGCCGGCTCTAAGGAGTCTCCCAATGAATCTCAACCTGGTACCCGCCTTACCAACAATTAATTTTATATGATCATTCCACTTCAAATCGTTCCCCACGCATACTCCCAGATATTTTACACAAGTAACTGCTACCAGTGTTTGTTCCGCTATCATATAATCAAACAATAAAGGATCCTTCTTTCTATGTATTCGCAATACATTACATTTGTCTATGTTAAGCGTCAGTTGCCACTCCCTGCACCAAGTGCCTATCCGCTGCAGATCTTCCTGCATTTCGCTACAATTTTCTAATGCTGCAACTTCTCTGTATACTACAGCATCATCCGCGAAAAGCCGTGTCCAGGAATTGTGTAACATAATCAAAATAATTATTCCGAATATGACGAACAATTCATAGTGTCTCAATGGTGCTACGGTTATCTATTTCGAGCGTGAGTTTTCAGTATTTCCTTCTCTATTTCAAAAGTACACGCGACAGAGTACACAGTTTGTTCCAACACGTGATACGTAATATGCTATGGATCAAGGTGCTGAAGGTTCTAACTCGAGGGATGTATCCTGCATTTCCATCTTCATAACTCCCTTCGAAAACTACCGATTGTGAATGTGTTTCAAGTTATCCATTTGCTCTCGTGTTTTGGGAGTTACTCTGTCACATTGAGGACCCTTACGGAATTATGGAGGGATCGGTCCCAAATTGAAAGTTCTGTAAATGTTTTTAGTTCTCTCACGCATGAGACTTCGCATTGATTGAAGGACATTTCCAACGAGTCGCCACACTGCGTTTAGATGTAGGCAAGACGATATACACTCGCTTGACCGCGGTATGAGAACTTTGCGTAATCTAAGTAACTACCGCGTTTACTTTACAAATATAGGCAAACCAGTATGTGGCAACGCGCTCGGATCACAAAGGAACTATCTCGTTGCATTTTATCTGTGGAGTTCATTCCAATTCTCGACTGCACAACGTGACTCTTAACCAAGCAAGCCAGTGACAGCATCTGAATGAAATATACTGCACCCACGTGGAATTCTCGTGTGTTCCAAGCGTTCCAAGGAAATATAAGGAAATATTTTTTATATAGTAAGACATAATAGTCGCTAGATTTCTTACAGTGTTGAACTTTATGGTGCACATTTTCAACAGCAACGTGTTTGTGTTTAAAAATTTACACGCCAGTAAATTCAGCTATTGTCGAATATTAATATCTCCGCATTTTTAACTGACTACGCAGACATTTCTCCCAACGAGAGACCAGTTTGTTGCTACCGTCACTGCAGAATGTTTGAGTTTGTTGACGGAGTCACACTCTCTCTCTCTCCTCTGTTTGCAACTGTTCAGCAATATCAAAGTGAAGTTCTTAAAGTTTTGGAAACAGATGAAAATCGGATGCTGGCCAAGTCGGGACTGACTGTATGGAACGTGACGGATGGCACTGAATCCAAGGCGTCCAACTGCTGCAGATGAAGCGCTCGTGTGTGGTCTGACGTTGTCGTGCTGGAGAGAGTGTGCCCCACGTGTGGACAGACTTTTCGGATTCGAAATGAATGAAGACGCTTGTGGTCTCAAATGCCTTGCAGGGGATCACGATTAATACAACGTATTGAGTTTCAGGCTTCTTTCTTCTGTAATATTCCTCGCAAATAATGTTTTGCACTGTAGACAACAACACATTTGAGTAAACTGCTCGTCCAGTCTGTCACTGAGTTTCACAAATTTTATGAAGCTTGCCACATTGTGAGGATACACTTAATGTTGCGCACTAACGGGGTGCGGCAGTTCCTCAGTCATACGATCCGTGTCCTGTTTTGCGTGTTCATATAAATAAAGAAATAATAAATGATTCATCGACTAATCCTTCTCTCATCCGGTGAGGCTATGTTCATGGCGCCGTGCGTAGGCCAGAATCCTGTAAACCCGGCCAAAATTTTAAAATTGCTCCAGTGTCGCCAAAAAGTGGGTGTAACAGGGTTTCTAACCCTTCTGATAACGATTTTTATATGAAAATTGAAAAATTCAAAATGGCGGATCCAATATGGCGAAAATAATCTAGAAAAAATTAATGAAATGGACAAAATGTGTTTTCGGTGAAGATTTATAATATTTTTGTTAAACTTCGTTACAAAAGTACCTCTGTTACTGTCTTTATTACAGAAAATATGCATTAGCAACAAAAATTGAATCTTTTGTCTATCTTCTTCCTCTAGTGCTTCCTGTTCTTCTTCTTCATTTCCTTCTTCATCTTCTTCCTCACCGATATTTGTATCCTGTTCATCAGTCTCAGTTTCTGAATCGTCGCAATGCTCTGGAGCAGGTATCAAGAGGGTAACAGCTTTCCTAGGAGATGATTTCCGCAAAGAAGAAATATGCGGATCGGTTGTTTCCAGGAGTCTCCGGAACACATCCTCCACATTTTTCACCCGAAAAGACTTTCGGGCAAAGCTTAGGAGCTCAACTGTCTATGGACTCCTATTGACATATTGTACAGTGAGCACTCTCTGACATAATGCCTGGCTGTTGCAGTGGCGTAGCTTCGAAAGTCTTCGGCGTCCACTTCTACTCCCTCAGTGTAAATAATGGAATTCTGAAACTGTAACTTGAAAAAAAAAATTGATCACAGCCGGAGCTAATGCTAGTAGCTTGATTTTAAGGCTGATCCTTAAAAATAACAGAACACAAGTAAGGAATGAAAAAGAAGACTGAATGGCTTGGAATCTAAAATTTCTCTCTTCCTTGTTCTTTTTTTTTTTGCGTTTTAGAATTTTCTTGCTTTAAGTCCGGTAAGAAGTTAACTAAGAAAAACTATTTTTTATGATTAAACAGTAAAATAAATGTTCGTAATTAAGTACATACATTTTGTAATATCCTCCCTTTTAAAAGAAATCGGCTTGGTTTCACTGAACAACTAAATTTCATCCGAACGAAACTGAACCTTCGGAAGAAATAGCTGGCCACTTGTAAGACCGGGATTCAATAGTCATAACATTGTTCTAGCCAACCCGTTAAACGAAACTTCTTAACTACGGACTTTTTTTCATTTATGACCGCCTTTTCGGGATTTTGCCCAATGCGCAGCGACGTCTAAATAACAGCTACATCCAAACTTTGACTGTTTCTAGTTTTATGGCTTTTTTCGAAGCAGAGAAGTAGCAGAAGACAGCGTGCAGTTGTTGACCGACCAGCGGCGGCCGCGGCTGCACGCAGCTACCTACCTGGGCCGGTGACCGCGGCAGCGCAGAGCGCACCCCAGTCCGTTTCGCAAGCGGCGACCTGCCGCCAGTGCTCCGTCCCTGGCTGGAATGTGCGGCACAGCTGCTCTCCACATCCCCTGCACAGTCGGCGGCCCCGGGAAGGCCGAAGAGCAGCCTTTCTGCACCCGGAGGGAGGCAGCGCTGACAGTTAGTGTGCCGGGACGCAGCTTCCTAGCTCCGTGGCTGAGGGTCAAGGTGTGGTAACCTGTTCTGCTACCGACGCGGTAACTTATGCCTCCGTAACGGATAGCCACTACGTGGAATACTGTTCTGATACAATCGCTTAACTATCAAGCTACACCACTGAGTGGCTATACGTGAGTATTTATTGGCAGGGAGGCTGCAGCATGTTATCGTGAATGCCGGCAGGTGTGCCCGAGCGGTTCTAGGCACTTCAGTCTGGAACCGCGCGACCGCTACGGTCGCAGGTTCGAATCCTGCCTCGGGCATGGATGTGTGTGATGTCCTTAGGTTAGTTACGTTTAAGTAGTTATAAGTTCTAGGGGACTGATGACCTTAGATGTTAAGTCCCATAGTGCTCAGAACCATTTGAACCATTTTTGTTATCGTGAATAAAGAGTCATCGATAGAAGTAGAAGAAATTTCGAGCGAGCCTGAGAGAAATATACTGACACGTGTGCCACTGATTTTGTACACTAGTGATATAGGAAACAATATTATTAATAAACTCGGACTTTTTCCATTCCATGTTTACTTCCACGTAAGCTAACGCCACAGCATCGCCTAATCTATATATGTGTACAACGGAAAAATATTCCTTATACTTTCCAGATAGCCCGGCCACACCGTTATTTCACTGGACAGCTGGAAATCCTTTCGGTATATTTTAGATGCACACTTATTCTAGATGCACGGTTATTTTAGATGCACAGTTGTGGACAGTGGTTTCGGGTTCCATAGTGATCTATAGATCCACACGGATAATGGAAATAGTGTCCCACCTCCCATAACATCACCGGATCAGTGTTAAAATGTATACGACAGTGCACTACAGGGAGAGTAGAATCAGATCCCCCTTGGTCACCCTGATTTAGTGTTTCCCGTGGTTTCCCAAACTCACTGCAGGTGGCGGGGTCAGGGATTTTCTCTGCCTCGTGATGACTGGGTGTTGTGTGCTGTCCTTAGGTTAGTTAGGTTTAAGTAGTTCTAAGTTCTAGGGGACTGATGACCATAGATGTTAAGTCCCATAGTGCTCAGAGCCATTTGAACCATTTGAATCACTGCAGGTGACCACTACGTCACGCGCGACTTCCTGCTTCAGCAACTGAACTAGCTTTCAGTCTCGAATGACGTTTACATCGACGGGTCGCTAAACTCAAACCTAGCTTGCTTCGTTCAAATAAAATCGTTGCAAATAAACTGGAGTAATGGTCATACGATAATTCCTTCTTTATAATTTACTACTTCTTATATTTCTTTTCATAGAACATCGTCCTCTGATATCCAAACAGTTGGTCAGGAAAAGAAAGAACTGAAACACTTGCCTACTCCTAGATCTAACGTTAATTTATTTATTCTGCTGCAGCAGACGTACTTCGTACAATAAAGAAGTAAACCAGTGAAGTCTGTCAGCGGCCCACCGTGTTCTGGCAACAGTGGACTTCAGAACTTTGCAGGGACAGAAAACATAAAACAAAGTTCCATAGATCCCTGAACAATTCACTACTGCAACTGGAACCTCCTACATGAGGCGTACCATATGTCGATTTCCACGTTATATGTAGCGCAGACTGCCTTATTTTAAAATAAAATTATTGCCTAATTCAAACGGACTCGTTAATTTGGTTGAAATGCTGGACCGCTCGCCATGCTGTACGCCAGAATAACTGCTAGAGGCAGTTACAGAGTTGGCACCGTAACCGTCTTGTAATTATTAATTGAGCATTCTGTCGCGTGAGTAATGACAGTGACATGACGACAAACCTCATCATATGCTGTAAAGAAATAAAACAATAAAAAATTTTGTAGCCACGAAGAAGAAAGAAAACTTGGGAAAGGGATACGTAGTAGCAGCTAGCTTTGCTGTATCCCCCCCCCCCCTCCCTCTCTCTCTCTCTTTCTCTTTCTCTTTCTCTTTCTCTTTCTCTTTCTTTCTTCCTCTCGCCCCCTGTACTTCCTGTGACGAGAGAATTTGACAGTGAAATCGAGCCTGAAGTATTTCTGGATCTTTATCTGAGAGCCGCGGCGGCGGTCCCCAGCCGCCAGCCGTCACGCTTTCTAGACGCCGCCCCGCGGCAGTGCCTGACATTCACGACGCAGTGTCCGAGCAGTTAGTCGGCTGCGGCGGCGCGCGAAAAATATACAACACCGGCCAGAGAAATTTCATACGTGGCTACAAGGCGGTTTTCTGGATAAGCTGTTTTAATTAATCACCGAAGCAGTTGTCATTTGCGAAAATAGTAATTGTAATCTGATTTCCTTAGCTTGTCGCTACAAAACAACAAAACAAATAAATATCCGTCGGGTAGTCTCTCCGCAACTTAGCATATAGTCTCCCGTTGAACCTCTTCCGTAGTTTCCCAAAAATACGTCGTAAGAATAGTACAGTTACCCTTTCAGACAGAACGCCGCCATTTCCATGTCACAACATCCTTCAAACGCGATAGGTTTTCAATCCTAAGGACTTCACTAATGGAGGAAGTTTATGAATGTAGAAGGCACGATACTGTTGTAATATTCCACAAAATTTTCATTTATTTTATTTTTGTCTCAGTGCGGAATAATTCAGAAAATTTAACAATCCTATTCAGATGGAAAATATTATAGCAGCATTTATTGTCTATGATACTATCAATTTTCACCACCCACCTACATCACCTGTAACATTGGTAGCCTCTATGTTTCACACGGACTTTGGTAACTAGGTCTCAATGTACATAAATTTCAAGTCTGGAAATACACAGTACAATTTGACTTCATTATCGGAGATCAGTCACCCTAATCGTGACAATGTAAGGGCGTTAAAAACACCAATGAAAGATTGAAATATAATTCAATAGAATACACATGTTGGAATAATCTCAAGAAAACAAAATTTGTTGAGGTTGGTCACTTACAACACTATTTTCCGAGCGATTCCCGATTGTTATACGCCAGTATGGCGTCCTTTGTGAATTAAATATGCAGAAGAGGCGCGTGTCGTTCACGAAAGGGCTGCGAGAATATTGGTTTGTTACATTAGAGCTCAACAAAGCACGGAACGAGGTGCTACTAGGAAGATGTCGGCCATATTAAGTTTTGATCCTCAAATTCTGACAGTTAATATTCCAACAACCATCTTACTTGCTCATAGTTACACCAAAGAAGTGGTTAGAAAATTACAGAAGTACAAAATAATTAAGAAAATAAATAGCTTCTTCCCACGTACATCTATCTTAGTGCGTATGATGGTAAAATATAGACATGCGAATTCACTCATTCCGTCATTTTCCTCGTACACCATTTATGAAGGGCATTAGACGGGGAAAACATTATATAGCTTGCACATGACACTGTGCTGGGACTTACGGAGGGCAGACGTAGATAAAGATTTTCTTTTCGTTGTTTTCGGCAGACACAGGAACACCCCGACGCTTTATGGCTACAAGTATTTTTAATTGGACGGTAATAGCTTACCTCTGGTCTGCATCTCAATTCCCTTACTCGCCTCTGTCATGTAAACACGTTCCCTGGAGGTAGGGCATGCCGCTTCTGTTCATATGTCGTTATAACGGCTTGCTTCGTCTTTGTGGAGCGTCTTTTAATTAAGCTTATCTCCGCGTGCAGATGACAGGTACAAAAGGCGCTTTGTTGTGAGTCTTGAAGTAACGGAAGTAGTCACTGCCCTTGTTTATAAAGCTCATTATGAAGTCAAAAGAGAAAAAAAAATTACGTCCTGTTTCCTCACATGGATTGCTTAGCGGCTCTTGGAAAGCCTGTGAAGTTATGCTGAAGGGAGGAACACGTTCTTGTGAGTGGAAACAAAACACCTGATTGCAGTAGTTCTCTGCTCTCTTTTATTTTCTCGTAGAGCGGATGCATCCGTTGTAAGCGACACAAAAAATTGATTCCTTCAATTTACGGCTTGTAGAGGGAGGAATAGTTAAATATTCTTTGTATTTGGGCATCGTCCATCATAATTTCACACACTCATTTCCTACAAGTCTCAAGTGGCATAAATACCAAAACGTTCTATTCACGAGAACCATCCAATCATTCGTCTCAGAAAGATTTAAGCGGCTGATGGCATATATCCTAAACCAGGACACATGCTATCATACGGTCTGCTCTTGCAGTCAAGTTGTGCCATAAAGGTCTTTTCTGTTCATTCGGTTCAGCATCTCTTCTTAATTTATCCGATCTAGTCATCTGGCCTTCAACACCCTTCTGTGGGACTACTTTTCAAAATATTCTCTTACTGTCTGTACTGCATACTGCCAACGTTTCACGTCTGTAAAAGGCTATACCAAAGACAGATTCTTGCAGAAAGGATTTCTTCAATATTTTATGTGATCCCACAGGTTTTTTCGGCGCGATTGATGAACGGTGTGCTTCCGGAATGTTTTCTCGAGCTTTTTCTCCATTTTATACACAATAATTCGGCGACGATCGCTATTATCTTCTTCAGATTCTGCGAGTTTTGCTATATGTGTACTCGCTGCATGGACTGTAACCGGACTGCACTGTGTACTGCCGTTCGCCTCACGTCGCTGTTTATAGCCGGCTTGGAGTTCCAGAACCCACCACGCACTTTGATGCTCATTTGTTTTTTCAGACCTCGCACTGATATTCCGTGAAATGCAAATTCTCACAGGTTTTTCCAGCTCTGTTGGATGTGATGGCCCGTGAGATCTTAAAAATTGCGGTAAATTTCTACGTTTGCTCCGCAGAGCTCTTTAGTCACATTCTGACGTCAATTTATTTCATGTTCGACAGAAAACATTACGAGCAACTATATGCCTTGGCAAGGGTAATCCGTTATCACCTGCCATGGCACTAGAGTCCACCAAGTTGAAACCAACGGTACGTGGGCGACACAGTGTAGTGGGACCACCTGGAGTGGAAAACGTAAACAGTTCATGAATCATTTAAACTCTGGCTATCGTGATATAAAATTCACTATGGAACTTGAAAAGAGGGACAACTGTCTTCCGTCAGTTTTTTAGTTAAGAGATCCTTTGGTCACAGCGTATATAGAAACCTACTCACACTATCTCGACTCCTCGAGCCATCATCATCCATCACAAAGAAATTCGGTGCTAAAGACTCTGGACCATAGGCCTCGAACGCGTACAGACAACGAGAGCCTGGCCAAAGAATTACTCCCACGAATAGTGCCCCGGAACAATGAGTACTCAGATCAACAAAGTCAGTGTGCGATGGAGTCAAAAATCAAGAACGTCTGAGAAACAGTTTGAGATAGACCGAGGAAGAGAAGCCTAAAACCATTTGTCTTCCTTAGGTTGTCCAGATATCCGGAAAGATCGGCACACTCCAATGGTAACATGGCATCCCCTGTACTTCGCTGCTTTCACGTGAGATAAAAAGTATTCTTTGTATTGTTAAAGACAATCTAGATCTCCAAAAGTCTGATGTGCATCGCATTCCGTGCGAATGTGGCATGACTTACCTTTAGTATACTCGCAGAACTGTCGAGAAGAGATGCAAGGAACATCAGAGCTGGTTAAAACAATCAAGCAAACCATCTGTCACCGAACGTTGCCTCGGTGGTTTCATCGTTTTCATTTCATACTTATAATTATGAAATGAAAACGATGAAACCATTATCGTAGTGGAGACGTCAAGTTTCTGAGGTAGCATTATTAAGGCGTCTCTGCAGACAGAGATGACAGAAAAACCTAATCAACAGGGACAGAGGTTTCAGTTTAAACATGGGTTGGAGCACAACTCTCAATTTATTAAGATCTCGCTGGCCATGACATCCACCAGAGCCTGAAAACGATGCGAGAAAACGCATTTCACTGAGTATCATAGCAAGCTCTGAAAAACAAAAGAGCATCAAAAAGGGCGTGGTGGTCGGCGGAATCGAACTTGGCTTTTAAAAAGAGGCTCGAGCCCAACAATAGTTCGCAGTCTGGCTGAAGTAAGGGCAGCAAGCAGTCTACAGCAGCGAAAGTCGTAGCCTCTGAAGAAGTCGACTCAGTCGATATTCGAAATACTGTGCGTAAAATGGAAAAAACAACTTGGCAGAACACCCGGGAGCACAGCGTTTAATGCTTGATGTTAACAATTTTATGTATTTCAGAATAGGCTTTCTTGTGGCCTGTCAGCTGATTAGCTGCCCAAATAGTAAAACTTTTCTGCCACTTTCAATTTTTGATTTCCTAATCTAATCACCATCACCAACCACCATAATTCATCATAATTCGACTACAATTCGGTACTCTAGTTTTACATTTATTGGCTTTCGTCTTGTAACTTATTTCATGACTGCATTCCGTTCAACTGATCCTCCAAGCCCTTTTATGTCTTATCTCAGAGACGGTGAAAATTGCATAGACATACCCGTCTATCCGTAATCATCCCTTTCTCCTGATTAACTACTAATGTCTGTTCAAACAAGTACTGAGCAACAGATACTTCAAGTTGGCTGGCACAGTTTTCTCGTACGGATAAAGATATACGAACAGTTTGTAATTATAGAGCGCATGTTAATGACGCGTATTTTATTTTTATTTTTACTTTTGCTTATCAACTTAATGACCACCAAGTAGCCAAGCAGTTTGCCTTGCTATGTGTGTGCGTGTGCGTGTGTGTGTGTGTGTATGTGTGTGTGTGTGTGTGTGTGTGTGTGTACGTGAGAGAGAGAGAGAGAGAGAGAGATAGAGACTGTATTTCACGTACATGTCAGCGTTGTGCACCGCTGTTAAAATAAAATAACGGACATTAGCTCGTATATAAAATACATTGGACAGACGTTTCTATACCCATACACCAAAAGCTCAACCAGAAACGACATAGTACATGAAATGTGGTGTTCATAGTTCTCTGTAAGCAAGCAACCGTTATAAAACTCAGCTCAAACTGAACGCACCTGCGTAACTCACACACTGGAATTACAGGTTCGCATGTCCCTGGGAACAGCTCCAAAGCTGTTCGGTGCTTAGAAATATGTAGGGTGAAATTAATAGATCATTTTGCGAATATTGATTTTTATCGTGCACATACGTTATTGGCAATTACACAGAACGAGCTTGCCTAGCGTTACTTAGGGAAACTAGAGTGCATTTGCGTTGTACGCGATTTGAATTCCAAAGCCACACTCATGATTTATGTAACGCATTGTGGCTCTAGAGAATGCCGCTAGTGCTTTCTCCTTCCAGTGATAAAGAGCAAACTGGGAGAGAATCGAGGCAAAGGCTTACACAAATTAGAAGCCATATATGAATATTGGGAATGTAACGAACGCAATCTACGATTTTTATTAGTAGTTGTATTAGTAGTACTATGTTTCTTTTCGGAAACAATGTGTATGCACTTTAATTTATACTTTCTTCCCCTGGACAAGTACTGCTGCACGGGGTGCTACTATAGTCTTTTTTTCTAGTTATCTTACTATCAAGACTACGCAACAAGAGCTAGAACTTAAAGAATTAAGTGAGTTAAAAAAGCAGCAACCCACATGCAGTATAGAATTTAAAATAATTTAATATTAATAAACAGCTATACTATGAACATGCAAACTTGAATAGCGTCACCCAGTCATCCAACATCTCCATACAAAATTAAGCTTACATATCCAACGAATCGTTATTTCAGCTTTCCCACAAGTTATCTGTAGAAACATTTCCAAAGGTCCGCCCCCGGTAGCTGAGTGGTCAGCGTGACAGACTGTCAATCCTAAGGGCCCGGGTTCGATTCCCGGCTTGGTTATAGATTATCTCCGCTCAGGGACTGGGTGTTGTGTTGTCCTAATCATCATCATTTCATCCCATCGACGCGCAGGTCGCCGAAGTGGCGTCAAATCGAAAGACTTGCACCAGGCGAACGGTCTACCCGACGGGAGGCCCTAGCCACACGACATTTCATTTCATTTCATTTCCAAAGAAGAAGAAATAGGATAAGGAATGACTTAGTTATGTGTTACTAGTTCTGTTGAATGCTGACACGATTTTTTTTCTTTTTTTTGTATCTGTTTAAGGTAAGGTCGTGAAAAGTGGAATACAGAATAGAACACGGTTTTACAAGTTAATCAATCCTGTTGAAATAGATGTCATGTTACTTCCCAGTTCTGTCACTCGAAACTCTTAAGTAATTCAAATCTTTTCTTCAGGTCCTTGCCCTGCAGCAAATAATACATAAATATGTAACATGTTGAGCATGTAAAAAAAATGTTTCAAGTGGCTCTGAGCACTATGGGACTTAACATCTGAGGTCATCAGTCTCCTAGAACTTAGAACTCCTTAAATCTAACTAACCTAAGAACATCACACACATCCATGCCCGAGGCAGGATTCGAACCTGCGACCGTAGCGGTCGCGCGGTTCCAGACTGAAGCGCCTAGAACCGTTCAGCATGGAGAGTAAATGTATATAGTAGTGTACAACAAAACGTGCGAGTGAATCCTGTGTTACATTTGTTTTGTATTTCACGTAAACTGGACGGTAACAAGGTGTTGCTGCTCTTGAGTTCTTACATAGTTGAAATATTGTGCATCCATATACGCGTCACACAGCAGGCGTCCGTTGTCTAGGAACACAACTACTTGTGGAGTAATTTCCGTGCACTATTATCTCTTAGTTTCTGTCCAGTTTATTGTCGAGGCATTAAACTCTCAAATAATTTCTATAAGCGAGAGAAACGTGTAAATAATCCTATTGTAGTCCCATGTAGACCACAGGGTGAAAAATACAGCGAAAACTACTGCGTTCCAAAACACAGAACATTTAGTAAGACGGATAATATGATGTATGAACAATTGTATTCCGTGTAACAGCATCAAATCAGTTTATGGACAAAAATGTAGAATGAAATAGGGGAAGTAATTTGCTTAAGAGGAACCCTAAAATGTGAACTAATAATTTTCTAGATAGCAACATCAGTGGAAAGAGTTGTTTCATTCAACATTTTAGTATTCGATATTTGTACTATAGATATCTAGTTAAAAGCAT
Organism: Schistocerca cancellata; assembly: GCF_023864275.1. Lineage (NCBI taxonomy): Eukaryota > Metazoa > Arthropoda > Insecta > Orthoptera > Acrididae > Schistocerca > Schistocerca cancellata. Next base: position 1,147,158,467 of record NC_064627.1, read on the forward strand.
TAAATGTAAAAAGTGTATTAATAATGCTCCAAAGAGATTATGTTAAGAAGCATGATCGTGAAGTCAAGGGAAAAGTAAATCATCAGTTAAAATATTTTAAATATTTTCAATATCTTTGGTTTACCAAGTCCTTACAAAAATGATAGTCAAGTCAAGGGGTAAATGAATCATCAGTTAAACTGTTTTAAATATTTTTAATATCTTTGATTTACCAAGTCCTTACAAGAACCTTCCTCATTCACAGAGGGGTTACAGAAATTGCGTTCTATGGCTACTCGTTTGTTGATACCTGTCTAAGATAAGACAGTTTAAAACTGCAATATATATCTTACCGGAAGAAAACTGTTAATAACAACTTATGTCAATATTAAATGAAGGATGGCATCAATCAGTAATGTGTTGAAGAAAAATGAGTCCAGTTTTTTCACCTGAATATACAGCGTGGTTATAATTAAACTTTCACTACTTAAGCAAGTGTAGACGGAAAACTGTTTGCCGTATGGGTAGCCAACTTCATAGGAATGATGTTCGGACTGCGCGCTGCAGGCTCTGCGTTGTTATTAGCGCTCCTGTCGTGACTTGCCGTTAGGCGCCGGTTCTGGTACGGCGGCCTAGCGTTGAAACGCAGGCATCACTGTGCGTTGTAGCTGTACACGGTCAACATGGGTCTGGACAAGGTGATCAGGCCTTTAGTCGCAAAGGTGTTTCATCAAAACAGCAGCAACTGTGCTGCTGCTCTTCTTATCGGTGAAGGAGTTTCATCTCAGGTTACTCGTGAAGTCACTTGGTTACTGCGAAAATGTTGGAGAAGTCGGAACCATTGACCAGTCGTTCTAAACTGCATGGTCAACAAGGTAGCCAGATTTGAACCCGTGTGATTTCTGGTGTTGGGGTTACCTGGAGGATAGCGTTTATCAACGGGACGCTAACACGCGTTGCTTGAAGATGAGCATAGCGAGGAAGGTAGCCAGCATCCCATCTGAGATGCTTCGGGCAGCAGTAGAGCTATCTCTAGGGTAGCTGTTGTAGATGCCATCCCATGAACGTGTAGGGGAGGAAGATGAAAGAAGATTGGAGGCACTAGAGATGTGGATATGGAGAAGAATGGAAAAGTGAAATGGGAAGACCGAATAAGGAGTGAAGAAACATTAAGAAAAGTTGGGGAAGAAAGAAACATGCTGGAAGTCATCAGAAAGAGAAAACGGAACTGGACTGGACATTGTTTGAGGAGGGACTGTTTATTGAAGGAAAGAATAGAAGGAATGGTGGAGGGAAAATGGGGGAGCCGGCCGTGGTGGTCTAGCGGGTCTAGGCGCTCAGTCCGGAACCGCGCGACTGCTACGGTCGCAGGTTCGAATCCTGCCTCAAGCATGGATGTGTGTGATGTCCTTAGGTTAGTTAGGTTTAACTAGTTCTAAGTTCTAGGGGACTACTGACCTGAGAAGTTGAGTCCCATAGTGCTCAGAGCCATTTGAACCATTTTTTGTGTTGAGCGAAAATGGCAGTTTAGTACTACGTCTGTATAAAGAAATGGTATGGTCAACTGGGAGGTCGGTTTGAATAATATAATGCTTTACTAGGTTTGGTCTTGGAGATGGCATGGCATAGCCTTCCTCGAAATCTTTGAACTGACTGACCGACCCAGTTGTACAGAGACCTACTGTTTAACGTCGATTCCAAACCACGGTGCAACCCGGCATTTTTCACATCGACAGCGCAAGAAATAAGTGACAAAAATCCTGAGACTGACCGGAATCTAGCTCCAGATGTTTGGATCCAGTCGTTCGTCACTTAACTTCTGAGTCACTGAGACCCAATAGCCATATTAATTCTATAATGATGATGTAAAATATCGGGAATAGCAATGTAAAGAGCGAATTTTCTTAAAGAAGAAGCAATGGTGGCATCAAACAGAGTGCCGCGCCCAAAATATGTTGTAAGCAGTTGAACGTAATAGTGGTCTCAAATAATCTCGAAGTCGATAAGAATTTGCACGCTAACCGGGACTTCCTATGTAGTGTGCGATCTACGTGGTCCAGTCAAATCAATGTGACATCGCCTGTGTTCGACGTCAACGTGCAAGAACTACTCGCAGACGGTAGGTGGCAGCACTGGCAGTGGAGGGTATATAAAGCGTGTCGAGGGGGACAAGGATGACAGCAGGCAGCATTCGCGCTTGAGATGTCGAAGCGAACGGAGCTACGTACTGCGAAGGGTGTGGCAGATCGCCGACCGGCCGCGCTTGCGCCGCCGGCGGCCCCATCTGGCCCCCCACTTATGACGACCAGTGCTATGGCTATGGCTATGGATTTGACGGACACAACTCCGGAAACGTTGAAGACTGCGCTGTCTACTCCGCTGCCAGATTCAGAAGATGAGAGCTCTACCGCGCCCCAGCCACGCGGACGCAGCGGGAAACAGAAGAGGAGGGCAACTGTCGCACTGCAAGACGCATGCTGTCATCGACGACGCCTCCAACTGCCGTCGCCAACTCATTCGACGCGCTTGAAGACGCGCCGGACCCGCCGCCGCGCGCTCCTGCGCCGAAGAGAGATTCCCATCTCCCGCCGGTGGTCCTCCAATTTCGGCCGCCGTATGGGGAACTGCAGAAGCTGTTGCGCAGCTGGACAACGGCAGTGTACACCGTGAAGCCTGCGGGGCGCGACCTGTACAGGGTCACACTGCGCTCTACTGAAGATTATCGACGGGTCACTCAGGAGGCGTCTGATCGTGGTATACCATTCTATACCCACGCTTCAGCGCCTGACAAGGTCTTGAAGATTGTCTTCCGCGACCTCCCGTTCAACATGGAAGCCGATCACCTGCATCGGGAACTCGCTGACCTGGGCTTCTATATCAGAGCGGTCGTGAAGATGAAGTCGCCGAAGTCACGCGAAGATATGCCGCTCTTCCTGGTCGTCTGCTCTGACACCGTGGAGAACCGCAAACTCTATCAATTGACGCGGGTCGCCGACGTTCCGGTTCAGACCGAAGATCTTCGCTCCCGGAGAGGCCCTGTGCAGTGTTTTCGCTGCCAGGGGATCAATCACGTCGCGCGCCACTGCTCCATGCCGGACAGATGTGTTAAATGCGCCGGCGCTCATGCAGGGCGTGCGTGCCCCCGTCCGCCCACCGAGAAGCCCACATGTGCACTCTGTGGCGGTGCTCACGTGGCCAGTTATCGTGGGTGTGAGGTGTGGAAGCGTGCCATCGCTCGACAACGTGGCCAAACACCGGCGCCACGTCAGAAGAGGCCAGCAACGCGACGGCCAGGCGTCTCTTTCGCGGCGGCAACGTCAGGGGCGCCCTCCGCCGCTCCCACTGCGCCGGATGCTCCTGCTCCTGCCGCATCCGAGGCCGTCCTGCCACCTGATGCTCCTGCGCCTCCAGCACAGCTGCTAGTGGCGGAACCGGCTGCTGCCTCTCCCGGGACGTCGGCCAGGCCACGCCCCGCTAACCGCCGGCGCGGGAGTCGCCGCCCTGAGGGTACCCAGCCCTTGGCATCATCCGTAGAGCAGCCCCAGACGGACTCTCACAGCGAAGCAGCCACGCCTCCCCCTTCCAGCGCCGGGGCCGCGCCGGCTGCCTCCGCCGCTGACCTGGCCAACCTCGTCGCGCAGCTCACAGCTCTGGTGACCAGTGCTACGAAGTTGATTGACGTCCTGTCGCAGCAACTCACCGCTGCAGTGCCGATGGCCTCTACGGCCCCGACCGCTGTCCACACTCCCCAGCCGCACCATGGGCAGCGTTAGAGGGCTCACAGTCGTCGCGTGGAATGCCAACGGCGTCCGCACTCAAGCTGGCGAACTTCGCCAATTTCTCCGTGACGAAGCCGTCGACGTCTGCCTTATCAATGAAACACACCTCAAGCCTGGGGTCGACGTCAGGGCGGCTAACTATTCCAGCTATCGCACCGACCGACCGACGGCGGGTGGCGGAACAGCCGTCTACGTCCGCAACGGCATTCGTCATCATGTGATACAACTTCCCCCGCTGGCAACGCTGGAGGCCACTGGTGTCGTTGTTCACACCTCGGCGGGCGCCATCACGTTCATCGCGGCCTACCGGCCGCCGTCTCGTCCCCTGGACCCTGCTGACATCGATGCTCTGCTCTCCCTGAGGGGGCAGGTGTTCGTCGCCGGGGACTTCAATAGCAAACACGTCTCCTGGAACTCCAGGATCACCAATGCCGCTGGCCGCTGCCTGCTCCGGGTCGTGGAACGTCACAATGCGCTGGTGGTGGGGCCGTACGACCCGACAATCTTCCCTGCCCGTGGGCTCCCAGATATAATTGACATCGCGGTCGTCAAGGGCGTCCCTCATCAGATCACCGCCACGACGAGGACGGCGCTGTCTTCGGATCATGTCCCTGTAGTTTTTGATATCGACCTAGACGCCCTCCAACAGCCCAGGCGCGGTATCTCACTTGCTGGCATCGACTGGGACCGGTTCCAAGCAGCGTGACGCATTCACTCGCCGTCGCGCCGCCCCCTGCGGAAGTTGGAGCGGACGAAGCTCTTCTGCACTTCGCGGCCACCACGATCGACGCTGCCACCATGGCGACGCCGCCCCGCCCTCGCCCTCCGCCAGACTACTCCCGACAGCTGCCGCCGGACATCCTTGCCGCCATCACCGAGAAGAACAGGGTCTACCGGGAGTGGCAGAGGACGCGAAATGCCAACACCAAGCGCCTCCTCAACAGGATGCGTCGGGACATCCGGGCCGCCATTGACAACCATCGCAACCGCGACTGGACTAACAAGGTCGCCACCCTTTGTCTTGAAGACGGCACAGCCTGGCAGACGACGAAGCGCCTTCTACGACGCACACGACGTATCCCTCCGCTGCTGGTACATGGTCAGGCTGTCTGCGAACCGGCTGCGAAGGCTGATGCCCTCGCGGACGTCTTCGAGGCTGCGTTTACGCCTATCGCCGACCCGATCGACGCTGTCCACGACGACCTGGTTGCTGACCGGCTCCCTCGCTACCTGGAGGCACGCGACGACGACGACGTCATTGAAGAGACGACGGCGGAGGAGGTGTCGTCCATCCTGCGTGTCCTAAACCCCAGGAAAGCTGCGGGCCCGGACGAAGTTTCCAACGCCCTACTGCAGAAGTTGCCACCCGTGGCCGTCACTCATCTTACCGACGTTTTTAATGTCATCCTCCGGTCCTGCAGTTTTCCTCAGTCCTGGAAGCATGCGGAAATCGTGGCGATTCCGAAGATGGGGAAGGATCTGCGGCAGCCAGTGAACTACAGACCTATTAGTTTACTGCCGGCCGTCTCCAAGGTCTTTGAAAGGGTGTACATCAGGCGGCTGCAGCGCCACGTCTACGAGGAAGGCCTCCTGCCCGAAGAGCAGTTCGGATTCCGCAGGGGCCACTCGGCAGTTCACCAACTCCTTCGGCTAGTGGAAGATGCGTTCGTCGCCCTCGAGCAGCGCGAGTTCTTCGGCGCGGTGTTCCTGGACGTGTCGCGTGCCTTCGACAGTGTGTGGCACCGCGGCCTCTTGTTCAAACTTTTTGAACTTGGGGTCCCGACGTCGCACGTCCGTCTCATCGCTTCCTATCTTGCCGATAGGACCTTCCATGTGCGGGCCGCGCAGGGCTTGTCCTCCGTCCGCCGCATCAACGCCGGCGTGCCGCAGGGCTCGGTCTTGGGGCCTCTCCTGTACTCGCTGTACACGTCTGATGCACCGAAGATCGACCGTGTGCGGCTCGCCCTGTACGCGGATGACACGGCTCTCTATACCAGGAGCCTCAATGCCGCCGTCATGCGCCGCCGTTTGCAGCTCGCCGTTGACACCCTGGCAGCCTGGGCAGTCAAGTGGCGTCTCCAATTCAACGGTGCCAAGACCCAGTTCCTGATCGTCACCAGGCGACTCGTACCTGCGGGTCTGCAACCGCTCACCGTCGGTGGCAGCCCTGTCCTGTGGCGCCCAACGGCGCATTACCTCGGCGTCACCATCGACCGCCGCCTCACGTGGGTTCCGCACATCCGCGAAGTCAAGGCCAAAGTGCGGAACAGGCTCCGCACCCTGTACCCGGTGCTGAATCCCGACTCCCAACTACCACCGCGGCTGGGCATCACCCTGTACAAGGCGCTGCTCCGCCCTGTACTCCAATATGCCGCTGTCGTCTGGGGGAACGCCGCCGACACGAACCTGAAGAAGCTGGAGACATTGCAGAACCGCATCCTTCGGCTGGCCTTACACCTGCCTTACGATTTTCCCACCGCTCATCTACATGACGTCGCGGAAGTACCTCTGCTCCGTGACCTTTTCCAGACGACCGCCCGCACCTTTTACGAACGTGCTGGCCGGTCGCACAATGCCCAAATCCGGACGCTGGGCCGCCAACTGCAGCGCAACGTCACCACCCGCTGGCCACACCTGCTCGCTGCATAGCTAGCTCTGCAGACCTGTGCTGAGGAGGCACCCCAGAAGACAATCCACATATGAAGACGCAAAACCAACATGCATGGGAGGCAAAGCACTAACTGCTGTGAACTCCATCACACATCGGAGGATCAGTCATCTCCGTGAAGATCCACGCGGCGACAAGGATGACAGTGCAGGCGTTGTCGTAATGCGGAAACGGTTAGATTCATCTGACGTCCAAAATGACATAATCATCGGCTTTCGGCCCAAGGATGGAAGCATTTCCGAAGTGGCTAAGTCTGTAAACTGTTGGCGTGCCGCCATGGTTGAAGTACGCCGTGCCACCCAGAACCGGCGCCAAGGCAACGGTGGTGCCCCACGGACTATACTCGACTGTGACGAGCGACAGCTCCGGAGATGTGATCGGGCGGATGGACGTGCAGCTGTTGAGCAACAGACCTCCCAGATGAACCGAGGGGCTCTCAGGAGTGTCTCCTCAACTACTGTTCTACGAACGACGGTGCGTATGAGCCTCCGCAGTAGGCGCCTGTTTCACGCAGCCATGCTGAGTGGCGCCCCTCAGAGATGAACGCTGCAGTTTTCACGCCAGTACCGCAGCTGGGCTTCCACTGTGTGGCAACAGGTGGCTTTTCAGACCAGTCACGTTTTGTGCTCCATTTGACTGACGGCCGTTGACTTGCACGGCGTGAAACGTCTGAAAGCAGACCCCCTGTAACAATCGTCTGGAGGGTCCATGCTGGAGGAGGGAGCATTACGGCCTGGGCAATGTTTTAGTCATTCTGGAAGGCACTGTAGATCAACACAAGCATGCGTCTATCCTTGGGGACCATGTCTACCCCTGGATGTAATTTCTCTTTCCTTATGACGATGAACAAAAGAAAAATTTGGAGTAGGGATTAAAATCCATGGAGAAGAAATAAAAACTTTGAGGTTCGCCGATGACATTGTTATTCTGTCAGAGACAGCAAAGGACTTGGAAGAGCAGTTGAACGGAATGGATGATGTCTTGAAGGGAGGATATAAGATGAACGTCAACAAAAGCAAAACGAGGATAATGGAATGTAGTCGAATTAAGTCGGGTGATGTTGACGGTATTAGATTAGGAAATGAGACACTTAAAGTAGTAAAGGAGTTTTGCTATTTGGGGAGCAAAATAACTGATGATGGTCGAAGTAGAGAGGATATAAAATGTAGACTGGCAATGGCAAGGAAAGCGTTTCTGAGGAAGAGAAATTTGTTAAAATCGAGTATAGATTTAAGTGTCAGGAACTCATTTCTGAAAGTATTTGTATGGAGTGTAGGCATGTATGGAAGTGAAACATGGACAGTAAATAGTTTGGACAAGAAGAGAATAGAAGCTTTTGAATTGTGGTGCTACAGAAAAATGCTGAAGATTAGATGGGTAGATCACGTAACTAATGAGGAGGTATTGAATAGGACTGGGGAGAAGAGAAGTTTGTGACACAACTTGACCAGAAGAAGGGATCGGTTGGTAGGACATGTTCTGAGGCATCAAGGGATCACCAATTTAGCATTGGAGGGCAGCGTGGAGGGTAAAAATCGTTGGGAGAGACCAAGAGATGAATACACTAAGCAGATTCAGAAGGATGTAGGTTGCAGTAGATACTGGGAGATGAAGAAGCTTGCACAGGATAGAGTAGCATGGAGAGCTGCATCAAACCAGTCTCAGGACTGAAGACCACAACAACAACAACAACATGACGATGGCATCTTCCAGCAGGACAACACAGTGTGTCACACAGTTCCAGGTGTACATTGCATGGTTCACAGAGCACCAGAATGAGTTCACCGTACTCCCCTGGCCACCAAACTCCCTGCATTAAAACCCAATCGAGTATCCGTGGGACCACCTCGATCTAGCTTTCCGCGCCGTGCACCTTCAGCCGAGAAACCTAGGACTGCTCACCACGGTACTGTGGTCGGCACGGCTCCACACTCGTATCGGTCCCTTCGAGAACCTCTCTGACTCTCTTCCCGCACGTCTCGTTGCTGTCCGCGTTGCAAACGGTGGTTATTCGGGCTTTTGACAGGTGGTCACATCACTGGGACTGGCAGCGCGTTTTGTTCTGTTATTGAAAAGAAGATGCGAAGAACGCCGTGTCTCTGGGCAGAGTGCGAAATGTATAGATAGATACACAGCAAGGTCCCCGCCCTTGGCCACAAATCACTCGTTTGCTTTCCCTGTGCAGCTTTCTACGGCACGGCGAGACAAAAAGGAAGAATATTTACACGACGTGAATTAGCTATTCTCCCGCTAGCGCGTCACAGGACAGAGGTGCACCTTCACGACCGGCGAAGAAAGCGGCGCGTCGGCTACAGGCGGTGTAGTGGTCGTGCTGCGGTGTTGTGTGGCGATGCGGTGAGCGGCCGAACTGCCCCCCCCCCCCCCCCCCCCCAGCGGCGGGCTACCTGCCCAGCAGGCCAGCACCGCAGTTCGCGCGTCGCGGCGAAGGCGCCGCCTCCCATTAGCGCCCCCGCACTCAAAGGCTGCCGCCCTTTAGCAACACTTAGAATGCAATAACGCAGTTTCGCACGCAGTGAGGACCGCCTTTCCCGTACCCCAGATTCTGCTGGTGCGCTCCCGGAACACTCGGCGTTCCCCAAATGACGTCATGACGTCACCCCCTTTGCGGTTGGAGCGTGCTCTGAGACGAACTCCGTTCTCCTATGTGGCGGACCGGCAGTCGGACGCAGACATACGCTCCTTGCGCAGCACATCGCCGACAGACATATTCGAGCAGACTTCACTTACTGATTTTCCGTTTATGCAGTTGAACTGTAGTGACACTACGGTGCTGAACCTGCAAGCAGACGCTTCGAATTCCGTTGATTACTATTATTCTTGTTTCATAAACTCCTTTTCAAAGCTTCAAATATCAAATACGAAACACAAAAAGTATACTACAACACTTGCGATCGATAGTTTTGCAGCATGGAGTACATATGGCGTAGCTTGGAACAGGCCGCCTTCAGTACAGTAATGAGAAAACCTGAAGACTGTAGCGAATTTCAGGAAAATCGATGATTGGAAGATATGGCAATTGACGCTCAACGTAACAAAATGTGACGTATTCAGTATAAATAGGTGAGGAAATCCGCTACCATTCGAATATATGATTAATGACAAATCATTAGAAACCATAACTAACGTAAAACCCCTACGAGTAATCATCCGGAGCTATTTGAAGTGGAGTGATCACAATCAAATAGAAGAACAAACAAATGCCGTATTGAAATTCGAAGAAAGATTGTTATGGAAATGTAACTTGTCCACGTAAGATGTGGCTTGTGAAAATCTTGTTCGACCCATCCGTGAGTATTACTGATCACTCTGGGACAGTAACAGGTTGGCTGAACAGGGCGCTGTTACGCACAGTAGCTGAAGCGAAGAACTACACGTATCGTCAAGAGATCGTTTTGTTAGCGCGAGGGCATTATAGAGATGCAGTCACAGCAGTAGAGGCTGCAAGACAGGCGTTTTGCTTCACACAAAGGTTTTCCGCTGAAATTCAGAGAGCGTACGTTCCAAGAACAGTCGAGCAGCATTTTACTTCCACATACGTCTCGCAAAATGACCACCATAATAAAATCAGAGAAATTATAGTTCATACGGAGGTTTACGAACCATCATTCTTCCCATGAGCCATTCACGAAAGCGATAAAAAGACAATGATACCAGAAGTACCCTCCGCCACATACCGTAAGGTTGCATGTGGAATATAGTTGCAGACGTAGAAGGGGAAGCTGAACAATGAAGCGGCACTCGCGCTTGATGTTAGTGGGATGTAGCCTCATGTGGCTTCATTTATCACTGACCCCTGATGATGAGTTCTCGGTTACCGCCATCTGTCCTGAGATCCTCGTTTTCCACCCTTTCCCTTGTTAGGGAATTTAGCTAATTCCTATGATGTTAAAAGCACACTGCTAGCTCATGTATTCCATACTGGATCCTCCTTCTGATTAAAATTATCCTTTGAGGGACTGCTTTAGCAAAGCTGTACTTCTTCATGTATTACTTTCTTCAACTCTACATTCTGACGGTGGTGAAAACGCTGAAGAGTGTTAAATAATTCCAAATAATTAATCATTCGATGAGGATTTTTGCATAATTATTTAACTCATTTACTTTTTGACTCTGTAATTAATATAACACTCACCAGCCGGCCGGAGTGGCCGAGCGGTGAAAGGCGCTACAGTCTGGAACCGCGGGACCGCTACGGTCGCTGGTTCGAGTCCTGACTCGGGCATGGATGTGTGTGATGTCCGTAGGTTAGTTAGGTGTAAGTAGTTCTAAGTTCTAGGGGACTTATGACCACAGCAGTTGAGTCCCATAGTGCTCAGAGCCATTTGAACCATAACACTCACCTTTTTCATTTGGACGATATAGTCATAGTACTTGTTGCAGTCACTTCAGCTATACAAAATTCACTCAGATGTACATATCTCGCTAGCATTTTTTTAAATACTCTACGTTAACTTCACTCGAGCATTAATGCTTGCTCGTTTTCAGTACACTGTCGAATGACCATAGTAGGTTTGACGAAAAAATCAGGGAGGAGCAGTAACATTCGATCCGGCATTACAGACAGTGGTATGCTGGAACGTGAACTTTAATTGGAAGGACAGTGAGCTGGCTAATTCGGGAATGCGAAGAACGAGACGTCGAAAAGTTTGATTCTACAGTGGGAAGTACTTCGACGTGTGACATAAAAAGGCCTTTTCATTTTGTGACAGAAACGGCTGACCATGACGACTGCTCTTATCGCAGTTGCGGCAACGATACGTTATTAAACTTTGAACTTGTAATTATGAATGAGTTGATTACAGTATCCAAGTTACTTACTCACACATGAATGTATATTTTAGGAAATCGAAGTTAATCATAGGCACTCTACGGTGTCCTAACAGAGGTAATTAGTCATCTTCCAGCTCTATTTACGCTGAGGTAAAAAAAGTCGTGCGACACACCCTTTTGTCTGGTGTAGCGCAGCAGCTGGACGTTGCACGGACTCAGGAAGTCGCTGGAGGTCCGCTGCAGAAATACCGAGCCACGCTGCCTGCACAGCAGACTGTAATCGAGAAAGTGTTGCCCGTAAATGTCCGGTGGGATACTTGTCAGAGGACTTGGGTAGGCAGATCACTCGCACGAATTGTCCAGAATGTTCTTCAAACCAATCGCAAACAATTTTGGCCGGGCGACATGGCAATTGTCATCCATAAAAAATTGCATCGTTGTTTGGGAACGTGAAGACCATGAATCGCTGCAAATGGTGTTCAAGTATCGGAACAGATGAGAAGACGCAGCCCAGTCCATTCCACGTGCACACAGCCCACGCCATTATGGAGCCACCGCCAGCTTGCGCACTGCCTTGCTAACAACTTTGATCCGTGGATTCGTGGGGTTTTTGCCACACTCGAACCCTACCATCAGCTCGTACCAACATAAATCGGGACTCACGTGACGAGGTGACGGTTGTCCAGCCGTCTAGGGTGCAGTCGATATGGTCACGAGCCCTGGAGACGCGCTGCAGGCGATGTCGCGCTTTTAGCGAAGGTAGTGACATCGGTCGTCTGCTGCCGCAATGCTGCCTTCGTGGCCACATTTCGCCGGACTGTCCTAACGGATACGTTCGTCGTACTTCCATCATTCATCACTTGAGTTACTCCACGCAGTGTCGCTCGTGTGTCGGCACTGACAAGTCTACGCAAACGCCTCTGCTCTCTTTCGTTAAGCGAAGGCCATCGGCCACTGTTTTGTCCTAAGTGAAAGGCAATGCCAGAAAATTTGGTACCCTCGGCACACTCTTGCCACTGTGGATCTGGGAATATTTACGAGGGTAGTTCAGTAAGTAATGCAACACATTTTTTTTCTGAAACAGTGGTTGTTTTATTCAGCATTGAAATACACCAGGTTATTCCCCAATATTTTAGCTACACAACACTATTTTTCAACGTAATCTCCATTCAATGCTACGGCCTTACGCCACCTTGAAATGAGAGCCTGTATGCCTGCACTGTACCATTCCACTGGTCGATGTCGGAGCCAACATCGTACTGCATCAATAACTTCTTCATCATCCGCGTAGTACCTCCCACGGATTGCGTCCTTCATTGGGCCAAACATATGGAAATCCGACGGTGCGAGATCGGGGCTGTAGGGTGCACGAGGAAGAACAGTCCACTGAAGTTTTGTGAGCTCCTCTCGGGTGCGAAGACATGTGTGAGGTCTTGCGTTGTCATGAAGAAGGAGAAGTTCGTTCAGATTTTTGTGCCTACGAACACGCTGAAGTCGTTTCTTCAATTTCTCAGGAGTAGCACAATACACTTCAGAGTTGATCGTTTGACCATGGGGAAGGACATCGAACGAGTGTGTTCGCACGCTCCGCCATTGCAGGAGTCACAGCTGTGCACGGTCGGCCCGCACGCGGAAGATCAGACAGTCTTGCTTGACCTTGCGGCGATGATGACACACGCTTTGCCCAACGACTCACCGTGCTTTTGTCCACTGCCAGATGACCGTAGACATTCTGCAAGCGCCTATGAATATCTGAGGTGCCCTGGTTTTCCGGCAAAAGAAACTCGATCACTGCCCGTTGTTTGTAACGCACATCCGTTACAGACGCCATTTTAACAGCTCCGTACAGCGCTGCCACCTGTCGGAAGTCAATGAAACTATACGATACGAAGCGGGAATGTTTGAAAATATTCCACAAGAAATTTCCGGTTTTTTCAACCAAAATTGGCCGAGAAAAAAAATGTGTTGTATTACTTATTGACCTGCCCTCGTACTTCCCCAAAATTTTCCGAAATGGAATGTCCCAGGCGCCTAGATCCAACTACCATTCCGCTTTCGAAATTTGTTACTTCTCGTAGTGAGGCCATAATCAAATGGTTCGAATGGCTCTGAGCACTATGGGACTTAACATCTGAAGTCATCAGTCCCCTAGTACTTAGAACTACTTAGAGCTAACGGCATCACACACATGCATGCCCGAGGCAGGATTGGAACATGCGACCGTAGCAGCAGCGCGGTTCCGGACTGAAGCGCCTAAACCGCTCGGCCACAACGACCGGCGTGGCCATAATCACGTCGGAAACCTTTTCGCACGAATGACCTAATTACAAATCACAGCTCCGCCGGTGCACTGCCCTTTTATACCTGGTGTATGCGATGCTACCGCCATGTGTGTGTGTGTGCACGTTCCTCGGTGCAGAACACGCACATCTGCTGGGCTACGCTGAGGCACTGATTTGCTCTCAGCAGGCACAGGAGGCAAAACGCACGAGAAGAGGTAATCTCCCTCACAGCAGTGTAGCACAGAGGTGCATCGGCATTTGCAACGTAAAAATCTGTGAGGTACCGGCGGCCGGAACGCGACCTATCGGCCGCCGACTAATAGAAACGTGCGGCCTCGAACTCGAGCTTTAGAGCCGTTTACAGTTTTCAATCCAAAACTCATCGAGAAAATGACAAGTTAGGAGCGCGCTTGCGGCCGGCGCGGTGCCGGAAAGCTGGCCGCAGGCCGATAATGTCCGGCCTCACGGAGAACAGGAGCCGCCGCTGCGCTGCGCTGCGGTTAGTCGTGACGGACGCCCCCGCCCAGCAGCCGAGAGCCGCAGTCTGCAGGGAGAGCGGGGGCGGCTCGTGGGGCACGGGGGAGAGAGAGGAGGCCTGCGCGGCGTATCATCAAAAGCACGCGGACACCGCTCGTGTCAGCAGACGCTGAAGCTCCACTGCTACAATAACAAAATTCGGAGTATGCAGAGCAAGCAGAGATTTTTAACTCTCGGTTGAAAAAACAACGTGCAAATGACGGCAGACATAAATTCGTCTGCAAAAAAGATCGGCGCGCGAAGCTTACAACTGCCACTGCCGAGAGTCCGAGAAAATTCTGACCCTTCGTAAAATTGCTATTTAGGTCGGAGTCGTTTGCCCAGTTTAGTGTAGCAATAGAAGACAGCCAAAAGTAAGCTGACGTTCTAAATTTCGCATTTAAGAAATCATTCACACAGGAAGATCGTCCAAAAAATACCGTCGTCTGACAGTCGCACGGAATCACGTGTGGCGGACATAGAGCTATGCATCCCTGGAATAGAGAAGCAACAGAAACACGTCGCCAGGACCGGTTGAAATCGCATTCCGCTCTCATAGAAAATACTGTGCGCCACTGCCCCTTACTTAGCTTGCACTTATCGCGAAACTCTCAACCAGCGTCAAGTCCCAAGCGACTGTAAAAAGGCGCAGGTGACTCTTTTATACAACAAGGGTAAAAGAATGGACCCGAAAAATTACAGACCAATATACTTAACATCGGTTTGCTGCTGAATTCTTGAACTTATTCTCATTTCGAAAACAATAAATTTCCTTGAGCGGGAGAGCTTCTATCCACAAATCAGTGCGGATTTAGCAAGCGTCGCCCAACAAACTCAGTTTGCCCTTTTCTCACACGATGTTGTGCGAACAGTGGACGAAGGACAACAGGGGGGGATTCGATACTTCTGCATTTCCAAGAAGTGTTTGACTCGGTGCCCCACTGCAGGCTTAACGGTGGTTCGAGCGAACAGAGTAGGTTCCCAGATAGTTGAGCGGCTAAAAGATTCGTTACGTAACAGAACCCAGTACGTTGTCCTCGACTGTAAGTTTTACATCAGAGACAAGTTTACTTCCACTAGTGTCCCAGGGAAGTGTGACAGGAGCGCTCTTGTTCTCCTCATATACAAAGGATTTGACGGACGGGGTAAGCAGAAAGCTGCGGCCGTAGTGTACGGGAAGGCGTCCTCGGTCAGTGACTATAGGAGACTGTACAAGACGATTTAGGCAAAATTTCTAGTTTAAAATAAGCAGATGAATATGAAAAACAATCCCACAGTTTTAGAATACAGCATTGGTAGTGTACTGCTTGACGCAGTCACTTCGACTGAATACCTGGGCGTAATGCTCCGAAGAGATATGAAATGAAGCGAAAGCGTAAGGACGGTGGTCGGTAAGGCGAATGATCGTCTTCGTTTCATTGCAGGTATTTTAGCAACGTGTAGTTTATCTGACAGAAGAGGCAGCGTATAGAACTCTAGTGCGAACTATTCTTGAGTACAGCTCGAGTGTTTGAGATCCCTACCAGGTCGGACAAAGGAAAACATCGAAGCAATTCAGAAGCGTGCTGCTGGATTTGTCACCGGTAGATTCGATCAATACGCAAGCATTACGTAGATGTTTGGAAACCCAAATGGGAATCCCTAGAGGGAAGACGACGTCCGTTTCACGCAATACTATTGAGAAAATTTAGAGAACCGGCATTTGAAGCTGAGTGCGGAATGATTTTATTGCAGCCAACATACGTATGTTTCGCATAAGGACCCCAAAGATAAGACAAGTGAAATTGTGCCTCATTCGGAGACGTATAGGCAATCGTTTTTCCCCCACTCTGTTTGCGAGTGGAACAGGAAAGGAAATGACTGATAGTGGTGAAAGGTACCCTCCACCTAAGTGACTCGCGAAGTATGTATGTAGATGGAGATGTAGAAAAGGATGCGGGAGCGCTGTGTTGTCTGTAGAGGAGCGGTAACAGCAATGTGGGCCGGTCAGGAGAGCTCAGTGACTTGGAATGTGAACTGGTCACTGGATGTCATCTGAGTGACATATGAACCAGTGACATTCAACCCTTCTAGTTGGTTACGTGATTGTGAAGTGGAAATGCGAAGGAACAACCAGTGCTAATACAGGACCATACAGACCTGGTGTTCTGGCGGACACGGACCGTCGAGGATTGCCGAGGATATCCGAAAATGAAATTAAACGATCGGAAGGAATCGCTCGTGTCTTCCACCGAGTCACCAGCAGTCCCGCTGATACAAAGACCTCTCGACCACTGTAGCTCATTCTCTTTAATAGGATGGAATGGTCGACCAGCTTCTCGTAAGCCAAACAGTTCTGTAGTGATTGCTACGCGACGAGAGACGTGATGGAAAGACAGGCTTCGTTGAACAGTGAACGATTGGAAACTGATTTGCAGCAATGAATCGTGCATATCGTGTGGCAGTCTGATGGAATGGTCCGTACTTGGCTAATTCCTGGAGAAAGATACCTGCCACCATGCCTAGTGGCAACAGTAAAATATGGAGAAGGTGGTGTTATGATACGGGGGTGTGTTTCGTGGTTAGGGTGTGGTATTCTTATTGTACTTAAGAAAACACTAACTGCGGAAGGATACGAACACATTTTACAGAACCGTGTACTGCGTACAATAGAGGAACAGTTAAGAGGCAATGACTGTTTTCATTACTATGACATCGCACCCTGACATAATGCAGCTTCTGTGTGGCAATGGTTTGTGGACAATAACATTCCTGAAATGAAGTAGCCTCACCAAATACCGGATCTGAACCCAAAGAAACACATTTCGACTGAGTTAGAATGACGACTTCGCTCGAGACCGCAGTGTCTAGCATCGCTACGTTCCCTGGTTTCGGCTCTTGGGGAAGAATTGGTTGACATCCTTCACAGACATTCAGACACCTCATTTAAGGTCACTAAAGGAGAGTTCAAGCCGTCATAAAGGCGAAGAGTCGCCATACTCCGTCTTAATGTCCTCTAATAAGTGCCAAGATACTTTCAATAAGACACCTCTAGCACAGCAGTCTAGCATTGCATTCGAGATGGTCCTATGACCCGGTTTCTCACAGCTTTACAACTACACGCTGAAAAAGTCCTGTAGTCAGTGCCGCGGAACCTTCCGTGCCACTGCACGAAATACCAGTCGCGTTCGCGACCAGAACGCACGTCTGATCCACAAATGATGCTCACGAGACAAATCACGCTATGTACTGTTCCGCGGCTTTACTCGGAAGCGTGGATTGGCGCGCCCGGATTAATTCTCTGTACTACTATATCTACGAGTAAAGTCCGATCGGCCGCGAAATGGAAACCCCTGTGAAAATGGAAAACGTTTTACTTGCAGCAGTTAGCTACGTCTTCCAGTTAGTTCTCTACATACTCGGCGCTCCGAGTCATTATGTGGTACCAACTTTCCAGTACCCTCTTCATACAAGGCAGTCGCCTCTGCTTCCCACCAATTGTATACTCTGGTCTACAGCTCGTTGTCTGTACCAAAATGTTGTCTTCATAGCCAGCGGTTAAGGGCTTTATAGTGGGTGCTCAAACACTTCCCACCGAAGACGCGGCAGGAGCAAAAAATGGTTCAAATGGCTCTGAGCACTATGGGACTTAACATTTGTCGTCATCAGTCCCCTAGAACTTACAACTACTTAAACCGAACTAACCTAAGGACGTCACACACATTCATGCCCGAGGCAGGATTCGAACCTGCAACCGTAGCAGTCACGCGGTTCCGGACTGCGGGCCTAGAACCGCTAGACCACCGCGGCCGGCCGCGGCAGGAGCATCTTCATTGCCCCTGCAGAGGGCTTTACGACATGAGGCGAGTTATCTCTCCAGAACCTCATAATTGATGGGAGACATTTATTTTCTAGGCATTTTTAAGTGCTCACTGTACGCTCAGAAATGAAAAGACCGACGTGACGCCATCGACGGGCATACTAGAGACACTGCCCAACACATCTGTGCAAAGTTTCACAGGATTTTCACCGTGGTTTCCATATCGCGCCCCATCAGACCTTACTTTCCGTATAGGCCTCGTGTGAACTCGGTCTGTACAACGGTCCTCAGCATCGCTTTCATCCATGAGACTACTCCGAATTGAATAATTAAAGTCCTATAGCTATCTAAATGCTTTCGGAAATTACTATGTAGATATGTAGGTTCTTTTAACTTTCTCATGTGTTTCTACAGACCAGAGTCGATAAAAAGGAATTATCCCTGTTAAATCAGCCAGTCGTTAGTAATAATGTTTTTCCGACTAGTTCACTGAATTTTTCAAACATCAAGCAACGCTTCCTGCAAAATTATTTTTGAAACCAATAGCGTGTACGTAGAAAGTATAGCAGAAAACAAAATACTGACTACCTCATGGCAAGAGACATCAAAAACGGATTTTCGGCAGAGCTGGAGACCACAGAACTTCGTGCGGTCGTAACAGATGAGTGCTTACAATTTCGTTAGGTCGTCAAACAACCACACTAACCAAAGTTGAAGTTTTATGGTCTTCACGTAAATGTTGCCTCGTGCTCTGCGGTTTTCTACGTGTAACAAGAAAGTTAACTGCTTAAAATGAACCCCTGTTGCTACAACAACAACTTACTACAGTTGATTTTCTTGGCGCAACTAGTAAGCCAGAACTTCATGTGCGAAGAAGAAATGTTCAAAATGGCTCTGAGCACTATGGGACTCAACTGCTGAGGTCATTAGTCCCCTAGAACTTAGAACTAGTTAAACCTAACTAACCTAAGGACATCACAAACATCCATGCCCGAGGCAGGATTCGAACCTGCGACCGTAGCCGTCTTGCGGTTCCAGACTGCAGCGCCTTTAACCGCACGGGCACTTCGGCCGGCAAGAAATGTTCACGTAGTTGACGTTTCTATACAAGATGAAGCAGAACTCCACCAACAAACTTTCAGAGGTGGTACAATGCATTAAAACAAAACAAAATCTCGTAAACATGAGCTCTAAAATGCATAACTTAACAGCTGACAGCTCTTGCTCGTCTTCGCTACTGTAAGACATATCTGTTCTATGGAGAGCAAAAAACGTTTTGCTTTCCATATTTTGACAGGTGGTGGTATGGGCCAAACTAACAGTAAAGTGTGTGTTAAACATGAGTTGTAAGGTGCATGTCTTAAGAGCTACGAGCTTTAGTTCATCTTCTGAAACATGAAACACATTTCTTCTACTGAACAATGCTTATTGTTTTTAAGGTATGGATTTTGGAGCCCAGGCTCGGCAGATATATTTTCTTGTTTTGGTCCATGCTACTGCTTCTGGGGTTTTGCTGATAGAGTTCTGGAGCACCGTGTACAACACAAATCTGTTATGTACTGCAGGTTAATTATTGCGAAAAACTAGCACCAAGACAGCTTGAGTATATGGTGAAATATTGATGAGATGTTGAAGAAAAAGAGGTGAAGAGTGAACAAGGATAAATTGAGAGTCGATTGATCTTCTCAGAAGGGGTTCAATGTCTATTACTTTAGACTGTGCCTGTCACTTTACCTAAAGAGCAAAAAATATATACTTATAGAGAGTAATGGTCCATTGACGTATATGAATTATATGACGGGCAGAGAGGGACGCTTCGGGGGATAAAAAGACTGACACACTGTTAATTATTTGTATGTAACGGGGTCAAAAGTGTGGATAAAACAAAAGTATCTTGATCGAACATTTTTGCTGTTTGCCTCGACATTTTATTTCAGATATAATACCCTAGCCTGTTGTGGTATGATAGCGGATGAGAGGCAGTGACAAGCACTAAATGGATCCATCGGCGAGATGTAGGGCCAGCATTCCGTTGTCGACTGACCTGCCTTTCGAATGCCGACGATAGTGACGGGACGGATGTGGAAGATCCTGTAGGAAAGGCGACGTTTAATCACTGCGGAGAACGAAGCGGCGAGAGCACAGGGGTGTGTAAAGTGGGATGGGATGGAATAGGAAAACCTGCCATCAAAGGCGGCGCCGCCGCGGCTTTTCAGAGCGTAGCGTCAGCCGAGGTGCGCCGCCGTCGGCGTGTTTGCTCTGCGGCAGCCGCGGCCGCCACCTGACTTCTTTCACCGTCACTCACGCATGTACTTACACTGGACCGGAAATAGACCACACTTCGACATTTCGGAAGTTTACCAAACCACAATTCTTACAGAGGTCATCGTGTGACGTGACGACATTCTTTATTGAAACTAGGAGATAAGACGATTCCTCTAATCTGCAGCGTACAGAAGGAGATTTAGAAAACGTTGACCACTCGTGGTACCGTAGTCTCACTTATTTTCCTTTGTTCTTTTCTATTTCTTCTCCGTAAAACAGAATAATTTATATTATTAAACTACTAACCCGGAACCCAGTACCCAGAAGCAGTTGTAGGTTGTCTATCTAACTGCTTCCTGGAGCGATAAAAATTTGATTTTCCATGTTTCACGTAATTTTTGAACGAATTTAAAAATTTAAAATGCCGTCATAGTCTTATCTAATATATTGTTATGTTAAAAGTTCAAAATAATAAAACAAGTATCACACTTAGAAGCTTTGCGCTTGTCTTGAGGTAGGGGTAACTGACGACACAAAAATACCTGGAATATATTCATCTATTATTTCGGAATGAGAGCAGTTAGTGACTTCCAACAAACTTCAAACCCTATCTAATCTTTTTCTCGCTTACATGGTAGCTTCAGATATTTAACACATTAACTCATTTGTAAAGTAATCAGACGTTTGAGGCTCTTATATACAAGGGAGTTCAGTTTTTTTAAGGAATCCGGGATTTATTCATATGTACTACAAAAGATCATTACGAACTACTTGTATATTGTTACCCTGCGAGCCACACACCCCGATTAGGCAGTCTGTAGATTTCTGATGCAAACAATTTACTTTCGTAGGTTATTTAGATAACCCAGTGTCACACACACATTGTTCAGTAGTAAACGTGGCATAATTTGTAACATTTATTCAGTGTGTAGCCTGCTGAACTAACAAGTGTGCTTGTTATCTCCGGTATTCTGGGTACTCAGCTCCTTCCTATGCTATATACAGCGGCGTAACAAGGGTGCAGCTATGATCTTCGCAATCCGAACCCGCATCAACCCTATCACATACACAGGCGTATCAATAAAAGAAATGTAACGCATATTGACTAGTAGCAAATGTACTCGTTTCGTTGCAAGTAGTCGACTGAAACAAAGGCACAGTACTTACAAGGACTGACTCTCCTTCTTTCCTTAATAGCAAACACAAGTGCACTTTACCGCGGTGAATATAATGTATTTGTGAGTAGATATTTCTTAGTGCAGACAGGTACGTCTGAAATTCTCTAGTAGTTCTTAAGGAAGAGATACTGGGATTCGTGGAGTAGCTCAGGAACTTTGGGTTACGCTAGAAACCGAACGAGTGCTGAGTAATAGAGGGACAGGCTGTCGCGAACAATGCCGCCCGCTAACGACTGCCGGCGGGCCACGGCCGCAGCTTCGTGACCGCTCGTCGCCGGTAAACAAGAGCCGATTCAGGTGGCGAGGCGGACCGCACAGTGGGCTGAGCGTCGGGGGCGCGGCGGGGGCGGACCACCTGGGCGGCGGAGAGCCGGGACTGCGGGGGCTGTCACGACGCTTACTCCGAACTGACGGGCAACGCAAATGTAGAACAGAAATGAAAAATCCCTCGGCTGAAGAGCAGTGTCAATAGGGCGATAACGGTTTCTCAGTCATGACCAAAAAAACGTGGATCTTATTTTTCTAGCACTGAAAAGTATTTTATCAGGGTAGTTGCATTTTACAAGAATAACTCGCTTCATCTCGGCCATGGAGTTCAAACAAATTTTGCTGAATAGTATTAGTATTAGGGACGGTGAATGAAAAACTTAAGATTTGTAAGAAGTTTTCTGAAAAAGATTGGTGCACTTGTCAAGGAAATCACATACGAGACGCTATTACGAACAATCCTGCTGTATTGCTCCACCGTTTGGAGTCATGAAGTGGGCGCGATAGCAAAAATCAAATTTAGAAGCGCGTCGCTAGTATTATAATAGCTTGGTACAGCTCACAGTAAAATATAACAGATAAATGGGTAACTTAAATGGGTACCTTTAGATAAAAAGGGACGTTCTCGCGGAGCCCTGTTGGGTAAATTTGGAGAACAGGTATGCGGGGAACACTGTGCAACACTTCTGCTGCCACCATTCTCTGTCTCGCTTACGGTCCACGAGAATAAGATAAGCGATCATGCTGAGGCAGCCATTTGTAACTGTTCGAAATGCAAATGATACAGTACAGAAATTCGCTAACATTACTACGAAATACACTCCGCCACGCACTGTGCATTGACTTACAGGGTGTGTGTGTATTTATAGATATACGGATGGAAAGAAATACGTACTGCCAGTTAAAAATTCTGTTGAGAGAGGCGGCGCACATTTCACTTAACGTAAGTATAAATGCTCACAGCTTTGGATTTTATTATGATGGCACATAAACTATTGACGTAACAGAAGCCACCACGCGACGTAAAACGCAACCGTTATGTTAACTGTTTTCTGAATATTAATTGCATTCCAATTCTTCCTGTACATTAATTCCTGTATATATACGTGGAACATAAATTAATTTTTACCCATTTCTTCAACCTTTCAAAACTAACAATATGAATTTCATGAATGAATTTTGTAAGATCTCTGGTACATGTAGCACAAACTCTATGATATTGATTTTACCGTATTTGCGTGAAAAGTTATAGAACTTCTTCCAAGGCGATTTTTTTCTTCAACCGGAAGTAAGTTACGCAAATAAAAAAGCCTGTCCCTACGTATCTCGTAAAATAAAAAGTTTAAAACAGGTTACAGCCATTACTCCTCCGGTTCTCTAATCACATCAACATCTCAAGAGAACGGGCTGAATGAACTCAAAGTTTGAGAAACTTTGTGACAGCGTACAAAAAATATATGATTAAGACTGCACGGAGGCGGCGTAAAATGGTTCAAAAATGGCTCTGAGCACTATGGGACTTAACTGCTATGGTCATCAGTCCCCTAGAACTTAGAACTACTTAAACCTAACTAACCTAAGGACAGCACACAACACCCAGCCATCACGAGACAGAGAAAATCCCTGACCCCGCCGGGAATCGAACCCGGGAACTCGGGCGTGGGAAGCGAGAACGCGACCGCACGACCACGAGATGCGGGCTGCGGCGTAAAAGAGTGTCCAACAGTTTTGTCACGAAAGGTCAGTGTTAGGCACAGAATGATCGAGAAACGTAATGTAAATGTCGACGTAGATCGTCAAATGGTGCAATATCAGTATACGGGAGCATTCTAATAGTCTCCGGGCAATGTGCCCCTCATATTGTATAGTTTCGACTCTGACGGAAGCAACAAAGATTCAGGTTTAACTTCCCGGAGTGGTGCGCCACCTTTTGGCAGTTGGTTCAAGGGGCTTCAGGAAACGACGAGAAGCCGCAATCGGGATGGTCGTACAGGAATTTGAACCCCCATCGTATCCAGTGTGACAGGGAGGATGTTAAGGTTCAGCGTCCCATCAACGACGAGGTCATTTGACACGGCAGGAAATCCAAACACCGTCCTTCCGAATAAGAGTACAGCGTGCCACTCACTGCGCCATTTCGCTACGTCGACCCATAGAATACAAACAGTGTAACCATGGCACTTCCATGTGGCCTACTTGCTCATAAGGCATCGTACAACTTATAAAGCTTGGACGCTGGCGCACAAGGTATGGACTTGCCGGCGTTGTTTATTCGAAGTTTTCCCCCGAGAACTGATATGGTGTCACACCCATTCGTTCCAGCTTCTACCGTCCAGAACCCACAAAAGGATACGTAAGCCCGGTCATTGGCACGTCGAGTGCAGAAAGTTTTTTTTGTTGAACGATTCACACTTCAACCTTTGTTCAGGAAATGGGCACATACGTGTTAGAAAAAAAATGGTTCAAATGGCTCTGAGCACTATGGGACTCAACTTCTGAGGTCATTAGTCCCCTAGAACTTAGAACTACTTAAACCTAACTAACCTAAGGACATCACAAACATCCATGCCCGAGGCAGGATTCGAACCTGCGACCGTAGCGGTCTTGCGGTTCCAGACTGCAGCGCCTTTAACCGCACGGCCACTTCGGCCGGCCACATACGTGTTAGACGCTACGCTGGTGCTCACAGTGTGGCAGCCCATATCTTCAGGTAGCATTGCGCACAAAGTTGTAACTACAGAAAACAGCCAAGTCTTGTAAAATAGACAAATAATAGCAAATGGAGAATAACGTTAAGCCTTAAAAGCCTTGCGACACGGTAAGGAAAGGTCACAGGGCAAGCGGCGGACCAACTAGACGCCAGTGTGTCGGGTGACCTCGTAAAGTGATAACGCTATAAGCTATGAACAGAGGGCACCCACTGTACTCAGTACAGATATCGACAGCAATAGTGAAGCCAGCATTTCCTGGCTAGAGAGCGTGCGATAAGAGGGACAAAGAGAGAGGGTCCGTGTAGGTACTCCGGTATTTCATGAAAGGCCAGTGGTTGGCTTAGAACGCAGCGTGTGTGCTTATAGGAAGAACCACCTCTCTTCCTCCAACCGACCTCTGGAAAACTACTGAAGAGCAATGCACAATTAGAGCCAACGAGGTAGCGAGAGGGCTTCGGATTCCCGTCGTGCCAGGGAAAGGCGGGAGCAAAGTGGAAATACGAACAAAACTCGAAGGCAGGACGCTCCCAGGTGGAAGTCAGCGAAGTCGGTGGAGTCAGGGAAGTCAGAGAGGCAGGGAGAAGCAGGAGAGCAGACAGGCACGGCTAGGCAGATAGGCGAGAGGCCGGGGAACTCTGTGCGCTGTGTTAATACTGCTAGGCAACCACCGTCTCTGTAGTAAGACCTGCAGGTACTGCTCGTTCAAGACAACTAGAGCAAGAGCTGAAACTGTCTTCTGAATAAATCTGCAAGTTGCAGAAGACTTTTACTTGAGGTTATTTCAACTCACTTTCTAATAATTAGTGATTTAACATTACAGCGGGGTTGAGACTCCCTGTCACATAGGCCAAACGGCTAATTCCCTTCTCCCAAACCCTGTCACCCAGTTTCAGGCAATACTCATTCTTGGGACGCGACAAACTCGAAGTGTAATGCTTGTGACTCCACTGGACATGATACACGTACTTTGCACGAGTGTGCTGGCAGCGATTTCAATGGCAGTCGTTACGTTACAGATCCTTTAGAACCTGAAATATAGCCCGTCATTCAGCCAATCTAAATGGCACATGTCATCAAGATAATGCCGAAGTGTGAAAGGCTTCTTCGAACAACAACGTCTAACTTAACATTGCTTTCGATACTCGTACGTTTGCCTAATATAACGTCCATTGTATTTTGTTTGTCGGCAACTTGTTCGTTACTGAGATGCAGTACTGTATTGAGGCTGTCGTCTCCAACTGCATGGAGAATGATTTCTTTGGAAAGCAACCAATAGCTGATTGCTTGCCACGACGTTTAGAGGCTCTTATTGCAACACGCGGGGACTTCACATTATGTTGAATTCTAAAGCCGGAGATCGACCTCCTTATTCGAAGCAGAGGTCGCCTGGGCGGTGCCCGTCGACTTGGAGGTAGCCAGTAATCCCGACAGTGCCTGCCAAACATTTGATCCGCCACTATTTCAGCGACGTGGGGGACAAGGAAGGGGGCGTTAAGGCCATTAAAGTCAATCGTTACGCCAGTGTCCGGGATTATATTCCATAAGCTCTCCGTGAAGCCTCGTGGTGCGAGGGCATTTCGACACTACTGATAATTGATACGCACGCTGGTTGGGGACGTTGTGAACCACGCGCTCCCCCCGCCCGTCCTCCAGTGCTATCACTAGTAGACAACGGCCAGTAACCGGTCTCCACCCTCTCCTTCTTCTCATTATGATACGGCACAGTCACTAAACTATACACACGCCCATTATTGTCACGCTCAGCATATTTAAGACACAGCTGTCACGCCTGGTGACGGAAATGTACTACGATTCCTCACAGTGAGAAAGACGTTTCCAGTGACTGCTCGGGGTGTCCCAGACAAGAGGTCCGTGCGACTCAGTCGTGTACAGTTCTCTGATCCTAATCATTTGAACATTTACATGAATCTACTATGTAGTATAATATGCATTTAACTCATATGTTTCCTTGGTCCTACGTCGTAACATGTATCGTGAATTTCTTCTCATAACGCTGTCGTAGCTAATGACGTAAAAAAATGTCAGTCATATTAAGAACTACGCGAAACAATTACAAAATCTCATAGCCGCAGCACATTTGCATATCTGAAGGTAATTCTTGGGGTTTTTGTGTCGAGCAGGCAGGCCACCAATTCACGAGAGGCCAACTGTTGCACCTCCGTTACACTTGTGCCGCAAAACCTGTCAGAAGTCGGTGGTGATAGAATTCCGCGAGACCTCTGTCCTGTGGAATGTCCGAACTCGGCAAAGCAGGTCCGGCTACAGTTAGCTTCGCGCTTACGTATTGTAGGCGAAGAGAAGCTGCGTGTCCTCGGTTGAATGCTTCATCGAGAAGGAGGTCACGGTTCTCTTTTTCGTCTGCAGAAATTGGTTCTCCTAAAGTTGCATCGTCACTGATGACAGTTACAAAAAAGGAAATCCAAAGGTAGACGGATGGCCTCTTCGCTCTCCGAGACTCCTAAAATATTTCGATGTCACATTTTTTCTGTGCAGCTAAAGCGCTACTCGTGCTAATACAGTTACGTTCTTTTCTGTTCATCGGCTGTCAGATTCCATTCTGACTTTCAAAAACCTATAATTTACTAGTTTCAGCGACCCTGATTGTTTTTTTTCGAATTCGCTCTCAAGTAAACCTGCTGTGATTCGTATATTCGCATTCCGAAAGTAGCCATAATTGTTTCCATGATGTATTTTTCACTGGCAGGCTTCTGTGTGTATTCTTGAAAGAATGCAGGATAAGCAATAAGCAGGATATCTCGAGTGTGCTTCAGTGAAAACTTTAACCTCACGTGGGACATTATTGACTCAGGCACGTTTCCTTGAAGCCATAGTCTTATTAATAACTTTAAAATGTAGAGCGGCAGGTAATTAAAGTGGGAGACTGGAGAAAGTCGCCGCTCTGTGCGTACATTAAAATGCCTCGATACTTACTAAGGCGGCGTCCTTTGTTCGCCTGTATTTACGTGGTTGACTCTAAATTAGAAGCGAGACGTTATTTTCTGAACTTTCATTTTATGATTTACCGACATCCGCAAGCGAGATCAGTATCAGCCATCATTGTGTTTTCTCAGTTTATAGCGTTTAATTAATCAGAGGGGGTGAAATAATATCAGTCTCCATAAATATACTACAGAGTAAAATCCACCATTCTTCAATCACGTCTGAGATATTGTACATCTTACCGACAGAATGAAACTCGCCTATCATTGGTCCCTCAACTGTTTCCACGTAGTTCAGTGCACAGGGAAGTGTCTGTAGATATATTGGGATTCAGAGCCCTTCAACCATACTGTTCTTTTGTGCAGAGGTTCAACTTAAAGACAGTTTTATCATTTCTCCATAGCTTAACAAAATTTACATTATACTTATCGTACCGCCGTTTTGTGCACAAAGCGTTCCGACCCGATACTTCCATCACAGCAAATTTATAAACAGATGATTGCGAATTTCTTTGAAATGTACCATTATTATTAAGATAGGAATTAGTATTGTTAAAAAGAGTTGTATTAAATTTTCAGCTGTGGAGTTGGAATGAATGATTTACTACATCACAAATTAGGTAACTGATATGACGTAAGAAATATATTAGGCATTCGAATAGCACATTACGTGTGTGATACACATCTTCTACTTCGACAGTCCCTGTATGTTGTTTCTTCCACGGTGCATCAGTACGGATACCATATCATATTTCATAGTTGGCGTGAAATACGGTTTACAAGAAAGATCTAGTCCTATGTGAATCTCAGTTAGTGTCGCTTGATTTTTAGGTTCTCTTCCTTTCAATCAACGCTGTCATCTACACAAAAGTTTATATACTTGACAAAGTGAGGTGCGTAAAGGAAAAGAGTTCCAAATCAGTATTTCAGAAAGTTAGAAGAAAACCCATTAAAATATGTCATGACGTGCTGGTTGTAATGATTAGGCACAAAAAAATGGCTCTGAGCACTATGGGACTTACTACTGAGGTCATCAGTCCCCTAGAACTTAGAACTACTTAAACGTAACTAACCTAAGGACATCACACACATCCATGCCCGAGGTGGATTCGAACCTGCGACCGTAGCGGTCTCGCGGTTCCAGATTGTAGCACCTAGAACCGCTCGGCCACTCCGGCCGGCGATTAGGCACAGATTCGATGATCGACAACTGTCACATGCAATGTATGCCCTAAAAAAGTCATTAAAATACGAGAGAACAACGTCTAATCGTCTGATTCGTCAATTTGAAACATAATTGCGCTCATCATATGGGAACAGAGAATCCGGCATTGATGTACGAGGGTCATGCGCCACTCGCGAAGACGAGAATGTGGACCACGGCCGCCTCCAACAACCGGTAATCAATTAGCCGCATTGTGAGAGCAGCGCCAGGCGGGGCATTGTTTGGCGCCGTACAAAGGCGCCCGCCTATTCATCAGGCTCGTTACGGCGGGAATGCAGCCCAGGTTGTGCTTCCAGCGCCCACGTGCCGTCTGCGCCTCTGTCATCCCCTCGTGATGATCACCAGCTGGCACTGCCACCTCACGGTCGTTTGCATCGCGAGTGATACGTTCATTACGACTAAAAAAAATTTTCAGATGATGGAACAGTCCCATAGCCTGATCAGCTATTGCTCCATCTCTAATCACCGTGACGGTCACGAGACACTGGGCGCTAACCGTCCCAGCTTTCCTATTTTTCACGCAGCTCTTGCGCTTGTGCATGTGTATGTATGTATGCGTGTGTGTGAGAGTGTGTGTATATGTACAAGTGTGTGTGTGTGTGTGTGTGTGTGTGTTGGCACTCGTTAACTCTCCTTTAGAGGAAGGCCATTACGCACATACGAGGCGTAAGCATGAAATTGCTATTATCGTCTGGAGAACATTAAGCTACAAATCTGCGGTCCTGATGCACATTAAAATCCTAGTGCCACAACACCGTAGAAATCCACCTCCCCCCTCCCTCCCCCGCCCCCCACCTCTTTCTAGAGAAGCCAAAACAAGATGGAGCAAATCGTTGGTAAAGTGGAGTATCTTTATTTGAAGTGGGACAATGCTGCAGCGAACCGTGCTTAATTGGTGGTGGCGGTATACAGTAGTCTGGCACCGCCGTCATATGACGAAGAAATGGCAAACGAAGTGGTGCTTGAAGACCAGCGTACCACAATGGAAGCGATAATGTATAAAGCTAAAATCTGGCGTTGGCCATTTTTCATTTTTTCCCACGTAGTAGTGATTACGACATAGGTCGGTTGCCCGCTCGGTCTCGCGACTGGAAATGTGGCACGGGTGTCACGCCACTCTAGATGACTTATCTACTTGTCTCATCAGCCTGTATGAGTGCTGGGTGTATCACAATGACACCGGGACGAATCAGCAAAGCAAACAGGGAAACCGTGTGGATTCACCATTGCCGAAATAGCCGATAATCCAACCAGCATCGCGCAAGGTGATGCTGGGCACACAGTCACACGTGCTAACGTGGTACATAATGGCTTCTTTACGGAGATGAAGAAGTCATTGCCTGTCAAACATTTCCAGAATAACGAAGATATGATTTTCACACAGTTTATTTCTCTTTGCTCAGATGAAGAAGTCACTGCTCCGTTACGTCATCCATTATTGGGGAAAATGTGTGTAGAGGGAAAATATGTAGAGAAGGACTTACACCATCAACAAATATCATGGACGCAGATTTATTTTTTCGCGTTAAAACTTGGTGACTACTACTGTAACCTAAGAATCTATAGATATGGGATCTCTAAACGAACATTGTGATGTAAACACAGTAACGCTCAAGAGGGTCCCAAACTCATGACCCCCAATTTACGTGGCAGCTGCGTTACCTCTGGGGGACGGAGACCGGCAACGAAAAGCGTCCACACAGCCCGCAGCAGGTTTCCCGTTGAAACGTCCATTTGTCTCTCACCTGCACAGATAAAGCCGTACCTAAATTGTTGTGTCCGTAAAATGAATGGTGCGTTATAGCTTTGACGTTTCTATAGTATAGGCTCCTACAACCTGGAAGCATATTCCCTTTAACTTCCAGTAAAAGTTTCTCTGAAAGCACTAATGCTGCTATATTAATTGTTTTGATTTCATTTACGTGGATAATTGAACAATATTTATATTTTGCGGTAAGAGTTACGTCGCAGTTTATTAAGAAGCATCGTCAGTGTCAGCGCTTACTAAAGTTGCTTTGAGAGTGCACTTGTTCTTTCGCCTCTTGCGTTACAGCGATTTGTCAGCACAACACTTAAATTATATCCACCCCTATCCACCTCGCAGAACATCGTCAACACTCATTGTTACTGAAAATGCTTCTTGTTATACTGGGGTGAAAGGTGTGTCCCAAAATATGAATTGCATGGATTCAGATACGCACAACCCTCGAAATCAGTGACGTAATATTACTAGCAACTCGTGATCAAAGTACAACAATAATATAGAGATGATACTTTTTCGCCTATTACCTGTGACCCATCACATTTTACCATTGTTTCTGGAAGATGAAAGCAAGCTTACTGTTTAAGGTCCCTTCAGTATTGAAATTAAGCACTATTTCGTTAGAGAATTAGAAAGCCACCGACCTAGAAAATCAGGATGGCTGGACGGAGATCTGGACCACACGTCTCACGTCTCCGGAATGTGTGCGGAGAGGCTATTATTTAAGGCGAGAGTAGGAGAGACTTTGGATTTAAAACATGTTCCGAGATGGAGAGCTACAGACGCTACAAAGAAAGAAATTGGGCATCCACTATCCATATTAATTATTTTAAAATGGAAGAGCAATGACTTCGACGTCAATGTTCGTGAAGTTATAATTATTTTACAATCATAATAAGCGGTGTGGAATGTGGTGCAGTCTGTCATCGACAGTTCCAAATGTTAATTTCACCAGAGACACGGTGAAAGGCGACGTGTGGTTTGTAAAGCAACGGACATTGGAGCGAGCCTTCTTATACCTTTCCCTTTTTTTCATTCTCTCTCTCCTCATTCCCATACCTACCCATCTCTCTTATCGATTTAGATAAAAAATACTGTACATAAGTGGCACAAGGTGGGGGGGAGGGGGAGGGGGGCAGCATACAAATCTGCGTAAGGATACCCTTCTTTTTAAGACTTCTGAGGATTTCGTACATCAATTCAGGCGAATATCTTGATAAATCCTTCCACATGCCAGTGACGCATTCCTTCCCCCAAATTTTTCTAGTGAGCTAGTGTTCTGTCTCTGATAATCATAATGTCGAATACCCTAAACTGTTAATTTTCTTAACTTCTCCCTTGCCTCCCTCCCCCCACAGCTCCTCCGTGTTCTACTGTTCTTCTCCCATTCTATCTTTCTTATCTCCTTCTCTCTCTCTCTCTCTCTACTACGGTAACTAATGGGCGTTACGAGATTTTTAGTAGGTGCTCGTGGTACTACGACCGCTATAAACTGACAGTTGTGTATGGGGCGCGGCTCGTGGTAGCGATTTGCGGCGGACAACGCAGATGGCGTGCTGCGGCCGGCAGCATTCCCGTCGCCCCCACGCATCCTGGCCGCTACCTTTCGGTGGCATCGCGTGCCGGCCGCTTGTTTAGCACCGGCCGCTGCGTTTATCACTGTGGCCCGGGTCCCGCCGCGCTTGCGTTCTGCTCGAGGCCACCTGCGGACCTGTCTGCCCTGACCAATGCCTCACGTGTTCGCCGAGACGTCAGTGCTCTTGCATCATTAAACACGAGAGCTGGCTTTGCCCAGTGGACCTGAGGGCTGTCAAAACATTTACGTGCACAGTATTTGTATGCACCTAAGGGACTGTCCGCGGTCTCATTAAAAATTTTGTAGATTCCTTTGCAACTAATTACAATGGCTACTATAATTATGACAATATGCCGTTGTTTGCTGACCACATCTCAATCTAGTAGCGTTTTCCTAATTCCTACCATACCTTTACAATTTGCGGGCTATCCATTTCGTAATTAATCTCTCCTCTTTCTGTTTCACCAATTCCATCTGTGCTTTCGGTCTTTGGTCAAATTGGAAATCACACAATGGATTTTTTACAAATTTTCAAGGCTAAACGAAGACTGGTATATGGACAAATGGGTAATCAAATTGACCTGCTCGAGGTTCAGATTTGCGAAATAAGATTTAACTTCTTGAAAGTAATAAAGGTGATTAAGGAAAACTTAATTGATGGTTAGAGGGAGAACTTATATATTTCACGAACAGCTGCTAATACGTACGTAAATGAAGTGTCAATAACTATCAAATCACAGCATAAACTGAAATTTCTCTGCTTTCTGGTGATACACTCCTGGAAATTGAAATAAGAACACCGTGAATTCATTGTCCCAGGAAGGGGAAACTTTATTGACACATTCCTGGGGTCAGATACATCACATGATCACACTGACAGAACCACAGGCACATAGACACAGGCAACACAGCATGCACAATGTCGGCACTAGTACAGTGTATATCCACCTTTCGCAGCAATGCAGGCTGCTATTCTCCCATGGAGACGATCGTAGAGATGCTGGATGTAGTCCTGTGGAACGGCTTGCCATGCCATTTCCACCTGGCCCCTCAGTTGGACCAGCGTTCGTGCTGGACGTGCAAACCGCGTGAGACGACGCTTCATCCAGTCCCAAACATGCTCAATGGGGGACAGATCCGGAGATCTTGCTGGCCAGGGTAGTTGACTTACACCTTCTAGAGCACGTTGGGTGGCACGGGATACATGCGGACGTGCATTGTCCTGTTGGAACAGCAAGTTCCCTTGCCGGTCTAGGAATGGTAGAACGATGGGTTCGATGACGGTTTGGATGTACCGTGCACTATTCAGTGTCCCCTCGACGATCACCAGTGGTGTACGGCCAGTGTAGGAGATCGCTCCCCACACCATGATGCCGGGTGTTGGCCCTGTGTGCCTCGGTCGTATGCAGTCCTGATTGTGGCGCTCACCTGCACGGCGCCAAACACGCAAACGACCATCATTGGCACCAAGGCAGAAGCGACTCTCATCGCTGAAGACGACACGTCTCCATTCGTCCCTCCATTCACGCCTGTCGCGACACCACTGGAGGCGGGCTGCACGATGTTGGGGCGTGAGCGGAAGACGGCCTAACGGTGTGCGGGACCGTAGCCCAGCTTCATGGAGACGGTTGCGAATGGTCCTCGCCGATACCCCAGGAGCAACAGTGTCCCTAATTTGCTGGGAAGTGGCGGTGCGGTCCCCTACGGCACTGCGTAGGATCCTATGGTCTTGGCGTGCATCCGTGCGTCGCTGCGGTCCGGTCCCAGGTCGACGGGCACGTGCACCTTCAGCCGACCACTGGCGACAACATCGATGTACTGTGGAGACCTCACGCCCCACGTGTTGAGCAATTCGGCAGTACGTCCACCCGGCCTCCCGCATGCCCACTATACGCCCTCGCTCAAAGTCCGTCAACTGCACATACGGTTCACGTCCACGCTGTCGCGGCATGCTACCAGTGTTAAAGACTGCGATGGAGCTCCGTATGCCACGGCAAACTGGCTGACACTGACGGCGGCGGTGCACAAATGCTGCGCAGCTAGCGCCATTCGACGGCCAACACCGCGGTTCCTGGTGTGTCCGCTGTGCCGTGCGTGTGATCATTGCTTGTACAGCCCTCTCGCAGTGTCCGGAGCAAGTATGGTGGGTCTGACACACCGGTGTCAATGTGTTCTTTTTTCCATTTCCAGGAGTGTAGATCCATTCTTAAGAGCAATAGGACACTGATCGATATTTCAATAGATTACATTTCATATTTTCCTTACAAAATTAGAAAATAAAAATGTTAAAATAACGATCAAATGTTTTGTGAAATGATTTGTCTAAAGTACGAAATGAAATAGATTAGAGAAACATTGGTGCGCCTTTGGATGATGCTTGGAATCAGGTGCAGCAAGTGAATTCCCATTCGAGAATTGAAAGATCAGTGTTTAACTTGTAACATTTGTTTGATGGATTTCCACTCAGTGCTCTCCTTAACGACACTAACATATGAGCATCTCAGCTGCAGTACATCATTTTAATCATCATTCAAAGGCGCCACAAATGTCACTCTAACCTGTTTTATTTGTTAGTTTTTCACAAGTCATTTGACCCTCAATTTTTTTTTCTGCGTCTGAAACGAACTTCATTTGACTTCGGGTAATTGTAAATGTTTTTGGCTTTTTTGGGACAATTCCGTATTTGTAGACACGACTGCTCCTGGCTTCTGCACGAGTGGTACCAATAAAGTTTCAATTATCATTTCGAAAAAACAGTCACATAATTACTTCTTTGTTTACTTGCAGATGTGTGTCTGCAGTCCTGGTATGCACTGTGATCCCTGCCCCACAGTACCGCAGAACGCCGCCAGAGAGGTCGTAATGAAACAGCATAGCCCAGGTCCACTTTATTAATGGACAGCGGCATTTTGGTTTATCTTCTGCGGTGCTTCTGAGTGGGGATTTCAGTATATGCCGGAACTGCAGACATGTAACCGCTATCCAGATTGTCGCGTTGTTTGCCAGTTTAACACTTTATGAATTCCTTAAAGCATCTATACCTTCTTCCATGTTAATAATAAAACTGTAAAACCGTCGTGTCTGTCTGTTTATTTGAACACGCTAATCTCCAAGACTACTGGAGGAATTTTTGTGGAGTTTTCATAGGTAACTTGAGCAAGGCTTAGTTCAACATACAGGCATTATTTCATCAAAATCTGACAAGGGAGAAAGGATATACTAATTTAAGCCTTTAGGTCCGTGCTCAGTTTAGTAGTTCGGATTTTTACCATAGTGGCAGCGTAATACGACAAATAACCAACTGATGGCGCTATTAGTTTCGTGGTGACTAGATGGGGTCGTTAGTTTTCCTCTTTTCCCACAGTGATAGAAGTTTCCACTACAAGAAACGAGTGATAGAAGTATTTTCGAAAGTTTTCGTCAGTGGCAGAAGTATTTTCGAAAGTTAACGTCAGTGACAGAATTAAGTGCCAAAATCTTATCTATACAAATATAAACTTACATTGATTTTACTTGGCTGAGGAATAGAGATTTACTGATTTCGCTGTGTGTAATGAAACCTGAACGACATTGATTTCCTGTTTTTGATTGGTTTCATTTAAATTTGGTTTCTTGGCTACGAAAGACGAATTTATTGACAAAGTAATCCTATAGGAGCTTGGTTTTTAACAGTTGAGGTACGCAACCCCAAAAAGCGACTTTGTGCGCATACATTTGTCTCTGTTCGTAAAAAGATGTATTATTGGACATCTTTCATTGCTTCTTGTTGTTGTTACCGTCGTCATTGTTAAGGATTGTTTCATGAGGTCCCCATGTTTGTCCCTTGTCAGCTATACTCTTCATTTCACTAAAAGTGCTGAATCCTACCCCGAAAAAGATTGACTTTATACGTTCACATCTCAGCCTTCAGTTGTGACTCTTTCCTTCCCCCATCTCTTGAATTGTTGTTTTGAGCGACAGTTCACGTCGTAATATGCGCCAAATCATTCCACCTCTTCTATTCATCTTGTTAGTTACGAAGTTTTGTTTTTTTCATTTGTCAGGACGTTTTCATGCCTTACTTGATCATTCCATCGGTTTTTTAACAGCCCACAGTAACACGACAGTGAAACGACTTCGAATCGTTTCATTTTTTATCTTTCTCAGCTAGTGGAATTATCCTCCTCCATCTCCTGCAAATTCGACCTTACCTTGTTTCTGATCCCGTTACTTTTCTGATTCATTTCCTTTATCTTGATTGACTCAGTGATTCTTAATCCGGATCCCGTGCTGAGCAACCTATCTATTTCATTTACAAGTTTCTGTCGGGTTTCGTACCAGTACGATACGTTCGAATACGTACAGCGTTTGACTGTTACGTGCTTTACATAGGAACTAGTGAGTTGGTTCGACTGTCAGCGTATCTGGTTGCTGCACGGGAAAGCCCGGTTCTATTCTCGCTACTGTGAAAGATTTCTCTCTTCGTATAATACATGGACGGCATCTACTCAGTTTCTTAACGACAACTGGTAGCATCACCAGCATGAAGCTTAGAACATGCACCGTCAGCACCGTATCCAATGACACTTCAGGCACAACAAGGTCATTGTCGAGTAGCGCAACATCGTACGGAATTTGAATCGATTATACTACTGGCCATTAAAATTGCTATACCAAGAAGAAATGCAGATGATAAACAGGTATTCATTCAACAAATATATTATACTAGAACTGACATGTGATTACATTTTCACGCAATTTGGGTGCATAGATCCTGAGAAATCAGTACCCAGAAGAACCACCTCTGGTCGTAATAACGGGCTTGATACGCCTGGGAATTGAGTCAAACAGAACTTGCATGGCGTGTACAGGTACAGCTGCCCATGCAGCTTCGAGGCGATACCACAGTTCATCAAGAGTAGTGACTGGCGTATTGTGACGAGCCAGTTGCTCGGCCACCATTGACCAGACGTTTGCAATTGCTGAGAGATCCAGAGAATGTGCTGGCCAGGGTAGCAGTCGAACATTTTCTGTATCCAGAAAGGCCCGTACAGGACCTGCAACATACGGTCGTGCAGTATCCTGCTGAAATGTAGGGTTTCGCAGGGATCGAATGAAGGGCAGAGGCACGGGTCGTAACACGTCTGAAATGTAACGTCCACTGTTCAAAGTGCCGTCAATGCGAACAAGAGGTGACAGAGATGTGTAACCAATGGCACCCCGTACCATCACGCCCGGGAGATATGCCAGTATGGCGATGACGAATACACGCTTCCCATGTGCGTTCACCGCGATGTCGCCAAACACGATGCTGTAAACAGAACCTGGATTCATCCGAAAAAATGACGTTTTGCCATTCGTGGACCCAGATTCGTCAAGGGTAACCGCAGCCGTGGTGTCCGACCTGATAGTCCACGCTGCTGCGAACGTCGTCGAACTGTTCATGCAGATGGCTGTTGTCTTGCAAACGTCACCATCTGTTGACTCAGGGATCGAGACGTGGCTGCACGATCCGTGACAGCCATGCGGATAAGATGCCTGTCATCTCGACTGCTAGTGATACGAGGCCGTTGGGATCCAGCACGGCGTTCCGTATTACCCTCCTGAACCCACCGATTCCATATTCTGCTAACAGTCATTGGATCTCCACCAACGCGAGCAGCAATGTAGCGATACGATAAACCGCAATCGCGATAGGCTACAATCCGACCTTTATCAAAGTCGGAAATGTGGTGGTACGCATTTCTCCTCCTTACACTATGCATCACAACAACGTTTCACCAGGCAATGAGGGTCAACTGCCGTTTGTGTATGAGGAATCGGTTGGAAACTTTCCTCATGTCGGCACGTTGTAGGTGTCGCCACCGGCGCCAAGCTTGTGTGAATGCTCTGAAAAGCTAATCATTTGCATCTTCCTGTCGGTTAAATTTCGCGTCTGTAGCACGTCATCTTCGTGGCGTAGTAATTTTAATGGCCAGTAGTGTAGTACGAAGAGTCTGTGACGACGTGTGCTTCATTTGGCACATTACGAAAGTAGACTGTGTCTGCATTATCGCCAGTTGTAGAGCCAAGGCGTCGGCATTGATCAGACACGCTGGCGGTCAAGTGAGCGCCATGTAACCTCGTGACCCGCCACGGAACGCTCTCCCGACAGTTCCGCAAGGTGCCCTGCCGCGGCTCCGATCAACTGCGTGCCATTGGCGGTTACACTCACCTCGCTATCCGGCCGATCGATCAATCACTCGGAGGCCGTTTCACACTCGAGATAGCAGCCGCGAGACAAAGTGACCGGCGCCCACGCGGCCGCACCTCGGCACCTGGCCTGCCGCCCCGTGCCTCTCTGGCGCGGGTCGCTCCGGCCAGACAGCCGCCGCCCGCCCGCCGCCTCGGACACGCGCGTTGGGCGCGCGCGACGTCTGCTGCGACTGAGATCTCAAAATATGATGGGAAAAGCACTGCCCACCCAAATTGTTTAAAGTTAGGACACAGTGACAGTACTTCGTGGGTAGTTAGTAACGGTGTATCTATCCGTCCCTGTAGCCGAGATCCCTCGACTGGGGTGCAACCGCTTTGAATAGCAGCGCCGAATGAAATTTCCATTACCAGCATTATGCCTGCAAGAGAACAATGGCGTGGTTTTATACAAGACAATATGCCATAACTCTGAGCTATTTAAGTATCGTCTTCGATGTGTCTGTTAACGGTGAACCGTCCGTGGGATAGCTCAGCGCTATCTTAGCCATATTCCAGAGGCGGAGCTACTTCTTACCTCACTGCTGGATGGGTCGGTTCTAATGAACAAATCACTTGTGTTTAATAAATTACACTTGACGCGTTTCAGGCGTAACCCATTTTCAAAATGTCATCAGTTGAACACAGATGGTGAGAACGGTTGTATGTGACGCTATTCTTTGTGCGATCTCATTTTGTACGATATTCTGAAGATAGGCTACGCCCTAAACGCCTCAAATATAATTTGTTGGGTAACAATAGATCTGTTCATTTAAAGCGACCAATTCGGCAGTGATATAAGAAGTACTCTTGATTTACATTATGGTCCGACACGACTTCGCGTCTCAACTTCATTATATTCGAGAGGAGTGCGTCGCATAACACCACACGGTTTCAGTTACATTATCACCGGCAACAATATATGAAATCACTGAAATGCTTCGGATATATTGTTAAGGGATAAGCAACAGGAAAACGAGATACTATGTGACACATTTACATACGTGGCATTCAGGTTAGATGAGAACAAGAGATGAGCACAAGATTTCAGACATTCGTTAAAGATGTGGGTTGCCATTAGCTCTTCCCTTGTGCTACGTTCACGGTCCCGATTCCTGTTCATTTATATTGAAATGCTATCACGTAAATCATCTCGAATAAATAAGAATACAAATATTTATATTTCGATAGTTACTCAAGTCCATAACGTCCAAGAAGTATTAGGATCTAGGATCATTTTATTCTCTTTCTTTGATTTCTATCGAATGAGGTACAGCAGTTGTTCAATTTAGCTTTTATATGTACTCATTTCGTAGCTCTGACAGAGACCGACCAATCAAAGTTATAAAGGGATGATGCGTAGTCAAGTGATGCTGGCGTAATAGTAACAGCTAGATTCTTCTTTCTTCTTACTTTGCTCTTTATTTTCTCCTTTTTTCACCACTAATTTCTTAGAACGTTACTTTCTTCATTCAATAATATTAAATTATTCACATCGGAGGGTTCATGTGGCAGCTTCCGCTTCATCAAGT
This sequence comes from Schistocerca cancellata, assembly GCF_023864275.1. Taxonomy (NCBI): domain Eukaryota; kingdom Metazoa; phylum Arthropoda; class Insecta; order Orthoptera; family Acrididae; genus Schistocerca; species Schistocerca cancellata. Next base: position 1,147,197,967 of record NC_064627.1, read on the forward strand.
GACGCGAACATCTCCACTGTTAAAAATCAACGTCCACGCCAGACTCCCAGCCCCAAGAGTAGTACCTTTTATTTTCCTCTCCCTCTCTTCCCCCCGCCCTCAAATTGTCCTGGAACAGCGATAACTCTGCCACGACTGCGTAAAGTTTTCGGACTACTCGTCTCGAAACTTCTACGTGTACGAAATCAGCTGTGTCTCCGGAGTGGTACATTCTCGAGAGTGACTGACTCGTAAGCGAGGCTTTCAGTCTGCAGAGGCTATGAGAACGAATCGATTCCCCTCTGCACAATACAAACCCCACAACAAGTGACAAAAAGCTAAGTAAATAATAGATCTCGTACCCTTTCTGCCTAGAAATACTTTATTTCAGCCACAAAGGGTAAAACGAATATACTGTAGATTATTTCTGCTAACTGATGTATTTGTACAAAATCAATGCGACCGAGCGTTTCCCACGGTGTGTCAGGTGGACGCCAACCTCTTTCGCGATCTTTCCTCGTACCTGAGCTCTGTTATATTGCCTTCTACGAATAGTTCTCGCCTCCGATTTCGTTATCCACAGAACTTTTAGAGCAACGTACGATCAGCACTTCCGAAAGTTTGGATTTCGGAGTGGGGTCGTGGCAGAGCAATTTTTAACCAGTCCACGAGAAGTGTTCGAGTATCTAATGTGATCCTGCCCACAGGAACACAGCGACAATACGAAGCATTTCCAGCAATCGCTCACCCACTAATACAAAGAGCTAGTCTTCCCGAGTCAGTAAAACACCCCGGCATCGCGCCGGCTTTGCTGCGCCCGACGTCTGCAGAGCAGATCGTTTACCTTCAGATGTCCGGCAGTGTTTCAATTTGCGTGCGCCCCACCGCGTGCCCGTACGACGTAATCACGGCCGGCAGGTTTACGCAACGAGCGCCGTATCGGCGCGCGGGCATCTGCCTGCCGCGGATGTACGAGCTCGCTGCAAGGTCGCGACGGCCGCTCGTGCCGTATCTGAGGACCGCATCTCACGACCAATCAGCACGGCCCGGGCGCGCCGCCCGCTGCCGACACAGGCCGGCACTGGCGGGGCGTAAGCGGCCGCCTCCACACGCAGGAGCCAGGCGAGTTGGAATTGACTGATGTCATGCAGAAGCGAGAGGACTCACATTACCGACACTGTGTTCAAGCTGTTCCTTCAGGCGTTAAATTGCGTCGAGATACACGAAGCTGGAGGGCCAGAGAAGTATTTCAAATCTTTCATTACAGCCAAAACATCTTGTGGTGGATGTAAATGGTGGATATATTGTCGTGAGGGGCATGCTTACATGGGCTGACATAGCGACTCTGATACGACCTCCATCGTCCTTCACTGGCGACTGAAGCAGACAGTTTCTATCTAGCCATGTCCATTTTGCCTCGTGATGACTGGGTGTTGCGTGATGTCCTTAGGTTAGTTAGGTTTAAGTAGTTCTAAGTTCTAGGGGACTGATGAACAATGATGTTAAGTCCCATAGCACTCAGAGCCATTTGAACCGTGTCCATTTATTTCGTCGCCTAAAGCATCTCCCGGTCAACCAGCACCTGTAGTGACGCAACACCCAATTGTTTCTAAACTGTGTAAGATTGGTGCGAGGAACATACCTGTCTGCTCGTGTATCCTAACGCTCATATCCTCCTCTCTTCCCAGGTACGTGACAAATCCACGAAGGAGATAACCTACAAAATCTTCGTTCGAATGACACTTGAGTTTCAATGGAGACCAGATAGATAGAGATAAGAGAAGATCCAGAGAAGAGACTGTTTTATTATAATTTTGTTCAATAAATATGTAAGCGTCGCGGGAGATTCTCATCCACCTCCAGTGACCGACACTACAAGAGAGTTGTTGTGTCGTGCGGTGTGGTATATTGTTGAAATTCCGAATGCTTCAAATGGCTCTGAGCACTATGCGACTTGACATCTGAGATCATCAGTCCCCTAGAACTTAGAACTACTTAAACCTAACTAACCTAAGAACATCACACACATCCATGCCCGAGGCAGGATTCTAACCCGCGATCGTAGCGGTCACGCGGTTCCAGACTGAAGCGCCTAGAACCGCTCGGTCACACCGGCCGGCTGAAATTCCGAGAGCGTACTTTCCTAGAAGAGTCAACCAATAACTGTGAGAACTATTCCGGAAGTAAAGTCCGATTGGTTGTGGAATCGAAACACAGTAAAAATAAAAAATAAAATTTGCGACATTTTTCTACAGCTTCCAGGTGTTTCTCCACATAGTCGGCGCTCCAACGTAGACAACTGTGGCAGCGTTGTACCAACTTGCCAGAACCCTCGTCATAGAAAGCAGTCACCTGTGCTTTCGGCCACTTCTCTACGCTTGTCTGCAGTTCGTTGTCTGTGCCACAATGCGGTAATGTTGTCTTCACGGTCAGCGAGAGAGGGACCCAAGTCCGGGCAGTATTGTGGGTGATCAAACAGGTCCCAGCGAAAATGCTGCAGGGGCGTCCTAGTTGCCCGTGCAGTTTGCGGCCGAGGAGTGTCATGAAGAGGCAGGTGCGTGGCAAGTACGTCATCTGACGTTGCGTGAGATGAGGCGCTACCTCCCTGCGGGCACCCCTACTCGCCGTGCTGCTCTGTCGTCCTGTGCGTTTCTACGTGCTCACTGTGTGCTCGTAACTTAAAAGAGCCACGTGACGAGAGCGACAGACATACTAGAGACACAGCCAGAAACATCTGTTCAAACCTTCACTGGCGTTTGCGTTTCACGAACTGTCGGGCCTTACTTTCCGAATAGCCCTCGTATATCTCATATATCATAAGAATTTATAACATGGAAAACCAAAAATTACTTATAAAATATTGACAGTTGCGCATTATAAAGGCAAAAGTGCTTTCCCACAGAAAATTATAATACCCACTGGATTAGCAGATAACAAAATTTCTGTGTCATGCATTTCATAAAAAGGGTTACTGCTGTTGAAACTTACTCACAAAATAGTTCCTCTCAATACCGTTTCTGATCCCAATAACCTATTTTTCCGAAATAATGTTTTATAAGAATAATATTGTCACGCATTCAAAAGCTGCTAGCACAGACGAAATGGTCAGCAAATGCGCGAGCCAATTATTCGAGGATTTATACTTCGCAGTCACGTTTAACAGGCTGCCGGAAGCTGCTGCCACCAATTTCACAGAATGACTCATCATTTTGTTTGTGATACATCGACCAATCCGTTTCTAACCTGTTTTACATACCTTAACCTTTATACTCTTAGATTTGTTTTATTTTAATCACAACTTATGTCAGTTGGTTAATATAATGAGCTCTCACTGTCGCATTGCTGTTCTCTTGAACCGTCTTTACCACTTCTCTCCTGGAACGGTGTAGGCTTGCGGTAGAAGATTGCGCTTTAAGCGATGGTGCAATTATATAGTAAGAATGTCCAATTGCGTTACTAGGATGCTTAAGAGGACGCTACACGTTTTACACCTGTGTGAAAACGGTGCTGTGGAGAATTTACATTATAACCTGTGGTTCTCACAAGAGAGTGATTCACAGAGCTTTTCAATCGATCTGGTCACATGTCACACTCTCTTGACAACTACTGGACGTACTTAAAACTTTACGTACGTTATCGAGTCCCGGCAGTACATACAGATGTGCGAATCGCATCACACTCGGTTCACTGATTTACATGAAATTATATCTGCAGACCAATGTGATGAGTAATGCGCAAATAAACGTTCCTGCGTAGTGTCAGTGCAGTAAAGTCTCCTCGGGTTTCTTGCCAGATCAGTACGCTTTCTGTCGGAAGGAATGTTCTCTCCTTCCATCTTCACCAGAAATCTTTCTTCCTAGCAGTCAGAATAGCCTTTCATAATTGCAACTATTTCTCACTCCTCTCCGATGAAGTGCGTATACATGTAGACGATTTAGGCGGAACATGACTAACGGAAAAACCAGAATTCCGTCGCAGTATAATGTGAAAAGTATAGCAGAAGTGGCCGTACCTTTAGGACGTGTGGACAGTATCAGATCTGAGGTTCGCTTCTTTTTCTTATTTAGTCATCAGTCTTGTGACCGGTTTGATGTGGTCTGCCACGAATACCTTTTCTACTCCAATCTTTTCGTCTCAGAGTAGCACTAGCAATCTACGTCCTGAATTATTTGCTGTATGTATTAATCTCTGTTCTCCTCTACAGTGTTTACGCTTTACAATTCGTTGTAGTGCCGCGGAAGCTGTTCTGTGATGTCTTAACAGATGTTGTACCATCCTGCCCCTTGTTCTTGTCAGTTTTTTACATACATTCCTGTCCTCGCCGATTCTACGGAGAACTTCCTCATTCCTTACGTTATCAGTCCACCTAATTTTGAACAATCTTTTGTGGTATCACACCTCAAATGCCTCGATCCTCTTCTTTCCTGGTTTCCCCACAGACCACGTTTCACTACTAATCAATGATCTGCTACATTCTCAGGAATTTCTTCCTCAGTTTAAGGCCTTTGTTTGATACTATTAGACTTCCCTTGGCCAGGAATGCCCTTTTTGCCAGAATCTGCTTTTGATGCCCTCCTGGCTCTGTCCAACGTGGGTTATTTTGGTGCATATGTACCAGAATTGCAAAAGTTCATCTACTTCGTGATCCCCTATCCTGATATTAAGTTTCTCGCTGTTCTTATTTCTGATGTTTCTAATTACTTCCTTCTTTCTCCGATTTACTCTTAATCCATGGTCTCTACTCATTAGGTTGTTCATTCTGTTCAGCAGAGTCTGTAGCTCTTCTCCACTTCCACTCAGGATAACAATGTCATCAGCGAATGTTATCATCAGTATCCTGTCACGATGAATTTTAATTCTACTCTCGAGCTTTTATTTTCGTCATTGTTTCTTCGATGTATAGATTGAACAGCAGGGGGGAGAAGCTACATCCCTGTGTTCTAATCGGAGCACTCTGTTCTCGGTCTTCCACTCTGATTGTCCCCTCTCGTCTCTTGTACGCTGTGCGTGTAGGTGTGAGGAGTGTGGGTGCGGTGCGTGGCGACGCACGGTGGGCGGGCGCGGCCCCTCGCTGCGCAGTGCAGTAGCGCCTGGGGAGGCACCTGCGGCCGCCCGCGTGACAAATGTTATTGTCTGCGCCAACAGCGCGCCGCCGCATTAACATAAGTGACGCGACGAGAGCGCGCCGCCGCCCGCGTGACGTCTGTTTCCGCGACACGCGCTACACGGAGCGGGACACGAGGCCCGGGCGTGAATGCCCTTTTGCAGAGTTCCGCAGAGGCGTCGCTGCGACATGAAATACGAGGTCGTGACGTCGGCGGTTACGACCCGTCGCACCGCACGCGGGACATGCGCGCCGCTGTTTACGTACTTCCTGCCCCAGCAAGGGAGGACTCGGCCTCTCCGTAGCGCGACGCGGTGCTGCCCTTGTCACTCTCAGCTACTGGCCTGGTACACCTGACCGCGCGACTGCTACGGTCGCAGGTTCGAATCCTGCCTCGGGCATGGATGTTTGTGATGTCCTTAGGTTAGTTAGGTTTAATTATTTCTAAGTTCTAGGGGACAGATGACCACAGATGTTAAGTCCCATAGTGCTCAGAGCCATTTTGGTACACCTGAGAAAACTGGCCGCACTCTTTGGAGTAAATTTGGAAATTTGTCACGTCAAACAGAATAAAAGCCGCATCACTACCGTCAGTAATAAAATGCGTTACATAAACAAAGCAAATAGAATTTTGGAATTTAAATTTCTGGGGTGTGTAAAACGGAAGGTTCACAATCAGCATGTATCAGTGTCGTGTACGACTTCGTACTCCACGGTAAGGACAGGTGTGCCAATTGTCGTCGTAGGACAGCCGGACAGGAGCAGAAATCATCTCGACCGAGATAACACGGCAAATAGAAGATTTACTTAACCCGTATTTCTCCAAGTATACGAAGACTCATTACAAAAAATACAGCAAGAAGTAGAGTCGAGCTCTCAACGTCAACGAGAAGGAGGCTGGCTGCACTTGAGCACGAGCGATGGGGCAGCAGTGGAGAGGCTCCAAGCGTGCGACAGGGGTGGGCGGCGGCAGGCGGCGCCCGTGGTCCACAGCCGGAAACGTGCAGTCCTGTTGCCACCCTAAAGTCGCCGGTGTTGTGCTTTCGATACTCTTACCACAATTACTCTGTGACAGTGACACACAGAGGTTTAGTGCCAAAAGCGGCATAATGGTGAAGTGGCATGAAAGACGCAGCTATGACTAATGAAAGTGAAACAGAGGTGGATGGGTCTTGTAATAAAACCAAAGGATGATAGTTTGGCGAAGAGAGTACTTTGCTGGCTCCAAAAGATAAGAAAACGTGCAAAAGATGACCTAGTGAAACGTGAGTAATGGAAGTGACAGAAAAGAAGCGTGTAAGTGAAGACCCCGATGTATGGAACATTATGGAGGAGGCCTTCATCTAGCTGCGGATGTGGCTTATGAGAATGATGGTTTACTTCGCGCTGCAAACCTATCACAACTAGTATGGATCACCTCAGAGTGCAGAAATGGTATTTCATTGTAAAAGGATATGCACTTCATGGCGTGTTGATATAACAACCAATATGCAGTATGTGGTGAAAACAACAGTCTTGCTTGCAGAATTTATTTTACTGCCGAATTCCTGATGCGCGTTTTGCCTAATACAAGGCATCTTCAGATTGAGTGAGTGGGTTTTGGGTGCAACAATTAGAGCATCCGTAAAAATAGCCTGCCGTCCTCATACACAGTAAAATAAGTCGAAGCAAATAAGTGATCACGTCATATGTTAAAAGTGTTATCGGGTGTTCCGCTTTTATCTTATGACGTGAGCACATAGTTGCTGTATGTGAAGAGGGCAGTCTGTTTCTGCCGACGCCCCAGTCGTGGCAGCGACACTATGCTCGTCAGTGTAGAGACGACTTGTGAGGCAAAACGCGCACGTCGTGATTAAATAGAACAATAAAATCACTTCTGCTACCGAGACTGTTGTTTTATTTTGAGAGCTGAGTATAATGGCTGGTCCTGCGTTTTTATCTACATCTGTACTCGGCAAGCCACCTTACGATGTGTGGTAAAGAGTACTTTGTGTACCAGTGTCACTTCGCCCTTTCCCTGTTCCAGTCGGATATGGTTCGCGGGAAGAACGGTTGCTTAGTAAGCCTCCGTGTGGGCTCCACTCTTATTTTATCTTCATGGTATTATCGCGATATATACGTAGAAGGAAGCAGTATATTGGTTGACTCGTCAAGGAAAGTACGCTCTCGGAACTTTCACAGTAAACAGTAACGTGATGCGGCACGCTTCTCTTTTAGCGCCTGTCACTGCAGATGGCTGACCGTTTCCGTGTCACTTTCGCGCCTACTAAGTGGACCTGTAATGAAACGTGCTAGTTCCATAACCATAGCTCATAGCTCACATTGAAGCCTCGTACAAACTAAAAAAAGGTTTCAACCAGTCAAGCCATCCAGGAATCGACGCCAGCTGCAGCTGCACTATTTCTTCCTGACTGGCGATGATCTGGATTCCGTTGCCAGGATTAATGGAAATACGCCGTTTCGCCAAATGGAGCAACCCAGCCAAGTAATCAGCTCTGAGCTGTAAACGTGCCGTCGTTAACAGTCGTAGGCAGAGAAACCCGCGACTAGTTCGCCGCATGCACGCGCCGCCGAACGTAAATGTCATCCTCGCACTTTATAGGCCAGCCTCGCAGGTCCGAAAGATCGCGACCGGGCCGTAAGTAAGCGTTTAGAGAGCTTCGCGGCAACATCCGTAACCTCATTCCGGTAAGCCTGCTACAAAACCAGGAACACTACTGTGATGCAAGAGTAGAAACTATGAAGTTACCGGAGGCGTGACGTTAATGTGTCCTTGTGGGACAAACACTTATGAAGGCATTTCGGAATGAATTTACAATTATGTACCAACCACAGCAGCATTTCATTTTCCTATTACTTTTCTCACAAATTGATCTACTCTTTTCTTCTTGAAGTAATCAGTGGTATGCAATGTTCCCGTAACATGGGGAGGCCAAAGGAAAGGTAATAAAGACGCAAAGGAAAGTCGAGGGAAGGAGGAAGTGAATATTAATGAATATTTGAAGCATGTTTTCTTGCCAAGTGTTTATGAATACGTGTCGCAGTACATCGATATCGAGTTCTGACTTCCATTTCTTCCCTGATAGTGCTTATTATGTAAATTCAGCACCTAATTATGTAAATCTGATGCTGTAATGTAGATCCTGCTTATGCATCCACAAATTTGTCACCAGACTCTTAATTCAGTGCTCACTCTTCTGTAGAAGGTGATTTATCTTGTGTCACTGCTCGTCGTCAGTGGAATATATTAGCTTTCTGGAAATACACGTCGTAAAATCTGTAGCGACAGCTTCTTTCAAAAATAGCGCAAGTTGACTAAAAGAAGGCATCAAGGAATTGTCAATTTGGTATCAGAGGGAAGTGGCGTTGGGGGGTTGACGGGATGGAGGAGTGTGTGGAGAGGGTTGAAATTATAGAGTTGTAGTGGGAAACCGAGGGATGACTGCAGTAAGCAGGTTCAAACGGAGGTAGCTTACATTAACTACAAGGAGGTGAAGAGGCTTACACAGCGTAAACTAGACTCGTAGGCCTCGCGAGGGGTGGATGCACACACCCAGCTGGTCAGTAAGTTTGCTTCCCTTCCGCATCGCTTTAGTACGCATCTAGATTAACGACCGCTGCTATAGGAGGATGCGCTTCTCAGGCGTTATCGAGTAATGGAGGTTCAGAGTTTTATGAGTCTGTTTAATAACACACGAGAGCCGTAGCCCGCCGAGTAAAGTCGTTAGCGCAGCCGGCTGAGTCGGCAGCGTGGTGCGCTCCAGTCACGCCACTCCTTTTCGCCTAATCCTCCGTCAAATAGCCGTAGAGCTACAACGAATCAAGTTTCATCGGAAAAGAACAATGATAGTGATAACTGTGGTGCATTCGTGGCGATGTAAAACAAGGAACCAAGATTAAATGATCACTTATTTATCGATAATTTATGCACGTATCTGAAAGGCAGTGTACCGTACTCAAAGCATGTAAAGGCAGGTATGACTTCACTGCGATTCGTGCATTAATGTTACGATAAATAAATGGTCATTTCATTGCGATTCGCTGACATATCTTCATTACACGTAGCCGGTTGTGCTATCAACGTCTGTTGATGTAAAGATCTTGAATGTTTAGTGCCCCGCAGATTTGAAATATTTAATAAAGGGCATTCTCTATACACCATTACCTGAATTACAAATGTTTGTTTATCGAAATCGATTTTCGGGTTTGATTGACTGAGGGGGGTTATGGGAGTAAACGGCGAGATCATGACGTTTTCGGGTTTATAACTTATCATCAGCGGCATATTGTGTTTCCCTACAGCAACGACACGCGTATCAGTTAATACGATGGGATATATATATATATATATATATATATATATATATACCTAAAAACAAAGATGATGTGACTTACCAAATGAAAGTGCTGGCAGGTCGACAGACACACAAACGAACACAAACATACACACAAAATTCAAGCTTTCGCAACAAACTGTTGCCTCATCAGGAAAGAGGAGAGGGAAAGACGAAAGGATGTGGGTTTTAAGGGAGAGGGTAAGGAGTTATTCCAGCCCCGGGAGCGGAAAGACTTACCTTAGGGGGAAAAAAGGACGGGTATACACTCGCACACAGACACATATCCATCCACACATATACAGACACATACAGACATATACAGACACAATTGTGTCTGTATATGTGTGGATTGATATGTGTCTGTGTGCGAGTGTATACCCGTCCTTTTTTCCCCCTAAGGTAAGTCTTTCCGCTCCCGGGGCTGGAATAACTCCTTACCCTCTCCCTTAAAACCCACATCCTTTCGTCTTTCCCTCTCCTCTTTCCTGATGAGGCAACAGTTTGTTGCGAAAGCTTGAATTTTGTGTGTATGTTTGTGTGTCTGTCGACCTGCCAGCACTTTCATTTGGTAAGTCACATCATCTTTGTTTTTAGGTATATTTTTCCTTCGTGGAATGTTTCCTTCTATTATAACTATATATATATATATATATATATATATATATATATATATAGGTTGTCATGTATGTAACTGTCGTCAAATCTCAGGCAGTGACAGTTCTTAATTAAACCGGTTTTGGTAAATAAAGTCGATTGATGACTGTTCCTTTATGGTGTTAAACATGCATGCAAGACTTTGAATCTCGATTACCCAAAAACGCTTATGATTTCCATCGTACTACAATATTAATTGCCACATCTACGTATGTGCAAAAAATTGCAAGCAGAAATTTTGACAGAGGTTACTTCTATAGATCTACGACGTCAAAAGTTCATTGCACTCTCTACCGGTCTCTTCTCACTTTTTGCTCGGCGATATTGACTCCGCAACTCAAGAAACATTTTTAAATATTCATCTCGGGTCGATCTTTCGTAAAGCCTTTAGATACTAACAGGGCTTTGATGTTTGTGGTTTTCGGCGCTTATACAAGAGTTGAACAAAGATATGGGAACAACGCGAGAAATGCATGTTTGAACATAAATGCAGTTATTGGCCAAGCCTGCGTGTTGCGCTGTTGTGTTTGATGACGAAAAGCACCTGTACGATGTCTTCAATACGGTGCAAATGACGGCCACGGTCAGAACACTGTTCTGTGTAGTTGGGAGTGCATTACGTGTCGGTGCTCATATGATGAATGGTCCGTAACCAAGGTAGCTGAAGAGTTCGGTGTTTCAAGAGGCACAGTATCGAAGATCTATGCCACGTACGGGGAAAGAGGAAAAACATCATCTGCTACGTCACAACGCGGACGAAAGTGTGTGTTGAGTAATCGTGACAGACGGTCGCTGAAGAGGATTTTGATGGAAAATAATAGGACGACAGCTGCAAAAATCACTGCACAACTGAGTATCGCACTCGTGAATCACGTCAGCACCAAAACGACACGAATGGACCTGCATAAGCACGGAATTTCAGGGCGAGGTGGGATTCCAAAACGACACATCGGTGACGTAACAGGAAAACGTGGTGCCGAAGCCCTAAGACCTGGACTATGGAGCAATGGAAGAAACTCATTCGGTTAGACGAGACTTGTTTGACAATGTTTCCAAGGCCTGGCCAAGTTTACATCCCGAGAGAGAAACGTGGCGGTGGTTCGGTGCTGATTTGGGCCGCTCTGCAGGTCGCATTACTGTCAACCACCAACTGACCGTTTTAGCTGATCAGATCCATTCCATCGTAAAATGTTCGTTCACCAATGGCGATTCTGTTTCACAAGACGACATGGCCCCTCTGCACACATCTCGCGTAATCGAGGATTTTTTTAATGAATTGTCGCATCTCTCCTGGCTACCAGAGGCACTACATTTCAACATTACTGAGTGTTTGTGATCTTCTTTGCAGAAAAGGGTGCTCGATCGCTATATCGCTATTCGCCCCTATGACCATTACCTGAACTTTGAACTTATCACTAATTTGCAGGAAGAACATTCCCTTCAGAAGCGTGCACGATCTGTATTTGTACTCTCCGAGACGATTGGAAACTGTTTTGAATGCCAACGGTTGTGTTTTTGGTTTTCCATGGTTTTGTCCAATTGTCCAACCCCCGTACAATGTATATGGGCTACAGTGACGCTAACGGTATTATAAGGGGCGTTTGAAAAGAAATTAGCCGGAGGCATAATTACAGAAACCAGTACCTGTGTGTTAGGAGTACTGAACCTGGCTGTTGATACACTTGTCCCACTGTGGCACACGGCGGTGAATGGCTCTCTCATAAAATTCTCGGGGCTGCGATGTGAACCAGGTGCGCACGCACAGCTGGACGTCTTCGTCCGAAGTGAATCGTTTCCCCTCAGAGCTTTTTTAAGGGGACCAAAAACGGCATAATGACACACGGAGAGGTCCGGAGTGTATGGAGGGTAGCCGAGAACCTCCCATTTGAATTTCTGCAGGAATGCCGCGACTGTTTTCCCCGTATGAGACTTTGCATTGTTGTGGAGCAGAATGACCGCACGGATGAGATCACCTGGTCGTTTTGATTTGATCGCGTGGCGAAGGGTGGTCAAGGTTGGCGAGTAGAGTTGGGCATTCTCTGTTGTCCCGTGCTGGAGGAAGTGAATCACAAGGTGGCCTTCTTGGTCAAAGAAGAACGTCAGCATAGCCTTTGGCGCACTCGTGTGGACGACGACGTCCAGCTGTACGTGCGGAACTGGTTCACATCGCAGCCCCGGGAATTTTATGAGACAGCCATTCACCGCCTTGTCACAGTGGGAGAAGTTCGAAGACGCTACTCCAGGCGGGCGTAAAAGTCAATGGGCGCAACGGGAAATACTGAACGAGAAAATGAAGAATTGGCCCTGTGTGACTACCCCCTGAAGCAGATCTCAGGATCTCTTAATGATGATATTCTTCTTCATATATTCTTCTTCAACATATAAATTACAACATAAACATAAATGAATGATTAAGGGAACTAGTAACTACAAAATGGTAAATGCTGTTTCTGCTTATACATTTATTGTAGATTAAAACCCCTTTATATATTACAAATGTTTATATGTCACTTTCCAATGGACACAAAGAGATACAAATGATTTTGCTAACTAATATGATTGATCAATTGCCCAAATCTGCCCCTATGCGATCTAATATAAGTAAAGCGAGATGACTGACATCACCTATGTACCAAGCACTAGAAGTCACTACTTTCAAACATGATCTACAGTGGTGTGGAACCTCAGTGGAAATAAGATTTACATGATCACAGCTGTTTAGCTTTATAGCCCTAATAAGCCGAAGCAATTAGCAATATCACCGTATGTACTGCGTCTGGTGCGTCGGAGCGATGGTTCTCGTACACGTCTGCGACGACGGAAGAACTCCAGCCACAAAATTAAAAAAAAAAAAACTCATTCAATCACGAGGATAGCAGAAGAGGGTCCTCTGACTAGTATAATCTAATATTGTCTTCTCCTCTCTGTGTTCTACAGACGAGAAACGCGAACTCCCAGCGACAAGAACGGAGTTCAGATAACGTCTCAACGTGATTAAAGACAGAAGAAATGCTCCCTATCACTGAATGCTGCATACTGAACAACGACTCCCTACCTCGAGGCGAAGTCCAGAACTGTATAAGTTCGCAATAGTACAGCGCCCAACCGTTCTAACTATAAAATCTCCTGAGAGCAAAGACAGCAAGACCTTCTGTAGCAACAAAGCTGATACTGAGCGACCGTCAAAGACGGGCGCTCAAAACGGAAGACCACTTTCTCTCCACCGCTCGCTTCCCAGCAAAGCTCGGCTCCCCAGCCTCGTAACTGCAGAAAGCGAATCATATTTTAGTCTTTTGTCCTCCAGCGCGGAAAGTTTGCGAGGAAATACCTATCCCCGTTAATTAGGAATAGATACAATGGTACGCTTCACAGCGTAAAAATCCTGGGAAATAACGCAGCCTGCGTGATTTACGAGGTAACGCTTCCTCTTTAGTCTCTGCTGCGTCGAAGGTTTCCGAAGTATTATCCGGTTATCCTCCCGGCCCTGCTCCCAACCGGCCGGCCGCCGCTGTATTGTGCTTCAGCGCTCAGGTGTCCCGACCGCCGTCTTGGCTACTTCCTGTTTCAAGCGGGACCAACACACCTGTGCGGGCTTTTCCACCCAGTGCTTGAGCTATGCCTCCCATTTCATTTCCATTGGCGTTCCAACCTCTACTAGTATAAGCAATCATTAATTACGCCGTTTTGATAACAAAGACACTCCGTCGCCTTTCATGCAATAAACGTTAGCAACAATTTACAAGGTGTACGTGACAATATCAGTCTTCTTTAAATATTCGTATATACGAAGTGCAGCCTATCAAATGATACCTAATTCCGGTTGTCAATCACGGCAAAGTATGTAGATGAGTGCTTGTAAGGTGCGAAATTATGTCCACCTTACAAAGTGCCCCAACAGCCAGGATCAATACTTCTAACATATAGGTATTGACTGCTTTCTGTGATAACGCCTCTGGCTCGTTTCTTTTTGAACGCCCCTTATATTGTAGCAGATCCGTACTTGTGCGTAATAAACTAGAGTCGCCTGTTTTTTTCTTAACAAGCACCTACAGCATCGTTTTAGAAATTGCCCGTTTAGAGGCCGAGCGCGAATTTAGAAGCTGCTCGCCGCGATTACGGGTTCAGCGGCCTAACCGTCGACGCATTATGCTCGGTTGTACCGAAAGACTGAGAGAGAAGAAGGGGATTTGTTTAGTATGTCCAGCACAGATTTATATCGAACAAATTAAAGAAAAAGATGCTGCGAGAAAAAGACTCTGCGAGCCTGTAAATTTTTCACCCGGAAACCAACGGCCACGCTGGACGACAAGCAAGCTACAGGTACTTCCAGCAGGACCGTGTGGATGGGAGAGAGGAAATGTGTCGGATTCCGACACAGGGAGGGGGAAAAAACTGTCCCTGACAACGCGAGGCTGCAGTCGTGACACGATGTGGTTGCTGTTTCCGCGAGCAGAAAAAGAACACGGACCGGCGCGACGTAGCGAGCGGCAGCCAAGTGCCTCGGCCGTCATACTCGAAGCTCGGCGAGCAGAGCCGGCGGCTAGTTAGGCACGGCGGACGTTGCCCGGCGCTGCACTCCGCTCGCAGCTGGACGCTTTTTATGCGGCCCCTTATTGCTCGCGAATCGTGACCCACAAAACGGAAACGTCGTTACACAGACGAACGTTCACCGCAGCGATAAAATCTTTTCCCACAGATTTCATTTCTTGTCGTTGCGCCCGTGGAGCTGCTTAAGAGTCGTACTAGCACCGCAAACACTGACGATTTAGCGCTCGGAGGCAAAGGAATTCGGATTGTTATGATCGGCTGTCGTGCTCACTGACGGGGAAAAAAAGGTCATCGTAGCAGTTGGCAGAGAGGCGCTCACTTCTCTTTCTCTGTTTGGAAAAACCTAAAGGAGTCACCTCTGTAGCGACATTTTCTAGACCGTTATCATCGAATGTTATTATTTTCTCAACTGTATTGCACCCGAGAACCTTATAAGCAGTTATTAAGCCAGAAGAGCCTCTTACAACGCATCTGTCGTGGTAGCGACGTATTTTCACTGTCAAGCCGTGCCTTTCGCGGCTGACTGAGCGAGGTGGCACGTATTCCAGTTCGGCCATCCCGAGTTAGACCTAAGCCGTCGGCACGCGGACCGTGCCGCCGAACGTCAACTTCGACCGTGCCGAGTTCAACACGCCGGCGAACGACCAGAAACAGAGCAGCTTGTGCGTGCGATGCGGGCGCTTATCGTGCGACATGGGATCGCAGTGCGCTCCAGCGGCAGTTTTCGGTGTATCTGGCTTGCAAATCAGAACTTAAAATTCCTACGTTAGCTCCACTAAAACGCACATTTCCTCCATTGTCTATATGGTACTGACGTTATTCTGCCTGTAGTATACATAAATAAAAACTTCGATATCCACGGACATTTTATAATGCAAGAAGGAAAGTACGATGTCCAGTCAGCAAGGACATAGGCCTATAAAACTTTCATGAGAAACAGTGCGATACAAATTTACAATAGTTCTCCAAATAAGGTAAAAATTATTTCAGCGTTCTCACCTTTCAGAAAAATGCTAAGGTCATTCTTACTTGATCACCGTTCCTATCAGCAATGCAGCAGAATCTTTACAAGATGTGAAATACAGAAATTAAAACAAGAAAATGCAAAATATCTTACTGCAAGTAGTGCAAGCGGTCTTATAGACAAAGCCAATCGAACAAACTCACTCCTTAGAAAGAGCCCACTTAAATGTATACAACATCGGATGTTATCAGAACCTAATACAAAACGCGGAGCCTACAAGAAAGGGTTTCTGGATGCACTGAGACGCGGATTAGCAACTCATCACCCAATACGTCACAATTCTACTACGACTCTACTCATTACGCTACACCGACCAAAACTGTAGTACGACGATACTTTGCATCTTAGCGTCTTCGGAAAGCTTTCATCATGGATATATTAAGTGAAAACTTTAGTCGTACATATGTTATTAACTGACATTTAATTATATCAAATTTTACCAACAACGTTTCATTTCTTATGGATCCTTAGTGTGCCGTCACCACGAAACGATATGTTTTCATAACACGCAAGTTACAATAATTCTTTAACCATCAATATGGAGTTACCCACCATTTTATTACAGCATATCATTGAATTAACGACGGGTTTTCGAGAGGTCTTAAATCTTTTGATGCTTTGAAACGGCATACATACACATGGTCCTCAACTGAAAGCCAATAACGCGTTCCGCTACGCTGTGGCGTCCTTGTGACGTAAGTGGCGTTCAACGTTCAACGTTCAAACTCACGTTCAGAACATCTGTCAAGCTAGGTATTGCTCTGCACGTTCGAAAAGACTCCCCAATGTGCTTTTTCCACGCTGTGGCCTCAGAAACTCAGCACGCTCATCGTTCAACATTCGAGTGCACGGTCCACGCAGACGGTTTTACCGCGGCCTCCGCAAAATGCTTTTAGCTAAATGCCGGGGTAGGTATGTCCGATAAGACCATTGCCCATTCATTATTCAATCGTCATCTAAATGAGCTGGTGCTCGGTCTCTAATGACAGGGTTGTAAATGGGATACTGAATCTATATTCTTCTCTCCGAAAGCAATCCTGTGGTGTGGGGTGAAGAGCGTGTACCGACGTCATTTCCACTTCTCCTGTCCTGTTCGTGAAGAAGGACGAGCTTAATGGTGCTGCATTTACTTCCCACCGGCGTACTGCTACCACACAGTGATTTTCACAACACACACACCAACAAATCGGAAACGGGATGGACATGAACACTAACGGTACACGCACGTGTTACGGGGCGAACCAGCAACAGATTCCACACCAACTTTGCTTTTTCAGTTCGACGTTCAGCGGAAAAGAAATTTGTTGCTATTGATACACTAAGAGTAGGTCTCATGGATACTAATAAAACGTGTCAAACGTTATAAATGCTACTTTTTCACAGAACACGTTTTCAGACCTTTTGTGTAGTCGGTACAATGTTGCATGACTCTAGACTTATTCCAGATGCCTAATCAATTCAGTATTACACGCCCTATGGTCTTTATGACAAGTAGTAGTTCCGTCTGGAGTCAGAAGTGCCAGGTGTCGACATTTACTCCGTTCATTTGGTGCGCAGGTCGTGCAGTAAGGAGAGTTCTCGTAAGCTTTCGTTTGTGTCAAAAAATCATTTTTGAGACGGAAGGAGATAATTTGGGTTTAAAAACTCGTAAAAATGTTGGAGAAAAACTTTGGAGAATTGAACAGACAGTACGAAGTGTACGCGGAAAATGTTCTGAAAATTCGTTTCTTCCTAAACAGCACAGGGCGTTCTACAGCAAATTTTGTGATAAATGATCCAACTACAGGAGTTGTGTATGAATCAGAAGCCAACACTGAAAGTTTTTTTCTTAAATTTAGTTTTGTTATTCTCTTGTAAAAACTTTAAAAAAATGTGATACATGGTTTTCGTTGACTACAGTTCTACTAGTCAAAATATTACTGCAATACTTCTCTACTTGTGTTATTAAAACAGTATTAACGGCACTAGAAACTAAATCTTTCTTATCAGCACTTAAAGCCAGTCAGTTCCCTGGCAAGGCACCTAAAACGAATAAGTTGTTTGTTTTCTAATTTCTCTCATTACTCTTTACAGTGATGAGATGAAGACCATAGTTCTGTGGTCTCCGAATACCTCCTCAGCTTTTTCCATACAAATAAGTTACATACAAAAAGAGATGTACTGTCTTTCTACTCTCCTGACAAATGCCAGATTTGGCACTTGGAATGGTAACATTTCCTCTCTTACATCTGTTACACCCTCTCCAGGCTGTGATTCCTGCCTCGTCGAATAGAACATTCTACAGTCACCAATAGAATTTCATAAACACAATCACTCAAGAACAACAAATCACAGCATACAATCTTTTAAAAATTAAGAATTCTTTTTATCTTACAGCAGCTCTTGGTTCCAAGAATAGTTCCAGTGACAAATGTATATACGTCTTTATAGAGGGGTACATTAATATCTGAAGAGGTTTTCTTTTGGCAGTGGTTTTTATTGAATGCTGAAACCTCACTAACGTACTTCGTATACTAATCATCTCCCACAACTGTTCGCTCATCTTTATAGAATTTGCTTACATAACAGGCTACACTGTGTTTCATATTTTGTGATGTAGTCAGACAGATGTCCCGTTTCTTTCATTGCGTGAGAGTACTGTATATGAAGAAATAGCTTTTGAGCAAAACAGATTAAATACAACACGAGTTCTGTTGAGCCACCGTATGAGCTCGATTTTTTCTGAATTTGCCCCTCATGGTAATACCAGGAGATAAAGGCGATGTTGAAAGACGTAATACGTTGCTTGTTTCTGGAACGACTGAATCAATGTCTGCTTGTGAAGTCTGATGAGCTGTTCGCAATGCTCTTGCACTTACTACTGAACGAAACCATTAGGGAAGGTGCAGCTGTTCTTTAGATCTTCTCCATCTCTCTCTCACTAACCTATTTGCGAAGAACGAAAAATTTTGGAAATTTGTGGTAAGAGCCTATGGGAGCAAACTGCTGAGATCATCGGTCCCTAAGCTTACACACTACTTAATCTAACTTAAACTATCTTACACTAAGGACGACACACACACACACCCACGCCCGAGGGAGGACTCGAACCTCCGGCGGAGGCGAGCCGCGCGGACCGTGCAAGGCGCCCTAGACCGCGCGGCTACCCCGCTCGCCTCCAAGATTGATAAGTAATAGTCATGAGTGGGTCGGACAAAGGTTTGGTGATCAGCTTCATTCATAATTAATTACATTTTCTCACGATTTTTCCATTCCATCTTAATGTGTCTTGTTTTTTTTTCCTACAAATGATTTTAATGAGTTTTTCCACTTGAAGAACTCCAGACAGCAAATTCATAAATTCACTTAGGATTGGTGCATATTATCAGTGCTTCATCAATAACGCACTGTTCATTTACTTACGTGTAACAAGTTACATTTGCTTATGTTCGAAGTTAATTGCCAAGCTCTGCGTTACGCTTTTATTTTCTACAGATGCTTCTGTTTTTCGGAGCAATATTCTGGCGTTAGACTTCCTTATATATACCAGCACCAAACGCGAGCAGTCTCCAGAAGCTTCTCAAATAATGTAACCTCGATTTTTGTTCTGTGTAAACACAGGGGAGTGCCTTCTGGAAGTCAGCTAGCACGGCATCTGTTTAGGCGCTGTTGTCAATTTCCATTGCTATCTCACAAACGAACAGATCGCGTTGAAAACAATTCATTGTCCGGCAAAATCACGTCATTGGTATGATTGTGCTGGACAATAAATTATGTTCAAAACAATCAGTCATCGTGTCTGTCTCCAGTCTACTGAAATGTCGTTGATTACAAAGATGGAGCTGAATTCCATGACTTCGCAGATTGCACGTTGCTTCTGGTCATCCTTTTCATTTCCTTCTGCATCAGAACACTCTTTTTTTCACTAGGTCAACTTATAGAACATAACAGTCAATGTAAAATGGCAAGCTAGTTTTTCGACACTCTTTCTTTCCTGAATTTCTTTGTATGTGCTATGAAATTTATGCTTCAGTTGAATACCAAGATTGCAGTTAACTGTGACTTCCCAAACGGGAAGAAAACTGGATTCCATTTTTCCTTTTTTTTTAAACATATTCTATTAAATAGCTAGAAGAAAAGAGAACTAAACAACTATTAACAACATCTCAAAAAAATAACGTCGTCCCCTTTTTTCGGACCTCCTCGCTCCTCCCACGCAAGGCACGAAATGATGACTGTAGGTTCATTGTGCAGTACGTAACGTAAAAGAATGCTGCTGTAACAGAACCAAGGCAACCTTCAGGTGAGGCAAACCTCACCTTAAAGTATTCAGAAACACGTTTACATTGCAGCAGCAAATGTTAAATCTCCAGAATTTCAGTTGTTTTTTTTTTATGCCTTGAGAAGGACATAAAGTAGATCGTATTCACCGCCTTTGCTTGACCTTCTGCGAGCTAATCGACTTGAAAGTTGCTGAGCATCCACAACTAAAATGTTTTTATGGTGTCGTACAAAATAAAACAATGCAACTCGTAAGGTGAAAGTAAAGGAATCTGCCATCAATATTGACACAGTGCTTCTCCATAAAATGGCGTATTTGTACTGCAGTAGCGGCGCGTATTGCTTTGTAATTGGCCCCGGCGGAGCGCGCGGTGTACGCAGGCGTCGCGCCGTAAACAGGCAGCTATTGTGATCGCCGCAGCCGTAAAGAGCCGGCTTTATACGTCGGCGGGGGCGAGGCCCGTGTGCGGCTGGCCGCGCCAACTGGGGCGGCGTGTGTTACCGGAGGCAGAGCCGCCTGGCGGCAGGAACCACAACCGTGGAAGCGAAACTTGAACCTCTTCCATGCACGTACAAGGGCTGGATAAAAAGTAGTGAGAACTATTATTTTTCTCTTAAATGATTTTATTGACAGCGGTACTTCTAGTTACACACCTTCAATATAACCTCCACCGTTATTTACAACCTTCTGCCAAATGTCCGGAAGGTGTCGTACACCATCCGCGCATCTGTTGACGTCGTGTACTGACCGCCCAGTGGGTGTGGATGACGTCGTTTCTGGTGTTGTACCGGATCCCTCGCAGTGGTTCTTTCACTTTGACGGAGAGATCGTAGTCGCAGGGACTCGTACCGGGTGAGTACGGCGGATGTTCCAGACTCGCCCATTGCCAGCGGCGCGAGAGGTCCTGGGCACCAGCAGCAGTGTGGGGGTCGTGCGTTGCCACGAGGGATGATGCGGTGCTGTTGCACGGAATGTCGTCGTCTGAGGGCTGGATGGAGGTGGCGTTGCACGAACGTGCGCCATTAGGCGGCGTCTACCGTCACCTTTGGTGGTCCAGCGTGATTCAGTATTACGCCATCAGTGTCATACGCCACAATAAACATCACCTTCAGGGCACTTGGTGTAGCGCACACTTCCCGGGATGCCTCCCTTCATTGGACTGACGTTGCAAGTTGAGTTCGTACGAGTGCGCCCAGGTTTCGTAGATAGTCAAAGAAAGTCGCTACCTTCCCTTTGGTACCGGCCCAACAAATACTGTGCGATGGTATAGCTGTGCCATTGTTGCATCTCGGTTATTTCGTGGAGTATCCAAAGTGTTGCAGTTTTGCGGTATCCCAAAATAACTTGCAGAACGTGGAACACGGCTTTGAGGCATATTCTGACTTCTGTTACTAACTCACGCGTAGTCCAGCGGCGATCGGCGTCCAGCAAGGAAGCAAGGTGTTGAACTGTTTTGTCCTCCACGTTATGTCGTCCTGTACAGGGGTGGCATCTCCGCCAAATCTGAACTCTTTAACCCATCGTGCGAATGTGCTGTACAGCAACGCTGCGCCACCACATGCTTCACCCAGTCCCTGGAACTTGAGTTTGAGCCAAGGATGTTGCTCTAGCTTCGTAAACATTATATTAGGGCAGTTGCACTATTGCTATGACGTTCAATAGTCTACACTCTGCAGCAGATTGACCGAGTAATGCCCCCGCTTGCTGCACAAATCGTGTCACCGGCCTTCGTCGTGTCAACACAGATGGCAGCTCACCGTCTCACCAGTTTGACAGTACAGCAGTATTACCACTGCTTTGTATCTAGCCCTTATAGCACAGTAAAGGAGGAGGCATTTACTTTTGAGACGTGGGATGCACATGTGACAGCACAACGGTGACAGAGTGTCCCATGTTATTACAACAGAGAGTATTCGTAGCAAATATGAGACCAGATATAAATGCAAGGGCATGCTGAAAAGAAATACCTTCAAATTTTTTATGTGAAATCTCTTACAACTTTTTGAATAAAACAAATTTCATTAACATTCTACTACCCGTCCACGATATTATTGCATTTGGCCTCCCGTGGCCGTTTTCGGAAACACGTGGTGACGCTACAATAAAAAAGTGCAATGGCGACCAGGGAAAAAGCATCGCATGTTAATGGCGTCACTATGGTGAAAATCCACGATAAACCGACCGAACCACCCTAACTCCCAGGTGCGATAATGTTGTGGTAGACTGATACGTCTTTATTCTTCATGTCTGCATCTGTGCAGCCCTCTGCCGCTAGAGGCCTCTGAATTGTAGCGTGTAACATGGCGAGTTTTGAATTCGAAGATTTGGTCCACCCGTGGAGCAGCCCCTCCTTCAACATGAGGATGCCAAACCACTCACGAACGCTGCGACACCTGCAACAGTCCGACGCCTTGGGTTCATTGTCGTCGACCATCGTCCATACTGTCCGACTTCCCCATCCGATATTCATCTATTTCTAAAACTTAAAGAACACCTTGAGGGACTTGCTTTTCGGTAGTGATGCTGTGGTGCAAACAGAGGTTAGCTTGTGGCCCCGTCAACAAACTCAAATATTCTACAGTGATGGTATCAACAAACTGCTCAGAAATGGTTCAAACGGCTCTGAGCACTATGGGAATGAGGTCATCAGTCCCCTCGAACTTAGAGTTACTTAAACCTAACTAACCTAAGGACATCACAGACATCGATGCCCGAGGCAGGATTCGAACCTGCGACCGCAGCGGTCGCGCAACAAACTGCTCTCTCGTTGGAAGAAATTTGTTCGTCGCCAGGGTGACTATGTTGAGAAATAAATATGTGGACATGAAGTTTAAAAATGCAGAACGTTAATAACATTTGTTTTATTTGGAAAGCTTTAAGACTTGCCACATAAAACATTTTCAGTACATCCTCGTATTTTTTTATGATATGGACCATATGTCTTGTGCCGACACTCTTCATTAACGGGATTATTCCCAGTTGCTGATTGGCTCTGTTTCTTTCTATATCTATTCCTCTGGCCGTGATGTTGACGCCACTTATAGTCACACCTGTCTCAATCAGTTACTCCTTCCATGCGGTATAATGAGCTACGTACATAACAAGATTGGTATTTCTGTTCAATGTGATCAGCATAAAAATTGAAAATGAGCCGTGTTTTTGCTACTGCTGTCGCTTTCAGCCTGAAAACTGTTCTCACGCAGCTCTCCACTCAAGTCCACTCTTTGCGAACTTCTTCATTTCTGCAAAACTACTGCAGTTTACATTTACTTGGATCCACTTACTGCAGTGAAGCCTCTGTCTCCTCCAACAATTTCCTCTCCCCCTCCTCCCACACACGAAACAACGATTGCCTGATGCCTCACAAACGATGCATCCTAAATCTCCTTTTAGGTAAGCTGCTAAATAAATTTCTTTTCTCCTCAATTCCATTTAGCACCTCCTCGATACTTGCCCGGTATACCCTTCCACTTTCAGCATTGTAATGCAATACACCCAGTGCGTAACCCTCTGTTCTTTTGTTCTCTGATGTGTCAACCATCATGTCTCACTTCCATACGAGGTTACGCTCCAGATGCATGCTGCATAGCACTGACATTTATATTAGATCTTAAGAAATTTCTCTTTTTCATAATGCTTTCCTTGGGTGTTGCCAGTCTGCATTTCATATGCTCCGTACTTTAACCATCACCAGCTATATTAAGTCCCTAAGTAGCAAAACTCGTTTGAAACTTATAGAGTCTTATTTGTAGTCTCATTCCCTCAATATCGCTTCATTTAATTCAGCTATATTTTATTGCCGTAATTTTACTTACCTTTACGAATATGACGAGCGGAGGCTGCACGATAGCAACAACATCACTAGGCCTCAGACCTCTGGATTTTTCTGTCCAACGACAACCACAGAGCCCAGTGTACATTACTCCCACTGATGTCGTTGAAGAAGTGCAGTTACGAATTGTACACTCTTGTCAAAATTTACGAGACGATGTGTGGCTGTATGAAAGAATTCGTAGCTAAGTGCCGACTCGAAGGCAGTACTGCATCCAAATGCGAGGAAGACACATGTAACACTTCTTTTAGCAGATACTAGTTTACATTAAGCTGTGAGGTGTAACGAGCTGATGCAGTATATACATAAAAGGTGTTGGATCCCCTACGTTGTTTACCACAGACACTTCCTTAACCATTTAAGATGTCATAATTCTGTCTACACTCAAATGAATTACGAAAAAGTCCTCACCTAATGACGTGTATTCTCTTTTCATAGCCATATTAATTACAGAGATATCAGTATCAGCTTCGTTTTTCAAATGAAACGTAGTATCTTCAGCTGCTGTTGCTATAGTCGTAAAATAGGAGAATTAACTGCGTTTCAGTATTCAAAATGCGATTAGTAGTTTGGGAGAAATTACATTATGTAGAACATAGGATTTATCTGTTTTGAACATGAAACCGATTACTGTTTTACGCTGTGAAAACAGAATTACGATATATCAAACGGTCCCGGAAATATTTGAGATGAACAGCTTAGGTGACTCACCTTGTACAAGTGCTCAATATTTAATATTTCGGAAGATAAAGTTAAGAGGCGTATCTCTTTTGCATGTAATCACACACACACACACACACACACACACACACACACACACACACACACACACACACATGGAAAACTTTGTTTTGACACTTTGAAGACTTTATGAAATACAGTGTGCGTTTCAAAGAGTGCTTTCCTATTTATTGCTATCCCGTATAGATTACCTTAGAACGCCGATATTTGTTGCGAATAATATGATCGTATGAACTTAACTGCACATTTAATCTTTTTTTCTAAAATTTTCCTTAGATTAGCCCGTTTTTTGTAGCGTTGTACGTCATGAATACGATGGGATATTTCATCTTTAATGTCCCCCTTCACCAAGAAATACTGTATAACGGCTAAACACGAAAAAGTAGTGCAACTTCAAGTGGGTCAAATCTTTCCCGCTGCGCGCTGCACTTGTGTTAGTGTAATTTAACGCCCCTTCCCTCTTGGGAGCCTTCACTAAATCACTTGCGGGAGTTTTCCGATGGAGAACGGAGCCGCCGGTGACGGCTGCGACAAATCGGTAAGCTCCTTTCACGACAGGGAATCAATTTCTTCTTTCAGCGAGCTCATTGCCGTAACGACAGCTTTGCTCTTGTTCCCTGACCCAGCAGTCACGTATTTGCTGTCGCGCTGGACACACGATCGTAGCAAATTCGCTGGCGGGTGCTGCTTTGCAAATTACCAGCTAACATCTCTATAGTGGGCTTAGCACGGTGAATTTGTTGTTGCTTCACGTCCATCCACTACTGAAGCGCCTGTTCCGTAGAGAACAATGCGCTGCTGTAGTGGCGCACAAAGTGGATCTACCGTTACCCGTAATACTACGCCATTCAGGTATGAAATTACCAAAAGGAAGGCGATTCTGAACTTTTCTTAGACCACTGCAAAAGTTGAGAAAATTATGTGTATACGAGAGGCATTGCCTTTTTCATTGCCGCCGTTCTCCAAGGGATATAATGGCCGGATACTCTGAACAACGGGAAGCCGTGTAGTCTCATTACTTACAGGAGGTCACTTTTTCCCTGCATCAAACCTCTATTTTGCAAGCAATCTTCTCTAGGAAGAAATATGTAATACTCTCGATCTGTTCGGCCCTCAAAAGATTGACCTCCATTTCTTTGCTCGTACGAGATTAAACAGCTACATATAAACATAATTCCCTATTTATCGTGTAATATTTGTTGTTCCATTAGCTGAACCTATAGTATGAGAAGTACACTGCTCGCAATTAAAGTTGCAACACCAGGAAGAATCGTATAGAAGGAGATTTTAGTTATTGTGCATGTGGAGGAGAGTAGGAAAAAGACGTGATTAAATTTGCAGCTGTATTGATTGTACACAGGATGCGATATTTACTACACAAAGCAACAAAGGCTTCAATATGGCTGTGCATCAAGTCGTCTTTCACCACTCCTTCAACTCTGTACCGAAGTTCATCGATCATAGTGGACAGTGAGTGTTGGTTTTGGTCTCTCGGCAGCCAAGAACCACATGTCATCGAAGGGTCAGCAGTCTGGAGAACGTATTGGCCAGGGACAGTCGGAATATCGTGTGCAACATTCAGTGTTGGGTCCGGTGCTGTTGAAAGACAGAGTCAAGGACAGAGTGGAGCCACTATCGTTAAGGAATGTAACGTCTTCTGTTGAAATGACCTGTTATGTGAACCAAAGATGATCTATTTGGATCCAGTGGCCAGTGCCGGCCGCGCGGTTCCAGGCATTTCAGTCCGGAACCGCGTGACTGCTACGGTCGCTGGCTCGACTCCTGCCTCGGGCATGGATGTGTGTGATGTTCTTAGGTTAGTTAGGTTTAAGTAGTTCTAAGTTCTAGGGGACTGATGACCTGAGATGTTGAGTGCCATAGTGCTCAGAGCCATTTGAAGCATTTTGAACCATCCGGTGGCACCTCGCATCTTCACATCACGTAGTGAGTCCGCATACGGATGGCGAGTGCAGCCTGGTAACGTTTGTTCTGCTGGGAGCCTCCACACAGAGATGCTTCCAGCGTGTTGCTGCACCCAGAACTTGAACTTACCTGTAAAAACAATGTGGCGCCACTGCTGTGTCCAAAGTTGTCGTTTGGTGCCGGCTGTGGCGCGGCTGACAACTGCTTCCTCGTGAGAGTGCTACTCGAGACGTCGTCGCACTGTGTGCACAATTATTTGTATTGCTGCAGCAAACCCTCTACCTGGCTCAACGTACGTGACGTGGGATACTGGACAACCGATCGAACAATACCCGCGGTGGTAATCATGTGGTGTCGTTGAGATCATACTAGGAGTTGAGTATGGCTCTCCTGTAGCTTTCGAATTCAGTATTTGCATCACAGTCCTGGGATCTCGAGCAACGAGAACAGCATAATTGTGGAACGATAAACTGCGCTTTCGATTGACTATGATACAGTCGCTGTCAGATTCCCAGTCAGACTTGTAGAAATTTATCATCTTCGCACGAGGCATAACACGAGCCTATCGTACACAATCTATGTTCAAATGCGAAACTTTAAACTTCCTGGCAGATTAAAAGTGTGTGCCAGACCGAGACTCGAACTCAGGACCTTTGTCTGTCGCGAGCAAGCGCTCTACTATCTGAGCTACCCAAGCACGAATCCCGCCTCGTCCTCACAGCTTTACGAGTACTTCTGCCAGTACCTCGTCTCCTACCTTCCAAACTGATCCTGGAATGTTCAAATGTGGTTTCTGAATTAGAGACCCATTGTTAAATTTCTCCTTACAGAAACCACTGTCCAGTCACGTTAATGTGATCACCTGCCAAAAGCGTGAATAACCACGTTTTGTAACGTGGACCGCTACGAGTCGCACGGGAAGAGAGTCAACGTAGTTCCGGAGGTTACCGGCAGGGACATGGTGCCTCGCCGACTCCAGCTGGGCTAAGTTCAGCGGTTGACGATCCACGGCACGGACAGCCCGATCGAAGTAGTCCGACAGATTCTCAACTGGGTTTAAACCTGGGAAGCCTGGTGACCGGGAGAGTACGGTAAACTCATTCTGCCGCTCTTCGAACCACCCACGCACACTGCGACCTGTGAGACACATGGCGTTATCCCGCTGGTAAGTGGTACAGTGCCGAGGGAAATGAAACTGCATGTAGGAGTGTACAAGCCTCCCAAGGACAGATGCATACGTGTGCTGATCGAGAATGAGGAGATCACCGACGGAAAACAGCGAAAACATTCCCCAGGCCATGACGCTCCCTCCTCGTTTGCTTTCAGACGTTTTACGCCTTAGATGGCAACGGCATCGGCCCGCTGGAGCACAAAATGTGAATCATCTGGAGAGGACACCTGTCGCCACACAGTGGGCGTACAGTTTGGGTACTGGCGTACAGATTCGCCGGTGAACAGCAGTCAGCACGGGTGCGTTAACTTGTCGGCGATTGCTGCGCAAACACTGCCTCCACGTACGCGTACCCCATAACCGCTCTACCACGCAAACATTTGGGGTTACACTCGCCTGGTACGAGGTGTTCGCGCGGCGGGGGATGGGGGCCTACTGAGGGCTACGGCGGGACGGAGCCCCTCCGTCGTTTCTAGGTCCCCGGTTTAATAGACAATAGGTGTGTTCAGGGGTGTATGACGTGAAAAGGGCCGACTTGGAGCAGGAGAGTCACCACAGGACATTTTAATTTCTACTGTCTATACTTTTACAGATAAATTCATAAAACTTTGTCACTGTGACCAGAAAGGATTGACGACTCACACTCATCGCAGTGGAAGTTCAAAAACGTAGAAAATACCTTTCTTTTACATGTGAAATTTCATCGTTTTTTAACTTATTACTGGCTGCATTTGTTGCTATAGGTACACTTTTCTTCCTAAGTAAGAGAGATTCTTCGATGAATTTTTCATAGCATACAAACAGTAGTTGCAGGTGTATGGAACTCTAAATTTTTCCAAATCTATTAAAAAGTGCGGAAAAATTGAGATAATTAACTATAAAACTTGAATATTTTGTAAACATGAAGTTTAAAATGTAACAGTTTATTCACTTTTTTATAAATTAAATAACTTCTAGAGTTTCATACACCTGTAACTATGGTTTGTATGCTGTGCAAACGTCATCGAAGAATCTCTCTTACTTAGGAAGAAAAGTGTACCTATGGCAACAAATGCAGCCAGTAGTAAGTGAAAAAATGATGAAATTTCACATGCAAAAAAATGTGTTTTGTTACGTTTTTGAGCTTCCACTACTATGAGTATGCATCGTGAATCCTTCCTGGTCATGCTGACAAAGTTTTACGAATTTATTTGTAAAAGTATAGACAGTGGAAATTAAAATGACCTGTGTTGCCTGTCGTGCTCCAAGTCGGCTCGTCGGGCGTCCTGCCCCCCGTCGGCTGCAGAGGCGCAGGCGCTGCTGACAGCCTCTCGGCTCATCCGGGCGGTCAGTTGCTCCACAGTTGTGCGTCTCTCCGCAGCCGTCGTTGAGCCCTGTCACCTAGGCCTCTGCTGGACCTCAGTTGCCCCGGCGCCGGTGTTGGATGTCGCCATGTTGCCATGCACAGGATTCTTTAACCACGGCTGCACGCAAACAATTTACAAACAGCTGTTTCGGAAATGCTTCCACCCTCGGCCCGAAAGCCAATGATCGTGCCCTCTAACATGTCAAGTAAATAGCTCCGTTTCCGCTTTACTACAACCGCTGCAGTATTTTCCGCTTTACAACCGTCCACTGCTAGGGCTGCCACCTGGCGTCTGCCAGTGGTTATTGCACGTTGATGTCAAACATAGGCGCTTGCCACACTAATGTGACTGGCGAAATTATGCCTGCCTACTTTACACGGTTGTATCGAAATGTTAAAGACCTACATAACCAATTATATAGCACACTTTGACTTTTATTGCATGCCGCCTTCGTGGTCTTGCGATTTTACTGACCAACTGTGTATGTCGTCGAGCGCAAAGGTCTTTCTTGCGCTCGACACATTCCGGGCGCCGCCGTCGGATGGCGCAGAGATCCGTCTGTGCACATTCTCCTCGTCGGCTTCCTGCTTCCCGTAAAAGATCCCGCCTGGAGAGAAGAAAATTCATTACTGCCCGGGTGGCTTCATAAGACCCGTCCTCGTTCGGTTTGATGCGTCAACTGGATCGAGACGCCGGTTTTCTGATCGGCGGCGGCTTAACGCTCGGCTAATCCCTGCAGCGGCAGCAGAAGAAGAAGGCGCGTCCCGTTGCTGGCGCGGCTGCCGGCCGCCTCCTCGGGGGTGGCGGCTGTGGGCCGCCGCCTCCACTTTCTCCCGCAATTACTCGGCCGTCCGTCGGCGCAGCGGCCGCGTGTAAATCGCCATCTCGTGCCGTACGTTAGCCTCGTCACGCGCGCGCGTATTGTGGCGTAATTGAAAGGTCCGCGGCTGATCTAATTGCGGCGGCTACGCAGGCTCGCGCTGACATGTGGACACGCCGGAGCTGCATGTGCGGCCGGACTTCACGACCGCGAATGGCGCGTGTCCGAGCCGAGCGGAGCCGAGCTCTCATTACGCGAGCCGCCGGCCGGCTTTCTCCGCTGAGATAACGTCGCGTGCCGCGTGACAGGAAAGCACCAGTGGGCGTCGACGCGGAAACGCCGGCGCGGGGGCTCTGCTGAGTGCGCCGGGGCGAGCGACACTTCACTCGCATTTCTCCACTCACTGCGTCCAGAACGCTGACGCCAATGTCGACTGATATTTTGGTAAAAACAGCAAATTCCAGTAGGTACACCTTTACTTTGGTTACTCACAGAAAGCTGATTAGAAGAAACTATAGCACAGCACTATCTGCCTGAGTGATTAGTGCGTCTGGCTGCTATGGGGATGATCGGCTTCGATTGTCAGGCATTTTTGAATGCAACTGGCTGCACTTGTACTCGTAATGAAAACTGAGGAGCTGCTTTATCGAGCAGCAGCGACTCCAAAGCTGGCAATGGCCGGCTGAGCGCAGTACTGACCCAACGCCCGTCCATACCGCATCCGATGACGCCATTGGCAAGGGATGACACGGCGGTCGGTCGGTACCGATGAGCGCGCCAAGGCATGTGGACAGAGTTTACGTTTACGTTCGACCACTTCCGACGACCTTTGGAAAGGCAAAACATCATACCTGCTGTCATAGTTCGTATGCTGTTATTGTTGTGGTCTTCAGTCCTGAGACTGGTTTGATGCAGCTCTCCATGCTACTCTATCCTGTGCAAGCTTCTTCATCTCCCAGTACCTAGTGCAACCTACATCCTTCTGAGTCTGGTTAGTGTATTCATCTCTTGGTCTCCCTCTACGATTTTTACCCTCCGCACTGCCCTCAAATACTAAATTGGTGATCCCTTGATGCCTCAGGACGTGTCCTACCAACCGGTCCCTTCTTCTTGTCAAGTTGTGCCACAAACTTCTCTTCTCCCCAATCCTATTCAATACCTCCTCATTAGCTATGTGACCTACCCATGTAATCTTCAGCATTCTTCTGTAGCACCACATTTCGAAAGCTTCTATTTTCTTCTTATCTAATAAGCTTATTTAAAAAACGTTACGTTCAACAGCCAAGAGCTGCTACTAAATTCTTCTTTATTCACTCCAACTTTCAAACAATCATCATCACATATCTCACCCAAAGTCATTTATGACATCTTACGTGCCAGTATTAAAAGTATGGTGCCACTGCTGTCAAGTGATAAAATACATTACACAGTTAACCATAAGATGTATCAAAGCTCTCAATCTTCGCCTATATATTACAGTCGGGTACATTTTATATTATAGAAAGCAACATTTTCAGTAAGTACTGCCACATAAACTATTGTAAATGATTGAGATACCACATTCTTGAAGATCTAAACCTTCTGTGAATAAAGAAGTATTGGTTAGCATGTCTTGCCAGTTGAAATTTTTTTACAGTTTTAGTGTAACCTCTACCACGCACAGTATCAGATCAAAAGTATGTGGATACCTTTTAGCGGACATTGATATGAGATGTGTCCATCCTTCGCCTTTATTACGGCTTGAACTCTTCTGGGGACAATTTCAACGAGTTGTCCAAATGTCTGTGGACGAATGTCAACCTAGTCTTCCTCAAGATCCGGAACCAGACAAGGTAGTGTGACGTGGGACGCTGCGATCTGCAGCGAAGTCGACACTATAACTGATCCCAGTGGCGTTCTACTGGGTTCTGTTCGGGACTCCGAGCACTGCAGTGTATTTCAGGATTGTTGTTGTCCACAAACCATTGCCTCGCAGTGGCTGCTTTTTGGCGTGGCGCATAGTGATGTTGATACAGCCATCGTCTCCGAAACGTTCCAGTACACGTTGCTGTAAAATAAGTTCTCATCTGTCCACATTTAGCGTCTTCTTAAGCGCCTAATTACGAGAAATATCCCAACACCGTAATACCGACTCCTCCGTACTCCACTGTTGGCACTACACAGGAAACGCTTTCTAGGCACTCGCTAAACCCAAACTCGTCCATCGGACTGCCGCGCGATGTACTCCAGATCACTCTTTTTCCCATGAGTGGCGTTGCACTACATACCACCTCAAACGTCGCTTGGCGGTGACTGCAGGAATATGACTGAAGAGCTCCTCGAAGATTGTTCTCCAACTCCCTACGCGCAGTTATTGTGTTAGCTGGACTGCCTTTAGCACTCTGAAACTCACGAGTAATTCCTTCCGCTGTTATGGGTACTGAATATCGCTCGCTGAATCTTTTATAGAATGTATTTATATGGTTTTTGTAGACTTTGTAGCACCACCAACGTTTTACTGTGGTGTAACTCACAAGAGTGAAAACAAGAGCACCGAAGCGACTGATGTAGATTTTTATGAGAGTAAACCTACTTCTTCTTCGGCCTTCCTTTTTTAATATACAAGCATTTTACGTAACTTCCTATTAATTTAGTAAATCTGAGACAAGGAAAAACATCTAAATAAATTTTGTTGGTTTCCTTGTCTCATTCTGAGATAAAAATTTACTAGCGTCTTAGTAAAACAATTTGTCTAAAACATTAGTTTCTTTTCATTTTTTTTAATCATCTTGTCCTGTGTTCGCAATATTCTGGGTCTGCTTTTAGGTATTTTTATCGATTGGCATTGAGATTTCCGATAAAATGTTACAGCGCATCATTTTGTTATGAGAACCAAGTGAATTTGCACTTGATCACCACGTCTGGCTCAAAGCACTCGTCTTAGCACCTTCATCAGTTCGGAGCGTCACCTTCGAGAGATGAAATTCAATCTCTTATATAAACTGCTGTGATCGGAAACTTGCTGTGTTCGTGCTCGAATAACAATAGTCCACTTTTATCTCCACCTTCTTGCAGGTACTGAAATCATACTTTCCTTTCTCGCGGTGATTTCGAACGGCCTTCACTGAATTTCGTGACTCGCTCGAAACTATCCTCACGATCGACGTGTATTTTCTGTCAGTAACAGTAGAAATACTGTGAGTAGAAAAAGCAAATCTCACTTGGCAGATGTAATGAAACTGTAGAGCCGTCTTGATTATACGCCACACGCATATGTATTCGACGTATGGGTAAAATGTTCAGAGTCACGGAAAAAGGGAGTTTAGTAA
This sequence comes from Schistocerca cancellata, assembly GCF_023864275.1. Taxonomy (NCBI): domain Eukaryota; kingdom Metazoa; phylum Arthropoda; class Insecta; order Orthoptera; family Acrididae; genus Schistocerca; species Schistocerca cancellata. The sequence continues at coordinate 1,147,231,015 of NC_064627.1, forward strand.
ATACGTGCAGTGCGCATCATGAACTACCGAAGAACGGAAGAAATATTTCCGGAATTATGTGAGTTAAGGCTGGAAGCATTTGAAGTAAGGATTCTTGAAAATGCTGTTGGTACTGTGCCTCGAAGTTGTGACTGTCATTCCGAGAAGAGTAAAGGGAAGATTGTTTTCACGCAAGACTGGGTCGGCTGCAGCCACGTTGCTTGGAAGGCAGATAACAACTTTGCTCCCTTCCGAAACGGCACGTTGCCTTTTCAGTCCATCGATTTTCTCTCAGCTATGCTTCGCGAGGCGTGTCCTATGAGAACTGTGTGAATAAACAAGGCACGTTGCGCCACATCTGCACACTGCAGTTTAGATGAAGTACGTGTCACAAGGCTCTTCTCACGGTGTGGCAGCCAATGTTAGTTACTATTTCTGTTCCACTGCGTGAGAACAACGACTGCTTACATACGATGTATTTCTTGGTTCCTATAAAACACATATGTACGAACCTGAAAGCTATTCTTCATTGAATATCATTACTTTGCAGTTTTGCATAATCGTAGTTTTACATCGTTTTCATATTTTTTCCCATTATTTCAGCTGCATTTACCCCAAGAGACGAGTAAATAAGTGATCATCCGCATTGCCCTTGCACGTTATCGTTTGGCATTCGTATTTGCTCGAACTTATGAGGACTTCAATGGGATAATAAATATTCCGGAATTTATAACATAGACTTATTTTATCAGCATACATCTTTGTAGACAAAAAGCAGCTTCCGAAACATACCACTTGGTTTTCTCGCGTCGAAAACATTGCGATATTCTTTAACTGGCGACAAACCAAGTGACAGAATTAGCCAACTCCCTTATTCAAGATTGAACAAATAAAACTATAGAAGTTGGAGAAATGGTTTTTCCTGAGACCATTCGGTTGGTATAAGCTGTTTCGTTTCCTTCCAGTTTTACTGGCCTTTTTTCGGAGAAAATATTTCTGTTCTACTTTTATGCATACAGTATGTTCCACCGTTTTTTGTCGTGGGTATTGCTCTTGAACAACGGTTCGGATTCGAGTTTCCTCCCCCGCACTCCTCCCACCGCCTTCCCCCTAAACATACAGTTTTTAATTGCCTGGAACTTTAAATAGACGAAAAGCGGCACACAATTCCATAGAAATGTTACGGAATTTTACATTAATCAGAGAAATATAGATTGGTTTTTCTTCTGTTTCACGAGGACAAGATTAAATATTCGACTGCAAGGTGATATAATAAAGACAATTCTCATTGAAATTTTTACACTAGTAAAATAAATAAATGTAATAATATAAAGGATATTGCTTTTGAAGAGCTAGCGACGACTGGAAAATAATGTTTTAAAATATTTTACATAATGCTAAGCAGTCCGTGAGATTTGATGGGTTAAATAAATGAGTCATTCTAGACAAGAGCATTGAGGAAATTATGAAAAGGAACGGCTGTCCTTTCTGCCATGCCATAGTCACCTTGAGTCAGCACAGATAGTAAAGTTGTCGAAAGGAAAAGCGACTGTTTCATGCAAGGATCCTTGACTCCGACAAAAGAATTTAAGAACTGAAACTAAAAAAGAATGAGTAAGTGGCAGCGGGGCTGTCGTAATGATGTGTGGCCCATCGAGAGCACCGCTTTCTCTGGTGCGGTTACAGTGTTAAAGACGGCGCGACCAGCGTTTCAGCTTTTAGTGGAACATTAAAACTATTTCCCACTACATCACTCCGAGGCACATATCTGTCTTTATGGAGAAATTCTAGGTCAATACCCCGTGGCAGTATCTGCTTTTACGTTTCCTGCGTCGAAGAAGGAAATGAAATTAATTTCCAAGCCATGCTAGTGGGAGGGCGGGAAAGAGGAGGGGGCGGAGGCAGGCGAAGGAAGGGGGGCCGACATCTTAACACGAATTTGTGGAGCCTTAGGTACCCAAAGAAACCTGAAAGCGCACAGTGGTCGTCACGCTTATACAGTAAATGGCTGACACCGAAATAAATACAACTGCTTTCAAAGAAAATGTTTCCATACCACCGTACTCTTAAAGGGTAAAACGAACCAATGCCGCAGAACATAATAGTCGAATGTGGCTGTTATACAAGTCAGGGTAGACGTCTTATATCAAATTTGATTCTCACCGTACTAATCTTGGTAACTTCCTGGCGTGTGAGAGGCAACTACAAAGGGTTTCAAATCTTCTTGCGGCCATTTATGTCTTGTTTTTCTGAGATTTCTCTAAACGTACCGGTATAGTTTCTTTGTAAAGGATACAGCCAATTTCGTTTCCAATTCTTCGCCAGTTCGAACTGGTGTGTTTTTAAACTATGATCTCTTTTCTTTTCAGTGGGAATATGTGTCTTGTGAGATGCATTCAACTGCCGGAAACAATGTCTGCGCCATCGGTTGAATGTGAGCATCTACAATAGTCACACAAACACACACACACACACACACACACACACACACACACACACACACACACACACACACACAAACATTACACTTTCTTTCATTGTGACCATAGAAACCACTGAAAGACGCTGTATGGTAGTCCAAGTCATTACAGAACCATCGGTATTCTTGAGAGTTGGGAGTGTGGGTTACACACATCGTGTAGTGATGGCCATACGCAAAGAGATCTTGTTGTACTGAATAATGTTAGTCGACAGTCCCTATCTTGCGCTCGTTATACCATTGAATGTTTCTCTTCCTATTCTAGCTGTTTTTTAAGTAACAGTTCCACATGAATGCTATTTCATACATCTGCTCTTATTGCACAATCAGGTTGTCAGTCTTTCCGTGTCAAGAGATTTCTCATGAGAGTTTAGAGTCCCCCCTCTTTCCGTCTATAAGTTTCCATCAACGTTTACATCTACACAGATATGTCTAAATGCACAATAGATATGGGACAGAATGAGTCTCATCATTTTGGAGAACAGTTCTCAGTGGAATATTAGCACTTTTTGTTCCACTTGCGTAAGCTAAGCAATATCTCGCCATAGTCACGCAGTGAGATATACTATGCCGGACGAAACGACGTGTCACTTGCATGTGATGCCTAACATCTTACATCTGACAGCTTACGCCTTGGATTGGATAAGTGTCTCTATAATGCTCTCGATCTGACTAAACAAAGCCGTGTCGAAACGTACAGCTTTTCTTTGATTTTTCTATTAACCATACCTATTAATCTACTTTTTTTAAATTTATTGGCTATCGGAAGGTGCTCATACAGCCATCTCAACAACAGTTGGACAACTCGTACAATACGTAAGTTTAGGCTTAACAAAGGACAGTTTTACATTCACAGTGTACTGAAACGAGTAAACAAGACGAAAATGTAACACAGGATACACAGAGGTGGTCTGTTACAAAAATACTACTGGTAATCATTGGTATACGTTTCGGATATTCCCGATTCAATCCATATTAATGACTGTTGTTGTTGTCGTCTTCAGTCCTGAGACTGGTTTGATGCAGCTCTCCATGCTACTCTATCCTGTGCAAGCTTCTTCATCTCCCAGTACTTACTGCAGCCTACATCCTTCTGAATCTGCTTAGTGTATTCATCTCTTGGTCTCCCTCTACGATTTTTACCCTCCACGCCGCCCTCCGGTACTACGTTGGTGATCCCTTTATGCCTCAGAACATGTCCTACCAATCGATCCCTTCTTCTAGTCAAGTTGTGCCACAAACTCCTCTTCTCCCCGATTCTGTTCAATACCTCCTCGCCGGCCGCGGTGGTCTAGCGGTTCTAGGCGCGCAGTCCGGAACCGAGCGACTGCTACGGTCGCAGGTTCGAATCCTGCCTCGGGCATGGATGTGTGTGATGTCCTTAGGTTAGTTAGGTGTAAGTAGTTCTAAGTTCTAGGGGACTGATGACCACAGATGTTAAGTCCCATAGTGCTCAGAGCCATTTGAACCATTCAATACCTCCTCATTAGTTATGTGAGGAGATATTGAATAGAATTGGGGAGAAGAGGAGTTTGTGGCAGAATTTGACTATGTATCTAAAATAACTATAAAATGGTCACATTGACTGATTGTTCCGTCGGTTCTTGGTAGAATATTTTATACATTACGAACGAGACACCAGTGTTGTGTGTGTTTCATTCATAATAAACAAAATGTTCGTTTGTATGCGGCCTATGTTTTAAAAGCTGCGGGTATAGAATTGACTATCTGTGTAGGTCTAAATGTTGTGTTGGCAGAAGAGCCTACACCGTGTTACTAGAGGAGGCCGAAATGCACGCGTTTTAGCTCACGCAGGCTGGCGTGAGGAGGGAAGAACTATACTGACGTGAGGTCTGGAACATGACAAGGAATTAGAATTCAGAAAGCGGACGTAATTACTTTGATACTTTATTCCATTAATGATGAACGTCGCTCTTGACGGTACACCATTCACAACATTATCGGTTCAGAATACATATAGTAACTGAATATGGCGCCTTGCTAGGTCGTAGCAAATGACGTAGCTGAAGGCTATGCTAAACTGTCGTCTCTGAAAATGAGAGCGTATGTAGACAGTGAACCTTCGCTAGCAAAGTCGGCTGTGCAATTGGGGCGAGTGCTAGGGAGTCTGTAGACTAGACCTGCCGTGTGGCGGCGCTCGGTCTGCAATCACAGATAGTGGCGACACGCGGGTCCGACGTATACTAACGGACCGCGGCCGATTTAAAGGCTACCACCTAGCAAGTGTGGTGTCTGGCGGTGACACCACACTAAATGTGCCATCTAGACAGAACATGAGAACAGTATACGAGAACCAGATCTGGTTATTACAGCCATACGTACAGATACACCAACATTCAGATACATGCAGGCTGACAATTATTGAACTAAAAAAAGCGCAAATTAGTTAGAAACTACGGCCTGCACACACTTCATTCGACATGTAAACGCCACTACAGATATTCAGATTTAGGTTATGGCATGTTCGATGTATCTGCCAGCCTTGGTGATGATGTGGCGCAGACGAATAGCGAAATTCTGCAGGACGTGCTGAAGTGTCGGAACATCGAAGCTGTCGATGACCTCATGAATGGCTGTTTTCAGCTCAGCATGGTTTTGGGGTTACTGCTGTACACAGCCCCACAAAAAGGAGTCGCATGTGTTCGGATCCCGAGAATTTGGCGGCCAGTCGAGGTGCATGGCAGTGGCCTCTGTGTACCCGAGAGCTGGAATGCGGTCTACGAAGTGCTACTCCAGGACATGAACTCTCTCCTGCTTCGATGGGGTCGAGCTCCGTCTTGCAGGAACGACATCTTGTCGAAATCAGAGTCACTGTGGATAGTGGGGGTGAAATCATCTTCCAAAACCTTCACCTACCGTTCGGTAGTCACCGTGCCATCAAGGAATATCGCAACGATTATTCCGCGACTGGAGATTGCTCACCACACAGTCACCCGTTGAAGGTGAAGAGAAATGCGGATTCTGTCCCCCAAACGCGCCACTTTTGCTTATTGACAAACCCATCCAAATGAAAGTGGACTTCTTCGTTAAACTGAACCATATTGAAATAGTAATGCCCATCATGGCCCGCGATCGGCCGTGCAGTGTGAACATTCTAACACAACCCGTTCAGAAGTTATGACGGTTTTATTTCGCACAATTAAGTAATTATCACGCTGTATATGTAGGAGTTACACAGTGACACACATTTATAGGCTGAGCGTTTCATATCCTACTGAGCAGTACGTGGGAATGTAGTCAGTTAACTGTGCTTTGGCATTCTAATTACCAAGAGTACTAGATTAACAGCAGAGAAGCCGGCCGGTGTGGCCGTGCGGTTCTATGCGCTACAGTCTGGAACCGAGCAGCTGCTACAGTCGCAGGTTCGAATCCTGCCTCGGGCATGGATGTGTGTGATGTCCTTAGGTTAGTTAGGTTTAAGTAGTTCTAAGTTCTAGGGGACTGATGACCACAGATGTTAAGTCCCATACTGCTGAGAGCCTTTTTTGAACAGCAGAGAGAGCTATATCGGGACGTTGGCACTGTTGACGAAGAATTCGTCCAGGATTTCGTACGTTACTAAATGCCGGACGCTAACAAGGTTTGCAGGCTGCTTGGGAACTGATGACCAAGATTCTGAAGATTACTTGCAAGTATGTTTATGTGATATACGTGTTAATCTACCTATCGTAGACTGAAGAACAACGCTCAAAAACTTGGTTCGCTACGAGAATTGCGCTTGTTTTCCCTTACGCGAAATATGCTGGCATGAAAGAAGAGACAGCAGCTTTACATTCCCATAGATGTGCTTAGATCGGGAACTATTTGGCGGCACACCAGTAATGCAGCTACAGATAGTTTGCCCTCATTGGAACCCTGTGAACTTTTCAGAACTTTTGTAAATACTTTGTAGTGCAAGCACTAAACTGAAGTCTACCAAATACGGTGCTCGTAAAAGGTTGTCTCTCCTTGTCTGCGACGGCCAGAAAAGCGAGCGGAGTGATGGCTGTACCGTCTACGGGCCTCACGCGGATCGAGCGATGTGCGACGCGCGCCAAGTGCGGCCTGACGCGCCAGAACCGCCAGAAATGCGGTGCCCGCAGCGATCAGCGCCTGCCAACGGCGTGTTTGTGCGCGCCTGCCAAGGTGTCCGGGGTTTCCCAGGAGGCGGCTCACGCGCGCACCCAGGCGAGGTGACAGCCCGCCAGGATCCACCGCCGCCGGCGTGCGTCAGTCAGCAAACTCAAACGCGCCAGTGTTTACTCGGAAGAGCCGGAACATGGTAGCAGGCGGTCCAGAACCCGAGCTGCGTCGTGTGGCAGTAAACAGCTGCGCTCAGTATCGAAATGGGTGTGTCTTGCTGTTCTACAGGTGCAGCACAGAAAGCGGTACGCGGATAATTCTTCCAGGGCAGATACGACGGCTCCTTGTGAACACTGCGTGTATGGGCCCACGCAAGAAGAGAGTAGTTATTGCTGATGAGAAAAGCTTCGTAGCTTTTTGAAATAATGAAAAACGACAGTGTGTAAACTAGTGAAGGGACAAGAATTCAACTAACAGCTCCAGAGTGCAAGCAGAATTTTCGCGCAATGAGTTAGTTGTCCCAACGACGCTGTGAGTACAACCTAAACGCAGCTGCGAAATTTGGCAACTCCATCATGATTGCTCGCGAATATCCTCACGAAGTCTTCAAGGTAACCCACTAGGTCACTCACGTAAATTGCAAATAACAGCGAGCCTTAGGGTACTCCCGAAATTACCTTTACATTTGTCGGTTCACTTCGGCTAGGAATGTGTTCAGTTCTGTCTGCAAGGAAGTCCTGCATCCAATCACAAATGTGCTCCGATACTCGGTAAGCTCGTGTTTTGGTCACTGTACGAAGGTGCGCAACCGTACTGAATTACTTCCGGAAGTTAAGGAACGCAGCACCAACTTGAATGCCTTTGTCCCCACTCGTGGACGATCAGAGTGAGCTTACTTTCGTAAGATCCCTGTTTGCTGAGCTCACGTTCTTTGTATTATCCATTATGAATCCTGACTGATTGAAAAAGTGTGTCGGACCGGGACTCACCCGTATCTTTGCTGCGTTTCTCTCCGTTGCGCTTCAGACAACTGTGACTGTGACAATCCAAATCAAAACTGATATAAATTTCTTTTTTAGTCGCCAAACTTAGAAAATTTTTAGTAAGTATACATCGTTTCGGATATTATGAATCCATCTTATGCCTCTTATAGTTCTTGATTGTGCCTTTTTATGTGATTCTTGGCATCCACTTTTACTTACGAGCACAAATAAAAGTAGTACATAAAAGATAGATTATTCTTAACAACATACGCATTCACTGTCGTTTGGCCACGCTACACGTTATAAACATTACATATCGACAGTGTAATGCTCATATGGGGGCAACGCCCTTGATCGATTAGTAATGAATGCATGTGTACTAAAGTGTGAACCTATTTTCCTGTAACATCGTATCATACTGGATTGTCCTCACGTCGTTCTCATGTCCTGTTGTGTGCTTAAGTGCCGTCGTGCAGAGATTTGTCTTACAGTGATTACACCACATAAAATGAAATTACTTCAATGAGCATTCTAAAACGAACGTTCACTTGTTTGTCCTGTGTTTACTGTATGAAACTACTTTACATCTGCATCCTCAATAATTTGTAAACGAAGGCATTAACATTAGACTTTAACGCCCGTTGACGACGATATCATTAGATGTGGAACAGAAGTCCCCACCGAGCATGGAAATAGAAATTCGCCGTATACTTTTCAAAGAAGCCATCCCAACAAGAGTTACGTAATTAAGGAAAATCGTGGAAAACCTTATCTGGGTGGTCGGACGTGGATTCGAAATGTCTATCTTGCTAAACACCATCAACGGAAAGGAAAGCAAGAAATTAGACTGGTGTAGTATGCACTCCTCATTGGACACTGCACGATAGTCCATGAGAGGTATCGAAGGATGTATTTCAGATCTTCCTTCTTTTTCTTTTTCGTTCATCACTCTGTTACTTCAAGATGTTAAATACGATTTCTATGGAAAAATGCTAGTTGTGTCCCGGATAGTTCTTCACGTCACAGTTAACAGTCAAGGATTTGGTTTTAATGTTTGAATGGGAAGGCTATAAACTACTGGACAGAGAGCCGTATCTCTGTATTGTTTCAGCGTAGAAGCCTGTAATATTCCGAAACATCGCGCATAAAAACGGGATTTTTCCGCAGATCATTACTCGGGTGCTATTGGTAACGTAAAGGTAGCGTCATGTGTTGTGGATAGCCGTCGGGCTAGGGACCATTTGTATACCCAACAGATGAATCGTCTTACTGTAACTGTCCAGCATTACAGGGTAAAAGTTTGAATATTGCACGCTTTCTCCCATTACAGGGTCAAAGTTTAATTATTACATGGTTTCTCCAGTTCAGGCAACTGGAGCAAATCGATTGGTTCTTTTTCATTAGATGTGGTTTACATTGGATGTGGTTTACTGTGCGCCTTACGGGGCTTGTTGAGTACCATTTAGCTCGTGGGCGATTCGTGAGAAAACCCGAAAAACCAAAACCGACCCACGGATTCCAAGACAGCTATGCGCAGAAAATGTCTGCAGTTCTTACGATGTATTCCCTATCTTGAACAACACTGATAATTTTCTTTATATCTGTATTTGTTTCCAAGACAAAGATGTTCAAAGTTACTCTGCTTGCACCCGGAAAATACGCACGTCAAATCCGGTGTGAGGCGAAAACTCAGTTTATAAAATGACGTAGCATGGAGAAAGATACTGTTAAGTGCCTCCTTTGGCATTATAAGAGTTCTGGGAACAACATGTTTTTGTAGTACTGAAGTACATGCAATAATTTTGTTCTCATAAAACCCGGTATGACGTGTAAGATTATATCGTTTTGCGTTATTTCAATTTCACATAAGTACACTATCAAAATTTTACTGACCCATAAAGTACTTTTCATGAGAGTGACGTAGGAGTAACACGCCGTGCTGCAGCAGGGAAAAGAAGGGAGCCAGCGGAAAATTTCGGAAGCCAAAGTTTTTGCGAAAATTTTTAAAGGTACTGAGGAGGGTAGTGTGAGTGAGCTGGTCCCCCACATCAGTCTTTTAATAAACAAGAGCGTATTCACATTTTCCACTGATTATGAAATATTACGTATATTACTGATCTACTTCAAGAAGCTCATTGTTAACTGTTTATATTAAATTCTACTACTCATACTTCTATTCAGGGGAAACGATAGCTGCATTGATCCAGTTGACCACATCGCCCGTCACTAGTCCTCTGAGGCGGAAAATTAACTATACTACATTCTAATATCTTGTAATCTAATAATCACCATAGCATTTGTCTAATACGCTGATCGTCCGTCATTATCAAAAAGTAATACGGCAACGGTACATCGCTTTTGTATCCTGAAAATTCTCCGTAGAGAAAGGTATCGTCCTGAGTAAACGTCCGTCAGACGAGAACTGTCATCTCCCCGCGAAACCAGCCTCCCGACGTGGAAAGCGGGCCGTGCAGGGACGGCGGTCCGGCGGCTGCGTGGGCCACGCGGCTGCAAATTGCCGCGAGATTGCGGCTCCGTCCCACTCGGCCGCGCTGCGCCGCGCCGCGCCCCCTACACTCCCGGGTCCGGGCACGGTCGCAGATTGCGTGACGTCACGCCGCACCTGGCAGAGACAACCTCCCGATAGTGGCAAACGGAGGCTCGCGGTTACCCGCAGAGACTACGCGGAGAACTTGTCCTAAACACCCCATCTCCACTAGTGTCAGCGGCCAGTGGCATAACCGGGGTATGGTAGTCGGAGCGCGTGCCGTGGGCGGCGTTTTCTTGTGAGAGCAGTGTTGTGACGGGCGAAAAAATGAAATGCCTTAGATGGAAGGTGGAGGAGAGAGGAAAAGAGGAAAAAAAAATGGTTGTTTCACAAAGTACTACATTTTTGTATATCGTCCAGAGACGATCATTATCGACACAATCACAATTGTCTTTAAGGATGGCCCGTTTCGACCGTCTCAGACGGTCATCTTCAAACGTACAAGTAAAAATTAAAACTTACATACAATTTCAGACGTTACGTGTCAAATACATTTTCTATCACGAAATAAGCACGTAATAAATTTCTCGGACCCAGTTGCTGCACAGGATGACCATGTTCTGTTTTTTTATTTGTTTATTTATTTAACCTGGCCTGATAAGGGCCATCGTGCCCTCTCTTACATCGGAACAGGGTTTTCCACATACGGCATCTTTTTTTTTACATCATATTTCACTGAAGAGGCAGAAAAAACTGGTACACGTGCCTAATATCTTGTAGGGCCACCGCGAGCACGCGGGAGTGCCGCTACGTGACACGGCGTCGGCTCGGATAACGTCTAAAGTTGTGCTGGAGGGAACAGAGACCATGAACCCTGCAGGTCTGTCCATAAATCCGTAAGAGTACGGGGGGATGGGGATCTCTTCTCACCAGCACTTAGCAAGGCATGCTACATATGCTCAATAATGTTCATGTTTCTGGAGTTTGTGTTTAAACTGAGAAGGGTGTTCTTGGAGCCAGTTTGTACCAATTCAAGACGTGTGTGGTGTCGCATTGACCTGCTGGAATTAACCAAGTTCCTCGGAATGCACAATGGACATGACTGGATGCAGGTGATCAAACAGGATGCTTATGTATGTGTTACATGTCCGAGTCGTATCTAGACGTATCAGAGGTCCCATATCGCTCCAGTTGCACATGAAATAGTCAATAGTCATCATAAAATTTGTCTTCTGATCTGATACGTCCATTTTTTAGAGTTTATTAAAATGTAATACTGCAACGGTACATAATTTTTCTGTATCCTGATCGTGCTCTGTAGTGGAAGGTATCGTCCTGAATAAACGTTCATCAGACGAGAACTGTCACTTCTTCTCGAAACAAGTCTTCCACGGTGGAAAGCAAACCGTGCAGGAATGGCGGACCGGCGTCTGCATGAGGCGAGCGCAGGGGCCAAGCGGCTGCAAATGGCACTGAAATTGGAAAGCGGCGGAGATGTATGAAAGGGAATCATGAGGAGACCAGGATTGCACTGTGTTGAGCAACCCTTCCACAAAATTTACGTTCTCCTGGTACATAGATGTTTGAATCTAGTATTCCGGCCGAGCGAGGTGTCACAATGGTTAGCACACTGGACTCGCACTCGGGAGGACGATGATTCAAACCAGCGTCCAGCCATCCAGATTTAGGCTTTCCGTGATTTACCTAAATCGCTCCATGCAATCACCGGGATGATTCCTTTGAAAGCGCACGGTCGATTTCGTTCCTCATCCTTGAACCAATCCGAGCTTCTGTTCCGTCTCCAATGACCTCGATGTCGATGGGACGTTAAACTCTAATCTTGCTTTTTCTACTTTCCAGATTCTAAATTGAACTGCCCTCTTTATAGCACGTGAGCCAACGCAACGAAGGTATAAGGAACATATTCAGCGTTTGTTATTCTTTTTGTTATGGTTTTCCATTGATCGAGAATGAAACAATGAAAATCGAATCGCGATGTTATGGCAAGCAATGGGACTTTGGAGTGTGCCGTTACATGTTTTAAACTGCATCAAACGAAAAAGTATTACTGAAATGTGTACCTATTAGTTTATTGTAAACCCCGTTGATTTCAATAAACAAATAAATCGGCTAGATGGCAACAAGAATTACACAGACAGAGAAAAAGAGAGCAGATATTGGCAGGGGGAGAATAGGGGGGTTATTCGAAGTAGGCATCGTGCGACAGTTACCGTAGTTGCGACACTCTTTGTAATACGACGTGTCTCAAGAGTCTGTACCATCGAGAAGAGTAGGCGCTTCCGTTTCTTCACAAAGAAATGATATGGCTGTTCACTCAAGATACTACTTGTACATTTCGTATCAGCCTCTACACTGTATCCTGAATTTATTGTTTTCGTCACTACCTCTACAAGAGCGCAGCGTTTAATTGCACGAGCAGATCCTCCACCCCTGCATCACTACACCGAGGCAAACCTTCCGAAGTTCAGATTCAAAGCTTTCGCTTTGCAGAACTGCGACTAAAGGACAGAGCTTGGTCACTGTACGCGTCACAAGTGTCGGGTGAAAGTGAAGGGGTTGGCGTCGTGGCTGGATGCCCGTGGTGCCGGGCGAATATTTACACTTCTACGAGGGAACAGTATCAGCTTGAGGCCGATGCATCGATTACGATTATACGGGCCGCGAAATGTTCTAATGCGGCGGTGCTGAGCCGGGGATCAGATCGGCTATCTGTGTAACGAGACAGCGTTACGAATGCAGCGGTCTCGTTATGGCAGCCGGCTACACACAACGGGCAACGAGCTCTCGCCCGCAGCAGGTGCCCGCGCCGTGCCGAGCGAGAAGTCCCTGCAGTCTCGTGACGTAAGACAAGGGTTTCCCTAACAAACGACCACCGGGAGCACGCTGAATTAACACTACGGCCAAACACATTACTCTTACACAGAGCAGTAACACACTCATTTTGCTCCTTAGATTCTTGATTGATAGAATCTGTAACCACATGAGTAGTGCCGCCCCGGCGCGAAGTTTTAGATACTTGTTCCTGTCTGATTTGCATAAGCATGAAGTGCTTATCACAACCAATTTAACGAGCGCAATACATATTGAATAATCAGGAGCTTTGTTTCGTAATTTGAGTTAAACATCATGGCACTAGACTTCACGGCAGGAGACAGGAGGATGGGGAAAAGAATTTATGAAATACTTATTAAACGAAAAATTTCGAGGATACATAAATAATCGTGGAAAATCTAAATCAGAATGGCCACATGGATTGATTCAGTAATCGATATGTTTGCGGTGGATGGGGCTTGTGTGTGTGTGTGTGGGGGGGGGGGGGGGGTGTTGTAAGAGACTAAACATCAAGGTAATCAGTCCCTCGATCAACGTCTTCGGTGCCGGCCGGAGTGGCCGAGCGGTTAAAGGAGGCGCTAGAGTCTGGAACCGCACGACCGCTACGGTCGCAGGTTCGAATCCTGCCTCGGGCATGGATGTGTGTGATGTCCTTAGGTTAGTTAGGTTTAAGTAGTTCTAAGTTCTAGGGGACTTATGACCACAGCAGTTGAGTCCCATAGTGCTTAGAGCCATTTGAACCATTTTTTTGAACGTCTTCGCTGGCAGTGCGTCCACCATAAATGTTATCGTATGAGGAAAGTACATGACAAGAGCAACAGCGAGGCACTAAGGGCAATACTGAGACCAGAACTGATAAGCGATTTACAGAAAAGTAAAGGCGGATGAATCGGATCGGTACATGGATTAGAGCAGACGACTGGTCTCTCAGGGCTCAGCCACGACGAAAGAAACTCCTCCGGCATCCAACCCCCGCCAGCTGGATTAAGGGCGAGGACAGCTATAGAACCAAGAATGCCTTCTATTCAAGACATCCAGAAAAGTAAAAGGGGAAAGGCTAAAGATGTAATGGATATTGGCTGGACCGTCAATAATAAAACAAGATGAGAGAAACAGTTAAGTGGGAAGGTGACAGTCCATCCCACCGCAGATCCATCACAGGCAGAGCGTTAAAAAGTAGGACACCACCCACTAGTCATCAGGGTACTGTTCCTGAAACGGGAGAGGGAGTGCGGCAGGAAAAGAAGCACAGGCAGGATCGAGCGTCCCCCACACCCAGCATGGACCAAATGGAAATAAATTAATAACTAGACCAGTTCACGGGGCCTCGTATTGAGGGGAGTTGAAGACAACAACTGGACGTGCAGAAAGCAAAAAATATATAGAGGAGCAAAAATAGTCAGGTGTGTTTTTAAAATTAAAACAAGTTCAAAAATAAATTACCAGTTTTGACTTACGGCAGTGACATATTAAATGCTAAAGCCTTTCGAAAACTGAGCTGTGGAGATTCAAGTTGTGAATTCATACGGAAAGACGGGAAAACAAGACAAAAAAGTTAAAGTAATTCTCATTCATTGTTTAACCTCAGTTGCACATTTTTAATTACATGACAAGTTTCGATCACTCTCGATTATCTTCAGATCCAAAACAAAGTAAAACTAAATACGGACTGTCTAATATTTTAAAATAAGAACAAAAAATAATTGTAGATAAATGTAGAAATTATCTATGAAGCTGCGTCAACAGCCTGTCTTGTCTATTCAGGACTTCGTATCACAGCAGTGTGCTTTGAAATTACAGTCAGTATTTTAAACTGGTGTCTGGTGGAGGTAGGGAAAAGTGGAGAGGAAAAGGAGGCGACTGCAAAACACAGTACTCCGAGATGAGGTTCTGAATACACAAGACGGGTTGCTGACTCAATTACTCAAGTAAATTCTACATTTATATACAACTCTTTTCTCTACTTCTTGTATAATATTAGGCTGTACGTGTTTAGTTTTACTTCGTTTCAAATCTGTAGGTAATCGAGAGTGATGGAAACATGTAACATGATTAATAATATGCAACTGAGACTGAACAATAAATGAGAATTATTTTACGTATCAGTGCAGCTGCTGATTGTCTCGAGAAAAAAATGTCGTCTATGGTGAAAAACAAAAATGTTGGTAAGTGAGCAGATTGGAGTAGCAGACGAATTTATAACCGTAAGGCAAATGATCTGTTACGAGCCACAAAGGCTATTTTTATACTAGTTTACTCAGCTGTGTTTGTTATTTACTTTATTTGGAAACGATTTCTAAGTCTTTTACGACTTCGCCAGCAGTGACTTCGACACAGTAAACGAAATGATATACACATAGGAGGATGCTGTGTCATGGCAATAGGATACAATTGTAAGTGCATACCACTTCGATAACTCTCCCAAAGTTCGTAAAGGCGAACCCGTAAAAGGCTTCGAAATTGACTGAGCGGAAAATTAGTGAGCAGGTAGCCTTAAAAGTCAATAACAAAATAATTCACACCTTGAGTCCCAATATTCATCTTTATGGAAGCAAAAATCACTAAACTAAGTGAAGTTAGTCGGGGCTTGTAGGCAGGAGAATGGATGGTAGATGGTCGAAGGAAGTTCCTTGCAAGTTTACGGTGATCGTCTGTACTGGTCTCCTAGAATCTTCACGAGTCTCATGGAGCCTCGATGAGTCTCATGAAGTTTTCACGAGTCTCCTAGAGTCGTCAGAAATCTCCTGGAGCCGGCTGCGGTGGTCTAGCGGTTCTAGGCGCTCAGTCCGGACCCGCGCGACCGCTACGGTCGCAGGTTCGAATCCTGCCTCGGGCATGGATGTGTGTGATGTCCTTAGGTTAGTTAGGTTTAAGTAGTTCTAAGTTCTAGGGGACTTACGACCACAGATGTTGAGTCCCATAGTGCTCAGAGCCATTTAGCCAAATCTCCTGGAGTCTTCACGAGACGAGTCTCTTGGACTCTTCGTGAGTATCCTGGAGTCTTCACGAATCTCCTGGACTCTTTACTAGACTCCCGGAGCCTTAGATATTCTCCCAGAATCTGCAGTAGCCTCCAGGAGTCTCTAGTCTCCAGCAGTCTCGTGGAAGTCCTTTCCAACTGTTGAGTATTAAAGAAGAAGTTTTAAGAGGACACTGAGGCTTACTAATCACACCTATGTTAAATATTTTTTTCGCTATCTGTTTCCGCTCCTGTCGAAAGTAAATAAATAAGTAAATATAGTCATTGACCGATTTCGCGGATCTTTCTGTCATTTGCTAAAGGTTCCGCCAGAGGGCTTTGAGTCGCCAGAGTGAGTGTGAAATGGCTATTGACGGAGACAGATTGAAATGAAAGAGAACTGCAGGACTGTTGTCGTAATTCCACCGTACCACCGTGTCTGACTTCCGCAACTGGACAGAGTCGTGTGCTGCAGTAACGCCCGGCCCGGCAGTAATAGCAGGATGTGGGGCAGAATGTGTGAGGCCTACGAGGGCCTGCGACAGCGCGCTCCCGCCGTGCATCACGAGCGGCAGTAACGGCCGGTAATTGGCAGAAACCTGGCGCGCGCTAACGGAACGCATTAATTCGCGATCACGGCTGTGCGCACTCGGATTTCCAGGACGGTGGGCCCGCTGCCGATTTATGGCAGCTAATAACCGCGTCCCGCCGGCGGGCTCTTCGGGGTGTGATTTGGGGCGGCAGCTTGCCGGCGCGCCAAAGGTCAGCCGCTGCCACACGCGCTGAAATTACGTCGCTTTGCACCGCGGGCGCGTGAAAAAGACACTCACTCTTACTTCTGGAAACGTGGTCCTGCTCCGAGACTGGGAGGCAACGACGCGCTACCTTTCTCAGTGGCGTCGTCGTACACAGGGTGTTTCGAAAATACTGTACAAACTTTTGAGACAGTTTCCTTACACCGAAACAAGAGAAAACAGACAAACAAATGTCCGAACATCCTTCATTATCGAGTTAGTAACTAAAATTTACGACTTAGGCGACTGTACTTCATCAACACAAAAGTCATAATAAAGACTCGAAATGTTCTCCTCTTGTTTCTAAACACGCATGCAATTGTCGAAGGATGGACACCCTTTCAAATACTCCCCACCGGTTTCGAATGGGAACCCAGGCTTCCATGACACATCGATGGTGAGTTTCTGTATCTGGGTATTCTGCTGCGTAGATCAATCGTTTAAGGTGCCCCACAGAGACAGTAATCCAAAGGGCTGATGTGGAGAGAATGTGCAGACGATGGAATTGATGCCCCTCTACCAATCCATCTCTCATAGTGGGTATCATCCACTGGATCTCCAACACTGAGACTGAAATGTGCTGCAGCTCCATCAAGCGAAACCTCATGTTCTTTCTTCTTTGCGTGGGCAGATCTAGCAGGTCCTGGAGAGTGTTCTGAATAAAGTCTCTGAAGACAAAACCTTTAAGGTGAGCTGGGAGAACGTGTGGCCCTACCAGGCAGTCACCTGCAATTCGAGCCCACACATTAATTTTAAACTGACGCTGATGCCTTGAATATACAGTAGAAAAAGGGCTGCGATCAGCCCACATGTTTTGGTTGCGGAAATTTGATATGCCATCTCTTCTAATCGTTGCCTCGTCTGTTCACTTCGTGCCATCGCCAAAAGTTACCCGAGGTGGACGGTCGGCAGACGTAAGGGCCTGCTCGCGTTGAAGACGGGCCTGTGACACGCATACGTGAGTTTCTCGCAAAATGCCAGGCCCACTTCTCTTGCACTGATACCTGGCTCGTCGTCGACAGCTCCTAGAACGTGGTGTTTCTTGTCTGCGTACGAGCAGTACGTGATCTTCCTCAATCCACAGTCTGTGGTGCCACGGAGCCTATATCGGCGCCGCGATGACACACAGCGCCAAAGGTTAGGACTTTCGGCCGTTTCGGTCTTGAAACGCCGTCTGATACAGCCGTGCAGCTTCGTGTCTATTAACATTCGCACGGCAGTATATAAAAATCACGTCAGCATGCTGTAAAAGCCTGCTGTAAAAGAAGGGAACCAGCTTTTCGACTTATCTGGCAGGTTCATAGACATTTAAATTAAAGCATCTTGACCCCCTGTTACATGTATAGTGAGTGGTGTAAGAACAAATACACAAATTTATGTGCTCCTAGAGAGTGGGATGCACCTACACTAGGAAGCATCCGAGAGTGGGGATGCATCTACAACAGAAAGTATTCCAGAGTGGGGATCCATCCATCCTAAACTTTAATGACACCTTGTGTCATATTGCACGACATGACAAATGCCCTGTTGGTTGATATGAAGGCATGTGTAGAGTTATACGACATCATGTGTCACTTTACTTTACTTGACACAATGGATTATATTGCATGACACGGGTACTAATACGAAGAAGTAAAAAAGCGCGAGTATGTCATGTTTTGATTTAAATATCGTTGAAGCTGCTAAATAAGTCAAAAAGCTAGCTCCTTTCTTTTACATCTCTAACTCCACTCAGGACGACAGGAGCATTTCTGATTCTTGTCGGTGGTATTCTTGTTCAACTGCCCTCCAGAACGTAATTGCATAATACTCTAAATTTTCCGCATACCAAACATAGCTCCATGCTTGGTGCCGGAGAATGTTGTGCAAAATGTTACTGTTGTTGATTGTACAGCGTGCTGAAAAATGGTTCAAATGGCTCTGAGCACCATGGGACTTAACTTCTGAGGTCATCAGTCCCCTAGAACATAGAATTACTTGAACTTAGCTAACCTAAGGACATCACACACATCCATGCCCGAGGCAGGATTCGAACCTGCGACCGTAGCGGTCGCGCGGTTCCGGACTGTAGCTCCTAGAACCGCACGGCCACTCCGGCCGGCTCAAGATTTCATTGTCTCTGATGTTTTCGACTATGATTTCCACCAATTACTCCCTTCCCGTGTGCGGAAACAGCACCGCTGTGGAAAGGCGGTATTGGAGGTCCGTGGTTTGTCCGGTTATTAGAGACATACTCATTACACTGTGGGTCCATACTGATGTCATTGATTTCATCCCCGTCAGTCCATTCTTTTCATTTAGTTTCAGTGCATTTAACTCATATTAGCATCGGTGGCTGTGATGAAAGTGTGTAAGAGTATTATCAAGTTTGTGTTGTCGTTGATGGGAGAACGGAGGTGGAGGGAAACTGCGTGATGAGGTACAACCTACACTCTTTCACAGCACCGTAGCGATCGCCATTGAAGACACAGACACGGATCATTAATAGCGTCACTCTCTAGCAGCACACGAGAAACTGCGTAGCTATTTCAAATTTAACCTGGAACAGTGACGCAAAGTGTGATTAGCTGAATGCTTCCGCCACTACCCCTCCTGTCCTTGCTGGGATACTGGCGATAAAAAATGTCTCCAACTCGGCGTCCGAACCGGTTAACAGCTGTCGTGCATAATCCACTTAGCCTACGCAGACGGGTGGCGTGTTGTCTCATTAGCGTAGTTCTAGTACTGCGAGCGTATTATTTGATTAATACGCTGATGTCTAGACTGCCTGCTGATATGAAATGGTAATATTTTGAATAGATCTGTAAGTTGGTGAAGTCGCCATAGGAGCCATAGGCCACTAATTACGGTATGTCAGTCACTCGCTCACCCTGCAGCTATACCATTATGGTCGAGTTTGAGCCAGAATAGCTCAGCCGGTAGAGTATTAGGGCTGAATAGTGCACTGCTTGGTTATGTCATTATTTGAAACATAAATTCTGGCCATAAGCATACAAAAATCTGAAAAATATAAATTCCTCAGACGTTTTAGAAAGAAACTAATACAGAAAAAACTGTGAGATGGCAAGTGCAGTCGGAGAACGAAACTGCGAAGAAAAAAGGAATAAAAACTACAGAAACAGAATTTTAGAAAAATGAGAGCTACATGCAAACTGAGAAAACTGAATCATAAATCTTCGCATGATCCAGCGCTGTCCTGTCACACTTGATGCTAATATAATAATACTAATAATAATAAATGACATTTTAAGACGTAACTATTAATTTATAGCCAGGTTATCGCAAGAAAACTTACAGATAATCTTTATTAACTACGCTGAAGTCTAGTAGATGCTTGCTTCGCCATTAACACACGTCTAGAGGAGGCAGGGTAAATCATTGAACTGTTGTACCTGATTGTTATGCAAATAACGAAAATGAATTTCATTTCAGGTTCTGGGACGTGGTGTATTTAACTAAGAAGCTATCACACATGGAACACACGGCGCACACATTGTCCCTCAATCAAATAAATTCAGTCTTTCTCGATACCATTTCATTTACGTGAAGCGCCACCATAGGCGATAGCTACTCTGTTAGTACAAGGTCACACTCGGTAGTCCGTTTTACAAATCCTTCAGTTTCGAATACCGAGTAGAGAAAACAAAAAAATCAAGGTGTCCAGCTCATGACACTGTCTCAAAAAGCGTTCGAACTGTCATATACGTAAATAAACAGTCTGTCGTGAAAGAAACTCGTACAGAAAAAGACTGACAGGTGCCAAGTGCAGTTGCAGAACGAAATTGCGAAGAAAAGAAAGGCAATTCATCGAAAAAATATGAGAGCTACATGTAAACTGAGAAAACTGGATCATAAAGCTTCGCACGATCCAGTCACGCCTATACAGATACTACTCTCACTACGTCGTGTATTTTTTACAGTACTGTCTAGTAGGACGTTGGATATTAAACTTCATTCGACGGTGAGATCAGCACAAGCTCAGATTGAGGAAGGATTGCCATTTCGGCAATTTAGGGAAATCGATTAAAACGTAAATCTTGATAGCCTCGTAATCCGAGCCGAAAGACGTGCCACTGCGTCACTTCGCTCTTTTGTGACAATGTGAGCCTCCACCCTCCACCACACGTCCTTTTTTTCTGGAATAAAGACAGAAATGCTATAAATTGAAATAAAAGAGAAACAATAAAATAAAAATAAATAACAAATTTCTGGAGATCGAGAAATTTATGTAATAGTCTCTAAAGCAATTTACTTTAGAAAACACTAAATTATTAAGAGGGTAGGATACAAAAAAAAGCTGGAGTAATGACAGGAAATTCAAAAACCAGATATTGAAGTTAAGATCTTGAATGAACCAATGTGTCGCTCTGCGTCTCATAAATAACTGAATTGTTTTTTTTTTTTTTAATTTGATAGGGATAACTTTCGATGTAAAAAAGCTACTCTAGTACGATGCGCTTTTCAAAAGTTGTAGAGAAATCGCGAAACAAAGTTTTGCGATCCTGCTGAATACCATACGAGAAAGCTAGCTGCCGAGGAGTAGCCGCAGCGCAGCCGGCTGAGGCAGCACACTGCAAGCAGCGGCGCCGCGGTCCGCCACCGTCAGTTCTTTACTTTTTTCTGATCTTCCACCGCACGCTTTTATCGATACGGAAGATCGTGTTTCTGCGGAAACGAACAATAATTATAATAATGATAATGATAATCATTGTAGAACATTCATCACTTGGTATAAGTAAATGTGTTATAATAAGGAATCACGATGAAACAGTTTATTTATCAGTACGTTTATCCATGTACAGCAACTACAGTGTACGGTATTCAAAGCAGGTCAACGGCCTTGCCGCAGTGGTAACACCGGTTCCCGTCAGATCACCGAAGTTAAGCGCTGTCGGGCTGGGCTAGCACTTGGATGGGTGACCATCCGGTCTGTCGAGTGCTGTTGGCAAGCGGGGTACACTCAACCCTTGTGAGGCAAACTGAGGAGCTACTTGACTGAGAAGTAGCGGCTCCGGTCTCGGAAACTGACACACGGCCGGGAGAGCGGTGTGCTGACCACGTGCCCCTCCGTATCCGCATCCAGTGACGCCTGTGGGCTGAGGATGACACGGCGGCTGGTCGGTACCGGTGGAGAGAGAGAGAGAGAGAGAGAGAGAGAGACAGAGAGAGAGAGAGAGAGAGAGAGAGACAGAGAGTTATTCAAAGCAGCTATATAGCCTGTTATGACTTCATTGCGGTACAACTATGTATGTACCGATAAAGGAAAGTTAATTGCATCACGATTTTATTTCCGCGGATACGTGATTCGTTATAGCGACACATGAGTTTGGTGGAAGATTATGAAAAAATACAACATTACGTGGCTAGGACGCAGTACGGGTGGATCTGCAGTATGACGACACCTCAGCCGCCTGCGTTATTGCTGCGACGCTGCGACTGGCCATCCCGAATGATATTCAACAGGGTCAAAAATTTTTGGAGCTCGAAACCGCTAGAAAGAGCACTGTTTTAGAGCAAGTTTTATTACATCGAAGTATGTGCTACAACTACGCGACAGATTAGCAAAATTCTTTTATGCTTAGTGGATGACGAAATAATACTGTGATTTAAATTGGCGGTTTAAGTAGGTGCAAAATGCACCAAGTCAGGTTTTCAATTTGATTCGATTTGTTGTACCGCTAACTAGTTTAGAGCCACTGCACGCTCGTTATCAGATGAAAATGTTACAGGACAGCTGTTTTCTGGACCATGTGCAGCTAAAAGCTAGCTAGCTAGACGCCGGCCTTGGTACACATGGTCCAGAAAACAGCTTTCCTGTAAAACCTTCAGTTGATAAAGAGCCTGCAGTGAACCGAAAACTACTTAATGGCACAATAAATTGTATCGTATTCAAAAAGGGACTGATAAAATTTTATACCAGCACTAGCTAGTGTCCAGCATTTCATTGATATGTACTTATTCCGAACTTCAATTGGTTCGCCTCTTCCTTCCTTCTCTCTCTATCGACTTGTTCCACCCCACACTCTCCTCACCATACCATCTCCCCCTCGCCCCTCTCTCCGCTCATCTCTTGCTCTCCCCTTCTCTCTCTCCGCGTTATCATTCCCACCCCAAAATGAGTCTGGTGGTTCTTACCACCACAGTATTTCTTTCCGGATCGTAACTAATATTCGTAGGAAATTTTATTGCAATCGTTCCCGGGATTTAGTATGTGCACTTTTCCCGTGGTTTTGCCCGTGAATGCACATGTCAAATATATTTCACATATATTTACCATATTTCACACGTATTTGTGCACATCTGTAGCGAATTTCGCCCTGTAGACTCATCTTCATGTAGGTCACTGTTTACGATGTCGCATCTCCTGAACTTAGTATCGTACAATGACGTAATTTTGCAGGTGGGTTACATCCAGCGGTATACGTGGCTACTGTTCGCTAACTCTGTTGTGAGTAGAGTCAGTGGCAAAAAAGTAATATATTAAAACGTCATGCATGACGTGGTGGTTTTTCATGTGTCTCAGTAGTTATGACGTCATATCTCCTCAACTATGTGTCCTACAACGATATAATTTTGCTGGCACAATCGGTAGTATACGTGAATATTGTCTGATTAATTCGTTGCGAATACACCCCGTAGGAAATAAGTAATAAATTAAAACGTCGTGATGCATGGAGCAGTTTTATTCCATGAACAGCGAAAACGTAGAATCTATGAATTTCTTTCTTTTTCATCATTTTGTGGGGTCGTCAACGAGAAAAAGTGTCGTGAAAGTTTCAAATGAAGTGTAAAGTCTGCTGGAAAACACTAAATGCTGTCATTCCCAAAATATGGATATTGGCGTTTCGTGGGCTACACTGTTTTGTCACTCCCACCCCCTCGCCTGTGACGCTCACAGCTATTGCAGACAGTCAGTGATATGTGTATCAAGTTTGGCTGAAATCGATCCAATGGTTTAGAAGCAGATATCTAACGTTCATCCATTTTTGTAATGTGTATGGATAAATCGCCTGTGGCCCCTCTTGTTATATGCTTCCCTTGTAACTGGAAATGAGGCACTTAATTTAGATAAAACAGGTGATCCTGTTAAAGGTAGAGATGCAGCAAATCAGGATAATGCCGGCTGTTACCTGAAGTGATTTACGGAACCTGTAGTGGCCGGACGGTCGTCCTTAGTGTGAGCCCGGCGTGCTGGCCGCTGCCTCAGCTCGCTGGGTTTGCGTGAGGAGGGCGGCGCACCTGACAGACGTGCCGTATGCACTCGCAAGATGTTTGCACACCTGCCCCAGTCCAGCGGCTGGTGCTCCTTCCTGCCACTGCGCCCGCACTCGGCTGTTAATGGTGGCGTTGCGGCCGCAGGTGTGACTGCTGCCTTCTCTTTGCATTCCGTGTGGCCCAGTTTGAGACCACACGGAAGAACTCGGTTGTTCACTGTGACGAAGAGGCCACGATTCTCGAATGCCTGTGGTTCCCACAGAAGGAGTTTGTATGTGCGTGTCGTAATAATTTCATATGTAGTCTCGTCCTCCTCAGTCAGTCGGATCTACGTCACAAATAGATGGACGACACTGAGGATAATCTACTTTGCGTTTAAATTCGGATGGTTTCTACAGTTACAGTTTTTTCCAGTATATTTACTAGTTCATGTTCGTTTAACCTTAATAATTCAGTGTATATGTTACTGTAAAAGTAAGATGATTTGTAAATCCTAGAACTAACTGGTGAAACCCAACACTTACCATTACGGTGCGGTAAAAGTCCGAAATTTCTTATTACATCCGTAGGTTTCGAACTTTTACCGAGAGATGTTGGTAAATCTTAGGATGTACACATATCAACTGGTAAAACTGTATTCATTTAAAAAAATCATCTTAGCAATCAGTGAAATAGTTTGTATTTATTGTAAATTTATGTATTTTAAACAGTCTAGCATTACAATGTGTTCATAATGAGCAATATTCCATATTAGTGAATAATATTGTCAAAAATGTTACCTTGTGAACGTTAATTTTCGTTACAACAAGGCTGTCTATTGTGGCCTTTCGAATTACATAATATAGAAGACGATTTACACAAGCATTTTTTAGTTGGACACTTTTTTAAGGAATTGCTCTTTTTGAACCCTTGTCCTACAGCAAAAGATTGTTTGGCAGCCACTTCCTGTAGACTAATTTCTTCTCTTGCTGTTTCTTCGTCGTTGATAAATTTTCCTTGCACAATGTAAATTGCTTCCTAGTGTGGAATGACTTCAGTTTACGAGCTTTGGTGCCAAGTTGAAAACATTCGTTATCCCGAATATTTATTACTATTGCTATTACAGTTTTTGCATCAGGTTTTGCTCTGCCTACATCAGGTACTTTGCTTCTGACATTCTGTCCAACAGAAGGTTTTGGAGTTTCGTTACATGAGGCTGCTTTCATTTTCTTTGCCTGCAACTGAAGGCCTTCTTTGGCAGCTCCTCGGATCCGTTTCACTTTATTAACACTGTTGAAGTTGTCAGCGTCTCATCACAACCATCAGCTGGTGGCGGTGTCTCTTCGTTATCCCCTTATGAAGGATACTTGGGGCACGGAATGTAGTAAAAATGTGCTACTTCATCAGCCCTTTTCGAAGTTGGTGAGCGGAGGATGACAAATTTTGTAAATTGATCTTGGCATACAAGTATGAACTTCTACTTATTGTCTGGGTTTGCCTGCATGTCGATTTAGTCAATCTTGCATCGTGAATTCATTTCACTATGTATGATAGGTTTCACTACAACAACCCTTCGCAATGTTTTTTGCTTTTGCTGACATGGTTCAGATAATCTCAAATAAGTAACAATTGATTCAACAGTTACATTCTTGTACCTCCGACTCAGTTCCACAATCATCCGTGTTCGGCCGCCATGGAATATGGCAACGTGGGTCTCATGTAGTACGTTAAACAGTTCGTCAAAACGAAGGTAATAACGAATTTCTTCTTTTCCAGCAGACACAGGTGTTTCTCTTCACCTCTGATGTTGAGAACATCATATCGCTTCACACGTCTGAAGTGAACAGAGTTTTTATTGGAAACGATTTTTGCATTTTTCACTTCACTTAACAGAATATTATATTGCTCACCAGTTACATAAAAATTGTTGTTCTTCTTATTCGCTGATTCACTTAGAAGTTCATAAAACCTGTTATGCATACCATCACTCATTCTGATGCGAAGCTGCAGAAGAAACGCCAATAAGACGAGTCGGAAAGACGACCGTACGCACGATGCTCGACACTTTCTGAAACCACGCAGCGGTGCGCGGACTGACAACTCATAATTGCCAACAAAGAAACTTATCTGAACACAAAATTGGCAACAATGAAACTTGTGTGAAACTGCACTACGGAGGCGGGAGTCTTAGGTCCAGCTTTTACCTGTTTGCATTGGTAAATCCTAAGATTTACGAATATCTCTTGATAGAAGTTCGAAATATATGCTAGTAATCAGAAATTTCGGACTTCTACCACACCGCAATGGTAAATCTTAGGTTTCACCAGTTAATTCTAGGACTTACCAATTATCTTACCTGTACAGTAACATATATACTGATTAATATTATATGAAATGACCATGTAATTGTTGCTAACAGTGAGGATAGTCTACAAAGAGCAGCATAACAACTATAAAGAATATGCACTTCATACTATTTGCGGATATCTGATAACAAATCAAAGGTGATGGAATTTTATGGGAAAAGTAAAATTAGATCCAAAATTGTAATAAATTACAAACTAATAGAGGAAGTAACAAATGTATAACACATGGGATGCAATACATCACATGAAGACGAAACTGATTTTTAACATTAAAGATATTTCACTTAATGAAGGGTACTATTGGACGAAAGATTAGAAACGATGGTAAGTAAAGAGACAGTTCTGAAATTTTACAGAACATTGTCCTTCGCGGTCGTAATGTATGGAAGTGAAACATGGATAACAACAAAAAAAGGGCATAAGAAGAATCTAGGGCGAGGAAATGTGATTTCTCAGATATGTACCAGGATACACAAGACATCATCGAAAGCATAATGCAGAATAGGGGCAGAATTAGGATTATCCTCTAGCACTGGTCTGATTTCCCAGGATGTACCCGACGGACTTCCCGATGCCACAGTCCTCGGCGTCACGGCAGCCATCTGTCTGTGAATCGTGTAAACTTTTGTGTGTCGTACAGTAAAGATTAACTTTTCTAAACGAAAACATACAAGAATACAGAGGAAAATGGGAAGGTCCCATCAATAGGATGATGACAAACTACCACAAATGGTACACAATCCAAACCGAAAGGACGAGGAAATAGTGAGGCACACAACCAGATAGAAGGACTTGACTAATCATTATATGCAGACGTAACAGGCCTAATGCACTCGAAACATGATGATGACGATATTCAGGCGCAGATGATACTGATATGGTAAGAGTCTTAGTATAGTACATAATACTAAGTCAATCTCGAGACGCAGATTGATAAATCTATTAAGCAGTATCACTGTAATAGCCACCATTTCATAAAAACGACGAAAACAAATTCAACATTAGCAGGTAAAAATTACAATATCCGTGAATACGCGTTTGTTTTTCGTAAGTGACGGCTCAAGTGAAATGATAAGAGTGTAACTATACGAAAGAGATTTATTGTAGTGATATTTGACTTCCGAAGAAATCAGTAACAGTATTAAAGTACTAAGTTGACTCGTAATAACTTATAATAATAATATTAATAGTTCTTTTCCGTTTACTGGATTCTGCTTTTGAAAGAATTAAGAATGATCACAGGGTCCTTTTTATTATTCCCCGTTGTTTAGTATTGTTACGATAAATAATATTTACGTGAAACCCCAGAAAGGAGAACGAAGTTTTACGCCTAGGTTTGAAGCAAACAGCATTGGCAAGCCACACAGCGAATATCTCCAGAAAAAGGTGACGTCAGTTAACTGCTTCCATCCCAGGGGTTGCACTCTTTTGTATTTATTCAAAGCTCCATGGAACACTCCACTGTGTGGTTTTTTCCTCGCTGTGCGGTGTACTTAAGGCTTCCGGTAATTATACAACTTAACAGCGGTCTGCGGAGTGTAACAAGCTCCCATAAACTGAAACAGCCCGTTATGTCAATTATAAGAAACTTTACTGCACTAGTGGAGTGAAATCAGTCTCCTCATCTGAGTTTCTATTTTCAAAGAAAAAGTGTGCGCTGAACAGAATGGGGCTAGGTTTTTGTGTTCTGAAGGAAGCTAGAGCATTCTTTCAACATCATGACTGGTCTCTGGAAGTTTCTAGACCAACTGTTTTCCAGTACTGTTTATTAAAAATGGGAAAGAGATTATTTCGAGCAGATACAGTTTGCAAGTTTGCCCAAATTTTGTTAAGAAAGAATTTTTTTATTAAATCGGTGCTCAACGTGTATAATTAAGTTTTATTATTTAGGTCAGTTTACCAAATCTGGGAGCTATAAGCCAAGTGATGACAAAGAAAATTTTCATACGATTGCTCGCTCTCGTGTCAGAAGTTTCATGCAGTTGTCCTATTTTGTTACCCATGTGTAGCAGAATGCAAAGATAGTTTCGTGAAAGGGCAAACCACATTAGGCATTGAAATGCGTGTCACATTCAGTACGTTATTTAAAGCTTAAACACTTCGTTTTAACGCAGGATACTGCTCTGACAAAGTCTTAAAGAAAAACTCCTAAAGTCTCGTAAATCTATATTTTGTTTCGTGCCTTGAAACAGCGGCACTCCGGTAATTAACTGCAGTCGCATATTGCATTACAAATGTAATGTATTGCGAATACATAGAAAGAAGGATCCTTTATTGTACGATTATATGATAGCGGAACAAACACTGGTAGCAGTTACTTCTGTAAAATATCTGGTAGTACGCGTTTGGAACGATTTGAAGTGGAATCATGATATAAAATTAATTGTTGGTAAGGCGGGTACCAGGTTGAGATTCATTGGGAGAGTCCTTAGAAAATGTAGTCCATCAACAAAGGAGGTGGCTTACAAAACACTCGTTCGACCTATACTTGAGTATTGCTCATCAGTGTGGGATCCGTACCAGGTCGGGTTGACGGATGAGATAGAGAAGATCCAAAGAAGAGCGGCCCGTTTCGTCACAGGGTTATTTGGTAAACGTGATAGCGTTACGGAGATGTTTAGCAAACTCAAGTGGCAGACTCTGCAAGAGAGGCGTTCTGCATCGCGGTGTAGCTTGCTGTCCAGGTTTCGAGAGGGTGCGTTTCTGGATGCTTCCCCCTACTCATACCTGCCGAGGAGATCACGAATGTAAAATTAGAGAGATTCGAGCGCGCACGGAGGCTTTCCGGCAGTCGTTCTTCCCGCGAACCATACGCGACTGGAACAGGAAACGGAGGTAATGATAGTGGCACTTAAAGTGCCCTCCGCCACACACCGTTGGGTGGCTTGCGGAGTATACATGTAGATGTAGACTGCTAAGGAATGAGCCCACGAACACGCATACTTTGCGGCTTTGTTGTGTAGGTTGGCAACGAGTGCGCCTTTGCAAAGACTTCATTATGTTGTACAGTTTATGATAAATATCTTCTTATTGGATTGATGTACAGTCCTTATGGGTGTTATGAAGCGATTTCAAATCATGCCACGTGTCCAAAACCACTTAAATTCTATGGATTCCGTAACGTGCGCTGAACTACGCAATCGAACGACGCTGGTTCAGCGAGTAAGAGGAGAAACGCTATGGCTTCAGCGATTCCAAGTTCGCTGTATTGGTGGGGATATCCGGAAAGATGATGTAAGCGAATATGTAATTATGCCTTAACTTATATAAAACGACTGCTGTTATTGATCGAATGTGTTACCATTTCAAATTTCAGTGGCGACATTAATATTTTCACTTATTTTTACGGATCAGTTTGAACCTTCTGGACGGACGATTGTTGCTCATCGCCTTGAAATTGTGAGCGTATTTTTGTAATCTTGGTCTCCACTATGACCAAAACACATACTTCTCAGGTGTCCGTATTATTTTGTCTCTTAAAAACCCTGAACTAAGGATACCCAATGGATTTACGTTAGGGCTTTTTTCTCAGAGCATTAGTTTCTCTTTCTAAAAAGATAATTCCTAATTTCATTGAATCTGTGGAGGTGTCTTTTAGCTAGAGCTCAGTGATAACTAGTAATAAAACACAAGCAAGTGAACGAATTTCGTCGTATTAAGATTTCAACAACATTGGAGACGTCTCGTTGTTAAAAGTGACTAAAACTTGTACAGGTTTCAGTCTATCTTGTAATTTTCTCCGTTAGTATAGACGCCACGAGACAGCTCACTTTTGAAAGATCCAACAACAGAGCATTAGGCGTGGCTTGTGCCTTCTTCATAACATGCACGAAGGTAAACAGTGGAGCGATCGTGGTATTGGCTGTGGCGCCTGTCCATACCTCGCGTTGACGTATTTTGTAACAAGTGAGCTCTGCTTTGGCTGAGTATCTCTACCCATAGGCATCAAATCTCCATAAATTCCTTTAATTCTGTTTACATCCTGTTTCACGTGTCTGCCTCTATTCCTTATTCACTACTACTGTGACGTCACAAACTACCGCCAATTCACTTTTCCACATGTAATCGAAGAGAGAGTCACTCAGTCACTTTATGAAACTGACAAGAAAAACTACATAATAGAAAATGTAGTATCACCATCCACACAGTAACATTCTCTTGGTGAGTATGCATGTAACCACGGTCTGAATAATGTGATGTAGTTACACTACATTAAAAAAAGAGACTTCTCTTTGAATAATCCTAAATTCTTTTCGTGCGTTTCGATTGTTATTATTTAGCCAGAATGGTACAAACAGAATGTTTCATTGGAATAGAGAAAGGTGAACAAGACGAGAGAAGAGAGAAAATGGAAGTAGATGGAAGCTGGGGAAAGCAAAAACTCGAGCGAATCCAGTTGAGGCACAGATGCATGATACGCAGCACAGCATATGGCTCGCGCTATAAGGACTGGAGTACAGTGCGCCCCCCTGGCAAGCGGGCCGTGCGTTGCTACCAATTTTCCGCCACATTAAGCTCACATCCGTCCAGATTAATCTTTACCGCTCACGAATTAATGCACCACATGGACAATTAAGATGAGAACACAACGAAAAGTAACAGGTGAGAAGCGCAAGTACGCACACACACACACACACACACACACACACACACACACACACGCTGACTCAAGTGTAAAGTATGAAGAAAAATATAATAATGGGGGGGGGGTGTTTTACCGAACGCTAGAGAAGGACGTTCTTGGGTGACGTAAGTTTCTGCGTTTAGTTTGTGCCGTGTCGCAGCAGAGAGTGGGCGCTGCGCTCGTGTGATCGGACGCTGCTGATAGAGCTGCGTCGGCGGCGGCTCCCCCCCCCCCTCCCCCCCCCCCCCCCCCCCACGCCCCGTCAGCAACTCTGCCGGCTTTGTTGTGCGGCAGCTGCTTACTGCCGCCGCCGTCAGTCATCTCCGCAATGAGCTTTGCGAAGCACGGGCTGCGCATCCTGCGAAAGAAATACGCTGGTTCTTTTTATTATTTATTGAAATTGTTTCCTCGAGAAAATCTCTACCTTTCCCGGTCGTAAAGCAAATGAGAGCCGAAGTGAAATCTCTACGCTAACGATGGTACTCAGCTTGTGATGACGCTGCTCGCTGAGCCAGGCGGTGTTGCTCATTGGTGTGGTTCAGTGTCTGAAAAAGTGAAGCTTTTTCTCCAATTTACGTAAGAGGGTGAAATTCTCTCTTCAACAATAGTTAACTCTCTCTTTATCTCTCCCTATCTTTTAAGTCTAAATAATAAAACTGGCAGGAAAAAAGACGGAGAGGAAAGACGTTTAACAACACGTCGGCAAACAGGTCCCTATTGCCAGACCGCAAGCTCGAAATTGATAAAAAAGTGAAGGAAACTGTCTTTTGTTCTTTTCTAAGGAATCACTTTGCCAGTTGTAATAAGAACTTTATGGGAAACAACGGAAGATTTACATTGGGGTACCAAATGTTACGGCGTACCTTTTGATATCGTGTCGCCCGCCGCAATGCAGCAGCACTTAACAAGTCCCGTGCAGAAATATGTTTAGCTGTTGTAGTTATAGCGGTCTTCAGTCCGAAGAATGATTCGCTGCAGCTCTCCATGCTACTCTATCCTGTGCGAGCTTCTTCATCTCCCAGTACCTACTGCAACCTACATCCTGCTGAATCTGCTTAGTGTATTCATCTCTTGGTCTCCCTCTACGATTTTTACCCTCCACGCTGCCCTCCAATACTAAATTTCTGATCCCTTGATGTGTCAGAATGTGTCCTACCAATCGACCCTTCTTTTAATCTATATGTGCCACAAATTTCTTCTCTCCCCAATTCTGTTCAGTACTTCCTCATTAGTTACGTCATCGGCCCATCTAATCTTCAGCATTCTCCTCTACCACCACAGTTCGAAAGCTTCTATTCTCTTTTTATCTAAACTTTTTATCGTCCATCTTCCACTTCCTTACATCGTTACACTCCATACAAATACAGAAGGGACTTCCTGGCACTTAAATCTATACTCGATGTTAGCAAATTCCTCTTCTTCAGCAATGATTCCCTTGCCATTGCCACTCTACATTTTATATCCTCTTTACTTTCGCCACACCTGATTTAATCTGACTACACTCCATAATCCTTGTTTTGCTTTTGTTGATGTTCATCTTGTATCCTCCTTTCAAGACACTGTCCATTCCGTTCAACTGCTCTTCCTAGTCCGTTGCTGTCTGTGACAGAATTACAATGTCATCGGCAAACCTCAAAGTTTTTAATTCTTCTCCCTGAACTTTAATTCATACTCCAAATTTTCCATTGGTTTCCTTTACTTCTTGTTCAATGTACTTATTGAATAAAATCGGGGAGAGGCTAGAATTCTGTCTCATTCCCTTTTCAATCATTACCTGCCTTTCGTGCCCCTCGACTCTTATAACTGCCATCTGGTTTCAGTAAAAATTGTAAATCGCCCTTCGCTCTCTCTATTTTATCTCTGTTACCTTCAGAATGTCAAAGAGAGTAGTCCAGTCACATTGTCTGAAGCTTCCTCTAAGTCTGCAAATGCTGTAAATGCAGTTTTGCCTTTCCATAACTTGCCTTCTAAGATAAGCCGTAGGGTCAGTATTGCCTCGCATGTTTCTATATTTCTCCGGAATCCAAACTGATCTTCACCAAGGTCGGCTGCTACCAGTTTTTCCACTTTTCTGCAGAGAACTGTGTTAGTAGTTTGCAACCATGACTTTTTAAACTGATAGTTCACTAATTTTCACACCTGTCAGCAACTGGTTGGCTTGGAATTGGAGTTACTTCATTCTTCTTAAAGTTTGAGGGTATTTCGCCTGTCTCGTACATCTTGCGCACCAGACGGAAGAGTTTTGTCATGGGTGGCTCTTTCGAGGCTATCAGTAGTTCTGACGGAATGTCGTGTGCCCCCGTGGCCTTGTATTGAGTTAGATCATTCATATCACTGTCAAATTCTTCTTGCAGTATGTATCATATCTCCCATCTCAATTTCGTGTACGTTCACTCCCCTACATACCTTTCAAGTTCATGTCCCTTGTATAGATCCTCCTGCACTCTTTCTACCTCTCTGCTTTCCCTTCTTTGTTTACGGCTGGTTTACTGTCTGAGCTCTTGATATTCTTTTTCCTCTTGATATTCTCTTTCCCCCAAAGGCCTCTTTAATTTTCCTGTAAGTAGAATCTATCTTTCCCCTAGTGAAATATGCTTCTAAATCCTTAAATCTGTCCTCTAGCCATTCCTGCTTATCCATTTTGCACTTCCTGTCACTTTCATTTTTTTTAAATATTTGTATCCCCTTCCCCTGATTCATTTGTTACGTTTGCAAATTTTCCCCTTTCATCAATTCAATTCGATATCTCAGTTATCATCCAAGGATTTCTACTAGGT
Organism: Schistocerca cancellata; assembly: GCF_023864275.1. Classification (NCBI taxonomy): domain Eukaryota; kingdom Metazoa; phylum Arthropoda; class Insecta; order Orthoptera; family Acrididae; genus Schistocerca; species Schistocerca cancellata. Next base: position 1,147,264,594 of record NC_064627.1, read on the forward strand.
CTTGTCTTTTAACCTATTTGATGCCCTGCTCACTTCACTATTTCATCTAATAAAGCTACTCATTTGTCTTCTATTGCATTTCTTTCCCTTTTTCTTATTAGCCGTTTTTTCCAATGTTCCCTCTGAAACTCACAATAACCTCTGGTTCTTTCATTTTATCCAGGTTCCATCTCTTTAATTTTCTCTCCTTTTCCAGTTTTTTTTCAGTTTGAATCTACAATTCATAACCAATAAACTGTGGTCAGAGTCCACATCTTATCTAACCATTATACATACAATCAATCAGAAACCTTCCGGTATCTTCAAGTCTGTTCTACGTATACGACCTTCTTTTATGATTCTTAAACCAAGTTATAGCGACTATTAAATCATGCTCTGCGCAAAATTCTACCAGCCAGCTGTGCAGCCTCTATAGCCGTCCATAATTGCGAAAGGGGGGGGGGGGGAGGGGGTGTGTTGATGATGCATTGTTTTTTTCACGAACAGACCTCTCGATTAAGTCTCATAAATGTTCGATGGTATTCTTGTCCGGCGACCTGGGTGGCCAAATAATTCGCTCGAAATGTTCGAAATCTTCCTCAAACCAATCGCGAACAGCGGTGGTCTGGTGACACAGTCCACACCATTATGGAGCCACCAGCAGTTTGTACAATCTCTTGTTGACGACTTGGCTCCATGGCTTCGTGAGGTCTTTACCACCCTCGAACCATACCATCAGCTCTTCCCGACTGAAACTGGATTTCATCTGAGGAGGCTATGGTTTACTAGTCGTCTACGGTCCAACCAATATGGTGACGAGCCCAAGAGAGGCGCTGCAGGGGACGTTACGCTGTTAACAAAGACACTCGCGTCGGGCGTCTGCTGCCACAGCCCCTTAACGTCATATTTCGCTGCACTGTCGTAACGCATGCGCTCGTCGTACGTCCCACATTGATTTCTGCGGTTATTTGACGTATTGTTGCTTGTTTGTTAGCACTGACAACTCTACGCAAATGCCGCAGCTGTCGGTCGTTAAGTGAAAGTCGTCGGCAACTGCGTTCTCCGCGGTGAGAGGTGGTGCCTGGAATCTGCTGTCCTCGGCCCACTCTTGACGCTGTGGACGTCAGAATATTGAACTATCGACGTCCGAAATGGAATGTGCCATGCGTCTAGTTTCAACTACCATTCCGCATTCAAAGTCGTGCGGACATGATCACGTCGTAAACCTTTTCACTTGCATTGCCTCGGCACAAAAGAGAGCTCCGCCACAGCAGTGCCCTCATATGGTTTGTGTGTGCGATACTACCGCCATCTTTATATATGCATATCGCTATCCCACGACTTTTCTCATCTCAGCGTATATCTGAGGGGCTAACCTGCTCTGCAGAACGCTAATCCATTGTGTTAACCACAGTGCCTTTCGGTCTGTTAACAAAGTGCAATACAGGGGAAGAGTCTGTTTTGGGGTACAATTCAACTGCAAATGACGAATGCGTGTGAGTTAACACGGGACGATAAGAGGACTGTGAGTTCATTTAAACTAATATTCAGTGGCACAACAAACGAGTGTGCGAATATCAGTTCATCATGGACTGTGGGTCAACAGAAAAATCCTTGAAAGATGAACTGCGGAGTTGGTTTGATAAAAGGGTTCTGAGCGTATCACCTTTGTCTTGCATAAAGCGGTTCAAACAAAAACGCCAGGTTTCAGCAACACACGAGTGCAAGTGCCACTTCGTCTTATTAGGGAATACGTGCTCCAGCGAGGATTGGAAGCTGCTGGATGTGTTGACAACGAGCAGTCTTAAAAAATGACAAAGCTAGTAGCAAACCCTGCAGTACTGCTTGACGAAATTCGTGGATTACTGCTACTAGCACACCATCACCTACACTTAACGGTAATTGTGGCACACTGTTCTAGACGACAGAAGCTGAAGTTGTAGACGAGGTGAGGTTAGCTAATGTCAAGACAATGAGGAAGGACACGTTTTGTAGGATGCACTTATTCGGTGCCCTGATTTCGATGTTCATCTCTGGCGTTCTGATGTGGCCAACGACAACATGATTCTGCCAGGAAAAGGCCTCATGTTGGATGTTATTGAACAGAAACGAATCTGTAGCTAATGTGTTACCGAAATGATTTCTTTTCTTTAATTTTATACTGCTTTCTCATTTAAAGAGAAATTTACCGCGTACCACGTTTGCCGGAATGTTTGATCTCATACACAACCGATCATTTCAAATATTCGCTAGAATCTCCTCAGTAATTTGTACTTGTTGCTAATAGTATTTCGATTATATCATGAGGACCGCAGAATTTCCTGTACCACTTGAGCCTCTATCGACGTGAAACAGAACGCCACAGCTGCTGTTACGCGTAAGTGATGGTTTGCTAATCAATCAATTTCATCAAGAGTCATGTAGATTTTGTTCACCATATCTTAAGCTACCTGTAACGTGAACGGCTTTGAGAACTAGGGAAAAATGTGGTACTCGAAACTTCACTTGTGTATTGATTATTCTTTATTGTTCCGGAACGGGAGAGAGAAAGAGAGAGAGAGAGAGAGAGAGAGAGAGAGAGAGACGAAGAGACGAGTACAGCTTGTTCTACGAATTTTCGGAGAAAGTTTCGAGCTTGGTGTCCACTACTGTTATCATATAGGCGAATTTTTTAGAATCTTTTGATGTGTTTAGAATCAGTTATTATCATTATTATTATTACTATTTTTTTATAATTATTATTATTTTGCTGTGTCTGTTTTTAGTAAGAAGTATTCCTACGCAAACCTGGGCAGAATATTGTTTCTTTAAAGTTTCATCTCTGGAAGATATTTCTGCTTGTTATACGTTTCCACGTTAGAGTAAACGGTGCTAAATAAAAGACCACGCTCGTACAACTAGCAGCCTGAACCCCACTCTAAATCCTGCACTACAACAAGAGAAACTAGAACTCACCCATCTATTATGGGTTTTTATTAATTCTTTGTTTAGCATATATTACGTGTATTAACAAACATTGCAGAAAAACACATGTGCCTCCTATTCGATTTACAACCAGAGTTTTGCCCTGCTTTCTTTAAGATTTATAGCCGTATTCCACGTCTGAATTAGAAGAAATTGTAAGCCAGACTCATTTCATATTAGCTGTTCTTGTTGTAACAACAGAGTTATTTTTATAATAAATAAACAAAGACAGCCTGGATGAAAACTTTTTACTACCGTCTGCCTGTTTCAGTCTACCCTACGGATCACCATCATTTCGGGGCCGCAAAGCGCAATTTGTCAACAGTGATTTGACGGACAGCGTTTGTTTATTTATTATAACGAGATCGCGGTTCCTCAGATATGACGTCAATTACGAAACGTTGTTTTAACGCATTTCTTCGACATAATATAACATCAGATCATATGCTTGAAAATGATAGAAAATTCTGAAATTTCAAAAGTTAAATAAAAGGAGCTAGAAAGGTACATGTCATCATTTTAAAGTTTAATGTAAGTGTTGGATCCGTATTACAAGAAATTAATACTCGTGAGCGTGTCTTTAGAGCGATGCGTACTACTGCAGTCCGGAGCACACCACGATGCACGTCTGCCTCGCCGCTGCCTTCCTGTCGAGCGCTTTCCTCTCCGCAGCGAACAGCACTCGTCGGACGTCGGCCGCTGCAGCGCCTGCTGGGTAGACCTCCCGCCGCGGCTGCGCTGTCAGAGATTTATGAGGTGCGCCCGGCCGGCAGATGGTCAGCTGCGATGCGGCGCGGCGCCCTGCAACGACACACAGCCCCGGGAATTAAGGCGCGGAAATTATGATGGGCCAGGCGGCTCCGTCTGCTCTTGTTGCGGGCGGGGGGCCCTCCCACCTCACCTCACCTTCCGGCTCTTCGCCGCGGACTGGGAGCGCTGTCGAACCTGTCCGTCAGACGAGTCGGGAGCGAAGGTTAGGCTCGACGACTTTGCATTCCGCCCACTTTTCGCGACTGATTTTAAAAAGGCTGTGTCAGTTGGTGAGAAATACCAGCTGTGTGGGAATTCGTCCTACCGACGGACGTGGGATCGGGTATATGCACATCTATCTTAGTCAAAGTTTGAAAGGCACGTGCTTGTTTTTGTCTAGTATTTAGCTGGAAAAGGAACAAAGCTGTTTCAATAGTTATGTCGTCTAGCACCGGTTCCGCAACCGTAATTACAGGGCGAAAATTCGTTGTGGTCCCTTGACCTGCACACAGATCATGACTCGTATACGTGTTGGCTAAATTTACTTTAAGTTGTAGCGCATATGTAAGCACACATACTGACTGCACTTTTTTTTATTTTTATTGTATTTATTTATTTTTTACACTGTACTCTTTTTCGGGAGGACGACGGTTCAAATCCACCATCCAGATTTAGGTTTTCTGTGATTTCAATAAAATCGCTCCCTGCAAATTCTGAGATGGATCCTTTGAAAAGGCTGAATTCCTTCCCTATCTCTGAAATATTCCGAGCTCCGTCTCTACTGACCTCGATGTCGTCAGGAGATTAAACCCCAGTCCTTCTATACGCAGTTTTTTAAATATAGGGTCGATATTTCAATAATAAAACTGAAGTTGTAATAATGTATCGTCACCTGACTGCTGTGTCTGAGAGATGAAATGGCAGAATGTGTGAAATCTGTAGACGTCAGCTGGCAATATTAGTACCAATTATTATCCTCTTGCAGACTGGGTTCGCCACCTCTCTGAACCCAAGTGCTGTGTCTTCTGCATAAGCTAATACCATTTTGTTTAACGCTAAGTGCAAAATTCGAACGTGTGTAGATCGGGAGAAATAGTCACTGAATAAGACGTTAGACCAACATCTAGCATGACAGTAAGTGGTGACTCTGAGTAAAAAACATATGATCACCTCCGATTCGCGTATCCAGTAATCTGGACAGCAGGTGTAAGGTTTAGACATGTTACGGGCAATGGTTGTGCCCTGCCTTTGATGTCCCTGTGATATTTTCAACACAGTAACGCAAGACTGACTGCTCTATCCGTGGTGTCCTGATCTACCTCGATACAGTGTTCGACTGTTGCTGTAGTCAGCGCATTCTTCAGATCAGTTAACCACTGAAGACCTTAGTCATAAGGTTCCGAAAGACTGACAGGCCATCCTTCTTCAGTCACTATTGCAGATGAACTCCGTTGTAGACGTGAAGCATCTGCATCCAAGCTCAGTTAGATTCGATACCTACGAAGATTAGAGCCAGGTATGGCAGTTCTGTGTTCTAAGTTTCCCATCATGTATAGCCCCGAATCAACTACACATTAAATCGTCTATTCTTCCTATTTTGCTGTATACACCAATAAGTAACATTTCATTATTTCCCATTTTTGCGTCTGTTTCACTTTGATTGCCCAGCAGTGCATACACTATGTGATCAAAAGTATCCGAACACCTGGCTGAAAATGACTTACAAGTTCTTGGCGCCCTCCATCGGTAATGCTGGAATTCAATATGGTGACGTTCAATCAGGTGCTGGAAGGTTTCTTGGGGAATGGCAGCCCATTCTTCATAGAGTGCTGCACTGAGGAGAGGTAGCGATGTCGGTCGTTGAGGCCTGTCACGAAGTCGACGTTCCAAAACATCCCAAATGTGTTCCATAGGATTCAGGTTAGGTCTCCGTGCAGGCCAGTCCGTTACAGGCCGTGAATATGAACAGGTGCTCGATCGTATTGAAAGATGCAATCGCCATCCCCGAACCGCTCTTCAACAGTGGGAAGCAAGAAGGTTCTTAAAACATCAATGTAGGCCCGTGCTGTGATAGTGCCACACAAAACAAGGGGTGCAAGCCCCCTCAATGAAAAGCACGACCACACTATAACACCACCGCCTCCGAATTTTACTGTTGGCACTACACACGCTAGCAGATGACGTCCACCTGGCATTCGCCATACCCACACCGTGCCATCGGATCACTACATTGTGCACCGTGATTCGTCACTCCACACAACGTGTTTCCACTCTTCAATTGTCCATTGTTTACGGTCCTTACACGAAGCGAGGCGTCGTTTGGTATTTACCAGCGTGATGTCTGACTTATGAGCAGCCGATCGACCATGAAATCCAAGTTTTCTCACTTCCCGCCAGCTGTCATAATACTTGCAGTGGATCTTGATGCAGTTTGGAATTTCTGTGTGATGGTGGTCTGGATACATGTCTGCCTATTATACATTACGACTCTCTTCAACTGTCGGCGGTCTCTGTCAGTCAACAGACGAGGTCGGCCTGTACGCTTTTGTGCTGTACGTGTCCCTTCACGTTTCCACTTCACTATCACATCGGAAACAGTGGACCTAGAGATGTGTAGGAGTGTGGAAATATCGCGTACAGACATATGACTCAAGTGACACCCAATCACCTGACCACGTTCGAAGTCCGTGAGTTCCGTGGGGTGCCCCATTCTTCTCTCTCACAATGTCTAATGACTACTGAGGTCGCTGATTGGAGTACCTAGCAGTAGGTGGCAGCACAATGCACCCAATACAGTCGCATCAATACACAGGGTACACCTTTCTGGTGGCAACACAGCCGTGTATTCTCGCGTTCAAACGATCATAAAAGTGGCGAATAGCATCATGTGATAGACTGCCCCAAGCATCTTGTGCCTTTGGTTGTAATTCAGCAGTGGTTCTTGCAGGCCCGGGAGAACGATTAAGTTCCCGCTTCATCCGTCCCATACGTTTTCAGTCGACGTGGATTTTCGCTGTCCCGGTGAATAAGCGCATCACCTTTCTGTTGAAGAAATGGCAGAAGCACTGGGGAAACAGCCTGTGCAGTGTAGCGGTCACTGATTATTTTACCCTGCAGGAACACCAAATATGACCTCTAGCTGTAAGTGATGGCGCCCCACACCGTGAAGTTTGCAGTGCGGTGCAGGCACCTCGCCAGGACTGTGCCACGCACGTGTACGTGCACAATTTGCATACAGTCGAAACCTGCTGCCACCACTGAAGACAGCAGAACGCCATTCCACTGTCCACTTCAATCTTTCGCGACACCAGAGTAACCACGCTCGGTGGTGTCGTTGTGTCACTGATACCCTGGCCAGTGGCACACGTGATCAGAACCATGTTAGGGTCAGGCGATTCCCAGTGGTCAATGGTGGCACAGCAGCTGCAGCGTGCTGCCCAGATTTCGTCCCAGGATGATGTTCGGTCACCCACCGCCTCTCGCACTGTGTGTAGATCTTGACGTGCGTCTATAACTGCGTGAACCTCCAGAACCTGGTCTTCAGGTGTGCGAATGTTCCACAGGCCACTGTTGGAAAGAGCAACATATTACCGATATACTGTGCCCAACAAGTGCAGCAGTGGCTGTTTATATACTTTCCGGGATGCGAGGTCGTGGTCCAAGAACTTTTCAGCTCCTTACGTTTCGTCCAGGACTGCGCTGGACTTCCTCAGAGGCGCTGCTCCGCTGAGTCTTGCCGACTCAGACTTGCAAGACTCAGCGGAGCAGCGCCTCTGAGGAAGTCCAGCGCAGTCCTGGACGAAACGTAAGGAGCTGAAAAGTTCTTGGACCACGACCTCGCATCCCGGAAAGTATATAAACAGCCATGTCAACCGGTCGTGAAAGCCTTCATTCTACAAGTGCAGCAGTCCTTCGATACTTCCATCCAGCTTCCAGCAGGCCCACAGTGCAACCCCCTTCAAATAACTGAAACTCTCCACCGGTTGTACGCAATCGTCGGTGGGCCAACATACATGCTGTAAATACCGCTCACCTCTAAACTCATCACAATTAATGCTTGCAGAGTCGCACTAGTGTACAGACATGCTTCCTGAGCGTCATATGATCTCTGATAACCTTGACAATTGAATCTCTGTATAATGTACTCCTTTACTTACAGTCCATGTATTATGAAGCACAGTTATTACGTTGTAATAACTGTCTCGTAGTTTAAAATATATAATAAGAGCAAATGCATTATATTTGTGGAATAATAGTACTTATCTTGCAAAGCCGCTCTCAGTGTCATGGCTGGTTCCTTTGTTCCTGTACAGGGCAGTTTACATGACAAGTCACTGGAACATTATGTTGTATTTAGTCATTTTCTTCTTTTATTTGTACAAAGTATGTTCTCGAAACACAATTTACCATCACATATTTGAAACTTTTCAAATATACGTTGTGCAACTTGCTTGAGCCAAAAACAGAAGATAATCGATCACAGAGCCATCTGTACCAAATTCAAAAGGTGCGAAACCCACTTTGACGCGCTTGGCGCCAAAAAGTTTTATATATGTTTCGAACCCAGTTTCACAGTATCGTCCAGAACAGAATATAGTCTAAATTAGTATTAAAATGACTGTCTTAATTGAAACTATTTTTCAGATTTAATTTATATCTTTTTTCTGAAAATAATTACTTATGTGAAGATTAATAGCCTTACTTACTTACAGCCTGTCTAGGCCCTCGGCCTTGAGGAGAATCTCCGCGCACTCTTCTCTGCCGGCTGCCTTGGTTCTTCATCTTTTAACTCCCATTCGTCTCAAGTCCTCCTCCAAGTTGTCTAGCCATCTGGTCCTTGGTCTGCTCCTTATACGGCGTCCACCTGGTTTTACCTTGAAAACTACCTTGATTGTGCTGCTCTCCACCATTCCTCCTACACGTCCCAACCAATGTAGTCTATTACTTTTTATTTCTGTCACGGTATCTGGTTTGTTATACCAACTCTCTGATCTCATTATTTCTGATTGCCCCAAACCCCCTACAATTCAGTGGCCCGAAGATTTCCCTAAGTATCTACCTTTCCCATCTCTGCAACAACTCCTCGTCATTTTGCGTCATTCTCCAAACTACACATCACCACTTGTCTCGCTACTGTGCGATAGACAGTCAGCTTCAGATTCCTATAAAGACTTCTTGCTTGAAATACTTTAATCAGTGCCAAGTATAGCCTTAAGAGTTAACAAAAATGGTTGTAAATTTTCATTATATTTTAAAATATTTTATTTTATAAAATCACTTTCATTTGTGGTTGTTAATAACGATGTAAGACAGAAATGTTGTTTATATGAAAACCGAAGCACAAAAATATTACATATACTGTAATTTTTTTATCATTTAAGTTGACAATTGTGATTACTAATTTTGATAGTACAACATCGATATTACGAAACTGATTGATGTGAATAATAAAATTATTTTGGCACTCAGTATGTTCCGAAGTATCTACACATGACAAATGTAGTATTTAAATAAGAACATTAATCCAAGTCTGGCCAAAATTTATACGGGATCGAACATTTCGGTTAACATGCGAGGAGGCAAGGTTTGTTACAACTAACACTGCAACCCCTCACTACGCGTATACGTATTATACCCTGGCGCCACTGAACACAGACGTCGAGGGTGCCGCGTTCTCTCCCCAGCAGCGCTGTCTGCCTGGTGCGTCCAGTCCAGGCCGGCGTGTGAGAACGCGGCGCTTCCTGTGGTAGGTGGGAGGTGTCGGGTGACGCCGGACACTGGCCGTGCGGTGCGGTGCGGCGGCCGCCCAGCCCCGGACGACCCCATTCCGCTGCGTCCGTCTCATCGGACGCCACCCGACACCCCGGCCGCTCGGGTTTCACCGCTAGCCCAGCCCCGCTCCTGGGAAACGGAACGGCGCCGACTCGCCAAGAAACGCGGGCGAGGAAGCATTGGGCAGCTCATTCCGGAGGCGCCGCTGCTTCTTGCCGGGCCCGGCCACTCGACGGTGAAATTCTCTTGTACCTCTCGTTTTTCACTCTTACCGGGAATCGGGTAACAGTGGTAACAGCCGAATTAGGCGTGTTCTCGGAACACGGATGAAGTAAGTCAGGCTTTTCAGCAGGTGCACATGGAGCGTGGTCAGAATGGTCAGGATGTGGCCATTCACAACGGGGGCATTAAACCGTAAGATGATAGATGTTATTGAATAAAACGAAGTTTATTTTTGATGCTTTTTCATGTGATGATTGCTTCCATTAGGTCAATTGCTGTATATTCACATTGTAGGGAAAGAATATCCACCGTAGAGCTAACATTTTTCTGTTAATTCTAATCGCCAATCTTTTCTGAAGTTTGTATTTTCATTACCAAATCTGCTTAACGCGGCAGAATTACTTCGTTTGACATACACTAAACCGCCAAAGAAACGTGGAGGCATGGGCGTTCAAATACAGAGGTATGTAAACAGGCAGGATATGGCGCTGCCGTCGGCAACTCCTCTATAAAGAGTCTGGCGCAGTTGCTAGATCGGTTGCTGTAGCTACAATCCAGCTTATCAAGATCTGAGTGTACCGTGAATATCAGGAATCCGGTAAAACATATCTCCGACATCGCTGCACCCGGAAAAAGATCCTGCAAGAACAAGACTAACGACGATTGAAGAGACTCGTTCAACGTGACAGAAGTGCAACCCTTCCGCAACTTGCTGCATACTTCAATGCTGGGCCATCAACAAGTGTCAGTGTGCGAACCATTCAACGAAACACCATCGATATGAGCTTTCCCAGCCGAAGGCCCACTCGGGTACCCTTGATGGCTGCACGACACAAACCTTTACGTCTCGACTGCGCCCGTTAATGACGTCTTTGGACTGGAAACATGTTGCCTCGTCGCACGAGTCTCGTTTCAAATTGAAGCGAGCGGACGAACGTGTACGGGTATAGAGACAGCCTCATGATTCCATGGAACTGCATGTCAGCAACGGACTGTTCAAGCTGGTTGATGCTCTGTAATGGTGTGGGGCGTGTGCAGTTGGACTGATGTGGGACTCCTGATACGTCTAGATAAGACTCGGACACGTGACACGTATGTAAGTATACTGTCTGCTCACCTGCATCCATTCATGTCCGTTGTACATTACGACGGACTTGGGCAATTCCAGCAGGACAATGCGGCACCCCACACGTCGAGAATTGCTACAGACTGACTCCAGCGACACTCTCTGAATTTAAACACTTCCCCTGGCCACCAAACTCCACAGACATGAACATTATTGAACGTATCTGGGACGCCTTGCAACATGCTGTTCAGAAGAGATCTCCATCCCCTCGTATTCTTACGGATTTATGGACAGCCCTGCAGGATTTGTGATGTGACTTCCCTCCAGCACTACTTCAGACATTAGTCGACGCATTAGGAGTGATTTAAAATGGAATAATCATATCAAGTTGATCGTCGGTAAAGCAGATGCCAGACTGAGATTCATTGGAAGAATCCTAAGTAAATGCAATCCGAAAACAAAGGAAGTAGGTTACAGTACGCTTGTTTGCCCACTGCTTGAATACTGCTCAGCAGTGTGGGATCCGTACCAGATAGGGTTGATAGAAGAGATAGAGAAGATCCAACGGAGAGCAGCGCGCTTCGTTACAGGATCGTTCAGTAATCGCGAAAGCCTTACAGAGGTGATAGATAAACTCCAGTGCAAGACTCTGCAGGAGAGACGCTCAGTAGCTCGGTACGGGCTTTTCTTGAAGTTTCGAGAAGATACCTTCACCGAGGAGTCAAGCAGTATATTGCTCCCTCCTATGTATATCTCGCGAAGACACCATGAGGATAAAATCAGAGAGATTAGAGCCCACACAGAGGCACACCGACAATCCTTCTTTCCACGAACAATACGAGACTGGAATAGAAGGGAGAACCGATAGAGGTACTCAAGGTACCCTCCGCCACACACCGTCAGGTGGCTTGCGGAGTATGGATGTATATGTAGAGCCAGACGTGGATCGAATCCTCACCCTGGTCTTGTACATCGCTCAGAATGGGTATGGTTTTCAGGCAGTTTGCCAGCGTCCCGTGGGTGCCTAAACTCCGCTTCAGAAACTACGAAACGCATCGTGTTGAAATGCGATTATGTGAAGCGTTATATTTTATTTTTGTTCTTTGCAACCCAAAAGATAGCCCAAATGAAGATAGGGGTCACAACATTGTTTAGTACACCTTATAGTGCAGTATGAAAGAGGAAAATAGCATTCATTTTATAATTTTTACGTCAAAGACTCGCTTTTCTTACGCTTACATGCCAGACCAGTGAGCAAATTGTTTGACGGCCTCGTTTGAGAGCGGGTGACCGATCAACTTACTACAAGTCTTACAAAAAATTGATCTGTGCAAAGTATCTCAGGGACACTTTAGTTTTATTTAAATAAATATGCAACGAGAGAACGCGACTGGCTTTCGGTCGTTCACCGTCCAATAATTCGTTACCAATCTAGCTTATTTGAAGCGAGAAGTAAAATGTGGAAAGGCAGTGAATAATATTTGCTTGATAAGGATTCGGATAGGTGACAGAATTAGAGTAAATCACACGGCGATGTATCAGACATTAACAGTTACCATTCAACTGATGTAGCATATACGAAAAACGTACTTGGTGCGTGCAAAACATCAGAAAATAGTGACAGACAGCAAGCAATGTGAGGACAGCAGAAGAAAGGTCCTTTTTTCTGCGATATCACATAATAATAATAATTAGAAGGTTCACACAGAGTAAACACTAACGTGACTTCACAAATCGTTACAGGTTTTACATTTTCTCCTCCAGCTGAAAAGTTTAAAGGCATACAATCAAAATAAGGGTTCTTAGCATGTATAAATTTCAACTGAATTTAGAAGTAACATTTCAGACGATCAAAACAAACATTCCTCGTTTAGTTTGACGACCGGATAGGAAACGTAGTGTTTAAAGGAAAGAATTGGCAAAAGCGTGAACTGGAGCTAACTTCGTAACGAAGGGACAATACTAGGCGTAGAGGCATCTGATCGTAGGTACAGTGCAAGAGAAACGCGTCAGACAGTAACTGGGTGCCCAAGTGCCTTCCGCTCCTGCCGAAACGATCGACGAAAACGGGAAGAGACACTCGAGTCGGTGCGCAGAAAGTTCACGCCTCCAGAGCTAACGGCGCAGGCGAAATTCAGGAACTGCCTATATGCCCAAACAGCGCTATCGGCGCAGCGTATCTCCACAGAGTGTTTGCACATGCGCAGTAAGTCATAACGGGCGCGCCGCCATTAGCATGCATTGTTCTGGCCGCAAGGCGCGACAAATCGGCCGATCTCTGATCTGCTATCGACGCGCGCTCAAGGCGGCCGGCCGCTGTGGCCCACTTCGGCAGGCCGGGCCGGGCTGCGCGCCGCCGCCGCGGACACGGCCGTTGCGCAAAAGCCGCGGGCAGCGGGCAGCCGCCGGAAGCGAGCGAGGGCTGCCCGCCGGCAGGAAGCGTGGGGCTGCGTGGGCGGCGGGTGGGGGCGGCCGCGTGAGGGAGCAGAAGGCCGGGCGGCGGAGGCGAGCAAAAGAGGGAGGGCAGTGGCACCTGCACCCTACATCCTCTGCTAGTTGTCGTTTAATTCCAATATTCTCTTCCGTTTTCTCTTCTGTTCAGTTTCTATCCTCTTTAGCTCCCTCTAGTACCATTCCAGCTAATTCCTGGTGTTTTAACACACGTAGTATTATTCTGTCCCTTGTTCTTATCTGTGTTGTATCGGTCCACGGCAACAACAATGACACAACTCAAAAATGCGATACTTTAGAAAAATCGACTTAAAGAGTTCTAAGAAACTTAAGGTGAAATGGTATATGCCTCCTTTACATGTCAAGTAAGTATTTCGATTACACTCTGTACAACAGTAATATGGACATGTATTTCTGTTCTCGTCGCGGGTGAGTTGTTATCGGGTGATTCTTAATTAGTTCTTTGATTTGTGTCACTTTCCATGTTTTTCTACAAACTTTTTTGTTTTTGTTATGATCCCTCACGCAATACTGTCGTCACTTTCCCCCCACAAGTAATGTAATATATTTTACTTAATGTAATATGTGGCATTCGAACTTAAATCAGGCAAAATTAATACGTAAGTTAGAACAAAAAATGAAGAAACAGGTTGAAATTGTTTTATTAGAAAAACACGAAATGCAAAATTGTAATTTAAGAAAATTAACACAATTTCATAAGGAACTTTAGTTGTGTAAAGTTTAAGGAATACAGTTCACGAAACCGTAGAATCGTAAATTGGCTTATGTAGTGTAGGAATACATATCGCTGACAAAAGCGAGCCGGCCGCGGTGGTCTAGCGGTTCTAGGCGCGCAGTCCGGAACCGCGCGGCTGCTACGGTCGCAGGTTCGAATCCTGCCTCGGGCATGGATGTGTGTGATGTCCTTAGGTTAGTTAGGTTTAAGTAGTTCTAAGTTCTATGGGACTAATGACCACAGGTGTTAAGTCCCATAGTGCTCAGAGCCATTTTTTGACAAAAGCGATTGAATATGAAATTTCTTCGCAGCAGAAATTTTCATTTTTTTTCTTGTATGCTGCAGCACACGAAATTTCGTAATAGGTACAACAGCTGTAAACGACAAAACTGAGTGTGTCGCTTTAAGCATGCATCCGTCTCAGAAGGACATTGTACTGTAAGATATGGACACTGTATAAACACAGACATTCCAGTAATCAGTGATACTAGAAATTTTCATTCCACTCACCACATACATGAAAGATGAGACGGCTCAGAATGTGCCGGCCTTCTTGAGTGACACCTGCCAGTAGCAAAACCAAAGCGACCCTGTCCTTGCCGTGGCGTACCGTCAAGAGACCCACGGCAAATCCGACACAAATGCTCTGAGGCGGACAAATTGCGAGATAGAGATGTGACGGTTTCGTGCACGTTGGGGCGCTGCTCACATATTTTTAGTGATATAAACTAAAAATTGCCGTCTTTTAGGTTGATGACACTTTCCGTGACGCATGTGATATGTCGCTTTATTCGCCGATTCCGTGGAGAACCTCGTCATTCCTTATCTTTTCGATTCAATTAATTTTCAACATCCTTCTGTAGCACCGTACATCAAACTTGTCTTCTTTTACGGTTTTTCCCAGAATCCATAATTCAGTACCACATGAATGCTGTGCACCAAATATACAGTCCCAGAAATTTCTTCTTCAGATTAAAGCCGATATTTGATACTAGCCCCTAACTTAAGAGGTGACGTTTCTGTAGCGGACTGGGCCTGTAAGACGTCTACGTTTAAATCGAGATTTAGGGTATAAAACATGAAAATTTGAATTTAAGTTGTTATGAAATTTACCACGCCCGGGTTCCCGGGTTCGATTCCCGGCGGGGTCAGGGATTTTCTCTGCCTCGTGATGGCTGGGTGTTGTGTGCTGTCCTTAGGTTAGTTAGGTTTAAGTAGTTCTAAGTTCTAGGGGACTTATGACCACAGCAGTTGAGTGCCATAGTGCTCAGAGCCATTTGAACCATTTGTTATGACATTTACTTTCATATTTATATAAGTGTTCTTTAAATACTCCTTAGTGATTTTATCGCTTTAAATAAAGTCTGCCGTATTTTGATTTTCATCACATAAAATCACATTTTGTAAATGGTACACATAAAGAAACTGTTAGAAAGCTCAACTTTACGTTTCGAAAATTTGTAGTACGTATCTCCATAGCAAGTAAATTTTCACACAAATCTAAATTCCAGGGTTTAAACTTGCACATGAAAATTACACTAAATAGATACAAAAAAAGTCGGCAAAATTGGCATTCAGCCCTGAGATCTACATTTCTCTTTACCACCATTCAGAACACCTTTGATTTTAAATAACTCTTTAAGTATTTTATCCGCGTAACAGAAAGGTCCCCGTCACCGTTATCCTGACATTCTACCTCTGAGTGACTCCCAGTATTGTGATCACTGCTACTGCCAAATCGCTGACTTCTTCGTCTTTTTCTTGATCTGTATCGCGGTCGCATTCCTCCATCCACCGACTAACAATTTCCTCAAAGTTAAGATCATTAAAACTGACACTTTCCTGCAGACACATTTTGTGTATACCATACTGAAGAAAATAGGTACGAAATTCACGAGGCGGGGTCTAGGAAATCTCAGTGCGTCTCACCAACACTTGTCAAGAACAAACAAAGAAGGTGAAAATACAACAGACACTAAAACATTGCAGGGCTAGCAATTTATGGAGAGTAGGAGGGGACGGCAGGTATGGAACTATTCCGCCAGAACCGACCTTGTAGAGCGAGCTCCAAAATTCTCGCGCGATCTACGCCTCTTGAATTAATGATTAGCGGACTTCTCTCGGCCAGGAATACCCTCTTTGTCAAAGCTAATTTACTTTTATGTCCTGTCTGTCTAGGAACTTTGTAATCTTCTGAGCCATTCTTAATATCTGTTAGTAGACTGATCATAATCACAGTGTTTAAGTTAGACGTCAAACAACCAGCTTGCATGTGTGAGGGGTATCTGATGCCCAGGTCGCTGTCGGGACAGGGAACTGGAAGCTGGTTACCGATTTTAGCAACAGCAGACGATACCAGGACAGACTATTAGAGAGGTGCGTGTGTCATCATGCTCGGTATACAGTGCCTCTGAACACGTTTTGTTTCAAATCTGAGGTATGCATGTAGGTACTAGCAACAGTTCTGGGGGTGTTACACAAGTATGCAACATTGGTCTCATATACTCGAGTAATCCAGCGTAGGAAGCAAATGGACTCTTCTGATGCAGACCATGGTAATACAGTTGTTTATTCACTAGACTCGTATTCGGAAGGACAGTATTTCAAATCCAAGCTGATATCAATTTTCTGTAGTTTCCCTAAATCGATTAAATTTAGAGATAGTTCCTTTGAAAACAAAGCGACCGATTTCCTTGCCGCAAGCGAACTTAAGCCCGTCCTAAGCATCTCGTTGTCGACGGACTGTCAGATCGAAAGCTTCCTTTTCTTCAATTCTGTAGACAAATTCTATTTTATCAACGATTAAGCAACAAACAGTAGGCTACCATTTCATTTGTCCCTGTATTCAGGACGGGCGACTTTCAGTGCAGATCAGTTGTCGGCTTGCATGTGTACTTTGCACGGCAGTGCCATTCACTATTCCCAATTTATTTTGATACCGAAATAATTGCTAAATTTTGTAAGTAGATTTCTCCGGTATAATCGGCATCTTCGTGGAGTTATCCGCCAGTCCGTATTTATTAGCGTTCCGCTGTACTCTTCCGAGTACAATTCCAGCTTCTAATCATACGTGTGGCCACTCTCGACACATCGTGTTAGTTAAATCTCGTATGGATGCTGCGAGAACGACTGATATGTCGTCATAGGCCACATGAGCACGTTCCCTAGTAATCGCTATTGCGATTAAAAAATGTTACTGTTTCCCAGTACCCTAAGATATAACAGTGGATTTTTAAAACTGCCAACGTCCTCCCAAAGCAGTGCTCACAATCAGCGTACATGGCCCGATTTTCAAAGCTGCCACCCAGGGTGCCTCCCAAAGCAGTGTCTACAGTCACCGTGCATTGCCAGTTTTGGCATGTGGCATTGAGACACGGACGTTTACGACGTCATGTGAAAACCATTCAGAAATGGGTGAGTGATTCTCACGAGCAATGGGTGATGGACATTGGTAAATATTTGGCGAAACAGAAAACAAATGGACTAGGAAGCTGTCAGGAGTCGGAAATGTGGTTGAGACAATAGTGAAAGTGGAGTGTAGCTAGACAGTACATGTAGCCAGGTGATGGATAATAGATGCTCGAGGAAGTTCTTCGGCGAATTCTTAAATATGGGAAAAGACCGAGACAACGGGATAACGGAAGGCGTGTAGATTGTATTAGAAAACGTGTACGGACAACATGGATGATTGCTTACAGCTGAAAACCATGATGCACGGTAAAATCTGAGGCTGGCGTTGATCCAACAGTGGATGTCAGATAACTGCTGCCGATGACGATGACAATGAACAGAGGCCCGTCATCGCTTTGCTGTCAACAGAACCGAAATATCCGTTCATTTTCATATCCTCAGACACGGTTACATATTCATAATTGCACTACATGTTAAACATTTTAAATAACGTTATCGATCTTTCATTTATATGGTGAAGAATCACAGTTTTATTAGGCTTCCGCAATAAATTCCTAAAGCTACTTCTGTGCCTGTCGACAGCTCTCTCTGCGGCCAAATTGTCTGAGTTCCCTCATCGAAAATAGGCGATTACCACGATGACTGGTTAAGCAAGGTAGCGATTGATTTCTTTCCTTGTGGGTGTTCGTCTGACTCACGATTTACCCGAACCCCTTCCCCGTACCTTGCACACAAAGCAACGCGAGAGGTATTTCGTGGCGTTCGCGAAACAACCTGCTTCTGAGTAATATACCATACACTGTCAGCGGCATCAGGTCCAACATAAAAGTTACCTTCTCGCTATACTGTAAAAGTAAATTTATATTCATGAGTCTAACGCTCGTGAATGTCTTCCTTCTTTCAGATCTGCGGAATGTTATACCTTGTAAGATAATGAGTACCGAATATCTGGATGAAATTTAATTCGCGCCCTTCACGTCTACTAAGTTCTCGTGTTTGCAGCTACTTTGACCTAATGGTTCGAGGAGGAGCTATTCAAGCGGGCGTGTCATGGCAGGCCTAGGACCGCGTGGTGCTGGGAAGACTAGGAGCACGCAGTCCGCAGACAGACTCTACAGGCTGTAGTCACCTTCCTTTCTTGGGCTAAGAATATTCTATGTGAAAGCACAAAGTTTCCAGAAAGCACATTAGCATAAGAGATAGACAGAAAAGACGAAAGTAATCTTTAGCATGTTTTTGTCATTGATAGCACAGATTAAGTTTATACTAAAGATAGCATCATATAGTTTCTGCCCAACATCCAGATTGTGATACATCAAAGAAAGCTTCTTATTCAGCACCAGCCCTAAGTATTTAAAATGGTTGATTTTTACTAATTATTTAATTAAACCTGCGTTAATGAAAGTCTGCTTCTGTGACAGTTCTATACCATAAAGAGTATACATTGCAGGTATGTGAAAATCCGTTTCCTGTAACGCTCGAGCTGGAGTTATCCACTATCGAATTTCTTAAATCAGCATACTACAGCCCGCTTCACTTGGGACATCCGAATATATTTTTTTTTCAATCACTGCACTGTATTTCGTTGATATAAATAGAGAAAAGTAGTCGACGTTGAACCGAACCTCCCACTTCACAGTATCAAAGTCAGATTCACATCCGTTCCCTGTTCGATGCCTCTGGTGGACAGCCCTCCTGTTTCCTGTCTGCTTCATAGTGCATACGAAATGAAGCATTGTTGCGCTTTTTACCTAACTGCATGATGCTCCAGGTTAGCAAACGTATGGCACAGTCGAAACATGCTCTTGCTAAATCAAAGAAGGTATATTCTGTCATCATTTTGTCGTGCAGTTGCTTGACACACAAAAGAATAAATTACATTTTTCTGTCGATATTCCCTTCTTGGATCCACGCTGTGAATTTGATAACAAAGTATATGATTATTGAGCTGTTTTAGTACTCAGTGATAATCCCTTCTGTTCTGCTAAGCTATAGCAATAAAGGTGGTCTGTAGCTGTCTACATTCCCCCTTCTGACGGAGTTTTCCAACTTTTTTCGCCCTCTAACACTGCTCATGTGGTGTCATCGGCTGACTTTTATACTCGGCAAGCCACCTTACGACGTGTTACCAAGTGTATTTTGTGTACCGTCTTTCCTGTCCCGCTCGAGTATGTTGCGCGGGAAGAAGCGTTGTTGGTAGGCCTCCCTGTGTGGTGAGCAGTTGACCGAGCATCTCCTTGACGCTTTCGCGCTTACCTGTGACGAAACGTGTTGCTCTCCTTTGAATATTTTCTGTTTGCTCTATCAATCCTGTGTGCTAAGGACGTCATTCTGACGGGCAGTATTCAGCTACCAGAAGGAGGAGGTTTCGTAAGCTACTTCCATCATAGGTGGTCTGTGGTTGCTGAGGATTTTTCAAGTGACTCTGCCTGACTTCTGCCTTACTATGGATTAGTTCTGTGTGGCCATTCCACTTTAAATTGCTTCCGTGCGCATACTATGAAATATGTAATGGCTGTGACTACATCGTAGTTCGCAATCCAGTGTAAGCACTATTTAAAATATTACAGGCTATAATGCCGTAGACGAATGAGTTTCTTGTAGAAACAGTGTGGCTACAAGGCTACAAGTCCTTAAAGGTGTCCTCCGTAGACGGCACGAAACCTTAAGTTTCTACAGGAAATTCATTCGACCGTTGCACAATAGCTTTGAATATTTAAATAAGTGTGAGATTTGTGGGCGTGAACGTTGGCATTTTGCAATATAGCCCAGGGTAAAAGAAATTTAATTTTATATTTTTATTGTTAAGAGGTGTATAAAGAAATGGCACTGAGAAGCAAGTCGTACCTGCACTGCCAACTTTCACGCCTCCTCGCTGCGATACTGTTCTCCCTTTCCCCAGATTAACCAACATTTCTCTCCAGAGAAGCCATTTTCGTCGGCCTGTGTGTGTAGATCTGTGGAGCACTGCCGGCGACTTTACCGCCAGCCGGCGGCTGCGAGGCTCTGTCCGGCGGCTACGCTCCGCTGCCTCGCGCTACCCCGGGGTACCACGCAGCAGGTGTGCGCACCGCCCGCTGTCGCAACGCCTCCTTACTCAGCGCTTTCGCCTGTAAACCGCCGACTTACAGCCCCGGGGCAGAAAGGGGCGCAGTAAATTTTAATACCTACCAGCAAAAACTGCACTCGTTGTTTCTTACCGACGTTTCGCCGCTGAGGAAGTCGTTTCGGCTACTGTCTTGTCTATATTCCTGCATGTGTCTCGTCAGTGAGAGAAAAGAACTGTTCTTACTGTCTGTTTAACGACATCATCAGACACAGTAACAATGCACCGGTCCTGGGGTGAAATCACGCTACATAACTGCGGTACCAGATTAGGATACATCCAGCATCTTGGCTGTAACCTTCTGTAACACCAAACGTTTCTCCATCTCCTTCATTTCAGCCGTACAGCTGTGGATATAAGACTGACATCTGATCAGTCTCAATCAAAGCAACTTCCTACTCAACAGGAGTAGCTTCCTTCTCGGCATAAATCAGCCGTTTCCCTTCCTTTCTCTGAAATGACAATATTCTCGCTGACGACTGTTCTGTTTTCTAGTTACCGCTGTTGGACAACATCGGCCATTATGCTATATTCAGTAATAGTTAAAGTGCGTAAGGGCAAGCCACCAAATGGTGCATCCACCAGCATATGGCTGGCAAACACAAAACTTACAAGAAGTCACATGTACAATTAGTAATAAGAACAGCATAAAGCAACAGCAGAAACCAAACACCGCCTAGTGCGAGGCAACAGTTATAAAATGATCATAGCACCGAATATCGTGCAACAGATAACAGCAACAGCTGAGTGAGTTTTCCTCGTTTGTGTCTACGCAAAGACAGTACGATCAACAAAGTTGTTTTTCAAATATGGGAAGGCTCCATGAAAGAAAAGTTCAGTACGCCGGCGTAGTGTTCAGTTTAGTCATTTCCCCTTTTTTTACGGTGAGTGTTGCACTTTAGTGACCATGGACGCGTTCGATACTCTGAGGCCTCGGGTGAGACAGTGAATTCAGCAGCTCGCTTACCTTGGTGTTCAGAGAACGGATCAGACTTTGCGAGGTTTAACTGAACTCAGTTCGTTTTGTTTCCGTGGAAATTAGTGTGTGGAGTTTTTGAGTCCTGTTTCCCTGTTGACTTTAAACTCCTGTCCTGTTTTGTAAACGTTGTCGGCGGAAGTACCTAGGAGCCTCCTGGGGGCGGTCTTTTAACTGTTTAGGAGAGCACATCTTACACTCCTGTGGTCGGATTTCGGAATCTTACTGAAAGTGTTGCAAGTTCAGTTGGTAGTGAAAAAAATATGAGCTTACCGAGTATCGGACGAGACTTGTGGCTGGATGCAAGACTTTCTTTCAGAGACAACTCGACACGTCATTCTTAATGGAACAAAATCGACAGAAGTATAGGTAGGAGGTAGCTTCAGGAGTAGCGCCGTTATTTTCAACGTTATATATAAGTTGTCTAGTAGAATATGTCGGAAGCTCCGTAAGGCTATTCGCAGATGATATGGTTGTCAAAAAGAAAGTAGGGACGCCAGAAGACTGTAGCGATTTGCAAAAGGACCAGCACGAGATTGATGAATGGTACAGAAAGTGACCTTGAACTTAAATAAATCTAACATACTGCGCATACATTGAAGAAGAAATACCCTACTGTACAAATACACCACTGACGACGAATTATTGGAAACAGTATCTGCCGTGCATTACCTAACAGAAAACATCCTCAGCGATCTTAAGTGGAATGACCACATAAAAAAAAAATAGTAGAACAGTCAGATGCTAGACTGTGATTCGTAGGAAGAATCTTAAGGAAATGTAACTCACCCACGAAGGAAGTGGCGTACAAAACAGTTGTTTCACAAATTCTTGAGTAATGCTCATCACTGTGGTATCCTTAATAAGCAGGACTAATAGAAGCGATGTAAAATATCCAACGAAGAGCGGTGCGTTTCGTCCTAGGGTCGTTTAACCGACACGACAGCGTTACAAACACAGTCAGTCGACGAGCTCCAGTGGTTGACGTTACATGAGAGGCGCTGTGCACAATTGAAATTCCGAGAGAGTACGTTCCGGGAAGAGCCGCACGACACCACATTATTCAACCCACAAACGTCTCGGGCAATGACCACAACGAGAAAATTCGAGAAATTAGAGGTAATACGGAGACTTACCGACGATCATTCTTCCCCTTCGCAAAGGGAACATGGAAGGGAGGACCAAATAGTGGTACCGTAAGTACTCTCCGCCACACACCATTATATGTTTTACTGAGTACTGAAATAGATGACGTAGATGTAGAGAAATATTTAACTCCGTATGAGGCGTAAAGTGACGCTGACGTTATTTAGTCTGATTTGATAGTATGGAAGTACGGCGGATTAATCCGCATCCGCCAATAAATGTTTCTGCTGACCCGTACCCCACACACTCTGCCCCCTGGCGCGATTGGGATTTTGCATGTCGTTAACATCGAAAACAAACGTAAATAACGTTCAAACGGTGAATTGACCAATGCCCCTCTCCCGTTTTCCTGAACGGATTCACTAATCTCGGACACCTTCCTCCCACACGTCGAACCTGTACTTCGCTCCACAGTGCAACCTGTTCCCTCCTACCGGCGAACCTCCTGCGCCCAACAGATGGAGGGTTGCGGCGGTCTGTTTCGCTACTGGCTACGGCCGGGCGACGTGTCGAATTGCCGCGGCCACTGAGCGTCGGCAGCCAAGGCCGGCGGGCGGCGGGCGGCGGCCGCCGTCCTTGTGGGCAGATGGCGCCCCGCCGTCCAGCAGCTGGCGTCGCGACGCCTGCCGGGCTGCCACGCGCCGACCTTTCCCCCAGGGCCAGCTTCTGACGTGGCCTTCTGCCATCCGCCGATACCAATGTAAATAATCCAACGCTGCGTACATAAAGGTGGACTCGGGTTCGACACCACCGTCACGATTAATTAAGTTCCCCCACCTGTTCGACCATCCTTTCCGATACAGCACAGCTCAGGAAGTGACAGAAGTTCATTAAACACTACCAATGCTGGATTCGTCGCCAGATAGTATTTTACTGTCGATAGGTGAAATTTCGGAAATTTGTGGTATGCTTTTACGGGACCAAACTGCTGAGGTCATCGGTCCCTAGACTTACATACTACTTAATCTAACTTAAACTAACTTACGATAAGGACAGCACACACACCCGTGCCCGACGGAGGACACGAACGTCCGACGGGGGCAGTCGCACGAACCGTGACAAGACGCCTAAGACGGCACGGCTACCTCGCGCGGCACGATAGGTGCTAAAGAACATTTATACAACAGTAGAATAAACCACACACGCATATACGTGTTGATCAAGCAAACATTTACACACAGAATATTACGTCACAATTAAAAGCACACTGGACTCGCATTCGGGAGGACGACGGTTCAATCCCGCGTCCGGCCATCCTGATTTAGGTTTTCCGTGATTTCCCTAAATCGCTCCAGGCAAATGCTGGGATGGTTCCTTTGAAAGGGCACGGCCGACTTCCTTCCCCATCCTTTCCTAATCCGATGAGACCGATGACCTCGCTGTTTGGTCTCTTCCCCCAAAACAACCAACCAACCAACCAACCACAATTAAAACAGCGCGATGTAACGATCTATCCACTTACGTATGGCTAGAATCGAATAGCGTGTTAGCGTACCATTTGCAACAGTGGTGGACGGACATTCGTTGGCCGATCTAGTGCAGACTGTGCGAGGTTATGGATTCGAGGGATAGGCAAAATTGTAATGAATTGCCTTACGCAGAATATTTAAGAATATATAATGTGAAATTAATGCGGATAGCGGATGTGCAGGGCAAATATGGTAAACGAGAGGATATACACTAATAATACAGAGGAAAATACGTTACTAAGGAGTAATTAGGGAAGTAGTGTTCAGTTCTTAAGTGACTCAAGTGGTTAAAATTCAGAATGGCGTGAGCATGAAAGGAAAGAGTAATTGTCCTGCGTGAATATCTCATCTAAATTTAAGTGATTTCCATGGAGAATATTGAAGATTAGCTCTAGTCAGAGTATAATATATTGTCACAACGGTGACGAGCTCGAATGCCAACTGCAGCTGTTGGGGTTGAAATAAACATTAGTTATGTCTACCTATTCTGTTTATTTGAACCACTGAACATAAACCAACAGTATTTTGTTACCTGTGTGACCTGATATGAGTAATAATTAATATTTTGTTCATATTTCCAAGAATTTTGTGAAAGAAAACATTGTTCGTAGTAGGCTACATAGTTATCCTTCATTTGTTGTCGTGTTTTGGCCAGTTTCGACTCTCAGTCAGTCTACAGCACCTACTAAAATACGTGAACACGGAAAAGTATTACATTAGAATATATACAGTGTGGATATCACTAATCATAGCTGTAATTGTGTTTGCATTCCACACAGGCTGTCTTATTTACTTATTCATAAGCAGTACACTACGTGCTTCATCTCGGTTGTAAACCACAAGACCTCCACATTTGGACTGTATCAGAAATCGCCTGTTCTAATTTCCAGCAAAGAATTAATTTAAAGATAAGATAGGTGACTTTCCACAATATACACAGAGTTACGTTATCGATAGTCATCTATCTTATATTTGAGTATAGACTTTGGTAAAAATTAGAAAAACTGATTTCTGCCAGAGTCTGAATTTGGAAGTCTTGTAGTTTACACATGATATGAACTGGTTATTTACGTCTAGCACGGTGTTTTTGTCTCAGATTGCGTTGGAAATGTATTAGTCCACGTATGGATAAACATATGGAACGGCTTTTTCCATTGTATGCCACAACAAGTAGGACATGTAGCGTGCTGCTTATGCATAAATAAACAATACTGCCTACATGGAACGTAAACACAATTACAGTTACGATTAATTATATCCAAAGTGCATATATTCTAATGTAATACTCGCCCATGTTCATTTACTTTTGTAGATGCTGCAAATGAGTCGAATTTGACCAAACGCAGAAGAAATATTAAAGTATAGCTATACAGCCTAGTACGGGCAACGTTTTCTTTTACCAAATAAACAGCGCAAACGAGATTAGCGATAAACTTAAAATTAAAATTGGGGACCACGAATTAGAGAAAGTGGAGAAATTCTGCTACCTTTCGCTAAATTACCGGTGACGGAAGAACCTAGGAGGACATAAGAATCAGACTAGCACTGAGAAAGAGGGCATGCCTGGCCAGAAAAAGTTTATCTCTGACAATGTACGCTCGCAACACAGCATTGTAAGGCACTGAATCATGGACTGTGTGGAAAACGGAAGAGAAGAGATCGAAGCGTGTGACATGTGCTGCTACAGAAGCATGTTGAAAGTTAGGTGGACCGATAAGAAATTAGTGGGTTCTTCATAGAATGAGTGAGAAGAGGAACATATGGAGAACACACAAGAAGAAGGGGCAGGGTGTTGGTTTTAACACATCAAGGAATAAGTTCAGTGGCAGCGGTACAGGGTAAAAACGGTGAAAACTATACGGGCAGACAGAAATTACAACACATGCAACAGGTAAGTGAGGACACTGGATGCAAGTGCAACTGTAAGACGAGGAGATTGCCTCGGGAGAGGACATCGTGCCGGGTCGGGTCAAAGCAGCCGGGAAAGGAAAGAAAACACTATGTCCATTGAAACGTAAGACGAGCGGGAGCTTACAAAAAATGGCTCTGAGCGCTACGGGACTTAACATCTGAGGTCATCACTCTCCTAGACTTAGAACTACTTAAACGTAACTTAACTAAGGACAGCTCACACATCCGTGCCCGAAACATGATTGGAAACTGCGACCGTAGCCACAGCGCGGTTCCGGACTGAAGCGCCTAGGACCTCTCGGCCACAACGGCCGGCCGGGAGCTTACAGAAGGTCTAGGACTTACCTGTGAGAGAGAGCACGAAGTTAAACCAGCGCCACCACAAGCACGAGCCTATCTCGGCACACGGATTGCTGATGGCGCGCCACGTGTCTTCCGCCTTGCTCGCCCACAGCTCGCACGTTCATCTGCGTGCCCTGAGGACGCTAACTACTTCAGCCGAGGAAACCGTGTTACCGCACTCAGGATCTGTGCTGACTATGGCCTCCTGCACGAGGCCTCATGTAGCCTCAGCGTCTTGAACAAAGTGAGATCGCCGTAGCATGTAGGACTGGGATCTGTCATCCGGATGAGCGTCGTTTGCAGCGAGCCACACTGCGGAGGTGTCTGTCCCCGCCGCCCGGCTTTCAGCTCCAGCAGCCGCGCAAGCTCAGCTACTTTCGGTTGTGTCCACGCGTCCTCTCTTTGTCAGAAAGTCGCCATTTGCAGTTACTTAAAACTGCTGTAATTAACACTCACATAAATCTGAAATATCATCAGGGCATAGCCCTTTTCTTGTGTACCTTATCTGTTAAGTTTCTTTCTCTTTTCTCTAAGCAGAACATTCTTAAAATTCGAGACAGAGTTTAAAAAATTACTAATCGATCGATAATCAAACTGCTCATATTAATTATATACAAATTCCGGATGTCGTTCTCTTGGTTGATACTTTCTGAGGGCGTACTGCTAAAGCTGCCCCTATAGTTTATACACGAGTGTTTGATTCTGGAAAATCAGATTTTCAGGCGTAGCTTCTTTTGTAAACAAAAACACGTAGACCACTCAAACACTGGTGTAGTTGCTGTGTTCATCAGGTTTTATATCGAGTACCATTAAATCACGACCTGTGAATGCCGAGCAGTTCTCTCAGCACAACGATAGTGCATCCTATTTCGAAACTGAGACAATCAGTGGCTCATTAGTAAAGCAGCAGACATATTTTTAAAAATTACTACCCGTAAATTAATACGCTCACTTACTCCTGTTGTGGTGGTCCTAATCGCGTGCTACTAATACACAATTTTTATCATACGAGGGAGGAATATGTTAACGACTGGAGATACAACTGAACCATTTCTTTTTTCGTTAAAGACCTGACCTTAGAGCTGTACAACAAATAGCTTCTAAAAGACCATATGTTGCCATTCAATCCCGTATTTTTACAATAAAATGCGTAACTCTGTCGCTGTTCTTTGCAGGAGGCACCGCTTGTGGAAAAGCTTACTAATATAAACATAAACCTATCACGACATAAATACCAAATATGTAATAAAACTGTGATATATAAGTACTAATCCAGTGTATCTATGTGTATTACAATGACATGATTTCCTTCCCAGTCATACGTGCCAATCAGCAACCTCCAAATAAGGTATTTGTCTGCTAAACTGCAAAATCAGTGTTACAGCTAATTATTGCATCTTTTACTGCAGACAAAATTTAGTAACAAACTTTCCGTGTTTTGTTACAGGTAAGTGACGTGATTGCGGATCTGCATTAGTTCACATTCGTCAGTGGAAAACAGGTTTTTTTTCCTTAAATATCTCTTTTCCACTTTAATCACTAAAAGTATTTCGCTAACCCAATAGAAACTATTTAATTCAATTAAATATATTTGAGTGACTTTAGTAAGCTTGTTTGATTTTTTAAGATTTCAGACCTCGTTCTTGAAGTAGCTGTTTTCATTTCACATGTTATTCAACAATATCATGAGGCTCGATAAAGACTGTGACATCGTTGTAAACATGCTGAATTACTTGTGTCACCCTAACTTTGAAATGCTGGAGCAGTGATTGTATCAGAATCTCACTCTCGTTAAATGACGAATGTATAGGATGAAGATATAAAAATGACCGAACCACAATGTCAAGATATTACCATTTATTCCGCCTCCAGGATGTGCAAAATTAAATATAACAGATGTAAGTGACATCAGGTGATATAGCTGTCTGTCTTCAAAAAACTGTTTATCAACTCATTAAAACCCGCTATCTTCAAATTTTCATAATGAATCAAAGTGTACTTATTGGTTTTTAATCATTTATACATATATGGCGAATCCTCATTAAATCACACTGGATAGGTACACCTGATTATAGTTATTTCGCCTTTTTAGATTTACCAAATTATTTCCGTTTATATTAAAGGAGAGCTCACATCGTTGCATGAAGCGTTGCTTATTTAAATGCTTTCTTGTGTCTTGCAACAGTTTTATAACCAAGCCGGAAATTACAAGCTTAAAACATACACCTTCACTCTGTAGCGTACCTAAATCGCCCAGCTTCGCTTGAGTGAACCCAGGGTAGGACTCCTCAACTCCTCTAATAGTTCACGGAGGTTGTGCAACATTTGATCATTCAATTAATTAGTGTTATATACCACAAATCAACTGTCCTTTTGCTCATGCAGCCTCCTTGACTAATTACTTCTCCTTAGTTGGGACTGTTTTGTAGATGAACACATTGTTTCAATTATTTAAGAGATAACAACTTCAGAAACTTTACCTGGAGCTATGGCAAACTAAAAACTTTTGAAAAACCATTCGGCATGCGTTTGTAACTATCACTATGCCAATGTCTCTTTCAGTTGAGGAAATCTATCCTTTTCTGCTGGTGTTGTGGCTGGAATAAGAATTTTTGCAGTGACCGACTCAGACGCCACACTTTTTGTATGAAAAACAAAAAAAAAAATCTCACTGGATGGCTCACTACTATCAATACTTTTTCCTCTAAGATTCGAAAATATCATAGCACCTGAAATGATGGGAACAGTCCCTGTGCATTGGTACTGTGCCTCAAGCAGAGAATTTAGTTATCCTTCAGTTCCATTTCAGAGGGCTCTAATGCGCCTTAAACCGTGAAGTCGGATGATCGCAAACCCCTTTTAGTACGGCAGAACTTGCAGAGCAGGCTGGATCCTGGCGGGGTCGCCAGTCGGTGCGGCCGCCCGGATTCCGGGCCGCCGCTGGAGCGGCCGGCCCCTGCCGCGCGCCTCGCCCGCCTCCTCATTGTCACCGGAGACACTGCCGCCGCCTCTGATTCCGGGAAGCGAGAAGCGAGTCCACGGCATGCGCAGCCGCTGGTCGCTCCACCGGAACATCAGAGAGCTGCGCGAGGCACGACGGGACGGGCAGTCGTCTTCCGGCTGCGCACCAACGAGCGGAGACCCTCAGCATTCATATTTACCTCCAAACAGACGGCACAGTTGTCTGTGTGACTGGAATGAACTGTCCTAGAGACAACGCAATGGAATTCAACACCTGAAAATTAACAGAAACTCACTGTAGATGCAGGTTTTTGACACTGTACCTCACAAGTGGCTTGTAATCAAATTATCTGCTTATGGAATATCGTTTCAGTTATGCGACTGTCATGGAGGTCGCAGTTCGTAGTAACTGACAGAAAGTCATCGAGCAAAGAAGAAGTGATTTCTGGCTTCCCCCCAAGGTAGTGGTGTAGGCCCTTTGGTGATCCTTATAAACGATTTAGGAGACAATCTGAACAGCTGCCTTTGGTTGTTTACAGTTAATGCTGTCGTTTATCCCTGGTAAAGCCATCCGAAGATCAAAATCAATTGCAAAACGGCTCAAATAAGGCCGCGCGGGATTAGCTGAGCGGTCTAGAGCGCTGTAGTCATGGACTGTGTGGCTGGTCCCAGCGGAGGTTCGAGTCCTCCCTCTGGCATGGGTGTGTGTGTTTGTCCTTAGGATACTTTAGATTAAGTAGTCTGTAAGCTTAGGGTCTGATGACCTTAGCAGTTAAGCCCCATAAGATTTCACACACATTTTTTTTGTTCAAATAAGGTAACTGTATGGTGCGAAAATTGGCAGTTGACCCTAAATAATGAGAAGTGTGAAGTTATCCATATGAGTGCTAAAAGGAATCAGTTAAATTTCCGTTGCACGATAAATCACACAAATCTGAAGACCGTAAATTCAACTAAATACCTAGGAATTACAATTACGATCAACTTGAATTGGAAAGAAACCATAGAAAATGTTGTGGGGAAGGAGAACCAAAGACTGCGTTTTATTGGCAGAACACTTAGAAGATGTAACAGACTTCCTACATTACGCTTGGCCGTCATCTTTTGAGGAACTGCTGTGCGGTGTGGGATCTTTACCACATAAAATTACCGGAGTACATCGAAAAAGTTCAAAAAAAGGCAGTACATTTTGTATTATCGAGAAATAAAGGAGTGAGTGTCACTGGCACGATACATGATTTGGGGCAGTAATCATAAAAACAAAGACGTTTTTTGTTGCTGCGGGATCTTGTCACCAAGTTTCAGTCACCAACTTTGTCCTCCTAGTGCGAAAATATTTTCTTCACGTAGACCTACGTAGGGAGAATCGATCAGAACTGGCACGCAAAGATATAGATGTTCGTTTTCTTCCGCGCGCTGTTCCAGTGTGGAATAACAGAAAATTGAAATTTGTGGGAAGGTCTTATGGGACAAAACTGCTGAGGTCACGGGTGCCTAAGCCTACATACTACTTAATCTAACAAACTAACTTACGCTGTGGACAACACACACACAGACACACACACACACACACACACACACCCATGCCCGAGGGAGGACCCGAACCTCCGACGGGGGGAGCCGCAGTGACCGTGATAAGGCGTCTGAGACCACGCGGCTGGAATAATCGAGAATTAGTGTGAAGGTGGTTCAGTGAACCCTCTGCCAGGCACTTATGTGTAATTTGCATAGTATCCAGGTACATTTATATATAGATATGGCCCTTCTAAATGTTTTCGGCTCAAGAAGGAAGGAAAAGAAAGAAAAAGCCCAAATTTCCATATTTGTTAGATTGGCTATCTTTCGTTTTGGTATTATTTTAATTGTTTCAAATTTCATAAATTTTTTCACTGCTAGCATTTCGCATCACTGGGTAAACATTTTCAGCAGCAATTGTTGCTTAGTGTTTCTTTTCATCACTTATGGTGATAACTGATTTTTCTTATAGTTGTCAGAAGAGGATAAAGTACAAAGCGTACTCAATGGTAACTTTTTTCGTTTTCCTTACAAGCTCGTTTTTCTTGAGTCAAAAAATGGCTCTGAGCACTATGGGACTTAACATCTATGGTCATCAGTCCCCTAGAACTTAGAACTACTTAAACGTAACTAACCTAAGGACATCACACAACACCCAATCATCACGAGGCCGAGTCTTGAGTCAAATTTGATTTCTTTGCACTTCACGTTTCATTCGCAAAATGCGTTACACTCCAGTAAACTCTAAATTACACATTTTTATAGTCGTTTTTCGTGCAATTCGTGTGTTGCCACCACCAAAACATACGAGGAAAATGTGTTAAGGTTACCATTTGTTGCTACATACTCTCCCATCGAGGAGGAACATCAAATCTAAGGAGTGCTATAAACTACAAAGCAGTACGATAAGATCCGATCAGTACGCATGAGATGAGGCACTCGTGGGTGCCATGTAGGATCCACTTGTAGTGTTTTTGATGATAATAAATTTTTATAATTTTTATTAGTATTTGACAACAGTGACGAATTCCTCGATTTTAGTACTTGACGTCATTGATTGTGTATCACTTAGCATGTTGTAAATATTTTGTGAAATTGATAATGGTCCGTGGACCAAAACTGATTGTTGAATGAAGAAATTTTTTCACTAGGCCTTGATAGTAAATCTAGACGTTCTTCAAATTGTTGATTATAGTTGACAGCATAGCCAAAAAAAAAAAAGTCAGTTCATTAGGATTGTGAAAGTCTCTGCTACGAAGTAAATCCTTCTATTTCGTTCGTACGTAATTAGTATTTTTAGACATTTTTATCATTTGACGTTCATAGAGGACAGAAAGTGCGGCGGTACATTCAAAACCGATACCCAAACCTCGTAAGTCCTTTTGTTCCGTTTGTATCGTATCAACCAAAGCGTGTAGATATCCTGTAATATTTATAGTGGACGTACGGTGCAACTACACACTTAAAGCCAATACCCTCATCGAGTTGGGAGTCGAAGCGAAGTCAAATTTGGCTCGAGGAAACGATGGAAGCGGAAAAAATTATTAGGGTGGCTTTATACTGAAATGCACTCGTATCACTACTTAGGTCAATGCGCCTCACAGTGGCACTCATTTTCTTCCAAATCACGCGCCCACGCGAAGGTCTCTGCAAGAAGGGAAAGGCGGCGGCGGCCTGTGGTATACGAGCGCAGGCCCGCCGACCGGGTACGCGTTTAGCGGCGGCATTCAATTACGGCAGACAATGAGCAGCCGGGAGACAACATCTACAAGCGGCGGGCGCTGCCTTATGCTAAGCAGGCCCCGAAACGCGCTCCTAACTAATAGCTGCCCGCGCGTGCCCGCTGACGTAGGACACGCGGGGGACGTCTCAGCAGTACGTGCGCTTCCAGCACAGCTCCATCTTTTACCGCTATGCATGTCAAGGCTCTTCATTCCAGTATGTTATTTTCCTGGTACCATGTTTCTCAAAAGACTGCCAACAGATCATTCGTCGAATTCCTTTCTCCAAAACAGCATTTTCCGTTCACACAATTTATAGCTGTACTGAAAATGATGACCCAACGTCAACATTTCAGAAATCAGATCTGATGTATTCACAGATCAAATAATCGGTTGGCCATTCTTTTAAAAAGTATAATAACGTATTTGTTTAAAATTTGAACCACTTAAAGACATCTACTTCTACACACACTATGTGATCAAAAATATCCGGACACCCCCAAAAACATACGTTTTTCATTTTTTCATATTAGTTGCATTGTGCTGCCACCTACTGCCAGGTACTCCACATCAACGACCTCAGTAATCAGTAGACATCGTGAGAGAGCAGAATGGGGCGCTCGGCGGGACTCACAGACTTCGAACGTCGTCAGGTGATTGGGTGTCACTCGTGTCATATGTCTGTAGCGAGATTTCGACACTCCTAAACATCCCTAGGTCCATTGTTTCCGACGTGATAGTGAAGTGGAAACGTGAAGGGACGCGTACAGCACAAGAGCGTACAGGCGGAGGGTGTCGCATACCACTACTAGTTATTCTCTTTCCTGTTCCGCTCGCTCGCAAATACAGTGAGGAAAAAACGAACCTCTCTTAACCTCCATAGGAGAGCTAATTTCTCTCCCTTTAATTTCACGGTCCTTATGCGAAATGTGCGTTAATGGGAGCAGAATCATTCTGTAGGCGGTTCTCTAAATTTTCTCAATACCGCCTTGCGGAAAGAACATCGTCTTTCCTCCAGGGATTGCCATTTTTCAAAAATCGTCTCCGTAATACTGCGTCTTGATCGAACCTACCGGTGTTAAGTCTGCAGGACGCGTTTGAATCGCTTCGACGCCATCCTTCAGTCCGACCTACTGGTGGTCCCAAACAGTTGAGCAGTACTCAAGAATGAGTCGCACTAATGTTCTGTGTGACGACGGCTTTACAGGTGAGCCGCTCTTTCCCAAAATTCTCCCAATAAACCAAACTCGACCAGTCGCCTTCCCCACTACCAATCTGACGTGCTCATTTTGTACCATATCTCTTCGCAGTCTTACCGCTAGACACGTAATCGATGTGAATGTCAAGCTGTCCATAATGGTACTAACACTTATTTTCATTGTACGTTCCATTTCACTACAAACTTTAGACTTTGGCGACAGAGTCTGTCTGCCTTGAAATACGTTAAAATCATTTTACAATACTTGAATTTTTCTTTATTTTGCCCTTTTCTTACTTGCACTGGACTTAGTTCCGAACTTTAAGTAATTTATACCGTTGGGATACACGAATTAATGCTGAACAGAGATATTAAAAGTATTATATATGTATCTTAGAACTGCTGTCGCTAGGTCATGTTGAGACAAGCACTACCTACTCTTACAAGACTTGGCAACCGCCAGCCGAACTTCCCTGGATATGGCCTCCCGGCTACCAGTGCCTGTTTTTTTTTTCTTTTTAGCGATGTATTTAGCTCTGATACGTGCATTTGAACAAACCCACTTGCTCTCCAGCTTTTTTCTCTAGCTGAAAGTATATTTGTTTTCACTTTCATTCAAGAATTCGCGCGTCTCACGCAGCCAATTTTTATGTTGCATCGTTGGTAATTTACGCCACCAGCGCAGGCTTCACAATAATTTTCGCGTCTTTTCCAAGAAGACACTGTAATCTTCTGTGTTGTAGTTATAAATCGTTTTGGAAATTTCTAACTTCATCGTCATTTCATTTGTATTCAATATGAATCGTTCATTCAGCGCAGTGTACGATATTTCGAAACTTTCTGGCAAAAGTAAATTGTGTGCCGGACCGTGCAGTGAATCCTGAACCATTCCTTTCGCGAGAAATGCTCTTACTAACTAAACTGTCGAAGCAGAATGACTCACAACCCGCATTCACATACTCTGCCCTTGCCTTTCTTGTTCTGGAAACAATCCCATAGGCTGTGGCTAAGTCATTTCTCTGCATTATCATTTCCTCTAGGAGTGCTAGTACCTAAAAGTATGGAGGAGAACTTCTGTGAGGTTTCGAAAGTAGGAGAGAGGAATTGGTAGAAATGAGCCTGTGAGGGCAAGTTGTGAGTCATACCTGGCTTCAACACAAGAAAAAAGAAGAGGCTGCATAAGGAAAACTTCTTGGGAAGATTGAACTACACACGGGGTGCCGAAGGAAGCGATATGTTGGCGACTGAAAGGCAGATCTGATGATGAGGAAGAAACCCAAAGAAAAAAATATATAAAAAAGTTGTGTAGAGGTAGCGGAAAAAAGAAATTCTTCTTATTCAGACTTGTCCCTGCATTGAAACGGCGTCCGTTGTTTTGGGTAACTAGCCAATGTTGTCTCGGTCTCCATTTCGTCTTTTGCTGTCGACTTTCAACAGAAACACGCGTTTTGCTATTGTACCTTGGCATGCTTGAAGTACGTGTCCATACCACGGCACACGGCTGTCATCTCCTCAACGATGTGTGCGACTCCGTACAGCCTGTGCGTCATTTGTCACGTGATCATGAAGTAACGGGCTAGGCATCTCGTTTAATAATCATCATGTTACATTACATAGCTTGATAATCCATTTTTGGATAATACAGTACCAAATAGTTACAAACTGGTCAACTCAGTTTATTTTGGCTCATGAAAGTAAACCAACCACACATTCCCGTGTCACTTCAGACCCATGAAGTTGCCCTCCACGGCGGTCAGTGATAACTACATTCTGTTAAACATGTTTGGCGGAAGTTACATAAGCTGTAAAGTGGTATAAGAAAATACATAAAGGGCGATTTTTACTAACGTTTAAAACAACCCGAAGTGACTTAATGACGCTGAAATTAGTAATTTATTATAAGACACATTGGGCCACAAATGTCGAGAAATGCCTGAAAAGTGGGTGACAAATGTTGAACATGTTTGGATAACAAACCACAGGTGGAGCGGTTGGGCTTGTCGATCCTATTCTCGCCGGTAGAGGGACGGCGTTGCACATCGCTCAGCTAGGCTACCCTTCTTTCGAATCCCTGTTGTAAATGTGATCTGTTGTAAATGAGTAAGTTACAAAATTATTCTCCTCGCTGTGCCAAAATAAAGGTTGCTTGTATTTTGTGTTTCTTTCCATTTGCCCCTTACTTTGTTTACGGATTTTATTCAGTAAAGAAGACGTCGGTCATTTACCGGTAGCGATGCTATTCGGAAGCATATACCCCTTTACGTGTGACGCAGTGCGCTACGTTTTTGTTGTACTGTACTTCGAGGTAAACCAGTGAAACCCCGAGATCGATAAATAAAGTAGCAAATCTTTCCTCAATGTAAATACGTAACTATCTAACTTATGTAAAAGAATATTGCCTCTCAGACCCGAGAGTCGAAACCTGAGTCCCGCGCCGAAGTCGTGCACGTAGGATCAGAGCAGCGCCGACGTGAATGCTTGACTCTGGTTGGGAAAATCATGTGCGAGAGACATATACGCTCAGCCACTGCACGTGGGGCGAGGTATGTCATCTCGTGACGTCACATGTTCAACATTTGTCATCCACTTTTGGCGTGTTTCTCGAAATTTGCGGCCCCACCTGCCTTACGGTAAATTACTTGTCCCATCGTCATCTACATCACTTTGGGAGTTTTTAAACGTTAATAAGAATCACCCTGCATATAGCATAGCTGGGAATATAGGAGGCATAGCGTAGACTCTTCAGAAAAACTTGCCTTGTTGAAGTGTTGTCATCCGAAAGGTAGATTAGAGTGGATGCAGAATGAAACGCTCGGGTGATTTAGTATGCGTGTTAGAATTTGGGAGAAGCTTAAATCGAGATGCGATCTTAGAAGAGGAGGGGGTCGCATCATATCTTGTTGATGATTCCGTTGGACGGTCAGTAGTTTCGGGTTCAGTGAACTGGCAACGTCTCACAATCGGTTACGTCATCCAGTGGTGTCAAAGAGGGACCGAGCAGAGCTCAGTGTGTCGGTACCGAAAGAGAAGACGCAGCAGCGACGACCTTGGGAGCTGGTGCCGTCCAGTGGAAGAGCCGGCCGCCGCATCCACCTGCTGACCTTTCGGCGCGCGGGAACAATGCGGCAGAATGTCAGGGGGCACGCCCCCGGTGACAACGCTTCCCCCTCAAGGACCAGCCGGCGGGCCGCCCGCCTCCTCGCTGTCGCCTCGCTCCACCTGCCGGCGGCTCCGGCCCCGGGGCAGGCGCTCTCGAGGCACGCGAACCGCGAACGGGACCAGGTGGAAGCGCCGTATCGACAGTTCCGCTTCGCTTTATTAGTAACGCATCCAGCAGCACTGGCAGCCGCCCAACAGACTAGCGTTCCGTCGCAGTACCTTGATCGCGTGTGATGTTTTTATGAGCGCTCGTAGCGAGAACACGATACGCGCAACTAAATAAATCGTAAAATTAACTCGAAACCTAACATAAACAACAGCCTACAAGGACAGGCTAATAGCATTGTGCATCGTAAAGACCTCAAATAAACACTTAACGTTCTTAATGCAAGCGTACATAACGAACATTTTTCCGACACTTCGTACACAGCATAACGACACTAATTCCTTTTTTTTTTTCTTTTACTCTTGAAAGCAAAAAGTTCGTGATTGGAGCACAAAGAGTGAAGCAGACACCAGCCTCGAGTCACGACACGTATGTCGAAGATGTGGCATTCGTTACATCCATATTACTATCGAGTTATGCGTGAGTAATTCTCGAATAGTTAGTCGCTCCTCACCAACTGCTTCCTCCTCTGTCACTCGCCATTAACACGCTCTACGAGTGGGTCTGTGGATATATATTCTACTCATACTGATTACAAATTCGATAATGGAGCGACAGGTTTTGACCATAGTATCCTAGGCCAAAAGATGCAAGGGCAGTTTAGAAGAACTGAGAACAAGACTGACGTAATCAAGTACAACATAATTATCCAATGCGCAAAAAAAAAAAAAAACTATAGAGTTACTTAGGAACTACTTGTTCAGGCGAATTGGAGTGTGACTGTTTCTTGCCCATAAACTGCGTCCTAAGGCGGTGCAAAATTCCATCAAAACTGATCAACTCATTAACAGTGGGAGAGTTTTCGACTGGCATGTTCTTATTCTCTGTCAAAACATGTGTTAAACGTCTGATAAGAGAAACGAAATTGGAATTATAAATTTATGTGACTATCAGATATGTTTATTCAGTGGATGTCACCTTCGAAGTTGGACACATTCGAGTCCACAAATGTCTTCATTCAATGCTCCTATTCCTTAATACATCACGCTCTAAGATGAAATAAAAAAATAAAAACAGGTGCTCCACATAAGAATCGTCCGAATGGAACGGAAGTCGGTAGAACCATTATGCATGTACATGCAAAATTATTACAATTTCAGAAAAGGCGGTTGATTTATTCAATAAAAAGAGCTTCAGAAATTGAGCAAGTCATAAACGCGTTGGTCCACTTCTGTCCCTTATGCAAGCAATTATTCGGCTCGGCATAGACTAATAGAATTGTTGGATGCCTCCTGAGAGATACCGTGCCACCTTCTGTTCAACTGGCGCGTCAGACCGTCAAAATCCCGAGCTGGCTGAGGGGCCCTGCCCATAATGCTCCAAACGTTCTCAGTTGGAGAGAAATCTGGCGATTTTGCTGGCCAAGGTAGTGTTTGGCAAGCACGAACATAAAAGGTAGAAACTCTTGCAGTGTGTGGACGGGCGTTACCTTGCTGAAAAGTCAGTCCAGGATAGCTTTCCACGAAGGGCAACAAAAAGGAGCGTAGCATATCGTCAACGCATCGCTGTGCTGTAAGGGGGCCTCGGAGGGCAATTAAAGGGGTCCTGCTATGAAAAGAATTGGCACATCAGACCATCACTCCTCGTTGTCTGGCAGTATGCAGTATGGCGGGCAACAGTCATGTAGGTACCCCACAACTGTCCACGGCGCCTTTAGACACGTCTTCAAATGGTTCAAATGGCTCTGACCACTATGGGACTTAACTTCTGAGGTCATCAGTCCCCTATAACTTAGAACTACTTAAACCTAACTAACCTAAGGACACAACACACATCCATGCCCGAGGCAGGATTCGAACCGGCGACCGTAGCAGTCCCGCGATTCCGGACTGCAGCGCCTAGAACCGCACGGCCACAGCTGTCGGCAGACACGTCTTCGCCCTGGAATCTCTTTGTCTGGAATAAAATTGCCCACAGTGATGAGTCTCGCTTCGGAGTGAGCCCCGATGAGCAGCGACAGAACTGGTACGAGTGGACTCCTCGCCCACCGCCACCAAGTCCATCCAACAGGGTCAGACTTGTCACAGCAAGGTCGAAAAACAGTCGCGCTCTAACCCACTAAGAAAAACAATTCCTCATTAATTGACGTGGTCTCGTTTCGTTTCCGTCAGACATCGTATGTACGACAGACTCATTACCAGTACAGATTCTACTGCCCTTACTGTGTCCCATACTGGCAAGTAATGCTAAATACTATATGAAATTAACTGACAAGTTAAAAGTGTTTGCCTGAACGGGACGCTAAACCGGAACCTTGCATTTTGCTGGCAGCGTCCTTACCAAGTGAATTATCCAGTTACGGTGCGCGGTCCAACCTCGCAGCTTTATTGCTCTCAATAGCTCTCCCACAAACACCAGACTTTACAGAAGTTCTCCCACATACCTTGCCGGAAGATTCGCTACGACGCAGTAAAAATTTAGCCTGGCAGCAGCGATCCCCCAACATCTGGCAAATCCGTCTCCCCACAGAGGTGCGAGGCCCGCAAATCAGGCTGCAAAACTTGTGTGTCCGTGGAACGTCGATGAGAGGTACAGCTAGAAGTGAAACTGTGAGGGCAGGTGGCCGTCGTCGTGCCTGGGCTGCTCAGCTGGTAAGGACGTTGCCCCCGAAAGGCAAAGTTCTGCGCTCAAGTCCCCGTCTGGCACACAGATTTATTCTGCGCATTTCACTCCAGAGCAAAAATTCATCCCGTTATACTACATAAATGAAACAATTTAACAATGTAACGTAAAACCGTTACAAGAGTCGCGAATTCTATGGATGCTTCTCGTAATTCGAGGGTCCTAAACATTCGGTATCAGTCCGTTCTTTGTAAATACATCCGAGAGCTTTCGTCTGAAATGCGAGGACATGGACTAGTGAGCTGAGTGTGATACGCCCTGTGTGTAAGTAGCTGCTGTGAAGTGTGGGCTCGGAGCTGCGTCTCCGCTACGGCCCATCTCTTCTGCCCTGAACCAATCTTTCCGCCCGTCGGCTGCCTCTGTACCGCGCCGTAATTATCCGCGCTAATAATTCCGTCCGGTCGCTTTCTCTGCCTACGGCTCTCTCCTGCATCTGTTCTTTGCTACAGACAGTTCCGCACAGATGGACTGGTGTTTGTCCCTCTTAGGCGCCTTCACGCTGTTCTGTCTGCTATCAAAAAATAACTTTGTCTGTTGACAGTAGCCGCGTCCTTCATCCTTCAAGCTTGTTAGCACTGTGCTTTTACAAACACCAGTGCTATGCTTTCTAAGCCTCTTCGTCTACTTCAAGTCCTTTTATCGTTATTCGGTACCGGTTCAGTCCTCAATGGAGCGATCCGGCTGTACCGACGGAGAGAACGGACTATTATTCGGGATGAACAAGATTGCTATCCTCGTCTGCTTCGGTTTTCCCACAGTTTCTCTCCATCACTTAAAGCGAAAGCGGGAATGGTTCCTTGAAAAAGACGGCGGGTGATATCTTGGCATACACTTGTCTGACAGCTGAATTCCTGTCGTATATGACGTAGTTATTGCTGTCGCAAACAAACCATAAACATCCATCTTTTTATATTTTACAAAAAAGGAAACAGAAGTATGTCACAATGAGCACTGTGTAGGCAACTATTTCAACGCCGTTCGCTAGCAGCTGAGGTTACCCTCTGTTTCTGTAATTGACGCATCCCATTGGTCAAACTCGTTGAGCTGACGTCATCTACGAAAACAGTAATATTGAACCAGTGTGTTCTTTGCGTCCACCACTTCACTATATCACAGATCATAGAAAAATAGCAGTGAAAGTTTGTAAATGCTAATCGCTTGTCTAGTGTAGGTTGCAGCTCATAGAATTTAGTATGTCGCATTTTAGCGTGAAGTATGAGCACGGAAGCTAGGGCTTTCTGAGACGTGTGACCTGCTGTCTACATCATTAAGACACAATGCGCTATTGCACATCCTAATCAAAGAGTCTACAGAAGCTACAGTAATAATGAAGTAATGACACTAGTAGCAATATCAATAATAATAATAGTAGCCGGCCACTGTGGCCGACTGCATCAAAACACTCTCAGGACTGAAGACCACAACAACAACAACGACTGTGGCCGAGCGGTTCTAGGTGCTTCAGTCCGGAACCGTGCTGCTGCTACGATCGCAGGTTCGAATCCTGTCTCGGGCATGGATGTGTGTGATGTCCTTAGGTTAGTTAGGTTTAAGTAGTTCTGAGTCTATGGGACTGATGACCTCAGATGTTAAGTCTCATAGTGCTTAGAGTCATTTGACCCATTTGAATAATAGTAATCGTCATCACTATTATCTTAAAAATGATGATAAATATTATAGTTCAGTATTAGAGCTATAGTAAAATTTTTTCACAGGGCTTCTATTACAAAATTTTACTTAAAAAATAGATATCACTAAAGTAATGCGTGTACTACATGTTAATGCTAAAGCGAGAATGAAAATTAAGCATGATACAGGTACTACGAACATTGATTTAAAATTTTAGTTTGAATACAGTGTATAAGAAACTATATACTTGCTCTCAAATATTGCTTATATCGTAGCCGGGAAAAGCTCACGCTTGTCTCATGAACGAGCACGATGCGATATACATTTTCTGGGCAGGTGGATGGCACGAATCATTATAACACAAAAAAATAATAGAGATATAACGGTAGTTTAATAAGTTTCTAGTGGTACCGTGAAGAACAGCTGTGACAGGTTTCATTCTGTGACACTATTTCGTAACTGATATTTTGCGAATATTGGTTTTCGTGGAAGTGAGGCTGCTACCTTCCGGGGCCCTGGCTTACCTGTAGGTGGGGGGGGGGGGGGGGGACACGCCATACTGCCGCGCCTCTCCCTAGCCGGTTACTGACTTTGGCAGTTTTGCCTTTTCTTCTCAGGCGTCAAAGGCCAAGTGACCACAGCAGCAGTCAGCCAGCATGAAGACGACCAAATATTCGCCTCTCTTTTTAATTACCTGTGTTTGTAAATCTAATTGTATACATAATTTTACTACTACACCGAAGCGACAAAAAACTGGCATAGACGTGCGTATTCATATACAGAGATATGTAAGCAGCCAGAATACGGCACGACGGTCGGCAACGCCTGTATAAGACAACAAGTGTCTCGCGCAGTTGTTAGATTGATTACTTCTGCTACTATGGCAGGTTATCAAGATTCAAGTGACTTCGAACGAGGAGGAGGAGGAGATTAGTGTTTAACGTCCCGTCGACAACGAGGTAATTAGAGACGGAGCGCAAGGTCGGGTGAGGGAAGGATGGGGAAGGAAATCGGCCGTGCCCTTTCAAAGGAACCATCCCGGCATTTGCCTGAAGCGATTTAGGGAAATCACGGAAAACCTAAATCAGGATGGCCAGAGACGGGATTGAACCGTCGTCCTCCCGAATGCGAGTCCAGTGTGCTAACCATTGCGCCACCTCGCTCGGTTTCGAACGTGGTGTTATAGTCGGCGCATGGGCGATGCGTCACAGCACCACCGAGTTAGCGATGAGGCGGGGATTTTCCCGTACGACCATTTCACGAGTGTAACGTGAATGTAAGTAATCCGGTAAAACATCAAATCTCCGACATCGCTGAGATCCTGCAAGAACCGAATCAACGACGATTGAAGAGAATCGTTCAACGTGACAGAAGTGCGACACTTCCGCAAATTGCTGCAGATTTCAATGCCGGGCCATCAACAAGTGTCAGCGTACGAACCATTCACCGAAACATCATCATAATGGATTCCGGAGTCGAAACCTAGTCGTGTACCCTTGATGACTGCACGACACAAAACCTTACGCCTCGCCTGAGCCCATCAACACCGACATTGGACTGTCGATGACTGGTAGCGGATGGACATGTACGGGTATGGAGAGAACTTCACGAATCCATGGACCCTGCATGTCAGCAGGGGGCTGTTCAAGCTGGTGGAGGCCCTTTGGTGGTGTGGGGCGTCTGCAGTTGGAGTGATATGGGACCCCCGAAACGTACAGATACGCCTCTCACAGGTGACACGTACGTAAGCATGCTGTATGATCGCCTGCATCCATTCGTGTCCGTTGTGCATTCCGACGGAGTTGGGCAATTCCAGTAGGAGAATGGGACGTCCCACTCGCCCAGAGTGGCTGTAGCAACACTCTTCTGAGCTTTAACACTTCCGCTGGTCCCCACGCTCCGCAGACATGAACATTATTGGGCACGTCTGGGATGCCTTTCAACGCGCTGTTGAGAAAAAATCTACACTCCCTCGTACTCTTACGGATATGTGGCCAGCCCTGCAGGATTCATGGTGTCAGTTCCCTGCAGCACTACTCCGGACATTAGTCAGCTCCGTGCTGCGTTGTACTGCGGCACTTCTGTGTGCTCGTGAGGGCCCTACACGATATCAGCCAGGTGTTTCACTTCCTCTGGCCGTTCATAGAGATCCGTGCCCGCAATGAGTTGACGAAGTTTTCTGAGTATGGTATCGCGACATATTATAAAGGTTCCGCCAGTAATAGTTTTTTATAATATGTCACAGTACCACACCAAGAAAACTCTTACGTCAATTTTACTAGTCTTAACAAATTTCTGAAATAATACAAATCTGTAAAATATGGGCTGTTGTAATGGATTTATATGTAAGAGAGTTACATGTTGTACAGGAACGACAACAGATCCAAACACAAACTGACCATAGGATGTTTTCTTGTGTAAAGAGGAGACTCC
Organism: Schistocerca cancellata; assembly: GCF_023864275.1. Taxonomy (NCBI): domain Eukaryota; kingdom Metazoa; phylum Arthropoda; class Insecta; order Orthoptera; family Acrididae; genus Schistocerca; species Schistocerca cancellata. Next base: position 1,147,308,299 of record NC_064627.1, read on the forward strand.
AATTCATCTGTATGATTCGCTGCTATTCCGGATTCATTTACAATACGTGCATCGATCGCCTTTACGACGTGTGTCCCATTACCGCTGACGTGGACGTAAATGTCTTTACCTCACGTATGTGCGTTTTGAATGTAGATCAGTTTACTTGCTCTTTACAAAGTGGCCGTATCGTATTTATGACAAGATTTGAGAGCAGGTGTCACCATCTGACATGCGCTTTCCTTCTAGTGAGCTAAAAATATAATACTTGCTGCCTTACTTTTAAAGCCGATGGCCTCCCACCGTTCACAGCATCAGTCAGCGTCCTTATTTAGAGAGGAGACGACATTTCCCGCTGCGTGTAACCTCGTGGCAGAGCCCGGGCCGTGTTATGTCATTTAATGTGTCATACTGGACGACAGCAGTTTTCCCCGAGACGCGCCGCGGACCTGAAAAGCTGTTTGGCTGGCGTCCAAGACACCGACCGTGGGAGGCTGCATCCGCGTCATTAGCGGCTCTGGACATCGATCACAGCGGCGGTGGCGAGCCGGTAATCCTTGACCCGTTGCAACACACCACTTGATTCAATACCACATAACCCTGCAGCGTGTCTTTCCACGTCGGAGACAAACGCAACGTCCCCAGTAGGCAATGCAGTTTCCCGCTGTAATCTGTGTAAGACACCCACTGTGCACACACTGTAATGGACCTTTATCGCGATCGTGGTAATTTACTTTGAAAACCAACCGCGTGACCTGCTGGCTTGATATATGATAAAGAGACAGGCGAGAACGCCGCCGTGGTCCAAAATGGGGAGATTCTATGTTTAATCACTGTCAAAATACACTATCCAGACACATTAATGTGACCGCCTTGACAGGTGGTCACAATAATGCGACTGGACTGTGTATTTTCACAGCGATTAAACCAGAATTCCAAAAGGCTGGATTACTTCCTTCTGCAGCGCGGACCGCCACGATACGTGCAGGACGAGTGTCAGAGAGGTTCTGGAAAGCAGCGTCAGGAACGTGGAGTCATGTCGACTCCAGTGTCGTGCGCTATGTTTGTCGATTGAGAATGCACGGCGAGAAAAGCCCGATCGAGGTGGTCTTATAGATTCTGGGTTGGATTTAAATCGGGGAAGTACGGTAAACTCACCGGCGCTCTTAGAACTAAGTGCATACACTGCGGGCTGTGTGACACATTGCATTGTTCTGCTGGCAGATGTCATCGTGCCGAGGAAAAACAAAATGCATGTAGGAATGGACGTGGTCCCCAAGGAAAGAGGCGTACTCGTGGTTAGAGAACGACGAGATCAGCCATGGAATGTCACAAAAATATTCCCCAGACCGTAACTGTCCCTCCGCCGGTCTGGACCCTTCCGACAGTTTGCTTTCAGATGCTTCATGCCGTACACACTGAAACTTGCCCTTTGTATGTAAAGAATGACAGTGATAGAAAAACTCTTACGTCATTTGATTTTCAAACAGCTGAGCAAAACTGAACGTACTCAGACAGTTCTCTCTTTACTTATTCTGACCAACACTAAACTGACACAATAATTTTAGCGCAACGCAATCTGTCTTTCAATAATCGCTACAAAAGAATGGCCCTGACTAACAATAACGTATACCTTTCATGAACGACTTGCCTCACGAAAATCTTCGTTACTCGAACTACTGCAATACAGCGAGCGCCAATACTGCCAGCTAAATGAAAGATTCTAACTACTGAAGGCACTAACTACTGATAGGCATAGTAAGCAAATGAAATATTTTGATAGAGAACAAACAATGTATTTACCTTAATAGTGTTCAAAAGTCATATATAGCAGTTCATGACATCCAGTCTTACAAATTTCTTATTTCTGGCGGACACTCGTCCAGATCGTCCGCTCTCAAAACTCCGCCATCTCTCTCCCCACATCCACCACTGCTGGCGACTCACCTCCAACTGCCCAACGCTACGCGCTGTTCATGTCCAACCGCGCAACACTACACTAGCGAATATTCCAACAATGAGCACACAGCACAGTCAGTGATTTTCATACAGAGCGCTACGTGGCGTTACGCAGATTCCAGCCTTCGTCGCCCATGGACAGCAGTCGGCGTGGGTGCGTGAACTTGGCGCCGCAGTGGGGATCCGTGCGCAGCAGCGTCCGGTGAGCGGTCGTAGGCCTCGGTTCATCTGGGGGGGGGGGGGTGTCAGTTGCTCAGCAGCTGCACGCCTGTGTGCGCTTACATATGTCCGCAGCCATTGTCCCCACCCCTTAGTCGCCTATGGACAGTGGTGCGCGAGGTTTGGACAGCGCCGTTATGCACGACGCACTTCAACCGATCCGGCACGCCAGCAGCCAGCAAACATGGCCGCTTCGGAAATACTTCCATCCTTGACCCGCAACCCAATGATCACGCCCTTTTGGACGCCTGATAAACCGTTCCGTTTTCGTATTTCAAGGTGGTGGTCACGTTAATGTCACTCGACCATCTACACTGCGGATGAATAACTGGACAACGCTGGCAGTCTTGCGACCGGCAGCTGGCTACGAAAGGCAGGTAGACGGCGCCCGGGTGAGAATATGGCTGGCATCAAAGGGCACATAATCGTGATGGACGAAGATTGAACTTCACACACACACACACACACACACACACACACACATATATATATATATATATATATATATATATATATATATATATATATATATATACTTCTGGAAATTGAAATAAGAACACCGTGAATTCATTGTCCCAGGAAGGGGAAACTTTATTGACACATTCCTGGGGTCAGATACATCACATGATCACACTGACAGAACCACAGGCACATAGACACAGGCAACAGAGCATGCACAATGTCGGCACTAGTACAGTGTATATCCACCTTTCGCAGCAATGCAGGCTGCTATTCTCCCATGGAGACGATCGTAGAGATGCTGGATGTAGTCCTGTGGAACGGCTTGCCATGCCATTTCCACCTGGCGCCTCAGTTGGACCAGCGTTCGTGCTGGACGTGCAGACCGCGTGAGACGACGCTTCATCCAGTCCCAAACATGCTCAATGGGGGACAGATCCGGAGATCTTGCTGGCCAGGGTAGTTGACTTACACCTTCTAGAGCACGTTGGGTGGCACGGGATACATGCGGACGTGCATTGTCCTGTTGGAACAGCAAGTTCCCTTGCCGGTCTAGGAATGGTAGAACGATGGGTTCGATGACGGTTTGGATGTACCGTGCACTATTCAGTGTCCCCTCGACGATCACCAGTGGTGTACGGCCAGTGTAGGAGATCGCTCCCCACACCATGAGGCCGGGTGTTGGCCCTGTGTGCCTCGGTCGTATGCAGTCCTGATTGTGGCGCTCACCTGCACGGCGCCAAACACGCATACGACCATCATTGGCACCAAGGCAGAAGCGACTCTCATCGCTGAAGACGACACGTCTCCATTCGTCCCTCCATTCACGCCTGTCGCGACACCACTGGAGGCGGGCTGCACGATGTTGGGGCGTGAGCGGAAGACGGCCTAACGGTGTGCGGGACCGTAGCCCAGCTTCATGGAGACGGTTGCGAATGGTCCTCGCTGATACCCCAGGAGCAACAGTGTCCCTAATTTGCTGAGAAGTGGCGGTGCGGTCCCCTACGTTACTGCGTAGGATCCTACGGTCTTGGCGTGCATCCGTGCGTCGCTGCGGTCCGGTCCCAGGTCGACGGGCACGTGCACCTTCCGCCGACCACTGGCGACAACATCGATGTACTGTGGAGACCTCACGCCCCACGTGTTGAGCAATTCGGCGGTACGTCCACCCGGCCTCCCGCATGCCCACTATACGCCCTCGCTCAAAGTCCGTCAACTGCACATACGGTTCACGTCCACGCTGTCGCGGCATGCTACCAGTGTTAAAGACTGCGATGGAGTTCCGTATGCCACGGCAAACTGGCTGACACTGACGGCGGCGGTGCACAAATGCTGCGCAGCTAGCGCCATTCGACGGCCAACACCGCGGTTCCTGGTGTGTCCGCTGTGCCGTGCGTGTGATCATTGCTTGTACAGCCCTCTCGCAGTTTCCGGAGCAAGTATGGTGGGTCTGACACACCGGTGTCAATGTGTTCTTTTTTCCATTTCCAGGAATATATATATATATATATATATATATATATATATATATATATATATATATATATATATATATATATGGTCATGTACCGGTACTGATTTTACAGTACCATTTCTTCTTGAATGTCGTATTGAAACTGAGATCTAGTTGGGGCTTTTTAGTGGTGCATTGATGTATTCGTTATCAGAAAATAGAGCGATACTTATTTTGAATTGTGTTTGAACTTATCAGTAATTTCGATTTGCAGGATTGCTTCTATTGAATGGTTACGAAGTATGCTGTGGTGATTTAGACTCGTGCTTAATTAGAGAGGTTCTTGATATAGATTTGAGTGACACTTTACTTACTCGGTCGATGTCAGAGTGTTGTTGTGGTCTTCAGTCCTGAGATTGGTTTGATGCAGCTCTCCGTGCTACCCTATCCTGTGCAAGCTTCTTCATCTCCCAGTACCTACTGCAGCCTACATCCTTCTAAATCTCCTTAGTGTATTCATCTCTTGGTCTCCCTCTACGATTTTTACCCTCCACGCTGCCCTCCAATACTAAATTGGTGATTCCTTGATGCCTCAGAACATGTCCTACCAACCGATCCCTTCTTCTAGTCAAGTTGTGCCACAAACTCCTCTTCTCCCCAATTCTGTTCAATACCATCTCATTAGTTATGTGATCTACCCATCTAATCTTCAGCATTCTTCTGTAGCACCCCATTTCGAAAGCTTCTATTCTCTTCTTGTCCAAACTATTTATCGTCCATGTTTCACTTCCATACATGGCTACACTCCATACAAATACTTTCAGAAACGACTTCCTGACACTTAAATCTATACTCGATGTTAACAAATTTCTCTTCTTCAGAAAGGCTTTCCTTGCCATTGCCAGTCTACATTTTATAACCTCTCTACTTCGACCATCATCAGTTATTTTGCTCCTCAAATAGCAAACTTCCTTTACTACTTTAAGTGCCTCATTTCCTAATCTAATTCCCTCAGCATCACCCGACTTAAGTCGACTACATTCCATTATCCTCGTTTTGCTTTTGTTGATGCTCATCTTATATCCTCCTCTCAAGGCACTGTCCATTCCGTTCAACTGCTCTTCCAAGTCCTTTGCTGTCTCTGACAGAATTACAATTCTTTACAGACGAATGGAAAAACTGGTAGAAGCCGACCTCGGGGAAGATCAGTTTGGATTCCGTAGAGTTGGGAAAATTTAATTGCAATAAGGTAGTTAATTAATGACTTTGACACACCTCAGTTGCAAAGATCTAATTGCTTTCATCAGTTTATGAGCTGACATCGAATTAATCATGTGGAATGTTCTTTCTGAATGAAAGGTAACAAGAGGTTTAGCCTCGAAATCATATACTAGACTTTCACTGAAAAACATGACAGTATTAGGCCTGCAAGAAGTACTGCGGTTCGGAAACTCTGCGTTCGAAGCACCAGGATTGTTTTAAAGACGGAGGATGTTGTGTTGAGAAACAGTCATTACACTTTATGTCAGTTCATTTTCATAACACAAACTTAAATACTGCATAAGAAAAAAATTCTATTAAAGTTTGCCGTTTTCCCTTTATTTATGTAATGAAATCGTTTCAACAAACAACAGGGTAATCTTGAGTAGAAATCATGCAAAATTAAAAGAAGGATATTGACAAACGCACACGAGATTCACACTAAAAGAACAGAGATTAAATGAACTAATGACCAAGAGATTCGTGTCCTCTGGGTAACGTTGAAGTAAGTAAACTAGCACAGAGAATCCTCCCGCAAAGCAATCAATGCAAACGAATTAATTAAACAGGTACTCTCCACGATTATAAAAGTAGGTGAACTGCAGTGGAAATGAACGAACGATGAGTATGAAGAGCTGATAGCTCAGTTGGCTCTTCTGAACACATAGTCTGCACGACCAATGCACGCATTCAAGATACGAATTTAAGGCCATAAAAACACACGACAAAAACGCTCAATCACGCTGAGCATGTAATGTCACGCGGGTTCAGTGTAGCAAGGAGGATCGGATAGCGCTGAAGCCGCATACAAGGTATTTGCTACCGCTTGGTGTGAAACACAGAGAAAAGCTACGAAATTTCTAACACAACCGAGAAGAAACGAATTTACAACAAGAAATGGAAACACATCCACACGAGAGTACAATCGCACGTGCATTCATACTTAGGAGACACCATTCTATCGAAACCTCAGCATTTCGTCGTGGAATGGATTTCCGCACCACAAGGTGACGAGACTGGAGTAGAAGGGAGTACCGATACAGGTACTCAAAGTACCCTCCGCCACACACCGTCAGGTGGTTTGCGGAGTATGGATGTAGATGTAGAAGGTCTGGTAAACCAAAAAATCTTAATGAAACCTGGAAATAACAACACTGACTACTCCTTTTAAACTAGGAAACGTGATTCCAAACCCAATGCCTTAAAAGAAAATCAGTAAAACACTTCAGTTAACTTCAAGACATACACAACCTCATCTAAACTCCAAGTCCCTAGTCTCACTCTTAAAGCTAGGATCCCTACTCACCAACAGCCGAGCGGCAAGTGCTTGTGCGAGCTCTCAGAAGAAAAGAACTTTTCAGGTAGCAGGAACTGACCAGAGGAGTGCCTTGTGCCACCATCTTGACTAATGTTGAATGAGTACTGAGAGGCCGCAGACCTCTCTGCCTTACCCGAACACTGTGTTTGGCACAAGGTGACTACAACAGAGAGCAAAATGTTACCACACTAACTACGATTGAAATAAAGAAACTGAACACACGCATTCACACACGCCTCCACACGGAGGATAGGGAAATAAAGGAAATGCGGAAGCACAAAATATAAGCACTGCAACTGGGATTGAGGGCTTCCGTGGGAATATAAATACGCATAAGTAAATACATTCGTAGAGTTACACAATACAGATTGTCTGCATTGTTCAGTTAATCTAGAATGAAATAAACATGCACCAGTGCTCTTTTTTTGGGCTGATTGAGCCAAGAAACGCATTGATAGTTGGAGGTGCAGTAATGAATGAAAATATCAAGTAACGTTGCGAGGTGCTGGGGCTAGCAGTGTATTTAACACTCAATTCTTGTAGAATCTACATATGTAAATGATGCTCTAAGCCCCCCTATTCTAACTCCAACTTTTGCTGTTGCACAAGCATTAAAAAAAATACGCGAAGTGACTCTAATCAACCCTGCCAGTGGAGTAGAAGAGAGTTTGGCACCTGCAATAATTTAATTTGATAAATAAGTTAAATAAAGGAAGGTTTCATTAACGTAGTGAGAAATGATGGGTTGCTCTACCGATTAACAGAATGAAAGTTCTGTCCGAAATAACAATATGATTTATTAAGACTAAACACAAAATAATAAACAAAAACACATGAAATATTTATAATACATCAAATTGGCTCAAATTGGATACTCAAACAAACGCTATGAAGGTGAAGTTGTCCCTAAACTAGATTGTGAGGTTTAAGACGAAGTGGTATGTGGAGCCAATTCCTTGCCACTCAAATCTTAAGAGAGACACACAGCTAACCCAACATTAATTGCTGCTATTCAAGACAGAACAAATTTAGAAAAAGACGAACAGGCGCGCTCTGCTGAGCTCTGATTATCACCTAGGAAAATCCCTATCTGCCGGTGCTGCGGACGTACATTACCAAACTGTCTTCTTAACTGCCAGAACACGATCTGGCGTACCGGAGGCGATGGCTGGTTGCTTCGACGTCCTCGACAGAAAGGCGAGAGCCGACTACCTAGAGCACCTGTACAGGCCGAACACACAACATTCCCGCCCCCACGACAGTGGCCGTGGTTAAACGTTCCAATCAGCAACTCGAAAACCGGCGGAAAATTCCACTCTATTGCCGGAGCACTACCATTCCACCAATGGAGATTCTTGGCGCCAATTTCTGCGCCGATTTTGCTACGTCACGGAGCTATGACCTGAGCAAGCCAATCACAGTTACTATTTTGCAGAAAGCGCGGGAATTTTCCCGCCACAGCTGCCTGGGTACACAAGTCATTCCCACACCTCGCTGGTAGCCCGCCAGAAAGTGTTTTCGCTAAGTTTCTGCGAAGTAACGGAACCTCTAGCCCAGCCGCTACTTCAGGCCCCTCCGGGCGTGTCTTTTGACAATGTCGGCGTCTGCAAAGCATTCACTCGACTTCCTCACACCCGTCGGCTTAACGCTTTCCAGATCAGCAGAGCCCGCCTGTCACCGGACCACCCGGGTGACGAGAGACGCTGCGTGGGAAGTCCGCGTGTGAAGGAATAGCGACTTTTCACTGCATGCAATTAGAGTGGAAAATTGTGAGATAGAAATGTGAGAGGGGGCTCATGCCACCTCTCAACGTGCAACATTTCTGACAGAGACGTTTCAAACTCTCTCGACAGTTGACCACTGACGCTATCGACCACCGTCGCAGGGACGTATCTGGAAAGGAAGAGGAAGTGTCCGGTGGTACAAACACGGGCGCCCCTGCCGGGTTGAGCGCGCACAGACGGCCGGTATGCTAAGCGTGCGCCTTAATTGCGACGGCGGGCAGGCGACCGCGGCGCGGCGGGCCCCGCGTACCGTGACGCGCCCGCCCGCCGGGCGCTGACGCCGCCGCTGCGTGCTGTCCCTAATTGCCGACGCTCCGACATCGTTTCCATTTAACGCACTCGTAGTTCTACTACTGGGAACTACATTCCACAGCCGCTGACGGCGTACGCCAACCCGAACTGCCCGTGCGCAAGCGGCCGCGGAAGGCAAATCGTGGTTCTCAGCTTACGAATATCGTGTCGTCTGCGAAGCCTACAACAGTATATTTGGAAACCAACACAACACTGTATTTGGAAACCCACAGTCTTCGTTATAGACAACCAAACTGAGCTGAAGCACCATAGCATTTTGACTACTTTTGATTGCCTGAACTCCCCGACGCGACCACCTTCATATCTTGCATACTGGTTGTGTATTGCTGTTTTAAGGCCTGCTTAGTATACAAGGATTAAATAATTTTTTTATAAATATTTTCGTATATTTTCTATACCATGTTTCATTCATTGTGTGTATTGTGTATTAAACCGGGGACCTAGAAACGACGGAGAAGCTTCGTCCCGCCGTAGCCCTCAATGGTTCACAACCCCACAACAGGCCATAGCAGTAGTGTGCAGTGATTTACTCTCGTTCCCAGGTATATTGTTAGTTAAGGAGTTTTGACGTTTTCGACGTTCGGATTATGGTGTACAAATTCCAAGTTTAGGCATGCGATGATCAACCTTTTAAGAAGTTAGGCAGCACATCGGTTGGGATAACATACATTCTCTCTAGCCTTGTAAAGTGAAAAGTAATAAACAGAAACCTGTTCCTTTTTGTTGCTGTTATAGACGAAATATTATCTGCATCTTGTAAAAATCTTTTTGGCATTCAATTCACAATATCGCCAGAAGATGCACTTATAAAGCCGTGAAACTGTTTGTGTTGCCTAATAAAGAGACCTGAACACATCTAACACGGCCTTGAAGAATTTTCGTTCATTAAAAAAACAAAAAGTATTTATAAAGTTTAGTTCGGAAATTTGTGGAAGCTTCTTTACAGTAACAAAGTCTTCAGTATATTTATTTTAGGACTATCAGTGGCAGAAGATATAAGAGCAATACTTTCAGTTTGAATCCTAGCCCGCGTCCAATGTCCACCGACGAGTGTAATCATGTGAACGACTCGTAACGATTTATCAGCCTTTACGACACCACGTTTTCCGCAAGACTAAAGATTGTGTAAGTAGAGGCTAGACACTGACTTTTTTGTGGACCGTCACAACATAGCATCCAGTTTGGGAAATCTGCGGCTGTGGCGGGATGTAGATTCGAATGTTATCTATAAGTTGTTTCGCCAAAGGGAGAAGTTCATTTACCATGTCGGTATAACTTCTGCTAGCAGCCGCGGTTGTACTTTTGCTACAAATGAATATCATAGATCTTACTGTGCATTTTAATATTTTCGCGGCAAAAATACTGATCCATAAAATGTTGGGGCGTGCAGCCGCATAAATTTGACTTCTTCTTCCAATATTCCGGCTGAATAGCGTCCAGCCATCTTCAGAGTGAGCCGAGGTGACTGACGCTCCAGCACTTGCTCCATCATTTTAAAGCCGCGGACCGGACCACTGCGCGTGCGGCCACAGATACACAAAGCGCCAGAGACGTCACTCGGCGGCAAAGACGTATGGCATACGCATGGAAATAGATCTATGGCTGCGCAGTCGATCCACGCGGTGATTTCGGTGTATCACTGCGAGCTGCACCGTCGGGACGTCTTTGTGATTTAATTACAGAAATTGCCGGATTCCAAGATTTGTCCAAGTTGACGCCGGTATCTCTATTAATTAAATTCGTCGCCAAGCGAATTTCAATTGCTTCCATCACTACTGAGTCCCAGGAGGGTGAAGTCGAGGCTAAAATTTCGGCGCTACCGTACACCATAGTGCGCCCAGTGTCAGTACAGTGCTCGGCCACCGCAGATTTACCAGGTTGTAAGAGCCGGGTGTACCTGCGGTGCTCTGTTCATCTCTCCTGGATAATACGTGTCGTCTGTCCGATGAATGAACAGCCGCACTCACAGGGGATCTTCTAAACCTCAGGCTTCCGAAGCACCAAATCATCTTCAACGGAACCCGAAGTGCAGTTGTCTTTGGTGGAGAGCGAAAAATCAGTTTCACTTCATGCTTACTGAAGATCAGTCCTATTCTTGACGATAGGCTTCCCACGTATGGCAGAAAAACCATTGATTTGAAAGTTTCCTTGTCTTCTTCTGATTTTCTTATACCCACAGTTGGTTTCATTTGCAGCGCCTGGATGGCATTCAGCCGAAATATTAGAAGAAGAAGCCAAATTTATGCGGCTGCACGCCCGAAATTTTATGGGTCATCATAGATCTTACTATCTGCAACTTAATGATCGCGGTATAAATTTACAAAACGAAAATTTAAATTTTTGTGGCTCTTTTTAAGAAAATGTGAAACTTGAATACTGAAGTAAGATTATATACCCTACTCTTTTACTTTTCAAATTCATTTACTTGGCTACTATTAGTTAAGATCCTTAACTATGGATCTTAGCAGTGCACTTCTCAGCAAGTAATAAATCTTTTACGTTAACAAAAAGAAGTAGTTAGTAGTTTATAGTCGTCAGATAATTTTCCGTCCATGTGGATAGAGTTCACTACGTAGATAAGTGGTACTTAGCGAGAAAAGAGGTATATTTCACGCCATTAACCTGTCTTATGCCCTCGCTTTTAATGAAGACAAATCATTCACTTGTCTCTGTGGTTTGCGTGTGCTCCGTGTTCCTGGAGCACAGTTGTCTACAGGTAGTTGACTGACAGAGAACGCATATTGATCCGAGTAGCGATAATCATACGCGTTAATCTCTTCGCAATCTCGCCACTTTACGTACAAGAAAATAATGGTAGTTTCCGACAGACGACGTGTGCATGTTTACAACACCAAGGTCATCCGAGCAAGTAAAGGTAAATTTCGCAAAGCGTTCGTGACACAGTATGATGAATATAGGTGTGTGTCTAAGAACCACGCTACCTTTCGCTACTGCGGTGCTCAGAAACACATGAAGAGGAATATGCATACCTTCCTCGAAGAACAGCCGATAAGGCTATTTCCCTAGCTTGCACTTTTGCCTGACTTGTCATCCATCGAGCACGTCACAGTACGGTTGATCGGTTGATCGTTCTACGGGGTTTTCCCGGTACGACTTTTTCTCTGTTATGGACTCAAATAGAAACAGCAGGGAGGGAGATTATCCAGGAAAATATCCAGGTGCGTTTCGATTGCGAGACACGACGTTTAGGTCTAATAAAGCACGGGGGGGTGGGGTGCCTTCACAACATGATTTATTCTTACAGTTAGATATCAGTTACAGATCCGTAATGCTAATCATTTCTTTCTCTAAACAGAATACAGTGTGCATGAGGTATTTTAATGATATGACCGGTTTCTGTCGAACTACGCCATCTTCAGACCTAAAATGCAGAGCAGGAGAGCTGTCACCGCCGTCAATTAGTTAGTAGTATCATCTTCTTCGGCGCATCAATGAAGTACGTAATCTGTACAGCACTTTAGTAGAATACCATACTAAAAGAGCACCTTTTCTCCTGTAATGCTGACCAACTGTGTTTCCACGTTGCACTGTTGTTCGGTTTACACGGTCAACAGTGCATTCTAGGTCTCCCTATAAATGGTTGAATGAAAAAGTGCAAAGGCAGCAGGAAGGCAAGGCGACACACCCACCAATACAAGCATAGTAAGTAAAGTACTACGACGTTCAAACTAACTTTATCGTTGAGGACAATTATACCTTAATCATGCGTAATCTGTGACGTAAAGATGATTTAAGTTACATATACCTACCTGTACGTTGCAAATGTCCCAAACAATGGCTTGTCGTTTGAAAAATCCCGTAACCCATTCTCTTCTACGTCAGCAAATATACATCATAAATCTCTCTTTAGTACGTGACAAAGAATACTATCTGTGGTGATGATATGTTTACCGGGCACTTGGACGCTCACGCAAGGAAACGCCACATTCGCTTAAATGGCCGGATACGAACGACTCAATAAGAATTTTTCTCCCGCGAAGGAGTACACACTTTTGAACCCTTTCAAAGCTTTCCGTACCGGAAGAAGTACTTCATTGATCACTGAGGAAAAGTCATTGCTGACTTGATTTACATAACACTTAGAACAACATCTACCCCCATACCTCCCTCCCTCACAGGGCCCACGGCTGGCTCCTTCCACCCCCTGAAGACTACCGGCCGACTCCAGGACTTCGCAAGCTGAAAATCTGTTACACGAAATTACTTTTTATCGCGTTCAGCCAACAAGTCTCAGAAATACAATTCAGTTACCTCCATTTATTTCCATTGGCCATTTTCTGCTCATGCTAATAACCCTTTTCAGCCATCACCTACTTCTGCCAGGATTTTTTCCAAGTTTATTTCCACCACATACAGGAAAACACTCGCAGTCAGCAGACAGTCGTTAAGCTAGCACTGTAGGCCCTGGCCACACACCACTTAGGATTCTGGAGATTAGACTATGACGTAAAGGCTGATTCTCCCGGCGGAGGTTCGAGTCCTCCCTCGGGCATGGGTGTCTGCGTTTGTCCTTAGGATAATTTAGGTTAAGTAGTGTGTAAGCTTAGGGATTGATGACCTTAGCAGTTAAGTCCCATAAGATTTCACACACATTTGAACATGTTTGAAAGGCTGATTCCCCCGTCCCGGCTACCGGAAACAGGCTCTAGCGTGAACAGTAGCGAACAGGATGGGCGCACAGCCACGACCAGGAAATGATGAGTCGCAAGCTGTTGTTAGTTTAAAGGGCTCTCATACATTTGAACGATCTCTGAATAGCTATGTTCAAATATTCTCTCTACGGAAATCTGAACAAGACAGGATTTGGGGAAAACTGACGCAGAGGAAGGAGAAATAAAATCCAGCGAAAGCTACAAATATTTGGGAGCAATAAGTAACACCGGTACATTTGAAAAGAATATTGGTTCCAGAATAGCAACGGGGAAGAGAGCTACTAAAGCTTTGCAAGGAATAATATCGAATAATGATTTTCGGCACGACGCTAAGAAAAGAGTATTTTCCAGTGTGGTGGAGAACATAGTCTGTACGGATCTAAGATGAGGACTCAAACAAGGAAAGTTAAGGAGAAAATTAGAACAGTGGAAACGGACAATACGAGATGTCGGCAGTTAAGCTGGCGAGATAAGATACGAGGAGGTACGGAGAGGAAGTCAGCAGACGTGCTGCATAATAAAAGCTTTGGAGAATAAACCACATCAGAGGTACGGGCACGTACGAAGAATACCTAATCATACATCGCTATGGAAGGTTTTAAACTGGTAGTCACTCGTTAGAAGAGGGAGAGGAAGGCCTGTGCTGAGATGAGAAAAATACATACAGGAAGCGAAGGGAAACAGAAGTCTAAGAGCAGATAACTGGAACCAAAGAGGCCTGTGGAGGTCGAAAACGGCTAACTCCTAGGGGAAAAAGGTGAAAGGAAGAAAACAAGAAAACTACTAGAAAATGTCACTTGCTTTAGAATTGAAAAGATATAGCGAGAGAGAGGGAGAATGTGCAATGATTTCGCGTTACAAGGAGACAAAAGTCGTGGTATAGCCACAAACACGTACACAGATGGCGACAGTATCACGTACACAAGGTATAAAAGGACAGAGCACTGGCGGAGCTGTGAGGTGTGTCACGTGAAGAACAGTCCGACGTGATTATGACCGGAGGAGGAGAATTAACAGACTTTGAACTCTGAATGATAGTTGGAACTACAAGAATCGGACATTACATTTCGGAAATGGATAATTCAATATTCCGAGATCCACTGCGCCAAGAACGTGCCGAAAATACCGCATGTCAGGTATTACCTTTCACTACGGAGAAAGAAATGGCCGACCGCCATAACTTAACGAACGGGAGCAGTGGCGTTCGCTTAGAGTTGTCATTGGTAAGAGATGAGCAACAGTGCGTGGAATAACCGGAGAAATCAAAGTGGGACTTGTGACGAAGGGACAGTGGGGCGAAATTTGGTGTTAACGGGTGTGGCTGCAGACGACCGACGCGAGTGTGTTTGCTGACAAGACGACATCGCCTGCAGCGCCTCTGCTGGGTTCTGACCATACCGGTTGGATCCTAGACGTCTGCAAAATCGTCTGATGAGAGGGTTCGAGTCTGTCGCAGAACCCACGAAGTCGGCTAGGCACTCTGCGTGCTGATGTTGGCTCCATGATGGGAATGGACTGGATCACCTGGTCCACCTGAGCCGATCACTGAGTGGAAATTGTTGTGTACGGCTACGTGGAGATCATTTGCAGCCATTCATTTATTTCACGTTCCCAAACAATGATGAAATTGTTACGGATGACAGTGCGCGTCACAAGTGTTCGCGAGTGGTTTGTAGAACATTCTCGGCAATTAGAGCGAATGATTTGGCCACCTAGAATTTTGGAACACGTATTATGTTCGAGTATAATGACTTTTCTGGAGACTAAAAATCTACTCTGTAGGAATCAGCATGGGTTTCGAAAGAGACCGTCGTGTGAAACCCAGCTCGCGCTATTCGTCCACGAGGCTCAGAGGGCCATAGACACGGGTTTAGACACGGGTTCCCAGGTAGATGCCGTGTTTCTTGACTTCCGCAAGGCGTTCGATACACTACCCCACAGTCGTTTAATGAACAAAGTAAGACCATTTGGACTATCAGACCAGTTGTGTGATTGGATTGAAAAGAGTTTCTAGATAACAGAACGCAGCATGACATTGTCAATGGAAAGACGTCTTCCGAAATAAGAGTGATTTCAGGTGTGCCGCAGGGGAGTGTCGTAGGACCGTTGCTATTCACAATATACATAGATGAGCTGTGGATGACATCGGAAGTTCACTGAGGCTTTTTGCAGATGATGCTGTGGTATATCGCGAGGTTGTAACAATGTAAAATTGTACTGAAATGCAGGAGGATCTGCAACGAATTGACGCATGTTGCAGGTTCAAAAAATGGTTCAAATGGCTCTGAGCACTATGGAACTTAACATCTGAGGTCATCAGTCCCCTAGAACTTAGAACTACTTAAACCTAACTTACCTAAGGACATCACACACATCCATGCCCGAGGCAGGATTCGAACCTGCGACGTAGCGGTTGCGCGGTTCCAGACTGAAGCGCCTAGGACCGCTCGGCCACTCCGGCCGGCCCATGGTGCAGGGAATGGCAATTGAATGTCGATGTAGACAAATGTAATGTGCTGCGAATACATAGCAGGTCAGCAACTGGAAGCAGTTAATTCCATAAACTATCTGGGAGTACGCATTAGGAGTGATTTAAAATGGAATGATCATATGAAGTTGATCGTGGGTAAAGCAGATGCCAGACTGAGATTCATTGGAAGAATCCTAAGGAAATGCAATCCGAAAACAAAGGAAGTAGGTTAGAGTACACTCGTTCGCCCACTGCTCGAATACTGCTCAGCGGTGTGGGATCCGTGCCACGTGGGGTTGATAGGGGAGATAGAGAAGATCCAACGGAGAGCAGCGCGGTTCGTTACAGGATCATTTAGTAATCGCGAAAGCGTTACGGAGATGATAGATAAACTCCAGTGAAAGACTCTGTAGGAGAGACGCTCAGTAGCTCGGTACGGGCTCTTGTTGAAGTTTCGAGAACATACCTTCACCGAGGAGTCAAGCAGTATATTGCTCCCTCCTACGTATATCTCGCGAAGAGACCATGAGGATAAAATCAGAGAGATTAGAGCCCACACAGAGGCATACCGACAATCCTTGTTTCCACGAACAATACGAGACTGGAATGGAAGGGAGAAGCGATAGAGGTACTCAAGGTACCGTCCGCCACACACCGTCAGGTGGCTTGCGGAGTATGGATGTAGATGCAGATGTAGATGTAGATGTACAAACATTTTTGGGACGTAATCGATATGTCAGTTCGTGCACAGAATCCTGCACCGTCGCATTTATTGATGGCTATAGAGCGAGCATGGCCCAATGTTTCTGCAGGGGACATGGAAGAACTTGAGTCCATGCCACGTCGGACTGCCGCACTGCGCCGGGCAGGAGGAGGGCCGACACGGTATTGGGATGTATCGCACGAGTCTTGTCAGCATAGTGTATATCTACAAGGTACAGCAACGGCGCTACGCAAACGGAGGCAATGGCGACGAAGTCGGCAACGCTCGGGTGGCGACGGAGATAAATCAGCCGGCGTGGAGGGTGCGCTCCGGGCGCATTCCGCTGCTCGCCCGCGCGACATCTGGCGGACAAGCCGGCGTGACTAATGACGGCGCGCCAATGCATGTAAACGAAACACTTCGGCGGCTGCTGCTGCGGCGTCAGCGGGGCGCGCCGGCAAAAAGCGCAGCGCCGGGCGTAACGCGGCGGCCGCGCGGCCTGGTCTGCGCCGCGTTCATTACGGCGTCCAGCCCGAATACGTCAGCCGCTGCGGCTCTCAATAGCTCGATGATTCACTGCCGGAGCGCACCGCGCCTATCCGCAAACCGTACCAGATGGCAGTTATAAGAGTCGAGGGACATGAAAGGGAAGCAGTGGTTGGGAAGGGAGTGAGACAGGGTTGTAGCCTCTCCCCGATGCTATTCAATCTGTATATTGAGCAAGCAGTAAAGGAAACAAAAGAAAAATTCGGAGCAGGTATTAAAATCCATGGAGAAGAAATAAAAACTTTGAGGTTCGCCGATGTCATTGTAATTCTGTCAGAGACAGCAAAGGACTTGGAAGAGCAGTTGAACGGAATGGATGGTGTCTCGAAGGGAGGATATAAGATGAACATCAACAAAAGCAAAACGAGGATAGTGGAATGTACTGGAATTAAGTCGGGTGATGTTGAGGGAGTTAGATTAGGAAATGAGATACTTAAAGTAGTAAAGGAGTTTTGCTATTTGGGGAGCAAAATAACTGATGATGGTCGGAGTAGAGAGGATATAAAATGTAGACTGGCAATGGCAAGGAAAGCGTTTCTGAAGAAGAGAAATTTGTTAACATCGAGTATAGATTTAAGTGTCAGGAAGTCATTTCTGAAAGTATTTGTATGGAGTGTAGCCACGTATGGAAGTGAAACATGGACGATCAATAGTTTGGACAAGAAGAGAATAGAAGCTTTTGAAATGTGGTGCTACAGAAGAATGGTGAAGATTAGATGGGTAGATCACATAACTAATGAGGAAGTATTGAATAGGATTGGGGAGAAGAGAAGTTTGTGGCACAACTTGACCAGAAGAAGGGACCGGTTGGCAGGACATGTTCTGAGGCATCAAGGGATCACCAATTTAGTATTGGAGGGCAGCGTGGACGGTAAAAATCGTAGGGGGAGACCCAGAGATGAATACACTAAGCAGATTCAGAAGGATGTAGGTTGCAGTAGGTACTGGGAGATGAAGAAGCTTGCACAGGATAGAGTAGCATGGAGAGCTGCATCAAACCAGTCTCAGGACCGAAGACCACAACAACAACAACAATGTACAGTTTTCGGATTCTCCAGTTCTTCATTACAAACGCCACTGTCTAACATCAACTCATTTGCTGCGCTGACAACTCCACCACCAGTAATCCCATTAGGATCAACACGCCGCACTGTGCCACCTTTCTCATCACCGGGATTATCACTGTGCAAAACAAAAGCAACGACCATTGCCACCACCACCAGCAGCACCATGTACTGTTACAGGTACTGAGGTGGCCATTCCAGCGGCCAGGGTTCACACTGAGGAGACGTGAACTTGCTTGATGCGAGTCGGCGGGGGGGGGGGGGGGGGGGGCGTGTGACCAGACAAGGGTGGTGCCGCAGCAGGGGGGGTAGGGCGGCGGTTGCTCTCGCGTGGCCGAAGTGCAGGTGACGTATCGGTACCACCGTTAAAGGCAGCCTGAAACACGGCTGCTTGCAACTCTTAGTGGTTTTATAATAAATCACGGTTCCTTAGTAAAACAAATCTGAATACATCTGCGATGAATAACTTAAAAACAACAAAAGTTACTAACCTACAGTGACTGAATATCTTCACAATAAACCTTGAATTTAACAAGTTTTAAACGTTTCTTGCGATTTCAACTAACAATGCCTCAGATGATAGCATAGTACTGTAGCTATCATTCTTGAAAGCCACACGTCTGTATTCATTTCATTTATCGATATATTACATTTTTTTACATCTTTCCGATTATACAAATGTCTGTCAGAACGTCGTATTGTCCACAACAACACACCAAATGAATACTGCACGAATGACTCATATCGTGAATTCTTGTGTAGTTATTTAATAAAAATTTTACCATTTCTGCCACTAACTTTACTTAAATGTTGATTATAGTTCATATTAAAAACCACTTTAATTTAAATGTAGTTAATCCTATGTATTAGCTTGCACCGCAGTTGAAAATAGTGCTAAAAGGCGCTTCTGTCATGTGGGGGTGAGTAATTGTTTAACCAGTACTTTATAACATCTGATTGCGGTTAAGTCCAGCGCATATGCACAAAAATACCGGATTACATATTTGTGAACAAAGTATCATTTATACTTATTCTAAAGGTTCTGAGTTTCATCAAATGCTTATACCAGTCTTTTTATTAAATATTGTTATAATTTGTTAGTTTAGTACGGAAGCAGTCAAGTTGGGTGAAATCACGTCTCTAGGACACAAGAACGATGTATTTTTGGTGGGGATGGCCTTCCGCCAACGAGAACCAGGCATTGACGGAACACTACTAGAGTCAAGTGCAGACAGGAAGGTTTTGAGCGGTGCGCTCAAGGGAGAGACTGAGGACACTTCTACGTCGAAACATGGAAAAAGACAAACTTGCCTGATGTGGCGTGTGATATTTGGTCGTGTAGGTGATAGACTATGGGCAGTGAACGACCGCTAGAACGACTTTCGGAGGGATATTAACTTTCGCGAAGTCCGAATGTGCTCCAGTTCAGAACTTCAACTTTTTCGCTTACATTACGGAATTAAAACTAGACAGAGCGTAGGTATCTACTCTTTATCTGTAGTGTGCTGATGTATAAATCGGCATGCTGAACTCGGAATTGTTCTGAGATGGCGAAAATTTCGTTTATTGTGAATACGAAATGGATTTAATTTTTCGGACATCTTGGATGACTATTTAGCTTGGGTAATCTGCTACCATACTTGTAACGTACTCAACGCTACTTTATTGCATGTTAATGATGCTGTCTTTCTGGCTGTTTTATGATTGGTAACTGTAGAACCACTTTCCGTTTATTTGCGATTACTTACTTGAATAAACATTATTCAACATAATTCTGTGATGTCCTCTACATTAGTTTCAGAGGTTAAAATAAAAGCCTTCTATTAATTGTTTATTTATCTTTTATATAATATTTCCGATTATTTTATTAATTCGCGATTCTAGCCAATGCATAGGCTATTAGACTGCAGGGTCATTGCAAACAAGTTTTCCTACAGGACATGAAAACAGACGTGTATGGCTCGCTCCTACTCAAGAATGGTATTGACATCATTTAAATATTTGAAAAAAATCAAAACGGTAAAATCCATTATCTTCTGAAAAGCTTTCAGTGCTACCTCCAGAGACGAAGTGAAAGTTTGCTGATGTCACACGGGACGTGGTGCCTAACGTCGAAGTGGATGCGGACGGGATATGGGGCCTCACGAGAAACAGCGCTGCCGGCACACGGGACGAGCTGGTTAACGTGATTTGCTCTCCAGCGGCCGTTGTCAGCTGTATTTGGCTTTCAAACACCTCCGTTTCTTTACGAAAATGGACACGCGTAAAATAGCGGCGTGAACTCTGTTAGCGATTGTCGAAGAAGAGCGGAGAAAATCGCGAAGAAGGTTCTGAACTCGTCGATGGCTTGCAAAGCGAATTGCTGGTAGAGGGACGCCACGTAAAGCTGTACATGTACCAAGGGCGCATATTAGCTGAAGCTATTCCTTAAGTCAACTGGTTGTTGATCCTATTTCCGTCTTTAAGTTTAATTATGATATAGTGTCTAATGTCAGCTTCCGCATGCATCATATCCGTATTATCGATAGTGCATTGATTGCCACCACTCTGAAATAACGTGCTACATCAGATAGAGTTCTAAGTCGAGATTTCTTTCGTAATTTCATTCGAATGGAGGAGGAGATCTTTTAGAAGCTGCTGACTGTCACTGAGAAAGATATTTGCCAGCAAGATACAAACACGAGTCAGTCCGTAAACCGAGATATCGGTCTACATATTTTACAGAAAGTTTAATAATAGTAAAATCTTCCAGCGTACAACTTGTGTTTTCTTTCAAACGTAGACTGGCAGTCACGTTCAGATTTCTATCCACTGGGGGAAACATCCCAATCGTTGCCCACTGCAACATTCCTTATAGTAAATAACATAGACTTTTGAAATAATACTTCTACTAAATGAATAAGAAAAAACTCAGAATCTTTTGGAAAACAAAAGGTGAAAAAATCTGGAAAGAAAAGGGCGGCGTTGCTGCCAGCCTTCGCTTCACCGCTTGCGCCTCACCATGCTATCAACCTTTAATATGGCAACTGGGGCTCCGTATATGGCATATACTGTCCAAAGACTATCTGCAAGTGTCATTATTTAATATGCAAAATGTGTCAAAAAGACGCACTTTTCATACATCATCGTTGTGTCTAACAAATCGCACCTAAACGACACGTTTTCAAGAGATCCCCAATTTCCTCAATCTTTGAAAGAGCTTTGTATCCATATCGCGTACTATATGAAAAGGAAAACGGAAAATACGATGTTTAACGTCGTACAATACGG
Organism: Schistocerca cancellata; assembly: GCF_023864275.1. Taxonomy (NCBI): domain Eukaryota; kingdom Metazoa; phylum Arthropoda; class Insecta; order Orthoptera; family Acrididae; genus Schistocerca; species Schistocerca cancellata. The sequence goes on from NC_064627.1 coordinate 1,147,329,768, forward strand.
CGGCTCCACTGTTCTGTTCCGCTACGGTCGCAGGTTCGAATCCTGCCTCGGGCATGGATGTGTGTGATGCCCTTAGTTTAGTTAGGTTTAAGTAGTTCTAAGTTCTAGGGGACTGATGACCTTAGAAGTTAAGTCGCATAGTGCTCAGAGCCATTTGAACCACTGTTCTGCCGGCCGGAGTGGCCGCGCGGTTAAAGGCGCTACAGTCTGGAAGCGCACGACCGCTACGGTCGCAGGTTCGAATCCTGCCTCGGGCATGGATGTGTGTGATGTCCTTAGGTTAGTTAGGTTTAAGTAGTTCTAAGTTCTAGGGGACTTATGACCATAGCAGTTGAGTCCCATAGTGCTCAGAGCCATTTGAACCATTTGAACCACTGTTCTGTTTGTGAAGCAAGCACTTCTCACTGGCCACGCTCCTCTCCACGAGGCAAAAATCTGACACGTCAGGTTACTTCACACGCCGCGGTGTAGCGGAACGTGGAATTGCGTGCTGTGACGTCACCATCTCCTCGTCCACGTGCGTTTTCACGTGCGGTGAGAGAGCGTGCATTCTGGCCGCGGCCACGAATGCGGCTGACTTCCTGTGACGCCACGGAAGCTCCGAGGTACGAACGAAAGCAACGTTTCAGTAGCTACAGATACTGTGGCCGCAAGCTTTTCTGACCGCTGCCACGAACGTTTTAATCCACTGACCAGTGGCATTCGTTCGACTTTTCCCGGGAACTACGAGGAGAGAGCAATTTTCCCCGGCCCACTCGAGGCGTGGCGAACGAGCATGTACGCCGGCCGGGCGCGGCCGTGTCGTGTCGGCCCCAACGACTTCCTCCAGGGCGGCGGCGGCGGGCGCGCCTCTGTCGTAACCGCACCGCTCCGTGGTCGCCGGACGGCGGCGGCAAAAAGTCGCTCAAATTCTCAGGACACGCCGCTGGCCGCTGGCCGCTGGTTACCCGACATCACGCCCCCCCCCCCCCCCACCCCCGAACTTTTCCGCCGGCTCCAGGAAAGCCCGGCACAAAATCCGTTTGAGAACTCTCCACCGGCCGTCACAGATGGACAAACTGAACGGACGGTTCTCCACGCGTTTCTTCTGTCGCGCGAGCGAGGTGGTTATTTCCGTATTCATTGTGTGCTCGAGGCTGTAACCAATCTTGCGCTTTCAGGATACCTGCTGGTCGCACTTGTAACTGCGAGAGCAAAAGACACACACACACACATGCACACACGGAATGAATGTAGCTCTCTGGCACTTCGATAGACACTTTCGACTGGTTTAGTCCAGGCACGCATTATCTTCGTCAGTTGACCGGTTGCGAAATGAGGGCTAGTTGGTGGGGGACAACGACCAAAAATGTTTCGACCGGAGAGAAAGGGAACGGTATACGACGACGTCTCACTGTTGTGTATACGTAGGCCTTTATAGTAACATACGATGAGAGAGAGACAGAGAGACACAGAAAGAATTCCTCTCCCCACGGCGAGCGGAGTGCTCGGCGAGTCACGTGATTGAGATCTCGTCGTGAGAGTCGAATGGCAACACGCTCGATATCGGCGCACTGACCGCGTTGCAGTTGCTGCTTTTAAACCTTCTTAGGTATTTCCACAAAAACGCTGCACGTGCGTGGTATTACGCACCATGTGTGGCTGTATGCGCGTGCTTTACGAATACGGAGCTCTACCTTTAATTTATATTTAGGATTGTTTACTCTCGTACATTCCTGTTTGAGACGTAGTTTATGGTGAGTGGGCAAGTCACTCCATTTTTACGATATTAGATGACAGTTGCGATTAGATGTGGACTTATTTAAGGTTTACTTATTTTTCATTTGCGTTCATCGTTTTACTTGTTTTATTCCTTTTACATTACTATTCATAACCCGTTCACATTAGTCATTCGTGCGTCCTCAATTTACAAACCATCTGATATCGACTCCATACAGTAATACACACATCAAAAAAAGGTTTTGCATCACCTGGAACCCGTACAGAAAATTGGAATAGAGATCAACATAAACATCATTTCCGCCCTTTTTATTGCTCACGAAAACCAAACATTGCATGTTGTACCACCATACAGCGAGACCTTCAGAGGTGATGGTCCAGATTGCTGTACACACTGGTACCTCTAATACTCAGTAGCACGTCCTCCTGCGTTGATGCATGCCTGTATTCAAGCACTGTTGGTCCAGATTGTCCCATTGTGTGTGTTGTTCTTAGTATAAGTTACTTTAAATAGTTTGTAAGTCTACGGACCGATGACCTCAGCAGTTTGGTGCCTTAGAAATTCACACAAATTTGGACATTTTTTGATTCGGCATAGATCCCTCAGAGTGGTTGTTGGGTCCTGTCGTAGACAGACAGCCCTTTTCTATCTATCCCAGGCATGTTTGATGGGGTTAATGTCTGGAGAACATGCTGGCCACCCTGGTCCAGCGATGTCGTTATCCTGAAGGAAGTCATTCACAAGATGTGCACGATGGGGGCGCGAATTGTCGTCCATAAAGACGAATGCCTCGCCAATATGCTGCCGATATGGTTGCATTATCGGTCGGAGTAGGACACTCACGTCTCGCATAGCCGTTACGGCGCCTTCCATGACCACCAAAGGCGTACGTGGCCCCACATAATTCCATCCCAAAACAGCAGGCAACCTCCACCTTGCTGCACTGGACAGTGTGTCTAAGGCGTTCAGCCTGACCAAGTTGCCTCGAAACACGTCTCCGACGATTGTCTGGTTGAAGGCATATGCGACACTCATCGGTGAAGAGAAAGTGATGTCAATCCTGAGCGGTCCATTCGGCATGTTGTTGGGGCCATTTGTACCGCACCGCATGGTGCCGCGGTTGCAAAGAAGGACCTCGCCATGGACGTCGGGAGTGAAGTTCCGGATCATGCAGCCTATTGCGCACGGTTTGAGTCGTAATATGACGTTCTGTGGCTGCACGAAAAGCATTATTCAACAAGTTGGCGTCGCTGTCAGGGTTCCTCCTCGCCATAATCCGTAGGTAGCGGTCATCCACTGCAGTAGTAGCCCTTGGGCGGTCTGAGCGAGGCATGTCATCCACAGTTCCTGTCTCTCTGTATCTCCAACATGTCCGAACAACATCGCTGTGGTGTCACCGCCAGACACCACACTTGCTAGGTGGTAGCTTTTAAATCGGCCGCGGTCCGCTAGTATACGACGGATCCGCGTGTCGCCACTGTCAGTAATTGCAGACCGAGCGCCACCACACGGCAGGTCTAGAGAGACGTACTAGCACTCGCCCCAGTTGTACAGCCGACGTTGCTAGCCATGGTTCACTGAGAATTACGCTCTCATTTGCCGAAGCGATAGTTAGCATAGCCTTCAGCTACAACTGCTACGACCTAGCAAGGCGCCGTATTCAATTTATATTGAGATTCTATTAATGTATCATCAAGAGCGATGTTCTACAAATGTGGATTAAAGTTAAGTATTCCAGAAGCTACGTACTTTTCTTTATAGCATTCATCACGTATCCTGTTTCAGACCTCACACCTGCCTGCGTGAGCTTAGCGTGCATTTCGGCCTCCTCTAACTAAAAGGTGTTGGCACTTCTGCCAACACTTCAATCGCTTTGGTTCACTCCGAGACGCCTGGACACTTCCCTTGTTGAGAGCCCTTCCTGACTCAGAGCAACAATGTGGACGCAATCGAACCGCGGTATTGACCGTCTAGTCATGGTTGAACTACAGAAAACACGAGCCGTGTACCTCCTTCCTGGTGGAATGACTGGAACTGATCGGCTGTCGGACACCTCCATCTAATAAGCGCTGCTGATGCATGGTTGTTTACATCTTTGGGCGAGTTTAGTGATATCTCTGAACAGTCAAAGCGATTGCGTCTGTGATACAATATCCACAATCAATGTCTATATTCAGGAGTTCTGGGAACCGGGGTGACGTAAAACTTTTTTTGATGTATGTATCTTTTCAGTCTCAGGTTTACACCATTGTCGTTTCGCGGGTGATTGTAATCCCAGCAGCACGTTCGGTGTGTACTGAGGATGCAATTTTTATTTTTATGCCAGGTGATTGTTTGTTACTGTGCTTGACATATGGCACTTGCTCACATGGTGTTTGGAAATACGTGTATAATTATATCATCTTGCGTATTTGGATTCCGACTGTAGGGAATTACAATCGAGCATGTCATGCCGTAAGTGCGCTTTAACATCCGCTGTAAGTACGTTTGTATTTTGAGTTTTAAAACACTCTTACTTTATTTTTAACTCCAACGTATTTTAATTGGGTGGCAATATTTCCTTTTAGTATGTTTAAAAACGACAAACTGTCGAAATTGTAATCGCAATAAATATTTTTAACGCCCTATGCAGAATTACTACATTCAAAATGTATTGTATTTGGATTTCGGCCAGATCGTAGGTGCCCGATTCCTAGGTGATTCCACCTCTCAGGTAGTGGAGACAGTGGACTTTCCTCGTGACACCTGTTTAAGGGTGTACCGTGAGTTTTTCGATTCGCGGAACAAAACTCCCCCAGATTCAGTGTTTTGACAGGGATTGGCGTTAACAATCGCGAACTGAAACAGCGGAAAGACGAGCCGCTAAGCAGTCACCAATTCAGTGTTGTACAACAGTAATCCTTGGGTAACTGTGTCATTCAGAAGCACCTCTTTGCTGCGAGGAACGGGACCTACCACCCCGAACGTGTGCTAATGATGAGCGCACGTCAGTGGAGCAGAGGAGCGGGAGCTCGAAGCATGGGCAAATGTCGCCTGGATCGGTTTCATAGTAGGTGGCTATGACGAGATACAAACCCTTATAAAATCACACGAGGCGTCCATTCTCTCTCCAACATATCATTCTTAGGGCAGCTGGCAGAGAGATTTCTTGCTGGGGATTTTTACTTAGGATCCAGTGGGGCCCTTAAGTTGTTTGACATCGTCTCCCACTGGCGAGAAATACAGAAACCAACTGTGTGAAGATGTCCTCATCTGCCAGCACCCAGCAGGCGACCTGTACGTCATACAAGACAATGAACCAGCCAGTCCCTCTCGAACTTTCATAACGGCTCAAGGAACTATCCACGGACAACAGATGATTGTGTGATGCCTTGAGGCACCTGACCTCAATCGTGTTCATCACATCTGGCACTGCACAGTGTGAGAAATGCTCGCCTCGGTCCCAGCTCTGACCAATTTCCACGAGTTTTGGGCAGCGGTTGAGCGATGATGGTTCAGGATGTCTTTCTAATCTCTTTCATTGTCTTTTGGAATTGCTACCGTCGTCGTGGAGATCAGGGCGCTGGGCTCTGCAGCTGTTTTTCTCTGCTCCAGTTGCTGGAGTGGGTGCGTCTCTGAAGGGCCAGATGGGATTTATCGATTTCAAGCGAGCGATCAGCTCCTCAGCGCGGTTCCCTGCCGGTAGTTCCTGGAAGGCGTACCGCGCACAGAGGGAGCACCGGCCGGGCAGGTGCGGCGTGGCCCCCGTGTGACAGCCCGCCCTACAGCTTCATAATTCGCCACCGGCGGACGTGCCGCGCCGAGCTAATTGCCGCCGATCGGCGACTGAAGAGAAGAAGTCGACTTAAAAGTGGCAGAAGCAGCTCAGGCGACGCGGTCCAGTTTTCGAACAGGCGGTGAGGTCCTAACAGCGGACGTGCGTGCGTCGAATACGCGAGTCCGCACGCTGCGCGTTTATTTCCTGGAGACACCCGTTTTTGGTGGCTCCGGCATACGAAAATGCGTGCCGTCGGAGTGCGGGGACAAATTACGAGAGGCGACTTTCTCCTGCAACAACGCCAGCTGCAGCGGCCGACCGGCGCAGAATAAGAAATAAACTCACCCGAATACGTGGATCTCGTAAGACATGTCAGCAAAATAATGCGACACGGCGGAAAAAGTCAGATGCCAGAGCCGAGTTTCTCCGAGTTGAGCCATAAAGATCCTGCAGCGCACCACCGGCTCCCCGCAGACATCACCGTTCAGGACGACGTGAGCTGCCGGTGTTGCTTTCCATCGTGCCATCCGTCAATGATACGAAGTTGGAAAACACATGAATTTAATATTGTGAACTAACGACAGGTGACTGAATCAAGCCAACGACATGAAAAAATATGCATTTCCATTTTTTTTATATGATCGTTCCTACATACAGTTCCACCTCGTTTCATAGATTTACCTGCTGTTTCGGCCATTAACCCTAACACTACGTTCACAGTTTCATCGACAGCGGTCGCTAGACGCCGTCACCACAGGTTGGCCGATGGCATCGGTTCACAGCTTCGTCACAGCGTGTCGGACCTCTCTCGTCAGTTTTTGGATGGATCAACGAGGTTAGAACCCATTCCGTCAAGAAGAGAATCTGTTCCGTCGAGAAGGTGAGCGCTGTACATTCTGTCCGCACTTACTGTGATACCTGGACAAGGTTTAGAAATTTAAGAGATGGAGAGAGAAGACGTCTATTACATCCTCGCAATGGTGACACTGAAATGCGAGATTACAAACACACTACGCCACTTCAAATAAATTCAGAAAAGCAGACAAGTGTCAGTTGACCTTCAATGAATGCATTCAGCATACTAGTGGAAGAAGACATAAATATTAGAATAATGTACTCTGAACACCTAAATAACTGAAAAGTGGAAGCACATACGACACATTCGCAAACCACCTACTACAGCAGAATCACCACCATACTGGCATAAAAACACTAGCAAGCAGAACTAATAATGTGTAAAACGCCCACCAACCGAACCGAAAAAAGTCCACTGCAGTACCTTTAAGCATCAGAATCGCCATATGCCACTTTCTCAATCGAACGGGTAACTTTTTGAGTCCATAATATAGGCCTAAAATTTCCGATACACATTTTTCCTTCACGACATGCTACATTTTAAGTATAGACATGAGGCTGCAATTGGTAGAAACCCGTAGAGCATGCATAATGTAACACGATATAACGTGCAATTACTCATTACTAAATTTTTACGTTGCTCAGAAACTTGTGGTATCCAATAAAGGAGCGATTTCAGACCACAGAGTGTGAGACTATCCGTGCCATTATGTTCATCCTCAGGACGCACCATGAACTCCTACTTCCTTGCACTGAACCTAAAAATTTCTCGCACTCATGATTTGCGTGTGGGACCGTCGCCCGAAGAAAACAAATTGTTCCGAATTCTACCGAGCGTCGTTCGTAGTCTGTACGTTCGGGCATTGAGATCGAATACGTTTAGACCGCACACGTACTACCGAACTAATTTCAAAAGATCAGACGTCTTCGGTAGAATTCGCTCTTTGGCGGAATGCCTCGATTTCGGTGCCACAGTGACCGCGGCCTAAGGTAGATCTGATGTGCTTCTCCAGATCTGACGCTTGCCCGTTCTCTTCGTTTCATCATAATTGCTGTATCCTCCATCAACGTTCTGCCTTGTGTGCTCATATTTGGGACTGTCAAATGGGGTCAAATGGCTCTGAGCACTATGGGACTCAACTGCTGTGGCCATAAGTCCCCTAGAACTTAGAACTACTTAAACATAACTAACCTAAGGACATCACACAACACCCAGTCCTCACGAGGCAGAGAAAATCCCTGACCCCGCCGGGAATCGAACCCGGGAACCCGGGCGCGGGAAGCGAGAACGCTACCGCACGACCACGAGCTGCGGACATTTGGGACTGTCTCTGCCACTATTTCCATTATTTCTTCAAGAAGACTCCTCAGCACCGTCTCGTCTCATTTTAACTCTACGATTCATTATATTCTTTATTGAGTATGTTTCCTCGTTGTCGCGTTGAAGGTCTTCATTCGATCAATTCATGTGATCGGTAGCTACCTGCTGGAACACCACATTTCGAAAGTTCCTTCTAGTTTCGCTTCTGTCTTATCCACTGACCTCCTTGCTTCTTTATCTGTTCTGCTTCTGAAAAATCAAGTGTGTCCGCTTCCTCAAAAGCTTCTCGACTAAATTCGTGATTCAGCCGTCCAGCATGTTTACTCGCACTGCACACCATTACCTTAGTTTCCTTTTTATTTTGTGCGTCTTATAACCGACAGGCAGTAGACTTCTCATTAACTTTTTAAGACATTTCTCGTGGAGAAAAAGAATGGTCTGGCTAAAAAATATTTAAAAATGCATTAAAAAGTCTTGACCACAATAAAATATTTATTTACAGTGGTCACAGGCTTCTTCAGAATGTGACCATTTTCAGGCCTTTTATACACTGACGGTAGACGGTGGTGCTGAACGGAGTAGGTGTTGTGACTCTGTGAACGTCAACTGCTGTGAGAAGTTGAGTATTTCTTTCAGTTACATTCTCTATCATATTGTAGTAGTTCTTTCCATGTAAGGTCCAAGTTTCATTAAGCTATGTTACTCCGCAGTGACCCATCATGGAATTTACTTTCGTGCTTAAGTTTTACCCAGCATTCTATTTTGTTTGGTGTGCTTATGGTAGATATCGTAGTATCTCGCAGTTTAAAGAGTGGAATAATCATGGTGTTTGCGTTTGTGCGAATCGTTTGAGTAATTGTTGAGTATCTACAACTGTAACTCTGAAAATCAGATTATCACTTGATCACAACAGTGATATGAAGGTAAACTTGGGTATGATAGTATAAGCGCAGCAGTTATTTCACCTTGAACTGCTGCCTAGAGAGACAAAGACTAGGAGGTAAATGCGATAACGTCTGCCAGGCACAACAAAAGACGCTGGCCTCGCGATGAAGGCTAGAAGCCTCGTAACGTCTTGATATTGATGGGACTATGTCGCCCAAGGTACCCCGCGATGGACGCAGACGTAAAATGTCTTTCTCGTAATTCTGGGCTGTTATTGTTGCGAATATGCTGGTTATTTCACGTCGTTGAGGGATACACCAGTTATTTGCTGTCCCTCTACTACTGAAACTGAGCAAATTCCCGGTCTGTACAAGCCTTGCTATCGTCGAACAAAAATTATTTAAGAAATGTGATGATCCTTGTTATCCAGCTCTAACAAAAATCACTCAAGCTATAACGCCAAAAGCTAAAATATAAGTTTTTGTACCGAGTAGAGTAGTACGTTGATTAAGAAGCTGGGAGATACCCGGTTCCGCTACGAGTTCGTGGACTTACGGTTCCTACAAGAGACTGGACGAACCCTTAAACACTACTACCACCAATTTCCTTCCTCATGCGTGTTTATTGCGTGCTTGTTCCTCGATTTTAATGATATCGACATCAACAAGATGATACACTCCAATAATCTAAACAACCGATTATTCTTCTAGTAGTGTTCAACTTCTGCCATGAAGGACCACAGTCTAATGTCTTTAGTATCTTGAATGCGCGAATAGCCATTTTCTTCTTTCTTTCTCACTTCACATTCTCTCGTACATATCTCTATATGTAATAGATAAATTTATTTTTAATCTTTGTCATGTACCACAAAATTGTGAATCACTCAGTCTAAGCAAAATGTTTCATTTTATATATTACGTAATCTTTTCAAATCTCAATCTTCCGATTGCGCCCTCCCCTTTGTTTATGCTGTGACAATCTTTCCGTCTTTGTATCTACTACATCCAACAGTTAAATAATTAATTAATGTATTACGGACATTCATCTGCATGAATTCTATCGATGTGGAACGAGTCAGTTTGATTTGTTTATGTGCATGGGTGCACCCTGTTCATTTACAGTTTATTAGGTAGAACAGGGTCACAGGAAGGTTTCAGATTGATTACGTGGTGGTAAGATACATATTTGGAAATCAGATTTCAGACTTTGAGATATTTCCAGAAATAGATGTGCTCTCCAACCGTAATTTATTGGCTATAAACTGCAGGTTAAGAGAAAGGAAGTTGCAAAATGGTGGGAAATTAAGATGACACATCGATAAATTCAAGAAACCAGAGGTTGTTGAGAGTGTCAGAGGCAGTATTACGCAACAATGGAATGAAACATGAGACAAGAATACAATAGAAGATGAATGGATAGTTTTGAAAGATGAATAGTGAAACCAGCAGAGCATCAAGGCCTAGTAGAAATCCCTGGAGACAGTGAATTTAATTGACTAAATGAGAAAACATAAAAATAGATCACTTGAAGCAGGCGGAAGGGAACACAAGCGTCTAAAAATAATACTGAGAGAGAATCCAAAATGCCTAAGCAAGAATTGCTAGAGGACAAATGAAAGTTTATAGAAAGAAGCGTGACAAGGGGAAAGATAGATGCTACCTATATGAAAATTAAGGAGAACTTCAGGGAAAAGAGAAGCAGTTGTAGGAATTTAAAGAGCTCAGGACTAAGCAAAGAAGGGAAGGCTGAAAGGTGGAAGGAAAATACAGAGAGTCTAAATATAGGAAACAAATTGTAGGAGGATATTATAAAATAAGAAAAAGTAGATGAAGACGAGATAAGAGGTACAACACTGCGAGAATCTACACTCTTTGCGAATTTAAAGGTAGTAGCGACAAAATATAGGGATAGAAAGGTTACTTATGATTGTACAGAAAGCAGACTGCAGTTGCAAAAGTCGAAAAATGTAAAAGGGAAGCAGTAGTTGGGAAGGGAGTGAGACAGGATTGTAGCCTATCCCGGATGTTATTCAGTCTGTACGCTAAGCAATCTATCAAGGAAACTAAGGAGAAATAATGAAACGGAATTGAAGTTCAAGCAGAAAGAATGAAAATTTTGAAGTTAGTTGATGACATTGTAATTTTTTAAGGGACGGCAAATGACTTGGACTATTAGTTGAACGGAATGGATTGTATCGTAGAAAGAGACTGTAAAACGAACATTAAAAAAAATAAAACAAGTGTAATAGAATGTACCCAATTAAATCAGCCGATGCTGAGGGAATTAGGTTAGGAAATGAGACACTAAAAGTAGTAGGTGTCTTTAGATATTTGGGCAGCATAATAACGGATAATGGCCGAATTAAAGATGATAGAGAATGTAGACTGGTAACAGTAACAAAAGCATTTTTGAAGAAGAAGAATTTGTTAACATTTAATACTAGTTTAAATGCAAGGAAGGCTTTCCTGCAGCTATTTGTACGGCCTGCAGTCTTGTACGGAAGTGAAACGTGCACGTCTGGACGATTAGCGTTTCAGGCAAGAAAAGAATAGAAACGTTTGAAATCTGGTGCTAGAAAAGGTACTGAAGATTAGGTGGATAGATCGAATAACTAATGAGGAAGTGCAGAACAGCACTGGCTAAGAAAGAAGTTTATGTTACAACTTGAGTAAAAGAAGGTATCATTTGATAGGACACAATCTGTGGCATTCACTAGGTTGGTAATGGAGGGATGTGTGTGTGTGTGTGTGTGTGTGTGTGTGTGTGTGTGTGTGGTGGGGGATGGGGGACTCGTAAAAATTGTAGAGGGATACCAAGATATGGATACAGTAAGCTGGTTCAAATGTATGTAGATTGCGGAAGTTATTCATAGATGATTAGGCTTGCACTGGACAGAATAGCCCGAATAGCTTCATCAAACAACAAAATAGCTACAAGTAGCAAAGTGACTTAAATCTGAAAGAAATGCATGTTAGTCTGCGAGGGTTTTCATGTTAAAAGTAAACACAAATTTTACGACAAAGTAAACGAATTTGTCTGTTACACTACACATGCTAATAGTTTTTAATCAGGTATTCTGTATAGCGCAGATGGAATTGTCGGGAAGAAATTATTTCAAATTAGATAAAAGAAATTGTTTCACTGTCGGTCAGACACTTTAAGTTACTGGGTAAATGATTAAAAAATTTTGTGACTACATACATTTTTTCTTTGGACCTTACTGTTCCTCTGAAATTATGATAGATTATTTATGCCGAACGTCATTATCGAATATATATCGTTCCAAGGCCAGTTGCTATTAAGAGAATAGCTATTAATAGCTATTAAGAGCTTTCTTCAAGCTTACTAGTCGCTTACTACGTCCAACGTCCTTGAGATTACATACCTTACATTGTAGCCCTTGTCTGTTTTACAATTCTTTATACTGTTGCTGAGTATGAGGGGGCACTGGACTCGCAACTGAACAGACAGCTGCGCACTTCCTAATGCGACCATCCGGATTTAGGTTTTTCGTCGGTTCCCCAAATCGCTTAAGAAATCGGAAAAGGATATGTCAGATTTCCTTCCCCACCATTCTCCAATGCAAGCTTGTGATCCGTCTCTAATGGCATCTTCGTTGACTGGACGTTAAACCCCTATCTTCACTCCTTTCTTATTTCTACAGCTCTTTCCACTGCAAAGTGATCTTCCCTGAACAGTCGACGTCTCATTAGCGTGTTCCTCGTCCTGCTAGATTTTATTCACTACTCTTTCTAGCAACTGCTAATTTCGTACTACGTCCTTCTATCTTAAGCTTAATATGCTTCTGTAGGACCCCATTTTGAATTCTTCCAACGTTTTTTTCTGCAGTTTTCCATGGTATTTCATTTGCATGGATTACTGTTTTCCTAACTGGAGAGCTGCATCAAACCAGTTCAGACTGAAGACCCCAACAACAACATAAAAGTCTGTTCCTGTTTTCTGCGTAACGAGATTTTGTTCTTTGTGGAGCAAAACAGTTGTCCATTCCTGCGTTGCGTAGTGGGTATGCTGCTCTACAGTTGTTTCGTTCGAGCCATACTACACCGTTATTCGGCTCGTGCTGCATAGAACTACAGTCGGTGAGGGATGAGGCAATCCAAGAAACAAGTTTTCTTTTTTCCTTACTTCTGGTGTTTGTTTCAGTAATCCTAGCACGAAATATCATCAGTGCCACTACTCTACTCAAACTTAGGTTTGGACGCTGATGAGAGTTTTCCTTTCTTTACGTAGTGGCAAAAACTGTGTAATGCATTCTAGTGTTGCGGGTCATCCGCGGATGTTGCGTCGGTGATTAATGGCTGCAGGTCCTCATTAGCTGTTGACAGCTCGAGCTGATGTATACTAATTACCCGCGCTTTCTAGTCTGGCACAGGTTAACGAATTGAGGTTATAAATAACAGTCAGTTAGGAGGAATAGCTCTTGCGTGAGTCCGAAAGCACGTGGAAAGATCCGCAACTAGTTTGCGGTTTCGTCTATAAATTTTAAAAGAAAGCTCTCGTCGAGTGCAGAATGTGACAGATTATTAGGAAAGAACAAATCAGTATAGCTGGAAAATTGTTGAAGAGCATATAATTGATTAGTACTCGAGGTTGGACAATATCAGTTCACTTCTTTCTTACTCTGCTGCCGTCAATCTGTCTCTGAGTGAGGCTTCCACATGCACGCACACGAGACTGTAGCTCGAGAGCCAGAAGCAGTTAATTACACTTGGACAGGCATCGATCTCTCAAAGTTCCCGTGTGGTTGCTATGTTCTAGTTCTTTTCTTTCTTCCTTCCTGTACCTTTTTTGTGAGCAAATAAAACATTCTGATGGTTCTCGTTTCGTGTGAGCTTTCGGGACACGGTCGTATCTACAGGAGTTGGGGGCCAAGTATTTGACTTGTCCTGGTGCAACTTTTCCGTAAGTTTATGTTGTTTAATACTTCTCTCCCGACTGTGGATTCGTGTGTGCAAAAGAGAGAGAGAGAGAGAGAGAGAGTGAGGTCAAACTGGACAATATCAACAGAATCGCTTCTGTCCTTGTTCTGGAGTGGAGGCGACCGCTCTGACGAATATCTCGCTGACGCTAAAAGGTGTAATAAAGATGTAGCAATAGGACGGATGCTTGAGTGTTGGGGCATCACACATACAATGAAAGTAACACAGAATAGTAAATAGTGAAATATATTACTCAACTTTGGTAACACTGTGTAAGTAAGCTGTTTATGTTTTCTTGTTGGCAACGTTACGTAGCACTCTGTATGAAAATCACTGGCTGTGCTGTGTGCAGTCTGTGGCTAGTTTGCATTGTTGTCTGCCATTGTAGTGTTGGGTAGTTGGCTGTTAACAGCGCGTAGCGTTGCGTAGTTGGAGGTGAGCCGCCAGCAGTGGTGGATGTGGGGAGAGAAATGGTGGAGTTTTGAAATTTGTAAGACTGGATGTCATGAACTGCTATGTATATTATGATTTTTCAACACTATTAAGGTAAATACATTGTTTGTTCTCTATTAAAATCTTTCATTTGCTAACTATGCCTATCAGTAGTTAGTGCCTTCCGTAATTTGAATCTTTTATTCAGCTGGCAATAGTGGCGCTCACTGTATTGCAGTACTTCGAGTAACGAAGATTTTTGTGAGGTAAGTGATTTGTGAAATGTATAGGTTAATGTTAGTCAGGGCCATTCTTTTGTAGGGATTTTTGAAAGGCAGATTGCGTTGCGCTAAAAATATTGTGTGTCAGTTTAAGCAAAGTCATGTATAATTGTTCTAAAGGGGACGTTACAACTGTTTACAGCAGTTGTAGTATACAGGTTTGGCCTGTCTGTCCCGCGTTGACTACAGTTCCGTGGTCACAAACTAAATAATATTCTCTGTAATAAAGTCGGAAGAAAACCAATCACCTGCCTTGATGTACTATTCTAAAAACAGTTCCAAACTAACAGCACTCGTTTAAATTTCTAGGCAGGCGGTCTCTGTCCACGCACGATATTCCTATCCACTGCTCTGTTTCTACTGAAGACTACCATTGTGTGCCTACCGGCCACTGTTTCTGCCTTACCAGACGACCTGGAAATACGACGACTCCCTAGCCAGACTCGGACTGACTTAAACTTGCAACTGGCAACTTCTGCTCGTGCGCGGTCACTTACGCGCGGGTCTCTCTTCCTGATGGCGCTGCCACTCCAGGGGGCGTGACGCCGCGGCCGCGCTGTCATGTCCCTGCTGCGGGCGGACGCCCACTGTACTTGTGGCACCAACAGTCGCAAACTCTTGGAGCGTCAGCACACCACACTCCTCACCTCTCATCGTGCGCTCTTCCGCAAAGCTGCTCAAGATGTGTGTAGCTGTTTGCTATTTCTTCTGCTGCAGCGCTAACAGGAATTAAATTATGTTTTGTTAGTTCTTTACTTTCAATTCAGGAGGTCACTTCTTACCTCTTTCTATCAGTTTTTTGCAGTGTATACAAGTGCCACTACTATATACAAGGCTCCTAATTCCCTTCCAGCTGTACTGACGCCGATTAAAGTTGTATACCACTCTGATTGTCTGGGAGATACCCCAGTTTACATGAAGCGATCATTTTCTGACGTATTTCTACGCTACGGTTATCCTTATATATTTGAAAGTAGATGTTTTTAGGATATTCCTATCACGACTATAGAAGATATGCTGCGATTAATGACATTTTCTACTATGCGATTTAAGCTTGTAAGGTTCTAGTTTACCGTTGAATGTAGAGAGATTTAAACTGTAGCTGCCTTCATTGTATAGTTTTTTCTCACATTTTCTCCTAATTTAAAAACATGAAATGAGGAAAACAGATGCAGAACAAAGCGACGTGTACTATACTGGAAAATGACCCTCCAATGATGTGTTTTTCTTACAAATATTGAAACTGTCATTTTTTCGTGGTGACGCAGGCATTGTCAGGCAAGAAGCCATTATTTATTCGCACCAATAATGGTACTCGACTCGGAAGGAAGCGGTTTCGAACACCGTTGGTGGAAAATTTTCGGTGCTAGTATTTGGAAGACAAGGGGAAGAGAGGTGGAGACATAAAGTTCCTGACCACCAGTCTTTGCGCCAGTTCCTGGATTAGGTCCCAAACTTGTCCACAGTGTCTGAATAAGTGAGGGTATGCGGCATTTGGCATTACAGAAGGCGATCCGTCCGTCAGATGCGGGCCTTAAGTTCGGCGACTGCCCTGGGGCCAAGTGCCGGTATCGGGTTTCACCCTCTGCCTTCCATTCATCCACAGCAACACGAACCCAGTACTACACTGTACAAGTACTCGTCGCAGCCAAACACAAGACACACGTAGGCCTACACGCCTGACGCTTCATAACACGCCGGGGGCAGGTAACGGCAAACACCTCCACTAGAACCTTGCCTAGGATGGCAATGAAGGATTCCTGCCTCTGCTTCCTACACTCATTCACCGCGTGTGCGACTACGTTTTTCATAGTGATTCCTACATACTTTTGTAAATAAATTTCTGGTGTTCTTTGATGGTTTTCTCAGGAAAATCAGTGTTATTTCTCTGACAAAAATTTTAGCCTCTGTTTCCTAGATGCGAAGGGATTTAATAAACCGCTATAAATAATTAATATTCTATTGTGACAGATTTTTCAATCGCGATAGACAGAAAAGGAGGTAGACATTCTGCGAAACTTGGTTCTTCCAGTATCGCTTCTGCTTTTTATGTTTGGTCATATTTAGTCTAGGAATTGTTCGTAGCGTGACAGTGCAAGTATGTTAGCAAAGTGCTCACCTAATTACTACACTGCTCACCTTGCTGTTTATGAAAGTGCAGTTGATTCTGAGACTCACCTTCTTGCCGACGACGCTCACATTCGAGACGGAGCACAAAGGTAGGGTATCGGTCGTGACCAGTTTGCAGCAACCGCCCCGTTATGCGTCTGAATTCGCCATCGGTTTCAGGAAATGGAAATTGTAAGTCTGGGCGAATTACCTTGAGACAGAGAAGTTGCTGTCCATGCATCAGCACAGGTTTAGAAAGCATTACTCCTGCGAAACGCAACTCGCCCTTTTTTCACATGATATCTTGCGAACCATGGATGAAGGGTATCAGACGGATGCCATATTCCTTGACTTCCGGAAAGCGTTTGACTCGGTGCCGCACTGCGGACTCCTAACTAAGGTACGAGCATATGGGACTGGTTCCCAAGTATGTGAGTGGCTCGAAGACTTCTTAAGTAATAGAACCCAGTACGTTGTCCTCGATGGTGAGTGTTCATCGGAGGTGAGGGTGTCATCTGGAGTGCCCCAGGGAAGTGTGGTAGGTCCGCTGTTTTTTTCTATCTACATAAATGATCTTTTGGATAGGGTGGATAGCAATGTGCGGCTGTTTGCTGATGATGCTGTGGGGTACGAGAAGGTGTCGTCGTTGAGTGACTGTAGGAGGATACAAGATGACTTGGACAGGATTTGTGATTGGTGTAAAGAACGGCAGCTAACTCTAAATATAGATAAATGTAAATTAATGCAGATGAATAGGAAAAAGAATCCTGTAATGTTTGAATACTCCATCAGTACTGTAGAGCTTGACACAGTCACGTCGATTAAATATTTGGGCGTCACATTGCAGAGGGATATGAAGTGGGACAAGCATGTAATGGCAGTTGTGGGGAAGGCGGATAGTCGTCTTCGGTTGATTGGTAGAATTTTGGGAAGATGTGGTTCATCTGTAAAGGACACCGCTTGTAAAACACTAATACGACCTATTCTTGAGTACTGCTCCAGCGTTTGGGATCCCTATCAGGTCGGATTGAGGGAGAACATGGAAGCAATTCAGAGGCGGGCTGCTAGATTTGTTAGTGGTAGATTTGATCATCACTCGAGTGTTACGGAAATGCTTCAGGAACTCGGGTGGGAGTCTCTAGAGGAAAGGAGGCGTTCTTTTCGTTCAAAAAAATGGTTCAAATGGCTCTGAGCACTATGGGACTCAACTGCTGTGGTCATAAGTCCCCTAGAACTTAGAACTACTTAAACCTAACTAACCTAAGGACATCACACACATCCATGCCCGAAGCAGGATTTGAACCTGCGACCGTAGCGGTCGTGCGGTTCCAGACTGTAGCGCCTTTAACCGCTCGGCCACTCCGGCCGGCCGTTCTTTTCGTGAATGGCTACTGAGGAAATTTAGAGAACCAGCATTTGAGGCTGACTGCAGTTCAATTTTACTGCCGCCAACTTATATTTCGCGGAAAGACCACAAAGATAAGATAAGAGAGATTAGGACTCGTACAGAGGCATGTAGGCAGTCATTTTTCCCTCGATCTGTTTGGGAGTAGAACAGGGAGAGAAGACGCTAGTTGTGGCACGAGGTACCCTCCGCCACGCACCGTATGGTGGATTGCGGAGTATGTACGTAGATGTAGATGTAGATGAATGTAGGTTTGAGCCACTATCCTCCAGAACGCGTGTCTGGAGGGTACTTGTTATTGGGTTTCGTATTTTTCGTCCCGGACGATACCGCCGGCTGGTCGAGTGGATTAGCCGGGTCGCCTGCAACGGCAGGGGAGTAAGAGCGTGGTCGGAGGAACGCCGGCCGGTCCCGCGGCTCTAACAGCCCGTAATGACCCCGCATCCGAGCAGGTGACACGCGTGTGCTTTCTCCCAGAGACGGGGGGCCACCTGCTTAATTCGCCCATTACGCAGAGCGAAACGAGGGAGGCGGAGCGTAGCGAAGCAAAAAGACAAACCTCTAAGCGACACTGCTGCTCGCGGTGCGCCGTCGTTTAGGCTTCGAGGCTCGAGTGATCGTGTAGTAGTCGGAGTAGAAGCAGCAGGTGGGGGGGGGGGGGGGGGGGGGAACAACAAGTGGCCGAGCTGCGCCCGCGGCGAGGAGCAGCTGCTGGCCGGGACGCACGTACAGCACCCAGCGGCGGACCGCGACGGCAGTCGGCGGCCGATAATTTTGCAATCAGTGGGCGGCGGGGTGCCGAGAAAGTGGAAGCGGTCCCCCTGAATACGGAGGATAGCCGCCGCCTTATGGCCGCAGCGGCGCCGCCGCGAAACCTGCCCCCTACCCACCGGCCGCCGCTGCCACAGTTACGACACGCACTCGTTTACTCGGCCACCTCCGGGGAAACATTAATCCCGACCACTACCAACTTTTTCCTCTAAATTCTCTCTCTTTTTTCCTCGCATTTCCACCGCGCTGCCTGTTCAGGAATTACTTGCAATCGAGCGGCGCGCAAACCTCGCTGTTAATCAGAGGTCTCGGGCGGCAGCGAAGTCTGGTATCCGCAGCGAGTGACGGGTACAGCGGCTGCTATCGAGGGTGAAGACGAACGCACTCGCGACCTGCCGGGCGCGGCAGGCGGCGGTTAAGCGAGCCGACCTCGCCTGTCCCTCCCGCCAGTCACAGCAGCAATTTTCGTAAAAAGACGCAAAAGGAAAAAAAAATACTCGATAACGAAGTTAACAGCTATTACAGCTTGGCCGTAGTAACCTCTCATATCATTGGGCATCACCGTGCCACGACAGTCTGCACGCAACGTAGCAGTATGTTTAAATGAGAAATTCCACAGCTTTCATACAGCTTTTGAAAATCAATAGTTCAAAAATGGCTTTGAGAACTATGGGACTCAACTGCTGAGGTCATCAGTCCCCTAGAACGTAGAACTACTTAAACCTCACTAACCTAAGGACATCACACACATCCATGCCCGAGGCAGGATTCGAACCTGCGACCGTAGCGGTCGCGCGATTCCGGACCGAAGCGCCTAGAACCGCTCGGCCACAACGGCCCGCTCAAAATCAATAGTTCCGCTTATGATTATATACATATTCTACGAGAGGTAGTCACAAAGTTTCGATTGTGAACTGGAAAAAATAAAGATACGTAATTATTTGTTTGTTCGTTTCCAGGAACATCATATCTACAGTCCTGGTGCACGGGAAAATTCCAGGGCAATAAGTGCAAACCAAAACGGCGTAGGCGTAGACCATTGATAAAGTCCGGTACGGTAATTCTTTTTCGGCAGCAGCGCGGATGTTGCAGCTGTGTCACGCCAACCGAGACTACTAAGGAGGCTGTCTGGAATGACCTGAGAGAGCTGCAGTTTTTCTACCGGTACTGAATAGGAATTACTACACGGCACTTTATCAACGGTCTGCGGCATTTTGTTTCCCCTCCTGCAGCGGCGTGCTTCGGTACCGTGCCCCTGCAACGTCAGTATGTGTCAGGACTGCACACATGCACCTGAAAATATACAAGGTATTTCACAAACCATGTTACAGGCTTCTAGAGCCTGTAAAGGCGACTTAGTAGATCAAATTTTACATATGGACTCATGTCCGGACACATTATCGAACGATGCTACAGACCGTCATTGTTATAGGCGTCGGTATCTGTAAATGTATGTATAATACACAGGTTGATTCCGTGATGATGTTGCAAACTTCTGAGGATTATGAAGGAGGATAAACGTATAAATTTGAGGTAACGGCCCCCGTATCCGAAACGAACTAGTCGAAAGTTATAAATGAAACCCGTTCTAATACCTCTGACAATGAAATGCGTGTACTGGTATTGTGTTGCTAAAATTGTAGAACAGGAAACTGTCAGAGGAGGTAGTATGATCCAAAACAAGACAAAATTCCGAGTAAAAGTGTGCTTTAAAATACAAACATTAAGAGCTACGGGCACTTGTTCAGTACAGGAGATGTGTTTCACAGTAATGACGAAGAACAATTGCTCGTACCTCCACAGGTATGCATTTTAGGGTCCATATTTATTAGACTTTTTTCCTTGTTTAGGTCCATACTACTACTGATGAAAGCAGCATACGAAACATTCTTAACAACAACAGTACCGCTTTATGTATTCCACTGTCAGTGGTATCAGAACGATTGTCGCTTTTAAATTTCGACTCGTTCGTTTCCGGTACAGGGACCCTTACCTCAAACTGATACATTCATCTTTCTCCATCATCCTAGAAAGTTTGTAACATCATCACGCAGTCACCCTGTATATACGTACATTCACAGGCGTCGGCGCCCATAACTTCGACGCTGTGTAGCGTCGCTGGAAGCGTTTCCGGACACGGATCCCTCTGTTAGAGTTGATCTACTAAGTCGCCTCTAGAGTCTCCAGGAGTGTGTAACGTGAATTGTGAACTGTATCTTGTACTTGGCTGTATTTTTCCGTTGTCATTACATCTTGTATTGTTTGCAGTTGTAATTTCAAATTACTCTCATGATCGGGAATAAATAATGACAGGAAAGTTTCGCGTAAACAATAACGCGAAATTAGGGCGTTTAACGCGAAATATACCGAAATCGACTCTTTTTACGAGATATCGCGTAATTTGTAATTTCGCATGTAAAAATGCAATAACTCTGGTGTGATAGTTTACTAATAGTAACCGATAGTTACTGAGTTTTAAAACTGCATTTTGACTTTTTATCTCGTCAAAGAAAGATATGTACCCAGTAGAACAGTTCATGATGGTAGAGATCCTCCACCAATACAGCCACTGTCAAGAAACGTCTAAAGAAACAGACACTACTGCGCAGTAGGTGTGAGACGAAGTACAGCACTGTAGACAGATTTTGGATGAAACGCGTTTGGCAGTCAAGTGAACAATGCGTGAAGCCTTCGATAATTACTGTGTATGATCCTAAAACGAGTGTTTGTTTCCAGTGCAATGAAGTTTGATATGGTGACGAAAATAGCACTAAAGTGAATAAAAAAATAGCGTGTAGTTTTGGCATAACTCCGATTTTCCAAAAATACAACAATGAATTAAGCAAAAACACTGAATTTGACAGAAACAATGAATTTGGCAAGACACTTTACCGAATTCGGCAAAAAAAAAACAATGTGGAAAAGTACGGAATTTGGCAAAAAATTAAAACGAAATTGGTGAAAACATAATACCAAATTTGGCAAAATAACAGCACTGAAGTTGGCAAAATCAGCGCTAAATTTAGCAAAAAGGTGCACTGATTGTGGGAAAAACAACACAGACTTTATGAAAAAAGTGACAACTGAGTTTAGCAAAAAGTAACACCAAATTATTCGAAGAATGACTAATTTTGCAGAAAATAACATCGAATTACCAAAACATAACACCAAATCAGGCAAAGTAACAACATCGATTTAGGCATTTGATCATAAAATAAAATGATTCTTTCCTTAGAATAAGTAATAGAGGCCATAGCACACAATGAGAGCCGTGTAAGTGGAATACGAGGGTAAAATTCCACTCAAAGAAGGTAGAGCCATAAATGGCATTCCCTTGATGGTTTGGTTTTTCCAAATTTTTGTAATTCAGCCGCTTCATCAGTGTGTGCTGTGGCACCCATTATCTGTCACCGAGAGTAGCAGTTAGTCGATATTACATACGCAACAAGCAGAACAAACGTTTTGACGGGCATTCATGAAAAACTTCGTATGGTCAACAAGAACATAAGGAGAGGAACTTTTTCTGTCGTGTAGTTCTACTTAGTGATTTCACCAACTTCTGCATAGCATTAATGTTAATTGCAAGTCAAGTACCATTTCTGGACTGCCTTTTCTCTTTCATGTATAAAAATATAGTGGATTAATTTTTTCAGCGAATCTCGGTTGAGTAGAGTCGGGAGAGCAAAGTACAGGCTATTTGGAAAGTCTCAGCCGATTTACCGCCTCGCAGCCCACTTGCCATAACCGTAAATCAGCCGTGTTCATAGTGGGTAGTGACCCAGGAAGTCGCTCTTTGAGAATGGAACGGCATCATTTTACAGGGTATTAGGGAAGTTCAGGTTCATTAACTGTTGGTCACAGCCACAACTCATAAATCAATCGTGGCCATAATGGCTTGTGACTTGGAGGCTCATCCGTTCCGAGTAAAATAACGTTTCTTTTATATATCTATATCTGTGTCTTGTAAGTCTCACTCTCCTAACTTATGTTCTCACTGTGAAATTTCCATTTGTTGCACAAATTCACTGTCACAGTACGTAAATCAAAAGTAGCCCTGTTGTGTGGTTATTTATGGTCTCCCATTTTGACTTAAGAGCTTCGGTACACTTTCTCGGAGGTAAGACATACGTTTATCTTCGATGATGATGATAATGGCGACGACGACGACGACGACGGCGATAATGATGATGATGATGATGTCCTCTTTCTGTTTTTAAAGTGGCATGCTAGTTCAGGTTCAGTTGTTGCGAAAATAAAAATGACAAATATCCTTTCATTTCCAGAAGATCTAAGCCAGCATGTTATCTGTGAAAATATTGTGCTAGCTAAGTTGTCATTGCGATGTCAAGTGAGTCACGCTGGGGCATCAGCATGATATGTATATTTTAATTGTGTGGTATTTTATTTGTAATGTGCTGATGTTCCCTGCCACATTTTATTACAATATGACACATCTTCACTTTATGACTTCCGGTGTTGTAAAAAGCATTTATGTCTAACGATGTTATAAGATCGGATGATGATATCGCAGATCTGTCGAAACCGCCAATAGTAATGAAAATAATTACTAGCGATCTTGGGAAACTTGGTTCTTCTAGAGGAAAATATGAACGTCTGTTATCTCTTCAGCTTTACAAGTAAAGACGCATATTATCATAGGTCGGAGGACGTCTTGTTAATGGACGGATCACTGTCAATGTCTGATTTCCCTAGTTAGAGGTTTAGAATGTATCCCGGGAGATTGACGTAGTCCACGTTGATCACCTCCTCTTGATTGTTAAGCTGCTGTGATAAAACGTACTTCGAGCATAAGGATTCGGAAAGACTGTAAACCGAGCTCAGCCACAGTAATACATATTGCGAGCCTCCGATTCGAAATGAGGAAGAAATACGAAATTTTTACCCAGTTACCCTTGTGTCAACAGTGCAAAAGAGGAGAGAGAAATTAATCTCTTGCGCTCATTACGCAACACATGCAGGAGATACGAAAGGCTGAACTTTTTATGCAATCAAAACAGTTGAAACTTAGCCTCCGACAAGTACCAGGATGTTCTTTCTTTTTACGAAGTTAGCGTTGACTTTGCAGTTATTCTTTCGCTGTAGAATTGTCTTAGAGCAAACGCTGGCATGATAAAATTGATAAAAAATCTGATATATATCAAAACAGGGAAATGGAATCGAAAATAGAAAGGTACAAGCAGCACTGATAGCGCAGCAGGTGATAATGAGTGATAGTGATGAGTAAAGGCACTCTGCCAGTGTTCCAAATTCTGTCAGCTCAGGAAGCCTCGTAGCTGAAATAAGGAAGACAACATGAACAGGATGCGCAGGAATGTAAAATAGAATCATCACATAGGTTTAATCGTAGTGAAATCAAATTACGGATCATTTCTTGAAGATCGTAACCAACATTTTGTGTGTGATACAGATGGTATGTGAGGCACATGTACGGCCTATACTGAAATACTGTTCAAGTGCTTACGATCCGTGTCAGGTTAAAACAATAGAGGAAAGGTCGCAGTGTTTCTGCCGTGCAAGAAGCTGTGTCGAAAATACTGCAAAACCTGATATGTAAGGAACCTGAAAGCGAAAAGATAATTGAAAATTATACTGACAAGTCTTCTGGAGACAAAAACTAAGCACATAGTTATAGACCAACAACACAAATCCGAATACCTGCTGCGTTATTGATCACAACGCTTTCCCCGTAGTTAGTACAGGCTTTTCCACTTCTGATTCACTTCAGCTTCTTCGTACAGCTCCGTATAGTAGTGGGGCGGACTGCACACTGTTTCAGTCTTCCCTCCAAAAGTTTTTCGTTGGCACTTCCAGTATGCAATCAGACGAGTTTATGTCTCGATAACGGAAGTGGATTTTCGGGACATAATACACGAATATCCTTAAGCATCCTCAATTGGTGTTTCCATAGAAATTATGCGGTCGGAATAAGTGCATAACAGTTCGCACGTATCAGTATATCCAGTAACTTACCATGTTCTTTCCTTGGATGAAAGGTAAGTTAAGACGGTACAATATAATCGACAGAATGGAGCTGTTACTTGTGAAAGTCAGAGGCTATTTTAGTTGTTACATTAAAGCTAATCATTCAGTATAAGACGATTTCTTCCATTTTGAATACAAAAATGTGGCTTTAAAAGAAGATATCGTGGCACAACAACTATTTTGCGCGCTTCAAGGACCGGTTTGTGCGCAGCAGTTGACGGGGATGCGGAGCACCACTTGGCAGCTCGTACGACAGGCGGGCCGCGGCTCTGGCCCGAGTGAGCCGGAGCCCTTCTAATTGCAGCGCCGCCCACGCCCAACCAAGTGGCCAATCAGGGCGGCCGGCGGAGGTGAGCGATGCTAATCCTCCCCCGCCCGCGCCGCCGGCGCCGCGGTGATACACGGTCCCCCGGCCTTGAGCCGATCTGCGCTCGAGGTGCCTAATGAAACGCCTGCGGACGATGTCGAGGGAGTACTGACAGAGCGGGAGGCCACGGCGAGGCCGAAGCCGGCCATCGTCACCTTAGTTACGATTTCAATCATTAAAATTATTAATCAGTCGAGATTTTTAGCAACAAATCACCACCTATATTTTTTAAAAATTGTTTTACACCATTTACCGATTTCTAAACCTATGTGGATACTGCGCAAGCCCCTTATGATGTATGGCGGAGGGTACTTCGTGCGCCACTGTCACTTCCTACCATTACAGTTCCTGTCTCGAATCGTGCGCGGGAAGAACAACGGCTGTTGGTAAGCTTCCGTGTGAGCACGAATCTCTCTATTTTTGCTTTCAGAACCTTTTCTTGTGATATAATTTGTAGGAAGCAGTATGGGATGTAATTGCTATAACTGCAGATATTTCTATTGCTAACTGAGGACGGTGTACTGAACAACATCACATCAACGATACGTCATTTGCAGACTAATAATTATTACTATTACAAGTTGTATGTTTTTAGGTTGCTTAGTCCTCCGAGTATATGTGGAGTGGCACGTCATTAAAGAAAGAGCAGGTGTTGAAGAATGGACGCGTGGACGTAAAACGGTTAGTATAGACATGCGTAGTGCAATACGACAATGCAGAAAACTTCGGGTGGTGAGGTTCG
The DNA here is from genome assembly GCF_023864275.1 of Schistocerca cancellata. Taxonomy (NCBI): domain Eukaryota; kingdom Metazoa; phylum Arthropoda; class Insecta; order Orthoptera; family Acrididae; genus Schistocerca; species Schistocerca cancellata. The sequence continues at coordinate 1,147,355,356 of NC_064627.1, forward strand.
TGACGTGTTTGTGCCAAGACTGTTCCACAGAGAGAAAAACAGCCAACACTCTGACGTGTGTACGTATTAAGGCAGCACATAAAAAACATCGGCACTTGGACCCGGTACACCTGTGTGTCGCTTGACCCTCAGAGGAACAACACTCCTGGAATTTTAACAGTAAACCACTCCGTCATGCATAACACCCTTTTCATAGCGTCTGCCATTGGAGCATCTCCGTGATGCTTTCGCGCTTACTGAATTAAACTGTAGCGAAACGCGCTGCTCTTCTTTGGGTATTCTCTGTTACTTCTATTAGTCGTATCTGGGAAATTTCCCAGACTGAAAAGTAGTTTGCAGGTATCACTCGAACGATGGTTTTGTTAGCTGCCCCCTGAGGCTTCTTAAAATAAATCTCAGGCTGTTGCCTGTCTTTCTACGATTAATTTTACGTCGTTATTGCACTTTAAATCGCTCCGCATGTGTACTCTCAGGTATTTGACGGCTGTGACTCCTTCCAGTGTTTGTTTGGCAGTCTTGAACTCACACAATAACCGTTCTTGCCGCCTATTTATGCAGAATACGTCTAATTTCTTCATGTCTTGGTTCAAACGTCACCCTCTGCCTGTCTTCCTGCATTTCGCCACAGTTATCTGACATTAGCCACAAGATTATTACTGGTGTTTTCACGTACATGCATTTAGCTTATTAATTGGAATAAACAGCATTGCCATTATTCGTTCTCAGCACTCTCGTATTCTTCTTTCTTTCAATAAACGTGAAGAATTTGTCAACCTGGACAGGATTTAGGGGAGACCTTTTCAGCACTCAGTGAAGCAACAAGTAGGTTGGCATTCACATATGCCTCACGTACAGTTGCTCCTATACAGAAATCAAGTTATGTACAAGATCGAACAGTCAGAGTGGTAAGAATACTGGTAGATGGAACTGCAGTTTTTAAATTCTTTAACGAGGGAGGCTTCCGGATTTGTCACGTTGGCGTTTTTTAGTGCTCCTGCAACTCCACGAAAGAAACGTGTCGGTTACCTCGTCGGTACTATGCTGTAGACTGACCACTGTGTTTTCACTCCGCTATCAATAGGAAAACTGACTTTTGCAGCACCTGTCTCGTTATCTACTTGTTGCAGCGCTGTCACACAGTTAGCCTAATTTGCTCACGAGCTACAGAAAGGCTCTTCCTGTCCACTCACTCTCTCTTATCTATACTAATAATAAAACTGTAAAACTGTCGTATACGTCTGTTCAAACATGCTTCTCCGAAACTGCTAGACGAATTTTCATGGCGTTTTCGCAGGTAACTTGACTATAGCTTGGGACACCGTAAAGGCTTCATGTCATAAAATTCGGATCACGGGAAAAAGATATCGTAACTGAAAGTTTTATCTCTACTAATGTTATAAATACGAAAGTAACTCTGTTACGAAAATGAGATTTTCACTCTGCAGCGGAGTGTACTCTGTTACGGTTTCACAACTAACCTGCTGAAGCGATTTCGATGAAATTTGATATGGAGGTAGCTTGAATTCTGAGTAATAACATAGGCTACTTTACCAAATGTGTAGTACAAGATGCTTACTGATTGGAAGAGTATTACGCGAATAATGGAAAAATATTTACTCTTTGCAGAAGCTATTTACTCTTTCACTTTAGGTATTTATCATATTTGTGAAATTGTTTACTCGGTTGATACGCACTTCGTGGTACGATTTAGAGTAACGAATGCGATGATTATACAATCTTCAGTGTGATTAATCCACACCTCCACACTATTTATTGCCTGATGTTGTATTACGTATAGCTGCTTCAGTAGCACAATGCATAAACGCGCTTACTGTCTACGCCCCTGTGTACACACTGTACACATTGCTCGGCAGTGACGCTGTGCATGCCGAAGCATCGTGCGTTGTGACAGCTTGGGGGAAGGGAGAGGGGGAGGGAGGGGAGCGTGGAGTCACATCACGAGCCATGCTCACCCGAACAGGCACACGTGTGTGGGCAGCTGAAAAAATGGTTCAAATGGCTCTGAGCACTATGGGACTCAACTTCTGAGGTCATCAGTCCACTAGAACTTAGAACTACTTAAACCTAATTAACCTAAGGACATCACACACACCCATGCCCGAGGCAGGATTCGAACCTGCGACCGTAGCGGTCGCTCGGATCCCGACTGTAGCGCCTAGAATCGCTCGACCACTACGGTCGGCGAGGGCAGCTGATGTTGTCGCACATATAGTAGCGTATGAACTCATGCTAACAAAACCACTGATGTGACAGTGCAGCCACGAGTAACAGTTCAGAACAGAAAAGCAGTCCAAAGTTTCCATACGAAATCCTAAGTATGTTTATATACAACACTATTCCAGAGTGGAGTCTTGATATGCTTAATGAATTGGTTTACTACTTAAGTTTCGCTTGCATTATGAACTAAAATGGAAGGAAGGGAGATCATCGTTTAAATCCCATCGACAACGAGGTCACTAGAGATGGAGCGGTGCCCTTTTAAAGACGAACCATCGCGATACTTACCTTAATCAATTTCCTGAAATCACATGAAACAACAAAAGACAAAAGCATTTGTCTACATTAGTCTTAGGAAGCTCCAGGATAAGATGAAACCTCGGCTACTACGACTTACCTGGTCCCAAACCAGAAATAATACAGATTACAGGGCTTCTTACACTCCGTACGACTTGTATCCGTGAGGGCAACATTCTGGCTGTAAATTTCAGTGGCTAAGCTGTAAGTAGGTTGTTTAGGTTTTTATGTTGGTAACGTCACGTAGCGCTCTGCATTAAAATCACTGACTGTGCTGTGTGCAGTCTGTGGCTCGTTGGCATTATTGGAATATTCGCTGTTGTAGTGTTGGGCAGTTGGATGTGAACAGCGCGTAGCGTTGCGCAGTTGGAGGTGAGCCGCCAGCAGTGGTGGATGTGGGGAGAGAGATGGAGGAGTTTTGAGAGCGGACGATCTGGACGTGTGTCCATCATAAAGAGTAAATTTGTAATACTGTACATCATGAACTGATATATATATGATGACTTTTGAATATTATTAAGGTAAATACAGTGTTTGTTCTCTATCAAAATCTTTCATTTGCTAACTATGCCTATCAGTAGTTAGTGCCTTCAGTAGTTTGAATCTTTTATTTAGCTGGCAGTATTGGCGCTAGCTGCATTGCAGTAGTTCGAGTAACGAAGATTTTTGTGAGGTAAGTGATTCATGAAAGGTCATTCTTTTGTAGGGATTTTTGAAAGTCAGATTGCGTTGCGCTAAAAATATTGTGTGTTAGTTTAGTGTTGATCAGAATAAGTAAAGAGCGTAATGTCTGAGTAAGTTCACTTTTGCTGAGCTGTTTGAAAATCAAATAACGTAAGAGGTTTATCAGCACAGTAATTCACTAATTTTTCTAAGGGGAGGTTTGAAAGCCTACGGAGCAGTCTGGTTTGCAGCGGATATGCTGTTCCCGACCTTTTAGGTTTATCCAACTAAAGCACACTTGTTCGCCGAGTGAAGCTTGGGACTGCTCTGAAAAAAGTGAGGCATAACTTGCACTCGACGCAAAACGTCTGACGACTTTGCGCGACTTTCTAAGGACAACTTCAGCTCTTTTCGCATCGTTCCGCAAAAGTTTCGAATCAAATGGAATGTCGCTGTGGCAACGCAGGGACAATGAGCACAAGGCCAGCGCGTAGATCGTAATTAACTCCGCTCCAGCCAGCTGCTGCATTTTTTTACGCTGTGAAACAACGGTCTCCTTAGCCCGAAAGACCGGATTAATTTCAAGCGTGACGTGTTCAGTGAAACAGAGAGGTAATTTACTTTGCTACGTATTTCCAGTTATGTTTCCTATTTCTCATAATATCTCCAGTAGCCACTTAAACAGGAAAAAGTGACTTCTTTCAGGGTCGTACAGTTGTTACAGGCGGAAAGAATGTGATTTCAGCACGTAGACGGTGTACACCATACGGGATGACACAGTATTTTACTGATGATGTGCGGTTCACAACGTCTTCCTGAAATGAGATCAGACAGCACATATTTTAGAAAAAGCTGTATTTCGCTCAGTGATACTTACCGTTTCCTAGAGACACATAACTTTATACACGTGGCTAGCATTTCACGTTCGGTCCTGTGGCCCTTTCTCAGCGCGGCTTGCAGCTGAGGCGTTTTCTCATTCTGCAGCGGCTATGCGGCATTTGTCAGCCAATGAGGCGTGTGTGAGAGTACGAGCTCCAGATAAACAGGCAGTCAACGTGAGAGAATTCACGCCATCGAGATTGAATTTGCCATGCTCTCAATTCCATCCTCTATACTGTAACAGCGTGGTGTTTTGATTGAAGTTAGGTTTTGATCAACCATAACATTATGGCTACCCCTCTAACAGCCGCCTTTGGCATGCAGATCACCTGGGTTCTACAAGAATCTACCATGTGGCTGGCAGTAAATGGCTCTGGAAGTCCACGTGAATCCTGTATGTTATGGCGAGACGATTTGTAACACAAGGGGCGATCGCAAAGTTTCCGTTCGCGGGCCATACTAACCCTGTTTCTACACTGAAGCGCCGAAGAAACTGATATAGGCATGCGTATGCAAAATCAGAGATACGTAAACAGCCAGAATACGGCGCTGCGGTCGGCATCGTCTACACAGATAACCGAGTGTCAGGCACAATTGTTAGATCGGTTACTGCTGCTACAGTGGAAGGTTATCAAGATTTAAGTGAATCTGAACGTGGTGTTATAGTCGGTACATGAGCGACGGGACACAGCATCTCCCAGGTAGCGATGAAGTGGGAATTTTCCCGTATGGTCATTTCACGAGTGTACCGCGAATGATAGGAATCCGGTAAAACATCAAATCTCCGACATCTTTGCGGCCGAAAAAAGATCCTGCAAGAACGGGACCAACGACGATTGAAGAGAATCGCTCAACGTGACAGAAGAGCAAACCTTCCGCAAATTGCTGCAGATTTCAATTCTGGGCCATCTACAAGTGTCAGCGTGCGAACCATTCAACGAAACATCATCGATATGGGCTTTCGGATCCCACTTCCCACTTGTGTACCCTTGATGACTGCACGACACAAGGCTTTAAGTCTCGCCTGGCCCCCTCAACAACGACTTTGGACTGTTGATGACTGAAATATGTTGCCTGGTCGGACGAGTCTCGTTTCAAATTGTATGGAGCGGATGGATGTGTACGGGTATGGAGAAGAACCTCGTGAATCCATGGACCCTGCATGTTAACAGGGGACTGCTAGTGGAGGCTCTGTAATGATGTGGGTTATGTGCAGTTGTTGTGATATCGGACATCTGATACGTCTAGATACGATTGTGACGTACGTAAGCAACCTGTCTGATCACCTGCATCCATTCGTGTCCACTGTGCATTCCGACGGACTTAGGCAATTCCAGCAGGACAATGCTACACCCCACGCGCCTAGAATTGCTACAGATTGGCTCTAGTAACACTCTCAGGAGTTTAAAGGCTTCCGTTGGCCACCGGATTCCCCAGAGATGAACTTATTGAGCATATCTGGGATGTCTTGTAACGTGCTGTTCAGAAGAGATCTGCGCCCCGCCGTAGTCTTACGGATTTATGAACAGCCCTGTAGGATTCATGGTGTCATTTCCCTCCAGCACTACTACAGACTTTAGTCTAGCCCATGCCAAGTTGTGTTGCGGCACTTCTGCGTGCTCACTGGGCCCTATAAGGTTTTAGGCAGGTGTACCAGTTTCTTTGACTCAGTGTATATGTCTTTGCTTCTGTACCTGCATCGGAGTGCCGTTGAGTTTCATATACGCTGCAGTAACGTCCTCAAAGAGAACGTTTTTGATTGCGCCTTAGATTTGAGCTGCCACACAATCGTAGGAGTGGATTACTGTAGAACATTGAAGACTATAACACAACTGGAACCACTTTCTTTCTTAAATAATGATAACTCGATTTTGATATTGTGGTTTGGAGAAGCGTCCTTTGGAGTTCTGATTCATCTTCTGGATGAAGATTACATTTAGCTACACGAAACGAGGGAACCAGATGTGAGAAAAAGTTTACCTCACCGCAAATGTTTAATACTATTACGCAATCCTGTTCTGTGTTTGGGTGGTTATTTTGTTCGTTTGTCCGCTTACCTGTCCATGGAACGAACTTGAAGGTATAGAGGAATATTACAGTAGCAACACTTGGCCCACTACTAAAAGTGAGAGAAAGTATTGTACTTGGCTGAGCGGAGGGAGAAAGGTGGAGATTCTGCGTTACTGTCACGATTCATTTATTAATGTATTAGTGTTCTTAGCAACCGTGAAGTTTCAGTATTGAATGGCTTACTGTCGCCCGTGTTTGTGTTGTGTAGTGTTGGCCCCGCTTTGTGCGACTGTGGCCTCATATTAAGGAATAAAGTCAAACACTATTCCGATACACAGCCTACTCCTCTCGAAAAGTGCGAATGGGGGAGCGAATTTAACGTCCCCACCAGATCGCCTGATCATCAACGTTGCCTTATGGTCACTCACTAAGAAACGTTGAAGTAATTTAGCGGTACACGCTAGTGCACGGGCTGATCAGGAACTATACGCCCCTACCCTGATTCTCATTTACTGACTAAATTGCGATCAAATGTTTTGTACGACAATTTTACCAGTAGTGGCGGTGGACTGATCTGAACTCCACAGGACACCAAGTGTGGTACTTGTCTGCGCCGTGTAGGCTTCCCTAGACACTCTCCTGCCCAATATTACAATGCCGATACGGATATTTACGGCGACGAATGTGTCATGATGCGGAGTAACCAACCAACTGAGATTTGAAGATGACCTGTACCATAATCATTTACATCTTCTTGCAGCTGCGACTCATATAAAATATTAACAATAATATCTCTCTAAGACAATATTACTGCCATTTTAAAAATGGATGCGGTATGCAGTAAAAAGATATGAATGTTCACTCGTTCGATCGTCTTGTATTTTGGCCCTAAGAGGTTATCTACGGAAGCACTTTCGACCGCGAAATATTTGTTTCATTGCGCTTCCATCCCATGCCAAAAGTGTATAGTTCTCCCCTCCCCTCCACTCTCACCCCCTTACAAGTATACACAATACTCATAAATCTTCTGTCTCCCAAAGATGAAATCTGCTACACCAGTGCGAATCCGAACCCCACAGGCAATATTTCGGAAACTGTTCAGAGATATTTTCTACGTAATTTGGTAGAAGGGACATGTGGTCTCCGGCGACTTCACTCAGGAAACTTTCTGTTGATGACAATAATGCCCTCTCAACTCTTCTCGCTCTGGTTCGAATTCAGTGCTACTCCGTTCTGCGTTTTTTTGTTTTTTGTTTTTTTTGTTGTTCTTTTTTTTTTTACACATATATGGCGTTCCGATCGCTTTCGTTCGTTGAACATCGTCAGGTCGCCGAGTTGTGCTAAAGTGATGACAAATAGTATGGTTGTCGTACGTAATGTAATGACCAAATCCAAAAGCACTGATCATAAACAATCTGCCGACCGCCTGGAAGAAATACGGCGAGCAGACACGGCGTGTTGTGTGTAGTTTACTGCTCGCCACACTTGTGCAGGCGGTCGGCAGAATGTTTATGATCAGTGCTTTTGGATTTGGTCTTTACATAACAGACAACAGCCAGACCATTTGTGTAATGACTTCAGCACAACTCGGCAACCTGAAGACGTTCAACGAATGAAGCCGATCGTAACAAAATAAACGAGTAATAATACAGCTGAGATGGTTTTCATTAATAATTATAATGAATCGTAATTACATTCTTATTCTGCAACGAGCCACCGAGGACCATGGGTCTCTCGGACCAAAATACTCAGAAATTATCGTGGAACAACCTACGACAGTTTTGGAAAACCTGACACTGTCAGGTGAAGGAGACACAGCGACCTGTACTATTTTTTACAAATTTCAATACCCTTCATCGCAATGTAACATGTAATGAAGGAAATGTGCTGCCTGACTCACCATCGCCCATCCCGAACCGCTTGGGTGTCGATCTTATACAGCAAAGTGTGTCGATCTTATACTATAGACATTTTTCGAAACTCTCCCCCCTGAGGGGGTGAAGGAGGAGAAGAAAGGTTTTTCATAAAATACCGCTATTAAGGCAACTTTGAAGCCAAAACTACAAAAACTGGTATTTGGTTTCTCTGCTGGAAGTTACAGAAATACGTGTTTCAACGTTTTTGCAAATTCAGCCATTAAAGGGGTGAAATAGTAAGTGAAAATTTAAAAAAAAACTTAAATAGCAATTAAGCACTTTTAAAGGTACATTTATGGAAATCGGTATTTGGCTCCTAGGTTAGAAATTAAAAAAATACGTGTTTAAGTGGTTTTGGAAATAAGGGATGAAAATTTTTATGGAAATATTTCATTATGAAAAACAGTTAAAGCTAAATCTAAGAAAATTTGTATTTCCCTTCTTGCTTAGAAATTTTAAAAATGCGTATTTTTGTGTTTTTGGACATTCAACCCATTAGGGGTGAAATAGGGGATCAAAGTTTTTATCGAAATATGTCATTACGAAATAATTTTTGAAACTAAATCTCCGAAACGCTGTGTTTGGCTCCTTGATTATAAATTAAGAAACACGTTTTTGTGCTTTTTCTTAGAGTTCCAACATCAATGTTTTATGACAACATTTAGCTGTCGGTATCAGAACATTCTTGAAGCGAAATCTATGAAAATCGGTATTTGACTTCTAAAGAAATATGTCTTAGAGGTTAAAAGTTTCTATGGAAATATCAACACAAGAAGTCAGAAACACTAACAAAGATCTCCGATTCCAGCTTCAAGAATCGCTTTTTGGTGGGAAGTTCATCAGGAAAACATCATTTTTCTATCGCCTTAATTGGAGCGAAGAGTTCAGAAAATATTGCAGTTTGTGGGCAACATAAAAATTCGATTAAAGAAAAACTAATAATAATAATAATAATAATAATAATAATAATGTGTCCCGACCATATAGTGTCCGTCAGCGAAGCAGTGTGTGCTAAGCTAGTAATAACTAGACAACTGTGTCTCCTTCTCGTTGTATATGATTAAGAGTAATTTTAACAAATTACTCATAGGAATGGTTTTTTGATGACATTATGTGATGCTTGTGGTACCAGTTACAACGACAGCACACTGAGGTGACAAAAGTCATGGGTTATCGATAGGGTGTACAGGTGGCGGTAGTGTGTCGTACACAAAGTGTAGCAGGGCAGCGCATTGACGGAGCCGTCATTTGTACTGAGGTGATTATCATGTGCAAAAGTTCAGACGTGGTTGTGGCCGCACCATGGGAGTTAACAGAGTTTCAACGCGGAGTGGTGATTGGTGCTTGACGGATGGGACATTCCATCTCGGATATCGTTAGGGAATTCAGTATTCCGCGATCGAGATCCACAGTGTCAATATTGAGCCGAGAATATCAATTTGTACGCATTACTTCTCACAACGAACAACGCAGCAGTCGACGGCCTCCACTTAACAACCGGAAACACCGGCGTTTGGGTAGAGTTGTCAGTGGTAACAGACAACCAACAGTGCGTGAAACAGCCGCAGAAATAAATGTGGGACGTAAGAAGAACGTAACCAGTAGGACAGTACGGCGAAATTTGGTGTTAATGGGCTGTGGCAGCAGACGACCGACGCGAGTGCCTTTGCTAGCAGCATGACATCACACGCAGCGCCTTGCCTGGGCTCGTGACGACACCCGTTGGACCCTAGACGGCAGGAAAACCGTGACATGGCCAGATGAGTCCAGACTTCAGTTTGTAAGAGGTGACGGTAGGGTTCGAGTTTGGCGCAGACCCCACGAAGCCACGGACCAAAGTAGTCACCAGGGCACCATGACCGAGCGAGGTGGCGCAGTGGTTAGCACACTGGACTCGCATTCGGGAGGACGACGGTTCAAACCCGTCTCCGGCCATCCTGATTTAGGTTTTCCGTGATTTCCCTAAATCGTTTCGGGCAAATGCCGGGATGGTTCCTTTCAAAGGGCACGGCCGATTTCCTTCCCAATCCTTCCCTAACCCGAGCTTGGGCTCCGTCTCTAATGACCTCGTTGTCGACGGCACGTTAAACACTAAGCACCTACCTACCTACCAGGGCACTGAGCAAGCTGATGGTGGTTCACAGTGGTGTGGGCTGTGTTTACACAGAATGGACCGGATCCTCTGGTTCAATTGAACCGACCTTTGGCTGGAAATGTTTATGTTCGGCTACTTCGAGACCTCTGGCACTCATTCATAGACTTCATTTTTCCAAACAACGATGGAACTTTTATGAATGATAAAGCGACACGTCTCTAGGCTACAGTTAATCACAATTGGTTTGAAGAACGTTGTGGACAGTTCGAACGAATGCTTTGGGCGCCCAGATCGCCGGACAACAGTTCCATCGAACATTCGTGGGGCGTAATGGAGAAGTCAGTGCGTGCCCAAAGTCCTGCACCGGCAACGCTTTTCCAGTCAGGGACGGCTATGGACGCAGCGTGGCTCAGTATTTCTGTAGGGGACTTCAAACAGTATGTTGAGTCCACCTCACGTCGAGATGCTGCACTACGTCGGGCAAAAGGAAGTGAGATACGATACAAAAAATTTTCTACCTCTAAATGTAGTTCCATATGTAGAACTAAAAATTCCAGTAATATTGATATTAACGGCAACGGCCTTGCCGCAGTGGATACACCGGTTCCCGTGAGATCACCGAAATTAAGCGCTGTCGGGCGTGGTCGGCACTTGGATGGGTGACCATCCAGGCGGCCATGCGCTGTTGCCATTTTTCGGGGTGCACTCAGCCTCGTGATGCCAATTGAGGAGCTACTCGACCGAATAGTAGCGGCTTCGGTCAACAACACCATCATAACGACCGGGAGAGCGGTGTGCTGACCCCACGCCCCTCTTATCCGCATCCTCCACTGGGGATGGCACGGCGGTCGGATGGTACCGGTAGGCCACTCGTGGCGTGAAGACGGAGCGCTTTTTTTTTAATATCAATATTAAAACTATTCATGTGTGTATATATGTCTTGTGATGTGACTTGTTCCACATCATATGGATAAAATAATCGTGAAAATGATCTACGGAACATGACATAACTAGACTAAACTAATCTGTCACCTCACTGTACGGTTTGTGATTGTGGGTCATCCGAAACCGATTACCCAGGTACTATTTGGCTGAATTGGGATCAGAACTATTAGAGTTTGTAGCTGCGCAATGTCTGGCTTGGCCCTGTATAGGTGCGACCTTATTCGGCAGCCTCGCTTGCTGCTGCGTCACTTCCGCGTGACGCGTGCCCGTTGCCCGGCGTCCCGGCAGACACTTCTGCCGCTCGCGCTCTGCTCAGAACGCGAATCCGGGTCGAGCGGTGCTCGCCAGCGCGCCGCTCCGTGCGTCGCACCGCGCCGCTCGTCAAATGTCACCGGCCGCACCGCGCAGCATCTCTGGAGGCCGACGTGACAGCCGTCTCTCTGACGTCAGCCGGCGGTACTGTACACAGCTGCGGTCCGGTGGTTTCGGTACAGTACATGAATGACGTAGTAAGTGGTACGACTACCGGTAGAACTGGTAGCACTGGTAGGGAAAGGAACACAACCGAATCTGCGGGAGAGAAGCTGGGAGCTGACGACCTTTCTTTGTTTTTTGCCTGTTTGTTTGTTCTGCACCTAACTTCGTTCAGCTTCACTCCATTGTGTATTTTACATCCTGACAAAATGTAAATCGATTATCATAAGTAATAAAAAGTAGTTGTTCACGTACCTCCTGCGCTTTTATGTAACCGAAGCAATTACTTTTTATGAACAAACACGAAAAATAGGTACGAATATCGTCATTATTTTGTATTCAATAAAACATTCTTCGTCGCGTTCACAGTCAAGAGTCAAGAGTTTCCCATTATTGATGAGTGCGGCTGTTGTTTAGCAACAACAAAAACATGTTTTATGTAAGCTCGACAATCTACTGAAGGAATGTTTGACACTTCCTTTTCGCTTTTTTTTATTTTACCTTTTTTTGAGGAAGTTGCTTTTTCTAGCTTTATATGGTAAATGTGTGTTTTTTTTTTCCTTACAGAGTTCCTCTGTTGCATATTAGAAATCAACAATAAGTAAAAGGTAAGAAGCCCGTTACAGGGTGGGCTTGTAGAGGGTAGGTAGGGTTGACAGGACGAATCAAATACTAGTAAGGACACAAGTTTAGTAAAATGCCTTGAAACAAAATACAGAAACATTGAGATTTAAAACGTTTGCATAAACACGTGAAAAATTTGAAAATTGCCAATAAAATGTTTTGTGAAATGCTTTGTCTAAGAGTAAGAAAGGAAACAGATTAGAGAAACATTTGACGCACCTCGTTTGCTCCACATGATTTCGCGCATCATTCAGAGGCGCCAAAAATGTTCTTTAATCTATTTTATTTCTTACTTCTAGACAAAACATTTCAAAAACCATTTATAATGGATCTAATCACAAAACATTTCACAAAACATTTGACCTGTTTTTTTCAATTTTCCTTTGTATTCTCTTTCGTTCATAAGCATGTCTTACTGACACATCATTTCCTTTCAAAATGTCTTCTGTTTTTCATTCGAAGGAAACACTTCTCACATTTAAAAATGGCACACCACTGTAGCTTTTTATGAGCCAAATAACTATGTCGTGAACAGATGAACTTTCTCACACTTTATTTACATAGCTAGTAGTCGCTTTATGTGAATTATTTCTTCCCCTGAAACCCCTAATTAAGTTTTTCTTTATTATCGTGATTACTTCAGAGTAAATAATTTTTTATTGTACATTATTTTCAAAACTAGCCTCACGCTGATCGATCTGATAACCCATATGTCGGTTCCCAACTCTTAAAAAAAAAAGTGGTTCCAACGGATCTGAGCACTATGGGACTTAAATTCTGAGGTCATCAGCCCCCCACAACTTAGAACTATTTAAACCTAACTAACCTAAGGACATCAAACACATCCATGCACGAGGCAGGATTCGAACCTGCGACCGTGGTGGTCGCGCGGTTCCAGATTGTAGCGCCTACAACTGCTCGGCAACTTCGGCTGGCTCCCACTCTTCGCTCAGCTACGAAATTTCGAACAAAGTCCTATTGTGTAATTTGTAGAGAGTGTTATTTCGCTGCGCTCAAACTTTTGACGAGTAAGAGAAAGCATCCCGTAAAGTAATACGGAAAAAGTAAAGACAACAGGCGACGCTCAAAAGATCTTGATGAAAGAAGTGCCGAGCGTGGAAAGCCAGCGATGGCAAACGAGTGGAATCAGCAACTGTTAACAATTTCTCTTTCATACCCATCATCTACGTTCGTGTGCAACATGATCGTCTTTGCCAAATTTTTTAGGTAGAATAAAATATTTCCAGTGACGATACAATTTTCCCACTAGACCGCTGAACAAATTTTTGTGGTCATTCAATTTGAAACAGCTGTTCAACATGCGTTAGCATCATTTTTAATTATTTGATGGAGGCAGCAACGCCTCTGTTAGATTCCACCGTCTTTCTTCTCCTTTGCTCACGTTACCCCTTGCTATTAGCGACGTCAACGTTTAATGACAACCGCTGTGCCGGACAGGAGGTAATTGAAGCCAGTCTAAAGTTGCGTACGTACATTTTTCCTGTGATATCATCTCTTCCCGTCATCTGAAGACTGTTGCGAATATTTCTTCTGAGCTTTTCTGGCGAGTGAAACTGCGGTTACATTTGGCAACATGAGCGAAGGGAGAGATTAAAATGATTTAAAGTTTTAAAGATTCCACGGTTATAAGAGATTAGACTGTTTCTAAGAAAGCTTATCTTTATGAGAATACTATGACGAAACGGAAGAAACGTTAAATTGTTTGCCGAATGCGGTTGTGGTTACGAAATAAAAATTATATTTTGCACAGTATTATCGTTTTTCTAAATAAAGGACCTTATCTCTTTCTCTCTCCCCGTACACATTTGCTGTCTCCATCTGCCTCCATATTTCCCTCCTGCTCTCCCGCTGTTTCTCTGCCCCATCCTCATTTTCGCTTTTTGTGTTGTGGCACCCGTGCACCTGCCCCCTTTATCACATACCCAAATTCTTACTCTCCTGTGTCTTTGTTTTAAGATTGACCCGTTACTGTCCAGAAGCGGGATACAAATACCAGCTTGCCACTCAGATTAAGTTTAGCCTGAATCATTTTGGGAGAACACAACTCACTCCTTGAACAATCAAGCAAGCTCATCAGTTCCAAATCACTGTGGACAGTTTTTTCAGTCCTACCAGGAGAGACCAATTCATACCTCTACTATGTTACGTCGAAAAAAATTGTGGGAGGAAGAAGAAGAGGAAATAGTTTGCGGTTCAAGGTGATTAGGTTAGACTTATGACAAGAATGATTGTTTCCAAAAATAGCGACAGCTTTACGAATTGTACCCAGCAAGGCTTATCACATCTGACTTCATACAGCACAGCGTCTCCTGTTTTGTTGAAGTGCTGGAAAATTGTGTTTCACTATTAGTTCGTCCACAAATTTCAGGAATGTTTACAACACAGTAGTCCTTCTTTTTCTTTCTCCGCGTTATCAAACTAAGGTTAGTAAAACTAGACCAGAAATTTTGTGTCAAACACTAATCTTAACATTATACAACAGCTGGTCAACCTATTGAGAATTTTCCGGTGCATTATCGAGCATGTTTTGTTGATTCGCATACCCAAACAGACTGAACCAGGAAAATGTGCCGATGCTGCTTCATTCAGCAACCACTAGCAGAACTGAACGTGAGAAGATTATTCTGAACGCTTTATTTCGTCCACAACATAAGTATTTTAAGAGTAAAGATGCAGGTCTTTTTTCGGAATGTACAGACACGAAGATCTCTTCACGCCCATTTTCACAGCTGACCCAGTCGTGATTTCTCGGATTCTTTTGCAGTCCGCCTTTCACTTTATTAGCACTTCGTGATGTTAGGATTGTCTCGGTTTTCTTAATGATATGTTTGCTGTTTGAAATAATTTGTCACAAAACAATGAACAAACTTCTGGCGTCAGTTTTATTTTGGTCACCCTGTAAGAATTAGGAGAGAATAGTTACTACATTTTACTTACGTGAAGAGCTGTTTTCCTCTGGATTCGACCGCAGCTTTCAGCAAAAATAACAAACCAGTCTTCTCACATATGATATCTTTTTTACAAATATTTGAACTTATGTATTCAAGAGTAGCATCAACTATTTGTAAAAATGAAGTACTAACAAAGTGTCAACTTGGTTTCCAGAAAGTCTTTTCAAAAGAAAATGCTATATATGCTTTCACTGATCCAATATTAAATGCATTGAGTAACCGAACATCACCCAACGGGATATATTGAGATCCCTCATTGGCCTTTGATTGTGTGAATCATGAAATTCTTCTAGATAAGCTTTAGTATTGTGATATTAGTGAGACAGTGCACAAATGGTTTAATTCATATTTATCTGGAAGAATGCAGAAGGTTGAAATTAACAGTACAGATAATCTGCAAAAAGCAGCAGAGTTCTCTAACTGGGGAGGTATCAAGAATGTTGTCCCTCAGGGTTCAGTCTTGTGTCCCTTCTTGCTCTTAATATATATTAATGACTTGCCACTCTATATTTGTGAAGATGCAAAGCTGGTTCCCTTTGCTCATGATACATGTATAGCAATCACACTCAACAAACAAGAATCAGCTGAGGGAATTGTAAATAATGTCTTTCAGAAAATTATTAAATTGTTCTCTGCAAATGGACTCTCACTAAATTTTGAGAAAACACAGTATATACATTTAAGTACAGTAAATAGCATAACACCATTGATAAGTATAGACTATGAACAGAAGTCTGTTACTAAGGCAGAATATTCAAAATTTCTGGGTGTGTGCATTGATGAGAAATTGAATTGTAAGAAACACATCCATGATCTGCTGAAACGGTTAGGTTCAGCTACTTATGCTATTAGGGTTATTCCAACTTTTGTTGATGAACATAACAGTAAATTACCTTACTAAGCCTATTTTCATTCACAGCTTTCACATGGCATCATATTTTGGGGCAATTCATCATTAAGAGAAAAAGTATTCATTGCACAAAAGCGTGTAATCAGAACAATAGCTGGAGTCCAACCATGATCACTTAACACACATTTATTTAAGGAACTCGGGATATTCACAGTACCTTCACAATACATATATTCACTTATGAAATTTGTTATTAATAACCCACCCCAATTCAAAAATAATAGCTAGGTGCATAGCTATAACACTAGAAGAAAAGATGATATTCACTATTCCGGGTTAAATCTGACTTTGGTACAAAAGGAGTAAATTATGCTGCCACAAAAATCTTCGGTCATTTGCCAAATGGCATTAGAAGTCTGACAGACAGGCAACCAACATTTGAAAACAAATTAAAAGAATTTCTGAGTGACAACTACCTGTATTCAAAAAAGAATTTTTAGATAGGCCTATGAACTAGCAACTATTAAAAAAAATGTGCAAAGTGACACGTTCCACATCATTAAGAAACGTCGTTTCATGACCTATGGAACAAGTATTAATGTATGTATGTATGTACGTATGTATGTATGACACATGGTGAAGCTTGATTTCTACTACTGTTTCAGGTTTCCAGACATCTATCGTAACGGGAAGTTAGCAGCAGCCTACTGCTGTAAGGTAAGTACACCTGTTTTTTGTTCCTAGAGTTTAGTTTTCCTAAAGGTCTAAGGATAATCAAATTTGATTTCATTGAACATTGTCTTTACGTTGCCTTTGGAGTGTTCTTCAGATGTAATCTCACTAGTGATAAGTATTTTCAAAGACCAGTTTAGAAACTGAGAACTGCGATTAGAAATTACCTGATTCAAACACGAAACCAAATCTTACATATTTGACAATTAAAATACATAAATAGGTTGGCGGTGTCATTTACAGAGAGAGAACGAAGATTTTATGCAGCACTTCTCGTCTTCTTAAGTCCGGAGTTTCAAAACGTTGTCCGTTGCAGGAATGAAAACTTTCGCTTTCAACCAGTCGACGTCTAACGTGAGTCACAGAGTTACTGCTTTAGTAATGACTGAATGAAACGAGTGTCTCCAGGTGCTCTTGCGTGATGTCCCTTTCCTAGTGTCGTAGGTTGTAGCTCGCAGTCAGACGTAATGCAGCAGGTTGGAAAAATGTTCCACTCTTTACTTCGGCAGTTTCTGTTTACAGTGTGGACGCTAAGAAAATATGACTGTATCACGCCGTGATGTTGCGATAGGCGTAGATAATTTGTACAGTTTCCGAGACAAGTGTACCTATATCAGATTTGTTGGTGAATGCTTGGCAAAGTCCTTTGACCCGTCAAGTATGATGGTGTGTACTTAACGCCGGTCGTGCTGTAAGAAAAAGACAAAGTAGATATTGTAAGGAAATGAAGTTCACCGTATTTAACATTCCATCTACACCGAAATGGAGATAATTGTGTATGCCGTTGTTTAGTCTGTGTTCTTAATAACTGCTCTGGGGTGTCAGTTCAGGGAGAAATGTGAAGCCAGCATTTGGAAAAAAAATCTATTTTCGAAACTAATGGCAGTGATCATTTTTCTGATAATGATTAAGCAGTGGCAAAGAGATTGGGTTGATTTTTCGGAAGAGCTCTGTTCGAATACTCATTCAACCATCCTTCGTTACATTTCTTGTCGTCTTCTTTAAGAACTTCAGATTAATGCTGATTTTTGTAAATAGGTACTGTGTACTTCTTTACCCATTTTTGTCCCACGTCGAGCTGATGATAAACTCATACACCCTTTTCTCAATGCCCTAATCCTGGAACGTACTCTATCATAGTGGGGTAAAATTTGTGCACGGGAAGCAAGTAGGTAGTGCTTCGCGCTTTGTGAGCAGCACATGAGTTTCTCGTAGTATAGACTATAATTGTTAGTACTGTTACAAATTAAGCAAATAAGAAGCATAGTCTCTTACATTTTTCAATCTTATTGCCAGTGAAATACAGTACGTTGTCTTTTGACATTTTCAAGTATGAAGACAGACCATCTGCTATGTTGAAATGTGTGGATAAAAAGCTTAGGTCAGTATCGCTAAAATTCCTTTACTGATTACTAGTCTCAGCCTGTCGACGAGCCATCTTCTTATCAATAAATATTATTACTTAATTCAGTGCGAATCAGGCATTATACATAGTTCACAATCAGTTGAGCTGAATCGCTCTTGTTGCCATGTACACGCTAAAGAAGGTAAAGTACAAACAAGCCGACTTACGTTAGTGAGTACGTGACAACATAAGAGATTCAGCTCAGCAGATTGTGACAAAGTGTAATACCCTGAATTAAGTAGTAATTTTTACTGAACTGAAGATGGCTCACCATTGAGTTGAAACTAGTAATCAATAAAGGAATTTTTGCGATCTTGACCTAGGATTTTTATCCAAACGTTTCAGAAACTCCACACCGCCTGTCATTTTCGCGTCTAGAAGAAAAACTGTGGTTTAGCTGGAGATGCGGCAACGAAGAGTTGGACTGAGAAGAAACAACTCACGTCCTGCAGCGAGGTGTTCGTGATGCTCGTAAAGACTAGCAGTATAGACCCGGGGACAAGAAGGTAAGCCTGCGGCCGGTTTTTCTGTCTCCTCCGTTCGCCCAAAAGGGCGGCAAGCGGCGAGCGCCGTTACGTCCCGCAGACAATGAGGCAGTTAAGCACGAGTCGCTTCTGCCCCAGTCCGTGCTACGTGCCCGCGGAAGGGCGTTTACGTGCTCCTCGTTGAGTAAGCCTGTTGACGGCCACTCTGCGGCAAGACCGCTAATGTTTACTGCAACGAATCGTCTCTGTACTACTGAACTTCCTTTCAGGGCCCCTCAAAGAAACAAAAATGTGGTATACAGGATGATTGAAGCTCATGACAAGCTTGTCTTTTCTACAACAATAATCGTATATTTGTGATCTTACCGTCAAATAAGTGACGCACCACGATGAGCAAGTCGCTGCTAACGAGGCCTGTTCTTCCGATCAGGTTGTGACAGGTGTATTTTACGTGTCTTGCCATGTAGTTCCAAAAGACTGTGTATCGTGGCATTTCTCGGCAAAGCATTCATGGAACTGATGTAAATACACTCCTGGAAATGGAAAAAAGAACACATTGACACCGGTGTGTCAGACCCACCATACTTGCTCCGGACACTGCGAGAGGGCTGTACAAGCAATGATCACACGCACGGCACAGCGGACACACCAGGAACCGCGGTGTTGGCCGTCGAATGGCGCTAGCTGCGCAGCATTTGTGCACCGCCGCCGTCATGGTCAGCCAGTTTGCCGTGGCATACGGAGCTCCATCGCAGTCTTTAACACTGGTAGCATGCCGCGACAGCGTGGACGTGAACCGTATGTGCAGTTGACGGACTTTGAGCGAGGGTGTATAGTGGGCATGCGGGAGGCCGGGTGGACGTACCGCCGAATTGCTCAACACGTGGGGCGTGAGGTCTCCACAGTACATCGATGTTGTCGCCAGTGGTCGGCGGAAGGTGCACGTGCCCGTCGACCTGGGACCGGACCGCAGCGACGCACGGATGCACGCCAAGACCGTAGGATCCTACGCAGTGCCGTAGGGGACCGCACCGCCACTTCCCAGCAAATTAGGGACACTGTTGCTCCTGGGGTATCGGCGAGGACCATTCGCAACCGTCTCCATGAAGCTGGGCTACGGTCCCGCACACCGTTAGGCCGTCTTCCGCTCACGCCCAACATCGTGCAGCCCGCCTCCAGTGGTGTCGCGACAGGCGTGAATGGAGGGACGAATGGAGACGTGTCGTCTTCAGCGATGAGAGTCGCTTCTGCCTTGGTGCCAATGATGGTCGTATGCGTGTTTGGCGCCGTGCAGGTGAGCGCCACAATCAGGACTGCATACGACCGAGGCACACAGGGCCAACACCCGGCATCATGGTGTGGGGAGCGATCTCCTACACTGGCCGTACACCACTGGTGATCGTCGAGGGGACACTGAATAGTGCACGGTACATCCAAACCGTCATCGAACCCATCGTTCTACCATTCCTAGACCGGCAAGGGAACTTGCTGTTCCAACAGGACAATGCACGTCCGCATGTATCCCGTGCCACCCAACGTGCTCTAGAAGGTGTAAGTCAACTACCCTGGCCAGCAAGATCTCCGGATCTGTCCCCCATTGAGCATGTTTGGGACTGGATGAAGCGTCGTCTCTCGCGGTCTGCACGTCCAGCACGAACGCTGGTCCAACTGAGGCGCCAGGTGGAAATGGCATGGCAAGCCGTTCCACAGGACTACATCCAGCATCTCTACGATCGTCTCCATGGGAGAACAGCAGCCTGCATTGCTGCGAAAGGTGGATATACACTGTACTAGTGCCAACATTGTGCATGCTCTGTTGCCTGTGTCTATGTGCCTGTGGTTCTGTCAGTGTGATCATGTGATGTATCTGACCCCAGGAATGTGTCAATAAAGTTTCCCCTTCCTGGTACAATGAATTCACGGTGTTCTTATTTCAATTTCCAGGAGTGTATATATATATATATATATATATATATATATATATATATATATATATATATATATATATATCAGTTCATGACATCCAGTGTTACAAATTTCCTTTCTCTGACGGACACACGTCCAGATCGTCCGCTCTCAAAACTCCGCCATCTCTCTCCCCACATCCACCACTGCTGGCGGCTCACCTCCAACTGCCCAACGCTACACGCTGTTCTCATCCAACTCCACAACAATACACTAGCGAATATTCCAGCTATTAGTCCAACCAGCCACAGACTGCACACAGCGCAGTCAGCAATTTTCATACAGAGCGCTACGTGGCTTCACCAACATAAAAATCTAAACAGCCTACTTACATAGTGAAAATGTCTGCGCAGCATCTGCTGGAAAACATGGTGACATCAATGAACGATCACATCTAACGTGTGACTGAATACGTGGGATGAAGCATTGTTTCTGCTGATCGATGGTCAATGTGGACTTCGTATGGCTCCTATGATGTAGTCCAACGGTAGTACGAACTATTTCTCGTCGTATGACGCGTCTGTGTTTGCAGACGAGGGGGAGGTGGGACATGAAGTTTTATTTGAAGTTGTAGCCAGGCGTAAAATGTATATAAAGCGTTCCCACAAAGCCCGCAGAAATCCTTGCGAAAAACCGTACTACAGTTTATTTCAGTATCAACAGTTCGCGACCTCCGTTACAAATTGTCACTGTAAATCGAGCCGGATGGCACAGTGATTAGAACTCTGGACTCACGTTCAGTAGGCTAAAACATCAGATCCCCGTCCACCCTACAAGTACAGGTTTCCACGTTGTTTCCCTAAATCGACGCAGGGTGAATGCCTGGGTTACTCCTTTAAATACGAGACCAGCAACGTTTTCCCTCATTTGTGGTTTACCAGCGTCTGTGATGTTTATTTTTATGTTTTTTTAATTTATTTTTTACTTTTGTAAGTTTCCAAGTCCGCCTTTATTCAAAAGTCTTCCGCTAAAGTTTCTCGATCGCAATAGGTTTTTATTTCTTTAGCCTTGATCACGTGTTACTTCTACTGCGCTTGTTTTCGGTTCAGGGTACAGCAAAGATGTAAGATGTAAAAATAAGAGAAGAAATAAAAGGCCTGCGACAGTGGCTAAACTTTGTCGAAATGTTTGGGCAAAGACACACAACATACCTAAGAATCGGGCACTGAGAAACATAAGGGCAGACCTAAGGCACACCGCCGTCCCGCCGTCGATTTTGAGACTGTAGTTTGTATGCGTGCCCCTGTTATCTGATGATGTTATGGTGAAGCAGGTATGTCTGTGCTGTGGGCCAACATTGTGTATATTGACATTCGCGAAAAGCTGTCTCACCTATTTCTCTTATATTCACTTCCACATTTCCTTATGGGCACTTTATGTCTGTGTATTGGGCCCTTATGGTTCTCAGTGCCTCATTGTATATTGTTTCATGTTACACGAAGCAGTCAAGATAAGAGTTTTTGAACAGAACAGTGATACTGTTACTAAAACGAGCCATAAAAGAAATGGGAACTAGTACATCTACTGATGCGGTGAGTAACGACCCAGCGTGTCCTGAGCTGGAATGCGGTAAAGAACTCGCGTGAGTAGCAACTCGCGTTCATCTGCGGTCCGCCTAGGGACTTCGATAACTCCAGCGGCATTTACCGGCGTGGGGAATGCGGGGCCGCACGGATCCATTTCTACGAGCGCAGGACCGGATCTTCTGTCTTAATTTAATAAGGGAAAAAACGCCGTCTGCGGGAACTCGGGAGAAATTTAATGAAGGCAGCTGCGCGGGCCGCGTCTCGTGAGCGCTTGGGCAATGCGGACGGACTCGCCCGAGCCCGGCTGCGCGCAGATAAGAAGCGTAATTCCTTCCCTCGTGCCGCGCCAGACGGGGGAAACGTGCGCGCACATAAATACTGCCGGCGGCGCGGGCGTACGCACTGCGTCATCCCAGACTCCCTCCCCCGCCTGGCCGTCTCCGTCTCGGCAGGCGGGGGAGATCGGGAACCGTTGCGTAAGGGGGTGAAATCACGGCGCCCGCCGCTGCCGAAGCGGCCAACTGCGTCTCTCCTCCTACGCCTTACGTGCCTCCGATCCAGAGATTAGGTCTCTCTGTGGCTTTCATTGTGGAGGCACGGCAAGAATTACAAACAGAAGTAAGCGACTCTCGGCGTAGTTTCGTAAAATCTAAACGTCTACGTAGCAAGCACTCCCTGGTGGCAATCAGTGATCACTGGTCTCGGACCTTGGCCCAATCATTTTACTGGCTTGTGCACGACACGTTATGGTAGCACCTCGCCACCTTAGGGTGACTGCTTGTTCTTACTACTTTGTTTTGTGTAGTACGGGCTCTCTAATGGATATAAAAATTATCAATTTCTGGAACCCTCAATACAAAAATTAAAAAAGCCGCCAAATTCTCCTCTTCCAGGATGTTTAACACTCGTGTGATTGGTATTTGTCATCAGAGTTATACGAGGTGCATTCAAGTTCTAAGGCCTCCGATTTTTTTTTCTCCGGACTGGAAAGAGATAGAAACATGCGCATTGTTTTAAAATGAGGCCGCGTTCATTGTCAATACGTCCCAGAGATGGCAGCACCGTACGGCAGATGGAATTTTACCGCCAGCGACGAGAATGAGAACTGTTTCAAATACTTAAAATGGCGACGTTTTCCCTACTTGAACAGCGTGGAATCATTCGTTTTCTGCATTTGCGTGGTGTGAAACCAATTGAAATTCATCGACAGTTGAAGGAGACATGTGGTGATGGAGTTATGGATGTGTCGAAAGTGCGTTCGTGGGTGCGACAGTTTAATGAAGGCAGAACATTGTGTGACAACAAACTGAAACAACCTCGGGCTCGCACAAGCCAGTCTGACGACATGATCGAGAAAGTGGAGGGAATTGTTTTGGGGGATCGCCGAATGACTGTTGAACAGATCGCCTCCAGAGTTGGCATTTCTGTATGTTCTGTGCACACAATCCTGCATGACGGCCTGAAAAATGCGAAAAGTGTCATCCAGGTGGGTGCCACGAATGCTGACGGACGACCACATGGCTGCCCGTGTGGCATGTTGCCGAGCGATGTTGACACGCAACGACAGCATGAATGGGACTTTCTTTTCGTCGGTTGCGACAATGGATGAGACGTGGATGCCATTTTTCAACCCAGAAACAAAGCGCCAGTCAGCTCAATGGAAGCACACAGATTCACCGCCACCAAAAAAATTT
This sequence comes from Schistocerca cancellata, assembly GCF_023864275.1. Taxonomy (NCBI): domain Eukaryota; kingdom Metazoa; phylum Arthropoda; class Insecta; order Orthoptera; family Acrididae; genus Schistocerca; species Schistocerca cancellata. The sequence goes on from NC_064627.1 coordinate 1,147,379,126, forward strand.
CGGGTAACCGCCAGTGCTGAAAAAATGATGGTGTCCATGTTCTGGGACAGCGGTGGCGTAGTCCTTACCCATTGCGTTCCAAAGGGCACTACGGTAACAGGTGCATCCTACGAAAATGTTTTGAAGAACAAATTCGTTCGTGCACTGCAACATAAACGTCCGGGAAGGGCTGCACGTGTGTTGTTTCACCAAGACAACGCACCCGCACATCGAGCTAACGTTACGCAACAGTTTCTTCGTGATAACAACTTTGAAGTGATTCCTCATGCTCCCTACTCACCTGACCTGGCTCCTAGTGACTTTTGGCCTTTTCCAACAATGAAAGACACTCTCCGTGGCCGCACATTCACCAGCCGTGCTGCTGTTGCCTCAGGGATTTTCCAGTGGTCAAAACAGACTCCTAAAGAAGCCTTCGCCGCTGCCATGGAATCATGGCGTCAGCGTTGTGAAAAATGTGTACGTCTGCAGGGCGATTACGTCGAGAATTAACACCAGTTTCATCGATTTCGGGTGAGTAGTTAATTAGAAAAAAAAATCGGAGGTCTTAGAACTTGAATGCACCTCGTAGAGTGTATGAAATACACGGTCCTGTTACATTAATGTGACCACGCCTTACGTTTGACGTCAGTGTGCAGAAACCGTCCAGTAACTAATCATAGACGGGACACGAGTGCGGAAACGGAGCGATTTATCTGACGTCCGAAACGGCAAGACAATTGGCTTTCGCGCCAAGGGTGGAAACATTTCTGAAACGCCTAAGTCTGTAAACTATTCTAGTGCCGTCGTTGTTGAAGACCGTGCATGACAAAATGGCGCTATCCAAAACCGGCGCCGAGGTAAGTGTGATGCACCGCGGGCCGGAGCAGACACAAGTGGACTATGGCTGCGGAGATGCGTACGGCTGAGCAGGCGTGCAACTCTTGAGCAACTGATTGCCCAGACGAAGCAAGTGACTACCGGCGGAAGCTCCTCAACGACCGTTCACTGAACGTTTCTGCGTATGGGCCTCTGCAGCAGGCGCCTGCTTCGTGCACACTAGACGACTGGTGTTCATCGGCGACGAAGGCTGGAATCTGCACGCCAGCACCGTGACTGGACGTCCACTGGTGGCCATTTCAGATGAATCACGTTTTATACTCCACCGGACAGATGGCCGTAGGCGTGTGCGATGTTAAACGTCTGAAAGCTGCAACCAGGAGACAGCATTGTAGTCTGGGGAATGTTACGTCATCCCGGAAGGCGCAGAGGATCAACACAAATGTGCGTCTATCCTTGTGGACCGTGTCCATTCGTACACGCAGATCGTTTTTCCACTGCACGACTGCATCTGCCAGCAGGACAATGCAATGCGTCACACAGCTAGCAGTGTACGTGCGTGGTTCGGAAAGCAGGGATGACTTCACCTTCATCCCTGGCCACCAAAGTGACCAGACCTAAGCTCAACGGAGAATCTGTGGGGTCACCTCAGTCGGGCTGTTCGCGTCGCGGATCGTCCCCAAGTGAGGAGCCTGGCGCAGCTGACCGAGGCACTGCAGTCGGCGTCGCTCCACGCCCGTGTCGGCACTCTCCAGAACCTCGCTGACTCTGTTTACGTACGTCTCGCGCTGCAAAAGATCTTCATTCGTGCTTTTGACAGTTCGGCACTGTAATAACACTCCGTGCATCTCCACAGGAAAATACTTTCATTAATAAAAAAAATAAAATTCAGTAATGAGGTATTCAAACCGACTAAATCTCCAGTCTCAATAATTTATTTGTTTGTTGTCGTGGTCTTCAGTCCTGAGACTGGTTTGATACAGCTCTCCATGCTACTCTATCCTGTGCAAGCTTCTTCATCTCCCAGTACCTACTCCAGCCTACATCCTTCTGAATCTGCTTAGTGTATTCATCTCTTGGTCTCCCTCTACGATTTTTACCCTCCACGCTGCCCTCCAATACCAAATTGGTGATCCCTTGATGCCTCAGAACATGTCCTACCAACCGATCCCTTCTTCTGGTCAAGTTGTGACACAAACTTCTCTTCTCCCCAGTTCAGTTCAATACCTCCTCATTAGTTACGTGATCTACCCATCTAATCTTCAGCATTCTTCTGTAGCACCACATTTCGAAAGCTTCTATTCTCTTCTTGTCCAAACTATTTACCGTCCATGTTTCACTTCCATACATGGCTACACTCCATACAAATACTTTCAGAAATGACTTCCTGACACTTAAATCTATACTCGATGTTAACAAACTTCTCCTCTTCAGAAACGCTTTCCTTGCCATTGCCCGTCTATATTTTATATCCTCTCTACGTCGACCATCATCAGTTATTTTGCTTCCCAAATAGCAAAACTCCTTTACTACTATAAGTGTCTCATTTCCTAATCTAATTCCTTCAGCATCACCCGACTTAATTCGACTACATTCCATTATCCTCACTTTGCTTTTGTTGATGTTCATCTTATATCCTCCTTTCAAGACACTGTCCATTCCGTTCAGCTGCTCTTCCAGATCCTTTGCTGTCTCTGACAGAATTACAATGTCATCGCCGAACCTCAAAGTTTTTATTTCTTCTCCATGGATTTTAATGCCTAGTCCGAACTTTTCTTTTGTTTCCTTTACTGTTTGCTCAATATACAGATTGAATAACATCGAGGAGAGGCTACAACCCTGTCTCACTCCCTTTCCAACCACTGCTTCCCTTTCATGCCCCTCGACTCTTATAACTGCCATCTGGTTTCTGTACAAAATAATTTATTTATTTACGATTAATTTAGATCACACAGCATCTTCAGATCGACATCGAATTATAAATGTAGCATAGAAATGCAGTTTGTTGACATCTACAAGCCAAACACTAGACCTTGCTTCGTTGAGCATCATGGCTCTAACCGTACGTCTGATGTCAGCCTTCGGAAGTGTTTGTCTGCGTCGTGACACTGAATACAGTCTGCTCTTTGGTTTGGTTTGTATGTCAGACGTGAACGAACTGCTCTTCTGTGCCATATTTACAGCTCTGTGTTGATCTGATAATGATCCGTGATCAAAAGTAGTCGTTAATAAATAATACTGCTGTAGCACTCTTTGAGGATGCGATCTCTGCTATCATTTAACACCTGTGGCTCACTGCTTGCGATAAGAAAAGGAAACAGTGGCTCTTACTTGTCTCGAAATCTAGGTTATGATTTCAGTTTGTGTGTCTTTTTTCAGACGAGGCAGACAATCAGAGGTCCTCGAAAGTTATAATTCCGTATTTAGCCAAGAATAAGGGACCGCTGCTTCTCGTTCCATTGTAGAAAACCAGATTGTGAGAGTTTATTTATTTTTATTTATTTAATTTTTACTATTCATGTTTCATTCCCTACCGTAGTAGGTAGAGCGGACAGTTGCAGAATTCATGGTTCCTTTAGCCAACTTCCAGCCATAAACTGTGGATGACGAATTGCAATCGTGATTTAAACTAGCGGTTTATGTCGGTGTAACATGCTGTAGTCACTATTTGAATTTTATACCATTTACTGTATAATTAATCAGTTTTAAAACCACTGCAAGTCCATCATCAGATGCTGCTATTACAGGAAAAATATTTTCTGGATACCTGCGTCTGGACGTTAGGGTCATTGCGCTAGCGGAAATAATGGTTATTTAGCTAACGAAATTTTTTCTGCAGGAAATGATCGCTGTATTTTAGTATACTTACACTCCACTGCCTCGTGGTATCCATGGAAAAATCATTCCGATGATGTATATTTCCCCAGCTGACATTCTGCCTGCATATTATACGTACATAACTAACTTCCAGAAAACTGGAGATTCCAGCTGTTTAGTTATCTATAATCATCTACTACTTGTTGCTCCTGAATGCGAGCCGTGGATCGCAGTTTACTTGATCCTTGCTAATTCCTTCATTGATTATTGCGTTTCCTACAATCGTGGCAAAAGCTTTTTGCGTATTTTCAGAAGGTAGCTCCTTATACGCTGTGTTTGGTTTTCGTTTTCATTTTATTTTACTTCCTTCAACATAAATTCAGTCTTTCGACAGTACCTTTACCTTCACTTTTTCATGGATGTGAAGTATAAAATGTTTACCGTGGACTTTTATTTTCGATTCATCAGTTTCATTATTTGTTTCTCATTTGCATATTTAATAGCATCAGATCGTGAACTACCTCTCAGACAAGCAGGCAAACGAAGTTTTTGAAATCGTACATACAGTGTTGTTAAGACAAACGCCCCAAATGGAACAAGAATGAAATATTTACTTCTTACAAGCCATATTTAATGAGTTTCGCTGTACATGAAGCGAATAAATATATTTCTTATTTTACGATACGACCATGCGAAGCACTGTCAAGCTTAAGCAGAAACTTAAGCGTAATTGCGACAAAGAGTATGCAACAGGATTTACCTGAAAGTTACAGTATACTAGACTATAAAACTTAAGAACTAGTCGCGCATCGTTTTCCTACTCTTAACTTTCACAATGAATAGTGCCGTTGTGGGACATAAAACATCCAAATACCCTGACGCGTGACTTGTTACGTTCTTATAACACGATTCCCAGCACGTCCAGTCCCGTGGCAACCGCGTCGTTAAGTCGATAAAGGCAGAAAATAAAAAGAAAAAAAAGTCGTCCTCTCGATTAACGTTGTTCTCAGGCGCGTTATACATACATAAAAGCGCTTAAGAGTCCATATCTGCCCTTGGTTCAAATGTCCGACGCGTTTAGGGCGGGAAACTAGACCATGAAGTCGAAATATGTGACTTTCCAGGGACGCCCACATTGTACAGCAGCTAATGCACAAACCTCTTAATCGATCTTAACGGTGTATCCAAACGTGAGCTGAGAAAAATGAGATGCTCTTCGCCAATTCGAACGTGCCAAAGTAACGCAAGTTTAGATTGCATTTTGTACGTTTTCTTGTAAAACTCTTTTATTACAGATTATTGTGGGAAAAGATTTCTTATTAAGTATTCAGAGAAAGAAGCAGTTTACATGACGACGTAGGATAGCTGTTCTTAATTTGTTATTTACAAATAGCTATAGCGGTAAACAGAGATGTGTTTTATACTCAGCGTCTGAGATATTGCTGAAGTTAAAGATTTTATTAAACTGAATATGCATCCAAGTTCCCTGTATATTCAGTATTGATATACAAGTTTTCCTTATTTAAATGTTTAATATTTGAATCTTTCTCAGAATTCTAAGTAGGAGATATTTTCATAGCATGACAAGTACTAGCTCCAACATATCGTCTTGTTCTTTTTCCTTTTTTTAGCTGATAAAAATATCGTCACTTCTCTTATTCTTTACTCAGAGCAGACTGGTTAATCTGATAATAAGAATTCTTATTACGTTGTAACTTTTTCACACTTCATAAATTAAAAAAATATTTTTTTGAATGATTAACTACAAATATGGTGCTGTCGTGAATCTCGTTAAATCAAATGATAAACAACGTTTCGAGGCGAGATACAAATTGCGACTAACTGGCAGAACATGTCTCTTACAGGTAATTTTCAGTTTTCCTTTTCTTCGTTTTACAATGACTATGTTAGTTTTGACTTACGACAGTCAGATGTGGTCTTTTAATGCGAAAGTTGATAACTTTGTGCTGCTCAGCGAGAAATGATGAGATTTATGTTCGAAGTTACTAGGAGAGAGAGAGAAGCAAACAAACGGGTCACGGAATGAACTGTAATGAGAGAGTTAGTAATGAGTGCAAAGAAAAAGAAATTGTAGTGGGCGGCACAGGCAGACGAGTTGTACGTTCCGTCCTCGTGTAACGTGTTTACGGATGTAGACGGAATTGTAATTTCTCCTCCAGAAGAAAGCTCTGCACCATTAGCTCGGGCACGCATGAAAACCTCCGCAAACCCGGCATGGTGATCCAGTGCCGTACCCGAGTCTCCGGAAATGCCGGTTTGGTGTTTTCACCGCCAGGTTTTCCCGCTCAGTCATGATATTAGTTGCCCTACGTAGCCATTTTCGTGTTAACTACTCTGGAATAATGTTAAATCGAACGCCTGTTATTTTCCATAAGTACGAAAACGTGCCCGCATTGATTAGGTAACAACTTCCAATCTAAATACTTGAGCAATGCGCCAAATTATATAGCTATTCAATTTCACGCCTTTTCACTCTGTGTTGGAGCAAATTCTTATTTATTACCGTAAAATTTTATTACTTTTTGACTGAAATCAGACATAGCCCATATTACGCCGTTAAAATCCCCACGCTGACAAGATAATTCGGTCAGATAGCAGCGGCATTCATGCTGTCCTCGTGCTGGCCTACATAGAGCGAACGCTGGAGTGTTGGTTTCAAAACGGGTTGCACGCTAATATTAGAGGATCTAGAGTTCCTTTGATACATATTCAGATGCTTTTGTATCCCTGGTTTTCTGTAGACATTCGTGTCCATTATCTGTTACTATGAAAAGTTCTGTTTCATCTTCACTCCTACCTTAAACAACAGTTTCATGAGTTTTTATTAAGCAGTACACATCAGAATACACTGTTTCTTCTCAAAACGTCTATTATTTGTGGATATAAAACTCTCTTACTCCCAACTGTGACGAATATTGAAGGACAACTTGTCTCCATTGCTAATTAACATCTACTGGATGTTACTCCTTTAATCACATTTGTCTTTGTTTAGTAACCAATATGTTCCACTCGATTAGTTTAGACTTCTTTAATAATCCATAACAAAAATTACTGTTGTGTTTGTTTCTCTGCTGTTTATTTAAATGTGTTGTGTATAATTGCTTCATTTTGAGTTATTTGGATATGTAGTAGTCCTTAAAGGTTCTTTTAGTGTAACTCCTTGTTACACCATGATCATTTACAAAAACTACTGAACGATTAATAAATAATTTAAACAAAATGGCTGGTAGTTTCCTAATAGGCTTAACAATCAAATGTATTGTTGATCACTGAAGACGTATACAGAAAATAACTCTACCACATTTTATTGCTAAACAAAATTCAGTTCCAAGGACGAGTATAAATTATTTGTATTTAAAAGATGAATATCAGTATGAAAAAGTTCTTTTAAAATATGCTCTCATTGTACAGTTTAATTCTTTGGTAAGATGATAACGACATAGAGACTGAAGTTTTTTTATCTACAGGGTATTACTTATTTGTGTTGGCTTCTAACATATATACTTTTTAGCCATCAAAAATTAATAGGACTGACAAATACACCAAGATAATATTTGGAGTTCATCATACGTATTCGTACATTTTAGGGCATACGTTCGTTAAATTTATCTTAAACTTGGAAAAGTTACGTGAATTCACTTAAACAACTGGACACTGTTGACAGCTAACCACTGGTTTGTATTAAACCAGTTAATTTAGTTCAGTGGCCACTACTCCTTTTCGACTGTGATGTCTTCTTGTGCTATAAACCTGGCTATGGCATTATAATGCACTCCTGTTTGGATCTCCAAGAACTGGGGTGGTGCTAAGTGCCTGACAGTGACCAACTCTTGATGGATCCTCTGAAACTTTGGCTCTGCCTTTGTCACAGAGCATAAGCTGAAATAGGATGATTTTCAATCATGAGCAGAATTACACGGAGGTATACATTGCCTTGTAATCAAACGGACTGACTGGGAAAAATATTTTCGTATGTTAATAGGTATTCTACTTTAGACGAAGTAGGAGACAGTTGCCTGCATTGTACCGACCCGTCATTTGTGCCGCGACTATGAAATTCGTACCTGTTGCGTCATCCGACAGTTCGTGAGGTCAGCGTGAACTATGTGCTTCTCGGAGCTGCGAGTTCAGTGTGTTCCTCAACACACTGTAAGATACCGTAGTCTGAAAAAGATTTGTGTTCGATCACCTACATGTTCAGAATTAGTTCTCAAATTCGTTTCTTCGTGATATGCCACAGTTTCCTTTTATGTTTCATCATCCATCAGAGTAGAACACTCGATCACAATGCTCTTGTGTAATGTCATTTTACGACAGACGAGAGTTGTTGGTGCTGTTTCGTTTAGCTGTTCTGTTCTGTAAGGGTAATATTAAAGAGCGGTGTAGTGTTAAGACCTGAGGTATTCGTCAGAGGCTTCCCGCGATCGCAGGTTAGACGGCATGAAGGCGTTTCCATAACTGCCTGTACCTACTGTACCTACGCCCTCCATTTCCTCTCCCTTCCACCCGCCCAGGCAGACACACACACACACAAACACACAGACATTTACCTTCTTTCGTTGCAGTGATGGAAACCGTGGGTTTTTGCGTGCAAGCTGCCGCACAAACACCGCTACAGGTAAGTTATGGCTAAACAAGTCGGTTACTACCGATGTGTAGCAGTAACTATCACAATGGGTTCGTGTTCGGAGGAAAGGGTTTCAGTTCTCCGTCCGGCTATCCACATTTATAATTTTCATAGATCCCGTAAGTCGTTTAAGACAAAAGCCTGAATTTTTTTTAAAATAACGCTTTGTTGATACACCTTAACCAGCTTTAATGGTTATACTTTATTTACCAAACCGCTACTGTTTATGACCCATCATCAGTGGTACCTAATATAGAGAACGGGAAACAAAGGGTATTCGATCAATCAGCAGTGTCAGTATGCTACAAAACGATATTAGCAGACAAACATTCAACATAGAACCAGTTAGATGATTTATGCATGGGCGTCTACTTCAGTAACATCCACTTAATTAATAATGAAGAGCCTCTCCAATTGCTTATATTGGAGCTTTAATTTCTCATGAGCCGCACTTTATATTAGGTCATTATCAAGTCATCTGAAAATTCCAAATGTTAATACACAATATGATGGGCGTGTAATATTTTTATTTTTATAATAGGAAATGAGAGACAATGCTTATACGTATATGTACAGTGCAAATGTAGGAATAATACGCAACTTGCGTTGTGCTGTAGAGAACCAACGTCGAATGTGTTTCAAGTTTACATTGCATGCTTTTCAGATATAATGTTAGTAGTAAACAAGAAAACAGCAAAAGTCAAGAAGGTTTTATGAAGTTTTGCGCCCAGTGTCTTCGCGAGAAAAATGAGCGTGTCGTAATTACAAAAATTTCTCAGATTTTAAACTTTTGTAAAACTTTTACTACTATACTTATCTGAAACAAAAATACTAAGTCCGCAGCTCGTGGTCGTGCGGTAGCGTTCTCGCTGCCCACGCCCGGGTTCCCGGGTTCGATTCCCGGCGGGGTCAGGGATTTTCTCTGCCTCGTGATGGCTGGGTGTTGTGTGATGTCCTTAGGTTGGTTAGGTTTAAGTAGTTCTAAGTTCTAGGGGACTGATGAGCTCAGATGTTAAGTCCCATAGTGCTCAGAGCCATTTGAACCAAAAATACTACTATACTTATCTGAAACAAAAACAAATATATACTATAACGAATCTATATACGAGACTGCGGTGCCACCTTCCTCTTCCTCACCCACGAGTATCACGACCTGCTTACGTTTTACCAGTAATATACTGACACATACAAAGGAAACGAAATAACGGTATGCAGAATGTGATAGCACGCTATATATACCACAACAGCAACAGCTTGTAATTAATCAACAACAAAACTAGTATTTTAAGTATACTTTCGAATGCAAAAAAGGCACGTGGCTCGCCGATGATTCTGCTTTGTATTAGACCAACCAACATACGAAGCCAATAAACACGGAACTGCTGACCAAGGATCGACTGGTGTAATCGATCCAAGATATGCAAAAGATACTTCTGGGCGCGTAATGTGTAAAAAATTGGCAGGAAACGTTTCTTCATAAAGCCCATTTCCTTTCTCATCCGTCCTCAATATGAATTTCTGCACCGTCTGCCGATAGGACTTTAAACGTTAGTCTTCGTCACTTCCGCTACTACTAACATAACTACAGAGTATTTTTGTGGTTTTTTACGCTAAACATAAAGAAACGCATAGTCGAAGTTTTCAAATGGTTCAAATGGCTCTGAGCACTATGGGACTTAACTTCTGAGGTCATCAGTCCCCTAGAACTTAGAACTACGTAAACCTAACTAACCTAAAGACATCACACACATCCGTGCCCGAGGCAGGATTCGAACCTGCGGCCATAGCGGGCGCACGGTTCCAGACTGTAGCGCCTAGAACCGCTCGGCCACCCCGGCCGGCCAAAGTTTTCATATCGATGAGTGAAAGCAGTAGAGCTCTGATGAAATTAGAAGTTCTGAGACTGGTTGTCCACCGTGTAAGCTCTAGGCCGGCAGGCCTACGTTCGCACTGGCAGCAACTGTAGTCTCTTAACGTCTTAACTGCTTGCGAAGAATAAATCAGCCGTGAACTTCTGCAGATTTTGTACTGACGGTGTACAGGGTGTCCCAGAAACTGCAATGAATTGTAGAGGGTAGCTTGAGGAACAGATCGAGGACACGAACTCGTGTCCCGAGACATCAACCAACGACCGTGATTTATTATTAAATATTCTGTACATCAAGAAGCTAGCAGCTTGCCTATCCCCGTTAGAGCAAGTATTGAAAGGAAAACGATGCACGCTCACGCTTGACGATAGCTTTGCTAACGGTGGTAACTGCATGTGAGTGGTACAATAAAAGGCGCCCGTCGTTCGGTTTCGTCACATATCGGTTTTGTCCGGAACACTTCCAAGTTTTTCTCATCCCTGCCAACGCCAGCGACATGGTAGTTCCGGTGTCAAAATGTCGTGGTGAAGTTAAACGTCACAGTTTCTCTTGGTAACGCTAGCGCCGAGTACGTCACCATTTCTCCTCACACATCTGCCCCCACCTCAGATACCAGTCCTGATATTCAGATTTTTGCTCAGCATTTTCAGTAACTGTTTTTGAAGAATGCTGAAGTGAAGAAATAGCACACAAGTGGCGTTAAAATCTGTTTTTTTAACACAACTGGTGTGTTATATCTTCACATCGGTAATCTTGTTATTCCATTCACACCGCCACCCCTCCCCCCCCCCCCCCCCCCGGTTCATTCGGAGTTTTTCTTTGTGCCACCAATACTTGCTTCACACAGTCAACGAGAAAGACTGGAAGTGATAAATGCTTGAAAGCTCAAAAAGTAGTAAGACTCATTCAAACAGTGAAAGCGAAATTTTGTTTTACTACAATTCCAAAAGAACAATTTCATATACTTACCGAAAATTGCGAAAAACATATATTATAAATTAAAAAGTCGGCGCTTGATATTGCCATTTCGATATCGATATAAAGTGGCTGAAAATGTCGCCAACACACGTCGATATTTAGTAAACGTATCGATATATCGTTATATCGATGTATATCAACACCCTTACTGCGTATATCCGTAGCGAACTTGAGTGTGCGCCATCTGCTAACGATTTTCGTAGGCACAAGGAGTCGATCGCGCCAGCAGGGCGAATGACGGATGTATACATTTCGATGTCTTAATACGAGTTAACTATTTGACAGACGGTGCTTCGCGATGTTGTTAGTCGGACTAATAGCAACATTAGTATTACTTATAGATGGAGAAAAACGTTTACTAGCTGTCTTTCACTCCTTCTGGTGGGATTTCAGCGTAACGTCGTGTTACGAAGCTGTTAGATGTGTGTTACCAAATGCGATGGAAACTATACTTAGGAACAGTGGTAAGGTGAACATAATTTTTGTTCATCTTCGGTGAAGGATACTGTGGGCAGCGTCAGTCCTTGCTTTTCAGTATTTCAGGGTGAAGAAACTCGTAATGAAATATTACAGTTTTATTTCTAAGTAATAACAGGTTAGAGAGTAACAGGTAATGTAATCAACATTCTGTTAAACATGATTTCTACGATGATATACCCAGTGATGTCGTGTGGAGACGATAGCACTGACCAGGAAATGTGGACACGACCCACTGATTCGACTGCTGACTATGTGCTGCTTTCATGGAGTTAAATAGCAGAAGCCCAATCCTTGCCTGTCACCGTTGATATCCTTAGCCAATGGGAAACAACGTGAACGATAAATCTCATAAAGTATGAGTATAAATCTTAATACTAAGCTGGGAATCATCGCGAGTTATATTTAAGTAACAATTTTTATGTTCTGAATTTTTCATAACATTACGTTAAAATATAATTGACCCACCAAGGATGTGCAAAGAAGGGCAGCTCGTTTCATGCTACCGCGCAATAGGGGTGAGAGTGTCATTGATATCGTACGCGAGTTGGGGTGTTAGTCACTGAAATAAAGGCGGTTTTCTTTGCGGTGATATCTATTTACGAAATTCCAATCACCAAATTTCTCTTCCGAATGCGTAAATATTTTGTTGACACCCCCCTTACGTAGGGAGAAATGATCATCTTAATAAAAGAAGAGAGATCAGAGCTCGAACGGAAAGATTTAGGTGTTCGTTTTTGCCACGCGCCATTCGATAGTGGAATGATAGAGAAATAGTATGAAAATGGTTCGATGAACCCTCTGCCAGGCACATACGTGTGAGTTGCAGAGTAACCACGTAGATGTAGAACAGCATCATGTTACTAGTCTGCCCTCTGTGGGACTTTGTGTACACCAAGGATTGGTTGTTGGGCCCCGCTGGTTACTAGCGACTTGGACGACTTATCGATAGCGGTCAGAGATGCTACGCCGCTACCATTCTGCATTCGGCTCGACTGCGTATGGTCTTCATATCTGCGTTGGTTGTAAGTCGTCGTCGTATGTTACGAAGATGATACGCGTCGGGTCAAAACCTGTCAGCACTTACGTAAAAAATTGTGTTTTATGCGATTAAGACTGTTCCGAATAATATATTATTACTAGCGCATTGCAATCGATGCTGTTCCCAATATTCAGACAAAGATTAACAGAGAAACTCGTTCTCCACGTCTCCCGCGCTCACCTTCCGGGAATTAACTGACGTTGACGAATAAGATTGTGAAGAAGGGAACCCCCATCCGATGTGTGGACAACTTCTAGTGGCAGGCAAATGACAGTAATGTCCTGCACTTCCGGGAGTGAAGTGAGGCGCTTTACACCGCACGCTGAGAGCGCTCTCGGCTCCAGAAGGCGTAAGAGTGCTGCTGGAACACAACGTAATGAACTGGAGCGCAGGATTTCGCGGGGAGAGACGTCTGCCAGATTTGCGGAAGCGGGCCGTGCCCTGGCCGTCCCCTGCAGAGCCCGCCCCACTTCTGGCCGACGAGTACGTACAACACGGCGCCGGCCGGCTCCCAGTTAATTTCCGCGGCGGGCGGGGAATCGCTGGCGATAACCATCTCCCCGGCCGCCTGCCCCTTGTCGGCTGTCGGAGCGCCGCCGTTGTTGGCCCGGACCTCGTACATTTCCGCCGCCGTGTTCCGTTGTTCGACTCTGCACGTAGTTTTTTGTTTGCTGCGGGCTCGCTGGTACACGTCTGCGGACTCACTGCTTAAGACAATGGCTGCGTTCATCTTCGGTAGCAGCAACACGCAGATGGCACGAGATTATCTTCCTCCGGCGCCATCGGCGGCAGTCGTACGTCTGCAGTTATCTCGAACTGTGGCCGTTGTCTCGATTCACGGCGGTGCTGGGTGACCCAGTGGCTACTTGCTAGCAGCCAACCGTTTCTCGAGATTCTTGACCCTGTTACGGGAGAAAACTCATTCAACTGGAAGATGTGTGCGTCAGTCACCTCCCCGTATGGACGTCTGCTCCATCTGATACTGAGAAGCTGCTTCCAGATTTGTTACTACATGGTACATCTGTGAGAAATACTCTCAGAACTTTCGAGACAGTTTCATTATAGCAAAACGAGCACAAAAAGTTGTAATTTCAACGGTGGAAATGAGTAGTGTTATACGATAACGGCACCAAAATAATACTCCAGTATTTCCGTGGCTGTGGGATATGTTGATTAAAATTTCATCGTTATCCTAGCTTTTTGTCAGTGCAGGAAAATGCCGTTCCGAAAAATGTTATGAATATACTATCGGTACTAGGTGTAGTTAACGTTACTAGAACGCAGCATTCTCAGTGGAAAAGCACATTCAGTTTATCGTGATCTTTCGAGCTTTGAGAAAGGTCGTATTACTTGCATTGAAACGTCCCCTTAGAACAATTATACAAGACTGTGCTTAAACTGACACACAATATTTTTAGCGCAACGCAATCTGACTTTCAATAATCCCTAAAAAAGAGTGACCCTGAGTAACATTAAACTATACCTTTCAGAAATCACTTACCTCACAAAAATCTTCGTTACTCGAACTACTGCAATACGGCGAGCGCCACCACTGCCAGCTAAATAGAAGATTCAAACTACAGAAGGCACTAACTACTGATAGGGATAGTTAGCAAATGAAAGATATTAATAGAGAACAAACAATGTATTTACCTTAATAGTCATAATATATATATCAGTTCATGACAAATTACAAAACTCCGCCATCTCTCTCCCCACATCCACCACTGCAGGCGGCTCACCTCCAACTGCGCAACGCTAGGCGCTGTTCACATCGAGCTGCCGCTGCCCAACACTACAATGGCAGACAACAATGCAAACTAACTACAGACTGCACACAGCACAGCCAGTGATTTTCATACAGAGCGCTACGTGGCATTACCAATATAAAAATCTAAACAGCCTACTTACAGCATGAGGTACGCGGTGCAAGTGGACACTTATTGGGGGAGAGGGGGGGGGGGTTGTAAGTTTATGTAAGAAATGTGGAAGTGGGCTCTGTATCTGACACATATTAATTAATCACACTCAAAAATAATGAATTAGGATTCCTTTATCTACTAATTGAGACAAGAATGACAATTACTTCGATTTATTTTGATAAATTTATGCATAAACGATTTATAAACAATAGCTATATTAATATAACAAGAAATCAGCACATCCAACAGTGAGGTCAGGGGAAAGGATGCGAGTAATCGCACAGGTGAATTAATTGGAATCGTGAAGTCTCCAGTGATTGTCATGAAGTTAATTGAAAGGCTGATGGTAATACGGAAAGGGAATACTTCGTACCTGTGGTCGGAAGTGAAAGCAGACTGTTCACTGAACCAAAAAACAAGACTGCTAAGTGAATCTTGAAGTGATCGAAATGTTACGTAATGACTTTAATTTCTGTAGGCGTCATCTCACGGTTGCGGTTGGACCTCACCATAGTGTCACAGGTGGAGGCTGAACTTGCTGCAGAATCATTCATTGCCAGCAACAATGACCTTCACCAATAGCGAAGTGCGAAAAAGCTTGAAATTTGTGCTAAAGTCCTTTGGTACATCAGCTCTAGTGGCGGCAGACCATCAGTGACTCTCAGCACTGTCTGACTAACAAGATGAATAAGTTGAAGTGATTTCTGATCTTACGTTTTCTAAAAGGAAGCCTCGGAATGCCGCATTTTGTCTCTCTCACTGTATTCATCCTGGTTGGGATTCAGATCTTCCTAGCACCAACAGATAAAATTGCTCCTTAGAACATCCTAGTCCCTTCCCTCAGCTATCATCTATTCCATTAACCAGTAATATGCGTTCTGCCATTTTACACAGAAAAATGTCGTCTCATTTTCTCTCTTTCTCTCTCTGTGACCAACGACGTCGTCCTCTGTCTAACTCTTGTTTATTTATGTTAACCAATCCCTATGAGTGTTAATCACATAAAGATTTGGTTTTTGTGAAGTCAGCATGTCGACTGGCGTCTCACGCCTTCGAAGTCCCATAAACTGGGGTGGTGTCCGGTGCTTCAGAGAAAAACTCAGTTTGGCGTTTTTGTGCACAATAGCACCGTATGCCGGTTTAGTTCCCAGAGAGAGGCGTTGGTAAGTCGCTGTAGGGAGCTGGCACCACATGTTCACACACAAGTCACCTGGTTCCCATTAATTCCGGGGACGGCTGGCGCCGAGTGTGACGGAGTGGTTCGAGGAGCACAGTGGCGAGCTGCAGCTGATGCGCCGGCCTCCCAGGTCTGAACCCGATCGAAGACGTCTGGGGTAGACACCACACGCTGCCGAACCGAAAGCAATGTGATAGCGACGTAGCAACTTCAGACGCTGTCGACAAGGCGTCCACGTGCTAGGCAGCTAGCGGCGTTCTACAACCCGTCTTCAGTGTATACGGAGACCTGCAGAGGGCAGTCTAGTAACATGATGCCACTGGCGGGTCAGTTCTATTTTTAAAGAAATATTATGTAACGTTATAACGGCACGTCCCAGATGTGCTCGATCGGGTTCAGATCTGATGAGCTGGGGGTCAGCACATTAATTGAAACTCGCCACTGTGTTCTTCAAACTACTCCATCACACTCCTGGCCTCTTGACATGACGCATAATCTTGTTGCAAAATGCCACTGCCGTCGGGAAACATGGTCTGTAAACAGCGTACGGTACTCCTTGGCCGTCACGGTGCCTTGTACGAGCTCCACTGGGCCCCTGGACCCCCCACAGGAATGTTCCCTAGAGCATAACGGAGCTTGTCTCCGTCATTCAGCACAGGTGTCGAGGAGCTATTCCCCTGGAAGACGACGGATTCGCACCCTCCCATCGGCGTGATGAAGCAGGTATCCGGATTCATCACACCATGGAACGCTCTGCCACTGCGCCAACGACCAGTGCCGATGGCCACCCGTTTCCGTCGCAGTTGCCGATGTCGTGGTGTTTACATTGGCACACGCACGGGTCATCGGCTGCGGACTTTCCACCGTTAGGAGTGTTCGGTGCCCTGTGTGTTCAGACCTACTTGTACTCTTCGCAGCATTAAAGTTCCACCACGGCTCGCCGCCTGTCCTTTCTACCAGTCCGCCCAGCCTACGACGTCCAACTCCTGTAATGAGGGTTACCGCCCAACCCAGTGACATCTGCACGTCGTTTCACCTTGGTTTCGCCACTTGTTGGAGACAGTCAGCGCAGCACTCGTCCAACTCTCGAACACCCGACCAGCCGTCAGTTTCCGAAATGCTCGTGCCGAGCTTCCGGGCTATCACAGACTGCCCTCGGGCAAACTGAGACAGTTCGCCCGCCTTCCCGATTCTACACACGGACAGCACGCTCACTGATACTACAGGGTGTTTCAAAAATGACCGGTATGATTGAAACGGCAATAAAAACTAAACCAGCAGCGATAGAAATACACCGTTTGTTGCAATATGCTTGGGACAACAGTACATTTTCAGGCGGACAAACTTTCGAAATTACAGTAGTTACAATTTTCAACAACAGATGGCGCTGCGGTCTGGGAAACTCTATAGTACGATATTTTCCACATATCCACCATGCGTAGCAATAATATGGCGTAGTCTCTGAATGAAATTACCCGAAACCTTTGACAACGTGTATGGCGGAATGGCTTCACATGCAGATGAGATGTACTGCTTCAGCTGTTCAATTGTTTCTGGATTCTGGCGGTACACCTGGTCTTTCAAGTGTCCCCACAGAAAGAAGTCACAGGGGTTCATGTCTGGGGAATAGGGAGGCCAATCCACGCCGCCTCCTGTATGTTTCGGATACCCCAAAGCAATCACACGATCATCGAAATATTCATTCAGGAAATTAAAGACGTCGGCCGTGCGATGTGGTCGGGCACCATCCTGCATAAACCACGAGGTGTTCGCAGTGTCGTCTAAGGCACTTTGTACCGCCACAAATTCACGAAGAATGTCCAGATAGCGTGATGCAGTAATCGTTTCGGATCTTAAAAATGGGCCAATGATTCCTTTGGAAGAAATGGCTGCCCAGACCAGTACTTTTTGAGGATGCAGGGACGATGGGACTACAACATGGGGCTTTTCGGTTCCCCATATGCGCCAGTTCTGTTTATTGACGAAGCCGTCCAGGTAAAAATAAGCTTCGTCAGCAAACCAAATGCTGCCCACATGCATATCGCCGTCATCAATCCTGTGCACTATATCGTTAGCGAATGTCTCTCGTGCAGCAATGGTAGCGGCGCTGAGGGGTTGCCGCGTTTGAATTTTGTACGGATAGAGGTGTAAACTCTGGCGCACGAGACGATACGTGGACGTTGGCGTCATTTGGACCGCAGCTGCAACACGGCGAACGGAAACCCGAGGCCGCTGTCGGATCACCTGCTGCACTAGCTGCGCGTTGCCCTCTATGGTTGCCGTACGCGGTCGCCCTACCTTTCCAGCTCGTTCATCCGTCACGTTCCCAGTCCGTTGAAATTTTTCAAACAGATCCTTTATTGTATCGCTTTTCGGTCCTTTGGTTACATTAAACTTCCGTTGAAAACTTCGTCTTGTTGCAACAACACTGTGTTCTAGGCGGTGTAATTCCAACACCAGAAAAATCCTCTGTTCTAAGGAATAAACCATGTTGTCTACAGCACACTTGCACGTTGTGAACAGCACACGCTTACAGCAGAAAGACGACGTACAGAATGGCGCACCCACAGACTGCGTTGTCTTCTATATCGTTCACATCACTTGCAGCGCCATCTGTTGTTGAAAATTGTAACTACTGTAAATTCGAAAGTTTGTCCGCCTCAAAATGTACTGTTGTCCCAAGCATATTGCAACAAACGGTGTATTTCTTTCGCTGCTCGTTTAGTTTTTATTGCCGTTTCAAATATACCGGTCATTTTTCAAACACCCTGTACATACCGTGTTTGACCAGCAGTCATTCCTCGCCAGGTGAGGCTGCTATCGCCTGAACTCACCTGTATCGATAACAGGTCGGTGGTCACTATGTTCTGGCTGATCAGTATTGCCTCGGTATTGCGCCTCTGTTACAATAATGACGTTCGAATTACTTTCATTGTGGCACTCTGTCAGTGCAGTTTCCTTTAGCCAGTTACACGTGACTAAATGGCAGTGTACTCCATAGAGTGGCACAATGGTCTAAGCATGCAGATGATCTGAAGGTGGCAATTCAACTTGCCGAAACTAGTTGTTTGTATACACTGTATTCACCGCGATGTGGGTAAATGAACTCCTCTATTAAGAAGATTACGTTATTCTAATTCAGAGATCGCTCTCCTGCTGACAATGTCAGATAACCGGAATTAAACTAGTTCGGACGTCATTGTTGTAACACAGGCGCAATACCGAGGCAATACGGCAGGAGCATCAATGATTCTCCCACAGCGGCAGCAGAAAGCGTCCTGAAAATTCCTTAGCACTCCACCGACCGTTCGCCGATGCTCTCGCAGTGGCTGCGCGCTCGCAGGAAGGGACAAAGAAATGTTAATGGCGTGCCTTGCCACCTCATTTAACGTAAAGACCCACTGAACGCCTCATTTGCTGGCCTGCCCGTGCCTCTGCTTCAGAGATTCCGCATTCGAGAGAAACGGCCGCAGAATCGTAAAAAGGCGGCGGCCCCTGCTGCGTTTGCTGATTGGGTGACAGGCTGCAAGAAGTGACGCGCTGTCGGCGCAACGAGCCATTGTTTGCAGTGGCCGCGACCCCTGCGTGCCTCTCCAGCGACAGGGCGCGGGCGCTTGTGCCACTGGGTTGTCTTCACCTCTTTACAACCATTCCACTCTGCTGATTGCAATTGGTTATGGAAATAACAGCAACACGTGCAGGAAAAAAATTCATTACGACCGCAAGGATGCAGCATTTCAAAAATGGCTCTAACAACTATGGGACTCAACTCCCCTAGAACTTAGAACTACTTAAACCTAACTAACCTAAGGACATCACACACATCCATGCCCGAGGCAGAATTCGAACCTGCGACCGTTGCGGTCGTGCGGTTCCAGAATGTAGCGCCTTTAACCGCTCGGCCACTAAGGCCGGCATTGCAGCATTTCATGAAATCCCTGCCGACCTTGTGGGGTGAGAAAAAAAAAACCCTGTGGTATATTGTTTGCGTGGATATTTGTAATTCCCATTATGGTCTTCAAAACAGCACACGATTAATTCCAGTTCTTCTGGGGTAGAGTAAGAAGTTTGTACCCAGTTACATGCTCTCAACTTGATTAAAAACTCTCGAAAACATTCGAGTTGGGCAGTCGAAAGCGCTACTGCTCTTCCGTCAGGCAGCTCATCAATTAATCTGTATAATTGTGTTGTTGTTGTGGTCTTCAGTCCTGAGACTGGTTTGATGCAGCTCTCCATGCTACCCTATCCTGTGCAAGTTTCTTCATCTCCCAGTACCTACTGCAAACTACTTCCTTCTGTATCTGCTTAGTGTATTCATCTCTTGGTCTCCCTCTACGATTTTTACCCTCCACGCTGCCCTCCAATGATAAATTGGCGATCCCTTGATGCCTCAGAACATGTCCTACTAACCGGTCCCTTCTTCTCGTCAAGTTGTGCCACAAACTCCTCTTCTCCCCAATTCTATTCAATACCTCCTCATTAGTTATGTGATCTACCCATCTAATCTTCAGCATTCTTCTGTAGTACCACATTTCGAAAGCTTCTATTCTCTTCCTGTCCAAACTATTTATCGTCCATGTTTCACTTCCATACATGGCTACACTCCATACAAATACTTTCAGAAACGACTTTCTGACACTTACATCTATACTCGATGTTAACAAATTTCTCTTTTTCAGAAACGCTTTCCTTGCCATTGCCAGTCCACATTTTATATCTTCTCTACTACGACCATCATCAGTTATTTTTCTCCCCAAATAGCAATAATTATCCTCTTATTTATAGGGCGAAATCTCGAAACCACCAAAAGCGACTGTAACGTGTATATGTTTACCTATAGCCAGTTTCGGACAAGAAACCATTTTCCAGTCACGGAAACCATTACATCAGGTTAAAGGATGGTTCGTTAGAGTAAAGCACATTATTATCATCGCTGCACCATCTGTCACTTGTACACGCGTACATCGTTTGAGACATTAATCTTGACGCAATGGTATCCGTGACTCAGTCTTTTGACTGATTATAGATAAATAAATACACTGTAGCACTCCACTGCATCGGCTGGCTTGCTACTTTATAGAAATTTGTTGGGAATCATTTATCGGCATAATACACATCAGCTGATATGTTATTCAGAAAAAATTATGTTACCGAAGCACCACAGGCCCATGTCGTGAAATTATGTTACTAAGGCATCACAGGCACGTGTCGTAAAGAATTAAAATTGCGAAGTACAATATTGAAAAAATAGTGAAAAAGAACTTAGTGAATTGTTGTTCAACTCTTGTGTCAATTTGTCTCTGCCAAATAACGTCGTTAGAGGATGGAAATTTTGCGGATGAAATCAAGTTCAACGCTACGCGGCCGGTGTTCGTTTTAACTACGGTCGCTGGAATACATCGTGGAACTGCGTGCTGTCTCTAGGTGCAGTCTGTTACGCAGATGCACGCGAATGGCGAGGATCAGGCAACAGGTCAGAGTGGCAGGTCATGCGGGCAGCGCTAACAGGACATCGACAGCACTGATCTCATTACGGATGCTCTACCTCCATCGATCACAAACTTAGTACCTAGTTTCACGTTCTGTCTTCCTGCTTCCCAGGAAGGCTCTTTCCAGCAGGTAGAAATGTCCAATAATAACATTTCTTAGAGGAGAGTACACTATTGCCCAAACGAATCATTTGCTGACTTCTTGTATGGAAATGTAGGGACTTTGTCTCCGTCACTGATGCTGGACAAATAGGTGATTTTTTCAAGCAGCTTTAATTCCATAGTGTCCGTCTATTACATTGTTCAGTGTTCGTAACGAACTCGGGAGGAATTCGTCGTTTAGATTGTGCTCGACAAGAATGCCCTTTTGCACAGAATAGCACTGCAGCTTTTCCAAGCTACATTGTCACTGCTATATAAAGAGCTTTCCGGTGTGTAAGGTCGTGGATCAACAGGTCTATTCCTTACAGGGTGATAGCTATTGAACTATATGAAAGAAATGTAAATTAGTTAGGAACTACGGCGTGCATACACTTTATTCAACATGTAAACGTCAGTACAGATATTAGGATTTAAGTTACGACATATTCAATATGCTGCCATCATTGGCGATGGTATGTCGCAGAGGAATAGCAAACTTCTACATGACCCGCTGAAGTGTCGGAACATCGATGCTGTCGATGATATCCTGAATGGCTGTTTTCAGATCAGCAGTGGTTTTGGGGTTGTTGCTGCACACCTTGTCTTTAATATGGCCCCACACACAGCGGTTCGATGTGTTCAGATCCGGAGAATATGGCGGCCAATCCAGACCCATGCCAGTGGCCTCTGGGTACCCCAGAGCCAGAATGCGGTTCCCAAACTGTTCCTCCAGGACATCAGACACTCTCCTGCTTCTATGGGGTCGAGCTCCGTCTTGCATGAAGCACATCTTGTCGAAATCGGGGTCACTTCGGATAATGGGTATAAAAGCATCTTCCAAAACCTTCACGTACCGTTCGGTAGTCACCGTGCGTCAAGGAATATCTCACCCATTACTCCGTGACTGGACATTGCACACCACACAGTCACCCGTCGACGGTGAAGAGACCCTAAATACGCCAATTTTGCTTATAAACGAACTCATCCAAATGAAAGCTGGCTCCGTCGCTAAACCAAACCATACCAACCATACTAATTTCCATCATGCCCCGCGGCCAACCGAGCAGTTTGAACATCCTAACGCAAACGGTTCAGATGTTATGACGAATTTATTTCATACAGTTCAGTAACTGTCACCCTGCACGATTCAGCTAGAGTTGCTCTAGCAGCTTCGTCAGTCCCCTGTTCCTCCGAAAATCGATGAAGCGGCAGAAAATCATCCCGATAAGTGCCGAATCGGCCCCATCCGATATTCTGTTTCCAAATCTTAAAGAACACCTTCGACGACTTCACTTTGGTAGTGATGAATTGGCGCAAGCAGAGATGAGGCTGTTGCTCCGTCAACAAAGTTAAACACACTGCGGTGACCGTATCAACAAACTGGTCTCTCGTTGGGATGTGCTCGTCTCCAAGGTGACTATGTTGGGAAATAAATAAAGACGTAGAGAGTTAATAACGTTTGTTGTATTTAAAAATGTTTGAGAGTTTTCACATAAACATTCGGAGGCTCTACTCTTTTCTGCGTCGTAGTATTACTCTTAAAGCATGTTCTAACACATGTTTAACTGCTAACGCTAGCTCAAATCGACAAGGACCGGGTGAGAAGTTGACTATCGTTAGTTCAGTGATATCATGTTGGCATTCAGTCACAACAAGATAAATGCGGATGACCAGATAAGGATGTAAATCTCATTGTTTTTTAATATCAGTGTTTTGTTACTCGGTTACATCAGTATTTACTACCTCTCACTAGGAAGTACTGTTAATCACCTGTGCCAGATCTTGAATAATGCTGTCTTCGTAAAGAAATTTATCGTCTTATATCTGCTATTTCACTGCTGTGCTTTCTACATTTCATATACTTCCTTGCGCAAAAACCGGCGTTGTATCCTTACATTACCTAGAGGCCTTCGTTTATGTTACTCGTTCCAAAGCTAAACGTATGCAACGTCACTTCCTAGAGTAAAATGCTGTATTGTTCAGACGTCTGTCTGACGCAGCAAACAAGTGCGAGCGTGAATTCCGCCCGCTGGTATTCTGCAATTATCTGTCTCAGCACACACGCCTGCTGCACAGTAAATAACAACCCTGTCTGACATTTCACGCACCACCGCTCCTGCTCCGATGTGATGGTGCAAAATCTAGCGAATACTGTGCGAGGCTGCAAAAGTCACCTTGGGGCACCACGTTTCTTTATCGTTGCCGCCTGTGAATGGTTTACAACCGTCTCAGTTGTTCCAGAACAGTTCTTATTTTCAACAAAATCTCGTGGCGCCGTCAAACCCTCTTTCGGAACAACAAAGTATCTCGTATTTACTTCATCTGTAGTGTTAGATTTTCTTTGTCTTCTATTCTTCACATGGCCTGATAAGGTGCCTTCTTTGAGCACGCTGTACCAGTTTCTTTTACGTCGCCTCATTTGTTGGTTGATTATGAAGATTGGTACTTTACAGCTCCGTCCTCTCGTGAAGTTACACTGTTCGTTGTATTCGACCTAACGGTTATTTTCGGGACTCATTTTGCTCCATTTTAACCCTTTTTTTTTTTTTTTTTTTTTTTTGTGGCAATATTACATTAGCATGCCTGCCAGAGTCGTTTCTATCGCTAGGCAAGGCGAGGCGACCCCGCCCAGGACGGCAAAATTTTATTTGTTCAGGCAAATAATGGAAAAGAATTGATTTCAAATCAAACAGCAAAAAAAAACAGCAAATGAGGAGAAAAACTGGAAGAGAAAACATTAAAAGAAAGAGGACAAAATTAAGAATTTGAGGACATTTGTTGTCCTCGACCCTTTTTAAAGGAATTGAGAACAAAGCATGAAAATTGAGGACTGTCTCCATAAAAAGAGGACGTCTGGTCCCCTTAAAAAAAATGGTTCAAATGGCTCTGAGCACTATCGGACTTAACTTCTGAGGTCATCAGTCCCCTAGAACTTAGAACTACTTAAACCTAACTAACTTCAGGACCTCACACACATCCATGCCCGAGGCAGGATTCGAACCTGCGACCCTAGCGGCCGCGCGGTTCCAGACTGTAGCGCCTGGAACTGGTCGCCTTATTTTAATGATTAAAAGTATAATATGAGATTTGCATTGTTGATGGTGAAGGACGAGGGGGTGGGGGGAGAAGGATATCGGGGAGACCGATGGTAGTGGAAAAGAGGGTGCGTCATTTTTGAATTGATGCTTGGACGAATGAAAACTTTGCTTGAAACTTAGGTCTGTGAGTACCGGCTCGGCGCATATGAGTGGGGAGCGGCCAGTGGCAGGTGGATAGGCACTCAACTGGCAGCCGGAATGGCGCAACCCCGACGGACGGCGGCGGCGGCGGTGAGGCGTCATTAAGGACCAGCTGACCCAGTCCGTCAGCGCACCGCCGCCTAATGGCTGCTGAATCGCTAATGCGCGCCGGTCCTGCCTGCACGACTTCGCCCGGGGCCGCAGGGACCTCTGCGCACATTCCTGCCACCGGCTCCGTCCGCGCTAAATCAGCCCCTGAAATATGCTATTCGTGAGTTTACCGCGTGATTCCCAGTGGACACACTGCCCGAGCGGACCTACGGAGATGAAACAGGTGTTCATTACGCGACCAATTTGAAAGGCCTAACGCAAACAAATCTACTTTCGATGTAACGCGGTAGATCTCCGTATGCATAAGGAGAAAATTGCTACCGCTGCTCGAGCACCGAGAACGAAGACAGATACCCTGTAATGGCTGTAATCTGGGCGGCATCCTCATCTGATTTCCATTGGAGTCCCTCCTTAGTTGTTAACGACGAGACCGGAATGGCCGCACGAAGATGGCAGTGACAGATAGACATGCAGGCACGTGCGATAGGCGCGGAATCGCTTGAAAATAAGGGCGGTGGAGAAGGAGGAGTGTGTCGGCCAGTCGGCATCGAGATTATTAGAGACATTGCTGTAGCTCAGTCTTCAGACTCCTGGAGGACTCGCCAGAAAGTTGTCTCTCACGGGCACGGAGAACCGACATCGGGATGGCCAAACTGAAGTTTAAATTTGGTTCTGCCGAATATGAGTGCAGAGTCGCACCGACTGCCCAACCTCCGTCCGCAGTTTACATCTCTTACACACGATAGAGCGGTAGCACTCGAACAAGAGGCATCCATTTCGAATTATCGTCTTTCAAGAAATTTTCATCACTAGTATTTGGTGGTCAAAGGTGGGAGACGTGCTGATCACCAAGCTGCGTCCCATGTCCTGTACTAAATCCCGACACATTATATACTTCATTGTGTGAGGTCCATGTGTTAGTTGTGGATGTTTAATTCTTCTTGGTGGTGTTCAAGACAGGTATGTATGTCTCTCCCTCTCTCTCTCTCTCTCTCTCTCTCTCTCTCTCCCTCTGCCCCCTCCCTCCCCCCCTCTCTATCACAGTTTGTGTGTGTGTGTGTGTGTGTGTGTGTGTGTGTGTGTGTGCGTGCGTGTGTGTGTGAACGGTATAAACACGACACTGCACACTCTACACGTCTTTATCATAGTCACTGACAGTATGCAGTTACACTTGAAACAGAACACTCACACTTTTATGAATGGATGGTCCGAATGTGTGCGAGGAAATGAAAGCTACGTCGCTGTAGTACCGCTGCCGAAACTGACAAACACGAATGATAAACAAATTAATTAATTAGTAACTTTTCTTGCCTTTATCACATATATATAGATACTAAATAATCTAAACTGGGAGTTTATACAATTCTTCGCCAAACATTCATCCTGGCAGTATTGTGAAGACGTCTGACAAAGTAAGTTTTCTACTCTAGCATGAAAATTGCACGAACTGGCCTACGTAATGATGAATTCGTGTAATATGACAAACTTTCCAATACAATGTGTACATTATGATTTTTATTATCATTTTCCTAAGACTCTTTAGTCTGTTTCATTAGCCCCTCCTTCCATTAATTTCACATAGTTCTCAGCATTTTCGGCTGCATATTGCGTCCTTTATCCCCATTTCTTTTTTCCTCTCTACTAGCCCGACCATTCCTACACTTTATTCCTGTATGGGTTAGCAGACCTCTGCAGTGCTATAGACCGAACGCGACTTCTCTGTGCGGTTCTCAGAAACGCTGAAAATCCAGTCACGGTGGGGGACAATTAATGAAACAAAGGTAAAATTGACTTGATAAACTTTGGGACAGGGCCCAACTTCTTCTCCCTATCATATGTGTACCACAAACCCCCCCCCCCCTCTGCCTCCAACCCCCCAACCACGGGTGAGTTAGGTGCGAATTTAATAGAAAAGTTTCTATTCCAAATATATTTGTACTGACTAGGACCTATTTCATACACATTCGCAGTTATCCCACAAAAACTGCACGTATGTGTTCAGTGCAACGTTTTTGCTTCTGTTACCTTATATTTTCACATGTGTTCGTTTTCGCTGTTAATTATGATACAGCCTTCATTCACATCTACACACACATTCCGCAAGGACACATGCAGTGCATGTCGGGGGGTAACTTGTTCCACTACCAGTCATTCCATTCTCTTTCCCGTCCCAGTCGTAAACGGAGCCAGCGAAAAACGACCGTCCATACGCCTCCATACGAACTCTGAGCGTCCTTTTCCCTCCAGCGGTTCTCATTTGAACTCACGTAGTATTTTCGTGACACTCGGGTTCATCCTAGCGGTAATAAATCTCGCGGCAAGTTTGTGAAATACTTGGGTCTTCATTTAATTCGGTCTGATGGGGATCCCAAATACTGGCGCAGTGCTCAGAAGTGTGTCTCACAACAGTCCTGTACTCGGTTTGCTTCACAGATGAGCTACACTTTCCTAGAATTCTCCCAATTCGCCATTCATCAAGCAGAATACACTAATATGGTAGTAGAACGTTGCAGGATTTTTTTTCTGCTCCTCTGCGCTAACCTAGTGTTTTCTGCATTTAGAGGAAGCTGCCTTTCATCAGACAAAATAGAAATTCTGAGGCAGCCTGTATCCTCCTACAGTCCCTCGACAACGACACTCCCGGCACAGTGCGCCGTCGCCAAAAACAGCCGCTGAAAAAATGTTCAAATGTGTGTGTAATCTTGTGGGACTTAACTGCTAGGGTCACCGGTCCCTAAGCTTACACACTACTTAACCTAAATTATCCCAAGGACAAACACACACGCCGATGCCCGAGGGAGGACTCGAATCTCCGCCGGGACCACCCACACAGTCCATGACTGCAGCGCCTTGGACCGCTCGGCTAATCCCGCGCGGTCCCTGCGAAACCCTACAGTTCAGCAGCATAATGCACGACCGCATGTTGTAGGTCCTGTACGGGAAAATGTTCGACTGCTGCCGTGGCCAGCACATTCTGCAGATCTCTCACCAATCGAAAACGTCTGGTCAATGGTGGCCGAGCAACTGGCTCGTCACAATACGCCAGTCTCTACTCTTTATGAACTATGGTATCGTGTTGAAGCTGCACTGGCAGCTGTACCTGTACACGCCATCCAAGCTCTGTTTGACTCAATGCCCAGGCGTATCAAGGCTGTTATTACGGCGAGAGGTGGTTGTTCTGGGTACTGATTTCTCAGGATATATGCAGCCAAATTGCATGAAAATGTAATCACATGTCAGTTCTAGTATAATATATTTGTCGAATGAATGCCCGTTTATCATCTGCATTTCTTCTCGGTGTAGCAATTTTAATGGCCAGTAGTGTATCTCCAGTGAGGTCAATATCGACGTATATTAAGCTACAGTAATCATTCCTTTCTCGGATCTGGAGCAGTGGAAACCTCTCCTTGTCCGATGTGCCACTGTACACGGAGCGGGTAAAAGCAAATGACACTGGGGCCGTCATTCGGCGGCGTCGTGTGGCGGCGGTCCGCTCCGCGGGGACAGCGGAAGGCGGCGATTAGGCGCCGGGGGCGTGACGCGCGCGCCGTGACGCCGGCCGCCCCCAGCCTCCGCCCGCCGCCGCCAGCCCCGTATACGGCGGGCCGCCGCCCTTTGTTTGCGACCACGTTTTGTTAGCCGCTGCCGACTTCCTGAAATTACGCCGCACCGTTACGGGTTGACTGCGGCATAGCGAAGCGCAGGAGCCGCCTTTCACGGTCATAACGAAATTCTGCATCGTGCCCCTAACGGGCCGGCTTCGGAGCAGGCGGATTAATTGCTCGTCTAGCGGGGAGCGGACGCGCCGGCATCCTCGCTGGAACGGGGCGGGGTTCCGTGACCCTGCGCGGAGGCTGGAGGCAGGGGCGTCCGTTACGGCTAGGAAACTCCTACTCCACGGTCCGGGCGTAATTGTCTGCAGCGCGGAACACGGTAATTCGTGAAATCCTTGACATCGAAACTTGAAAGGCGTCTGCTGTTGACTCTTTCATTTTCTCACCATTTAGACCTATTTTATCTTTATCCCAGATCCATAACGTTTACTTTACAATGTCTCTGAGATATTAAATCAGAGTTGAGTTGGCGTAAGTTGATCCCTCACAGCTGCAGTGGGCTGGGAGCCTCAACTTTACACGGCTACCTTAACCAATAACGCAACGCGATTTTGTAAACGCCTCTGTTACAACGACTCATTGTTGTC
Organism: Schistocerca cancellata; assembly: GCF_023864275.1. NCBI lineage: Eukaryota > Metazoa > Arthropoda > Insecta > Orthoptera > Acrididae > Schistocerca > Schistocerca cancellata. The sequence continues at coordinate 1,147,408,052 of NC_064627.1, forward strand.
ACAGCTCTGTATACGGTCATTGTTTACGCCTGCAGCCGTTAGCAGTTCGCGGTTGAAAGCCGAAAATAGCACTGCGAGCTGTCACTGATCTTCTTACGGCGTCGCGCGACCACTATGGTCGCAGGTTCGAATCCTGCCTCGGGCATGCATATATGTGATGTACTTAGGTTAGTTAGGTTTAAGTAGTTCTAGGTTCTAGGGGACTGATGACCTCAGATGTTAAGTCCCATAGTGCTCAGAGCCATTTGAACCACTTTCTTCTTGCGGCGTCTCGACGGTAATCGCTTTCATTATGTACCGATCTGGTGCGTTCGTGAACTCTTTGCACGGCCACTGCATCGCAAACTGTGTTTAGGGATCTGCCGGCACTCAGCCAACCACAGGGCTTGGCGGTAGCATCTGTCATGTGCTTCTGGTTCGAAAAGGACGTCAGCCATTCTTTTCTAAGCCTTAAGCTAGTGGAGTGAACTGGTGTTGCTTGGAGTGATGAGATATGGTTTGTACTGGAGAAATATTTGGGAGAACACATTGTTTCGTTGAAACTCACCTGATGGCGAACTATGACGTTGAATAACTGTACGATGTATCTCATTACCGGTAAGATAATTCCAAGTTAATTTATTTTGAAGAAGTCTGTGCTGTTTTCTAAAGCACACAATAGGCCGCCATTTTGTATCTCTCCGCGCAGCACCTGTGAAGAACACTTACTGCGTTAAAAGTGAGTTGGTGTGCTTGAGCCTGAATTTGGCGGGCGAATTTGTCTTTTGCAAGTGAACGAACGCGGCAACTGCGGAGAAAAATCTCCGATTGTGATGTTTTAACAAATGAACATCATGTTATGCCGTTGGAAATTGCTGAACAAAAACATTCACATGTACCTCGCTGCAAGTATACTCCACAGAAGCGAAAATGAGTTTTTTCGTTGTTCAAGCAGTTTTGTTCAGAAGCAGCTGGTGCTGTCCAACATTTGGACGACTGGGAACGATCACAGTGACAGACAACATGCGCCGACTACAGTAGATGCCGACAAAAAAAAAACCTGTTGTCTGTCTATAAAACTCGTATCGGAGGGTTGGACATTATTAACGACAGTGTTAACCTCAGTTTTCAGGAAGGTGTTGGTAATCATAGATTGTGTTCCTTACTTCTGTAGACCAGAAGATACACAGATGCAATCCGCTGCAGAGACTTCGCTCACATGTGTTACCGTGATCTATCTCTTCCGCAGTATGTGGAACGGGTATGGAACAAGGCGGCAACAGTTCGATATGGATGGAACGTGGTATGAAAGCATCGCAACTGACCACATCATGGATCGACGAACGTCGGAAATGTGTCAAATGAATGCATCGGTCGTTGTTGAAAGATTCTTTCGTCGACAGTAGCATGAAAGGAAACCTCTTAAATGTTTGTTGGTTCCATATTCCTCGCAAATATTATCCCGCCATACTTTTTAGATCACGCACTCTGCATAATCAACGCATGAAACGTGATTTGTAATTGACGAGGATGATGTACCCACATGTATTATAGATGCTCTAAAAATGGCCCGAGCGCGAAACTAGTTGCGCTTAATGAAATACAAAATACAGGTGGAATGGTGTCTTTCTTCGAAGGAAACGTAATAGGAATCATCTTGTCATCAGAAAAATCTTGCAATAAATAGGTGCATTGTCGGAGTGTGCTCTTGCATTGTACGGCTTGAAATAATCATAGACCTATTGGTTAGCTGGCAGTTCTCTAAAAAATTGGCTGAATATATATGTCACGTACCATTCGAAAGTATGATTTGGGTCAAAAAGATAGGTCCAGTTATTCACGCTGCGCTGATTCCAAACAACTATTGCGCAGAGCCTCTTGATGTAACTTACGAGGATTTTTAGAACACCAGTACCGATCTTTCTGCGGGTTGGCGTATTCCGACAAATGGAGCCACGTTTCATCAGAAAAAAAGAAAGAATTTCAGGAGCACTCCCTTCTTCGTACAGAGACGGCTGTAATCCGAAGCAATACTGTAGTCGATCGGAAGTATTTAATTTAGTCAGTCGATGCACTGTCACAGTTATGTCTGTCCTAAGGCCGACAACCAGTGTAAACGGGAGATGTAGCTACCATCGGCAGATATAGGGCACACTGAAAAGATAAATAAGCAGATTGCCGGTACTCTACACGAAATTTATATTCAAACGACGTGGAAAGATGTAATCGTAATCCAATCCGGACTCGGTTTGCCCAAGGTCGGAAATTCAATCACCTCTTAAGGTTCTTGGAAATATATCTAGACTACTTAACATCCTCAGAATACCCGTCGATAAGGAAATGACCCGTTCCAGATAGATAATGAGCTGCCAGCGCAACTGGTTTCTTCGAACAGCCGACGTCGTAAAGAACAGCTGGTGCGATCAGATTCGCAGTTCTGCCGCCCGACTGCGGAGTCGACAGCGCCGTCGACGAGCGGACAGAGAGAGCGGCGGCGACGACCTGAAGGCGGGGGGAGGCGCATTCAGATGCGGCCGTTGCTCGATTATGCAGGGAGGGCTGCGGCGCGGGGGCCGCCGATAGCATCTGCGTCGGCGCCGCGACGCGCAGCGCCGGAAGAGCAGAGAGGAGGCCGGGGGCCGTAGCTCAGGGCGGCGGCTTCCGGACACCGCCGACGCGGCCGGCTGTGCTGCAGCTCCACACAACATTACTCTCTGTCACTGGCCGACGAGGAGGAGCGGTTCGTGCCGGGCAAGTCAGCGGGGTTCGTCAGACCGTGCAGTGCTCCGCCACTGCGCCAGCCGATGCCGTGGTGTTAACATTCGCACACGCGTGGGTCGTCAGCTGCGGAGGCCCGCCGCTTGGAGTGTTCGGTGCTCTGTGTGTTCAGACACACTCGTACTCTGCCCAGCATTAAAGTCTGATGTTAGATCCGCCACACTCCGCCGCCTGTCCTGTTTTACCAGTCTGCCCAGCTTACGACGTCCACCCGACGCCCACGACGTTTGGACGTGGGTTCATCTTGGTTTCAACATGTGTGAACACACTCACCACAGCAGTCCTCGAACACGCGAGAAGTCATGCAGTTACCAAAGTGCCGAGCTTCCGAACCTGCCCTCGGCTCATCCGATAGATAGCGCGCCTTTCCTAATCTACACAGGGATAACACGCTCACTGGTTTTACGTGCACCATTCGTGTGTGTGACGAGCAGTCGTTCCCTGTCCGGTGAAGCTGCTATCGCCTGGACGGGTTTGTTTCAGTAGCAGGTCGGTGGCCACAATGTTGTGGCTGATTAGTATATATTCCTCGTATAAGAAGAAGAAGAAGAAGAAGAAACGTTTACCACCACGTGTTGCAATTCGACAGTAGCATGGTCCTGGCCTATGGAGACTGCGGTTTATTGCTCAGCGGTGTTGCTGCTCGCGTCACTCGGTATCCCAGAACTATCATGAGAGTATGGAATCGATGGCTTCAGGAGAGCACACTCAACGTCACGTAGTATCTCCTCGGACCTAAACATATTGTTCGGCCGGTGACACCAAGGACCTAAAGTCTGCAATAAGGGCCGACCGGAGTGGCCGACCGGTTCTAGGCGCTACAGTCTGGAACTGCCTCGGGCATGCATGTCTGTGATGTCTTTAGGTTTGCTAGGTTTAAGTAGTTCTAAGTTCTAGGGGACTGATGACCACAGCAGTTAAGTCCCAGAGTGCTCAGAGCCATTTGAACCGTTTTTTTTCTGCAATAAGGCAACTGCACATGAGAACAGTACGACAAGTTCAGGACCACAGCGGAGACTCAGCATGGCGACAGATGTTGCTGCTTGCCTTGAGGCGGCGCGCCGACACTGCTACGCCCAACGGCAACACAGCACACAGGAGTGCGAGCACGTCGTCTTGTCGTACGAATCGTGGTGCTGCGTACGCTGTGATGACTGGCGTATCCGTTTGCGGGCGTTCTCAGGTCAACGTTGCCAAATTGGACAACGAGTAAGAATGTGGTGTCACCGCCAGACACCACACTTGCTAGGTGGCAGCCTTTAAATCGGCCGCGGTCTGTTAGTATACGTCGGACCCGCGTGTCGCCACTATCGTTGATTGCAGACCGAGCGCCGCCACACGGCAGGTCTAGTCTAGAGAGACTCCCTAGCACTCGCCGCAGTTGTACAGCCGACTTTGCTAGCGATGGTTCACTCACAAAATACGCTCTCATTTGCCGAGACGATAGTTAGCATAGCCTTCAGCTACGTCATTTGCTACGACCTAGCAAGGCACCATTACCTGTTACTATTGAGATTATGAATAATGTACGGTCAAGAGCGACGCTCATCATTAATGGATTAAAGTTAAGTAAGATTATGGAATAGGAGGCAAACTTTTGCAAGCAATTAAAGGTCTTTACATGGATAGTCAGTCAGCAGTTAGAGTTGACGGTAAATTGAGTTCATGGTTCAGAGTAGTTTCAGGGGTAAGACAAGGCTGCAACCTGTCTCCACTGTTGTTCATATTATTTATGGATCATATGTTGAAAACAATAGACTGGCTGGGTGAGATTAGGATATGTGAACACAAAATAAGCAGTCTCGCATATGCGGATGACTTAGTTGTGATGGCACATTCGATTGAAAGTTTGCAAAGTAATATTTCAGAGCTAGATCAGAAATGTAAGGACTGTGGTATGAAGATTAGCATCTCCAAAACGAAAGTAATGTCAGTGGGAAAGAAATATAAACGGATTGAGTGCCAAATAGGAGGAACAAAGTTAGAACAGGTGGACGGTTTCAAGTACTTAGGATGCATATTCTCACAGGATGGCAACATAGTGAAAGAACTGGAAGCGAGGTGTAGCAAAGCTAATGCAGTGAGCGCTCAGCTACGATCTACTCTCTTCTGCAAGAAGGAAGTCAGTACCAAGACTAAGTTATCTGTGCACCGTTCAATCTTTCGACCAACTTTGTTGTATGGGAGCGAAAGCTGGGTGGATTCAGGTTACCTCATCAACAAGGTTGAGGTTACGGATATGAAAGTAGCTAGGATGACTGCAGGTAGATGGGAACAATGGCAGGAGGGTGTCCACAATGAGGATATCAAAGAAAAACTGGGAATGAACTCTATAGATGTAGCAGTCAGGGCGAACAGGCTTAGATGGTGGGGTCTTGTTACATCCATGGGAGAAGCAAGGTTACCCAAGAGACTCATGGATTCAGCAGTAGAGGGTAGGAGGAGTCGGGGTAGACCGAGGAGAAGGTACCTGGATTCGGTTAAGAATGATTTTGAAGTAATAGGTTTAACATCATAAGAGGCACCAATGTTAGCACTGAATAGGGGATCATGGAGGAACTGTATAAGGGGGGCTATGCTCCAGACTGAACGCTGAAAGGCATAATCAGTCTTAAATGATGATGATGATGATGATGATGGAGTTAAGTATTCCACCAGCTACGTCCGTTTTTCTAAAGTCTAATTTCCTTGTCCTGTTCCAGACCTCACGACAGCCTGCGTGAGCTAAAACGCGTGCCTTTCGGCTTCCTCTAATAATACGGTGTTGGCTCTCCTGCCAACCCACAACAAAGACTTCGTTACTTGCTGTCATTTCTAATGTTGCAATTTCAATGGCCAGAAGTACACAACTGGTCTGGACTACTGGGGCAAGAATAACTCACTCCAACTGTCCGTGTTATATAGGTTCACTAAGACAGACAACTGAACACTTCCAAGAACTGCGAATAGTCACTTTGTGAGGGAGGTATAAAATATTCATCCCGAGCATTCTCTAATGTCCTGGCGTTCGTCGTCGAATGTTGAAATTTGAAAACATGCGCTGACCTCTGAGGTACCAAAGTCAATCGTCTTGTCAAGTAATCTACGTGTGGTCATAGGCGAGCAAGATAGGAAACTGATCCTCCTCTAAAAATGAACGCAGCACCAAATTATGCAATGCTAAAATGAAAGTGTTTGGATAAATATAAAACTAAGGTATACAGGAGTGTTGGATGATGATGTTTAAGAGTGTTGGAGGAGCAAACGAGAACGTATTATTGAGTTGAATGGCGTTGTCTTCACCAAGAGACATGCTAACTCAGGCAAGATCTTCCGTCACTTGGACCTGAGACTCAAGGCAGTATGGGTATGCGTACAGTGAGCTCTGCATGTTGTGCTCGAGCCAAGTATGGGAGTAAGGGATTCAACCTGGTAGGCATGTATGTATTTTACTCTCGATCTTTCAACTTTTCTTTCCGTCAACCGATTATTCACATGTTTGTTACAAAAGCGTGACTAGTTCGCAGTGTTGATGTTTCTTTCAGCGGCCGATGTAGCTATGACGAATCACTAGTAAACATATTTTATTTATATTTAATACGTATCTCAGGCTTGCTCATTGTGTTTCACACTATCCATGGGATTATTAGTGGGGTGGTGATCAACACGATTACTCTACGCGTCGGTGGTCCCACCAAAAGAACTAAAATTCCCAGTCGTGCTACCAACTTGTATTCGCATTGTAATACGATACTGTGTGATATGATACTGACTTGGGCACTCGCTGTTCCATGATGGCTGCGCTGAAATTTTGTTTGTTGATATTCTGTTTGTCATCCTATCGTCATAGAATTAAAAATAGTAGTGATTGCATTATGAAGAGAAATTGGTCGATGAAATTTACTGAATAGATGTAATATTTACATAAGCTTACTCTCCGTTGGTATGACCGCTTCCAAACAGAGTCCGTTCATCGTGAGGTAGTTACGGCACATAAAGGAACAACTGACATCCCATATTCTCCTTTATACTATTTTTAGTTCCAGTGGCCGCTGTAGTGAAATGCAATTTTGTTGAATAAATACTGAAAGTAAAAATTGTGAAGCAAAGTACAGTATATTACTTGTATAACTGGCATATTTACATTGTAATCGGCGCATAATTCCTGAAAATCGACATAAATATAAAACACCTTTAAAATTTTGTAACACAAAAATTTCAGTGCACTTGTTGCGTTGTTGTTGTTGTTGTGGTCTTCAGTCCTGAGACTGGTTTGATGCAGCTCTCCATGCTACTCTATCCTGTCCAAGCTTCTTCATCTCCCAGTACCTACTGCAATCTACATCCTTCATATCTGCTTAGTGTATTCATCTCTTGGTCTCCCTCTACGATTTTTACCCTCCACGCTGCCCTCCAATGATAAATTGGCGATCCCTTGATGCCTCAGAACATGTCCTACCAACCGATCCCTTTTTCTAGTCAAGTTGTGCTACAAATTTTTTTCTCCCCAATCCTATTCAATGCTTCATCATTAGTTATGTGATCTACCCATCTAATCTTCAGCATTCTTCTGTAGCACCACATTTCGAAAGCTTCTATTCTCTTCTTGTCCAAACTGTTTATCGTCCATGTTTCACTTCCATACATGGCTACACTCCAAACAAATACTTTCAGAAACGATTTCCTGACACTTCAATCTATACTCGATGTTAACAAATTTCTCTTCTTCAGAAACGCTTTCCTTGCCATTGCCAGTCTACATTTTATATCCTCTCTACTTCGACCATCATCAGTTATTTGCTCCCCAAATATCAAAACTCCTTTACTACTTTAAGTGTCTCATTTCCTAATCTAATACCCACAACATCACCCGACTTAATTCGACTACATTCCATTATCCTCGTTTTGCTTTAGTTGATCTTCATCTTATATCCTCCTTTCAAGACACTATCCATTCCGTTCAACTGCTCTTCCAAGTCCTTTGCTGTCTCTGACAGAATTACAATGTCATCGGCGAACCTCAACGTTTTTATTTCTTCTCCATCGATTTTAATACCTACTCCGAATTTTTCTTTTGTTTCCTTCACTGCTTGCTCAATATACAGATTGAATAACATCGGGGAGAGGCTACAACCCTGTCTCACTCCCTTGCCAATCACTGCTCCTCAACTCTTATAACTGCTATTTGGTTTCTGTAAAAATTGTTAATAGCCTTTCGCTCCGTGTTTTTTACCCCTGCCACCTTCAGATTCTGAAAGAGAGTATTCCAGTCAGTCTTGTCAAAAGCTTTCTCTAAGTCTACAAATGCTAGGAACGTAGGTTTGCCTTTCCTTAATCTAGCTTCCAAGATAAGTCGTAGGGTCAGTATTGCCTCACGTGTTCCAACATTTCTACGGAATCCAAACTGATCTTCCCCGAGGTCGGCTTCTACTAGTTTTTCCATTCTTCTGTAAAGAATTCGCGTTAGTATTTTGCATCCGTGACTTATTAAACTGATAGTTGGGTAATTTACACATCTGTCAACACCTGCTTTCTTTGGGATTGGAATTATTATATTCTTCTTGAAGTCTGATGGTATTTCGCCTGTCTCGTACATCTTGCTCACCAGGTGGTAGAGTTTTGTCAGGACTGGCTCTCCCAAGGCTGTCAGTAGTTCTAATGGAATGTTATCTACTCCGGGGGCCTTGTTACGACTCAGGTCTTTCAGTGCTCTGTCAAACTCTTCACGCAGTATCGTATCTCCCATTTCATCTTCATCTACATCCTCTTCCATTTCCATAATATTGTCCATAAGTACACTGCCCTTGTATAGACCCTCTATATACTCCTTCCACCTTTCTGCTTTCCCTTCTTTGCTAAGAACCGGGTTGCGATCCGTAACATAAACAAACCTATTTGCTCTTCGACATTATGTAGCCCGAAACGGTGACAGCGTCTCAAAAAGCGACTGCAAGCAAAAATTTATCACACGTATCATAAAGAAGATCCACGGAGTAATGGTGTTAGAGTGGCATCAACAGAGCAGTATAATAAACGTACTCAGTAGCACCGTAAGTAATAAAACTCAGTACTGTAGAGTCTACCATAAATGTTTTGATAGTTATCAACTTACAGTGAGCAATTTCACAAAAACAGAGTAATGTGCAAAATCGGGATGGGGTGCCGCACATAGTTGCTAAATAATAATTTAAATGTTATTATAACTGTTTAGTTACTGGTATTAAATTTACTAATTTATTTATTTTACCATGCAGCTTTAGTTAACTTCAGTGTCTCCCTTACTGGAAAAAAAGTTCCACGAACTGAAGGTGCTTACAGTCTAAAATAATTCTAATTCGGCTGACAGGCGTGTAGACATCAGGAGTTTTAAGGTCTGATACAGGTAACACTACAGGACAGACACCATAAAAGTACTACGCCGGTAGAGTGTAGCTCGGCCACACTACGACCACCTCGTTGGCCGCCGCTTCTTGGCGCGGCAGACGAAATGCAAATGAATTGGAAAGCGGAAAGCGGCGCTGCCGCGGGCTGGGAAGCGAGGCCCGGACTGCTGCTGCGGCCCCAGCTTCCCGCGGCAATTTTCCGGAATTTCCCGGCGAGGCAATTCGCCGGTGGGCCACCGCGCTGCCGTGTAAGTTATGACGTAATTAGCGGTGCGGATTTTTAATGCGGACCTTCCGTCTCGAGTAATTACCGGCGCGCCGGCCGCCGCACTTAACGATTCCACGGCGCGGTCTCCGCCCCCCGCCACCCCCCGCCACCCCCACGGCCGTTCCGCTGCGTCGCCGAAGCCGCGCCACGCCGGGCTCCGCTTCCCGTGCAGCAGCCAGGCATCCCAGAAGCGCTGTCTCTCTTCGAACGCTAGGTACACCATAATAAGACCCCACGAGACTGTCAAAAAAAACATTAACGTTATTCTACCCGTATCCGGTAACAGGAACTGGAAGGAAAGGAAGGAAGACTGGGTTTAACGCCCCGTCGACATCGAGGTCATTAGTGTCGGAGCACAAGGTCGGATTGTGACAAAGATGAGGAAGGAAATGGGCCGTGCCCTTTGGAAGAAACTATCCACGCATTTTCCAGGGGCGATTTAAAGCAATCGCGGAAAACCTAAAACTACACTCCTGGAAATGGAAAAAAGAACACATTGACACCGGTGTGTCAGACCCACCATACTTGCTCCGGACACTGCGAGAGGGCTGTACAAGCAATGATCACAAGCACGGCACAGCGGACACACCAGGAACCGCGGTGTTGGCCGTCGAATGGCGCTACCTGCGCAGCATTTGTGCACCGCCGCCGTCAGGTCAGCCAGTTTGCCGTGGCATACGGAGCTCCATCGCAGTCTTTAACACTGGTAGCATGCCGCGACAGCGTGGACGTGAACCGTATGTGCAGTTGACGGACTTTGAGCGAGGGCGTATAGTGGGCATGCGGGAGGCCGGGTGGACGTACCGCCGAATTGCTCAACACGTGGGGCGTGAGGTCTCCACAGTACATCGATGTTGTCGCCAGTGGTCGGCGGAAGGTGCACGTGCCCGTCGACCTGGGACCGGACCGCAGCGACGCACGGATGCACGCCAAGACCGTAGGATCCTACGCAGTGCCGTAGGGGACCGCACCGCCACTTCCCAGCAAATTAGGGACACTGTTGCTCCTGGGGTATCGGCGAGGACCATTCGCAACCGTCTCCATGAAGCTGGGCTACGGTCCCGCACACCGTTAGGCCGTCTTCCGCTCACGCCCCAACATCGTGCAGCCCGCCTCCAGTGGTGTCGCGACAGGCGTGAATGGAGGGACAAATGGAGACGTGTCGTCTTCAGCGATGAGAGTCGCTTCTGCCTTGGTGCCAATGATGGTCGTATGCGTGTTTGGCGCCGTGCAGGTGAGCGCCACAATCAGGACTGCATACGACCGAGGCACACAGGGCCGACACCCGGCATCATGGTGTGGGGAGCGATCTCCTACACTGGCCGTACACCACTGGTGATCGTCGAGGGGACACTGAATAGTGCACGGTACATCCAAACCGTCATCGAACCCATCGTTCTACCATTCCTAGACCGGCAAGGGAACTTGCTGTTCCAACAGGACAATGCACGTCCGCATGTATCCCGTGCCACCCAACGTGCTCTAGAAGGTGTAAGTCAACTACCCTGGCCAGCAAGATCTCCGGATCTGTCCCCCATTGAGCATGTTTGGGACTGGATGAAGCGTCGTCTCACGCGGTCTGCACGTCCAGCACGAACGCTGGTCCAACTGAGGCGCCAGGTGGAAATGGCATGGCAAGCCGTTCCACAGGACTACATCCAGCATCTCTACGATCGTCTCCATGGGAGAATAGTAGCCTGCATTGCTGCGAAAGGTGGATATACACTGTACTAGTGCCGACATTGTGCATGCTCTGTCGCCTGTGTCTATGTGCCTGTGGTTCTGTCAGTGTGATCGTGTGATGTATCTGACCCCAGGAATGTGTCAATAAAGCTTCCCCTTCCTGGGACAATGAATTCACGGTGTTCTTATTTCAATTTCCAGGAGTGTAGATGGCCGGACGCGGGTTTGAGCCGTCGTCCTCCCGAATGCCAGTCCAATGTACTAACCACTGCGCCACCTCGCTCAGTCATAACAGGAACTGCCGGGACTGTGTGGATTAGGTGAAACCTCGATGACACCACCCGTTGACTTACTGATTCCATTATTCAGTCAGAACGGTTTGGTGTGCGAGACCCGTCTTCAGTGGCTCAGACTGCTTCCCACATATTTTTATGGTTGTGTGGGTAAGAAGGCGGGTGGCGTGGCGATGCGCAGTGACCGCGTGATGTTGCAAACCAGAGCGTCGTTCTACGGCGTCCGTTTGGGGAGTGCTGTGAGCTACGCGGAGCGCGTAAAACATTTGTCGTTGATTTTCTCGTTGCTTCAGGTACGATGAATACACTAACAGTCTTCCCGCGGATCATCTGCACATCTTTGTTCGCTTACAGAATTCTGTTGGAGATCTTTATCTTCAGCAGAATAATGCACTACCTCTGTGCTCCTGAACAATGTGAGAGTGGTTCGATGCACACACTGATCGCGAGGTCGTTGTCGTGTGGAGCACACCATTTCCGGAATCTCCTCCGATGCTTCGACCTCGTTTGGCTACGGTGGCGGAGGGGTGGGGGTGGGGAATGGCGCACAGAGGACTGCTCTGTCAAGGCTTGTGGAGTCCCCACCAGCATTACGACGAAAGAATATGACGTTAACTTCAAGATGCTTTTTATCGACTTTTAGCTCGGCACGATGCGGCGGTTAAACATTAGTTTACGACTGAGGCAGGACTCACTTGACTGGAGTAACTGCTGGAATCCCGTCAGACACATGCTAGTGTGGCCGGCCGGAGTGGCCGAGCGGTTAAAGGCGCTGCAGTCTGGAACCGCACGACCGCTACGGTCGCAGGTTCGAATCCTGCCTCGGGCATGGATGTGTGTGCTGTCCTTAGGTTAGTTAGGTTTAAGTAGTTCTAAGTTCTAGGGGACTTATGACCACAGCAGTTGAGTCCCGTAGTGCTCAGAGCCATTTGAACCATGCTAGTGCGGCCGATCCAGCAACTGCCCTAGACGCATGGGAGCATTTGCGTAATTTGTTGTTAATCACGATGCAAGCAGACAGCGATTTCTCTTACGTTTATTCATGGCCATTTACCAAAACGTAAATTTGTTCACCTACATACATACTTTACGGTATGGCTTCAGTTATATTGCTTGTGGTCATTCAGCTCCGAAACCAACCGTGTGTGGCTTCGAAGTGGTTAACTCATTGGACTTGAGGCGAACCTTTGCGATTTATGTTTTACACGGCTCCCTTTATGTAACGGACAGAACACTGAGCTCTGGATCTGAAGATTCTCAGTTCAATCCGGGATAGGGACGGGTCTTTTCCTCGTTGCAGTACCCCCCAGGACGCCCCCGGGTCCAGTCAGCCTGCTACGAGATGAGTACCGGCGATAAAACGTGACTGGAATGATGGACTTGCCACCCTCCGTCTTCTAGTGTCACGGCTGCATTCTACCTGCAGCCGAGTCAGTAACCCTATTTACACGATACGGATCACGAAGCTGAGGCAAACTTACTGTCGAGCCGAGGGAGGATATGTGGAGGTCGAGAAGGATACGGGATCGAGTCGAGTCTTTGGTGTCCCATTTCGCTGGCGACACTCGTCCGGAACTGAGAGCAGCGGGTGTCCTGGTCATTGGGCAAGCACGGTGTTTAGTGCGAGAATGTTATTAACTTACACAGAGAGTGCTGTGGAAAATGATCAGTTAGAATATGTGTTTCCTGTAATTCCGAGCTCCGGTAAAACAGTTGTGGTAGGGCGGTTCATTTTCTCCCACCGTGTGCTTTACTTGTGAGAGCATTCGGCAGCCGGTGGGCGATGACACCCGAGCCGTCAGGCCAGGGTGCAGCACGCATCCCGGCCACGTCTGGCGGCTCTCCGTTAATAGCGGCCCGGCCGACGTTCCGGTCAGCTGGCTGCAGCAGGTGGGCGCCCGGTCCGGTCCGGGAGACCGCGCCACCCAGCCCAGCCTGGGTCTGCTGTAGTCGCCGCAACACACACACAGCAAACTGTTAATGAAGGCACCAGTATACGGAATAGGTTCCCAGATATGCGGGTGGCTCGAAGACTCCTGAAGTCATACAACTCAGTACGTTGTTCTCGGCGGAGAGTGCCGGCCGCGGTGGTCGAGCGGTTCTAGGCGCTCAGTCCGGAACCGCGGGACTGCTACGGTCGCAGCTTCGAATCCTGCCTCGCGCATGGATGTGTGTGATGTCCTTAGGTTAGTTAGGTTTACTTAGTTCTATGTTCTATGTTCTATGTTAGAGAAAGCTTTTGACAATGTTGACTGGAATACTCTCTTTGAAATTCTAAAGGTGGCAGGGGTAAAATACAGGGACCGAAAGGCTATTTACAATTTGTACAGAAACCAGATGGCAGTTATAAGAGTCGAGGGACATGAAAGGGAAGCAGTGGTTAAGAAGGGAGTAAGACAGGGTTGTAGGCTCTCCCCGATGTTATTCAAGCTGTATATTGAGCAAGCAGTGAAGGAAACAAAAGAAAAATTCGGCGTAGGTATTAAAATCCATGGAGAAGAAATAAAAACGTTGAGGTTTGCCGATGACATTGTAATTCTGTCAGAGACAGCAAAGGACTTGGAAGAGCAGTTGAACGGAATGGATGGTGTCTTGAAGGGAGTATATAAGATGAACATCAACAAAAGCAAAACGAGGATAATGGAATGTAGTCGAATTAGGTCGGGTGATGCTGAGGGAATTAGATTAGGAAGTGAGACACTTAAAGTAGTAAAGGAGTTTTGCTATTTGGGGAGCAAAATAACTGATGATGGTCGAAGTAGAGAGCGTATAAAATGTAGACTGGCAATGGCAAGGAAAGCGTTTCTGAAGAAGAGAAATTTGTTAACATCGAGTATAGATTTAACTGTCAGGAAGTCATTTCTGAAAGTATTTGTATGGAGTGTAGCCATGTATGGAAGTGAAACATCGACGGTAAATAGTTTGGATAAGAAGAGAATAGAAGCTTTCGAAATGTGGTGCTACAGAAGAATGCTGAAGATTAGATGGGTAGATCACATAACTAATGAGGAAGTATTGAATAGGATTGGGGAGAAGAGAAGTTTGTCGCACAACTTGAGCAGAAGAAGGGATCGGTTGGTAGGACATGTTCTGAGGCATCAAGGGATCACCAATTTAGTATTGGAGGGCAGCGTGGAGGGTAAAAATCGTAGAGGGAGACCAAGAGATGAATACACTAAGCAGATTCAGAAGAATGTAGGTTGCAGTAAGTACTGGGATGTGAAGAAGCTTGCACAGGATAGAGTAGCATGGAGAGCTGCATCAAACCAGTCTCAGGGCTGAAGACCATAACAACAACAACATGTTCTAGGGGACTGATGACCACAGATGTTAAGTCCCATAGTGCTCAGAGCCATTTGATTGGGCGGAGAGTGTTCATCAGAGACAAGAGTAGCGTGAGCAGTGCTCCAGGGAAGTGTGATATGACCGCTGTCATTTTCTATGTACATACATACACTGGGGGTCACCTGCTTAATAGCTTGTTTGTCCGTCTTTCGACACCACTCATTCTGCACAACAGGGATTCGACCGTTTGTTAGTTTGTGGAGGTAGGTGGCATTAGATGTCCATGCACAGGTCATGTAATTCGCGTAAATAACGGGCCGCTGATTTGCGTACGCGTTGATGGCTCCCAATAGTGACCCAGATGGGTTCGGTAGGATTTACATCAGGCTAATTTAGTCGTCGATACGTCGACGTAAGCTCACTGCAGTGCTCCTAAAGTAGCACGGTTCTGGCTCCGAGACACGGAAAAGTATACTGCTGAAAGATGATGACATCGCCGTCGCGGAAAACATCAAGCACGAAGAGACGCAGCTGTCAGCGTGTCTTCTATTACTTACTGCCACAGGCCCCCCATGTAAGCACAGGAGAGCGTCTCCCGTAGCGTGACACTGCCCCCGCCAGCCTGCGTCCGTGGCGCGCTGCACGGTTCGAGCCGCCGTTCACCTCGATCACGGCGTTTCTGCATACGACTATCGATCTAGTGTAGCAAAAATGTGATTCACCCGAAAAGCCGACACGTTTCCGTTGATCGACGGTCGAATTCCAGTGGTCCCGTGCTCACTCCAGTCGTAATTGACGGTGTCGTCGGGTCAACATGTGAACATGTAGGAGTGATCTAGTTCCGAGCTCCGTGTTCAACAATGTAAAATGAACGATACGCTACGAAAAACTTGCGTGTGCACCCGCATTGTGCTCTTTCGGCAGAGGTGGCACAGACCACCATCTGTCCTTTTCAGAGCAGACTAGTCTTCGAACTCCACGTTCTCTGCAGAGTCGCGGACGTCCAATTTTTATGAGGTGTTTGTGAGAAGACTGTTAGACGCAGAGAAAAAAACAACCAAAATTCTAATGCGTGTACATTTTAAGCGTGAACGTTTAAAAAATCTGTAATTCTACCCGTTACACAGACTATAAATGATCTAGTGCATAACGTCGCTAGGTCCGTGAGGCTGTTCGCTGATGATGCAGTCGTCTATAAGGAGGTAGCAACGCCAGAAGGCTGCAGCGATCTGCACAAGGACCGTAGAGATTCGATGACTGGTACAACGGTTGGCAGTTGAACCTCAAATTTAAGTACTGTAAGTGTAACATATTGCCCATAAATGGTCGAAGAAATCCACTAATGTACTATTACGCTATTGGCGACAGCTTGCTAGAAACGATAACTACAGTAAAATATTTAGGAGTAACCAACTGGAGCGACCTAAAGCAGAATGGCAACATAGGAAAACTGTAGAAAAAGCAAATGGCTGGCTCAAATAGACGGGAAGAATCCTAAGAAAATGTAACTCATCGACGAAGGGAGAGGCTTACGTAACACTCGTCCGACCGACTCTCGAATACTGCACATCAGTCTGGGACACCTACCACGTTGTAGCCAGGATCCAACTTCCTCCCACATACGTCTCGCAAAATAACCACAACAAGAAAATCTGAGCAATTAGAAAAAATAAGGCGCTACAGTCTGGAGCCGAGCGACCGCTACGGTGGCGGGTTCGAATCCTGCCTCGGGCATGGATGTGTGTGATGTCCTTAGGTTGGTTAGGTTTACTTAGTTCTAAGTTCTAGGCGACTGATGACCACAGAAGTTAAGTCGCATAGTGCTCAGAGCCATTTTTTTTTAGAAAGAATAAGAAGGTTTACTAGCAGCCATCCTTTCCATGCGCTGTTGGCGAATGACACAGGGAGGGGGGAACAGATAGTGGTAGCAGAAGTACTGTCCGCTTGTGATGTACACATATGTTCACGTACAGACACTGCTAGTGACCTTTACCCTTAGCACCACACTATAGCGATCTATCGTTCCCACTTCTTGTTAGAGTGACCTCAACAATACTTCGTGGCACGTCTTCGTCCCTCGCCGGTGAAGGACGAAGGGGCCTGTTGCCTGATAACGTGGGTCCGTTTGTTTCATGAGCGCCCCTAATTGTCAGAATAAAACCTTCTATGGAACAAATCACTGATATTAGGGTTATGTAACGAGTGGTTGTAATTGAAGTGTGCCTACTATGGGCTGTAACCACCCTGGGCAGTGAAGCTTTGTACGCATGCACTAATGCGGAAATGATTTGAGCTCGAAAAAAATTAGTTCCAGTTTTGGGCACCAGCATCAAATATAGCGCTAACAATGCAACAAAAACATATGAAAATGTTTCCGTGCGTAATGGATTAGGGACGTGATGTGGGCCGAAAATATCAAACAAGTGAGAAAAGCATAATGTTAAATTTATATTTAATATAATTTATTATTAACAGGCCGCTTACACAGTTTGTTCAGTATCAGCACCAGAGACATCGACGAGAAGGTGTATAGCGCCAGAGTGCAACATGTTGTGCAAGTGTTGTGAAAATCTTGTTACGTTGGATTCCACGTTTTGTCATTGTTACTTTTGGCATATGAATGTGTCCAATATGACAAATATCCATTTTAAAACTAAAGGATGTTATAATTTTTCTTCTGGCCGCGCGGTTCTAGGCGCTACAGTCTGGAGCCGCGCGACCACTACGCTCGCAGGTTCGAATCCTGCCTCGGGCATGTCTGCGTGTGATGTCCTTAGGTTAGTTAGGTTTAAGTAGTTCTAAGTTCTAGGGGACTGATGACTTCAAAAGTTAAGTCCCATAGTGCTCAGAGCCATTTGAACCATTTTTGATAATTTTTCTTCCAATCGATGATGGTTGAAACAACCTAAACCGGTCAAGAATAAATATAATTTATGTAGCTGATGGCAAATAAAATTATTTTCTATAAATGTCTCACAGCTGTAGCCAGGTACCCAAACAAATTTTCAACCCCACGTAACTGGCTGGGTATGTCAGTTAAAGGCAGTGTGGCCTACCACCTTTAACAAGACAGTGCCTAGTAAAGTACGGTGGTGTTCAAAACAATCTTCCAACTGACGATTGACGAAAATACTGAGAGAATGATAAAGCTGTTACAGAACTAAAGTCAGAATGTTGTTCCAAGGGAGCTACTCCAGGAGAAAGACACTACAAACAATACAGAATTCAAGATGTGTCTTCGTTAATCTCACTAGTGATTTTTGTGACGTGGATAACTAGAAGAAGAAAATTGTAGCCGATTAGCCGATCAATCTGCGATCTCAGCAGTCACGTTTTCCTCAGGGTTGCACCGTTGACACGCAGAACTGCAATGTCCCTGTTACGTATGGACTACGGAGACAGGTGGCGTTTTACCTGCGTGTTCGTGACTGCAGTAAGACATGGCGAGATTGCGAGTATGGCATCAGTGCAAGGAGAACGACTTACCTCGTCCGTGTCACGCGCAGCGCGGCTGGTCACTGCCGTTAACATTATGACAGCCGGCACTTACGGTCTGACCGCAAGGCGCCCATTGACCGAAGGCTGTGCAGCTGTCGGCTGCATACACCGTAACGTCGGTGAATTGCAGCCTCTATAGCGCTTGGCAATCAGCGTCAAGAATGCTTCATGCACTCGCACGGTACCGAAGTGCGAGCGAAGCAGTGCTATTGTACACGTATCCGCGTCCCAGTTTCTCCTCCAGAGCTCATACTGTTGGTTGCCAAGTAGAAGTTGGCACTACCCTCACAATAATATCGTCGGTAATCATAGTTCTTATATCAGACCGCAAACTCCAATGGCTAAAGGGTGCATATAAAAGAGAATTATGAGGTGTAGTCGAGCTGGAGAACCGTATTCAGCAATCGTGAAATGTTTACGAGATGACGAGATGGACTCATCATCTCGAGCCACAATGTCTACGCGTTAGTGGGAGGTTGCAGTCTACAAACAGATTGCATAATTTGTTCGACGTAACGCAACCAAAATTATATGGGCTGGAAGTTGAATAACGTAGTGGAATTTGTGCGTGGGTTCGCTGTGATGGGGTCTAGTGGGACGACGAGCGTGGCTTTGTAACTCTCTCCCGTATCCACCCGCAAGTACACTTGCAGTCGTGTTAAACAGAGACATGCTGTCCTGTGACACACGAGAAGCACAAAGAGAACAACAGGTGCATCGTGAGTGTCGGTGTCTGAAGCGTCCTGTGAATTCAGATGAAATTATTGTACTCTTCGCGGAGTATACACTGTGTTGACTATATGTGACAAGTTCACCCTAGTGTCGCACGTAGTGCCTCGTGGGTGACTCAGTCGGTGGAAGTTCAATCTTTGCTGTCTCTTATGCTCTACTCGTAGTTATTACAGCTGATCAGTAAGGTATAGCCGAATTAAAACACGAATTTGTAAACAGACGATTAAATATCTTGAGTGAGATTGCGGGGTATAGCCGTGATATTTCATCAGCATAATATTGATCGTGAAGTACATCAAGTGTGGTAACCTGACTCAAGGAATGTGCAATTGAGCACTGGCCTACAATGTCACTCCTCCAGACGACTTGATTATAAGCTTCCCGATGACAGTTCGCAGTGTTTCTAAAATGTTTCACTTTGTGAACTGTTCGTATGCTGTTGTGGTAAAAGTGCACTGCCAGTTGACAAATGGCGTTACTACGTAAAAGTGACGTCTAAACTTTGGACGACTAGTGCCTCTCACGAGAGGGACACTCACTGATCTCGAAGGGATGTAAGAGACAACGAACACGCAGCAGGTGGGTAAATTACAAGCAGAATGGACCAGCTAGATACCTGCCATGCCTTAGTTGATCGAGTCCAGCTTTTTACGAGCAGCAGAAACTAGTCAGTGGCTAAGTGCACTATGCCAAGGAAAGTGCGTTAAGGAAAATGGCATTAATTGCGCCTGTTATCTGAATAATCCCTGCTGATTAACGAAGGGCTACGTTGTGTATGGAACTTACTTTTCTGCTTAGAAGAACATTTGCTTCTTTTTCTTCATTTTCAGGTGTCCCTAGATCGTTTCCAGTTGTACCTAGCAGCTGAAAAGCTGTCAGCAGTCAACCTTACGGAGAGTTACACTTTCAGCCATCTCACAGCTGTAGTAAAACCGCCGTCTGTGCCCACAATAAAGGTATCTGAGGCGAAGCATTGGCACGACGTGTATGGACGCAGTTACTAGTTGATAAGGTCTACACACCACCGAGCCCAGGTCTCCTAAGGTTCTCAGCGACTCTGGCCTTTATCTTGTATCTTCATAGGGTCGGCATGTCATTTATTGGATTTGGCGCTGCTATTAGTGGAACACACTCCACCTCCCATCGCCCTTCTCCCTCCCTTCCCCCCCCCCCTCCACCTCACCGCCCCCCTCACTTCGACACCTTTCCCCCCGACCACCCTCTGACCCCACCAACCCTTTCCCCTTCCACCTCATCCCCCATCGACCCTACTCCCCCGCCCGCTAATATCACCAACCGGCCACCTGTTCCCTGAGAGAATGTGAAAACTTTCTAAATGAATGCAAACAGCGTAACTGAGGTGCGTATTCGCCCAGCGGGAAACCGCCTAAAAATCACATCCAGGCTGACCTGCACCCTCCAGGGCCGATGCCCCTTTGCGAATCCCAGAGGCGGCGTGGTTACGCGCCTGGCTATCCGTGCGGTTCAATTTATATACAAAGTATTCCTGGAGCAGCACTCATAATCTTTACTCAGGAATTCAAGAGAATCAAATTATAACTTGGTGAAAAAAATTTCAGAATTCCGCAGCAATGGGGCATTAAAATAACTTCAACGGTGACAGATGAAAATTTGTGCCGGAACGGGACTCGAACCCAGACCTCTCACTGTACGCGAGCGGCCGCCTTAATCGCTTTGCCTATTTGAGCGCGTCTACCGTCTGAATGAAATTTCCATGTGCTACACGCTGCAGTTTTGTGCCCCCTGTCCATTATTCCTCTTCGCCCTCCTGTATTCCCGCGGTAGGTGAACATTATTGTGTATCTGACTGAAACATCGATTTGTCGTCAGACGCATATACGAGTACAGGTATGGTGCCTGTTCCTTCGGACATGCATGCCTGAAAGAACGGAGACTATACCTATATAATAAACTATGAGTACTCACTATAACTGCCGGCCGCTGAGGCCGAGCGGTTCTAGGCGCTTCAGTCCTGAACCACGCGGCTGCTACGGTCGTAGGTTCGAATCCTGCCTTGGGCATGGATGTTTGTGATGTCTTTAGGTTGGTTAGGTTTTAGTAGTTCTAAGTTGTAGGGGACTGATGACCACAGATGTTAAGTGCCATACTGCTCAGAGCCATTTGAAACATTTTTTTGTGAACTATAGTCCCTGATAAACCTATTACATTATTTGATTTTCAAACAGCTGAGCAGAACTGAACGTACTCAGGCATTTCGCTCTTTAGCTATTCTGATCAACACTAAACTCACACACAATATTTTTAGCGCAACGCAATCTGACTTTCAATAATCCCTACAAAAGAATGGCCCTGACTAACCTTTCATGAATCACTTACCTCACAAAAATCTTCGTTACTCGAACTACCGCAATACAGCGAGCGCCAGTACTGCCAGCTAAGTAAAAGATTCTAACTACTGAAGGGACTAACTACTGATAGGCATAGTTAGCAAATGAAAGATTTTGATAAAGAACAAAATGTTCAAATGGCTCTTAGCACTATGGCACTTAACAGCTATGGTCATCAGTCGCCTAGAACTTAGAACTACTTAAACCTAACTAACCTAAGGACAGCACACAACACCCAGACATCACGAGGCAGAGAAAATTCCCTGACCTCGCCGGGAATCCAACCCGGGAGCCCGGGCGTGGGAAGCGAGAACGCTACCGCACGACCACGAGATGCGGGCGATAAAGAACAAACCATGTGTTTACCTTAAGAGTGTTCAAAAGTTAATATATATATCTATTTCATGACATCCTGTCTTACAAATTTACTCTTTGTGATGGACAGACGTCCAGATGATCCGCTCTCAAAACTCCGCCATCTCTCTCACCACATCCACCACTGCTGGCGGCTCACCTCCAACTGCGCAACGCTACGCGCTGTTAACAGCCAACTGCCCAACACTACAATAGCGACTATTGCAACAATGCCGACCAGCCTGCACACAGCACAGCCAGTGATTTTCATACAGAACGCTACGTGGAGCTACCAACATAAAAATCTAAACAGCCTACTTACAGTTAACGAGTGTACTGGAACTTCACTGACACGAAGTAGCTCTCTGTGTCCTAGAGTGATATGACAACTGTGTCATCAGGACAATTGTCCTGATATCAGTTCGGCGCTTCAACACACAGGAAACGGCACAGTGCTCGGAGGCAACACGTCTCCACCGGATATATCAAGAGTCATTTGTCCCGGTATACAAGTCGCTGGAGGACACGGCACCGAACGCCTGACCACGCTCCCGCCGTCTCAGCTACGAAAAGTTGTCTTCTGTTATTAGTTCTTTCCCCGTCAATAATAGCAAACTTGAGTTTGTTCCGAGGCCACGACTAAGGAATCCAACCCGCTGCAGCCGTACCTGCTGGAACGAAAGCGCGCCATTAAAGTCTGCGGCCGGCGGAGAGGTGAGGTATTGGGGGATCAGGTGCGGTCATGTCTCGTCCGGGTAATGGGTGGTGAGGCGCGCGCCGGCTGCTACTATACAGCAGGGCTTGTAAGCGGCCGGACGCCCCCATTGTATGGAGAGCAACGCATTCCTGGCTGCCGGCGATCGCCTCCCGTTACACGGCTGCGCGCGGCGTAAAGCACGCGAAAATTGCCGCCCGCTCCGCTTGCCTTGCCTTCCCTTCCCTTCCCTGCACGTGGCTCCTCGCTCTGGGGGTACTGACGGCGCACCGAAGAATACCGGCGAAAACGCCGGCGACCCGCGTTAATCGGACGGCCTCCTTGCCCGCTGCCGCCATGTTTCCCCAAGAAAAGCCGATGAATGATCGTGATTACGCCGGACACTGAATTACCCGTAACTACCGTGGCTCGCCCAAGTGCTGCGCGCTCGCTGAACATACCTGTCAGAGTTCAGTCGCAGAACGTTACGTCGGGGAAATTGCCTCCGCTGTACAGTACGGTAATTATAGCTCCTGAAATACGTGCATCCAGAATTAATGTGGACGAACAGTGAACAAGATGCGTGCAAATTAGAAAATCGATCACTGCTTTGTGCAACAGAAATAAAGGTATTACTAGGTCTCTAGACAAACTACGTCATTAAAAAACGGTATAACCACAAGAATGGTATAACCACTCGGCTACCCTGGCTCTTAGTGAATCGCTACGATACTTTGGTAATCGTACTGTCCGCCATACATCCCTCTAGCACCGTCTAATGTGCCGCGAAGTACCTCTGGCGTCCATTACACAGGGTGACATTTCGATGTATACAGAAAATCAAACTCCATACAAATAATGTTGAAAGAAATCAAAAAGTTGACATACTATTTATCATGCAAATCAACTATCGCTGGGACCGATGATCTCAGCAATTTGGTCCCATAGGAACTTATCACAAATTTCCAACTGCCGCTGCCTTTCAGTAGCTCACAAACGACAACTCAGAAAACGTGAAAGTAATTCGTAAAACCTCCCACATTTCAAAAGCCCAGGAGAAAAAAAAGACAGTAACTATGATAATGAAAATGCGCCATATACTACAGCACCTCAAAGAATGTACATTCGCCCGTCAGGCGTTCCCACTGCAGCCAGAGTGCAGCACGATCGCATGAAGTAAAAATGGCGACTCCAGAGCAGCGTGTGGGAGCCGTGTTGTGATTTTCGGAAACAAAATCGCCGATTATTGTGCAAGGAAGTTACCATAGGTTGTGTGGGTACGTTACACTGGCGTGGAAACAATTAACGAATGGTACGGTAAGTTTCTGGCAACTGAAAGTGTTATGAAACATTTTCCTAGGACACGTCGTAGTGTTTCGGAAGAGGCAGTGGAGGACATTGGTGGAGCGTTTCTCAGAACCCTACGTAAGTCAGTTTGACAGGCATCTAGGCAACCTAATGCAGCCCGAGCAACATTACATCGTCTGCTGTAGTACACCAGCGTCTTTATTTGTATGCTTAAAAAGTGCAAATTCTGCAACGTCCGATGCCGAACGACAAACCGTGTCCACGACAATCTGCAACGGATTTGCCGCAGCGTATTCATACGAAAGCCAGCTTCCTGTGGATATGTTTATTCTCAAGTGAGGCAACCTTCCATGTACCAGGAACGGTAAATCGCCGTAATGTTCGGATTTGTGGCCCGCAACATCCGGACGCTATTAATGAAGATGTTCGTGACAGCCCTAAAGTTAACGTCTGGTGTGGGTTAATGCGCGACTGGACTGTTGGAATGTTTGCAGAAAACATGGACAGTTTACCCCCAGGTATCAGACTGCTACACAACGTCATGTTTGAACAAGATGTAGCTCCGTCGCATTCCTCAAAGGGTGATCGCAAGTTGCTGGGTACGAAATTTCCCAGTCGCTGGATGGGACGCGCGTGACCCACTGCCTAGGTACCACGTTCCGCTGGCGTTACCCCGCTGGATTTCTCCTTGTGCGGATTCGTGGAGGACTGCGTGTAGGCAACCAGAGTGAACGATGTTCCTATGTTAAGATGTTGTACCACTGATTCGATTGAAACAGTGACAGAGGACATGTTACGAAGAACATGACAGGAAACGGAATACGGATCCGATATTCTTCGTGCAACAAATGATACACATGCAGCTGTGTACTTACGATTATGAAACAAAATCTTTGATGTGCTCTACTACATAGTGCAATTTCATTATCATATCTACTGTAGATTTTTTTTCCTGGGTCTTTGAAATGCTGGAGATTTAAAAGGGACACACTGTCGTTCATGGAGCTGCTTCGTCTAAACAAAACCAGTTGATCATATTGTAAGTAGGCTGTTTAGGTTTTTATGTTGGTAACGCCACCTAGCGCTCTGTATGAAAATCACTGACTGTGCTTTGTGCAGTCTGTGGCTTGTTGACATTGTTGGAATATTTGCTATTATAGTGTTGGGTAGTTGGATGTGAACAGCGCGTAGCGTCGCGCAGTTGGAGGTCAGCCGCCAGCAGTGGCATATATATATATATATATATATATATATATATATATATATATATATATATATATATATATATATATATATGATGACTTTTGAACATTATTAAGATAAATACATTGTTTGTTCTCCATCAAAATCTTTCATTTGCTGACTATGCCTATCAGTAGTTAGTGCCTTCCGTAGTTAGAATCTTTTATTTAGCTGGCAGTATTGGCGCTCGCTGTATTGCAGTAGTTCGAGTAACGAAGATTTTTGTGAGGTGAGTGATTCATGAAAGGTATAGGTTATTGTTAGTCAGGGCCATTCTTTTGTAGGGATTATTGAAAGTCAGATTGCGTTGCGCTAAAAATATTGTGTGTCAGTTTAGTGTTGATCAGAATAAGTAAAGAGATAAATGTCTGAGTACGTTCAGTTTTGCTGAGCGGTTTGAAAATCAAATAACGTAAAAGGTTTACCAGCACAGTAATTTGTAATTTTTCTAAGGGGACGTTTCATAATATGATGCACAAAACATTTCAGTAGTGAACTGCCTCCAGGTTTATCTGGCAGAGTTACTGGGTTATGTCGTCCAACGAATGTGGCATACTTTAACTTGTACGAGTTTGCTGTGTCCTGTCAACACGAGGCAGAAGTCTTTCCCGCAGCTGCTTGTCCCGAGCTTCGCTCCCGACTGCGTGTTCGAGCTACAGACGCTTTCCGAAAATCTTTCCTAAAAAACAAAAAAAAAAGCCTGACATGAGTGGCTAAACCTTTGATCAGACAGAAAATTAAATAGGAATTTATGTTTGCAAATTATCAGTATCACTTAAGAAAGGTCAGAGTCTTTTGTTATGAAACCTGAAAACTATTTCGCTATTCACCTCGGGTTTGCACACAGTGAAAATTCGAAAAAAATTGTGACTGATCCCTCGTACTGTTACTCAATCGCATTCCCCATAAGTATTATCCAGAACGTGTATTCGGTGAAGGTGGCTGCGGAACGATCTATGATTAAATCTGAAGTGAATGATGGAACTTATAAACTTTTTGTTCGTCTTAATTGTGTGGGAGCCGGCTGTTCAGAGAGTATTTTTTTTATTTTCCCATAATATTTCCCTTTACTGCGTATCGATGACTGATATTCGTCTTCCAGCTGTTGCCTTCTTCTTCTCTTTAACGTAATTTTCAGATGTGGTGTCGGTAATGAGTTGTTTTTAAATGTGCCAAATCGAGCAGCGGCCTTGACTATGTCACGGACTATTTCGCTATGTTTAATGTTAGCGTCACACTTGATCCACGTAACTTGTACCTTCTTCCCGACGTTATCGTTTCCCTTCGTGGGTTTCCATGCTGAGTTGCTCCCGCGTTGACGCCAACCGCACGACAGTGTACACGTTTCACCCGTTTTTGCAGAACTCTGCGGTTTGCACTGTACGTACTGGTGATCGCGTATTAGAGGCTTTTTTTTACTATTGCGAAGTTATGTTCACAGGAACAATGGCAATGGGGTAGTAAACTGAATAAATAATAATTACCTTATTATTTTGTAACAAGACACCAGGGACCTTATACTATATTATTCAGAAAATATATCCGATTATTTATTTACTATTTTAAATTAAACATTTTTAATTGCATTACCACCTCACTGTCAAAAATGATATTTAAGCTCAATTCGTACCTCATTCTTGAAGTGTAACGTCTTTTTCAGTGTTGTTCACGATTATTTCATCTTCTTTAACGACGATAGTCAAGTTTACAAGTATTACCATACGTATTAGGAACTCAAAAGAGCATGTTTTCAGAACTGTCTATAGCGGGCTATGAATCTGTATGGGGCTAGGAAAAACTATTCTATAATTTCTAGATCGTTTTAAAAACCTGTTATATTAAACGATTTTTATGAAGTTAATTTTTTTTTGTCTAGTGTTGTAAGTATGGCCGTCACTATTCTTTCCGAATTTTGGTGGATTATTAATAATGAATTTGATTTGCCAATACAAGTGTTGTGAAGGTGCAGTTAAAATGCCTAACTCCTCGAAGAGGGAGCTACATGATGACTATGGTTGCACTCGATATATTATTCTTAGTACTCGGTTTTGTTCAGTCAATTCTTTCTTTTATGACATTAGTTACTCCCAGAAAATTATCGCATAAGACATTATTGAGTGGAACTAAGGAAAATCTGTTAGCTGATTGATTCGTTTGTTTACAAAGAGGAGAAGTCGCTGAAATTTATATTTTAAGTGTCTCAGTGATATATTTGTGTCTTCTAGTTAAAATTTTTATCAATGTGTGCGCCAAAAAATATGTAGTTTTCTGCTCCTATTCATGTGCTGCATGAACTGTTGGTATCGCAGACTATAGTGTATGTTCTGAATACTTAGGAAGAGTCCATTTCCGTTAACAATTGCTTCTGTTGCTTCCTCTCTAATGGGATTTATTATTGCAACTATCGTCTGCAAAAAGTACCACTTCTGCTTGATGAATGATAAGTGGAAGGTCATTGACATATATTCTGCCCAACCCCTAACATTTTCTCTCGTTCCAGCATTTTTTAAATTGTTCAGCACAACTTTTTGCATTTTTTGGTAAGTATAATTCAAACCAGTTGCGTGTAAAGCATCAATCTCTTTAAACTTAAGTTTTTCAAATGAACCATGCAATCATGCTTTGGAAAGATCACAAAAAAATACGGTTATTTATGGGTTAGTAGTATTTGGCGAGCGAGCATAATCAGTGTTGCAACCCGTCTGGAATCAAAACTGTGATGTGGTAAGTTAAATTGTTGCTACTGTTCAGTACATAGCTTTTCGAGTAGATTAGAAAAAGTTGTGAGTCCATGAAACATGATGACTTTTGCAGAGTGACTGGATGGATCCAGTCCGTTTAGAGGCTGAATTTTCTCATTGATCGTCTGTATTTCGTACTATGTTTCGAAGTAACTCTTGCTAGAATGAAATTCTCACTCTACAGCGGAGTGTGCGCTGATACGAAACATGCTGGCAGATTAAAACTGTGTGCCGGACCGAGACTCGAACTCGGGACCTTTGCCTTTCGCGGGGAAGCGCTCTACCGACTGAGCTACCCAAGCACGACTCACGCCCCGTCCTCACAGTTTTAATTCCGCCAGTTCCTCGTCTCCCACCTTCCAAACTTCACAGAAGGTCTCCTGCGAACCTTGCGGAACTAGCACTCCTGAAAGAAAGGATATTGCGGAGACATGGCTTAGCCACAGCCTGGGGGATGTTTCTAGAATGAAATTCTCACTCTACAGCGGAGTGTGCGCTGATACGAAACTTCCTGGCAGATTAAAACTGTGTGCCGGACCGAGACTCGAACTCGCGTCCCGAGTTCGATTCTCGGTCCGGCACACAGTTTTAATCTGCCAGGAAGTTAACTCTTGCCAGTTTCCAGGATGACTTTCCCTGGCAGATTGAAACTGTGTGCAGGAGCGGTACTCGAACGCGGGACCTTTGCCTTTGTGGGCAAGTGCTCCACCAACCGAGGTACCTAAGCACGACCTGTAACCCTCCCTCACAGCTGTACTTCCGCCGGTACCTCGTCTTCTACCTTCCAAACTCCACAGTGGTCCTGCAAAACTTGCGGAAGTAGCTCCCACAGTTGTAATCTGCCAGATGGTTTCAACTCTTGCTGGTGTTCCCAGAGAAGACTTCGTCTCAACAAAGTCAGTAGAGTCGCCGCATTGCGGTAACTCTGCGGTCTGGTGATCGGGTCTCGGCTTCGGCGGCAGCCCGCAAGTACGAGCAGCTGGAACTCAGCCTCGGGCGCGCTGCGCGGCGCGGAGCGGCCAGCCACTTCCTCGGAAAGCCGCCGCTAAACAAATTGCCGCAAGAAGTGCACGCATTACGTAACGGAAAAGCTGATACAGTCTGCTCCGCAGTGATCTCGCCGGCTGTGACGAATCGCTAAGTAGTGTTCCGGGCGGTGTAAACACAGCTCTAGAGGAGGAAGTCGCGAGCTCCAGTTTCTCTCGCAGCCGGCGATCTGGGGGCTGCTGAAGCGTGACAGGGCCGGCCCGTGCCGTGTCAGACTACTGAGCGGACAGCTTTTCGTAAGAGCTGTTTCGGTGAAGACTCTCAGAGTACATCTGTAGAGTGAGTTCTGTGTGCTGGACAGATTGTCGACGTCAAACCGCAGTCGTCACGTCACATCAGTATGTAGCTGTTTGTTTACATTTCGTGCTAAGGCTGAAACTCCAATATTGTTCTTATCTGCGCTGTTTTATTATTATTTTATTAGTAATCATTACTAACAGCGATGGTGAATAATTGTGGGAAAGCTATCTTTCGTACGTGGCGCTGCAGTGCACGGGCGGAGGGGGGGGGGGGGGGGTTGGAAGTGACGTATTTGAGTTACCGCGGTCGTGCCTGGTGCTGCCAGTGCGAGTGGGGGCGGACAGAGAGGGGAGGGGGGGGGAGGAAGGGAAAAGCAAGGCTGCAGCCAGAGGCCGCTACAGCAGGACACTCACCTTGCCACACATTAAATGTGTTCGCAGTTACGAACATGGACAACCGTCAGCTGTATAACGAACTGACGACAGTGAAAATTTATGCCAGACCGGGACTTGAACCCAGATCTCCCGCTCATCGCAAGCGGTCGCCTTACCATTTAGCTATCCGAGCACGACTTAAGTCAGACTTGTGGTGCCTAAGAGGGCTGCTTAGTCGGATCGCTAGACAACATTCAAACATATGGTATTAACAAGTTTTATTATAAAAAGGTAATTACAATACTTAACTTTTGCAATTACACACGTGTCGCAAGCAGAGGGCCACATACAAAATAAGCAATCTTCTTCAGTACAGACTATTCCAAGTCTGTGCAACATAGAGTACAAGCGAAGTATGTAACGTTGACACTGCTATTTAACTGGGCCGTCACCAGTCCGTTGCGGCGCTCGTGTCCTCTTCACATAGGGGCACCTGCTGCCGCGTTGTCGTACTGGAGAGTGGCCGATCAGCGTGGGGTTGGTTCACGTCTTCTCACAGCCATCTCTTCTGTATCGTTCCGACTGGCGTGCCGGCACCACCATCTGAGCTTGCCCGCGAAAGGCAAAGGTCTCGAGTTCGAGTCTAGGTCCGGCACACAGTTTTTATCTGCCAGGCAGTTGCTCCTAATATGTCTTTGTGTGGTTTCCCGAGAGGCTACGACACAGCTCGGTCGTTTTTGCATTCCGGTGGAGCGCAACAAATAACGTCTGTGGTGTACTGCTCGTCCACTGCCACTGAGGTGATCGATAGTGGTTAAACATGTTACAGCACGGAAACTTCAGGTCAGGGTCGAAAATCTATGGTGTACGGTAATACATGATTTCCTGGCCGCCCGTGTGTGCTAGCCCTGTCTGCTACTGTAGACGCCTCAGCCAGCTTACGGCTGCAGGGGCAACGGCGTTTCTCCCTGATTCCCGTAAATGAGCTGTGACTGCAGCAGACTAGCCTCGTCTCAAGGGCGAATAATTCCTTTAACGACCTATATTTTCCAACACTCGCAGACAAAATGTTAAAAGTCCTAGCAGAAAGCAGCACCTTACAGAAGCAGCATTAGCTCACACGTGCGATCACTCATGATTTTTTTTTTTTTTTTTATTATCGAAAGCAGTCTTGATCACAAATTCTACTACGGTGACCGCTTTGCACCACAACTGTGGTCATCTTCAGACCAATGAGTAAGAACCTCCTTCTGGTGGTAAATCACTAGAGTAGTGATTTACCACATCACTATAGAAGTCATTTACCACCAGAAGGAGATTCTTACTCATTGGTCTGAAGATGGCCACAGTAGTGGTGCAAAGCGGTCACCGTAGTAGAATTTGTGATCAAGACTGTTTCTGATAGTAAATATTTGTAACAACATGAGCTGGCCGTCAGCCCTCACAGCGTAAATGGTGGGCTGTCGGGGTGGTTGGCGTATCGCAGTTCTGGAATTACCAATCCTTTGTGATCTACAAGATTGCTTTTCCTGTACTTAAGAGGCTTTGGAAAGTGCGTTCCTGTACGCGTGGGACTGAATTTCGCTTGTATGCTTTCCTGTTTTCCGCAGGTAGTCTTAATTGATCAGTGAGCACGAACTTCTGCGGTGATAAGACTCCACAAAGCAGAGCATGGAACCATCAGGTAGCTCAAGGCGGTCACGGATAAAAGTGACGGATTTTATTAATTAAATTTGTTCCCGAGCAGATTTTATGTGCGATCTTATCGAGTGGCGATTTCCATGTTGGCTTCTAAATGTGTTCCCGTTTTGTTGTAACGATCAACGGCAGTTGCCAGTTGGAGGCGTGTATTGAACTGTTAGTGATCAGCATATTCCAGTCCAGTGGTCGGTCCTCGGAATCCTTCCTGGAAGTAGCCAGAGAACTACAGGCTTTTGATGTATTGACTCTGGAGGTGTATCGTTTAATTGTCTCTCGAGAGTCAAAGCGAGACTGGCGGCCTTTATCTGGACTCGTTTAATATACGTAGCAGTGCAGAAAATCAATGCAGGTCCTTCAATAAAGTTTTCCTATTAAATCTGTAGAGAAGTAAGTCGCTGA
This sequence comes from Schistocerca cancellata, assembly GCF_023864275.1. Lineage (NCBI taxonomy): Eukaryota > Metazoa > Arthropoda > Insecta > Orthoptera > Acrididae > Schistocerca > Schistocerca cancellata. The sequence goes on from NC_064627.1 coordinate 1,147,439,399, forward strand.
ATTGTCTCCCACATGGCCACGACCGAGAGTATGGTTTCGCGTGAAGTCACCGAAAATCCGAGTACGGACAAGGAACGTTAGAAAATAATTCGTTACTAACGCTAGCAGTACTGTTTGTTTTGCGTCTCTGTAACATACCTTCAACGGCTCCGGATTCATTTATACGCTGAAAGTGCCAAACAACTGGTACTACCATACGAAGCAATTGAGAAAGCTATATAGATTTGTAATTCAAGGTGTGTTAGTGAATGTACAATAAACACTATTCTAAAGGCGATTTTTTTCATTGTGTTGTACCTTTGGTTGACGTATAACCTTTTTGTATTGGCTAAAGAATGTATTAGCGCAGGCGCCCACGCGCTCACACACACACACACACACACACACACACACACACACACGCCTGATTGTAGTCTTTGCATGATCTTAGTAAAAGTTAGAGAGTTCAAACCACATACATGCTCGCAATTACATTCACGCAGCCAAGGTGAAGCATGCTATTAGAGCGATTTATGTTCCACGCACGACTGCCTGATGTAACTTACGTTCAGAGAAAGCGGGATTTTGGTTACATTATGGTTGGAGGTCATTAAGGTTTAGAAGACAATAGGTTCGTCCTTGCTCGTACCTTTCTCTCTCTGTGTCCAGCAGTTTTATTTGAACTGCTGGCCCAGGTGAAACTCGACAGATTCTTTCCAAGTAGCAGTTACTCAGCTACACTTCACTGTTTTTAATTTGCTTATTTATGGTTTTTCTTTCTTTCGAGTAGTTTCAGGTATGCATACTCGAGTGCCCATTCTTGTAATCAGCCGAGCGAGCTGGCATGACGACGACCCACAGTCGCAGCCTGTCGCCAGGCTATAGCTCATTAGTTGGGCTGAATCTGAGAGAGGGCTCTCGAGAAGGGGGCTGCGACGCAAAGAAAGAAAGAAATTAAGGGCACAAAATAAAAACAATAAAGCGTAACAGTGGAACTGTAGTTTCCAGAAAAACACTGTCTCAGTTACGGAAACACAAGCAAAATCCTTTTTCTAAAATGGTGAAGAAGATTATGAAAAATTGTATGGAATACGAAGGAAACGGATGTGATGAAAACGGATACATTTTGGTGTTTGGTGTTTATTATTTGGGCGCCCCTACATCGCGTTGGTGGAATAGAATCTGTGAACCCCTCGCACTGGATTCATATCCGACTTGTCACTCTCTGGGCAACTTTGCTCCATCATTAGCCTCTTGTGCAGTGACAGGCTGGAGTCACGTGGTGTAGAGGTATTCACCGCGTTTGAAGGGTTAACTTGTGTACAGCAATTTATTACAGCCCGTCAGGTGCATCGCAGCGACCCTCACATCCCCCTGGTTATCGCGATTGCTCTGTCACATAACGCAGTCGAGTCGCGCTCCATTCCTACGAGAGAGAGAGAGAGAGAGAGAGAGAGAGAGAGAGAGAGAGAGAGAGACAGATACGTAGGAGTACTGAAAATTACTGCGGCCTACAGTGTGTTGTGAAAACACGAGGTGTAAAAAGTTCTCAACTTGTTCTCTCGACTATCATTATTAAAATTTTACAGAAATTAACTATCGGATTTTGACTATCACACTCTTCACTGTGTGTCTTCAATTTATGCTGCAATAATCCATTATATTGTTGCAACGTAAATCACAGTTGCTCTGCGTCCGCATAATTTGAATAAACTTATGCAAGGAGGAAAATTTTAGTGCCCCGTGTACTACGTGTTTTTCACTGCATACAGCTGTTTCTGATAAGACTCAAAACATAACACCTCCATCCAAGTATAATTGTAATCGATGACCTACTAGATCCAGAGACAACAATGCTCGTCTAAAGCTCGATGAACCATAAAAGAAAGATAACACATTTAAGAGAAATCCTCCTTGGTCGCTGTACATAAGCGGCGCGTGTAAAGTTGCTGGAAAGTAGCAGCGAAAGTTTCTTTTGCAATCGATCGACACATTGACGTCAAAAGTACGTTTGTAGAAATGTGATACAGACGACAGATGAAACCATTAGCATCACATCTCCCTCTCACACGAGTCGGTGACTCCTGCCACTAGCTCCCATGTATGTCGCCTTTCGCTTGGCAGTCAATTTCTGGCGTAAGTCGCTCGATAACCCCGACTGTCGTGAATGTTCGCATTAAGAACGTCGTCGCTGATCACCAGTTCTTCCTGCATCCACCACGAGGTCGGCCCTTTGTCATAGGCTGGAATTTTATATCGATAGAACTTTTGAACGTCAGGCAGAAAGCACTGCTTCCTTTTGCATTCCGAAAGCGTTTAAAGTAGTAAAAATGTCTTCTACTGACAGGCTCTGAACAGAACTTTAAGAAAACACAGAAGGTCACAATGTCAGAGTTTTATAAAACGGCAGTGGGTGCCAAATCGTGCAGTATAATGAAATCTGGATGTTAATGAAAGAAGACACAAGAAGACAGCACGCACCAGATAAAGTTTCTCCACAGACATGAGTTACGAAATAAAACAATGTACAAGGCGTTTCAGCTACCACTGTCTACGGTGTTTATGCAACCCACAACACCTTCGAAAACAATGCACGAGGTGTCCAAATTCTCTCACTCTTCACACGCAAGCCATTTCTCCTACAGAAAGAAATGAACAGGACCTTTTTATAGGAAATTGAATGTAGTTAAATTGTGCGCTGGGATACATTTCAGCTGGAGGTCACGGTTTTCGCCTTGTTAAAGAATAACGCGTTTGAAGATTGCTTTTGTATCTTTTTCTCGAATAATTCGAAAGTACGTATCCCAGTATAAATTTAATTACATTACATTTCGTACAAAATGTCTTGTTTGTTTTTTCTTTAGGACTAATAGTTTGTGCATAGCGAGGGAGATTGTATGAAAATCTTGCTCGTGGTATTTGAAGGCGTTGCGGGTTGCATAAAACCCACAGGTAGTGGCAGCTGAAACAACCTGTAGAAAGATTTGAAAATATTCGCCACGAATGACGATTAGGAGGAAACGTGAACGTGGCAACGAAGAATAGGCGATGAAAGAGAAGCAAAAGATGAAGAAAAAAGGAATAATACAGATCAACAGGCAGAAGAAGAAAGACCAGAAGAACTTTAAAAAGATGGCAAGCAAGATTGGAAGATGTGTGAAGATAGGATTGGCTTTTATGGCATATGCAATTGACATTGTGATATCAAAACAGTGATGAGAAACAGACCGTATATGATCATATGTGGGATTATCTAAAATTAAGCAGATCCAATACGTCATTTACATTAAAAGAATTTAAAAACATATTGGTAAAAATCCCAGTTATTCAGTCTTAAATTGTGGTGGTTCATTCACCCCTCCCCCCCCCCCTTCAAAAAAAAATAAAAAAAAATTATGGCGTGTGTCGAAGGAGAGATTGTAAAGCTAAATCACCCCTTCCTTGAACTGTCCTTGAGCTGTTGCTTCGCCTCTGTAGCCCCCCCCACCCCACCCCCACGAGACGGACCGGACGTCGTATCCTGTTGCGAGTGCTCAGTGTTCAGGGCTGCACGGTGCTCGGTGACCCGCGACCACTGCCGGCCGCGCAGTGGTTGTGATGCCCTGTGCATAATCGGCCACGTAAATACACGCGGGCATTACTTTAGCATGACGTACGGCACTTGTCGAGCGGGCGGTGTGTCCGTTGCGTCACTTTCCCACGGGTAGGCCGCTGCGCCGGCGGCGGTCACGCCCGCCTCCCCCGCCGCCCGCGGCCGCCGGCTGCTTGCGTCACGAGGCACGGCCCGGCCAGCCGGCCGAACAAAAGGCCATTCAGGGGATGGACACGCGGCCGGGCCGCGGACACGCCCACACACTTTGCGAAACGGCCACGCCCGCCACGCGCCCAGGCGGCTTCGCGACCTCCAGTTATTTCTTTATTCTCCCAAATGCCGCTTGTTCCTGCGAAATACCCCGGCGTAACACTGCCAGTCCGAGGAAACCGAGTTGCACTGTGCGATATCATCACGAGGGCGGGGTGCCTTTAGAGAAAGAAACAGAAACTATACACGTTTCGCACTGAGCCACTTTTATTACCGAAGGGACTTTGAGGCGACGCGGTACGATGACAGGCCGCTGTACTGCGATGCTCGTATTTTAGTAAACCACGTTGTGTAGTACACAGTGCGAAGCATTACAGTGTACTGCTTTCGGTAACATGCCGCCATCTTCAGGCGCCCATGGGCACTGTGTGGTGCAGTATACTCTTCGTTGCACTGCTGAGTATTGATTACGTTAAGTGGCAAAATATTGTCGGCGTTGACCAGAAAAGTACTGTACAGATTAATTTCTATCATCCAAAGGTGTAGCACTCTATGAATCCTATGTCGATACGGACTTAGCATACATTAGTGATGTTCTCTCTGGCGTCTTCCGATATTGACCACGTGAGACGCCAGTGGAAGGACTGTTCGGAAAGTAAGGTCTGACAGGTTACGATACGCGGCAGTGAAAATCCGATGAAGCTTGGCACAGGTATGTTGGACGTGGTCCCTAATATGTGTGTCGATTGCGTCACGTCGCTCTTTTCGGTTCTGAACACACAGTGAGCACGTAAAGATGCCTACAACAGTAGTGTCTCCCACTAAGTACGGGTGTCCGCTGCGAGGTTTCGCCTGATTTCACGCAACCCCACATAACTTACCTGTCATGCATTTCCTTTTTCGTGACAATTCTCGCCTGCACACTGCGGGGGCAATAAGGACACCCCTGCAGCGTTTTCGATGGGAAGTGATTGATCACCCGCCGTGCAGTCCCGATTTGGCTCCCTCAGACGCTCATCTCTGCTTGCATGAAGTGCTGGCTATGAAGAGAACATTTTGACGGAGACAGTGGACTGCAGACCAGCGTAGAGAAGTGGCGGAAAGTACAACTGGCTGTCTTCTATGACGAGAGTATCGGAAAGTCGGTACAACGTTACGACACACGTCTAAGTCGGAGTTCGACTGTAAACAGAAATAGCTGGAAGGTGTAGCAAACTGTAGCAAATAAAACGGTTTTGATTTTCAACGCGGTTTCCATTTACGGCCCATCGGACCTTACTTTCCAAATAGTCCTCGTACGACGGGCGGGATCTCTGCTAACCCAGGGTTAAAGAAGCTGTGGTCTGCACCTACGTACACTGATGAGTCAAAACCTTGCGAACTCTGACATGGTAAGAAAAGTATATAAGTGGAGGAGAGACAAACGCGGAATCACTTTGATGACGATACGTGTCGCAAACGGGAAAACGCACTGACGCAAGTGACTTGACAAAGGGCAGTTTGTTACGGCTCGCCGTATGGGAATCTCGGAAAGTCCGAAGATGATTGACTGTTCACGAGCTACTGGCGCGAGCATCTGTCGAAAGTGACTGAAGCGCAGTAAACCCACGAAAAGGCGACAGAGGGCTGGTCTTCCAGCCCCCAACACGCGGGGTGGGGGTCAGGAGCTCATCCACTATGTAAAGCAGACCTGACAGCAGAGTACAGCTCTGGTACGGGCACAAGAGTTTCTGAGTACACCGTTCACCGTACGTTGTTGGACTCGGACTCCGCAATGGAGAACCCCTACACGTTCCCGTGTCGAGCCAACTACATTGTCAGTTAGGATTGCAGTGGGCAGTGGATCAGCGAGAATGGACCGTGCATCGATGGAAACATGTCATCTGCACGGATAAATCTCATTTCTTATTATATGTGGTGGATGGTCGTGTCCAGATACGCCGTCATCCAAGTAAACGGCTGCTCAAAACATGAGGCGCGGTGCTGGCGGAAGCCCATGGGAGTAGTGCTTTGCTGAGGGCACATCCACCTGGTCTTCTGTACGACGTATGTGTATTTATAACAGCTTCTCCTGGGCTGCCAGTAAGCTTTTTCGAGCGTGTGCCACGTGGCTTAGCTGTCTAGAATTGTTTATAATAGGTAGTACTGATTATACTGTGGTGGTGGAAGTGTTTTGTATAGACAGAAAAAAACCTCTTAGTTATTCCAGCTGTAAGAAAGAGTAATGTCAGTCATTTATTAACTCATTCAAACCAGTTTACCACTCAGGGTGAGACAATGGTGGAACGACTAAATAAAAGAGAATCAGGAGAAAGTAGGACATGAAAGGACAGGCTTTGAAGAGGAAGAAATTGTTAGTCTGAGCGAAAAGAAACGCGGAGAGGAAAAGGAGGAGCCGGGGTAGAAAGAGGAGGAGAAAGAGGAGGAGGAGGAGGAGGAGAGAAAGGACATACGATTTTTTTGGTGACATTTGCCATGGTGGCAGTGAGTTGTCATAAAATCTATGTAATTAATATTTTACGATTATTTACTGTCTACCTTACTGCCTTATTTCTAGTATCCTAAATTGTTTGCTACATGCCCACTTTAACTACTGCTAAATGTGTTTGTCTTTATTCGCCTATTCCGTCTTATGCGTGTTCATTCAGCATTTTATTCGTCAGAGTATATTAGATATTATCATACATGAATACCAGTGGGCTTACAAACAGCTGCTAAATCGTATTGAGACACGTATCTGGAACCTGCATCAAGGGATTACCCAGCAATTCACAGCGTATATCAGAGCAATAACTTTGAAACTAGTTGCTATATCTCCGATCACGGAACAAGTGTGGAGCTGAAGGAAAAACAGAGGAAACTATCGCGCTATTTGCCGTGAAGTGTGATGCAACTGTTGTAAACTATCTATGCAAGACGTGTGTGGTTTTAAACGTGCTGTAATACTACAAAACTCTTTCAGCGATGTGTGAGTCGTGGCAGTTCTCTTGGTGAAGCACAGTTGCGTCCTAAAATACAAGCACTCACTGTGTGCTTCGATGTTCTGCAGTGTTTCACTATGTGTTGACACGAACTGTGTTATACTAAGTTACACTTGGCTTCCGTAATATACAAAAATTTGCGAGTCAGCGCCCACCACTTCATATTTCTTCTCACTAGCAGCATGTTAGCTCACACTAGAGATGGTCAGTGTTCCCTCTGTCAGACGACTAACCTTTTACCTGAGTGAGTATTTCAAATACGTGGAACATACTAAATCGAATCTCCATACGGATCAGACGTTAAACGTTTTGTCTACTCGATTGTGATGGGTGTAGTTGATTCTTACGTCGGAGGAGGGAAGGACTATTTACCAACAATACTACCAGTAGTACTAAAGTAGCCTACCGAAATGGCGCAGCATCTAAAGCACTAGAACCGTATTTGTATCGCATGGGGTCTAAATTCCAGCGAAATTTAGCGAAAAGAAACTCTCTGCTTGGAAAGCACCTCTCTTACAGACGTCATTTTGAAGAGTACGTATAGCGCTGCCACCAATTGGAAATCCACGGAACTAAAGCGGGTGAAGCGGGAGTATTCCACGAAGTCCTACAACAAATTACGCATTTTTTCAACCGAAAAGGCCGAACAAAAAGGGTTGCACTACTTATTGACCACCCCTCGTAATTCACCGAGGAATGCTGCGTTCTTATACGGAATATTACAGCTCTTCGCCTTACACTCTCGATGTATACGTCGGAGGAAAGTGTTGTTGTTGTTGTTGTGGTCTTCAGTCCTGAGACTGGTTTGATGCAGCTCTCCATGCTACTCTATCCTGTGCAAGCTTCTTCATCTCCTAGTACCTACTGCAACCTACATCCTTCTGAATCTGCTTAGTGTATTGGTGTATTGGTCTCCCTCTACGATTTTTACCCCCCAATACTAAATTGGTGATCCCTTGATGCCTCAGAACATGTCCTACCAACCGATCGCTTCTTCTGGTCAAGTTCTGCCAGAAACTTCGCTCCTCCCCAATCCTATTCAATACTTCCTCATTAGTTATGTGATCTACCCATCTAATCTTCAGCATTCTTCTGTAGCACCACATTTCGAAAGCTTCTATTCTCTTCTTGTCGAAACTATTTATCGTCCATGTTTCACTTCCATACATGGCTACACTCCATACAAATACTTTCAGAAACGACTTCCTGACACTTAAATCTATACTCGAGTTAACAAATTTCTCTTCTTCAGAAACGCTTTCCTTGCCATTGCCAGTCTACATTTTATATCCTCTCTACTTCGACCATCATCTGTTATTTTGCTCCCCAAATAGCAAAATTCCTTTGCTACTTTAAGTGTCTCATTTCCTAATCTAATTCCCTCAGCATCACCTGTCTTAATTCGACTACATTCCATTATCCTCGTTTTTGTTGATGTTCTTCTTATATCCTCTTTTCAAGACACCGTCCATTCCGTTCAACTGCTCTTCCAAGTCCTTTGCTGTCTCTGACAGAATTACAACGTCATCGGCGAACCTCAAAGTTTTTATTTCTTCTCCATGGATTTTAATAGCTACTCCGAATTTTTCTTTTGTGTGCTTTACTGCTTGCTCAATATACAGAAAGGAGGGAAGTGTATCACTGCTGAAAGTAGACAGGGTAAGACGGGCGCGCCTCGACTTGTCCTCAGTGGAGTTATGTGGCGCTCCCCGAGTACGCGGTCCGGCAGCCGTCACGGGACGCAGCTGCGGCCTTCCAGTGGGACGATTTAGCGCCGCGCCGCGCCGCGCCGCACTGCGGAGGGAGCTTTGCATATGCGGCGCGTCGGCCGTCGTCGATCAAGAAGAGCGATAGCGCGCGCTCCGGCCGGCGACAGGTGGCCGAGCAGAGCCGAGCCGAGCCGAGCGTGGCCCGCCAGGCCCGGCCCGCTATCTGGGGGGCATCGCCGGGCTGCGTCGGCTCTGCCGCACCGCCAACCTGCCCCGCGTTTCGTTCGCCGTAGGAGCGGACGTCTAAAATGGAGAAATGTGCGAACAGCCGTGTAGGAACGCTACTGTAGTCACCGCGTTGGAGACTCAGGTCTTCTGCCGGTAATCCGCGTCACTTTGCACGATAATTCGATCACTTAGCTCGCGATCTTCATCAATTGCTCCCTGAGGCTCACGAAGCGCGTAATGAAGAGTGCGAATTACTTGATCGAAGTCGCATGCAGTTGTGACACGAATTAGCGGTAGGAAACCAGAATCCCGCCTCGGGCGTGGATGTGTGTGATGTCCTTAGGTTAGTTAGGTTTAGGTAGTTCTAAGTTCTAGGGGACTGATGACCTCAGAAGTTAAGTCCCATAGTGCTCAGAGCCATTTGAACCATTTGAACTAATTGCAAGTCAGTTTCGTGTTTCATCTCGCAGTCAAAATGTTCTGTTCTCGCGGCGTGAAAAGTAACCTCTAAACAGTAGCGGAGTCTCTATGAGACGGGTATCCGCAGTAACGGAGCACGGAGGCGCATTCCAGCGGCGGCTCGGCGCGGAAGACACCAGCCTAGCCACCACCTGGTCGCGATTGCACACTCCTAGCAAACGCAACTCCGCCGTGCCGCCGGCTAGACACGGTTTTTGCGCGCTGTGTTCGAGCCGTTAATAGGAGGCGGCAATAAAGAAAAAAGGATGCAGAGAGAGAGAGAGAGAGAGAGAGGGGGGGGGGGTGGACTCGAGGAGGAAAATAAATAAAAGTAGAAGCGAACGGCAGCGGCGATGACGAGGACGCATTAAGCGCCGAGTGGCGCTGAGCGCCCGTGCGCGCACCCGCTAATAAGGACTCTCCTCGGAGGGCGTAGCGCGGCCTCAATCCAGCAGCAGAGCCGAGGGCATGCGGGCAAAGCTGTAAGCCCTGCCGAGGCGCTTCCAGGCGTCGTCTGTCGCAGAGTTAAACGTCCGCTGGTCCTTCCTGACTTCGTCTGTCTTTCATTACGTGCCTCTCAGCCTGTTCAGTCACCTCCATTCTGGAAACATCCCCCACGCTGTGGCTAAGCCATGTCTCCACAATAACCTTTCTTCCAGGAGTGCTAGTTCTGCGAGGTACGCAGGAGATCTTCTGAGAAGTTTGGAAGGTAGGAGACGAGGTACTGGCGGAACTGAAGCTGTGAGGACGGGTCGCGAGTCGTACTTGGGTAGCTCAGTTGGTAGAGAGCACTTGCCCGCGAAAGCCAAAGGTGCCGAGTTCGAGTCTCGGTCCGGCACACAGTTTTAATCTGCCAGGAATTTTCTTGTTCCGTCACCTGTCTTACTACCCCTTATCCACTACCCACCATATCTGTCTCCGTAGTAAGCCCACTGGACAAAAAAGTAGTCTGCCCCAGGAGGTATCAGGCTAATGCCGTGTAAACACCGCCTCTAAACTCCATCACTATCGTCATCATTTTGTTCTTGTTCTGCACTTTCCGTATTACACCAATAATCGGGCCTGTTACGGTTCTCATATTTCTTTCGTTTTGACACGGTCTCTTTTCCCTTTTGGTTTAAAGTTATTTATCTGAGGTGACATTCTCTCTGGATCCATTCTTTGTAGATTTTCATTCAGTTTCTTTTCGTTATTGTACAGTTTTTATTTCATGCTGCAAATTTTCAACTCCTTTCGAATATCTAATTTACTACTCTACTTATCCTTTTACGTCGCTTCACCGCTCTAAGGAAGCTCATTTCTATTCTTTGTATTTGTTTTACTTGTCATTTATTCAGTACCAACGATTCAGTTCCATATAATAGACATTGCAATGCGACTGTTTTTCTGTCTTTTATGTTTTACAGTTTTATTAATTGTTTCAAAGATGCTTCCAACCTATTCAACTTACTCTGCATATGGTGTTCGTATTCACACCGTATTTTACAAGTAAGATAGTTAAAATATTTTCTCTTCAGTTGTTCCTTTTTTCATTAATTACTGTTTTAGTTATCACTAAATATTTTCCCCAAAATGCCATTTATTGGGTTTTACAAAAGATATTTTCATATTATATTCTGTATACATTTTATTTAGTTCACAATTTCCTTTCGTAAACCATCTACTCTCGAAAAAATCCGTGTAATATGATCAGCATAATATTTATACTGGCCTCAATCCGGCGACTATCGGAAGTTATACCTTTCACCTAGTATGTGCCAAGCTGAAGCCACTCATTGATGACTGCATTCCGCAGAGTTATCATACTGCGGGAATGATGATTGCTACGTATCACTCCCCGATTCAGTACTCCCAGGCTTCTTCTGTGAGGCTAAGATCGGGTGAGTCGAGGTGTGATAATATGCTTCAGCTTCCGTGTTCGTGGCTTTCGTTTACCTTGGAAAATGTAACGCACCCCAGATAATAAATAGGCCTTTTGGCTGTCGGACAAATGAGGGAAGAGGGTTGGCGATTCCATCCAGATACATAGGTCATTATTAATTTTTTCCATGTGCCAGAACCCGATCTAAGCACTGCTTCCTATGCTCGTAGAGATCTATATTTAATGATATATTAGAAATACAACAAGAAGTAGCTTCCAACGTCTACATATCAGCAAAAGCGTTACATCACCCCAATACGTCGTGCAGGTCTACTGCTATTGTGACTGTTCCTGTACCGGCCTTAAGGTCACCATTGGCGTTATTTAGAAACAGTTTATTTATTCTCCAGACAAGGAAATGGTCGCTAACCTGTTTCAAACACACGATCACAGCACGCACTCCGTCTAGCCACAACTGAAAATTGCATTCTGAAAGGTTAAACTGACTCACTGGCTCTGGGTGTGAGTTATGTAGCCTTCAGTGCCAATCGAAGGGCCCGGGTTCGATTCCTCGCCGGATCGGAGATTATCTCCGCTCAGGGACTGAGTGATGTCTTACGTTAGTACCGTCATAACTGACATTCCACTGTTGGGATGGTTGTATGGACACGTCCCGAAAATTATTAAATTAAAAAAAAAAATGCTTCTCCCGCTTCTACCAAGGCGTGCATGATGTGATGGAAGGGGAGGGGGGGGGGGCACCCCCGCCCTTACAAAGTCGTGACTGTCCACAGCATAGACATCACGATGGTGTAGAAGAAAGTGAAGCTCTTGCTTACCGAATTTGTTGAACTATTTTATACATATACGTTCGTGTACACGGTAATATGAATGAGTGAAAGGTGCTACAGTCTGGAACCGCACGACCGCTTCGGGCATGGATGTGTGTGATGTCCTTAGGTTAGTTAGGTTAATGAGTTCTACGTTCTAGGCGACTGATGACCTCAGAAGTTAAGTCGCATAGTGCTCGGAGCTATTTCAACCAGATATTTTATCTTTACTGTTTGTTTATGTGTGTAAACTACCATTTCTTTAATGGATCAGCCAGGCTGTTGCTAGCCTGCCCCCGATGTAGAGATATGTACGTAACTGATAAAATAATAACAAAATTCAACGGCGGTGTTACATTGCTTGCTGACGAGGTTGGCGTTTACGAAAGTAGTTGTCGCAAAATTATCCGAATTGGTTTATAAGAAACTTTGGTTGGTGTACGGGTTTATTACTGTATGATTCAGCTACAAAAAACTACACAGGTCTCACAAAATCGAAAACGCCCTAAAACGAGTGCCTATTACGAGCGTAAAACCAGAAAACGTGCTCAGGTTTCCCGATTCGAGTTTATTGTGCCCGTAAATCAAAACAACTGCAGCTATGAGCAATTGATGTACCAGCTCCACAAGTCTCGCTAACAAGATTTTCCCAGCGACCCACCACAAATCATGCCCCGACACGAGACTTCTCAATTTCGCAAGTGAGTATAGGACGACGTACAGGGGGATCGCGCGGTTCGGCTAGAGAGCGTGCTTGGTACGGGTAATTGGCGTGCAGTCAGGGCGCCAATAAAGCAGCCACGGGCTGGTGGCGGGCTCGCCGGCGAGGAGGCGTGCAGCAGCAGCAGCAGTCGGAGTGGAGTAGCCTCCTAGCACGCTCTGTCGACACGTCGCGGACTGCTCAGGGGGCGTTTCAGGGCAGTAAATGAGGTGGCCGTGACACGAATGGTTGTCAATATTCTCTATGTTATTACGACAGCAGCTTTATTACTTAGTGTTTTCGAATGATTAAACTCGACTCTACAGTTAATCCCTGCGTTAGGAACAGCATTCTGAAGGGTTGGTGACATCCTCTATCCGCGTACTGAAGAGACGTTTTCTACTAGGAGTCCTTTTGGTTATTCCTTTCCCTCGGATAGCTTGAACAACAACAAAAATAGAATAAACCGCTTCCAATGTCTATTCATTTATACTGGAAGTCGTGAGCAGTCCGCTGTTAAAATTAAATCACAACAATGTAACAAAAACGACTGCAGGACAGTGATCTAAAGACTTTCCACCACGTATTGCCGTATTGTGAAGTCATTAGCGTTTATCACGTGACCATAGCCAGTACTTCCAAAATGACGGACATCGATGTTTTTTCGTTTCGACAACGTGCTGCCACTGAATTTCTTGCCAAAGAGGGAAAATCTGCTGCTGAAATTCACCTCAGACTTCAACGTACCCACGGAGATGTCTGCGCGGATGCAGCGTTTCAAAGATGGTTATCGAAAAGTTTGTGCCCGTTGGCTCCCACCGAAGACCGCGAACTTCTGAGAGGAACGATCAGCCAAAAGTTTCTTGCGAGCCTTCAAAACGAAGGAGATGATTTTTTGACGAGAGTCGTGGAGACGGTGGAAGATATTCAGAAAGCAGTACTCTAGTGTATTCGTGCAGCTGGAACGGAGTAGCCGAGATGACAGCGCAATGGAAGTTAACTGCATACTGGAAAACATAAGAGGTAGGTGTATGACCGAACACCACGGTGCAGAGAAAAGACAAGGTCTTATCCAGCAGTGGATGCCCAAGGGGTGATTGAGGTGATGGCTTGTGATCCAGAAGATATCCGCAGCCGCCGCCCCCCCCCCCTTTCTCTCCCCCTCTCTCTTTGCGTTTACCCTGTCGTATGGGGTTCACTGTTTTTACGATTTGGCGTTTTTAAACTTCCGTTTCAACTTTGTGGTAGGATGCTCTTCCTGCCGCCACATTCGTCAACTGACCGAAGGGAGGGAAGTCGGTGCCCATTCTGTCTAACAATCATACGAACTTCATTCTGTGTGTTATCGTGTTTTAATTATTTGAGTGCCGGCCGTTGTGGCCGAGCGGTTCTAGGCGCTACAGTCTGGAACCGCGCGACCGCTCCGGTCGCAGATTCGAATCCTGCCTCGGGCATGGATTTGTGTGATGTCCTTAGGTTAGTTAGGTTTAAGTAGTTGTAAGTGTAGGGGACTGATGACCTCAGAAGTTTAGTCCCATAGTGCTCAGAGCTATTTGAACCGTTTGTACCAATTATTTGAGTGTCGTATTTTCTGACAGAAGTACCGAGAACCAGCTCAGCATTTGTTTTAATGAGCGTGGAAAACCGCCTAAAAGCTACACTCGTGCTGGCCTGTGTATGAAGGCTAGTGACGAAATTTTAATTATCGCTCCGAGAAAGTAAAGCATAATTAATGTTTTGTTTTAAATCGCAGCATTTTGTGGTTGGTACCAGTCTCATTAGAATCCTTCTAGGAGTACGGCTGAGTCGTATTATAAAATACTTAAAATGCTAAAAATGCTGAGATAACCGACGTTTTGGCATTGCTTTAGCGGCGTTACCCAGCGTACAGGCTTTCCCGAGGAAGACAGCTGCTTCACGGCCGGAACATCAGTTATTTCAGTATTTCAGTATTTTTTTAGCTGTGTTGTCGTCCGAGAAACGACGTCCTAAAGCAAGTTTGGTACCTCGCGATGGAACGACCAGCAAGCACAGTCGTTGCCACACGCAACAACGAATGAGAGACGTTGGTGTAGACACGCCGTCGAGAGTTTCCATACGCCGCCGCGGGTGCACGCTTACGTCAGAGCGGAATGTCGCTCAGCCCAGTCTGCAATCATTGCTGACGGCAGCATTGTTTCTCCACAGCGAGCATGGAGAAAGTTGTATCATCCAGAACTACAGCAAAGTTTACAGCCAGTAGTACTTTGGGGAAAGAGACTATTACCCTGTACTTTATCAAGTGATACGCTAGTGTTCAAAGACAGTAACAAATATAAAGGCTGATTGAGCTGCCCCTACTGCTGGGTTCTACGCAACCTGCAACGCCTTCGCGAACCGTGTGCGAGATTTTCGTATTATCTCGCGATTTTTGTGCAAACTGTTAGTTCTACATCAAAAATGAACAGGAGGTTTTTGTGGGAAATTCAGTGCAGTTAAATTTTATACTGAGAAACGTTTTACTGGAGGACACGGTATTCGAGTTATTCAAGAAAACTCGTTTGAATGACACTTCCGTAATTTTTCTTGACTAATTCGGAAACTACAGCCTCTAGCGAGAACGTATACCTGAACAAAATTTAACTACATTAAATTTCATACAAAATGATTGGGTTTATTTTTGCTGTAACTATGATAGTTTGCACGTAGCGAACAATGTGAAAATTTTGCGCGTGGTATTTGAAGGCGACGCGGGTTGTGTAAACCGCAGGGGTAAGTGCTGCTGAACCAACCTGGTCGTGACATTCCTGTGGCAATGACTGATTCAAACTCAAAAATTTCATCTTTTTCAAGCGATAACGTAGTGATCTAATATTTCCTGTGTGTTATAATATGAACTCGGCCTACTCCAAAAGTAAATCTGAGAACCCACCGCTATGATGACGAGTGTTATTTCGTCCGGCAAAAGCACTTTAAGATATGACACGGCGGTACACGCACAGGGAGTTTAAAAGTTAAGCAAATCCTCTGTTTGCTGTGTTAACTAGTTCGCTAATGATTTCTGCTCCTCTCTAGTTTCCCTGCGACTACAGCTACCGCACCATTCCGCAGCCCACCTCTCTTTACCGTCGTGTTGGAAGTCGTACACAACAGGAGAAGGAATATCGCCATTTCCGGCAAGCAGCGAGTTACGGCCGCGATGTGGAGTGTCGCTATTTGCGTCCGCCGAGCGCAGGTGCGAGCCCCGGCGCGGGCGCTGCGGCGCTGCCGGCCGCACTTTCTCCGGGCGGCGGTAATTGCCTGAGCGCGGCGCGGCGCGGCTTAGCCGCCTCCGGCCACCGCTGCCCCCGGCCCCCGGCCCCCGGCCCGCAGCCGCGGAGCACCTGCCTCCGGCCGAGCCCCGTCTGCCGGCCACGGCTCCGACTTTCCTACGTACTTCAGTAGACCAGCTACTGCACAATGCACGTCACCAGATACCTCGCACCAAGATTACCGAATCATACGTCCTACGCCACACACGAACTGAGGCATAGAGAAATGCCTATTTGTGTCACAGGACTCCCGTTATTTTCTACATACCGGGTGATCAAAAACGGAGTATAAATTTGAAAACTCAATAAAGCACGGAATAATGTAGGTAGAGAGGTAATAGCTGTAGTCGGGGAATAATGTTGTGAACAGCACTGTAAAGCATGTCCGGAGTTACGGTGAGGCATTGGCGTCGGATGTTGTCTTTCAGCATCCCTAGAGATGTCGGTCGATCACGATACACTTGCGACTTCAGGTCACCCCAAAGCCAATAATCGCACGGACTGAGGTCTGGGGACCTGGGAGGCCAAGCATGACGAAAGTGGCGCCTGAGCACACGATCTACATCTACATCTATATGATTACTCTGCAATTCACATTTAAGTGATTGGCAGAGGGTTCATCGAACCACACTCATATTATCTATCTACCATTCCACTCCCGAACAGCGTGCGGGAAAAACGAACACCTAAACCTTTCTGTTCGAGCTCTGATTTCTCTTATTTTATTTTGATGATCATTCCTACGTATGTAGGCTGGGCTCAACAAAATATTTTCGCATTCGGAAGAGAAAGTTGGTGACTGAAATTTCGTAAATAGATCTCGCCGCGACGAAAAACGTCTTTGCTTTAATGACTTCCATCCCAATTCGCGTATCATATCTGCCACACTCTCTCCCCTATTACGTGATAATACAAAAAGAGCTGCCCATTTCTGCACCCTTTCGATGTCCTCCGTAAATCCCACCTGGTAAGGATCCCACACCGCGCAGCAATACTCTAACAGAGGACGAACGAGTGTAGTGTAAGCTGTCTCTTTAGTAGACTTGTTGCATCTTCTCAGTGTCCTGCCAATGAAACGCAACCTTTCGCTCGCCTTCCCCACAATATTATCTATGTGTTCTTTCCAACTGAAGTTGTTCGTAATTTTAACACCCAGATACTTCGTTGAATTGACATCACCAAACGACGCGCGCAAGAGATCTTTCACGCGTCTAGCAATACTTTTTTTTTTTTTTTTTTTGGTTCTCATAAAACCCCATGTCATTCCAAGCACGTGTGTCAATTTCTACCTCTCTATCTACATTATTCCGCGGTTTATTAAGTTTTCAAATTTATACTGACTTTTTCATCACCCGGTATATACACTATCTCATCTAAAGTACCCGGAAACCTGGCTGAAAATGACTCAAAAGTTCGTGGCGCCCTCCGTCGGTAATAGTGGAATTCAATACGGCGTTGGCCCACGCTTAGCCTTGATGGCAGCTTCCACTCTCGCAGGCATACGTTCAATCAGGTGCTGGAAGGTTTCTTGGGGAATGGCAACCCATTCTTCACGGAGTGCTGCACTGAGGAGAGGTATCGATGTCGGTCGGTGAGCCCTGGCACGAAATCCGCTTTCCAAAACATCCCGAAGGTGTTCTATAGGATAAAAGTCAGGAGTCTGTGTAGGCCACTCCATTAGAGGGATGTTACTGTCGTGTAACCACTCTGCCACAGGCCGTGTATTATGAATAGGTGCTCGATCGTGTTGAATGATGCACTCGCCATCAATGTAGGCCTGTGCTGCGACAGCGCCACGCAAAACAAGGGGTGCAAGCCCCCTCCATGAGGAACACGACCACACCGTAACACACCGCCTCCGAATATTACTGCTGGCACTACACACGCTGGCAGAAGACGTTCACCGGGCATTCGTCGTACCCAAACCCTGCCATCGGATCGCCACATGGTATACCGTGATTCGTCACTCCACACAACGTTTTTCCACTGTTCAGTCGTCCAGTGTTTACACTCCTTACATCAAGCGAGATGTCGTTTGGCATTTACCGGCGTGATGTGTGGTTTCTGAGCAGCCGCTCGACCACGAAATCCAAGTTTTCTTACTTCCCGCCTAACTGTCATAGTACTTCCAGTACTGGTGCAGTTTGCAACTCCTGTGTAATGGTCTGGATAGATGTCTACCTACTACACATTACGACCCTCTTCAACTGTCGGCGGTCTCCGTCAGTCAACAGACGAGGTCGGCCTGTACGCTTTTGTGCTGTACGTGTCCCTTCACGTTTCCACTTCACTATCACATTGGAAGCAGTGGACCTAGGGATGTTTAGGAGTGTGGAAATCTCTCGCACAGACGTATGACACAAGTGACACCCAATCACCTGACCACGTTCGAAGTCCGTGAGTTCCGCGGAGCGCCCCGTTCTGCTCTCTCACGATGTCTACTGATTACTGAGGTCACTGATGTGGAGTACCTGGCAGTAGGTGGCAGCACAATGCACATAACATGAAAAGCGTATACTTTTGTGAGTGTCCGGATACTTTTGATCACATAGTGTAAATTATCTGACGGACAGGATGAGCAGCAACCTGCGGTCTACTGCTGGCGACGCTGTGATGTGTGGGAAGGGGTGGAAGTTGAGTGACTGAGGAGGATACGAGATGACTCACACAAAATTTCTAGTTGATGTGATGGCTGGCTCTGAGCACTATGGGACATAACATATGAGGTCATCAGTCCCCTAGAACTTAGAACTACTTAAACCTAACTAACCAAAGGACACCACACACATCCATGCCCGAGGCAGGATTCGAAACTGACTGAAGCGCCTAGAACCTCTCGGCCACACCGGTCGGCGCCGAACTGTGTTTGATATTTATAGCACTATGCGGGTGCATCCAGTACTTCTATTTCTTTTTTTAGTTTTATCAACTTTAAATATTGGTAACATACAAAAACGTCCTCTCCGGAAGGGGTCACGATTGCAACTGAAACAGCAACACAAGCGTGAGTCGTGCTGTCTTGTTGCTCGTCGTACAGCGCGCCGCGCCGACAAGCGTGGCGTCGCGCGACCCCTACTGCAGCGTGTCGTGTCGTGCAGCACATCGTGTCGTTTCAGTGTCAGCCGCACATTACTCTATCCCTGTGTACTCGCTCTTCAGTGTTACGTGTTCTTCCTTAGGATGGTAGACTTGGAGGAGACCTTGGTTGTAAAATCCGCATTTTGAGTTGTCACGAAACGTTATTCTTCGAAAATCCTCCCGTCGTCATTATGGAAACGCTTGCCACGCAATGGTTTCCGAATCTTAGCCAAGTCATTTTCGAAACGTCGTAATACATGTTGAGATTTGATCCAAAAGTGATTATTCACTTTCTCAGTATCACCTTCATTGTGATACAAATCACGACCGGTTTCGGTCTCATGGAAGGCCATTATCAAGTAGAGGCACGTTCTTGACTCGGTGCAGTGAAGTGCGTCATGTGGTACTCGACGTGGCTCGCTTCACCGAGTCAAGAACATGCCTCTACTTGATAATGCTGTTCCGTGAGGCCAGTACAGATCATTATTTGTCAATAAATAAACCAATTGCAACGAGAGATGACGTGTTTACCAATTAGTAGCTGGTCCTGTTTGGAATGAACTGGACGGGTTTTTTTAGGTTATAAGATTTCGGGTAAATACAGAAAGAGCATCACGCTCAAAGGGTGCATGACGAATACAGCAAAAGGGTAGAAAATTGTAAACAGCTGTGTTGAGAAAGAGCCAGAGCTCCAAGCGCTAACAGAAAGCACCGAATCGTTACAGGTAGCGAGGGCTGGCTAAAGCCGGAGATAAGTTCACCTGAAATTTTTACAAAGGACCTGACAGTGTTCATGAAAGATAGATTAAATGCAGACGGTGACAGCCTGTTTGTTGCTATTAGAAATAGTTTCTCTGGTAGTGAGACTGAAACAGGTAGTTCCTGTGAATCAGTACGAGTACTGCCTATACATGGCACTCGTAATCAATTAACAGTTGGCTCCTTTTGCTGACGTCCGACTCAGATGATTCAACTGCTGAACAGTGCAAATAGGTACTCGATATGCCCTTTGCTCTTTATTCACACGAAGAAATGAATGCCATCGACAGGGGATCTCAATTTCAAATTTCTTGATTTCCAGAAGGCTTTTGATACCATTCCTTCCAAGAGACTTCTAACCAAATTGCGTGGCTTCAGTTATGCTACTGGATTCGTCATTTCCTGTCAGAAAGGTCACAATACGTAGTAATCGACGGAAAATCATCGAGTAAAACAGAAGTGATACCAGGCACTGCCCAGGAAAGTGTTAGGAGGCCCTCGGTTGTTCCTGATGTACATAACCGATTTAGCAGGAAATCTGAGCAGACCTCTTAGATTGTCTGCAGATGATGCTGTCATTTACCGTCTTGTAAAGTCATCAAAAGATCAAAACCAATAGGAAAATGATTTAGAGAAGATATCTGCATAATGCCATAAGCGACAATAGCCTCAATAAGGAAAAGCTTGACGTCTCCACATGAGTGCGAAAAGAAATCTGTTAAATTTGTTACTCGATAAATAATACAAATTTAAAGACTGTTAATCCAACTAAATACCTGGGAATTAAAATTACGAGCAAGTGAAATTGGAATGATCACATAGATAATGTTGTGGAGAAACCTCTTCACGAAATTTCAGTCACCAACTTTCTCCTCTGAATGCGAAAATATTTTACTGTCGCCAGGCATCATAAAAAAAAAGGTTCAAATGGCTCTGAGTACTATGGGATTTAACATCTGAGGTGATCAGTCCCCTAGAACTTAGAACTACTTAAACCCAACTAACCTAAGGACATCACACACATCCATGCCCGAGGCAGGATTCGAACCTGTGACCGTAGCAGTCGCGCGGTTCCGGGCTGAAGCGCCTAGAACCGCTCGGCCACCGCGGCCGCCCCAACATAGCAAGGCATGATCATCGTAATAAAATAGGAGAAAACAGAGCTCGTACACAAAAAAAGATTTGAGTGTTCTCCTTTCTCACGCGCTGTTAGACATTGGAACCATAGAGAAATAGTCTGAAGGTGGTTCGAAGAACCCTCTGCCAGGTTCTTAAGCGTAAACTGCAGAGTAATCACGTGTGACTTAGAAGTGGTTGCGGGTCAACTCGCCACTTAGGAGTCGCAGCAGTGTGAAGATACAACGTTTAAACTAGAATACATCACTACGTAAACTGCTGATAACTGAAACAGCACCTCTCGATGATAAACCTAACTACGGTGGTAACACAGTTCCTTGTTTATCACTTATCGACTGTAGGAAGTGGCGAGTTGGCTCACAACTACATACACATCCACATGATGTTTAACAGTCGCCCTGCGTTATTTTACATTTGGATGATTCAGCATATCATAGTGAGGAGTGTCCACACCCAGCCCATAAATCACTTATTCGTAATCTAAGAGGTTTCGAGAAAATCCGTTGCGGACTACAGGTCCATGGAACTTAAAAAACTCATGTCGTGAAAAAAATTACCCATTCTGGACGGCAAAGATCGGTATACAGAGGCTAATTATCATGTATTATAAAACGTTTCTGCATTTTTCGAGTGTAGAAGCTAATGGTGACAGCTATAATCTCGAAATGAATCTTGCAAGTGTAGAATTAAAAAGGATTCAGCATTAAAACACAGCACCATTTATTAAGTCCTAGCTAAGGTACGAATCCTGTACGTGACAATTTTAGGAATATAGGATCAAGCAGCAAGTGTAGCGAGGGATAAAGGTAAAAAAACGAACTAAAATATTGTACAAGGAATATTTTGTCGGATGTCTTTACACACTCATTTGTCCTCAGCTTGTTCTGAGTTTTTTTCTACCTCCAGATAGAAATGTTTAGAACCCAGCTGGTTTAACATTTTATCATTAGTATCCCATATATAGCCTATATGGATCATCGTTAATGAAAAAAGTTGCACTGTAATTGCACCTGTTAATTCATCCAGAGATACTAGCGACATACAAAACAGACAACAAAGGTGTTTCTCAAAAAATTATATCCTGGAATAAATTCGAGAATACGGTTAGTACTTGTACAGGCTACTCAATAACTCCCAGGAGAAACACGGAACCTGATGACAGTTATGACCTTCTAGTTCTTGAGAATGTCAATATCGTTCTGGAAAACAGAAAATTTTGCAAGGCAATAAATGTCACTCCAATTGAAAACGGCTTATTAATGACAATCGTAACTTTCGACACCTAAAATTATAGGTCTGCTGTATTTAAAAAATATCTCCTTTCCAACTGTATTCATTACTTGAGTGTAATTTGGACTACTTAGCTATGAAAGTAAATCTGCCTCGTATGTGCACTGAAAGAATAACTACCTTACGCTACGATACCTGTCTTCCGTCTGGAATATAAGAAAATGTATTGATACCTCACACATTCGTATTTGAAGTTCTCTCCCTCAATGGTGTCACTGCACGCATAGCACATTAATGCTACACTCAAGCTGCAGCAAAATTTTTGCCAACGTCCCAAATTACTTCGTCATTGAACTTTACCTGAGAAATTTTTTATCTAATTGAGTGTACATTTATTTTATGTGGTAATAAATACCGAACATCTTAACGGTAATTCTTCTGTGCTTTGGATTAGATTTTTAACTTCTGTAACAAACATTTTTGTCAGAGCGCGTTTTTAATATTTGTAATTCATCAAAATGGTTCAACACTCGGTTATGGGGCTTTATTTCAGTTATTCCTTACGGAAGTGTGGTTACATTTCGAAAGTCTTCGCGTGTTATGACGAAGAGACGTACTCCTTGGTTCTAAAGGAACCTTCAACTGTTTATAGAAGCAGCCGCCATATTATGCGATGCTTGGCACAACAAAAACACTTTTCCACTTAGGCACAGTTTTGAAACTGCTAATAATGACACTTTTCGAGCTCTTCCAGTCACTGTAAAAGCCACCGCATCAGCTCTACCACAGCTTCCGTAAATCCAGTAAGGTTGTTGACAACCGGCTGCCTCGATAATCCCGCCGAGAAGTCGTTTCTACTGGTCCCTAACGTTACTTGCCACTGCCTTGTGCATTCTGCTGTAACACCGTTCTCAATTCCACTCCGAATATAGTACCAATTACACTCCTAAAAATGAACGAGTAAAGGAGAAAACGGCCAATTTGAGTTCCGAGTAACGAGCTGATATTGACGCGAACGTTTGTGGCAACTTCCTCGGCAACAGGTTTCTCTGTAACGTCCACACCTGTATGATGGAACCAAGGTCTCACATGTTACGTAATGAAATGCTACTTTTCTTATTTGTTCTATCCAGAGTACACAGTTATTTCATAGTTTCCAAGGTAATATGAAACTCATAAGCGGTAATCAGCTGTGCACGGGAAGTATAGGATTTCTTTCTTTCTTATTATTATTCTTTCTTACCGGCTATGCTGAGCCATCACAAAATGTACATTCGAGACAATAATTCTATCATGAGAAAGTATCTACACTTGAGTGAAATCTAACATACACGAATCGTTCGAAAGAGCACGTAGATATTCGAAAGTAGATTTGTCGTGACAGTGCATTTGCATTGTTCTCGTTTCTCTTCGCTCTTCAGCTAGTTAAGTTTCTGTAGATCCCAACATTGGCTGCAGTGGATTTACATTGTCCGGACCGGGACTCAAACCCGGGACCTTGCCTTTCGCGCAGAATGCTCTTTCCAACTGAACTATCAAGACACGACTGACGCCCCCTTACGACCTTACTTCTGCCAAGAAGTTTCAAAACAGCGCAAATTCAGCTGCAGAGTGAAAGATTCATTCTAGAAACGGTCCCCTACGCCGTGGCCGAACCACTTTTCCGCAGTATCCAGTAGTGCTGGTCCCACAAGGTGTGCAGCAGAACTTCTGTGAGACTTGGGAATTGGGAAAGCGGTACTCATATGTGGACGCCTACTGTCTCAAATCGAATTAAATTATGCTAGAGACGAAGCCTTGAGCGTATCTGCAGCCTGCATATGACAGTTCTTAACGAAGAACATAACACTACATTTTATGCAACTCAGATATCCGAAGATTAACTTGACTCAGTACGGGAAAACATACACAGTATTAATTTTATTAGCCGGCCGAAGTGGCCGTGCGGTTCTATGCGCTGTAGTCTGGAACCGCGAGACCGCTACGGTCGCAGGTTCGAATCCTGCCTCGGGCATGGATGTGTGTGATGTCCTTAGGTTAGTTAGGTTTAACTAGTTCTAAGTTCTAGGGGACTAATGACCTCAGAAGTTGAGTCCCATAGTGCTCAGAGCCATTTTGATATTAATTTTATTCAACAATCGACGTTCAGTTAGTTTGGTTCGACGTGGTTATGGAAATTTTCCCCACGATGAAGAGAAAGTACATGGCACGGATCATGATCTACACTATCTGCAATATGTTAGCTACCTCAGTTCATTTGTTCCTATGTAAAGAGCCTATAAATATATGGGAATGTACAATACGTAATTTGGCTACGATAAATAGAACGGTATCACAACAGGTAGAGAACAGTTGCATATTACAAGCGCACTGAAAACTGTTTGTGGGAGCAAAAACAAGAGTCAAATTTGCCTTATTTTACATTGTATTTTTTACACGGTAAAGGCACATAACATAATAGAGGATGGTTCCTCAGTATTCACGAAACAACGGCAGAAAACCAAATATCAAACCATTATAAAAAATTGTCTAAGAATCGTTTTTATTTCGTTGTGGCACAAAACGCCTCAAAGGAAGACCATGTCGCAAGACCAAAAAGAGAAAAAGAACAAGTTGAATGTGGGCTCATCAAAAGTATTAGTCAAATATCTTAATTTGTTAAAAGATTTTGGCTTAAAAGAAGGCATTAGGCTAACAGAATTTTTATCAAAAAGTTAGTGGACACTAGAAGAATACAATTCACCATAGACTATGGGTTATAGAAAATTTTATTTAACCAAGAAAAAGTTTTAGTTTCGCAAGAGGTTCTTAAACTTCAGGATTTGCAAAGCAAATGTTGTGCAAGAAAAGTTAAAATTAATTTACGATTTAAAAAAAAAAAATGATGTCCTTGGGGATACAAAAATGAAACTTGTATTGTTACTTTCTAAAATTATTTTTTTGTTAAATGTAGATCATCTTAAGGATGCGTTGATAAAAGTTAAGCTTAAAATCAGCATTTGTACAGCTGTAGCACATTGCAGTTCAAAACAGTATAAAACTAAAAAAAAAATTAAAATTTTTATAAAAAAAATGGCTCTGAGCACCATGGGACGTAACTTCTGAGGTCATCAGTCCCCTAGAACTTAGAACTACTTAAAGCTAACTAACCTAAGGACATCACACACATCCATGCCCGAGGCAGGATTCGAAGCTGCGACCGTAGCGGTCGCGCGGTTCCAGACTGTAGCGCCTAGAACCGGTCGGTCACTTCGGCCGGCAAAATTTTTATCAGATAGAAATTTAAATGTAAGGAGGTCTTTTCTGAAAGCTTTTGCCTGGTGTGTAGTTTTGTAGAGAAATGAAACTTGGGCGATAAAGATTTCAGGCAAGAACAGAGCAGAAGCTTTCAAAATGTATTGCTAGACAAGAAATTTGTGGTAAGCTCCTATGGGACCAAACTACTGAGTTAATCGGCCCCTAGACTTTCACACTACTTGGTGTAACTTACGCTAAGGACAACAGACACACGCACGCCCGAGGGAGGACTCGAACCTGCGACGAGTGGAGCCGCGCGGACCGGGACAAGGCGCCCCAGACCGCGCGGCCGCCCCGCGCGGCACTAGCTACACTAGAATGCTGAAGATTAGATGCGCAGATGCAGTAATTTATGAATAGTTACTGAGTCGAATTGAGGAGGAAAAGAATTTTATGGCGGAACGTGACTAAAATAAGGACTCGGCTAATTAAGACATGAAGGAATAGTGATTTTGGTATTTGGGTTGGGGGGGGGGGGAGGGGGGAAGTGCGTGCAAGTGGTGGGGAAGTTGCAGAGGGATACCAAGGGATAACATTGTAAGATGGTTCAAATGGTTGTGGGTTGCAGTAGCTATTCGGAGATGATGCACTGGACAGAGGAGGGTGGAGAGACGGTTCAGATCTGCCCTTGGACTGAAGAGGCCTCAGTCAGTTGGCGCATTTCCGACAAGAGGCAAGAGCCGATCCGGCACACAGTTTTAATCTTGCAGCAAGCTTCAAAACGGCGTGCACTACGCTGCAGAGTGAAATATTCATCCTGCCATCCTACGTAAAGTCGCAAATACACACAGTTATTCCGCACGACGTTACTTTATACTTGTGAACCCGAAAGAAACTTTGGTAGCGTAACAATCAGCCATACTTGTGAGTTTTAGCCACTGTTATGGTGGCAGCCGTGCGACCGGTGTGACCCGGGCTGCCGCCCGGCTGGGAACGGCCCACCAAATGTACAAGAAGAGGCGCACGCCCGGCTGCCGGCTGGAGAAATCCGCGACGCGGAAATACGCTGCCCGCCGCCGCCTTTTATTTTCTTTCTTTTTTTTCTTCTCCCATCTCGCGTCATAAATTGCTCGCCCCGTGACGGCAGGTCAGGTCGACAGCGGTTTGAAGCGGTCGTTGCCTAATAGACCGTAGATATCATCAGTTTTGCTCATTACACGGGCTCCGCGTACTTGCGGCAGTTTTCTTCTCTCGCCGCTATTCAGACCGGTCTGTCTGAGCCGACCCTCCACTACATTTCTTTTCCCCCCGGGCGTGAATCAATCTCGTCATTCCTGCGTTCCCATTAATCTCTCACCTTCCGCAATTTGCGCTATTCATTCCGGTAATTTTACTGGCGAAATGGGTGGGCGGTGCCGTAGAAGATAGTTTGCACGTTGTATTTCTATTCGGTAGTTGCCTTGCACTGTAGTATTATAAGAGAAGCTGGTGGTGTACTTCAGAGACATGTTTCTCTCGGGTGCAGCAAATTACACCTTGATACGATTCGAATCCGGGCTGTGGCCGCATGTATTGTGTAGAACCTAGTTTTCTGTTCATCCCATCTATGCAAATTACTCAACACCGTGGGCGACTTTCCTAGACAACGTAGGTTAAATTGAGTAATTCCTGATGTTGATAGAGCCGTGAGGCTCCCCCCCCCCCCCCTCCCCGTTGGAGGTTCGAGTCCTCCCTCGGGCATGTGTGTGTGTGTGTGTGTGTGTGTGTGTGTGTGTGTGTGTGTTGTCCTTAGCGTAAATTAGTTTAATTTAGATTAAGTAGTGTGCAGGCTTAGCGACCGATGACCTCAGCAGTTTGACACCATAAGACCTTACCACAAATTTCCAAATTTGATATTGATAGAAGTTCCTTTCTTCTTATTCGGTACTCTGTTTATGATCAGTGGGCTTAAATATCTTGCTCACAGTAATTCGTCCGTTGGATAAAACTGTAGGGTCTGGTGCCTGCATTAGATTTTTTCTGCATCGTATTTTAATTAGAATTCACCGTCCCGCTTTAAAATCTGCAAAAGAATAAGGCAGTCGCCAGCTCGTAGTGTAGATGCTGCTGTCGTTTCTTGGTGGAATGCAACTCAGACGAACTTCCTGCCACTGTTTCCCTGTCAGTAGGTAAAACAGTCCCATCTGCTGAACTTCTGCTGCCTGGACCTTGGAGACATCAGTCTTCATCACTTTTGCACGCAATTCTGTTGTCCGTGTAACCAACTTAAATAATGAAGGGTACATGAGGGCCGGCCGGAGTGGCTGAGCGGTTCTAGGCGCTATAGTCCGCAACCGCGCGACCGCTACGGTCGCAGGTTCGAATCCTGCCTCGGGCTTGGATGTGTGTGTGATGTCCTTAGGTTAGTTAGGTTTAATTGGTTCTATGTTCTAGGCGACTGATGACCTGAGAAGTTAAGTCCGATAGTGCTCAGAGCCATTTCGTACATGAGGAACAACAGACTGATAACAAGCAGTGAAATGAAATTAAAGCAGATGTGTTCTTGATAAAAACACATCGATGGAACTGTAATGCTGACTGCGTGTGGTGCAAATCGCATATTTGCTTCTTAATCACGGGCGAAGTTTCCACGAGCTTTGTACTGCGGAACATGGCGAGTAAGACTGTCTGAGTCTCCACACGGTCGCTTCCAAGATTATGGACGCCAACGCAGGTGTCGCAGAATTACGGTAACTAGTGGAGTACTGCTGGTCACGAACTAAAGCCGACTAAGAACTGCGACGAAGTGGACAGGGACAGAGTCCCTCTGCAGTTTTGTAATCTGGGCTGCAACTCGGAGTGCGCTACCTCCGACAGAGAAAGGTCCCTGCGTACAATTTGACCGGGGGCGGCAAAGCGATCGGTTCCTACTGTTTTCGGCCAACGGGACAGTTTGATTTTGAAAGTAAGACCTCGGAAATTCACTCGATTTTCGCTGTTTTGTGGGTTTTGTAAACCAATTAATTGGCGAAAGTGGAAATTACTCCTCCCAAAACATTCGATAGCCACAAACCAAGGTGAGTCATTGGTGGTTTCACTTGACCAGTGAAAAGTCCTCTTAATTCATAAAATGGCTAATTAACTTCATTGACATTTTAATTAATTGATCCATGTATCCATTATTATTATCACTAAACTCGTGGTTACCGAAGCAATAACAGTCTGCGAGTGGATGTACGATTTTTATTTAATTCATCTGTCTCTGTTTCTAATGCAGATTGGGCTGGACAGCTGCTAAGTCTTCTCCATGTCTTGTATTCGTCTCAGAAAAATCTCCGGGTTATAGTGAATTTGTCGGGAAACATCAATGATCTGCTGCACGATGTAGGATTACCTTCCGCTGACCAATAACACGACTCATCCAAGGGTATTGTTGACTTTCATCTGCAAACCCGGCTGCTGCCTTGTCGCGACATATAAAGTCCTACAAAAACAACATCGCGAAATACCATTCCATGTGAACACAAAACTCATAATAGGGAGATGTGCAACAGATACTTATCACAATGGTCAATAAAGAAATGTTATACATCAGATTTTTCCTCATAAAGGATGACAGAGAAGTGGCATTTCACCATATGATCATGTATTCTTCCTGCGTTAAATTTCTGTTGCGATACAAGAAAATTTTCCCAAACAGACGGTAGTCTGTACTTTATTATGTTAACGTCTTCAAGGAGCAGGAGAATGAATAGGAGAATGATGAAAGGACATAATTATCTGTTACTATCACAAAGACTGCCTCTGTGGACCAATTGTTGGCCTCGTGAATGCTGAACCGAAAGTCGAGACTTCGATCCTTGATCACAATGAGGAAATTCCGGTGGTAATAAATGCCAGAAAGGGGTCAGTTTAGCACAGTGTGCCCTTATGACTATTGTAGTATATTGATTTAGAGTTTCTATGGTCTCGTCTTATTTCAGGAGTCGGGTAGAGGAATGCTTCTTAACGTAAGGACGCTTACTGCGATGACACCTAGTCTTGAAGCATGTTAATCTTAATAACAATAAAAAAACTTCGCAAGATAAAACTACGAGCAAATTAAATAATGGTTCGCTCACAAAAGAACTTGACAGAACGGAATTTAGTTTGTATCAGCCCCATTCCTAAATGAAAACGGGTACCACATGTTAATTTTTAAACTACTGTATTTTAATAAAATGTACTTTTCTCCTGATACAGTGCACGGCTGAAATTTGGCGTAGAGCTGAAATTAGACAGTTTAGACCCCGGTATGATGTGAGAACATGCAGTTAAAGTGTTGTCCAACCCTCGTTCCATTCCTCTTAGGTAGTTTCCTCTCATGCGAATAGGGCCATGAGGGCAATCGGCAATCAAACTACAATAGCTATCTTGACACCATAAATCTAAACACGACTTTATATCAGAGATCTTATCCATCACACCCATTCCAGTGGCATCTGTGTTCCGAATGCACAATATGGTAAATTCAGCTGCAACTCTAGTTGAGTGATACTGACTTTAATAATGCGCAGTCTCCTAAAAATTTTAGTGTAAGTATGCTCAGGTGCCCAGTTAATGATTTAACGTTGCTATAAAGACGCGCATTTTATTTTTAATTACATAATTCTGCTAAGCTCATATCTTACGTGAACACTATAAAGTTTATACGTAAGTTAATGTACAGTAACAGTTCTTGTTTTGCCTACAGTTATTGCATTCTTTTTTAATGGCCAAAGGCTGAAATCATGATTGTACATTTATATAAGTTACGAGGGGGAATCTCGTACGTTCGGAAAAGTTCTCAGAGTTGGACGAAAACAGCGCACCCTGTAGAAAAGCGTTCCGCGCGTCAGCAGTGGCAGTTACTGTGCTGCCGGGCGTTTCTGTGGTTATAAGCTGAATTAATACCCTGCAATGCGCCTTGTCGGGCCTGTAATCGGAGGATCTTGTTTCTCCCGTTTTAAATGCATGCCAACCAGCGCTGGATTCCGTACTCCTGTTGATGAGATTATCTGCAGTACTGAACTGTAAAGCTTCCTTCAAAACGCAATCCCAGAACGATAATGCTGAGGTTACAAGTTTAGTCTTTCCATAAAATATATGATACGCTGTGATCAGGCAGTGCTTCACTATTGGTGATACGTCACGTGCCCCATACGTGTTTATCGATTGTATCTAACACAGTGTTCTTATACAGTGTGACGTGATGTGCCCAACATCAGACTTCCTGCACTGACATGGTATCTCACGTATGCCGAGTTTTCTAAGCGTAAGCCATCTTTGACCGCATGTAACACTTTTGTCGGCTAACTGCAAACGCATGTAATGTCGAATCTCTTGAAGCTGCTTGAAGAGGCGCCACCGTTATACGGCAAGAGGGCCGCTGCAGTGGCCGCCTCCGCATCTGGAGCTGCCTGCCTGGACTGGACTCGTTTTGCCTGCAGTGCATTATACAGGTTCCTCAGAACAACGATTTTGTCAGAAGACCGTTCTACATCTACATCTACATCCATACTCCGTAAGCCACCTGTCGGTGTGTGGCGGAGGGTACCCTGAGTACCTCTATCGGTTCTCCCTTCTATTTCAGTCTCGCGTTGTTCGTGGAAAGGAGGACTGTCGGTATGCCTCTGTGTGGGCTCTAATCTCTCTGATTTTATACTCATGGTCTCCTCGCGATATATACGTAGGAGGGAGCAATATACTGCTTGACTCCTCGGTGAAGGTATGTTCTCGAAACTTTGACAAAAGCCCGTACCGAGCTACTGAGCGTCTCTCCTGCACAGTCTTCCACTGGAGTTTATCTATCATCTCCGTAACGCTTTCGCGATTACTAAATGATCCTGTAACGAAGCGCGCTGCTCTCCGTTGGATCTTCTCTATCTCTTCTATCAACCCCATCTGGTACGGATCCGGGGTCAGGGATTTTCTCTGCCTCGTGATGACTTCGTGTTGTGTGATGTCCTTAGGTTAGTTAGGTTTAAGTAGTTCTAAGTTCTAGGGGACTGATGACCATAGATGTTAAGTCCCATAGTGCTCAGAGCCATTTCAACCATTTGGTACGGATCCCACACTGCGGAGCAGTATTCAAGCAGTGGGCGAACAAGCGTACTGTAACCTACTTCCTTTGTTTTCGGATTGCATTTCCTTAGGATTCTTCCAATGAATCTGAGACTGGCATTTGCTTTACCGACGATCAACTTTATATCATCATTCCATTTTAAATCACTCCTAATGCGTACTCCCAGATAATTTATGGAATTAACTGCTTCCAGTTGCTGACCTGCTATATTATAGCTAAATGATAAGGGATCTTTCTTTCTGTGTATTCGCAGCACGTTACACTTGTCTACATTGAGATTCAACTGTCATTCCCTGCACCATGCGTCAATTCGCTGCAGATCCTCCTACATTTCAGTACAATTTTCCATTGTTACAACCTCTCGATGTACCACAGCATCATCCGCAAAAAGCCTCAGTGAACTCCCGACGTCATCCACCAGGTCATTTATGTATACTAGATGTTGTAGCTCACTTGGCTGGCTGCAAGGTGATGACAGATTTTTGCTTTCAAATATAACTGAGTTGCATCAGTAGATGTGCTGCAGACAGTGTGTCCCAGCTTTTCTTCTAAGCATGAAACCCAAAAATGGGAAGCTGCCATTGTTTCCACTACCATCGTGAGGTGAATTCTGTATTAATTTTACAAATGACTTCAGTGACTCCAAGGAGTCACTTTCCACTTTCTCTGGTGTAATTAATAGTAATACCCTAGCTGTTTGCGTAAGTTTACTGTCCATTTTCTCATTTCTGGTCCTTGTGGATACCCACGAAACGAGCGCTCTCTGTCCACAAAACTGAGGCGTGACACCGTCTCCTCTCATTTGGTGCATGACGAGGTGGAATGATGCGTGACGACGTGGGATGACTGGCAGTCGAAGCGCCGTATTTCTCCGAAGCGGTATGAAGTCTGAACGGCATCAGCGAGCCTGCGAATCTGCCGCGTGTGCGGGTGAGCGCATGCCCGCCTCGGACTGCGGCTAATGCGTTTCGAACATCGCCGTCCTCCTCCTCGTCATGGGTGGCCCTTTCCGGCATTTGTCAGGCACAGCTCTTTAATTTCCTGCCGAGGACAGCTGCAGTAGATCAAAACGCGCTTACGTCTGTCAGCAACCTATCCCCTACTCCTTGCGGCGGCGAATAAGAAAACAAAAAGGTGGAAAGCCAGCCGAGAAGGACTTCTGTGCGACACCTGTGCCCGCGCGCCTCTTGTCCAGTTGTGCACCTTTTGTCCGGTTACCGTTACTCGCCGGCGCTGTGTTTTCGAGTAACTGCGCGCTTTCCGGGAAAGAAACTTAGCGCTGAGTAAGGCAGTGCGTCATCGCTGTTGCCTCAGGCCGCTCGGCTGCCTTATTGTGCGGCCTCCACGTGGAGAAAAAATGCCCTCAGAACAGAGCGCTCTGCCTCCAGCTCCAGCTCCAGGTGGCGCAACGTCTGAGGGTCGCAGGAAAGCCATCTCTCCCACCTGGCCACCTTGCCGCCACTCGTACACAGTTTCACTCGCTGCGTAATGGAACAAAAGTCATAAACCCACAAAGCGCGTCAAAATTTAACCACTGTTCTTTTCCGTTCCAACACGTTTTAAACACACCTTGCATCATTAAGGAAACCACTTCTCTGCAGATAATACATGTGTCTCAGTGCAGAATAAAGTAGGCGAGTCTGTGAGTAATCTCTTTGGAATGGCACTGGTTGTTTAGTCAAGGTCACGGCAAAGCTTTATTCGTGTTTACAGAATCACTCCAGTAACCGCCGTAGCTGCGTGGGCGTTTGCTAGTGACTGTGAGATCTGTCCCTCGCAGTGTGACTGGGAGTGAAAGCCCGGCCACACTACGGCCTCCGTTGTGGAGAGCAGTCCGACGTAAGAGCAGCGTGGTACCACGTGGTCGACCGGAGACACGTGACACGAGACACAGACTGCACGCTGCTGGGCCGACGGGTTCTCCCTCTGCGCACCTGCCAGACCAGTGATCAACGCCGTTCGACACGTGGAACAGCACGTGGAACAGCGTGGTACGGAAGATCCTTGCGTGTTACCTTCGCGCCCCGCCTCACACAATTGACCCCCAGCTCTTCCTATGCCCGGAGCATCCTTGCTTCCCGAAAGCAAAGACTCACGCTCTTAAACAGTTGAAAGGCATATCCATTTACTACTTACTCTGCGATGGTGAGAAGATGGTTCTTGGCTATTGGCAGTAACTCCGAGATAATCATAGTACACTTGAGCACACTCCTCGCCATCAACAACTCTTGGCAAATTATTCGCGCAGTGTCTGCGTAGACCCCCCTCACAGTTGGGGAGCACTGGGAAGCGGACGTCCCCCAAATGGACCACGACACGAGCCGAAATGGTTATGAACGTCGTCCGCAGGTGGGATGCGCACGTGAGATGATGTGCAGGATTTGTTTTCCGTCATTATTTTGACTTCCTTCGTGGTTGTTGTTTAAGCAGTATAACTGAAGCAATTTCCATGCTCTTATTTGTCCTTAGATTTTTTTGAGTTGATCCGTTGTTGAAAGATGGACGCACGAAGTACAACCGATTAAATTTTATATCGTGTTGAGGTGATTTATGTTATTAAATCATTTACAATGTCTTCTCTGTAACGAAAACGATTTTTATTAAAATTATATCCCAAATTTTGGAGTTAAAGACAAAAATAAATAAATAAATAAAAATAAAATGAAATACAGTCGGAGGGGCGTTCAGGGACAGGGAGGGGGAGGCATAGCGGCCAGGTCTCAAGTTTAGATCCCTGCCCACCCTGTCTCCACCACGCTGAAGCTCATCGCTCTACTTACTTAAGTTAAAAAAAAAATTAAAAATGGTTAAGGTGACTGCTTGCGAAAAGTAAAAAAAAAATTAAATAAAATATTCGAGTTTCGCTCAAGCCAAACTCTTTTTTCAGTTGAGGCATCAAATTAAAGAAAAAGAAAAAGTAACCAACAGACTCAATTTTGCACAAATTTTCAGCTTTAAAAAAAAAGAAAAAGAAGAAAGAAATAAATGATCAGAGCGGCTGACTGCCATGCGGGGGACCCGAGTTCGATACCCGGTACACCGAGCAATATTCCCGCAGTTAGAGGACTGGTACGGGTTGCAGTCATCCCCGTGTGTACAACTGAAGAGCTACTCGACCGATTAGTAGCGGTTCCAAGGTCAAGAAACTGAGGGCGAAGCCTGCCGCTGACCCAAATATGCCCTCCCCCCTCCCCCATGACGCCACTGACAGAGGATCACACGGCGCTCAGTAGGGGCCGATTGTCCCGTCTACAGCCAGAACGTGGGGCTTTGCTTTACTGTAGCTCTTACCTAATAAACTTCGAGTGTTGATTCCAGCCATTAATCTCACTGAGATGAAGTCTAACATAACACCAGTGAAAACGACTCCTGACCTAATGACTCGAATTTGCTAAGAAGTGTTTGGAATGATAAAGAGGTTTTATTACAACGACTGAACAGTAACTAGCTCTTCTTTAACAGTGTGTAAGTAATGGCAGCTCTCTTTAAAAGATAAATGTAATACGTGTGGCTCGCCGTCGTACTAAAGTTCCGAACATGGAGATTCAATCCGCAACCTTTGCTCCTTTCCCGATTAACAGCGATATGTTAATATGGAAAATCTGATCGTACTCCGTATTAAACTGTTGGTCCCTCTATAACTGACGGGGTTATTCAGATCAAAATATAGGAGCAAGGCAAGAGCATAGCACACCCAATAAGAGTACGTCCAGCAGAGCTCTGTAGAGTTGAAACTAACCTTCGGTTTGCGGATGTCTTTGTCATTGACTTAAAATCCAGGTAATACCCGTTGCAGCGAGAAAGGCCCCATGTATGCGATGACAATGTTGGTGGTGAACGGCAGAAACACAGCTTATCGTTTAAATACATAGAAGCAGTATTAGGAAGCTATATGAAATAGGACGGACGCCTGACGTTAGTTGTAGGGAAATGACAATAGAAGACAGATGTGTAGGAAAAGTTTCGGGAAAGTATAGAGCATTTGTAAAGGGAACCGTACAAAGACGCTAGCGTAATATTAGAGTACTGGTTCACCGCTTGAAAGCTTCGTCAAGTAGTCATGAGGGTAAACATCTGACGAATTCAGAGAGAGTCGTATAAAATCATAACATATCCGTGCAGCCCACACAAAATTTTTAACACATACTCCAGGAACTTAAATTGGAATCTTCGATAAACAGCGGACGTTCTCGCGATATCCAGTTGGGTAAATTTAGAGAAGTGACATTCGAGGAAGAATGTGGGACAGTTACGTTGCCGCCACATCCACGACGGTATAACGGGCATTAAACAATAGATGAACGCGCGTGCAGGTCTCAACAAGTGACTGGAACTGGACAGAGAGTCACCACCAGTACTGGTACGGAGTACCCTTCGGCAGCGACACTCAGAGTACATATGTAGACGTGGATTCCATAAGTTGTGCTGATAACCTTCTGTACTCCATGACGTTGTCCTCGTATTACTGCTGTATCCTACAGTAAGAGAAGTGATCAATGGCCCAAATAAAAGTTGAATATTGGTCTTACATTGTAAAACTGCTCCTTATGCTCTTAAACCAGTCGAGTCAACAATATCCCGATACAAAAGAGTGGTATAAACTATTATTGTGCATGACTTCAAAGAGCAAACTGCTTCTGTGAGCCATATACATGCCTGATACCTGTCCATTTACGACGTTCCATTGTGGGATCCTCGTCATGACGCACCTGCGTAAACTGATTGCTAACTAATACATTTTCCGAGACTCAAACTCTTCCATCATCTCACATATTTGAGACAGTGGGTACTCGCAACTTCTACACACCCACTTGAAAACAGGAAGAAAAATATTACATTGAATAAACCAACCTTACGTGTAATTGAAGGTCTACCTATTGCACTATCCACGAAAAGGTATTGAGATGAAATTCTCGCCCATGTACGCACTCAGCCGTATTTTCCAAGATACTGGTTGCTATTTGATGTTGAGAATTTCATTTCAGGTTGAAGCTGGTAAGTATATGTTCTACCGCATAAGTAAGTCACCTTTGGGCCGGATTACACACGAAACATGTACCATATACTCTAATGATTGGGATCTTCATTTAACAATTTTCTTCTGTTGTCATGAGTCTATGATAAGCTTAACTCGCGCTCTTACCACCTCGCAATGTTTCCTTATTTGCTTGTCAGTTGCTTCAGAATGACTCGAACTACCTGCGTCAAGAGGAAAAGACAAGGGAAACACCTTTTATTCTTTTCTGCTACACGGAGCTTCTTTCAGTATTTTTACGACGTGTCAAATCAGTAATAAACAGCTGTACAGGTGCAGCGTGTAGACCCCACTTAACACTCTGCGTCGTAAAGCACATAGGAAGAGCTACTTTGGTGCAGTAAAAGGTTGACACCAGTATGATATAAGCTTATGAAAGAGTCACTGTCTGCACATTAATTGCAAATCGCACCAAACACAATGATTATCTTGACCGTGCTCTTACGCATAGGTTCTTGGAGTTATCTCTTTTGGAGACCGTTCTCGTATCCAAAGTGTCATTTCTTAACATTCGGAGCATATCTGAAACTTTAATTCTTCGACGAAGTTATAAAAAAGGCGATCTACACCTCAAATGGTGTATTCTTAGAATCTCGTCCACGAATACTTTATGGAAACTTCCTTTTTAAGGAAAGAGCAGAATAACGTAGGAGTAGGCGCACTTTGGGTCTTCTCCTTTATTGTGTGCTTTGAACTTGGATATATTTGTCAAATTACTGATGGCTACCACTGCTACTGTACCTGCTAACAGGTGAATACGTTTCTAGGAGTTGTTCCGGACCTTGTAGGCACCAGAACATTGCTGACAACGCGTTACGGTCCTCGCCGGATTTCGGCACCCCATCGACGGGCTGACTATACAGTCTACCGCAAATTGTTTGACTTCATTAGAACTGAGACCTCAGATCGATTGATCTCCGTAATCGTCTGATCTCTCCGATTCCTTGGACACGCTAAGAAGCGGTGATAGTCTGTAAGCAGAGACTGTAAGATGCTACAACCAGTTCTATACCGGTATTCCTGACGTCACAGCAGTTTTCTATTCATCTTCATTTAGTTGCTGCTCGCTACTGTAACTTGTGTGTTTATCATGTTGTTCGTCAGTGATCTGTTGACTGCTATGTGAATCTACAGACGAATAATTACCTTAGGTATCGTTCATCTGTCTGAACAGTTACTAAAATGCGTATTTATTGTAGCATTTCCTTTATTTTATTCCTTTAACAGTTCTTCAGTGGTTGAATTTTCGTCTATTGTAAGTTGATAAAAGAAATACATATGGTAAAATAGATACCCATTTTTAGTATTTTCATAGACCGATTTGAAACACCACAGGTAATTATACAGCAACTACGGAACCATGGAAACATAAATTAAGAACTACGGACGAATAACTTGTGATTTTTTGTTGAGTACCATTGGAATG
Source organism: Schistocerca cancellata (assembly GCF_023864275.1). Classification (NCBI taxonomy): domain Eukaryota; kingdom Metazoa; phylum Arthropoda; class Insecta; order Orthoptera; family Acrididae; genus Schistocerca; species Schistocerca cancellata. The sequence continues at coordinate 1,147,477,222 of NC_064627.1, forward strand.
TGCCTTTCACTAACTCCCCCTTTAGATCATAAACTGTCAAAGTACTCTTACTGAATGCTCGTTACCGTTCGTTGCACATCTACTGTATAAAAACGGAATCTGATACAAAGTTCTCGTATGCTTAAAAGTCCTGAAAAGTCATAATTTTCAGCAACGTATAGTCTCCACTGGCAAAACTAAAGCATGATACATAAAAAATGACATAAATTACTCCCAAAAGAGTATAAAAAGGAGATGCCGTATTTGACTGTATTTCGATAAGTGATTGCTCAAAAAGTGCGAGGAAGCGTCAGAGAGAGCGAGAGGGGAAACATATTTCAAAACTCGATATATATTCGCATGTTTATTAAAGAACACCGACAAGAAACTCGTTGTGAAACAGCGGTATGCATAATTCATAGCCTGGAAGCAGTATTTGCTCAGAAACTGCTTCCGTATATCCACTGACGAGTTCAGTTGCAGCGAGGAAATTTTACTCGTCCTTGAGCAAGTAAGCACTCCACGTATACGTGCCTGGCATGACACAGAATTTACCGCTATCCAGTGTGTGAACGCTCGTAGCGAGCGAGAATGCAGACAGGAAAATATAGCCTTCTAATAAACAACACATAATTCTACGTACCGCATCAAATCACTTCTGTTGTCTTCTGACAAATGCAGCCAAGTCAAGCGTGGATAGAGTTATCCAAGACTTTTATAGGATGCTAATTACCCCAAGCCATATCAGAACCAATTTATGCTGAGGAACTAGTAATCCACTCATATTTGAGCTAAAAAAAGAAGCCGCGTAACAGAGCTTCAACGGTATCGCTCACTTCCCAGTTATGGAATTGGGTGTTCATGAGCGTTTTTCTGGGAATTCTTAACCATACACGTAAAAGGAGGCTAAGTATCAGATCTAGCTGTAGTTATCGTCGGTAAGCGAGAGCTTTGGGTGATTTTCCGCAATTATTTATAAAGTTGTGTGCTTATTCATGGCTTTATCTCGAATGCAGTACTTCAGCCTGAACTTGAAATACTTCCTAATTAACGAGTTTGTTACTTCCTTCTTTACAGTGTAGATTGTCCTTTTTCTTTGACCTCAGATGCAATCAAAAGTTGTAAAAACTTCATTTGGGTAATTTGGAATGAAAGTTTTCCAAATTTAAAAGACATAACTGAAGAATACGAAAACTGTCTGACAGAAGACTTATGACATACGAGTACCTGCGCGAAGCTAAACTTATTAACACAGGCTGCATGTGATATACCTTCCTTTACATTCAGCCGTAATGCTGGCAAGTGACCAAGTTCTACACTTTCTCTCCGCTGCAGAAACTCATAAAGTGTTCGCATACTATTATAAACGACTTTCTTTCTCTCCGCAAGCTGCTGCGGCGCCTCTCAACCTCACAATCCCTGCACGCGGCTTGGCTGTTATCTTCCGACTTAACTCTGTCCTCGTTGAGGATGAGAAGATGCATTTCGCTTTGCAAGTTGTGTTCCCAGAGGCAGAAGTAAAAGATGGAGATGGAGTTAAGTCAGCGGTGTGGGGTATTGTTCATTTATTTGGCTTACGGTGGAAAACAAGGTATTATTATACTTTGTGTTTTGTGTATAAAACAACGTTACTAATTATACATAGTGTAAAAATATATTACATACGGGGGTTCGCCAAAAATATGGAAACACCGCGACAAACGCATGCTTGATCATAAACACAGATGCTACCCAAGGCTGTTGGTTGTGCCGCTGTATTCGATCACCTGTGCTGTGTCCTGAATACGTGGCAAATTCAAATGGTTCAAATGGCTCTGAGCACTATGGGACTTAACATCTGGGGTCATCAGTAGCCTAGAACTTAGAACTACTTAAACCTAACTAACCTAAGGACATCACACACATCCACGCCCAAGGCAGGATTCGAACCTGCGAACGTAGAAGTCGCCCGGTTCTCGACTGAAGCGCCTAGAACCGCTCGGCCACCGCGGCCGGCAGTGTAATTGTCCTGGAATGTGGAAACTGTTAGCAGTAATGAAAACTTACCCTTCCCAGCAGTAAGATGTAATTGTGTTTCATATCGAATGTCAATGTCAACGTGCTATGTACGAAGCAGTCAAAACAACTGTGAAGGTTGGCATAAGGGCAGTCCAGCGTCAAACCCTTCATGGACTCCTAGAGGAGAAACAGTGCGCCACATTTCTGCAGCATAACAGAAGTGTTTCTTTACATTTTTTCTACTAATTCTACAAATACATATACATAGTTTTCTACACACTGTATACTGTTTCAAGGAAATGCTTAGCTTGTTGCAAAAGTGTTGTGGATCAGCTGGCCATAATTGTTTTTATTATTTATTCAGCGACTTGTAAAAAAATGGTTCAAATGGCTCCGAGCACTATGGGACTTAACATCTGGGGTCATCAGTCCCCTAGAACTTAGAACTACTTAAACCTAACTAACCTAAGGACATCACACACATCCATGCCCGAGGCAGGATTCGAACCTGCGACAGTAGCAGTCGCACGGTTCCGGACTGCAGCGCCAGAACCGCGAGACCACCGCGGCCGGCCAGCGACTTGTACTTCTACAGTATTTACAATAGTTAACTTTCGAACATCGGTATACACGAGCAGAGTTTCAGAGACAAATGGCCTTGATACTTCGCACAACAGCCACATCTACATATCTGAATACCATTTTTAATCAGTTCTAGCCGTTCGAGTAGAGGCCAGCAAATAGGTTTTGACCGATTACTGTCGATAAATTTGTACGGGGCAATAATTATTGAACTATATGAAAAAAGGTAAATTAGTTGCAAAATACGGCGTGCATACACTTATTCAACATTTAAACGTCACCACAGATATTCGGATTTAGGTTATGAGATGTTCGATATGCCTGCCCTCACTGGCGAAGATGTGGCGCAGAGGAAAAGCGAGCTCCTGCATAACCCGCTCAAGTGTCGGAACGTCCATGCTGTCGATGACCTCCTGAATGGCTGTTTTCAGCTCAGCAATGGTTTTGGGGTTATTTATGTACACCTCGTCTTAAATAATAGCCCCACAAAAAGGCGTTGTGTGGGTTCAGATCCGGAAAAAATGGCGACCAATCGAGGCCCATGCCATTGTTCTCTGGGTACCCCAGAGCCAGAATGCGGTCCCCAAGTGCTCCTCTAGAACATCAAACACTCTCCTGCTTCGATGGGATCGAGCTACATCTTGCATGAACCACATCTTGTCGAAATCAGGGTCACTTTGGATAATGGGAATGAAATCATCTTGCAAAGCCTTCACGTACCGTCCGATAGTCACCGTGCTATCAAGGAATATCGGACCGATTTAGCCGCGCGGGGTAGCCGCGCGGTCTGAAGCGCCTTGCCACGGTTCATTCGGCTGCCCCCGTCGAGGTTCGAGTCCTCCCTCGGGCATGAGTGCGTATGTCGTCCATAGCGTGAGTTAGTTTGAGTTAGAATAAGTAATGTGTAAGCTTAGGGAGCGATGACCAAAGCAGTTTGGTCCTATAAGATCTTACCACAAATTCACCAACTCGCACCGATTATTCCGTGACTGGATATTGCACACTAAACAATCACCCATTGTTCTCGATCGTGAAATGCGGATTCTCAGCCTTCAAAATGAGCCACTTTTGCTTATTGACGAAAGTGGACTTCGTCGCTAAGTCATACGCATGCACATACTAATTCCCATCATTCCCTGCGGCCAAACTGTGCAGTTTGAACGTCCTATCGCAAACCGTTCAGACGTTATGACGATTCTATTTCATACAGTTCAATAATTGTCACCCTGTAAATACCAACTTTCTGCTCCCTGAATTTTGTGTGGCCTTTGTACGCCAGCAGGCGTCTAGGATTTGGTTTCCACTCGTACCTTGTTCCCGTGCCGCAAGAGGAGCGTGCAGAAACAGCCGCCGCCCACGCGGCAGCTATTATTCGCGTGTCGCGAGGTCTGGCCCTGAGGCTGGAGGAGACTGTCAATACTGAGGCGTCGCGCCGACGCGGCTGTCAGGAAGTGACGACACGGGGAGAGCCACCGGCGCGCGGCTGGTGCGTTTCTCCAGGCAGCCGCGTTACGTAATGCTCCAGCGCTGGAGCCGCTTGATATTCATCGACCGATACCCGGCCGAGCGTCCCGTCCCGTCACGGCTCACAGATAAGAGCTGCAGCCAGACGCGGCCAACATAGCGCAACCCCGCGTGACGCAACAGCGTACCCCGCCACATCTCTGGCTCCACGAAACTTGTCTTATTTGCCCCCCTCCCCCTCCCCAAGTCCTCTCCCCTTCCCTTCCCATACACACATACACGCACGAGCGCAGACGCACGTCGAAACGTTCCGTTCGTCCGTTCCTCGTAGCTTCCGTGGCGTCCTACGGATTGACAATCGCACCACCTGGCAGGATTGTCGCACTCCAGCAGTATGCGGCGCGCAGTACAGTTACGCGACATATTGCCTGCATAAGAGGTGTGCCTGTAAAATAACGCGACCGGTGCTGTCACAGTATAAATATGCGTTTGCCAAAGATGAACGACCAATAGCTGCGAAGCATGAAGTCTTCTCAGTCGATTGCGGCATCTCTGGTGTCCGTAGATGAATCAGTGTGGTCGTGGCCTTCATCTCTGTAAGAGCTGTTTATTTTTATTTGCCGGAAAAATGACAGGTGTGTTAACAGACTAACGAATTGTGAAGTTTCACATGAAACGTCAGAAACTGCTACTGAAACCTGTCGTTTACTAAAAAAGAAGTGTATGACGAAGACTTTTTATCACGTACGTAAGTTTTTGAGAGGGTCAAGCAGTCCCATGACGGCTGAGAAAACGCTGAAGGTGACTCAAGCCCGGGATGGCCTTCAACATCAAAAACGGATGAAAATGCCGAAAAATCAGGCAATTCGCTGCGATCCCACCGTCGGTTGGGTATTCGATCCTGTGTAGGAATTGACAAACAACGTGCAAGACAAATTTTACGCAACTAATTTAGCACGAGAAAAGTGTTTGCGAAACTGGTGCCGAAAATTCTAACGAACGAACGAAAATAATCTCGTGAAATTGCTTGCTAACCCACTTTGAATACCACTGAAATTGTTCCTAATTTCTTGGAAAGAGTGATAACATGTGACGAATCGCGAACTATTAATCAACATTACTCACTTGCGATTCTCGTTCAACTTCTGGACAAAATTAGAGGTAACACGACCCGAATTGAGGAAGAACAAATCATGGGTTCTGCATCAAGACAACGCACCGATTCATAAATCATTGTCCGGTAAGAATTTTCTAGCGAAATCCTCCATTCCAGTATTAGACTACCCACTTAATTCGGTTGACACTGCACCACGTAACTTTTTACCTACTCCTTAAGGTGACATCTGAATTAAAAGTAACACGATTTTAGTCCTTTGAAGCAGTAAAGAAGCGGTACGCGCCGTCAAAGATTAACAGAGGAAGACTTCCAGTACTGTTTCCAAAAAATGTTCAAATGTGTGTGAAATCTTATGGGATTTAACTGCTAAGGTCATCAGTCCCTAAGCTTAGACACTACTTAACCTAAATTATCCTAAGGACAAACACACACACCCATGCCCGAGGGAGGACTCGAACCTCCGGCGGGACTAGCCGCACAGTTCATGACTGCAGCGCCACAGACCAGTCGGCTAATCCCGCGCAGAGACATACAACACTTTGATATAGTCAGGATAGTGGCTTCACTTTCAGCAGGCCATACACAGCAAGACGTTACTCAAAGTGGTGTCTCTAAGCTGTGGAGAAAGTCCAGAGACGCGGGAAACGTGAACGATAGACCTCGCAGTGATCTTCCTCGTATGACAAAACCAATGCCGGATCGTTTCCTCCGACTGACCGCTCGTAGCAGCCCAGATTCAGTACTGGTAATGGATTCCCTGGGCAGCAGGGAAACAGGGATCCGTATCTGAGATCAGACAGTGTGCAGAAGTTTGCATTAGTGTGGTCTTCATTCCAGAAGACCAATGAGAAGTTTTGCACTGAACAGACACAATCAAAGGACCTAAGCTCTTGCAGATCAACATTGGACCATTGCAGAATGGAGTTGTGTCACGTTTGCTAACGAGGTCAGGATTGGTTTGCGACCGGACGCTAGACGTGTGAGGGTTTGTGAGAACACCAGGAATGCCGATACATTCAGAAAGTCCACTGTTTGCGGGTGGAAGTGTAATGTTCAGGCTGGCAGTAATGATGGGACGTCGGACCCATCTAATTCCCATCTACAGCAATCTGACTTGTCCCAGATACCTCCAAGAGGCCCTACAAACGAGTGTAAGGCCCTACAGATGTAAAGTCGGTGACAGCTTCATCGTAGTCGCATGTTATATTTTTGTCTGTCAGCGCTGACAACGCCGATGCTCTCGATCGTCAATTGAAGGCTGTCGGCAACTGCATTGCTCATGGTAACAGGTACCGCCTGAAACTTGGCATCCCCGGCAGACCCTTGACGCTGTGGATCTCGGACTATCGAATTCCCTAACGATTTCCGAAATAGAATACGCCATGCGTCTAGCTCCAGCTACAATTCCGCGTCAAAATCTGTCAATTCCGGTCGTGGGGCAACAGTTACGTCAGACACCTTTTCATATGGATCACCTAAGTACAACAGACAGCTCCACCAACGCGCTGTCTTTTTATACCTTGTGTACGCAATTCTATCGCCATCTGTATATGTGCAGATGGCTATCCGATGGCTTCTGTGAACTCAGTGCTTCACTGGTACAGTCTTATCATCTATCAAATGTCTTTTTTTTCGTTTTCAGAAGAGTCAGAAAGCCAAACGCTCTACACAAGCAACAAAAACCGCTGTATCTGCCTCACAATTCAATCCGGTTGCAGCTTGCACAAAAGTCATCAACCTTCTCACTTCTCAGTTCATACACTGGCACTGATTATTCTACGAAACGTATTCCCACCCTCCTTTGATCAGCTGCGTTATTTCAAGCATCGTGCGATGATGTGATTGTCTTGTCTGACGTGATGTGGTTTACAATTGTCCGGCCTGGAAAACCAAGACAGTCACCACACTCCTAGGCTTCACAGAGTTGGTGTAAGTAACGGCGTAGTTCATTGATGACAAAGGTTCCCGGATGTTGAGGAAGGTATTTTCCAAAGCACGATTGCCATAGAAGTTCATACTGTGAGCCGGACCTTGTCGAATTTGATTTACAGACGTTCCTCACGACTCTGCATCAGCCGAAGTCTTCATGTGGGTAATCTTGTCCGGATTGTGATGCCCCACACGGATTGCTACACCGATAAGTTGGAATCCAGCTGTACGAGTTCAGCAGTTCCTTCCGCTATGTTACTGAAATTACAGGAAGTAGACATGCGTTCCATCCTGTCTCTACAAGTTTGCATGGAAGATGTACGACTACTTGTGATCGTTGTCGAGTAAATCAGATAAATACCGAAAGGTTAAGATTTTAAAGTAACAAAAACTCGTATCTTGCACACTTGGACGTAATGAAGATTCGTGGTATATTAAAATTGTGTGCCGGACTGGAGTTTGAAGACCGACCCTTTCAATTCGTGGGAAACGGTCTCACCAATTCCGCTACCCCAAGCACAACGCACGATCCATCTATACAGCTGCCGGCCGGGGTGGTTCAAATGGTTCAAATGGCTCTGAGCACTATGGGATTTAACATCTGTGGTCATCAGTCCCCTAGAACTTAGAACTACTTAAACCTAACTAACCTAAGAACATCACACACATCCATGCCCGAGGCAGGATTCGAACCTGCGACCGTAGCAGTCGCGTGGTTCCGGACACGACCGGGGTGGCCGGGCGGTTCTAGGCGCTACAGTCTGGAACTGCGCGACCGCTACGGTCGCAGGTTCGAATTCTGCGTCAGGTATGGATGTGTGTGATGTCCTTAGGTTAGTTAGGTTTAAGTAGTCCTAAGTTCTAGGGGAGTGATGACCTGAGAAGTTAAGTCCCATAGTGCTCATAGCCATTTGAACCATCTACACACCTTTCCAGAGAGGGACACGAGTTCGATTCCCGGTCTGGCATACAGTTTTAATATGTCAGGCAGCTTCGCACAGTTACACCCTGTAATGCGGAATGACAGTTTGTTGACTTGGAATAAGAGCCAGCAATTCATTATCATACCGTGGAAATCGAGGTAGCTGAATTCCGGATACTGTTTCATGCACACAAGACTGAGGAAGAAAACCGGTTCTAGTCACCTGTAACAAACGATCGTAGCTGTTCCTGAGAGGGTGCGAATGACGAAAGAATGCAATATTTGGATTGCTAGAGTAGCTTTCGAGCTCTGCTCTTCCCATATGTGGTTTCCGTGCCGTAATAACCCGGTTCGATTTCATTATGCCATCGCTTTCATTACATTTCATGAGCCCACTAGTCAGAGCTTGTGTGGAAATACTGTTTTAACGCTGAAGATGTTACTCATTTGTGTAATTTATATAGACGTTGACGTAGATCCTCGTTAAGCTGTTGGCTGCAGGTTGGGCGCTCGGGAAGCGGCTAGGCGAGATAGTTAACGAGCGTGAACCGTGCGAGGTGGCCAGCGCCTCCGGCGTCATAATAGCTGCCGGGAGAGGCGCACGCCGCTAGATAAAGCCAGCGGGAGAACCTGCGGCGGCGTGGCCCTCACAGCCGCCTGTCAGAACGGCTCTTTACTGCGAAGGCGCGTCCTCCGCGTAAGAAACCCCACCAGCTCCGAGAATACTAATGAGGTATTCTTAATTAGCAACCGACCGGCCACAGAGAGACTTTAAATCACGAGAAAATTAATAAAAGACGCGTACGGTGTGTTCCGTTAGCGATTAGTTCTTCCTCGTGTTAGCACTATTGTTAAGTTTTCAAATTTGGTCAGCTCGCAAATCAGTGTGCTTGCTGAGCATTAAAATGTAATTACTTGTTCCTTCTTTAATGTATAGGAGGTTGGAACACAGCCTTATTAATTTAACGCTCTCACGTATGCGTCTTAAAATTAATACCAGCAGAATATTGTTGTTGTTGTTGTTGTTGTCTTCAATCCTGAGACTGGTTTGATGCAGCTCTCCATGCTACTCTATCCTGTGCAAGCTTCTTCATCTCCCAGTACTTACTGCAACCTACATCCTTCTGAATCTGCTTAGTGTATTCATCTCTTGGTCTCCCTCTACGATTTTTACCGTCCACGTTGCCCTCCAATGCTAAATTTGTGATCCCTTGATGCCTCAGAACGTGTCCTACCAACCGGTCCCTTCTTCTTGTCAAGTTCTGCCACAAACTCCTCTTCTCCCCAGTTCTACTCAATACCTCCTCATTAGTTACGTGATCTACCCATCTAATCTCCAGCATTCTTCTGTAGCACCACATTTCGAAAGCTTCTATTCTCTTCTTGTCTAAACTATTTATCGTCCATGTTTCACTTCCATACATGGCTACACTCCGTACAAATACTTTCAGAAACGACTTCGTGACACTTAAATGTATACTCGATGTTAACAAATTTCTCTTCTTCAGAAACACTTTCCTTGCCATTGCCGGTCTATTAATTATATTATAGAATATATAGAATACAGAATATAAAAAATGAAAAATAATCTAAAAATAAGTTCTTACAGGACTGGCAGCTACACTGCCGGAAAAAATATTAGTACACCTGGAAAGATGGCGTCTGTTTCTATTCGATGACGGTATACGCTACCTGGGCGGACAGTAGATGTAATGGTTCCGCCAACAAGTAGCGCAGTGTCACGGCTACCAGAGCGCCACCTGTGTCTGCCCGTTAGTAGGGAACAGTGCTCACAGCCAGAAGGCCCAGTGAGGTGCGAGCAGGCAACCGTGCAACGGACACGAGCTCGTACTCGGTACAGCCAACTGAGCGAGTCTGAAAGGCGTCTAATTGTGGACTTCCGAGTGGCGGGATGTGCCTTCGGAGAACTGCCACACAGTTGGACGTACTGCGCCAGTTGTGCGAGGATGCCGGTGTCGGTGGCTACGTGAACTGCCTCACACCCGTACACGAGCTCTGGGAGTCCACGCAGCGCAGGCGCCCGCCGGGATCGTCGCATTGTAGGGGCAGCAGTGTGTGAGGTGGCGGGCGAGCTGTGGCGCCCTGAAGACGTTCTGAGTTGGGAGTTGGCGCGGCCTCTCGGCTGGTCTGTGGTCGCGTGCTGCCCGGCGTCGGCGGAGCAGGACGGGTGGGCAGCCCCAGCGCGTGGTCCAGGCCGACCGCGTGGCTGCCAATTCCATGCTGACGCTGTGACGGGGACTGTGCTGTGTGTCGATGAAGGAGACTCGTTTGCCGGCAGTGCCGCAGATGGCGGACTTTGTGAAACCATAATGGCAGGCATTTCACAGCTCATGTACAAATTAATAACAGCCAGAGGAATCATGATACCTTAAAAAGAAACATGTACATTACCATTATTTGCACGACGATTCTGATTGTGAAATCAGATTTCCAGCGTCTTTATTACTTTAAAGTTTAGTATCCGACGGTAAGGTATACAAGTAACACCCAGCAACGGATTTCCAAAATGTAAACGGTTCATCCGGTTTTGTCGACCGACGTGTTTTTAGAAAGCTATTAGTGTAAACCTAAATTGGTATCAACTACAGGCATGTAACTTGAATAGTATATGAGTTGTTGGAGCTCAAAGTGCGCAAATACTATTGATTGCGTCAGGCCATAAGTACTCCACAGTTATAGGAGAAAACGGTAGTAGCACGCTTATCAATACATTTATTCATCTATGTCTTTGTTTGTATCGTATATATACTATTGATGAAGCAATTAGTTAAATATTTACTGGGTTTTACAGAGCACAGATACATTAGGCGGCCGGTCATTGTGGCCGAGCGGTTCTAGGCGCGTCAGTCTGGAACCGCGCGGCCGCTGCGGTCGCAGGTTCGAATCCTGCCTCGGGCATGGACGTGTATGATGTCCTTAGGTTAGTTAGGTTTAAGTAGTTGTAAGTTCTAGGGGACTGATGACCTCAGATGTTAAGTCGCATAGTGCTCAGAGCCATTTGAACCGTTTGAACACATTAGGCTACTTGCCTACCTTTTGTTTCTATTCCTTTGATATACGTTTATTTGATTTGTTTATGTATTTAATAATCGGTGTTAGAGCGTGTTCATCGTCCAGCCGTAGGAATATTTATTTAACTTCAAGTCATTTAAATGTAAATTCCGTATTCCGTATGTGTTTCCTTATGTTTGTGAGTGTGCATTGGCTTGAAAAAAATGGCGCGAGCGGTCTAGCCAAGCAAAGCGCTCGTTAATGGGGAGACTGGATGGGAGTGGGGGAGGAGTGCTGGACAAGACAAGGGGTGCAGGACGGTCGCAGGAACTACACGGAGAGTGGGGCAGTTTGCGCGTGGTGGCGGGAGATACAAACGTTTCGAAGTGCCGACTTGCGCACTTGTAAGATTTCCGTGGCTTCTGCAGTGAAGACGTAGTGTGCGTTTAGAAGTCAATATCTCGCGAGCAATGTTGTTGTTCGTAAGTAATCTATTGTTTGCCTGATATTCTTTCATTTATAAATTTCTATGTCACATTCAAAATTCGCAATTGCCGAGTGATAGGAACCTTCAACCATTCGATTCATGTGTGTATTCATATTCTATACGGTAGACTCAGTAGTATTTGGCTCGTAATGCGGCAACTACGTATCCCAGCCCCTACACCACGAAAGCAGCCAAAACTTTCAGTATTTCAACTCTGAGTCAGACGGTACGTAGTTAGAGGGCGACTCATCACATTTTCTATTTGAAATCCCGCAAGTGGCAGACCATACAGCTACTGCAGGGCATGTGAGCCCATACATGTCAACACGAGCTGCTGACAACCGATTATTAGCAGTCGAGCTACGGGCACGCACGTCTCCAGCCCGCCTTCCACTCACGCAACAGCATCGACGTGCACGGGTCGACTGGTGCCGCCAGAGGGTCACTTGGAACATGGAACGGCGAACCGCGGTCTGCAGCGATCAAAGCACATTCTGCCAGCACGCAAGTGATGCTGATTTGTGTGTACGACTCAGACCTGGTGAGCACTTATGGCCTTATGGTCCGGGGTGCGATAAGCTACAATTCTCGTCAACCTCCGTTGTGTCTGGATGGGACGCTAACCAGCGCTCGGTACGTGTACAGTGTTGTTAGATCCGTTCTTTTGCCGTTCTAGCAACACGAAGGTGAAGTGCTGTTCCAAAAGGAAAACGCTTGTACACACACTGCTCGTAAGACTCGACGTGCTCTTCGAGGCGTGCATCTACTTCCCTGACCAGCATGATTTCCTGAGCACGTGTGCGATACGAAGCGATGAGAAGTGCCTCGTGCGACTCGTCAACCAACATCTCTTACAGAAATACGTGAACAGGGCGAACAGGCGTGGCGAGACGTGTCCCAGGACAGTATTCGCCATCTGTCACGAGCGACTACAGGCCAGAGTCAGCACCTGCACTGCCGCCTGTGGAGGCAACACCACGGAAAATACGGTTGTTTCAGCAGTGGTTCTATACATCGAACCTCAGAACTACTTGTACTATTCGTCTGTAAGTGTAATCGTTTCAGTCCGCAGCTCGTGGTCGTGCGGTAGCGTTCTCGCTTCCCGCACCCGAGTTCCCAGGTTCGATTCAGGACTGGGTCAGGGATTTTCTCTGCCTCGTGATGACTGGGTGTTGTGTGCTGTCCTTAGGTTAGTTAGGTTTAAGTAGTTCTAAGTTCTAGGGGACTGATGACCATAGATGTTAAGTCCCATAGTGCTCAGAGCCATTTGTAATCGTTTCAAGTACTCCACGTGCACCGTTGGAACAATAAACTTTGAGTGAACTGGAAACACCTAATAGGGTGTACTAAATTTTTTTGGCAGTGTGCATCGCATATCGTAATAACGTTCACAATGTATCTGTTATGCGTGTTGCGTCCATTATAAAATTTGTAAGCCATCTGCGAAATTTATTATCAGAGCTATGTGTTGTAGACTTATTGTTACCTCCTTACCAATGCACAAAAATGTCGAAGTAGAATTTACCATCCAAAAATCAAAAATGTACAGGAAGTTCCTAAAGGACAACATAGTGCCGATTCCAGTTGACATAGAAAATTATTTAAGAAATAGCTCTAATTTTCGTTGCTCAGACTTCGATGAGTGCTTCTCCAGTTGCCTTCAAACCATCTATGTTACCTGCTTCTTTGGCCACACGTTTCAATATTTCTTTAGCAACTCCTAAGAGACTCTTTTTTTGATATTAAGGTTGTAGCAAAAATTTGAATAAGGTCAGTCATTTGCTCCGCTATGGCTTCTCCACTTGCGGAAGAAATGTATCCATTAAGCGGCAGCATCAACCGTTGTCGAGAACTTTCAACACGCTGTCGAGCGAGGTGGGACAATGGCAAGACATTGGTCTCGCACTCAGAGAGCTACGGTTAAAATGTCCTCCCGGACTTACAGTTTCTCAGATTTCACTGAGTTCTGTAAGGCAAATGCGAGGATATTTCCTTAGAAAGAGCAGCTGTACCTCAACCTTACTTTCCCAATTCCAGGTTGCACAACGACTATAATGGCCCCGTCATCGAAGCGATCCACATCCTTTCTAATCTTCCTTCCTTTTTTTCCCCGCGGTGTGAGGCGCTTCGCTAGGGTTCGCGCGGATCCCACAGTCGGAGGTTCGAGTCCTCCTATGGGCATGTTCTGTGTGTGTGTATGTATGTGTGTGTGTGTGTGTTGTCCTTAGCGTAAGTTAGTTTAAGTTAGGTTAAGTAGTGTGCAAGCCTAGGGACCGATGACCTCAGCAGTTTGGTCCCATAGGAACTTACCACCACTACCTTTTTCCATCATGCCGAAAAATTGTGGTTCATTGAAACATATTCAGTTTAAATATTTCATACCGAAATACACATCTTATGTTGTTACTAGAAAAATTTGCCATTCTTGTGTTTTGACTCCATACGTAATATTCAACGTTGAGTCATCGAAATTGTGCCCCTCAGCAGTTAGAATCAAGACACGCACAATCGGATTATTGTGCTGCCCCTTTCAATGTGTAATAAAAGTAAGCCTTTTGTAAGTATCAGTTTAGCCTCTTCAGTCGAATGCAGAACAAAACAGACGAAATCGTAAGTCAGAGTGCTTGTAAAGCTTGAATGTTTCTCATTTTTAACCGAAGAGATGTACGTCTTTCTAGAGAACGCTATGGAGAAATTATTGTGTTGCATTCAGTTCCTGTATTTCTCGGTTGTGTAACTGAACTGCGTTTGCGTTCAACTGTGCTTGGGTTATCACAGACACTTTCTCTGAACATTTTTTGTGCTCAGACAGGACATAACGCCTCCAGACGCCTTCACGTTCGTGTCTCGGTTTAATATGCTAGGATTTGGTAATCAGCTTTTCCGTATTGTTCGCAACATCGGCTAGAAATGGTAAAAGCGAAGTGTACTTGTTACAACGCAGCAAGCATTGTTTTCCTTCTTCTATTGTCGTCACCTTCAGCCCAAAGCGAAAAACGTTCCGAAAACATTAACAGATGAGAGGCTTTATTAAACAACCACAATGTTAGTTGTATGTCACGTAATTTTAGAATGACGAGGCGCATCAAAAAAGAAAGTGCGGACTGGCTGTGAAGCACGCGTGTTTTCAATTATCAGCTAGCGCCGGCGCAGCTTCTTCATACTACAACGACTTTCTCTCTGCGTGGCAGCGAGTTAGAATGGCCGAGAAAATTAGCAATTCACCGCGTATGAATTGCCGTAAAGGCAGGAACTTCTTCGTCCCACCATACCGTTGTTTTCTTAAGTAAACGCTGAACCTGTAACAGCATTTCAGACAATGGATTCATTTAAAAATGTTCTAAACCAGAAATTTTCAAAGGGAAACAGTAACGCGAGAAAACAGCTCTAATGTCTTTTGTTCACTATTCGTAGCATTGGAGAACCAGAGGACGTATGTACTGTATGAGATGAAACCTTTCGGTGAATTAAAGCAGTGTGACAGAGGCTTTTAACAGTTGAGCTGTGCGGTCGTCTCGATACCTCATTTCGTAAGAGCACTGGTGTAATATGTGGATTCGTGCTCCGATATTGCATATAATTAGAATCTGTCCAAACGATATTTCAACAGTGTACAATCCATATTGGAATGAAATATTCCTTCTGGAAACATCTTACGTGTAACAGTATACACTTTCCTACAGTTGAGAATCCGAATCGATGTCCTGGCACACCAGTGTGAATTGCTAAACAGCGCAAAATTTTTCTCGTCCTTTAACTATGGCAGCCAAATCCAGTATGTCAAAGAGTCCGAGCAACGGCTGGAGCACCATGCGGCGATCGCAGCCTGCCATCGGGGCTGTTGCTGGCCAGGCAACTCCAGAGGCGGCAGTTGGCATCGTCTGAGTCGAGTACCTTGTATTCTGCTACCATTCGTTGGGCGCATGACCGTATGGAATACCCAAACTGTGTCTGGAATGTGGTTGAGAAATCGTTTTATTTATTAAATTATTTATTGTTATTAAAACTGAATTAGAGGTCTTGCGGTTCTGAGGCAAGTCGTTATATTCTATATTTCTCTCAGTACACCACTGAATATATAATACGGCTCTATAAACAGAAAGATGTGTACGTGTGTTCGTGAAAGAAAGGAAGAAGAGTGAAGTAGATGTCAAAGAGGAAACCGTCCACGGTACCCACACAGGCTGCTGCCAGTGGTCCTGCGTGGCTCGGCAGCACTCCAGCCCTTGCACTGCTGTTGGAGGTCCTGTGCCTAAACGTTTCTAGATACGCTGTCTATATAACTGTATACTCAAATGCAGCATATTATTGCAGTAATTGAGGCATTTTCCGGAGGAAAGGCTCATAAGACAAAATGGCTATTTCAGATAGGACAGTTTAAATAATATATTTGAATAACAACCTGATTCTAATATACAAGTATGTTTTTATATAATGTGTACTACTATCAAATAAATCTCTCCGTAATACTAGATATTTTAACCTATGTTTTTTATGTGAAAAATAATGTTTCTAATAAACATTTATAGGCTTTTTCCCATAAACCAGTGTGAGTAGGTTACAACGAGCAAACATTTCTTTCGAAAAATGTTATTTTTACCCTTCAAAATACTTCAAAATGTGACAGTAATATCATTCTTCATAATACCTACGATCAGGTAACCCTCAGAAAGGTACATGTTGCACAACTGTCATAAGAGTGTTGTCCTTTCCTACGCATTATTACTATTTACTGTTGCGCACCCTCGACAGGTTTCTTCGTAATGTAAACACAACACTAACTGCCGATGGTCCAACTAAGCTGACCTACACGTAAGCACCCAGCACATTGAATTATTTATAAGTGCTGTGCGCAGACGTATTAAGAGCTCTAACTTTAACATAATAAAACAAAACCTAGGTAGAAAGCTCTATACAGCCCGCTGATTAATTTTAAACAATTTTCCGAGAAAGGGCACATAGACCTGCGAACCCTCCTTCCGGAAAATGCCTCAGTTATCCTGGTATTCGTATTCCATTCCGATCATCATCCCCGTGTCTCTGCGAACTTAGAACGTCCGATGAACTTTCCTCCTCGCCGTTTCCCTGTTGAATTTCTCCATGAGGTAGTTCTGCTGCCGCTGTTCTTTCTGTGTGCCTGCGCTCCGAACCTCTTTGATCTTTGCAGAATGAGATTTTCACTCTGCAGCGTAGTGTGTGCTGATATGAAACTTCCTGGCGGATTAAAACTGTGTGCTGGACCGAGACTCGAACTCGGGACCTTTGCCTTTCGGGGGCAAGTTCTCTACCAAATGTGCTACCCAAGCACGACTCAATGACACGTCCTCACAGCTTCAAACGCTGCCAGTACTTCGCCTCCTACCTTCCAGACTTCACAGAATCTCCTCTGCGAACCTTGCAGTGCAGCGTTCCTGGAAGAAACAAGAGCTTCTGTAAAACTTGGAAGGTAGGAGGCGAGGTACTGGCAGCGTTTGAAGCTGTGAGGACGGGTCGTGAGTCGTGCTTGGGTAGCTCAGTGAATAGAGCAGTTCTCTTTGATCTTGTTCGGTTTGGCTACTAGGTATAATGTCCCTTTTTTCGGCATCAATATGTCTTTGCTTCCTATTGTAAAACTGATACTGCAGCAGGCTCGATACTTGGAAGCAGAATTAAATTCCGTCCTTCGGTATCTCGACTAATCACGTCAAAGTTCAACTAATCCAGTCCGTGCTCCCTTTGTACAGAGTGTTCCTGTTAGAGCGTCCAAAAATGTAGCAGGACGTAGAGAATGCTCCATTGAATAATCTGAGGTAGTGAACTTGGAGACGGAGAAGCCAACTTAAGGAGATGTGGAAGTAAACTTGTCGACCACTCTGTGAAGCGTTGCACTCTTCCAGCACATTTACAACCAACATGCGTGGAAGTTTACACATACTGCGCTGTTTATTTACATGTACATTCTGTATGTCGTGCAAGGAAACAAGGAGGAAGAGCCTGATTACTAGGAAGTGATGATGGAGGTTTTGTTTACTTTACTTGTCAGTAAAATGGCTCTGTTTTATACACTGTCCCCTTGGTTGTTCGTCAGTGAATGTGGATACAACATGACGGTGCACCGCCTCACTTTAGTGTGGATGTCCGCAGCCATCTCAGTGCTGTGTTTCTAGGTCGCTGGATTGGAATGGGTGGTCCTTTTCGCCGGCCGATGTGGCCGAGCGGTTCTAGGCACTTCAGTCTGGAACCGCGCGACCGCTACAGTAGCAGGTTCGAATCCTGCCTCGGGCATGGATGTGTGTGATGCCCTTAGGTTAGTTAGGTTTATGTAGTTCTAAGTTCTAGGGGACTGATGACCTCAGATGTTAAGTCCCATAGTGCTCAGAGCCATTTGAACCATTTCGGTCCTGTTCCACGACCTGGTGTGACCTGAATCCCCATCATTGTTTCCTATGGGGATATCTAGAGTCACTTGTGTATGAGAGACCACTGGATACGGAGATGAAAATAGTTGCCAGAATTGTAGCTGCCTGTGATGTGGTTCAAAACACACAGGGATGTTTGTCAGAGTGCATCAGAATGCTGTTCGGCGATGTGATGCTCGCATTGAGGTTGATGTCCGTCAGTTCCCTCACACTTTGTAAGGTACAGTAAAAATGGTACGTTCATTGTGTCAGTGATGATATTTTCAGTTAACTGTAATTAATGTTTTTGTGTTAGCAGCAGAGCCAACACCGTGTTACGAATGGAGGCCGAAATGCACGCGTTTTAGCTCACACAGGCTGGCGTGAGGAGGGAAGAACTATAATGACGTGACGTCTGGAACATCACAAGGAATCAGAATTCAGAAAGCGGACGTAATTAGTTTGATACCTAACTTTAATCCATTAATGATGAACGTCGCTCTTGAAGGTACATGATTCACAGTATCGATAGTAACTGAATATGGCGCCTTGCTAGGTCGTAGCAAATGACGTAGCTGAAGGCTATGCTAAACTGTCGTCTCTGCAAATGAGAGCGTATGTAGACAGTGAACCATCGCTAGCAAAGTCGGCTGTGCAATTGGGGCGAGTGCTAGGGAGTCTCTCTGGACTAGACCTGCCGTGTGGCGGCGCTCGGTCTGCAATCACTGATAGTGGCGACACGCGGGTCCGACGTATGCTAACAGACCGCTAGCCGATTTAAAGGCTACCACCTAGAAAGTGTGGTGTCTGGCGGTGACACCACAATGTAAATAAAATGTACACAGTAACTTGATTTGAAGTCCTATTATCTCCTTGAGCTGGCTTCTCCGACCGCGGGTTCCCTACCTCAAACTGTTTAGTGGAGCATGCTCTATGTTCTGTTAAATTTTTGCACACTCTTACAGCAGGATCCTCCATTTGATGTAAACTGAGCACGATATTTACAGGGGTTACTAATTTTGTGCAATCGCAGAGAGCTGTTCTGCGTCCACCTATTCTCCGTAGGTTGGTGTAGCAAGGATTATGTACAGTAATGAAGTGCGCCCTTTCCTTAATCGAGTCATCGAGGAAAGTGCTATTGAAATGTTCTGTTTTAACGTCACCTCCCGCACCCGGCGGAAGTGACTTCTCCGGAGGGAGAGTGACGCACGTGTAGGGCAGAGCACGCGTGAACCCCGGCCCGTTCCCAGCGTCGGTCGCTTCCAGGAGCGGGCCGCGCTTTCGCGGCCCGGGCGCTAACAGCGGCACAAAGGGCGGCTTCTGGCCACCGGCCGTGGGAACGGCGCGCACAGAGCCGGCTGTGACGGCGCGCACATCGCCGCTAATCACCGCCGGGCGCCGCGCAAACATCCGCCCAGGCGCGAACGCCCGCGCGCCCGCTCCGGAAAGTGCGGCGCTGGCGGCTTCCGGCAGCAGCGCCTCCTTTGTAACGTGTCGCGGGCGCTGCGGTGAGTGAGCACAGCCGCTACCGGCGAGTAGTGTTTACCTCCGTGCCGACATCTGTCCGTCAAACTAGGTCGACACTGCAGGCCCTTTGCTCTGGAAAATCACCATCACTGTCGAAGACTGCTAAATCACAAGCCTCCCAGCGACGACGTTAGAACTGTATGTACCGACGCCACCATCTCCGTAGAGAGAAGTTTTGGTGCCACTATTTGTGGGATCACAGACGAAGGGCGGTGCGGACCCGCCACGGTAGCCGAGAGCTTCCTGGACTCGGTGTAGTGTAACGACGTAAGTTTCTTATGAACGATTTTCTTTCGACATATGACCATGTGTAGACTTCGTCACCTACGTCAGTTACAACCAACTTCAAAATTATTCATATTCTTTTTAAACTGTCTCAGAATGGTTCTTGAACGAAACTGTAAAACATCATTTGAGTCGTATGCACAGAATTACGTCACTCGGGGCAATTGGTTTTCGTAAACTTTTTTCAATTTTAGATGTCGTTTGTTTCTCCTCAGAAATTATATTGATACACGTCATCTGATTAAATCGATATTAGAACCACATTGAATAAACTTTTGAAATCCAAAGTCGCGATGAACGCTGTCAAAATTCAATAATCTTGTCAAATATATTATTAACTCATTCACATAATTGTTCATAAATAAATCCTCAGAACACGTATTTCAACTTTAGTAACATCCACTAGTTTATTATCTTCCTACATACAGATGTGAACCTGAGCCTTGACGAGACAAAACTAACATTTTCAATAAGATTAAACTTCCCATGATATCATTGTTGTATAAAACATTAAAAATTTTCATTTATTTTATTTTTTAGAAGCACGACGCAACAACTCGGTTCCAGGATCTTCTGTTGCTCTTCGGCTGTCGACCCGCGACGTATAGTGGCCAGCAATTTTCTCTCTGGTCCCGGCAGCGAAGATGCTGTCTCCGTTCGTTGCGCCGCCCTCTTCGTACATGAAACATAAAAAAATACAAAAGCTTTAGACAATTCACAACCATTACAAAATATTACAAAAATACATAAACAAAACTAAATTAAACTTATATTCACCTGCAAACTGGGCTGACACTGGTGGATGGGTGACGCTTCAATTTCGTCCCACTACATCGGGTAGGCGCGCCGGCCGCGGATCGAATCCGCCCGGCGGATTAACCACGACGGCCGGTATGCCGGCCAGTCTGAATGTGGTTTTTAGGCAGTTTTCCACATCCTGCTAGGGGAATACTGGGCTGGTCCCCACGTCCCGCCTCAGCTACACGAGCCGCACACATTTGAAACACATTCCCACTGTTTCACGATTTCCACTTGACGCAGACAGCTGGGGTACACTAATTCCGTCACAGGGGGTATGGGGTGGTGGCAGGAAGGGAATCCGGCCACCCCTTAACATTAACCATGCCAAATCCTTACTTAACCCTGCCGACCTTGCGCACAATGCGGGATAAAGGCGGTAGCGAAAGAAAGAAAGAATGATGAACGGCGGTGCGGCAACAAGACAAATATACAGAGATCTGTTTCGGTATCTCGAATAGCTTCTACGGAGCTACAGAACTAAACATCCGCATCCGATGCAGGAGTCAACGGAACTTTTTCTGGGGAACAAAGAATTTCCTCTTATTGCAAGGAGCGATCAAAAGGTTTACGTTCGAAGGCCATACAGTCCAGAATCGATTCGTCAATCGGGCAAATTCGCCATGAACGTTGAGGTAATCATCCCACGGACGCATCACGTTGAAGATAACCGTTTGATAAAACACCATGCCCTGCTGCGTGAAGCAGTCCGTAACTGTGACACCTGAGTTCCTCTCCGGCACGAACAAGGCATGCCTTGAAAGTGGCAGCGTGGGCTCCTGTCGAAATGTCGGCGGTCGTCGACGACTTCAGCCGGCTGCATTTCCGTAAGTTGTTGAACACAGTCTCCGTAACTGCCTGCTACACAGCCTCGTCCGAAAAGAATCGTCGACCCTTCAACGTCTTTTTCGAAGGACCGAAGGCATGATGAGCGCACGGGGAGAGGTTAGCACTGTAGGGCGAGTGCTGGAGTCTCTCCAGCCTGTGCTGGCGTCACTTCTGCGTCACGACATTTGCGGTATGGAGACGCGCGTTGTCACGAAGCAGCAGCCCTCGGCGCACCACTGCTGAACAGTGCCTCTTGAGAGATATGCTGCCCCGTACACAATCTTCATTCTCTAATGGATGTATTCCGGTGTTTGTCCTTCGGCAACCAAGGAAAGAATAGCAACACATCAATCCTGTTTGGACGCATTTGGCAATAACGTCGTCATAGTACACATTTTTCCGCATTTACCGCCCTTACAAATGCCCCACTAGTCCCTTGCTCGTATGTCGGTGTTTATTTACCCGCATCGGAGTCGCGCTACGTCGCATACAGCTGCAGCCACGCCCTCAAACAGAACCTGTTTTATCGCCACTTATACTTCGCTTACAGCCGACTGTATTTGCTGTTTTAATTTATTTGCACTCGATTTTGAAGAAACTAGTGCTTTATCTGCACTGTTACCGGTGTGACAGACCATCTCAAGTATATATTCTAAGCATCACCGACCATCGAAACTATAAGTCTTCGGAAAAAAAAGCGACATTCCGTTTAAGGAGGTCGGTGATTGACTCATTATGAAGTTCTGCCTATTTTTTGACACAATTACATTTTATGAGGCGATCATAACCGGTTTCGGTCCACAACGGCGGTCTTCACATGCTGTGGGTGGCGCCTGGATATGGGCAGTGTGCGCCGAAACCAGTTACGATAGCGTTATAAAAAGGGACTGCAGGTGCCATGTGAAGATGGCCGTTCTGGACCGAAAGCAGTCGTGATGGCGTCATAAAAGGCGATTCTGTCAAGAAATAAACAGAACTCTAGTGGTGTACTTCAGGGCATTTAGCTGCGTTGTTGTTTTCATATTGAGAACAATATTTCGGGGACTGAGCCACTCGAAATTTTGAGGGGCTGCGATCTGGGCTGTTACGTGCCTTCACTCCTACAGTTTCTAAATCGAGTGAAAATAAATTAAAACATAAACACAACTGAGTGGAAGAAAAGTAATTAGATAATATCTTTTATTCTCCACAACAAAACATTTCACAGCTGACGTCACCATTTTCCATTAGTATCGGAGCAACAGGAGTCATAAGTGTGCATTCACTTCAGTAATCACTGCAGGTGTATCTGGACTCGAAATCTTCCTCCCTCGACGGCTAAATAGCGCTGATGAAAATTTCCTCAACCAGCCTGATCGTAACTGGTTGGGACATTAGTTTGTCTGTACGAAAAGGGTAGGGGTGTACTGATGCCAGATTTCACTCCTATCCATAACAGCATCCTGCGCTGCACTAATACCTATCACAGGTATTCATTTAGTAGAGGTTCACACAGGTAACAGGGATGGAACAAAGGAAGGCAACAGCAAACCATCGATCGCCATTGCTGCTTTCCCAGGACACATTCAAATGGTTCAAATGGCTCTGAGCACTATGGGACTTAACTTTTGAGGTCATCAGTCCCTTAGAACTTATAACTAGTTAAACTTAACTAACCTAAGGACATCACTCACATCCATGCCCGAGGCAGGATTCGAACCTGCGACCGCAGCGGTCGCGCGGTTCCAGACTGTAGCGCCTAGAACCGCTCGGCCGCCACGGCCGGCCCCAGGACACATTACCTGGTACTACATTCGTCCCACAAATTTATTGCGACGAGAAAATCAGAGGAATTACACATTATAGGAAGCTTTACCAACAATCATTTTTCCCGCGTAGTGTATGCGAATGAAACAGGAAAATGGTGGATACGATAGTGATACAACAATACCACAGGCAACACAAAAGCTGCACACTCCACACAGCCGTGCCTCATCAGTCGATATAAACCCACTTAGAGGTGTAATCCTCCGAAATGCCAAGCACTTGTAGGATAGCTTGCGGCGTATAGGTGTAGGTGTACTTGTTCTGGTTAACCGGAGGCACTTCAAGATTTAACTTTATTGTATTATTGGACTTCCGCAGCTGAATTAAATAACTAATCATATTATTCGGGCCAAAGGAATACTTATGCGGCGTAGAAATACTCGTCCTCAACACCGCATCCATACACAGCTAGCCGTAGCGCGTTGCGGGTCACGGTATGGCCCTAAATACGAGGAGTAATCTCAAGTTGTGGCACGTATAAGGGCCGTATAAGGATTGCCTATGATGTAATAATGACGTTAGCAGAATTTCGACAACGGTATGCCAGACCATACATTTTAGTGCCAAGTAAACTCTTTATTGCGACAGTCCAGGTGGCGCATTAACACATTATCGCCCCGGCGAAACCGTGAAGAATATTTTATCAGACGCGAAAGCGCAACAGAGTAATGAGGAGTGCCTTTTAAGGCAAGCGATGGGCCTGGTGCGCCGAGGCGCTGCGATCAATCGCCGGACAGGCTTCGCGAGGCGCGTGCCGAGACTGAGTTACGTGGGCACGAGCGGCGGCGCGCCGGCGTCGCCGCCTGCCCGTTCCGCCGCTTCGTGGCGAACGAGCGCGCTCGCCAGCCCGGTCGTTGTCCTCACACGAAAACTGCACCCCATCTGGAGTACCCGATGTCCTTTCGCACTTTTTCGTGGGCAGCGAAGAGAAACATAGAATGTTCGAATAATATCTTACTCGTGACTCGTTTTACAGCAGTGTGGTTCGTCTTAATTCCGACCCAAAGCGTTTCACTTCCATGTACATGGTGTCCCATTTCTCTTGACCGTCTCAGATTACTTTATGCCCAGAAGCGTCAAGCAAATGTAGTTCAGTTGCCTGTGCGACATTAACCAGCATAGTTGCCCTTCCTGTAGCTTTGTTCATTACAAAGATATGAAGAACAAGTCGCCTTTTTTAAAATTGCATCCTATATTTTTATTCTGTAATTCACTTAATCTCCTCAAGACCTGTTCAAAAAAGTATCACAGTGTGCCAGTCACGTAAACTTGACATTATTAAAAAGTTAACACAAAATCCACTTTGACTCTTCTGCACCAGCTCACAGTGCAGGCACCCGGGATAACAATGTCTGAAAGACTGGTGTGCATTTTGCATGTGTTTATATTTGTTTATTTTCAACTCCTGCAAGTGGACGAATTATGTTACTCCGGATATATACACTGTGAACTAGAGCAGGAAAGACCAAGTTCCTTGTTACGTTTTTAATAACTTTATGTTTACGTGAACGGCATACTGTGACACTTTCTTGAACAGGTCTTGAGAAGACGAAGTGCATTACAGAATAGAAAATATAAGGCAGAATTTTAAAAGACGTGCTGCTATCCGTATCTTCAAATTGAACAAAGTTATAAAAAAGGTAACAGTGCTGGTTAATGTCCCTCGTAGCTAAATGATATTTACTTGGTACATTATTTTATTTTGTTCGTAGATAAAACGTTATTTTGTTTGCTCAATGTGGGGCATCCGGTACAGTATTAATCCGTGGTCGATTTGTCGTCACCTTACTGACTCCAACTTTTCGTCATACACACAGCACTGCTCTACTCGTGACACACAACTCATTGTATGAAAGAACACATCTGAGCTATGTGAGGAGACGATATATTGATCACTGAAAAAGTTTTCAGGTACAGGTAAATTTCTTTTCTTTTTCTCTCAATTTAAAGACTTAAACCACTTCGAAAGACCTCAAAATCAAGATATTCGTAAAACCGATACCACCAACGCAAATACAATTAGTTATACGTGCAGCCATTTCATTTACTTACCTCAACGGAAAGGCCTCTTCTTCCTAAACTCTTATTTAAACGTAGGAGAGCTTGAATTTAAAGTCACTAGTAGGATGAAATGCTGGAGAGTACTCGTTAATAAAACAAATACGTGTATAATTTTCTGACTGTCTTGGTATAACTGACCTATGATCTGCGCTGGTTCGTTACAGAGGAACTGCCATTTCGTTTGTTCCCCAATATTTATCTTTATATCTATAATGCAGAGTGGTCCAAATGTCAATGATATGCGCTGTGTGCCTTGTTTGGAAATAAACGTTTTCCATTCACTCACGGTACTTGTTGACAACAGTTACGCCAACTGTAGGCTTCAATCTCAAGTTTGCATTCCGTGCGGACCGGCTGTGTCTCGTGTTTATTTTTATGGCAATGTTAACTGTGCGTTAACAGTGATACACTGCAGTTCTCGTGATTGCGTATTACAGGGTATTTCTCTGTTGCTATTTGCACAACTTGAAAGGTAATGAAAGGTAATTCGGATAACGAACCGAATAATTCATAATTTAATCTGTAACGAGTGACCGGAAAACAAGTGTCTCTTATATCGAAGTACTCAAAAAATACCGTGAACAACCTCCGAAAATTGGTTGGTAGAATTCAGATTCGCCCTGTTGATCTTAAGCGATTAAATTCGGCGTGTTCTGTCTTGCGAGTAGTAACAGTTTTAGCGTCCTAGCACTGCAGAGTTTGAAAAATGGCTTTTAATATACATAATTGAGAATTAACACTGGGGGGGTGAGAGGGGGTGAAGGAGGTGCAGGAAGAAATTCGTCTTCCTTTCGACACGGAGCACAATAGACGAACTGCAAGCACGAAATAAACAAGAGAAAACTCCAGTAAACCCTCCACAAATCGAGTCCGTTGCGCCAGCTCATGCGGCGCGAAAGGACATGAAAGTAAGTTTTCATCAGTAACAGTAGTTCATGGAGCGTAATAACATCAGTGACGAAAACGGAAACAGCACACACCGAGGCATTCAAACAGTCTTCTTTTCACGTTTCACACGCAAATGGAACGGAAAGAAACCCTAATTAGTGTTAGATTAGGAAGTACGCTCGCACTTTTCAGTGTGTTTGTAGAGTATATACAGCGGGTGGACGTATAGAAAACTCATTGGCTTTCAGAACGGCTCTCTGATGTCTCGGAATGGCTAAATAGGGGTCCTGCATGGTTTTCAAGGGAATCATATACCATTCTTCCCTCAAAATAGTGGCAAGTTCAGACAACGACGATGTAGGTGGCCCGTCATTCTGTCTAAAGTAGACCAGAAAGGCTCAGTAATACTGCGATATGGTGACAGTGGTGCCCAGTGGAGACCGACAGTTCGCCCTCGTACTCCTAGTCCTGGACGGTGCCCCATGTTCATCCTCTCGTGTCCTCTCGTCTTGGAACAAAGCACCGCCATTCGGGAATACGCATTGTACCACGGGATGGACATGATCACTAAAATGGTCGCGTACTGCTTGGCAGTAAAGTAACCACGAGGCCCGTGGAATACCTCGATGTGGCTGCCCAAAACATCGCCGACCCCAGCCACGTTTCGGTGTTGGGGCGCAACTTCGGCCAGAAGACGTAAACAGTGTGACACTGGACTGATCCGACAAAATGGCGTTCTTCCATTGCTCCACAGTCCAGGTTCAGGGCTTCGGTGCCACGTTTTCTTATTACGGACATTTGCGTCACTGACGAGTGATTTTGGAATTCCAAGTCGCCCAACCAGTTCCGAGCTTCTGGTGCTCCCTTCGTGTTGTCTCGGTGTTGGCAGTGTTCACGAGTAGGACATTCAGTTCTGCGGTGACCTTTGCAGGTGTCGTCCTCATGTTTTTCGTCACAGTCCTCTTCAGTGACCGTCCGTCGCGATCACTCAACGTTGAGACTTAGTGGGTGGTGTGTTTTTCCGCTTTCCCTGCACGCGGTATAAATGTTTGATACGGTGCTTCTTGACAGACCGAACACTTGGACTGCCTTGCTTACGGAAGCACCATCCAACAGTCTGCCCACGTCCGAATTCATTCAGAACCGACATAAGGCACCCACAACGACACAGAACTTGCAACGTATTGCACAGGTACCGCTCGTGGTCAAATACAACACCGCAACCTGCAGCCTTGGCAAGCATTTGCATTTATGTTCAAATATGCATTTCTCGCGGTGTTACCGAGTTTTGGTCCATGTTTCCGTTTGTATGTAGTAAGTGGTTCAAATGGTTCAAATGGCTCTGAGCACTATGGGACTCAACTTCTGAGGTCACTAGTCCCCTAGAACTTAGAACTAGTTAAACCTAACTAACCGAAGGACATCACACACAGCCATGCCCGAGGCAGGATTCGAACCTGCGACCGTAGTGGTCTCGCGGTTCCAAACTGCAGCTCCTAGAACCGCACGGCCACTTTGGCCGGCTAGTAAGTGGTGGTGTGTGTGTATTTGTGTTCGTTTGTGTATGTGTGTGTGTGTGTGTGTGTGTGTGTGTGTGTGTGTGTGTGTGTGTGTTTGTGTGTGTGTGTCTGTGTGTGTAAGAGTTGACACTCATTGACATACGGATCGAACGAACTGGCCAGTTTCAGAATGCGCTAATAATGTTAAATATGCCCGCTTTGCCCAGCAGGTATAGATATTCTTCACAGATGCGAACCAGTGCTACACGTCTGCGAAACACGTTCGCCGTTAAGGCTCTCGTTCTCGTCCCTTAGCGGTCTCTATTCCAGAACGAGGCGTTTCCGCTGTACGCTCGACTGCAGACTTACAGCCTTGTTCGAGAGGTAAGGCACCAGGCCGTAAGATCAGATATGAAAGGCGAGGAACATAATGCCGCGCAACACAAATTGCAGACATTTGTGGGGCTGTCAGCGGTGTTGTCTCTCTACAGGCCGTGTCCGAGATGTGATCAGCCTGCTGCCAGCACCGACTCTGCCAGACAAGCATCTCACCATCGGCGCTGCCAGCCTCCGCCGTCGGTAGCAGCAAAGCCGTCTTCGCATTTTTCCGTTCTAACGGGCACGAAGGTGACCGGCTGACAAATGTTACCAGAAGGAGACCTGGTCACCTGTCACGCGTCTGCATTGAGACGTTAACACAACCGTTGTTTCACATCACAATTCACAGACTCAATTCCAAACAGACGCGGCGGATTTAAACAGCTTAGTCTAACGTACGACTACATTAGGGGTAGCCCAGTGCCGTATTGTGATTTGAGGACTGGGAAGCACTGTTTGTCAACTCAGATAAAAAAAAATGGAATGCCGAGTACAAGGACTGACAAGAATCAAAATATGTTGTACATATTCGTATTTTGGCACAACGATCAGTGAAAATGACTGTTGATGCATGATGGTGCCGTTGATATCATTTTGGAAGCCAACATGAATTGCTAGGATGCATATTAAAGTGCTTTTTAAATTATAATTTTACTTGGGCTGCCCTGAAGTTTGGTTCTATTCAAAGTAAAAATGAGCTGTGCGACATTTGGGTTCAGAAAGTCAATGGAAAGGCTTTCTAAATCGGAAAATCCATAAACACGAAAGCGTCAACCTAGCAAAATATTAGTACCGTACGACGGTAACACCTCTCACGTCTAGTGCAGCCTTTGATAAATCTAGGATCAGCAGCAGGGAAGTTGTTTGCATCCTGACACCTACAGTCAAAGCCCTACGTCAAGATATCGATGAATTTGTAATCAAATTTGTAATTCTGTTCACAAGTCCGGAGGGAATATGTAAGAAAAGAAACCAAGAACCAATTTAAGAATAGGATATTGCAGGCTGTTACCTTCTATTGGATGGTAAACTATTACCAATATTAACAAAAAATGGCTCTGAGCACTATGGGACTTAACACCTGAGGTCATCAGTCCCCTAGAACTTAGAACTACTTAGACCTAACTAACCTAAGGACATCACACACATCCATGGCCGAGGCAGGATTCGAACCTGCGACCGTAGCGGTCGCGCGGTTCCAGACTGAAGCGCCTAAAACCGCTCGGTCACTCCAGCCGGCAACATTAACAGGTGATGATAAAGTACAGAAACTCCGGTGACTCTTTCAAATTGTGTTACCTAGAAATTTCTTGGAGCGCCTGCATTGCCATCTACGACTGGAAAAGAGCGGCCTACAGTTGTTGTTGTTGTGGTCTTCAGTCCTGAGACTGGTTTGATGCAGCTCTCCATGCTACTCTATCCTGTGCAAGCTTCTTCATCTCCCAGTATCTACTGCAACCTACATCCTTTTGAATCTGCTTAGTGTATTCATCTCTTGGTCTCCCTCTACGATTTTTACCCTCCACACTGCCCTCCAATGCTAAATTTGTGATCCTTTGATGCCTCAAAACATGTCCTACCAACCGATCCCTTCTTCTAATCAAGTTGTGCCACAAACTTCTCTTCTCCCCAATCCTATTCAATACCTCCTCATTAGTTACGTGATCTACCCACCTTATCTTCAGCATTCTTCTGTAGCACCACATTTCGAAAGCTTCTATTCTCTTCTTGTCCAAACTAGTTATCGTCCATGTTTCACTTCCATACATGGCTACACTCAATACAAATACTTTCAGAAATGACTTCCTGACATTTAAATGTATACTCGATGTTAACAAAGTCCTCTTCTTGAGAAACGCTTTCCTTGCCATTGCCAGTCTACATTTTATATCCTCTCTACTTCGACCATCATCGGTTATTTTACTCCCTAAATAGCAAAACTCCTTTACTACTTTAAGTGTCTCATTTCCTAATCTAATTCCCTCAGCATCACCCGACTTAATTTGACTACATTCCATTATCCTCGTTTTGCTTTTGTTGATGTTCATCTTATATCCTCCTTTCAAGACACTGTCCATTCCGTTCAACTGCTCTTCCAAGTCCTTTGCTGTCTCTGACAGAATTACAATGTCATCGGCGAACCTCAACGTTTTTACTTCTTCTCCATGAATTTTAATACCTATTCCGAATTTTTCTTTTGCTTCCTTTACTGCTTGCTCAATATACAGATTGAATAACATCGGGGAGAGGCTACAACCCTGTCTTACTCCTTTCCCAACCACTGCTTCCCTTTCATGCCCCTCGACTCTTATAACTGCCATCTGGTTTCTGTACAAATTGTAAATAGCCTTTCGCTCCCTGTATTTTACCCCTGCCACCTTCAGAATTTGAAAGAGAGTATTCCAGTTAACATTGTCATAAGCTTTCTCTAAGTCTACAAATGCTAGAAACGTAGGTTTGCTTTTTCTTAATCTTCTTCTAAGATAAGTCGTAAGGTCAGTATTGCCTCACGTGTTCCAACATTTCTACGGAATCCAAACTGATCTTCCCCGAGGTCGGCTTCTACCAGTTTTTCCATTCGTCTGTAAAGAATTCGTGTTAGTATTTTGCAGCTGTGACTTATTAAACTGATAGTTCGGTAATTTTCACATCTGTCAACACCTGCTTTCTTTGGGATTGGAATTATTATATTCTTCTTAAAGTCTGAGGGTATTTCGCCTGTCTCATACATCGTGCTCACCAGATCGTAGAGTTTTGTCATGACTGGCTCTGCCGAGGCCATCAGTAGTTCAAATGGAATGTTGTCTACTCCCGGGGCCTTGTTTCGACTCAGGTCTTTCAGTGCTCTGTCAAACTCTTCACTCAGTATCTTATCTCCCATTTCGTCTTCATCTACATCCTCTTCCATTTCCATAATATTGTCCTCAAGTACATCGCCCTTGTATAAACCCTCTATATACTCCTTCCACCTTTCTGCCTTCCCTTCTTTGCTTAGAACTGGGTTGCCATCTGAGCTCTTGATATTCATACAAGTGGTTCTCTTCTCTCCTGTAGGCAGTATCTGTCTTACCCCTAGTGAGACAAGCCTCTACATCCTTACATTTGTCCTCTAGCCATCCCTGCTTAGCCATTTTGCACTTCCTGTCGATATCATTTTTGAGACGTTTGTATTCCTTTTTGCCTGCTTCATTTACTGCATTTTTATATTTTCTCCTTTCATCAATTAAACTCAATATTTCTTCTGGTACCCAAGGGTTTCTAACAGCCCTCGTCTTTTTACCTACTTGATCCTCTGCTGCCTTCACTACTTCATCCCTCAGAGCTACCCATTCTTCTTCTACTGTATTTCTTTCCCCCATTCCTGTCAATTGTTCCCTTATGCTCTCCCTGAAACTCTCTACAACCTCTGGTTCTTTCAGTTTATCCAGGTCCCATCTCCTTAAATTCCCACCTTTTTGCAGTTTCTTCAGTTTCAATCTGCAGTTCATAACCAATAGATTGTGGTCAGAATCCACATCTGCCCCAGGAAATGTCTTACAATTTAAAACCTGGTTCCTAAATCTCTGTCTTACCATTATATAATCTATCTGATACCTTTTAGTATCTCCAGAATTCTTCCAGGTATACAACCTTCTTTTATGATTCTTGAACCAAGTGTTGGCTATGATTAAGTTATGCTCAGCCTACAGCTGTCTATGAAAATCTCACTCATTGGGGTCTTCGGTCCTATGTTAAAGCATTTAGTTTTGGAAGAACAGGATTAAATACGGTAACTTTGAGATTAGCGTGTGTTACGATTGAAAACTTTTGAGGCCTCTTGTATTTACCTCGCAGGTATCACATATATATGAAATTGTTGTCAAAAATGCTGTAACATTTGAAGCAATCGATGTGTCTAGATATTTTTCCCGGTATTTTGAGAGAATAGCAACCTAGCGAGAATTATAAGTAATCCTTGTGTAGATTTCCTCACTCTTCGAAAGCTTTTTTAATATGTTGTCAACTGTGATCCTCTCTTGTGATTTACAAAAACTGAAAAACCGTTTATAGTACCTGCCTTCATAATAAATTAACATTACTTCTTTAATTCTGAAATGAAAAGAGTCACTGCACTGAAGCATCAATAGTTCGTTAACGTACACCTAGTCACTAAACTGAAACTGAAACTGAACATAGAGACAGAGAGAAAGAGAGAGAGCGGGCGGGGACAAGGTGCAGTGAAACGAAGAATAGTAGCAGTATGTGCTTCAAATTTTATACGACTATCGACATAAGTTTCCAGAGCATAAAAAAGAGACTTTGACAAAGAATAAAGATTTGTAAAATAAAATTTGATTTTCTCACAATTATTGTACGTCATGGTTTTACACATTGAATTATTAAAGCTAATAAACAAATTCATAATTAAGAGAAAGTAATTCCTTAATCAGCTACTTCATTGAATTTTTTTTTAGGTAAAGGTAAGTGACATTTTTGTGACTTCCCGATGCTCTAGGGGCATGGCTTCGGTTTTACTTGTGGGGGCCTAGGTTACACAAAACTCATTTTTCCATACAATGAAATCCCACTAGGCACTAGAGAAAAGAAAAAAAATCGTACTTAAAAAATAAGAGAAAATCTTTTGTGATTTTGTATTTGTAAAACGGTTTCGTTATCGCTGCGCAGCGTTTATTTCGTAGAGACTTTCACGTGAACTAAAAATGCGTCCACTCCCTGTAGGAAAACGAACTGCTATGAATGAGTAACTTCCTGCGTCTGCATCGGAAAAAATAAATAAAAAAATAAAATAAAAAGCGGACGGAAACGAAGTAGTGGAAAGTCTGAAAGCATTGACGCGGTCACTAAGCCATACCAAAGTGAGGTATGCTGGCGCACTAGATGTTTGTAATCCAAGTAATACAAGAATTCTTGATGAGGACTTTAAATTCAGTCGGTACAAAAGATAACATTTGTCCAGGAACTTAGTGCCTCCTACAAAGCATGTAAGTTCAATCTTGATAGTGGCCCACGCTGTATGTCATATGGTGGCTTGCGGAGTGCGTATGTAGATATAGAAGGTGTCATTATGCTTTCGAGTGGCGAGGCACATGTTCGTTTGCAGAATTACCGGACATAGGGCCACTGTTAACCTACTAGATGTTCACCAGTGACCGTCTCAAGGAGAGTACATTACAATTTGTTTGCAGTTCCAAAATTAGTCATAATACACCCATATCCCAATGAGGAGGCAAATAATAGCGTAACAGGAAGCGTCACTGATACGTAACGATGTTGCGCAACCCACCCCTACCAACAGTAAACAGGCGTCTTTTCAAAACAACGGCGACCCCCCCCCCCCCACCCCGGTAAGGCAAGAATTTCCGCCGCCCGGTCTTGGGCGTCTTGTCCCGGTCCGCGCGGCTCCCCTCCACACACCCCCCCCTCCCCTCCCGTCGGATGTTCGAGTCCTTCCTCGGGCCTGGGTGTGTGTGTGTCATCCTTGGCGTAAGTTAGATTAAGTAGTGTGTAGGCTTAGGGACCGATGACCTCAGCAGTTTGGTCTCATAAGACCTTATCACAAATTTCCAATTTGCAATAATTTCCACAGATATCCTTCGGAAAATCTTTTCACGATGTTTGATCCACGACACGTCGAAATTCCATGAACAGCTCGATCATTTGATTTTGCAGCTTGTGGGCTTTTTT
Organism: Schistocerca cancellata; assembly: GCF_023864275.1. Lineage (NCBI taxonomy): Eukaryota > Metazoa > Arthropoda > Insecta > Orthoptera > Acrididae > Schistocerca > Schistocerca cancellata. The sequence goes on from NC_064627.1 coordinate 1,147,510,844, forward strand.
TTCTTTTCTTTTCCATTTTGGTCATTTCAAGTATAGTCTACCCCTTCTATGCGAACGTTGTAGGTTAATCTTCAGCATGTTGATATTAATATCGATTGAAACTACAAATTGGAGAAACAAGTCACATTTATTATATTATCATTTCCACTACCGTTTTGGAGTATTGAAAGTGCATCATCAGGGAAATTCACGTCAGTTAAAAAGTTTACTGTCCTCAGTAACCATAGGTTGCTTATGAAGTCGTGTTAAATTGAACTAAGCAACACTAGGAATATTTGCTTAGCTCAGTTTATAGAAAGTATACGGGACGTAAATACGACTGGAAATGTAGCCTGTGACCAATGAAAGGCAGTGCCAGCAGTTAAGCAAAAGTTGTGCGTTAGTACAGAAACTTGTTAATTGACATAAATCGATATGATGATTGAAGTACAACCCTTCGAAACGCGTAGTGGAACATATAATGTAATACGTATAGGTTATTTGTTTCTGTAGTTCGTAGTTTCAACTGGTATGGTTTATTCTGTGCAACGGCATTCAGCTGCAGAGTTCATCATCACTGTTTAGCCATAAATTAATGCTGTTTCATCAGCGACGATTGAGCAAGCGATGAGAAGTTATCGAATAAGATGAAATGACTAGCTATGGGACGTTTCTTTTTGAAATATTGTAATTAAACTTTAGAGGAACCAAATAGTGCTCCTAAATATGCATTCTTTATTGCCCTTTCCGAACCGTCCCATTATTCTCTCTGAACTACTGTAAAACTTTCCTGTATTCAACTTTTCCGTATTCAGTCGAGAGAAAAACAGTAGGAACAAAGACACACTGGAAACACAGCGCCTCGGTAGGTTCGAAAATATACCGTTGTTCTTGCAGGCACATATTTTTCTCGGTCAGTAAGTACGTACGTACATTCCGAAGATGTTAACATTTGTTTCCGAAGCGACAGTGTTGCGCTGTGTGGAACATGATTCGTTTGTGCTCGGCTGCCTCTCACGAGCTCAAGTTGCACAATGCACACGATTGCCTAGTCAGCCCTTTTACTCTCTCAAGTGGGTGTCAAAAAGCTGCACTTAAGTGTAGCGCGTGAGGAATGCTCAGTAGGGGCAAGCACTAATGCTTACCATTAAACAATTACGAAACGTTTTCTCCTTGCCACTCGCATTTACATCAGACAGAAGAGGTTTCGCGCTCTAGGTGACGCAATTACAGACAACGTTATATTCCACACTCTAGTCCCTTCCTTGCATTACCACGAATTACAGTTCCCCACCGTCTGTGTAACCCCTCCCAGAAATCCACTATACATCCCGACTTGCGCAGCGTGGTAGTAGAGTCACGCTCGGTGCTGCAGGCGAAATTTGATAAAATCTTCTCATCTTTCAGTCATCATTCTGCATAGTTAAAGAAACTGAGGAAGGCAAGAGAGAAAGACGAAAGAGAAATAGGACAAAGAATAGGGAGAAAGGAAGGGTACAGAGAGGCGAGGGTCATATAAAACGGTATTCGCTACGAGAATCCATGTCCTGCTGTTAATAAAGCAAAAGCAGGAGGAATCCATTTCAAAGCGACCAGTGATTTCTTTTCTCTTCATTTCTAAAACTCTTTCAGTGGTAGCAGGAGAAGACGGATAACATGGCACTATCAAATTTTGCTACATTTTAACATTTTTCTGTCAATAACACGTATCTCACGTCGTCTTCTACAATCTGCAAAAATAAAATACGACTTTGATGTATGTGTTTAAATTTATAACCGAACCGTTGGCTTTGTTTTATATAGTAATTAAGGCATGTAACATTGTCAGTAAGAGAGATAAAACCGAAAGTATCTCTCTGAATCTATTTTTTGCATTAGTTGCGCGATTCACGTCTGTTTTTACTAAGCATTACTCACCTCATACACAACATTACAAGTAATTCTATTTTTTCTGCTAATAGATGACGTAAATGAGAAACTTTTTATTCGTATTATAGATACCTTAGTTAACAGATCGGTGGATAGGTTCAACGAAAGACTTGCCTCGTAAAGCCGAATATGAATGGTTTCTGACCGACAACTCAGTTAATTTACTCAGAAACGGGGATACAATAAGTAAACACTAAAACGCTCTTGCAAAACTCACATTCATTATAGTTAGCGGAACACGAACACTTCTTTTCACGCTACGATTTTTTTGCAAAGATAATGGAGTTGTGTACAAAAGCTTTTGCACTTTGTTGGCGTTCTTTCTGTAATTCTATGTTTCGGTACAAGTTATCAAGCGTGTCATATTTAGCTCTAGAAAGACACGGGTGCTGCTGTGTTTTCGAAGCCCCGAAATCTGGCATTCACGTGCAAACACGTGTCTCATAAGATCATAGTGTCAACGGTAGCAGTATGTGAAACAGAACAACACTAAAATGAATGCAGGAACCTGCATGCAGAAAACTAATTTATAAGACATTTAAATGGTCTTTCGACCTCTGTATCCCATTACCAATTAGGCTTCAAGTAGAGGCTACATATTTAAACCGGAAATGACAAATATTTCGAATAAAATAGAAAGTTTTCCCCTACGGATATTAACTGTACTCTCCACGGAAATTATTCCCAGAAAATTAGTTGGGTTCGGTGTAATCTTACATTTATTGTGTTTCTTTTCGAAATTTCGGGAACAATTATTTAGAACAGGTTCACTCACTGAGAATACTTTGGTATTCCATTTTAGACACATTCAGACAACAACCGGTCGCTATTTGGTGTCTTTATTATCTGAGCTAGTTTTCACGTCGCTGCGTGCTCATCATCTCGAGGTGGCATTAAAAGGAAAGATCCACAAGCAGAGCCGTCGCGACGGTGAAGACAAATGACACAGGCGGAAGTCTGACTTAAAAATTGTTTTCTAGAACAGAATCGTTATTTCACTTGTTGCAGACTCCGGAAGATTGTGTGAAAGCTTGTGATATTGTGATTACAATATTTGTACGTATTTTGGTAGCATCCTTCTAAAGTGTACTGTTTCCTCTAGCAGCGTAGTTAAATGACGGTTTGCACGTGCTTCGGGAGGAATATTTTTATAAATATCACGCTAGAAGTTCAACGTGCAGTTGTTTTAAATCTCATAGAAGAATAAATAAAATATGTCAAGACAGTTAACATAGACTGGTTGCTATTTCAACGGGAATTATCCTCTTTTTACATCACACACAGTGTTCGTATCATCCAGAATGGCCAAAATAAATGGCACACTTTTGGTTTCGTTTTATCAGCTTTAGACACGCGGTGTTACAGTCTCAAGAACAGATTGCTGCTCTGGAGATTTTACAGTATCAAGACACTCAACTGGGTTTTGGCCAATTCGTGCTACATTAGATACAGGTTACAAGCTGTTGGTAATTCTCAAGTCATCAGATGTGACTGAAATGTAAAGAGGCAGGACAGCTAGTCGATCTTCTTTCGTATCGTGCCCGAAAATGTCAGCTGTGTACAGCAAATCGGGCCAATACCGCAGTAAAGCACTAAGTCACGTTTATTTCCTTTTAACAGATTTTTCAGGGGTACAGCAACAGTGGTCTCCAAAATGCGGTTCATGTCTCGTCTTGGACATGACCACAGTGACAAAGGACGTGACCTCGTTCTCGTTTGGCTGCCTCTAATCGTTGACGACTTATCATTCGCCAAGTCTCCCGTGGAAAAGCACTGCCGGCAGACTCGTCCTGTACAAATGAGCATCAGTTAGGATATTCTGTGCTAGGCTCTAACATGGAAGCCTTGGAGTTCTGTCGAAGTGGTCAACTAAATGTGGCCTCTGTCTCGTACACGATGCGTCTTTTGGCAGACATATGCCGGAATTTTACACTTCCAACTAGATGTACGATTTCGAGTCTAAATATACGAGCAGGAAAACTCAAATAATAATAACTGACGGAAAATAAAATTATCTACTTATCTAAGAAGCCGGAAACCATCGGGGCTATGTTCCTGGTGGCTGCTGGAGACACCGGACTTGCTTTTGTACCAGCTCTTCCGACTCGCACTTGCTGAATCACTTAGAAACGTAGTGCGGCGCAGTGGCAGTACGAAAACGCCGGCCACTGGCCCACCGTAACGAAAGCGGGGGAGGGGGCGCAGCCGCTTCCAGGCCCAGCACTTTCGCTCGCTCCAGCCTGACAGCTGCCACGCGGGGTGCCCCGCCGAGGACGTTTTTTTTTCCAGTTCGAATCGAGATGGCTTTTCCTGGCGCCGGCAAATGTTTGCTCGCTTCATTACGGCGCTTTACTGCTGTTTATCACTGGTATGGTAACGAGGGAAACCGGCCGGCCAGCATAAAATGCAAATTGTTGTTTGTGCGCCAGCGTTGGCGAGCCGCGGTGCCAACGTGCCGGGGAATGGGGACACGTGTGACGTCCGTGGCAAACCACTGGCGGAGGCGTTCTGCGCCCTCTGGAGGAGGAGTCCAGATGGCAGGGAGACGTCCGTCTGAGCCACAAGCTCTCAATCTGGCGGCCTTTGTTTGATTGCTAAGATATCAAATCTGCTGTCTGCGATTAACGGTAGTTTCCGTCTTGTAGTTGCCGTAACAGCTGTTGCCGGAGAGAATACTAACATGCTCTTACTCTGCGTTCGAGAGTGATAATCGATATTTCCCGCTTCGACAAACTTGTGGCGAATTGCAGGTCAGCTACGGAGGACAACATTTTCTCGTACGACTGTGATCCGTTAACAACGGTGTTCGCAGCGGGCGTCAGCGTTTCTTCGATGAAAGGCAGCAAGACAGTATCTCAGCTTCATTACTGGGTGTAAATGAATTCACTGTTAACACATACTGCTACTAATAGCTCATGTAAATCTAAACAGAGGAAATCATTCACAGCGCTTGCGAGGCTGTGCTATTCTAAATCATTACGGAAAGCTGTATCTCATTTCTACATTCATATGGCAAGTATCGGGTGATCAAAAAGTCAGTATCAATTTGAAAACTGAATAAATCACTGAATAATGTAGATAGAGAGGTACAAATAGACACATGCTTGGGATGACATGGGGTTTTATTAGAAACAAAAAAACACAAACGTTCAAAAAATGTCCGACAGATCCCGTTTCATCTGATCAAAATAGCAATAATTAGCATAACAAAGTAAGACAAAGCAAAGATGATGTTCTTTACAGGAAATGCTCAAAATGTCCACCATCATTCCTCAACAATAGCTGTAGTCGAGAAATAATGTTGTGAACAGCACTGTAAAGCATGTCCGGAGTTATGGTGAGGCATTGGCGTCGGATGTTGTCTTTCAGCATCCCTAGAGATGTCGGTCGATCACGATACACTTGCGACTTCAGGGCACCCCAAAGCCAATAATCGCACAGACTGAGGTCTGGGGACCTGGGAGGCCAAGCATGACGAAAGTGGCGGCTGAGCTCACGATCATCACCAAACGACGCGCGCAAGAGATCTTTCACGCGTGTAGCAATTTTTTTTTTTTTTGTTCTAATAAAACCCCCATGTCATTCCAAGCATGTGTGTCAATTTTTACCTCTCTATCTACATTATTCTGTGGTTTATTAAGTTTTCAAATTTATACTGACTTTTTGATCACCCGGTATTTCCACTGGTGCTTCCATTTTAATGTCTTAGCAACGTTAGTTCTCCAAGAAACAAAATCCAGTGACAGTGCTTATAATGTTTACCGTTAACGGCCGGTCAGAATTCTAAAATTATGTTAACATTGAAGAGTTTAACATTAGGAATAAAAACGTCAACGAGTCAATCATTTTTAAACGGAGGGGGACAACTTCTGGAATAAATAAAATATTCGCCCACCACCCCACTGAAATAAAGCTAAAGAGAAACAAAAATATAAATTAAGTCCTTCATTTAAATGACTAGAATGTGGGCATAGCAGACTCTCATTAAGAAAACATAATCTTTGTAAACCATCTGCCATCTTTTATACCACAGCGAGATTCAACAATATGAATAACAGAATATAAAAATAAGTGACAAGTTACTACGTCATACTGTGTACAAGTTTCTCTTTTTCAGCTTTTGTATTTAGCTGTCGATGCACCGTAAACTGCGCTGTGTTCTGTGTAGAAAGAACTGTAGGCGGAAGAGGGTCGAATAAACCGTAGCATTGAGCGATGATCTGTCGCACCATTAGTCTGCTGCCATAAACGAAAAAAATTGGTGGCTGGAGTAACAGTTTCAGCAGACCATAATCAGCCAGTGCTCAGTTCTAATTTACTTGTTTAGGTTATTAAATACTACATCGAAATTTTCCATTGGGCTAACATAGCAACCGTTTACTGACACAAGTTAAAGGTGATCTAATCCAAGTAATAACTACAGGTAACTGTTTCCTTACGTATTTTGTAAGATTCATTTAGGTGCTAGGTTAAGCAGTTAAGGCACACTATGTGGTTAATATTCTCTCCTTTCAGGGAGAACGGTTTTTGGAGAAGAAAATATTTGACAGTATAAACTGAAAGTATTTTTCCAGTGGCACACTTTACACTTCATTTGTGTGTGTGTGTGTGTGTGTGTGTGTGTGTGTGAGTCAGAGAGAGAGAAAGAGAGAGAGAGAGAGAGAGAGGGACAGTAGTAGAAGGTAGCAGGTGAGAAGCAGCACAATGCAACAAGAAAGTCTCATTCGCAGTATTCTGTTTGTCGCATTAGAGAAATGAATATACTTTAAATAGATTGAAAAGTAATTCGCTTAAGGGATATAAAGTGACAATTACATCACAGACATGTCACTAGGACATTGTGGCTATTGCACTGGATCACATTCTTGCTACAACACATGCTGGATTTAGTAAAGCAATCGAACTGACTGATTAATTCTAACTGGAAAGCCGACCTTGTTGGTCGTACTCTATTCGCAGTATAAAAGGCTGAAACTTTTTCTTCCTCGTAGCTGGTGGTGCAGAGTTTCTTTGGGGCCCCACCGGGACGGAACGTTAAGTGGACGAAGCAGTTACTAGGCTGACCTTAAAAGCGTTCACCGCGGCTCCGGAACGGGAGCACTGGAATGACACGCGGCAGGCGAAGGAAACGCGGGCCGCCGCCGCCGCCGCCGCCGCCGCCGCCGCCGCCGCTCCAGCAGCACTTGTAACGCGTTTCCAGTCACGGAGACGCGCGTGCGTGCGCGCGCGACAGCCCGGCCCGTGAAACGTATGTAAAGCGTTCTGCCCGCCGCACTCGCTAATGCCCCGCTGCGCGCCTCGCCACGGCGGTCGCAGCCGGAGACACAGCGGAGGCCAGATGCTGCCCACCACGCGAAGAATATCCAACAAGAAGCGACAGCCATGTTTAGCAGTAAGTAGGTCGGACGCCGAAACACGGCGAATGCGCAGAACACGGTAGTCCTCAGTGTAAAGTATACCGGTGACGAAAGTCATGAGTACGATACGCACATACACTGAAGCGCCCTTTTCCCGGTTTGATAACTGGGATAGGTTCGGGCCAGGCAAGGCACCCGAGTGGTGCCCAGTTGAAAGAGCTGCACCAGGCCATAGAGCCTCACGAAATTATTACTGTATTAATTTACTTCATTTTTCAATTGTTACAAATACCTCACCGTTTTGGTTCGTAATTGAACTTTACGAAGCTAAACTGCCTGTCGTGGGACGATTGTGCGAGACAGTTTACCGTGTTGCCCTAGAGCAGTGGTTAGTGAATCTGTCCTTGCCTGCGACTGGGGGACGTGCCAGATTCCATGGTGAGCGGTGGGCAATGGAGATTTTAAAGACGGCTTTAAGTTTTCATTAAACATTTACATAAAGTATTTTGTAAGTATATATGCTTCAACTTTCTGCAACTTTGCTATATAAATTTTATGAAGTAAATTTACTTTCCTACTTCATAAATCACCATTACTATGTAACCGGTGGGCGGCTAGAAAATTTTGCTGCTAAAGAGGTACGAAAGTGGGCGGAAGGGAAAAAAGGTTGACTACCCCTGCTCCAGAGTACATAGGCTGCCAGCAGTGAATCGGCAGTTCGCACGAAACCGCAGTGTCACGTACGAGAAGTAATCAGTGCCACGCTGAAATTCTGTTTTGGCAGCTTCTTTATTCTTTTTCTCTTGGCCCCGGTATTCTGACGCCTTGCGAATTCGGATGCCCCGTTACACTCGGACTCCCGAGAGCCGTGAAGGCGGTCGCTTGCAGCCGCCCCGCCCTCCCTGTTCACGTCGTTGCGGCATTCAACAGTCTTGTTATCCACTCTTGTTTTCCATTGCTGTGTCCATGGCTGCCAGGTAAGGACATGAGCTTTTTGGAAACTGACCTACCACGGTCAACTGGTGTTCGTTTATTGATAATTGTGTACTGCTCAAGCCGCACATAGTGTTCGTGCTCCAGTCTAGATGTGCTAATCGGTCTACAGCGTCTGGAACTGTGGAGGAGTTTGAAATTTTAACTAAAAACTGACGCAAGGTCTGGTTGCCAGATATTTTACGCTACAAAGTGTACAAAAACTGATGATGGAATCTTATTTCACTGCCAGTATTGGATACTGGCTCTGCCGACCTCTTACGATCTTAGTAAGCACGCCACTGAAATCGCTCAGTATCTGCTGTCAAGCCTACAAAAGAAGGGCTCCAGACTCTGGAGCAGTACTTAAAAACTGGCTACACTACCGTCTGAAGTGTAGTTTTGTTTATAGATGCACCGCACTTACCGAGAAACTAACAACAAAACTAAGTCGTCTATTTACCTGTCCGATTGTAGATTTTACGTTTTGATTCCATTTCATATCGCTTCTTACAAGGGAAGCTCCCCCTCGCAGCCCCTTGGATTTGGTGGTAAGATGGCCGAGTGGATAGCGGGTCAAAAACTGAACAGAAATCAAGCATGAAAAGAGGAAGAAGGCGTACTGAACTGTGAAAAAAGAAGCAAAATAAAAACAGTGAGTAGTCCAAGCTGAAGATGGGCAACATCGAGCGAACTTGAAGAACTATGCTGTCATGGTAACATGGTAACGGTGTTGGACTTTGAAAAGGAAGATCCGTGTTCGAAACTCCATCTTTGGTCGTTTTTCCTTTTTTTTGTCGCGAAGTTGGAAACGTCCGGTCGTTGACGTGTCTCTTCGTTGTATTCGGACTTGTGTCTGTGTCGTGGTGTAATGTCCGTCTGTAACAGCGAGGTGTAAGGAAGGGACATTCAGACGTACGTACTTGCTATTTGTTCTGCACAAGTACCACATGTTATGACTCTCGTGTTCCATTTTGGACCGTTTTCACATTTGAATTCCTTTGGTGTAACATAGTTCACAGTCGTTTGTTTGTTGTTTCAATTGATGCGAGAGGTCTATGCAGCATCTCGCCTGCCCTCACAATTCATCACATTCGCTTGCGACGGTAATATACTCATATTACACGACTCATATCCTCTAACCAGTGTATAGTCTGACAATTGCCGCGTCTACAGAAGGAGAACAGAGACGTGAATAACCGCATAGACAGTTCATAATTTTGTGAAAAAAATGGGGCAGTAGAGAGATTTGAACACACATCCTGCGCTTTGCAGTCCAACGCCGTGACGAGCCATGATACGGATTCTGCCGGTTCGCTCGAGGTTGCATTTCCTGAGCTTGGACCGTTCACCGTTCCTAATTTGCTTCCCTTTTCACAGTTCGGTACGGCTCCTCCCTAATTTCACGCTTGATCTGTGTTCAGTTTTTTACGGACCATCCAGCGGGCCATCTTATCACTAAATCTGAGGGGGTGTGACGGAGAGTTTCCATTGTTAGTATTAGGTGTAAAAACTTAAAAGATGTCAAGTGATCCAGGAGTTAACTGCTAATCTCATAATACGATACTGTCGGTTTCTTTCTCGTTTTTACGATGATTATCTTTTTCACTTGCCCGCATTTAAAAGAGCTGCCATACATGAGATCTTGTAGGAATTCTGTTTATGTCGTACTGCGACTTACGACCATCCGAGCATGAGAAATTAAATCGTTGACTTCGTTCCTTCCTGTAGTGTAATACTGTTAGAGGGTACGGCAACTTCGACAGCATGAATTATTTCTTCCAAGAAATGGATATGCGAAAATGACTTGACTTCAACTCTCTTAATGATGTCGTATAGAAGGCGACGTACGCCGCCGCGCTCCCTTACACGCCAGTAGCAATGCAGCGGCAGCAGCCGTCGATTAGGTATTAACAGCGTCACTTTGTTGGGACACAATCTGTTATTAAAGAGCCGCGCCTAATGGACGTGCCATTGTCCCTGCTGTCATACAAGACGGCACAGTCATTCTCTCAATCAGTAGCTGCCGAAACGGCTACCGTCTGCACTTTATTTCTCGAGCGATCCGCGGGCGACGTCCCCTCCGTCCCGCAGACCACACAGACGCGCCGACAGGGTGCGAACAGCGACGGCGCCGGCGGGCCCCACGCAATGAAGACGTTCGTCAGCGCCCGGGAGACAGGGGCGCACCATTGTGCAGCCGTGATTTACCGCCCACAGCGGAGGCAGGCGAGCTGGAGCTGCAGGGACAAGCCGGGAGGCCGGCGCGCGGCTTACAAAACATCTGCACGAGGCCGCCCTCTCCACCGTCCACACGGGCTCTCCACTGACACCTGCGTTCTCTCGCATAACGCAGCACGGCACTGCGGGACTCGGAGGCAACATTTCTCTACGGAGCGTTCGTAACAGTTGTGCGATCAGCTAATGCAGGGGTTTGTTTTCAAATTGTGCGTCGTGGCGTCTAGGGGCGGTGGTTTCATAAAAAATAATAAATCAGTTTACTTGTTTCCTGAGAAAAGGAACGGTGTACGTTCTGGTAGCGACAGCTGGGAAGTAAGTGTTGTTTCAGTGGCAGTGTGGTAGATGGTAGACGAATCGCACTACGTGATGTAATGTAATCAAGCCCAAGGCGCATTGTGAATCCGACGATACCAGAGGCTATCGTTACCATCGCGTACAAAAGGAAATGTTCGTATAAAAACTGCGTCAACTAAAATTAATTATTTCATGCTTAAATACTTGTAATCCATATATTTAGAACAATATTAAAATTTGAACATAAAATTTTGAAATCAAGTCCTATTACATTTTACTAAATACGTAACAGTGATTATCTCTGACAAAGACGTAAACTCGTTGATTTGCATACCATGCTGGAAAAGAAATTAGTGCACTCTTTTAGATATTTCCAATTCACACAAGCTTCACTGTTGCAACAGTGCATGTGGAGTGTATGAAATGATGACATTTACAGAACAGTAGCACAAGCAGGTGTGAGTTACTAGGTCTCGAACCACGCTGAACCGCCCTACTAGAATGTGGTGTGGCCTACATACAAGAGCGGCAAAGCAGCCACTGACTCTGGCATCCAGTGGATCGTGACAGATGGCGAATAATACGGTATGTTGATAATTTTTACTTATGGACCGTCTGACAGCAACTGAATAAAAGACAGTTTTAGTGCCATACGCGTTTCGCCTTTATTTTCTGCAAGGCATCATCAGTGGCCTGGAATATGTACATATGTTAGCTATTTTATTTACATTTTTGTCGTTGTGCCTATAGGTTATAAACAGTTCTGATGGTTAGTATTTCCTGTTAAGTAGTAATGTTTTGAACTGTACTTACAGGTTGCGTGGACAGTTTCTTACATATTACGCTCCTGTTGTGTTTTTGGTGTTGTTCTTCTTCTTACGAATGCGAATTTGCAGTTTTTTTCCCACATTACACAGCACTATGAACTGAATGCTTGTTTCAATGCAATGCTTTGGTTTCTGTTGCCGACTGTCAAATGTTTTTGCCAAAGATCGAATGTTACTGCCAAACTTTCGAGTGTAATTATTGAAGTATCTGTGATCTGTTCGTGTATGCATTGGTGTGTGCGTTTGTGTATGTGGGAGTGTGTGTTTTGGTGTGATATAATTTTTTTGTGCAGCGTGTGTGTGTGTGTGTCCACATGGTGAAGGGGGAAGAGGATTTTTCGTTTTATGTTATCATTTCATTTATTAAGTGTAGTAGGGAGCCTGTGCTGATGTGTGTTTCTTCATTTATCACATGTTTGTTTTCTGCTATGGGTTCCTGGATGTGGAAGTTTTCTTGCGTTTGTATAAGATGTTTGTCATGGTTGCTTATTCTCATTATGTTCATTTCTTGTTCCATGTTTGTAGGATGATGGTTTCGGTGTTTTAAATACTCTGCAGATGTGGAATGGTTTGTTTCATACTTCCAACATCTGATATGTTCTTTGTATCGTGTTTCAAAATTCCTGCATGCCATGCCTACGTATACTGCATCACAACTTTGACGTTCAAGTTTATACATTCCTGATTGTTGGAATTCGTCCCTCATGGTAGCTCGCTGGCTTAGGTGTGATTGGAGGGTTTGCTGAGGGTTATATGCTACACTGGGATACGTCACGCCACGCCTGCTCCACCTGTTCACGTAGTTCTGCGACAGTCGCTGGCTGAGTCGCACGAGTCACCACATTTCTTCCCGTCGTCCCCCACGCGTGGTCTACTGGCCGGAGATCACGCTGACCAGGCCTTGCAGGGCACGTTCAGTTTGCTAGCAGTGTGTGTGGGCGAGCAACACGTGACCTTCCTGTTGCAAGAACGGCAAGACAACGGCTCTAACGTGCCCAGCGCTGGTTAGCATCCTCCAGAAACACCGCAGGTGGAACGAGGATTCTAGCTAGTCGAGCCCCAGACGATGAGGGCAGTGGTGGGGCCACTGTGTCTAGGACGAATCCGTTCTAAGAGACAATGCTCGCCAAGTTACGCCGTACGCACAAATGACCATCACTTGCGTGCAGCCAGAATCCGCTTTTATCTCTGAAGACCGTGGCGCGCCATTCCAGCTGGTCGTCCGGCGGCATCAGTTGAACCGCGCACGTCGACGCTGTGGGGTGAGTGGAAAACGGACCAGAGGAGTGCGTGCCCCCGTAGTCCCACTGCTGGTAACCAGTTCGCAACAGTTCGTGCCGACATGTCTGGGCTCACAAGTGCTCTTATCTGTGCTGCGATGGCTGTAATTTCCGTTTGCCTTCTAACATTTTCGTGGCTATTGAAACTTTTATTTATAAATGCTACAGATAGGCCAACACTACAGCATAAGAACAATGGAGGAAATGTGCGTTTTATTACAGCGAAAGTTGGAATTTTACGCCCATCCATTTTCGTTGAGAAATTGATTTCCGAGCAAGATGCAGCTGACAACTGCGGCTGGAGGGCGCTGCACTCTGTAATGGTACTTGAATTACGTAACCATTATGGCACCTCCACTCAACCTCTCGATACCAGCAACATACTACTGTGTTTCTGTAAAGTAGTTGACATATTTACGAGACCACATTCAGATTTGATTTCATTAATGTAGAGGTACTTTGATACATCGATATGTTTATATTGCAATGATATTATTCTTGTGTGTATTCTTTCTTTTGTCACTATGATCTTTGACGTACTTGTAACTCTGACTTTTGGGCGCGTAAGCGATTATTAGTTAGTTAGAGAGTTAGAGAGTGAAAGGTCAAGTCTTGAACGTCATGTTAGAAAGACGCATATTGTAGTGAGCTTATAAAATGTGAACTTTAACAGTGAGGAAGATGTTTTCAAGTATGTCTTGTGTGTTACGTGATATTGCAACAAAAGTAATAAAAAAAGAAGTGTAACTTAAATTCTGAGTGCTGATTATTTTTTTACATCACCATTGTGCTGCAAAAGTGTAATCTTCAAGAATGGTTTATGAAGCACATCTATAAAACTTTTGAATGTAGCAGAATAAAACCTAGGCCTCTTTGCACCCGAGCTTGGAATCACCACCACCTACATTTTCGACGATTGAGTCATGATTTTACAACGAGACCAGCGTGGGAAACACGAAAAGATGAGTGCCTAGTTTATTCATTATTACATGAAATGACTTTATTAACTGTGCTCTAATGACACCTGCCACATGATAACTTTTTTGTTGCCCGAAAATGCAGTATTTTGCAGCGTGAGCAACACCACAATCTTTATTAAATTTTGACCTTTGTTGTCGTAGGGTTGTTAGAACTCGCAAAACAACCAAGAGTCCTAGGTAAGTCGCATTAAACAGTAAGTACAATAAGATGCAGGCGATGTGTCTCGTGCAGTCGGTTTTGGCATACGCGTTCACTTCGACGTCAGCTGCTTCGCCTCGTGTGGGGGCGGCTTAAAGTTATCGCAGCAAGTTTACGCTTGTCCACTTCGAGAACTCGTCTGTACAGTGTAGTTCGCGAGCGTCACCTGTAGCCGCGAACATCAGCTGAAGCGCGCTGCGATCGCTCATACCACGTCGGAACACACGCACCGTGTGCAGAAGCCGAGTCGCTTCTGAGCGTTCAGCAGGTCGGTGGAGATCGAGTCAGCGCGTTGTACACTGACTGCCACGGCTCGCGTGACGATGAGCTAATGGCAGCTTCTGGCAAGTTTGGAGTCTGCCGAGCAGCTAGGAGTTTCGGAGTTGTTATGACGCGACTGGGCCCGTGTTGTCGTCCAGAAGCGACGCTGGCCACAGGGCCCGCCACCCCCGCCACTGCACGGCCTCGCTTGCACAACGACGCACGGCCCGGCGCTGCCCTGCCCCGGCCAGCCAGATCCGGGTTGAACCAACTGCTGGCGCAGTCATTAGGAGGCGCTCTCGTGCGTCGCCGGCCGGCCGCTGACGTAACCGGAGCACCGCCACCGGAAGGCGAGGCGGCCGCGTCCACCTGCGCCTGGCCTGACATTTGCTCGCCGATGAAAGTCGTTCCACATTCCCACTGTTTACACTACTATATTTGCCAACAGAAACATTCTTCGATGCTTCCGCAACACCCCTGCCTTACTGTATGCTCAGCCGCGGTCCAGCAAGTGTGATGCAATGTAGTACCCACTTGTGAAAAATTCAACACGACAAAACAAACACGTAAATATTATCTGTCACATGTGCAAATAATTCGAGAAGGGACCCGTAACGGGCTACTGTTGCAGAAAGACGTAGCATTCGTAGGCTGTCAATGACTGTCTTAGCTTACACAGTATGGTCAGAAACAGTCTGAAAAGCTTGTTAAAGTTTTGCGGGGTAGGTTTTTCTTTGAAATGATGAATTAATAAGAAAAAATCGATACTTTGTGCCGTTTTCGTCTTGTGTAGCGCTGAAGTTAACCAATTAGGCAGCTGCGCGAGCAGATTCAAGCGGCTCGCCAAACCTGTTGTTCGTTTGGTTTCGTAAAACCGAACAACAGAGCAACACAAAAATTGGTCGTGGGACGGCAGTAAGGATTCAAACACGAGCCAAAGGCTGAGAAGTCTCCTCCGCTATCTTCTACTCTACGAGAACATCCGACACTAATTACATCTGGCGCGCCGCTCGAATTTGCGCGCGCAACAGCTGGTTCGCCAATTTCAATGTTAATTAACTCGGAAACGGCGCAACGCAACGATATTTTTTCTTAACACTTATCTCTCAGCGCAGCCTACCCAGAAACTCCCTTACAACGTTTCTGACAAGAGGCACATCATCTTTAGTTTGAACCCCACAGTTATTTATTCTCATGTGCGTGTTGCCTTCCTCCGACCTGGAAATAAATCACTCCCTCCGGTTATCGAGAGGTGGTGGAGTGGAGGAACCCGAATCACAGTGCATTTCGATTTTTGTCACTTCTACAACATGTTGTATAAGGTTATCTTGTTTGGTGCTAGAAAGAGAACACTTTTAAAGAAGTTCTTTTTGTTTTTCTTCGTACACGTGCTGGTCTCACCGCGGACTGCTAGACTGAGCCACACACAACTGATTTCATCAAACTGTACAGGCCTGAAGATGACGTTGACGCAACGTCGAAACTAGTAGTGAAGTAAACATAAAATCTTAAGTACAGCTGGAGGAATTTCATTTACGATAAGAATCTTTAAAGAAGGGTTGATTGAATCGGTGACGGCTGTCTTAATAGTGTCTTAACACAAGCTCGGATTGAACAGTCACTGAGAGAAAATCATTCGTAACTTTTTTAAGAGGAACCTTTCCAGCATCCATATTACGCTGTTCTGGATAATTAGAGTGAATATAATTCCCTGTGACCGGCTGAAACTTAGCTTTCTCAACTATCAGTCAAGTTCCTTAACCACAGAGTCAACCAGCCTTTGCAAGAACATCTGTCTACTGAATGCTACAGTTTTTGATTTGTACTCTGACATTTGTACTCGCCAAGTCACCCTCTGGCTATAGAGGAATATTAAAATTTGTTGTCTGTCAGCACAATTATGCCTTGTTGGCGCTATGAGGCGGCAAGCCACTAATATTAGCACAACTGAATAATTGGTCTACAAGAATGTACACTGCTTCTACTGTGCATCGCAGATATTAGTGAGCAGTAGACGCAACAATCGCCACTATCGTGCCTGTTGCCGTCACCAATGACACACCCATCACCGTCACCAATATTACCCCTATCTATGTCATCCACCACAATCACTACTACCGTACCTTCTACAGTTATCACGACCACCACCGTTACTTCAACGCCTGCACCAAAATCTACGCAACTACTGCTACTGCTTCATCTATCTCTGCACCACTTCCACTCCCACGATACACAGTTCCATTACTTACACTGCCGCATTCACTTACGTCCCTCCCACTAATACCATTAACACTGTACCAAGCACAACCCAAATCAACAAAACAATTACATGCTGCCATCACAAACACTGTCTTCAAGATTAGAGTGCTCTATTGCAACAAATCGATCAGTTGCAGCACCATCTTATCTTTCGCTTATGCTAGACCATAGACACTGTTAAAAACATCTGCCACAGAAAAAAAAACCAAAAGGACGTACCGTCAAATCAGGGATAGTTGTTTTCAATTCATTCCTCTTAAACTTCTTTGTAGACGACAGAATTATTATCGCATTCGTGTCCTGTGAGTTCGGCAATCAGTAGCATGACAACGGCAAGCTTACAAAGAAACGCTTGCGCAACGGACGTAGTGGGTCCCGTTTCGACGAAAGCACGATATAACGTGCACCTTGCTTCGTTTCAGTTCTTTCCAACTGAAGCGTGGACGACAGGTGACGAAATCCTTTGGCCTGAATCGAGACCGCTCGCAGACGACGTTGCAATAAATCGTGCTGCGTTACTGCCCCTAATTAATAGTGCGCCAATCTTCGAAATACTTTACTGGCGGTCCTCGAGTCTTAAGATGTCCTCTTTAGATTGTACCTTCATAACGCCATGTTGTAATATCCTTAACCGTGAGCACTTGGGGATTGCTGCTGAACGTAAAATTTTCTATGAGCAGTGAGCATAACAAAGAAATGTCTCACTTATGTATTTTCTATCGAAGAAATATTCTTAATTTAACAGCAAACAAAGTCTGCGGATAGAATTCCCAAAACATTGAACATGCATATGACTATTCATGATTATCAACGACTGAAATTACTTATTGGATAGGATATTTATCTCATATTTAATGGGGAACAGATCTCCACAGGCGGTATGAATTCATATCGTTCATTATTTCCTTGAATCATCTCAAGAGAATGTCCAATTACGACTCAGCTTTTCGCACATAGTTTCGCAATAAGTTACATATGCTGTGTGCAAGAGCATCTTGAATAATGCATAAATCTGATTGCACAGCAAACCAAACAGTGACAAACTCTAATTTAACTGCGCCACGTGTAAGCAACTACTCATCCATAAGCAGAGCGAATTCGACCTCTCTCGACAAAATTTCAGATGTTGTTCAAGGGCATTTTATAGGTTGATGCTGTTCAAAGGTATTTTATATTTTGGTATGTGGGACGCATGGTCTCTAGTGACTCGTTGCGTAGTAACTGCATATTCGATTTGTAACCCCCATTAGTTTTTTATATGTAAGTTAATGTTCCGTATCTACCCATAGACGGACCAGTCGGGTCCGACAGACCGCCGAGTCAACCTTTGTCAATGGCGCCATTGGATAGTGTACGCAGGGGGATATGGCCAGGACACTGCTTTCCTGGTCGTTGCGCGCCCTTCACCTTCTAGCCGCTGACCTAGTTGACCTCTCGGATCTGAGCACAGCCCGTAGCAGTCCTCCAAGCAAGGAAAATCTCCTGGCAGGACCGGGAATGGAACCCGGGCCTTCCGCATAGCCGTCAGCAGCGCGGACCACTCAGCTGAGGAGGTGGACATTTCTTCGTATATTTCACTGAAAAATCTGTTAAGTGCTGCAAATATCGATATTATGCTCTGTGTGCCTTGTTTGGAAACAAATAGAGGACGCACATTAATAAAAAATGGCTCTGAGCACTATGGGACTTAACTTCTGAGGTCATCAGTCCCCTAGAACTTAGAACTACTTAAACCTAACTAACCTAAGGACATCACACACACACATGCCCGAGGCAGGATTCGAACCTGCGACCGTAGCAGTCCCGCGGTTCCGGACTGCAGCGCCAGAACCGCTAGACCACCGCGGCCGGCACGCACATTAATAAAACCGACAAACTGCAGGGACCAGTTACTAACTGAAAATGGAGAAAAACAGGTCGACTGAACACGTGTCCGGAAATGGACGGTGTGGGTGTAGCGATAACAAATCGTCTCGGTACACAGCCCAGAGCTGCAGCGCGTCCAGATGTTCAGACTGGCCTCGCCGGGATCACAGGGATAGCAGAGGTTGTCTGTCGTGCACGATACACACAGTCGTACTTTGGCTGACACCCGTGTTGGCGGGGGGCTTGGACGGAGCTTGTGCTGTACCAGCACTCGTGTCAGTAGCTTGTGGAGCCCGGTCCTCCAAACGTGGCGTCCGCGCAGTCCGCCGCCTCCCTGCACGTTCGTCTGCCTGAGAGGACCCGCGACCGTACAGACGCCGGAGAATGGCTCGAGGTGTCCTGTGAGGTGGCTGTGGCTGGTGCCTGTGAGGGCACCTGCCTTGGTACAGCCGTGATGCCTCTCGACCGTTCCAAACTGCTTGGCCGTAAACATACACCACCTCGGCTTGTTCCCGGCACGAATACCGGACCAGTCTGTTGCTTACAGTACGTTGCGTCAATCACACAGCCTACAACACCAGAGGGACAGACGGCACGTGGTCAGAGAAACTTCGTCAGCGCCAGTTACCTTGGCAACGATGCATTTCCAATGTCCACGGGATCCCTGCAGTTTGTCGGTCTTATTAATGTTCGCCTTGTACGTTTGATTCCGGCACGACTCTTACTGTTGACAATCGTAAGCCTAATGCCCGCTTTACTCTTCGTCCTTGAGCTTGCATTCATTACTACTAGCCTCTGTCTCGGCTTCGTTTTTTTTTTTTCCCCCGACAACTGATGATGTGACCGACATGCAACAAATGTGTGAGTGGAAAAGCTGGACAGCGACGATAGGCTTCAGCTCTTCCCGCCGTAACACCAACCACATCGCAGCACTTCTGCCCTGTGTTTTGTGTTGTACGTTTAGGTGATTGAGCATTACAAGCTTTTTCACTATTCTAACGATATTTTGACATAACCCTCTAATGGACCAACGGAGAACACGAGTCCCTTATACTAAAATACTCAAAAATATCCGTAAATAATCTCCGGAATGTTGTGCTTGAGTTACCAGGTGAGAGTAACACAGGAACTGCAGTCGGAGGCGACGAGTGAAGTGGGACAGACAGACCCAAATGCTAGAAAATTGTGGGAAAAGAAGATCTATGTGTAATGACCTCCTTCGGTTGCACCTAAAACAAATCCGTAAGCAAGCTGTACACACTAAAAACAGTGAAAAGCGGTTGTCGTTGTGGTCTTCAGTCCTGAAGTAGTTTGATGCAGCTCTCCATGCTAATCTATCCTGTGCAAACTTCTTCATCTCCCAGTACCTACTGCAAGCTACGTCCATTTGAATCCGCTTAGTGTATTCATCTCTTGGTCTCCCTCTACGATTTTTACCCTCCACGCTGCCCTCCAATACTAAATCGGTGATCCCTCGATGTCTCAGAACGTGTCCTACCAACCGGTCCCTTCTTCTAGTCAAGTTGTGCCACAAGCTCCTCTTCTCCCCAAATTCTGTTCAATACCTCCTCATTAGTTATGTATTCTACCCATCTAATCTTCAGCATTCTTCTGTAGCACCACATTTCGAAAGCTTCTATTCTCTTCTTGTCCAAACTATTTATCGTCCACGTTTCACTTCCATACATGGCTACACTCCATACAAATACTTTCAAATGGTTCAAATGGCTCTGAGCACTATGGGACTTAAAGTCTAAGGTCATCAGTCCCATAGAGCTTAGAACTACTTAAACTCAACTAACCTAAGGACATCACACACATCCATGCCCAAGGCAGGACTCGAACCTGCGACCGTAGCGCCTAGAACCGCTGTAGCGCCTAGACTGTAGCGCCTTCAACCGCTCGGCCACCGCGGCCGGCTCAAATACTTTCAGAAACGACTTCCTGACACTTAAATATACACTCAATGTTTAAAAATTTCTCTTCTTCAGAAACACTTTCCTTGCCATTGCCAGTCTACATTTTATATCCTCTCTACTTCGACCATCATCGGTTATTTTGCTCCCCAAATAGCAAAACTCCTTTACTACTTTAAGTGTCTCATTTCCTAATCTAATTCCCTCAGCATCACCCGACACTCCTATAAAATGCTCTCTTCATTTGTAGTCATAAACACAAAGTAAAACATGGGAAGTGTGTCAAGTGGCGCCAAGTGAAGTAATGCTTCTGCACGGCGCACACAAGCACCTCCGTTAGGTTTTCAGCTGATAATAACGGCGCTGCCGTCGCCCGTGACGCTCGGTGGGAACGAGCAGCGAGACGGAACACGTTGCCCGGGTCTCCGGTGTCCACAGGGTTCCGGGCTCCCTCGAACCTGGCGGCACGGAGGCAAGCGGGCGCTCGGAGCGGCTGTGCTGCGCTGACACAGTCGGCGCTGCGAGGCGGCGGACGCGCTCCGGCGGTCCCGGGTTCGTGACCGGTCGCCTGTCGCGGTTCGCTTATCGCAGGATAAACTGAAGCGACTTGTCCGTCGCCTAAAGCAGACGCCAATAAACTTCACTGGAATTCTCTTTCGATCAGTTTGACGTCGTCGTCCATTTCGACATACTATGTGCTTACCTATTCACCTCTTCATGTGCACCACACTAAATATCGAAAGTCTTTTCGTGTGGTGCATACTGAATACACTGCCTCACAAAGAAAAGTGAAGCACCCAGAATCGGAGGTAGAAACGAAATTTCACCGCTCGAGAACGTGTGTCATATTATTTTAGTGATTACAAAATCGAAACAAATTTATAAATAACGTGGCAGTATGAGCCCACGTATCAGTGGCACGTTGCTCTCTCTCTAGCCTCGATGCACGCACTGCTTCGGTTAGGAAAGGTGTCATCCTCTCCTGAGCCAAGTCTAACCGGTCCTAGATATCCCGTGTAGTGTCACTGGCATGGATTTGCCGTCCCACGCGTGTTCTGTCGTGCACATACCTGCGAATCTTACTCGCCCGATAATAACTCAGCATCACGCAGAGTCATAGACACACGTGCCGTGTGTGGACAAGAACTGCCCTTTTGGAAAATGGCACAACGAGACTGTCGCGTGACAGGTACCACACGAGGACGCAGGACGTGCCTGATGCACCACAGCGTCACCAGAGTTTCTGCGTTCAATAAGCGACGCAACAGATTTTTTTCTGAAAGAAGGTTGGATTTGTTCAGGATTCCAGTACACCGTATTATTCCCTACTGTTTTCGCCACAGAATCCTATTTTTCAACCTAATCTCCGTTCAATTCGACAGCCTTACCCCACTGTGTTGGGACGGCCTGTATGGAGGTGTGGTGTCACCGCCAGACACCACACTTGGTAGGTGGTAGCATTTAAATCAGCCGCGGTCCGTTAGTATACGTCGGACCCGCGTGTCGCCACTATCAGTGATTGCAGACGGAGCGCCGCCACACGACAGGTCTAGTCTAGGGAGACTCCCTAGCACTCGCCCCAGTTGTACAGGCGACTTTGCTAGCGATGGTTCACTGACTACATACGCTCTCATTTGCA
This sequence comes from Schistocerca cancellata, assembly GCF_023864275.1. Classification (NCBI taxonomy): domain Eukaryota; kingdom Metazoa; phylum Arthropoda; class Insecta; order Orthoptera; family Acrididae; genus Schistocerca; species Schistocerca cancellata. The sequence continues at coordinate 1,147,532,843 of NC_064627.1, forward strand.
GAGACGACAGTTTAGCATAGCCTTCAGCTACGACCTAGCAAGGCGCCATATTCAGTAACTATAAGTACTATGTGAACAGATAATGTTGTGACTCATGTACCATCAAGAGCAACGTTCATCATTAATGGATTAAAGTTAAGTATCAAAGTAATTACGTCCCCTTTCTGAATTCTAATTCCTTGTCATGTTCCAGACCTCTCGTCAGTCTAGTCCTTCCCTCCTCACGCCACCCTGCGTGAGCTAAAACCCGTGCATTTCGTCCTCCGTTAGGAACGGTGTTGGCTCTTCTGGCAACGCAACAGGAGGCCTGACACCTCTCTACTTATTGACGTCGGACCCAACGCCTCGCTGCATCAGTGACCTCCGCATCACCCACGTACTGTTTACAGCCGAGTGCATCTTCCATTTGGCCAAACATGTGGAAGCCAGAAGGTGCAAGATCTGGGCTGTAGAGTGAGTGAGGAAGAACAGTCCAATGAAATTTTGCGAGCTCCTCTCGGGTACGGATATTTGTTGTAGGCCTCGCGTTGTCACGGAGAAGGAGAAATTCGTCTGCATATTTGCCGTGACGAACACGCTGAAGTCGTTTCTTCAGTTTCCTGAGGGCAGCACAACACAGTTCAGAGTCGGTCGTTGCACCATGAGGGTGGAAATGTTCAAATGTGTGTGAAATCTTATGGGACTTAACGGCTAAGGTCATCAGTCCTTAAGCTTACTTAACCTAAATTATCCTAAGGACAAACACACACACCCAAGCCCGAGGGAGGACTCGAACCTCCGCCGGGACCAGCCTCACAGTCCATGACTGCAGCGAATTGGACCGCTCGGCTAATCCCGCGAGGCGAGGGTGGAAAAAACAAACGGAATAATCCCCTCAGAGTCGTCATGATTTTAGCGACTGAGAATGCGGCTTTGACCTTTTTCTTGGGAGAAGAGATGGTATGGCACCACTCCATGGATTGCCGTTTGTTCCCAGAACAAGTGATGAATGCGTGTCTCATCGGCTGTGACGGCGTTCCACAAATGACTGTCACGATCAGCCTCTCAACGAGCACACACATGGTCCTCGTTGCTCTTTGTCGTCTTCTGTTTTGGCGGTGAGGAATCCAATGGGCACCCGTGTTTGTACCCCAAATGATGGACGAGTGTGTCAAAACTACCAAGAGAGACGTGCAGTTGAGCAGCGAGGTGTTTTTGACAGTGATCCGTCCATCACCTCGAATGAGAGTGTCCGCACGTTCCAACAGTGCGGATGTGGCAGCCGTGTGCGGCCGGCCAGCAGGCGGCAGGTGGGACAGGTCTGTGCGACTGGGCTGCCTGCGATGCCGACAGACGCCTCGACCGACTACTCACAGTGCTTTTGTTCCGTGCCAGGTCTCCGTAGACATTCTGGAAGAGCCTACGAGCACAAGCGATAACTCTGGTTTTCCTCCAAAAGAAACTCAATGACAGCTTTCTGATTCGAACGCACCTCCGTTACAGACGACATTTTGAAGGTTATGCCCAGCGCTGCCATCTATCGTAACTTCATGAAGCTGTAGGGCGTGAAACAGTAATATTCCACGATGTCCCATAACAAATTCCTCATTTTCTCATCCGAAATTAGTCGAGAATAAAATTTTTGCATTACTTATTGTACGCCCCTCCTATACGTGGTCGAAAGACGTGAGTGGCGTATCATTGTGCCAGCGAAGTTCTCTCGGTCACTACCAGCCGTGTTGTGAAGTCACATCCTACGGCCCCCCACACCATCACGCCAGAAACCGTCTCCAGACTGCTGGAAGAACGGGATCTGTCCTCCAGATGGCTGCCATTCTCGCCGACGACGGTCATCCGGAGCAGCGCAGAACTGCGAGTTATCACTGAACACAGTGCGGCGCCATTCACCAGAGGCCTACACTTCCGGTCCACGGCACCGCACCAAACGCAGCCGCTTCGGTTGTCGTGTTAACGGCAGCCTACGCGCGGAGCGGTAACTGGCTGTTCTGGTTGCTGCTAGTCTCCATCCAATGACACAGAACGTTGCAGGGGAGCCTTTACTTATTCTCGAGTGGCAGGCGCAGAGCTGGAAAGGTTACAACACGCTAGGTGCACACACAATGCGGCAATTCCCTATTGTGGTCGGACGTCGTCGACGGATGCCTTGATAACGCATACGAGCGCCCTCACGTTACCAGGTAGTCTGACACTGGGCCACCGTTACAGCCGCAGGTCACAGTACTGCGCGGTTCGACCGGCTGGCCCACAGTGAGGCCTCTCTGAAACTCCGTCAGCTGCTGATAATCCTGTCTCATACGAGTACTCGGCATCTCCGAATTTTTCAAAGCTATCGTTCAACATTTAACACTGACCACTTCCTTACCTGCCTTACCAGCCCTAATAACAACATCAAACACGTCCAACACTAATGCACACTGCCGGCCGGTCTCTCCCTGTCGCAGTGAACTGCACCTCTAATCATTTACACAAGCGCCGATGTTGTCTTTGTGTACGGGCTTACATTGACATCCGTCCACGTATGCTTCCCGTTCTTCGTCAGGCATTGTGACGTTGAACAAACATTTCATTTTTTGTCTCATCGTGAAATTCCTTTCTACTACGCCTTCCGAAGCCAACTAACTGCTTCTGGTGCCATCCCCTCTTCTGGTAACAGTATTCCAAGTACGGTCCCTCGCCATTTTCCGTTGGTTCCGCTCCATTTTGGCGTTTATCTGGCAAGTTACCTGTGGTGTCACCGCCAGACACCACACTTGCTAGGTGGTGGCTTTAAATCGGCCGCGGTCCATTAGTACATGTCGGACCCGCGTGTCGCCACTGTCAGTGATCGCAGACCGAGCGCCACCACACGGCAGATCTTGAGAGACGTACTAGCACTCGCCCCAGTTGTACGATGACTTTGCTAGCGACTACACTGACGAAGCCTTTCTCTCATTTTCCGAGAGACAGTTTGAATAGCCTTCAGCTAAGTCCATGGCTACGACCTAGCAAGGCGCCATTAACCATTTCTAGAGAGAGTCTCACTTGTATCATCAAGAATGCTGTATACAAATGATGGATTAAAGTTAAGTACTCCAGAAGCTACGAACTTTTCTTTATTACATTCATTACGTATCCTGTTTCACACATAACGCCAGCCGGCGTGTGTAAACGCGTGCCTTTCGGTTACCCGTCACTGTGGACTGGCTGTCTTGTCAGTCCACAACATTACCTTTCAACCCACTTCTGAAGCAGCACTTTCCAAAAGCATCCAGTTTCTTCTCCTTTGCTTTTCTTTGGACCACTTCTTTCTATCTTAAAGAGCTCTGCACCAGACATTCGTGTTCAGATACATATTCATCGATTGCGTACTGGTATCTGTTAGCAGTAAATGTCTTTTTGTGGAGAACGGTTCCTTCACTTGCTGCTGTCTACTAAAGTTTACCACACGTCCACCATTTTGTATACTCTCTCTTCCTAAGCAACGAAATTCTTTCTCTCTTCAGTCATTTAGATTTTGCCAAGTCCACCAACTATAAGAATGAAAAAGAGTATTTAGTTGCCTAATCTGTAGCAACGTCGGGAAGTTGTATCTGTTAGTGTTTCTCCAACGGCAAAAACTTCAGATGCATTATTTGCAATCGGAAATACTTTGTACCCCTTAAGTTTTCCATCTATGCTGAGGTATAACTCTCCACGTGAAAGCAACAAAAGTTTCATCATTAAAGTTTGCACCATACGCTCGATGTAATGAACGGTATACGGGCTTTTCTATCTTTACGAAGAGAACCTGGCGCTTCTTATTATTCCGCTTCTTGTATGTACATGAAGAATAATTCTCAAACGTGTGGGAGTAACGAGTCGTTTATTCGTCCTTCGCTTGTGCTGTGGCAGGTAAATGCTTTGCCGCCGGTTATTAACAATGTAAGAGCAACTTGTCATGATATTTACAGCCTTGACGGAGCGAGAAAAGCATAATTGAGGAATGTTACAAAATTGCTTCCTCCTGCCCCGATCACAATAAACACACTAAACGACAGCACTACCTTTCCTTTTGTGCATCGCAAGTCGATTATGACTTTAGAGTTGCCTGCAAATGACGAGAAAAAAAAAAAAGAAACAGCAGTAATGCAAACCGCTTGCTTTCCTTCTCTTTACATAGACAGAGACTTATTCAATACTTTTGATTCTCTTAAACGCTCCTTCACACCCAAAGACACTGAGCGGTATTTATGAAACAACTGAAAACCTTCTGGCACACATTACTGTTGAATGCTAAAATGTAACTATTAAAGTAGGCCTATGGCGCTTCCTTTGTTTACTGTGACGGCGTTTAATCTACCATAACGCTCTAAGTTCTGATGTCCTAAAGACGGAATTTGTCTGCATTCCTCTTCGAATGCGGCGAACAGTTTTTCGTTGTTTGGAGAAATTACTCTGCCACACAACTATCGCGCTAATTCATCCCAAAGATGTCTGAAGAGCTTGAGACCGAGACTTTCTCAAGACTGTTCCAACAAACACAGCGGGTTTTTTTTTAAACCACGATCTAAGGTTATTTCAGAATCAACTGCATCATTGTCACAATTGTACAGCAAAGATCTGATTTCAAACTACCGCCACACTGTAGGAACCATATTATCCTTTGAAATACGTTCAAAAATTGTGCATTCTACGAAAGACGAAAACTAATAAATCCAATCTTATAGTGGGATTATCAGGCTTAGAAATTACATCACTTCCAACCAATTTTTTAGAGCCAAAATCCTCACAGCTAAAAAATGTCAGACATCCGTCAGGTTCAGCGTTGTATATTGGTTTCTACAGTCGGATTTGCAGTGTCATGTTAACTATCACACTTCCTTAGACCTACCAGCGTGATCATTCCTTTCGTGCTTCCTCGATTGCCCCACTTCAAAATAACATAACTCATTAGGATCACGGTACGCATACGCCTGCCGAATGTTGCTTGCGTTAACCTGTGAGTCCTTCCAAACGTCCGCCCTTCGTGAATCGCTTCTCTTCCTTGACACAGCCTGAAGGAAAGCACGTCCGTGGTCTTGACCCTGCACCTGCACCTCTTGATACCATGCAGAATTCGCATACAGAGATATTCAGAGACTATTGTTTCATATAGCATAGATGTAGGGAAGAAAGTAGCTATATAACTCTTAAAGAAGTTTCACAAAAACTCATATAGTAATAACTTCAAAAAACTCTGTAGTAACAGCCACGCTGGCTAAAGTCAATGAGTATCCTGGAAGAAAATCTATTTTAAAAAAGCGTTCACACCATTTTTTTGCAAAAAGATGTACCGAATATCCTTGACAGTGAAGTATAACAACAAAAATTGTTGTAGTATTTCAGTGGAGTAGTCCCTGGCCTACTGATATTCTTTTGCTATAATTTTCTCGAGAAAATAAAAAAAAATATCTGCAGCGTGTTTAGTGAATTCAAGTCATATCACCAAGTAGATGCCCCGCCTGCAGATCAAGTTATCAGCTCCATTTATCTCGTACAACCACTCCCGTTACCGTCTTGGTGGCTCCGCAATTACAGCCATCCAACAGCTCGGCCTCTAATTGCTGTCGCTCGACCGAACGCTTGGTGGAAAATCGAAGCACGAATCCGCGTACTTTGTACCCTATTTCAGATCTCATTCTGCAGTTTTCATTTGTTCTAATTGCTGGTCTCGTTTCACCTATGGTATGATTTATACGTTGAAAAGGGGAATTCATTTATCATCGTTAAGAGAGTTTCCTCCTCTTTAGATTATCTAAAACGTGTTCTTTTACGCCGTCTAAGATTTGCTGCATGTCATCCAGGCCTGTGAAGTTGAAAAAGCTGTATTAACCTTGATATTTTTAAATCCGCTGCAGGTCTGATTATTTTGGAGATTTAGAAGGCACGACTACCTTATCTTAAACGATATTAATTCAGAGACTGAGATTATGATAGAAATTCTCTGTAAGTTCTGAAACTTTTTGTGACTGGAGCTTGAAGAAAAGCCCCGTTTCAGTGACTTTTTCAACAAACTCATCGCTGAGGCGTAGTTAGTCCACATTCTGTCCACAGTATCATCAAACAAGGATTCCGGTGCTAACGGACATACTGTAATCGGAAACAGTGCCCCGCCTATAGTTAAGCCATGTCTCCGCACTATCCTTTCTTCCAAAAGTGCTGGTCCTGCAAGTTTCGCAGGAGGACTTTCGTGTAGTTTTAAAGGTAAGAGATGAGATACTGGCAGAAGTAAAGCTGTGAGGACGGGCAGTGAGTTGTCCTCGGATAACTCAGTCGGTGGAGTACTTGCCCGCGAAAGGCAAAGGCCCCAGGTTCGAAAAACCTGGTCTGGCACACAGTGCTAATCTGCCAGGAAGTTTCGCAATGCCTTATGGTTCATTTCGAATCGTGAAGAAACTGAAGCAGGTGAAATTAAGTAAGTAACAGGAATACAGCTTTGCACAATTTAGTTAGGAAAATCACATACTTATAACTAAAAAACAAGATACTGAGAGAAACTCAGAAGCAGCAATAAAATGTTCAGACTGACCATGAGAAGTCAACGGGCAGGAAAGGGTCTGAATGTGTCACTTCCTGAGTAATGAATTCACTCATAAACGTACTTCTAATGAACTTCCCCGTCGCTTAAGGAGATATTACAAACGCTTTGTTGTACTGGAGATGTGAGGTAAATTATAATCCCAGTTTTAATAGTTCTGTCTTATAATCTTCGCTATAATTAAGAAATACATCGTCTGCATCACTTGGTAACCCAGACTGCCTTTCACAATCATAACTACAAGTGATCACGGTTTCATGAGGCACCATCTTCCCGTCATTCATGAAATAAAATATACGATGTCGAAATAATAATAAATCATTGAATCTGTTGTCTAAATACTACAGAACGAAAGTATAATAATATTTTCTGGTCTAAATGAGCAAAATATTTCAAAGTCTATTCAGCTGTCTGCTTTTCGTTTATTCTCTCTTTCTTTAATCACTTAAAATAATCAAATATCTGAAGATTACTGAAATATGATTCACTCCTGTAAGGATCAGAACAGAGGACAGTTTCTAGTTGAACGCGGAATGGTGTTTTGTGTTTGTAAGGATTACAATGCGCAGTGAAAGAAGCTCTGAAGAACATTAGCTGAGACAAACAACTTACGGGAATTCAACCAGGTAATATTTTCAGCGAGAGCTTGTGCCTTGAAAATGGCGGCGTGTACTCCCACCGAAGTATCGGCGGTGGCTGAAAATAGTACTTGGCTGGATTCCCGTAAGTTGTTTGAAAATTGTATACGCCAGGAGAAACTCAGGTCTCACATTAGCTGAAACACCTAACACGCGAGGCCATTATAATTTGTTTGAGAATAGACGTTTACAGCTCTATTGACTTACCCAGAAAAATAAAAGTAACAACGTTTTAGTGACGTAGATGGTTTGGAAAGATTTGATTCGTTTTGGAGATAACGTCAGTACGAAGTCTGAAAGTGATTTGCGATAGCAGACGAGAATACAGTTGTGTATTGTGATCATGGTCATGATCTGAGAACGGCCGGTGACGGTTGAAACTGGTAATTTTGTACTGAAATTGTTGTTATTGCGAGGGAAAATAAGGTACCCTCAAAACAGGAAATCGCTATTGTCTCCATTACTACTGAAATTTCGTTCCCTCCTCAACATTTCTTCCTTTGGCGAAACTTATAATGGAACTTATCTCCGAGTATGACGCTCGCGTTGTTATATTCAGAAATTTGAGATGTAAGCTAGTTTGAAATCCGTGTTATATCGTTCTTATTTAGTGGCTCTGAGCACTGTGGGACTTAACGTCTGAGGTCATCAGTCCCCTAGAACTTGGAACTACTTAAACCTAACTAACCTAAGGACATCACACACATCCATGCCCGAGCCAGGATTCGAATCTGCGACCGTAGCGGTCGCGCGGTTCCAGACTGTAGCGCCTAGAACCGCTCGGCCACTCCGGCCGGCGCTCTTATTTAGTACTTTGTCGTTCAAAATATGTGTGAGACAGCGCATTTAGAATTTTTAACTTAATGCTTGGAAAACGTTGTAACGGAAAACAAAGAGGGAAATTCTATTTCATATTTTGGGAGTTGATTGCAGGCTAAGGAAAAGAACTACCAGTAAAACATTCTAGAACAGCAAACTGATCTCCGTAGTTGGTACTAAGGAATATTCGTATTTGTGGGTATTCTGGCAACAAGTAAACCAGACGTGACAAAACTTCCTCTAAGTCGCGTGGGAGAAACGATATTACTTGGTAGTGTTGCTGTACAAAAAAAACCGTAAAGGGTTAGCATGCTGAGTTAGGATAGAATAGTGACAGGAAAAATGCTATAGGATAACTAAGCGAAGAGAACAAACTCAGAGTGCTATATTTGTTGTGTAACGATTGCCAACGGCCTTGCCGCAGTGGTCACACCGGTTGCCGTCAGATCACCGAAGTTAAGCACTGTCGGGCTGGGCTAGCACTTGGATGGGTGACCATCCGGTCTGCCGAACGCTGTTGGCAAGCGGGGTGCACTCAGCCCTTGTGAGGCAAACTGAGGAGCTACTTGACTGAGAAGTAGCGGCTCCGGTCTCGTTAACTGACATACGGGCCGGAAAGCGGCGTGCTGACCATACGTCCCTCAATATCCGCATCCAGTGACGCCTGTCGATGAGGATGACACGGCGGCCGGTCGGTACCATTGGGCCTTCATGGCCTCTTCGGGAGGAGTTTAGAGTTGCTTTTTTTCTTTTTTTCTTTTTTCTTTGGAGGCTTCAATGCATAACATGGCAAGCGGTGAACCGCCATTTCATATGCGGCGACGGCTACTTACAGTGCGCGAGGCCTATAAAACTTTGTCCACACCATACACACCTGCATACCATACCGTTGCTCAGCTTCCTCTGGCACGGCTATTTCATAACCGGCAACATGCGACGCGGCCCTATGGGATTCGCGCACAGGATTGCCTCACTGCGATGTCTATGGCTGGTCTTCGTGTTTTACGTCGCGGTTGGAGCAGATCTCCACCTTGGCTCCTCCGGAGACCCAAGCTTATTTTAGATTTGACTAATTTTAAGAAAGCTGGCACACAAGATTTTAGATTCCTATCTCCGTTTTTTTTAACATTTTAGATGTGCATCAGGGTTTCACCGTCGTTTACACTGATGGCTCCAAACAGGAGACTTTCCTTGGCTGCTCTGTGGTGTTCCCTGATCATGTTATCCGGATTCGCCTCCCTGCTGAATATACCGTTTTCGCAGCGGAGCTCCACGCGATCCTGAAGGCACTCGAGCAGATGCATCGTGTTCGGGGCGATCCATTTTTCTTCTCTGCTCCGATTCTCTTAGTGCCTTACAATCACTGCAGAATCTGTGCCCAACTGAGGAGATGGTCCAGCTGGTATATGACCAACTGTACTTGCTCCAACGGCGGGCTAAGGAGGTGTCCCTCTGCTGGGTGCCTGGTCGTGTAGGAATATGGGGCAATGAACAGTCCGACCGGGCTGCCAAGGAGTCCTGCAGAGAGCAGGATGTGGCCCATTGTCCTGTTCCCTTGCAGTCTGTCACCTCTGCACTCCACAGGAAGTGCACGCAGTTGGGGGAGGAAGAACGGCTGGCGGTGACGGTCAATAAACTGCGGTTGGTGAAGTCAACAACTCGGCCGTGGCGTCCCTCCTGCCGGTTGCTCAGGCGGGAAGAGGTGGCGCTCACACGTCTTCGGATCGGGCACTGTCCTCTCACAAGTAGCTTTCTATTACGTCGGGAGGATCCTCCGTTTTGTGATGCTTGTGGTGTGCACATCTCTGTCCGGCACATTTTATACCGAGATGCCAGGGCAGAAGCACAAGTTTATGGGGATCTGCCCTGTGTACTAACTAACGATGAGACGTGTGTGTCTAGGGTTTTAAAGTTTTGTGATGTGTCTGGACTCTGGCCTAAACTTTTAGGCTGGAGGTTTTAGTGTATAGCAGAGTGGCTGACTCCTCCCTTTCCTCCTTGCGGTCAGCCGGCCACATCCATCTGCTACACTGTTATAGCTCCCTCTACCACTTTCTTCGTGTGTTGTCCATGTTTTACTGCTGACGCCATGCTTCGTCCCACGCTTCGGCGTGGGTAGGCACATCTTTTTCAGAGCTTGTTACCTGTGTTTTATGTTACTATTCTGAGTATTTTCTTGACACCCGTCTCACTATGTTACTGAGCAGGCGCTGAAGATCTTGCTGTCTAGGGCCCCCCTCTACTACTACTACTACTACCTCTCTAGAAAACCAAGTTTATAACAAATACTTGAGATGACGCGCAGTACATTACCTTGTAGATGGCTTATCTTTGTTTGTTAATTCCTGAATCTACAGGGTGTTTCAAAAATGACCGGTATATTTGAAACGGCAATAAAAACTAAACGAGCAGCGATAGAAATACACCGTTTGTTACAATATGCTTGGGACAACAGTACATTTTCAGGCGGACAAACTTTCCAAACTACAGTAGTTACAATTTTCAACAACAGATGGCGCTGCAAGTGATGTGAACGATATAGAAGACAACGCAGTCTGTGGGTGCGCCATTCTGTACGTCGTCTTTCTGCTGTAAGCGTGTGCTGTTCACAACGTGCAAGTGTGCTGTAGACAACATGGCTTATTCCTTAGAACAGAGGATTTTTCTCGTGTTGGAATTCCACCGCCTAGAACACAGTGTTTTTGGAACAAGACGAAGTTTTCAACGGAGGTTTAATGTAACCAAAGGACCGAAAAGCGATACAATAAAGGATCGGTTTGAAAAATTTCAACGGACTGGGAACGTGACGGATGAACGTGCTGGAAAGGTAGGGCGACCGCGTACGGCAACCGCAGAGGGCAACGCGCAGCTAGTGCAGCAGGTGATCCGACAGCGGCCTCGGGTTTCCGTTCGCCGTGTTGCAGCTGCGGTCCAAATGACGCCAACGTACACGTATCGTGTCGTGCGCCAGAGTTTAGACCTCTATCCGTACAAAATTCAAACGCGGCAACCCCTCAGCGCCGCTACCAGTGCTGCACGAGAGACATTCGCTAACGATATAGTGCACAGGATTGATGACGGCGATATGCATGTGGGCAGCATTTGGTTTACTGACGAAGCTTATTTTTACCTGGACGGCTTCGTCAATAAACAGAACTGGCGCATATGGGGAACCGAAAAGCCCCATGTTGCAGTCCCATCGTCCCTGCATCCTCAAAAAGTACTGGTCTGGGCCGCCATTTCTTCCAAAGGAATCATTGGCCCATTTTTCATATCCGAAACGATTACTGCATCACGCTATCTGGACATTCTTCGTGAATTTGTGGCGGTACAAACTGCCTTAGACGACACTGCGAACACCTCGTGGTTTATGCAAGATGGTGCCCGGCCACATCGCACGGCCGACGTCTTTAATTTCCTGAATTAATATTTCGATGATCGTGTGATTGCTTTGGGCTATCCGAAACATACAGGAGGCGGCGTGGATTGGCCTCCCTATTCGCCAGACATGAACCCCTGTGACTTCTTTCTGTGGGGACACTTGAAAGACCAGGTGTACCGCCAGAATCCAGAAAGAATTGAACAGCTGAAGCAGTACATCTCATCTGCATGTGAAGCCATTCCGCCAGACACGTTGTCAAAGGTTTCGGGCAATTTCATTCAGAGACTACGCCATATTATTGCTACGCATGGTGGATATGTGGAAAATATCGTACTATAGAGTTTCCCAGACCGCAGCGCCATCTGTTGTTGAAAATTGTAACTACTGTAATTTCGAAAGTTTGTCCGCCTGAAAATGTACTGTTGTCCCAAGCATATTGCAACAAACGGTGTATTTCTATGGCTGCTCGTTTAGTTTTTATTGCCGTTTCAAATATACCGGTCATTTTTGAAACACCCTGTACAAATATTAAAGTAACAAATGTCGTTCGTACGGTCTCGGAGCTGCTCGAGAGAAGACAGCGACAAAGGCAGGGCGTTCTACACGCTGGGCACGAGAGGAAGGCCACGTAGGGGAGATAGATGCTGGCGAGCGACAGAGAGCCTGGGCAGGCCAGCCTGGCAGCCTACTAAGCCACTCATGCGAGGCAGCGCCAGCCGCCCCGGGACCTGCCTGCCCGCTGCGCCGGCCGAGCGGCCAAGCCGGAGCGGAACGGAGCGGTGCTCGGGCACTCCACCTCGTTCTCCACCCTCAGAGGCGCCAGCTGCCCGCAGTGGATTCTCGTGTCAAGGAGTAAGGCCGGTGCGAGTCCTGCTCACGACAGCGAGCGACTCAGTGCAGGAGCTAAGAGGGAAGCATCGACACTGTGGTCCCATTCCCGATCGCTAACCAGCGACGCGAACACACTCGCTACTTACCGAACATCTTTCACGGTTGGTAAACGCTCCTCGCTTTTGTATTTCGACGTGGTTCCTGTGCTGTCACCGCCAGACACCACACTTGCTAGGTGCTAGCCTTTAAATCGGCCGCGGTCCGTTAGTATACGTCCGACCCGCGTGTCGCCACTGTCAGTGATTGCAGACCGAGCGCCGCCACACGGCAGGTCTAGAGAGACTTTCTAGCACTCGCCCCAGTTGTACAGCGGACTTTGCTAGCGATGGTTCACTGACAAATTACGCTCTCGTTTGCCAAGACGATAGTTAGCATAGCCTTCAGCTACGTCATTTGCTACGACCTAGCAAGGCGCCATTATCATTTGCTATTTATCTTCTGATGCATGTACCGTCAGACCGATGTTCACCAATTATGGATTAAAGTTAAGTATTCCATTAGCTACGTACTTTATTTGCCAGTCTCAATCCCTTTAACTGTTCCAGACCTCACGCCAGCCTGCGTGAGCTTAAACGCGTGCCTTTCGGCTTCCTCATAGGGGCTTGGCTGTCTTGCCAAGTCACAACAGTTCCGACGCATTTACATGACAATCAATTATGTAATGTCTACTGTGTTTCACACACACGGTATCAGATTTGAAAGCTAGGAAATGGAGAAAGAAGCGAAAAAGTAAAGTTTTGCGTCTTGTCGATGTCGTATAAATGGGTTGGAAGAAAATGGAGTACAGACCCGATACTGGTGGTTGTGAAGTGGAGAAACTGCTGGAAATCTAAATAAACCGGTCACGGGTTGGAATTCAGTATGTTCAGAATACAGCTTCAGCAGTTGGGGTTTTCTCAGGAGCTATGAAACGTGTAGTTGAAATATTGCCGAACAGTACATCAGTCTTTTTCGTCACTGCATTGCATTTCAATTATTCGTTTATATCCGCAATTTCCCAGAGCTTCCGCATACGTCACCTTGACTTTTAAGGTTTTCGGATCTTGGTACACGACTAAATGTGCATGTTTAACTTATACATACGGTAGTGCTAGAGGCTAGCGACTGTTATGTGATGAAGTGACAACTTCGTGAATACTAACATACATCGGTAAATGACAAACGCGTACTTGCTATAAAAACTTTATTGGGGCGTTTTGGGTAAGGCCTAAATTTCAAAAACAATATAACACATTGTATCAAGTAGAAAATCCACTCAAATCAATGTTACACGTTAGCGTTAAGACAATGTTCACTGAAATCTGGCTCCCTTTAAATAAAAATTCGTACTATTGTTGGCCTTATTAATATGGTTAATTTTAACCACGTTAACTACATTAGACACCACTACAGGAGACAAAATAAATGTGGTGTGATTCCCTGTAAGATGTGAGGCGTGGGATGTAACTCCAGCTTTGACAGTGTCATGTCGATGCTGCTGCCTGTTTATTATAGCATCTTATCACAGAGCGTCAAAAGACCTAGTAGCCCTTGTTCTTGACCTTCCGAACACAGCAAAAATCGCTTGACCAACCGAGCCTGCGATTTCCATAGATGCAGTCAGAGGCGCTGACCATTACGCCACGGAGGCAGCCTGCAAGAGGAGAAGGATCCGTGTTCAAACTCCTGCGACCCACCCACAGCGGGCACAGTGGGTCTCAGGCGCAGGTGTGGGCTGCCCCTGAGGCGTGCAGCGTCAACAACTGCTGCCTACTTCGCAGCACTTGTTTCCGCTGCATCTCTATTTTTTTCTTGAAGACTTGAACAAAATCGGATCTATATATTAATGGAAGACGGTTTTTGTAGAGGTCTGCGACCTCTACGTGAAGCACTTGTATATAAAATTTTCAGTTTACATTACACAACATTTCTTCTACTTATAGTTACCCGTTTGGACCGACTGCCATTGTCAGATCACTAACTTAATCAACACAACGTATTACGTCAAACAGTACATCACGGTACGTAGTATAAGCGCATGCCAGATTATGGCAGTCTGCAGAAACGCGTAATTAGAAGAAAAACAGTGCTACCTACAATGCATATTTAGTCTATATCTGTTTTTTTTTTTTTATTTGTTGACACTTTGACCAGCTACGTAGGCGCTACAAGAGACCGTCTTAAATATATTACAAATTTTCAATTGATTGTGCTTGCTCAAGTGTGTGGGACCCGTACGAAATTGAACTATCCGGCTATGTTGAACAGATTCAAAGGAAGGCAGGTCGAATGGTCACACGTTTGTTCGACCCATGCGAGAGTTTCTCGAAGATGCTGAAATAACTGAATTAGCAAACGCCTGAAGAGAGACCCAAACAATCTCGTGGCAGCTTAATTAGGTTGAAGGTTTCTATAAGTAACACCAAATGATGAATCAAGGAATATATTAGAATCCTCCACGTATTGCTCCCATAGGTATCCCGCAGACAAGATAAGACCAATTACAGCATTCACAGAGACATTTCAGCTATCATTCTTTCCGCAATTCATACGTGAGTGGAACGGGATAAACCCGTAATAACTGGTGCAATGAGACTTTCCTTCTGCCACGGACTTCACATTGGTTTGCAGAGTATAGATGAGGATATGTAGAGTGACGGAAAAAAAAGTCGAAACACTGAGAAGGAGTTGTGCGACACAAACGAAAGTTGGCAGGCGTGTTTCTGGATCTGAAAGATAATGTCTGGTAAAATTTAGCGCCAGTAGCGTAAGGGTGGCGTCACCATGAGGATGCAAATGAAGTTTGAAAGTTCCTGGGAGATTAAAACTGTGTGCCGGACCGAGACTCGAACTCGGGACCTGCTGTGGCTAAGCCATGTCTCCGCAGTATGCTTTCTTCCAGGATTGCTAGTTCTGCAGGTTCGGAGGAGAGCTTATCTGAAGTTTGGAAGGTAGGAGACGAGGTACTAGCGGAATTACAGCTGCGAGGACGGGTGTGAGTCGTGCTTGGGTAGCTCAGATGGTAGAGCACTTACCCGCGAAAGGCAAAGGTCCCGAGTTGGAATCTCGGTCCGGCACACAGTTTTAATCTGCCAGGAAGTTTCATATCAGCGCACACTCCGCTGTAGAGTGAAAATTTGATTCTACCAATCAAGTTTGATTTAAATACACGTTTTAACGGTAGTGACCGTTAGTTGCCTTTGAGACTGGACGTAGTGAGCTGACATTAGTCAAGAATGCGATTAAGGCGACAATGACGCGACTACGGACACCTCACTGCGTTTGGACGAGGTCTTTTAATAGGGCTACGGGAAGCTGTATGCTCCTTCTGCGATACTGCAGAAAGGCTTGGCAGGAATGAGGGCACTGTACGTGATGGCTGGCAGCGGTGGTCAGCAGACAGTGGGGTCGAGAGACGACTGAGAGGCAGGGACGCCGTGTTCAGCGTACCGCACCCGCAGCAGCCGTGTGAGCGGCAGTCGGCAGCGCTGTGGCGCGACCAGCTGCTGCAGATCGGTCACTTGAAGGACAGCACCGAGCCTCGCGCCATGTAGCGTACACTCTGCTGACCCCAAACCACCAGCATTTGCCACTACAGTGGTTCCAAGCGAGAGCCCTTTGCAGAGCAAGGTGGAGGTCTGTCGTGTTTCCCGATGAAAGCTGGTTCTGCCTCGGTCCCAGTGATGACCGTGTGGAGGAGGCAAGTTGAGGGCTTGGAACCACACTGTCTGTGTGCTGGACACACTGGACATACACCTGGAGTTAATGACTCGCGTGCGATTTTGCATGACACCAGGAGCACTTTCGTGGTTATCCCACGCAGCCTGACTGCTAAACTTTTGCGGCAGTCTGATGATTCGACCTGTTGTACTGCCATTCACTGACAGCATCAGAGGGCTTATTCTCCACCAGGACAAACCTCGCTGTTGTAACGCAACGTGAACCACATTGTCGACTCGTTACCTCGGCTTGGTCAGTCGGTAGATCTGTCTCCAAACGAGCACGTATGCGGCATCGTCGGACGGCAACTCCACCTCCTCCACAGCCAGCATTAACCGTCCCTGCACTGACCGACCAAGTGCAACAGGCATGGAACTCCGTCCCACAAACTGACATCCCCCACCAGTACAACACAATGTGTGGATGTGGTGTCACCGCCAGACACCACACCTGCTAGGTGGTAGCCTTTAAATCGGCCGCGGTCCGTTAGTATACGTCGGACCCGCGTGTCGCCACTATCAGTGATTGCAGACCGAGCGCCGCCACACGGCAGGTCTAGTCTAGAGAGACTCCCTAGCACCCAAACAATCTCGTGGCAGCTTAATTAGGTTGAAGGTTTCTATAAGTAACACCAAATGATGAATCAAGGAATATATTAGAATCCTCCACGTATTGCTCCCATAGGTATCCCGCAGACAAGATAAGACCAATTACAGCATTCACAGAGACATTTCAGCTATCATTCTTTCCGCAATTCATACGTGAGTGGAACGGGATAAACCCGTAATAACTGGTGCAATGAGACTTTCCTTCTGCCACAGACTTCACATTGGTTTGCAGAGTATAGATGAGGATATGTAGAGTGACGGAAAAAAAAGTCGAAACACTGAGAAGGAGTTGTGCGACACAAACGAAAGTTGGCAGGCGTGTTTCTGGATCTGAAAGATAATGTCTGGTAAAATTTAGCGCCAGTAGCGTAAGGGTGGCGTCACCATGAGGATGCAAATGAAGTTTGAAAGTTCCTGGGAGATTAAAACTGTGTGCCGGACCGAGACTCGAACTCGGGACCTGCTGTGGCTAAGCCATGTCTCCGCAGTATGCTTTCTTCCAGGATTGCTAGTTCTGCAGGTTCGGAGGAGAGCTTATCTGAAGTTTGGAAGGTAGGAGACGAGGTACTAGCGGAATTACAGCTGCGAGGACGGGTGTGAGTCGTGCTTGGGTAGCTCAGATGGTAGAGCACTTACCCGCGAAAGGCAAAGGTCCCGAGTTGGAATCTCGGTCCGGCACACAGTTTTAATCTGCCAGGAAGTTTCATATCAGCGCACACTCCGCTGTAGAGTGAAAATTTGATTCTACCAATCAAGTTTGATTTAAATACACGTTTTAACGGTAGTGACCGTTAGTTGCCTTTGAGACTGGACGTAGTGAGCTGACATTAGTCAAGAATGCGATTAAGGCGACAATGACGCGACTACGGACACCTCACTGCGTTTGGACGAGGTCTTTTAATAGGGCTACGGGAAGCTGTATGCTCCTTCTGCGATACTGCAGAAAGGCTTGGCAGGAATGAGGGCACTGTACGTGATGGCTGGCAGCGGTGGTCAGCAGACAGTGGGGTCGAGAGACGACTGAGAGGCAGGGACGCCGTGTTCAGCGTACCGCACCCGCAGCAGCCGTGTGAGCGGCAGTCGGCAGCGCTGTGGCGCGACCAGCTGCTGCAGATCGGTCACTTGAAGGACAGCACCGAGCCTCGCGCCATGTAGCGTACACTCTGCTGACCCCAAACCACCAGCATTTGCCACTACAGTGGTTCCAAGCGAGAGCCCTTTGCAGAGCAAGGTGGAGGTCTGTCGTGTTTCCCGATGAAAGCTGGTTCTGCCTCGGTCCCAGTGATGACCGTGTGGAGGAGGCAAGTTGAGGGCTTGGAACCACACTGTCTGTGTGCTGGACACACTGGACATACACCTGGAGTTAATGACTCGCGTGCGATTTTGCATGACACCAGGAGCACTTTCGTGGTTATCCCACGCAGCCTGACTGCTAAACTTTTGCGGCAGTCTGATGATTCGACCTGTTGTACTGCCATTCACTGACAGCATCAGAGGGCTTATTCTCCACCAGGACAAACCTCGCTGTTGTAACGCAACGTGAACCACATTGTCGACTCGTTACCTCGGCTTGGTCAGTCGGTAGATCTGTCTCCAAACGAGCACGTATGCGGCATCGTCGGACGGCAACTCCACCTCCTCCACAGCCAGCATTAACCGTCCCTGCACTGACCGACCAAGTGCAACAGGCATGGAACTCCGTCCCACAAACTGACATCCCCCACCAGTACAACACAATGTGTGGATGTGGTGTCACCGCCAGACACCACACCTGCTAGGTGGTAGCCTTTAAATCGGCCGCGGTCCGTTAGTATACGTCGGACCCGCGTGTCGCCACTATCAGTGATTGCAGACCGAGCGCCGCCACACGGCAGGTCTAGTCTAGAGAGACTCCCTAGCACTCGCCCCAGTTGTACAGCCGACTTTGCTAGCGATGGTTCACTGCCTACATACGCTCCCATTTGCAGAGACGACAGTTTAACATAGCCTTCAGCCACGTCATTTGCTACGACCTAGCAAGGCGCTATATTCAGCTACTATAATTACTTCATGAACGTATTCTGAAGAGATAATATTGTGAATCATGCAGCGTCAAGAGCGACGTTCATCATTAACGTATTAAAGTTAAGTATCAAACTAATTACGTCCGCTCTCTGAATTCTCATTCCTTGTCATGTTCCAGACCTCACGTCAGTATGGTTCTTCTCTCTTCACGCCAGCCTGCGTGAGCTAAAACGCGTGCATTTCGGCCTCCACTAGCAACACGGTGTGGGCTCTTCTGCCAACACAAAAGTGGACGTTTGCATGCTCGCGTTCAACATCCTGGCGGTTATCCCGGGGGTTAATGTACCAGTATTTCACATTTGCAATGGCTTACCTCGCGCTTACATGTTGATCACTTACGTATGTTACCTAGACAAACGTATTCCCGACATATTGTTACTGTACATGGTGTCGCGATTTCTTTTCATTTTGCTCGAGTGTACATCCGGCACAGAGTGAGCAATACGATTTGACAGCCTCCCTCCGCGTCATTGCCGGGTTCGCCCCCGCTGCCTCCCCCGCGCGGCCACGGTCTCTTCGGCCCTGTGGCAGGAGGCAGGCAGGCAGGCAGGCAGCCAGAGCGGACGCCGTCCGTCAGGGCCGCGGCTGGTCGGGACGCGTCGTTTCGCCAGAGCGCCGGCCGGCGTCGTCACGACTCGCGTGACCCACATCGGCAGAGCGCCGCCTGCGCCTTTGTGCAGCGACGCGCTGGCGCCCAGCCTTGATCCCGCGGTCCTCGGCTGTTCGCCCGCGGGCCGTTCTGACTCAGCGGCCGCCGCGTGCAGAGCGCGCCGCACGCCGCCAGCGCCGCGTTTCTGCCGCTGCACTTCCCGATAACACCCGACACCCCCTCGCGAAAGTTCTCCGCCGCAGAGCAGGAAGCCGACTCGGGCGCCGGCTGCGCGTAACGGAACACCCGCGAACTGCGTCTGACTGCCACTCCTGTGGACGGTCCGGTGTGGACGTGCCGGTCCAGGAAGCATCGCGCTGCGCAGATTTACGCACGTTAGAAACTTTCTATATCGAGTCCTCCTACCGAGACGAAACTCACCCCGCAGTCAGATTGCGCCAACAGCTACATACACATTTACATTCGACAAATAACGCGAGTATAAAAGTTTTCCTGAATATTCGTCATCGAACTTAACCGCCAATGACAAGCCAGTAACCTTTCGGCAGCGTCTGTAAAGCTGCCGGAAATTGTCGGCGGAACCATCAGTTCGAACTAAGAGAATCGCTTTGTGGTATCATCGAGAATGCCGGCCGCGGTGGTCTAGCGGTTCTGGCGCTGCAGTCCGGCACCGCGTGAGCGCTACGGTCGGAGGTTCGAATCCTGCCTCGAGCATGGATGTGTGTGGTGTCCTTAGGTTAGTTAGGTTTAAGTAGTTCTAAGTTCTAGGGGACTGATGACCACAGCAGTTAAGTCCCATAGTGCTCAGAGCCATTTGCACTATTTTTTGTAAACCGAAAGAGTATTTCCATTCCTTGGCCCATGTCTTCCAGAATGCATACAGGGTGAAAAGTATTTAAACCGACAAACTCTGGGACACTGTACGGGACATCAAAACAAATATTTTTCCCTGTCGTCATTTTTTTCCTCTTAGAGTATTTAAACCGGTAGAGGAAGATTTCTCTGCCGACAAATTAATTAAACCAACAAAAAAGTCCAGAGGGGACATAGCTGGGGATCGAGCAGGCCACGGTACAGCACCACCTCCGCCAATCCACGTTTCTGGGAACCGTCGGTCCAGGAATCGACGCACACGACGACTGAAATGTGCCGGCGCCCCCTCGTATTGGAACCACATGCATTGTCTTGCAGGGTGCGGGACGTTTTCCAGCAATTCTGACAATGCTCTGGCGAGAAAATTGTAATAGTGCCTGCCATTTAATGGCCTAGGTAGGAGAAACGGCCCAACTAAACAGTCCCCAACAACACCGACCTACGCATTAACGAAGAACCACACTTGATGAGCGCTAGTAACTGTGGCACGTGGGTTATCCTCACTCCAAACATGCGGATTGAGCATGTTGAAGACTCCGTCACGACCGAACGTTGCTTCACCGGTGAACAACACAGAGGATGTAAATGTAGGATGCATTTCATAGAACCCCAGGTACCACTGCGAAAACTGTGCACTGGGTGGTTAATCAACTGGTTCCAGGTCGTGGATACGCTGAAAGTGAAATGGACGTAACAATTGCTCTCGAAGGATTGTTCTTACGTTCGTCTGATTCGTCCCCATGTTCCGTGCAATTGCACGAGTGCTGATTGAAGGATCCCGCTCCACAGGCTGCAAGACAGCTTCCTCAAATTGCAGCGTTCTTACCGTGCGACGGCGTCCCTGTCCAGGTAATCTGCTAAATGGCCCGGTCTCACGCAGACGTTGGTACACAGCAGCAAAGGTCGCATGATGCGGGATACGGCGATTAGGATGTTGTTGTTAATAAACCCGCTGTGCAGCTCGCCCGTTGTGGTGCGCTGCGTAGTACGCACCAACCATATAAGTGTACTCACTCCAGGTGTATCGCTCCATTGGTAAACAGAGACAATGCACTACTTCACTGGTGGACAGCAGTTGCCTACAACTGAAGAGCGTAATACGTCCTCTAACAATTGAAGATCGTAATACGGCCTCTAACAACTGAAGAGCTTAATACGGCCTGCACCGGTTTAAATACTCCTCAAAGCAAAAATGACATTAGGGAAAAATATTTGTTTTGATGTCCTCTACAACCTCCCAGAGTTTGTCGGTTTAAATACTTTTCTCTCTGTATAATACTACTTGTCGTCGACTGCATACATCAGGAGTGTATAGTCTACAACGTGTTGTCACCACTGTGATACTGGTGACAACGCGTTGTACAATATACACTGCTGATGTACGCAATTCGCGACAACTAGCATTATATGGGTTCAACGGTACATGGGCCAAGAAATACAAGTGCTCTCTCCGTTTGTAGTGGACCTGAAGATGGCGTAAGTGTTGCACCTAAGCTACTCATTCAAAAATAAGTTCTACGATTACTCGGCTATGGTGGTTCATGTTCTTTATTTCAGTGAATCGTGGCTGTTGTCTGTATGTAGTAAAACTTTATATCTGCATTTACCTGTACATCATTAATCTGTAATTCACACTGAAGTGTTTGGCTGACGGTTCACACAACGCCTTTGAGACTGTATCTCTACGGTTTCACTCAGGAACAGCACATAGGGAACGTGAACATGTATATCTTTCCGAGCGAGCTCTGATTTCTCTTATTGTATCGCAACAGTCTTTTCTCATTCTAAGTAGCTGGAAGTGAACAAAATATTTTGCCATCCGGAAGAGAAAGCAGGTGATTTCGTGAAAAGAAAAACGCCTTGCTTCTAATGTTTGCCACCCCGACTTCCTTACCATATCTCTGACACTCGTTTCCCTGTTTCGTGATTTTGTGGTAGGGCAGCTTAGCGACTCGCCAAGCATGGGCGTCTTTCATTGAGTCGATATAGATGTCATTGACATCCCAGACACACCTGACAATGGAATACATATTTGGGTTGGGCTACACACGGAGGAAAAGAAATACACTGTTGGTGCTGCTGCACTATTGATGGCAAAATGCTGGATACAGAATCCATCGTAAAATATCAAGAAATAACTATCCAGAGTGATATGAAGTTGAATGACCACATAAAACACATTCATAGGAACAATCTTGAGAGAATGTAACTCATCCACTAAAGAAGTGGCTTATAAGGCGTTTGTTCGACCGATTCTTGAGTGTTGTACATCAGTCTGAGACGGTTAGTATATAGAACTGAGGGAACAGATAGAACAGATCCAACAACGAGTGACGTGTTTCGTCGTGGGATCGTTTAGTCGGCGAGAGAGTGTTGTACAGATGCTCATCAAAGTCCGTTCGCAGACGCTGCTACAAGAGAGGCGTTTGTGTGTCACGGACAGGTTTACTAGTGAAATCTCTAGGGATTACCATCCTGCAAGAGTAGACAACATGTTGCTTCCCTCCAAATACAGCTAACGAAATGACCACGATGAGAAAATTCGAGAAATTAGAGCTGATACAGAGGCTTACGCACTGTCATTCCTTCCAGGCGCCGTTCTCGAGCGGAACTGGGAAAGGGGGATCAGTTAGTGTTACGAGAAGTATCCTCTGTCACACACCGTTAGGTGGCTTGTGGACTACTGATGTAGTTATAGGTGCAGCAATGTGCATTCCGAAATACCCGTGTTGAAGATCCTCCTGAAGTAAATCAGTGGCTCTGCAGTGCGACTGTGATGCTTGCCTGACCTACTCCAGACCCAACTGTTGCTGTCATAGCTGCTGGCGGTAGTTCACGTCTCTATGAAATAATCTCTCAGCAATCCCCATTCCTTTTGCCCAGTTCTCATCAGTTCATATGTGCTGAACAAATCGGGAACAAGTCTTCACCGCACTCAAAACTTTAGTGACAGCCTCAGCACCGTACTTGCTGATCTCAAATTCCTCTGATACCAGTCTCAGAGAAAGATGACGATTTTGCGCCAGCATTCGTTGTACTTGCTCGGTGTTGTCCGTCTCTGAGCTTGTTGAGTGAAGATGTGTAAGTAGCGCTTTAGGAACAGTTTCATTTCTTTCTCACGGCTTCTGCTTCCCTCCAACGCAGCATGCGTCTCTGTCGCCAGTTATCGTTCCCTGTAACGAAAGTCAGTATTTGCGCATTTCGGCACTGTACAACAAATCTGTACACTCTTTATGGTCGACCGGTCACAGCAGACAAACCTACATCAGTTTAGTTTGTTCCGCGGTAAAGTGGCGCTTCTCGACACGACTGTCTATGTGCATGTCGTCCCCTCCATTGTACGCTAGTCCCCTCTGTATCACAATATATTGACGTCAAAGACCAACAACCGCAAATAAGAAACCTTCATATCCGTATGTTTAGGAATTTAATTCGGGAGTATGAATACGGGGGAATACCACCAATGCCATACTCAGTTGTTATTCAGCTTTCTTCTTATATTAACATACGTTATCTTACGTTCATCGCCTTTGTAACAAGCTTCCATTGACTACGGAAAGCAAATTTTTTTATCTAAATCACTCTCAGTTTGATTGAGTAATTGTCTGGAGACTCAAAAAATAATTTTTCCTATCAGAAGAAGATAAATACTTTCTGTTTCGAAAAACTTTATTTGGGGGCGATAACAACAAAGAAAAATAAATAGCGTAATTGTTCATCGTTTGAGACATCTGTCCGTCTCCTGGTTAGCATCTGCATTTATACTAGAGAGCCGGCCGGAGTGGCCGTGCGGTTCTAGGCGCTACTGTCTGGAACCGAGCGACCGCTACGGTGGCAAGTTCGAATCCTGCCTCGGGCATGGATGTGTGTGATGTCCTTAGGTTAAGTTAGGTTTAATTAGTTCTAAGTTATAGGCGACTGATGACCTCAGAAGTTAAGTCGCATAGTGCTCAGAGCCATATACTAGAGACGAGAAAGGAAATAATCAGGTTTCAAACGTTCTGTTGAGTCATTTAAAAAAAAGTTCCGTTCCGTCTGGCGCTGGAGACTTTATCCAAATGCAAGATTAGATAAAAAACGATTTTATCCTGCCGTCGAAAGAAAGCTTTTGACAAACAGCACTTTACGGTGATTAGTGGGATCTTAGGGATTAACTAGTGTTTGCAACAACTTTCATGCACATGCGGGAAGCTTCTAGACTGGTGCGTAATGTAATTTAGCGTGGTGACGATTCTCATCCGTTACGTCTCGTTCTGTCAAGACTGCAGTGTGGCAGTTACGCGAATTCAGCGTTGATTATTCCTCGAGATCGCGTCGCATTTGCATTTATACTATAGACCAGAAATGCTGTGCGTCTCTAGAAGTTACTGAAGGCCAACTGCTCAGCACTGAAAGTTTGGAAGAGAAAAGTTCTTTGCTGCTGTATCATGTGGTCCCAGGACTCGAAAGGACAAAGTGCATGCCCTTGCTCGCAAAGAAAGGAGAAATAGTCGAGGCCGTAATTGTCGGAATGACACCTGAACTGATACAGATGTCAAATGTATAACACTGGTCGAAGGACTGCCTTATCGAGGATCGGTTTCTTTCTCTTGTCCCTCTGAAGGCACGCCGGCGCAGCGGCGCGGGAATTATGCGCATCAACTCCACAAAAGCTGCCCTTGGCAGGTGGAGTACGTGTCTGCGGTCACCTTCTGGATTACCGATGACTCGCTCCTTCCTGTGAGCCTTTGAAAACCGCTTAGTTATCGGAGTTCACAAAAGAACTATAATCTGAAATTATAGCCAACGAAATTGTTATTTTCCTTCTCCAGTCGCAGCGCAATTCGACGAAGTCAATGAATAACTGTAAAAATATAATATACATCTATGTTTCCGAGCACCAACTCATTGAGGGGGTTCCGTTCATGCAGTCTGACTGTCTCCAGACATAGCAATTAGGCCAGATTTTTTATTACGTATTTATTCGCGAAATTTGATAGGCCTAGATGAAGCGAAATGGAAGATCTCTGACGCTCGGTAAGGGCAGATTGTAGCGTATCGGATACTGCCAGCGGATTCAAACAATGCCGCTGTGTTGTAGGTGTTTACAGCACATACCGTTCAACGGGTAGGACTTAGATGTAATGAACAGCAAGAAATGCTTACATCTCGCGCTACCTACTTTCTCTCTTTAAACTTCGAATGGCTGTATTTTTAGTATTAACTAGTATTCCCTCTCTCTCTCTCTCTCTCCCCGGAAAAACAATGCATACATTTTTCCTTTAAATAGGATTATTCGTAACTGAAGAAGAGCAGGGCGATTAAAACGACGGAGAATGTTCTGATTGAACTTTTGTGATAGATTTATAGAGATTGGGAATCGAAACCAGAGCATAACACTTCGCAAAAAATTGTCGACGTTCAGTTACCGCTCTGGAATACAGTATGAAACTGTGGTATACATCGTCCATTAACTACTCTGTCAAATGTGTAGGATTCGCAAGATATTATTAGCTGTCAGAGCATACAATACGTTTTTGTGAGGGGAAATGATGCACAAAAAGGAAACTACACAAACAGTTTTTAGTTCATTCAGTGTAGTCCGCTAAGCATCTAGTAACTAATAAAGTTGCCCTTTCTGAAGTAGTTGCTAGTCGGAAAGAGGGTTTAGCACAGAACGGCTCTTACTCCGATAAATGCAAAATTTCTCTCAACTCTTATATTTGATGTTTTACTGTCAAATTCGAAGTCTCGTGTGAATATTGAGGTAGAGAAGGCGAATGGTTGACTGCGATTTCTTGAGTGTGTGGGATCCGCACCAGGTCGGATTAAAGGAAGACATCGAAGCAGTTCAGAGGCGGGCCGCTAGATTTGTTACCGGTGGGTTCGAACAACACTCAAGTGTTATGAGGATGCTTCGGGGACTCAAATGGGAATCTCTGGAGAGAAGGCGACGTTCTTTTCGAGGAACACTACCGAGAAAATTCAGATAATCTACATTTTTAGCTGACTGCAAAACGACCCTACAGCCGCCAACATATATTTCGCGTGAGGACCACGAGGATAAAATACGAAAAATTAGGGCTGATACGGAGGCATATACACAGTCGTTTTTCTCTCGCTCTGTCTGTGAGTGGAACGGAAAAGGGAACGACTGGTAGCTGTACAAGGTGCCCTCCGCCACGCACCGTACGATGGCTTGCGGTGTAAGTGTGTAGATGTAGATGTAGATGTTTCATGTGCAGTAGGCCGATGGCTCATCAAAGAAATTGTCAAAATATTCCTCGTACCCTTTATCGCCCCACCCCCCTCCCAATACAGTATTTTCTCCAGCAAAACAAAAATAAATACATTTTTGTTCCTCTCAGGCCATAAATTACTCTCGGACCGATAGAGATCTCTTAATAACGCACATATTTTCTGTCCGATGAATGATGTACAATGCTATTGGAAGGACGAGGTCAGTTTTCTTGTATTGCGCCGAAAGTTCATAGGTTATTTCCCATGCAGATTGCACTCGTGGCTCAGCAGCCGATAACGCAGTCCGAGGGGGTTATTTAGTAATTCTAATCATGACGCATGTGTTGAATTACAGCCAATCAAGATAACGGCGCAGCACGGCGCGCACGTGACGGACGGGTCGGTAGGCGGATGTGCGCATGCGCGCGCGTGCCTTACCTGCTATTACCGGCGCCGTGACTGGCTGCGGCCGTGCGGTGCGTTTGCCGCCGCGTCTCCGGACGAGGGAGGACCACATAAAACTGGCGACCGTGGCAGGAGCTCCCGCGCTCGGCGTGCCTGGCCTCATTTTGTCCGCGAACAGGACAGCACCGAAAGCGGCCGCAGAGACGAGCCGTTCCAGCTGCTTCGATATACGGATGAACAACGTCACGGGAACAATCTGAGGCCTTTTACGTTATTCGCTGCTGTCGGTATCTTTGTCAGTAGCGTCATTCCTGACAGGTAAAAAAGTCCCTCAAGGAAGTTTCTCAAAGTGTGACCGAGAAACTGAGTAGGAAACCAATTAAATAATGGCAGCTCATAGTATTTTAGACTGCATGACTAATGTACATATAATATTCAATCTCCACAGAAAGAAAGCAGCAAACCAAAACAAGAACAAATTTGGAAAATAAACTGAAGTTCACTAAGAAAAAAAAACAAAGGAAAGTCTTTAATAATTGTAATTACATTGTGATTCTTTAAGAGACTGCAGAGCACTAGGAGACTCAGTTGAGTGGAATGGTGGGTGCCTTGAAAACTATTTGTAAGACAAACATCAATAAATGTCAAACAAGGATAATGGTATGTAGTCGAATTAAATCAGGTAATGCTAAGCGAATCTGAGTAACAAAGAAGACATTAAAAGTGGTAGACGATATTTGCTATTTGTGCCGAAAAGCCGGCCGATGTGGCCGAGCGGTTCTAGGCACTACAGTCTGGAACCGAGCGACCGCTACGGTTGCAGGTTCGAATCCTGCCTCGGGCGTGGATGTGTGTGATGTTCTTAGGTTAGTTACGTTTAAGTAGTTCTAAGTTCTAGGGGACTGATGACCTTAGAAGTTAAGTCCCATAGTGCTCAGAGCCATTTGAACCATTTTTTGTGCCGAAAAATAAATGAGAAACTCAGAGAATTACAGAACAGAATCTTCAGATGAACTGAGTACGGTTCAGTGTAACCAGTACATATGAAGATCAGTTTCTTCTCTTGTTTTCCAGTGCAAGAGTTATTCTGTATACAGATCGTAGCTCTACTCTGGCGACCAAGGTTTCTGCAAATCATGACGAGAAGAACGTCCTGTGTGAAATGACAGTTGGCTGGTAGACCACATCAATTTCCTAGACCCTAAGCTTTCTTAACTCACCATCATCCCAACTGTGCCAAAATTTGAATTTACTCGGCATTCTATTGTTCTGTAGTTAGTTTTAAGGCTTTCCAAAAGATGGACCTACAAGAAGTATTAACAATCACTGCTATTCTGTTACAGTTCACTGTTTACGTTACACTTCCTTCACTCGTACAGCGACACTTGACTTGCAGCATCCCAACCTCGCGGCCGCTAACCACGGGTGGCGCGCGCCAGCTGCACCGCTCACGAGTGACGGCTGCTCTGCTCTTGTCTCTGGCTGCACCCGTATGCAAGTCACGCAGTGTTCGACATGAGAGGCAAATTGCCGCCTTCTGCGGTCAGAACGGCGTGCCACCCGTTAATTGCAGCTGCTGGCCTTCGGAAAACTTGAAATAATAATTGCAAGTTTTATAACGCAGCTTGTCAGTAAAAGACTTAATCTGAGTTATGACAATGTTCTTTATTATCAAACTCGCAAAAAATTCATTTAACATATTCGAGAAATAAATGCAGATTTTTTTTTTACCTTGCTTAACCAACAATTTAGACAGTTACTAATAGAAGTACAATTATTTTTGGACGAAAGTGGGGGTGGAGTCGTGCTTTGCATACCGTCAAGGACAGCACGAATTCATTACGATGTTATTTGCGAAGATGGTTCGCTATGTACTTAGACCGTCGGATACAGGGAACTCAAACATCTTTCGTGATGGCTCTGAGCACTGTGGGACTTAACATCTGTGGTCATCAGTCCCCTACAACATAGAACTAATTAAACCTAACTATCCTAAGGACATCACACACATCCATGCCCGAGGCGGGATTCGAACCTACGACCGTAGCGGCCGCAAGGTTCCAGACTGTAGCGCCTAGAACCGCTCGGCCACTCTTTCTTGATGTTTTTGCTTAATAAACTGTCGAGAATATCTAGTTAGCACTTAAGCTCTCACATTGTGTAACAGGTTACACAGAACACTTGGGAAATTGTTTCTTCTTTGTCTGTAAGCTTTAAAGCTTGAAATTATTGTTACGTTCTCTACAAAATTTTTCTCGGGTGTCATTAACAATTGCTAATGCTAGAAACCAAGTACGTCTGCAAGTTGAAACAGAATGCAACTCTTCTCATACATGTGGTTCGCAATAAACGAAACGAGAAACATTCTCTCCAATCAGACAAGAAACATATTCGTAGCTTATTAAACCCGCCACTAAAGAACATGACATTATCCAAAGAGCACAGTTTAATACCTGTGTTGCCTTTTCGCTTGTCATGAAGATCAATTTGTACGCACGTTCCAAGTAACAGACGCTACACAGTTCTGTACGACTACAAATGGAAAGTGATTCGTCATCAGAAGTAAGTAATGCTGCCTTGAAAATCGTTTGTGCGTGGCAGCCTTCGAGGATACGTTTGTACATGCAGTTGCTCAATGTAGTGATGAAATTTTGTAGCCAATTTCGAAATAGGGAACGGTTATCCGGGTCGTAAAAGAGTGCAAAACATTTTTCAGTGGCATTCGTTTCTTCCGCATTCAAGCGACGCCTTCTGCCATGTTGATTACAAAAATAAAAATGAGGTTTAATCTATAGCAAGATGTTTCAATAACTTTGAAGTCAATTGCGGTTAAAGTCCACTTAAAAAGGCATATCCTGTAGGCGTACGATATGGCTACTTTAAGACAGCACTGATTTCTTGATGGCTTTACAACCGAGTGTTTGCTATTAACTGTGTCCGCTGTTGCGTTCCAGCCAGACGTTTATGCTGCTAAATATATTCACCAAACAAAGGGCTGGCAATCACTGACTTAAAGAAACTCATTAAAGATGAGATACTGAGAAGTTTTATAGTTTTTACTGAAAGATACTTTCATTCGTTAAATTATTCAACAGTTGTGTTAGCATCAAGGCGAAGAAGAAATACCCATAGTTCTTTGAAGTTTCTCCCTTCGCCGGTAATTTCGAGTCGTGTACAAAACACTAATGTTATCTGAAGGGAATCATCCAAGGATTCATATTAGTGACCTCATTTTCATGCAAGACGATTTTCTCTTTTTCTTCGAAGAAAATTGCCTACCACTGCAAACGATACAATGTCGCCAGGCTAACAGGGACAGTATTACGATTTCAAGTGCACGCGTATATTTAACCAACACAATTATTATTACTTTCCTTGTAGCGTGTAAAATATAGCTACGTTATAGGAATAATGTCGCAATAGTACTGAAGCTAAGTGACTGCTTTCAGCTTTATACGCAGTATTGTATAATATTTTGTTGGTTCTCTATAATGGAGAAATGTAATATATTAAGATTGTTGCATAATGCAAAGTGCAATTTTTCATCAGTGACGGCAGCAAAAAATCTTGATTGAACGAAGATAATGCACTGAACCTCACGTGATTGGAAAAAAGACACGCACTGATTGAAAATGGGGCTGTAGCTCCTAAATGGATAGCACTTAATCAGAGAAATAAAATTCTGGGTCTGAAGACATAATATTTATGTGTATCTTATCTTACTGTTTACTTTTACTTATGATACAACCTTAGAACCAACTGACAAAGAGGATCAGGCCTTCCAAATCGTTACAGAACCTCCAACGTGTACAATTAGAAGCAGTCAGTTGCTTGCTTGCCCCGGTGTAAACGTGTCTTGAGGATGTAAAAATAGACCGCATAACATATGTTTTATACCCCTTGCATAACTGAAGCCTCTTCTTTGCATTCGCGGGTTGTACATAGGTCTTAGTAATAACTGCTCTGTCATGACTTTTGTTCGCGCAGTTCGCGTCGGAAATCTTTCGTTGAGATTGTGTTATGTCGAAGTACATCAGACTCAGTACTCACTTTCGACTTAGCCAACTGTTTATCAGAGTTACCATCCCTCTTTAGTTTCTTCCTGTATCTACCAATAAGTTTAGTTTATCTCGTGTTATAATGTATAGCAGACGACGGTGAATTCGTTAACTGAAGGTGCACCTAACAGACTTGTTACCATTTACATGGTTGCATCAACTAAGAGGTCATAGTCGATTTAGCTTCGTTGGTCGCCTGCAAGTTCCAACGAATTGGGGGGGATGAATAGGTTACATCATATATTTTCTAAAGCTTCAGTTTAACATAAAAATCTAGCGTAAATGATAAATCGTTTGTTCTGTCAGAACAGCTTTTCTCCGAGAGGGTTTTTTCAATTTTTTTTTCTTTTTTTCAGACTGTCATTTTTACTCCTTCTAAAAGTTAACGAATTTAATGACTTTAACAGCAAACCGCGGCGTTTGCCCGCGTTTCATTTTCCGCGATTGAGTTCCGTTTGGTTGTTCGTTTCTTTGTTTGTTGGTGCTTCAAGGCGCAAAACCGGCAACGTCATAAGCGTTCAAATCGGGACTCCGTTGTTCTTGAAGTCAGTTAACATATATGAGCCTAAACCAGTGGTTCCCCGCCCTTCTGAGGCCTTCTCACCTGACTGCAATTAGCGACATTTGCTTCACCCATACCCTGCACCCCTACTTCAAATTCAGCCAAAGTGAAAGGAGTGCACTATACCTAGGTCTGCCGTTTGTAAATCACTTGCTTGTTGGTCTCCATGCTCCTTAAATGGCAAAAATTGTGAGACTTCTGTCTGCCAATCCCGTGTCCGAAGACAGCCAATAACAGAATTAATAAAATGTAGACGTCTCATCACTGTTGTAGCCAGTACGACACCTACCGTTACGTTCTGTTGTCAGTCAGTTCGTTTATTCTTGCGATACGAATAATGAAGTAATTTCTGTTCCACTGAGGGAATTACCTACGACTAGGGGAATGCATTTTCGTGAGATATTTAAGCATATATGGTATATATTTCTCACTTTAACTGTTATACAAGCATGGTACAATGTACTTGTGTAGTGGGTTAGAATATGTGAGGAAGATGTCCACATCTGTGTTGCACCAGGCTTAACTTACACTACATTGTATCACCCATTAATTCTAGTTTAAAACAAATATATTGAGAACTTATGTAATCCGTATTACGGTCTTAAGAAAAACTGATAATCGTAACAATCTGCGAAAAATTATTTAGCTTCGTGACCGTTGAACCTTCTTGTATTTTCCCCCAAAATTAAATTTTATTCCTTAGCGAATAATAACTCCCCACTGGCCTAAACGGTGGTAGTAGGAGGCTATAAGCTATAACGAATAATGACAGTGAACTTGGAACGATAATTAAAAGACAACAATCACAGCGGAAAGCTAAAATGAACCTCCTTTTTAACAAGCCGATCGGTAAGAATTTCTAGGTTCTATGCTGTATCTGCTGAAATCTCGTATAGCTCATATGACAAAACGTCTTAAAATGAGAAGGATTAAAAAACTGACAGTGATTTAGTGTGCCGCGCAGTCAGTAATTCGATGCACTGACAGCAAAGTGGTGCAGGATCGCCGGTCAACAGGTGACGGCGGCTGGAAGAAACGTTGCTCTTGTCGTGATGCTACTCTATCCTGTGCAAGGCTCTTCATCTCCAAAGAACCACTACAACCTAGCAACCTATATCCTTGTGACTCTTCTTACCGTATTCATCTCTTGGCCTCCCTCTACGACTTTTACCTCCCCCCCCTCCCCCCCTCACACACACACACATACGCTTTCCTCCAATAGTAAACTTACCTTCATATCCCCGAATGTGTCCTATCAATCTATTCCTTCTTTCAGTCAAGTTGTGCCACATGTTCCTTGCCTCCCCAATTCTACTCAGTATCTCTTCATTAGTTACGCGATCTACCCATCTAATCTTGAGCAATCTTCTGTGACATCACATTTCAAAAGCTTCTGTTCTCTTCTTTTCTGAACTCTTTACCGTCCACGATTCACTATCACATATGGCTACGCTTCTGACAAATACCTTCAGAAAAAGACTTCCTAACACTTAAATCTATATTCACTGGTAACGAATTTCTCTCCCTACGACACGTTTATCTTACCATTGCCAATCCACAGTTTATCTTTAGCCATCACCAGTTATTTTGCTGCCCAACTAGCAGAACTCACATCTTATACTACTTTTAGTGTCTCGTTTCCTAATCTACTTCCTCAGTATCACCTGATTCAAGTTGTCGACATTCCATTATCCTTGTTTTGCTTTCGTTGATGTTCGTCTTGTATCCTCCTTTGAAGACACTGTCCATTCCGTTGAACTACTACTACAAATCCTTTGCTGTCTCTTACAGAATTGCCGGCCGCTGTGGCCGAGCGATTCTAGGCGCTTCAGTCCGGAGCCGTGCGCCTGCCACGGTCGCAGGTTCGAATCCTGCCTCGGTCATGGATGTGTGTGATGTCTTTAGGTTAGTTAGGTTTGATTAGTTCTAAGTCTAGCGGAATGATGACCTCAGATGTTAAGTCTTATAGTGCATAGAGCCATTTGAACCATTTTTCTTACAGAATTACACAAACCTCATTACAGAAACCTCAAAGTTTTTATATATGTTCTTTATCAACTTCAATTCCTACTCCAAGTTTTTCTTTGGTTTCCTTTACTGCTTACACGATGTACAGATTAATATCGGGGACAGACTACAACCACGTCTCACTCGCTTCTCATCCACTTCTTCCTTGGCATGTCCTCTACACTTATATCTGGAATCTAGTTTCTGTACAAATTTTAAATAGGCTTTCGCTTCCTGCTACCTTAAGAATTTCGAAGAGAGTATTCCAGGCAACATTGTCAACAGCGTTCCCTGAGTCCACAACGTGGGTTTGCCTTCACTTAATCTATCTTCTAAGATAAGTCATAGGGCCGGTATTGCACCACGTGTTCCTACATTTCTCCGAAATCCAAACTGATCGTCCCAGAGGGCGGCTTCTACCAGTTTTCCATTCTTCTGAGTAAACGTAGTCTAGTCAAAATTACCTCCTCGCAACGAGTCAGCCAAAACAATGTCGCCCAACCCGTAGGAAGGGCTTTAATTGTTCAGAGTTTGTTCCTACGGGGATAAAAGCAATGTTCGTGCCAGAGTGATAGAATATTCCTACGAAAAGGGCTGGGTAGTGGAGTTGGAATGTTGGCTGCATGAAGAGCAAACTAATTCCCTGAGACGTCTACGACAGGAGGCCTTACGAACGACACACGAGGCATAAACACGAACCCCTTTGATCTGAAACACGGCTGCATCTAGCCGCGTGACCAAGCCGTTCCCGATACGACGGGGTTCGCGGTTCGCTTTGTCGAGCAACACTTTCCTGATCAGTGGTGACAAACCAGCCACGCCGCCTTACATCTTTCCTAAGGTTGGCATAATGTAACATTCCGGTAGTGCTTCGCATAAAGGGGATGGATGATCATTTATTACGTCCAAGATCGCTTACCGGTTTCAGCACTATATTGTTGTCTTCAGAACTGGAATTGTTACATGTATTGACGAAGCTGCTAAGCCATAAGTCACATCTGAAAGTGACAGTTAGCTTCTGAAATCGGTACTGTGAGTGTTTTTAAGGGATACTAGTCGCAATAAAGCTGCGTGTGCTTGTGCTCGAAAAACTCGAAAAATAGTCGGTCGATAGGCTTGAAATTTTACGGAAAGTTGCGTATGAACACGCGCGCTTTTTTATGCACGTACTGGACTGCCATATGGTAAATATAAACGGGATATTAGCATACATCTCAAAGTCGTTTGTTCAAAATCATAAATCTCCGAAGTTCTTCATATCTTGCTTTGAAATTTTGAAACAACCTTTGATCAGACTACGCGCTTCTTTTTGTATACCTATTATTAAATATATGTAATATATAAACAAATATGTAACATATAAGAGGGGAACATTGTCACCAAAACCCTCGAAGTTTTCTTAACTGATTTATTTCAAATTTTTACACGATACTCTAATGAAAATTCGCACAAATTTAGGTTATATGTTTT
Organism: Schistocerca cancellata; assembly: GCF_023864275.1. Lineage (NCBI taxonomy): Eukaryota > Metazoa > Arthropoda > Insecta > Orthoptera > Acrididae > Schistocerca > Schistocerca cancellata. The sequence goes on from NC_064627.1 coordinate 1,147,567,683, forward strand.
TAATATGTTCTTGAATATTTAGTACACTTAGAGGAAATATTGTTCCAAAAATCTGAAAAAGAAATGGCCGATTTACTTTAAATTTTTACACGTTGTTCTAGTAATCGTTTAGAAGAATGTAAATATAATTGTAAAACTTTGTTAGCAAAAATATCGATACTTTCTTGGCCGATCTATCTCAAATTTTTAAAGATACTCTATCAAACTTTGGATCTATATATACTTAAAGAACTGTGTACCGATTTTGTGTTAAAAGCGACTGCGAGAGAGAAAATGCTGTGTCGTAAAAATGTGCGGTTTTATATCTTTTGCCGCTGCGAGTTTTAACGATGATATCGAGGCATTTAAGCCGTTAGATGAACTGTTTCTTCCGTTACATTTCTTCTCATTATTTATATTTTTAAGCATAAATTGAGTGTACAGCAATCTGATGCTAAGTTTTCTTCTTCGCAGGAAACTTGTATTTCTGGCTCGTCGGCGTATGAAAAGAATATTACAACAGAATCTGAACTTGCAAAAGCAATAAACAGTGCTCAAGGTCAGAAAAGAGGGAGAGAGAGAGAGAGGAGATGAACAAGGGGTGGGGGGTGGGGGAATGTACACAAAGAGGAGAAAGGAGGGAATGAACAGACAGAGGGGGCAGGAGAAGATGGAAAGGGAGGGAGGGAAGAGAGGATTAGGACGTATATCCGATTCCCATACATACTAGGAACGGGTGTTTTCTCTTTTCTTTCTTTTCCATGTACCCAGACTGAGCCACACAGCAATGCGTGGCCCGGTACACCTAGTTATTGTATAAACAATTAAAAGTTTTGTCAACAAGTGAAATTGAAAGAAAGAAAACGACCGATTCACCTTCCCTCTAGCTGATACGCCACCCACACCCTCGTAAACGTGTGTGGCGAGTGGAGCGAGCGGCGCCGCGGCGGCCGCCGCCGGTTGCCCGCGGCCCGCGGCCCGCGGCTGCGGCGGAAGCTGCCCGCCGCCTCACCCAGCGGCAGCCGCCAGCCGTCAGTTGCGCAAGGCCGCGCCGCGCCGCGCCGGCCGCCGTAAAACTTAACGACCGCGCGTGCCGCGCTCCAAAAACAATGGCGCGCCCCACAGGAGCAAAAAAACTTATTATCCGACACGGCAGCCCTTGGCGAGCGATCGGAAACGCTTCGGCCCGTTCGGGGCACCGAAAATACCCGCCGTCCCAGCCGGGCCAGCTATATCTGGGGCTGCGGCTGCGGCCGCCGACCATTACCTACACCCAGCACGGCGGAGAAACCTCGCCACGTGTCGCTAGCGGGACCCGCCCCGTCTGATTTACCGGCGAACACACCCCGATCGATAGAGAATTCTGGTCCCGTCACCGCTATACAAACGTGATTTACCCTCTGAAAATAGCCGTGCCGCCGCTGGCTTGCCGGATAGTTTGTGTACACAGAGGCGGCCTTAGCATATCCGCCCCTGGGGTGCGGGGAGCTATGGATTCCAAAAATAATGGCTCTGAGCACTATAGGACTCAACGTCTAGAGCTTAGAACTAGTTAAACCTAACTAACCTAAGGACATCGCACACATCTATGCCCGAGGCAGGATTCGAACCTCCGACCGTAGCGATCTCGCGGTTCCAGACTGCAGCGCCTAGAACCGCACGGCCACTTCCAGGAGGAGGGGGGGGGGATAGGAGTGGAGGGAGGGTTCGTGGAGTCATGTCATCCCCTTTCCAAATAACAATATGCTGAAAACGTTGTTATTTTTTTACAAATCAACTTCCAAGTTTTCTAGCACCTTTTGAAAAATATGGTAAACGAAAGCATACGTCTCGAAAAGTCAAGATGTTCTAAAAAACTGACCAGCTGCGAGTAGGACTCACGCTCTAAAGGTTCTGCACAAAATATAAAATCCATCCCGGAAATTGAATATGGCGACGATTTTTATCCATCATCGATATTGATACTGCCACCGGGATATCGAACCCAGGAATTGCAAGACTTTCGAGAATGTTTTGTTTTTAAGCTGGAAGACGGATAGCAAACAAAAAAATATTTTTTTTTCGTGTGATATAATTAGAAATGATAATTTTCTGATTTTTTCCCTTTACTTGTACTGTGAAACCTCGCTTCTTCCGAATTTCTTGATTCTAGGTCAACGGGAAGTACCCAATGGTTCTTAATGGTTCAAATGGCTCTGAGCACTATGGGACTCAACTGCTGTGGTCGTAAGTCCCCTAGAACTTAGAACTACTTAAACCTAGCTAACCTAAGGACAGCACACAACACCCAGCCATCACGAGGCAGAGAAAAACCCTGACCCCGCCGGGAATCGAACCCGGGAACCCGGGCGTGGGAAGCGAGAACGCTACCGCACGACCACGAGATGCGGGCTGGTTCTTAATGAATGAGTTTGCGAGAATCAGAACGTTCAACATAAATTGCGGTATCTTTGGACTGCATTGACTCGGAGGGTTCCGCGTTCTACACAGCCAAGGGAAAATAGACCTCAACACGTGACATAAACTTCAACTCAATACGTCTATTACGTTCCTGAGAAAACGGGGACTGTCGGATAATACATGCCATTTTTTTCTTGTGATATTTCGGATTTTTCCATTTAGTTTTACTGCGAAAGCTTGCTGCTCGCCCAGTTTCATGATTTTAGGTGAGTGGTTCGATGATTGAGTTTGCAAGCATCAAAATATGTGACATAAATGGCCGTTTCTTTTGACTGTGTTGACTTCGAGACTTAAGCTCTTTTACACAGCCGAGGCACCGTAGAGCTTAGTATGTGACATAAATTTCGGCGTCATACCTCTACCCGTTCCTGAGAAAAAGGTTTTTTTTAACAGTCGGACAGACAGACAGACAGACAGCCGAGGCACCGTAGAGCTTAGTATGTGACATAAATTTCGGCGTCATACCTCTACCCGTTCCTGAGAAAAAGGTTTTTTTTAACAGTCGGACAGACAGACAGACAGACGGACGTGACCCTATAGACGTTCCGTTTCTATCGACTGAGAAACGGAACCCAAAAAACACACAGTTTTAGTTTAAAGCAGAATACATTTAAGTTGCTTTCCACTCCGAGGCCTGACCGGCTGCAGAAAACGTTACAGCCAGCAAATTGGCTGCTGCGAGGAACGAACACGACATGGTTCGTAAGACCACAGGGACCAGTAGACTGGAGGAAGTAGACTAAGGTGAGACAGAAGGGTGAAAGACGCTGCACCAGGAGAAAAGAAATTAGAAGAAATATTCATTTTTGATTGAAGGCGCAAATGACTGAAAGATATAGCATTCACACCATGTACACTCTCACATCTTCATACTATGCACATCTGTGTTCTGGTCCTGCAGTGGGACCACATAACAGTCGGCTTTTTGTAATTATTTCTATTTATGTCACCCCAAATCCAGAACGCACATATCAGCCTATCAAAACAGTTCTATGCAACTCTCAAATACCGGTGAGAAAATTGCCTTGAAATTTTTAGATACTCTTTAATATCCCAAATAAAGGTTGCTATTCTAATGAGTGTATGCTGGAATGCAGGGGCCCAGGGTTTGAGTCCCAGCCGATGCATATTTTTAAACAAACGTGCATGTTCTACGAGCGTTGCCGTGAAGATTAAAAGTCATAAATACGGAAAAAATCGGTAACACTCGAGACTGGTAATCGCTGATTCGAGTCTCGTTCCAGTCCTTATTTTTTCCTTGTATTTTTTCTCATTCACTCCGAATACCAACGTCATTTAAATGCGAGATTCATCAAATATATGCTGATTAACAATTTCTAGTTGCCCGTTTTATGGAAAATGCGCGTCTTCTTATTTCTAATTATCTATCTCACACAAAAATCCACTTTTCATTGCACATATAAATTCTTAATTAGCAATCTTTTTATAAAAGTTTGTTAAAAATCCTACAAATTCATTTTTTCATGCTTCATGGAAACGCTGGTAGAGTATGTACCATTGATTAAAAATTTGCCATGGTCAGGAATCGAGCCCCGACCAAGGAAGGTAGGCGTTCTACCACACAGCTACGCAACCCACCAAAAAAACGACATTTTTTTAGGATATTATACACGCTCTGTAGAGTTGAAAGTCCATTTCCTCGAGAATTTTTGAGAGTTGCATCTAACTGCTTGGGCGATTGACACTTTAGTTCTCAATTTCACGTTCCATAAGTACATAAAAGAATACAATTACTGGGTACATCATACTTCAGTTCTACACCACGTAAGTTATCAAACATTATTGTGAAACATTGTTGCTGTTACAGATCTGCAAGATTACATGACACAAATATTTCCGAAATTTTCTAAATATGATTTTTAATTATATATATATATATATATATATATATATATATATATATATATACCGAAATTCGAACTCGAATACTTTTCGCAGTCAGTGTGAGTACATCTCACAGACCGACTCAAGTGTTCGCTTTATTTCAAACTGGCTGAGAAACTCGGTGTTGGCTGGGTGCTTATTTATGCCAATCTTCTATTAGTGCATATCCTCCTCCCTCCTCTCTCTGTCCGTTTATTTATTTTGTTTTTATAAATAAAATGACACAAAGTAAATAAATCTATTAGTCCATATCATCCTTCCTCCTCTGTCTGACCGTCGTCTCTCCTCCCCCACCCCCCACCTCTCTGCCCATCTCGTCCTTCCCCTCTCTCAGTCCACCTCTTCCTCCTCCCTCTCTTTACCCTCTTTATCCACGTCCTCCCTCGCCTCTTCACCCACCCCCCTGTCCCTGTCCATCACTTCCACCTCTCCTTCATCTCCCCCACTCCCTCACACTGTTCTCTCATCCCTGTTCATGTGTCCACCTCCTCCCTCCGCCTGTCTCTTCCTCCCCCTGTCTCCGTCCATCTCCTCGCCCTTCCTCCCTCTGTCCATTTCCCCGTCCCCTGTGTACGTCCCTCTGCTTCTCCTGTCTGTCCCTATCGTCCTTCTCCCTCGCTGTCTGTGGGTCTCCTCGTGCTCCCTTCTCTCTCCACGTTACCACACTCACCCCAGCAGGAGGCTTTCGGTTCTTGCCCTACAGTATTTCTTTTCACATTGTAACTAATATGTGTACCAAATTTGACTGTGCACGTGTTAAGCTGTATGTCTAGCGAATTTCGCCCTGCAGCCTCATTTTCACATAGCTTAATGTTAGGACGTTGTATCTCCTGTACTAGGTGCTGTGAAATGATATAATTTTGCAGGCACATTCATTAGCATACGAGTATGTATCTACTGTCTGACAATTGAACGGTGAATAAAGTTCGTAGTATCAAGTAAAGAAGTAATAAATTAAGATGTTCATTCACGATGCGGCAGTTTCTCAAGCATTTCAGTGTTTATGACGTCATATCTCTTGAACCAAGTGTCGTACAATGATGTAATTTTCGTGGTACATTCAGTGGTATATGTGAAACCTATCTGCAAAATTTGTCACGAATGCAGGTGTTAGTATAGAAATAATAAACTAAAACGTCATGCTTCATGAATAGGAAATTGTAGTATGCCACAAACGTTTTTCTCTTTCATCATTTTCGGGAGGTCGTCCGCTAGAAAAAGTTTCGCAAAGCTTTGAAGTTATGTGTAAAGTTTGTTGTAAGTCTAGAAGTGCTCTCATTCTGAAATACTGGACAGGTAAAGTATGGAACTTCTCGCGTCATGGGCTACACTACCCACCCCAGCCCTCTGATAGAATGGTGGTTCTTAGCCCACAGAAACAAATGGTAAGCCTATATGAACAAAGTTTGTTTGAAATCGGCCCAGTGGTGTAGGTGAAGATGTGGAACGTACACACACACACACACACACACACACGTACATCTATTTTTATAATTTTAATGGGTTGGGTCGATTAGAAAGAACGGTTTAAAATGTCAAATGTAATGAGATCAGTGTTTATCCCGTAACAAAATACAATTATTATTAGCAGAGCTAAATGACGTGGACTGCCTCAAACGAAATAAGTGCAGGCGATTCTGCCTCGTCGTCCTCAGTTTTCTTCGCCCCTACCTTATTCAAGGGAATTGGCGGTGTTACCTTCTGAATAAACATGAACGAGTTGTTGGATGCCTCAAATGCGTCCGTTGTGAACGAGACTATTAACCCTAACGGCAACGTTGAAAAAGTAGCCGAAATTCCAGGATAAGGAGACAATAAGGTATCCCTTGAAACGCAGTGGAATAAATCTCACCGCACAACGTAACTCAGCCGCGCTAATTGCTCCTGCGTGCACAGCCACTGTAAGATACGTCGGATTCCTTACCGAGCTGTTATCTGTGTGTTCCAGGTAAGTGAGCTGCCGCAGCCGCCGAAGAGTTGTGTCTCCAGCTGAGCGTGAAAGATATTCGCGGGACCTGCCGAATGAACGGCGGGGCCCGGCACACAAAAAGAGGAGGAATAAAAGGAAGGGGGAGCAGAAATAAAGGACGGAGCGCGCGATCTGGGATACCGATCGCGCAGCAGGTAAGTACAATGGAAACGTAATGAAGTGCGGGCGGCGAGTCAACACCAATTACTCGGCAGGTTTCTTTCTCTTTATCTGGCGCGTCCTTGTAGGGAGAAGAGCGCGTCGCTTTTGTTAGGGCTCGCAGCCACAGCCGGCATCGGCGATGATATCTGGCTGGCCGGCCGGCCGGGGGAATGCCGGCAGCGACTGCGGCCAGCCGGAACTCGAATAAAGCAGCTGCCGAGTGCGATGGCGGCCGGCGCATCCACTCCCCCTGTATAGCTGCAGCGCGCTCCCAGTTCAGCGGCCGGCCGGGTGCACGCGGGGAACACACCGCGCGCAGCGCACCGTCTCCGGTTTGAGATGGGCTCACTGACTACGGGGTGCTAGTGAAAAATGAAACCCCAACACCACTGGAGATAGCGGCGTTGTTGTTGCTGCTCTAGTCGTGGTCTTGAGTCGCAAGACTACTTTGATGTACGTTTTCACGTCAGTCCGGTCTACATAATTCCCCAAGCCCCATGCCATTACCAAATTGACGAGTCCTTCACGCCTCAGGTTGTGTCCAACCAACTCATAACACATCGTCTTACGAGGGTAGCGATTCTTCTGGAGAACCTGGAATTCTCAGGAAATTACATTTTACCTGGAAAAATCAGAGAAATATCAGAGAATTGTGCGTTTCATACCTAGCACTGAAAATGAATGTTATTGAATTTCATAAATCACAAATTTGAAAATATTTAATTATCTAACAGAGTGTTAATTTCACGAATAATATTCCGCATAAATTACTGATGTCTAAAAACTGAACTGTGGTTAAATTGCTACTTGTGGCTGGTATATAGGTTAGCTGAGAGGAAAGATACAGTGATATGTTGCCCCCCACCGCCCTCTCACTCACCATTAAATTATCAGGACCTTCTTGACACTGTCTTCCTCTTCATACTTGGAATTCTCAGGGAAGTCACTAATGAATGTGATATCAGGTGACAAATCTGGGACCTTTTGATGAAGAACAAACTGCTGATCTATCCATAATTTTCATATCAATTTTATTTCTTCGGGTCGGGTTGTTTGGCGGAGGAGACCAGACAGCGAGGTCACCGGTCTCATCGGGTTAGGGAACGATGTCGGCCGCGCCCTTTCAAGGGAACCATCCCGGCATTTGCCCGGAGCGATTTAGGGAAATCACGGAAAACCTAAATCAGGATGGCCGGACGCGGGATTGAACCGTCGTCCTCCCGAATGTGAGTCCAGTGTGCAACCACTGCACCACCTCGCTCGATAATTTTATTTCCGTGCGCCTAAAAATTCAACTACGAATTGATGGCTAAATGGTTCAAATGGCTCTGAGCACTATGCGACTTAACATCTGAGGTCATCAGTCCCCTAGAACTTAGAACTACTTAAACCTAACTAACCTAAGGACATCACACACATCCATGCCCGAGGCAGGATTCGAACCTGCGACCGTAGCGGTCGCGCGGTTCCAGACTGTAGCGCTAGAAACCCTCGGCCACCTTGGCCGGCAACTACGAATTGATCTGGGTAGTTACAGAAAGGAAAGAAACTTTATAATAATAATTCCCTACTTACAGAGGATCCGAAATCTGTAAGCGTGTTTCTGCTGTCGTCATTTTAAGAACAATAATAAATTGTTCAACTTTAAAAGGAGCGTCTCCATGGTCTCGAGGCGACACGAATACAGTGAAGGCCGCCGCCCCACCAGCCGAACCTGCGAAAGTTTAGGAAACCTGTGGCGCAAAAAGGAAGCAGCTGTGGTATCAACGTCCGGTACCACACTTGTTAGCGGTTGCAGTTATCGACCACTCACCGTACTAGTATCGCTGGAGCCGCGAGTCCAGACTGGCGCCGCCCCGCGGCTTGCAAGCCTCTAGAGGCCGCTCGGCCGCTCTTGCTCCGTACGTCAAGTAGGAAAGTAGTATAGCCTCCAGCTGATAGGAAGCAACCCCTAGTCAAAGTATGGCCTATGTGATGCCTCTGTAGCTCTCTGTTTGTAATTATATTCCTCCTGACTATGAAGACTCCTGTACCTCATTTCGAGGAAGATGTGCTCAGACACCAATCTGAATGTCCAGAGGTAAATTTTGTGCCAATTTTTTTTTTTTTTCGGGTAACCTCGGCCAGTACTACAAGCAGTGTTCCGACAAAGCGCCGATCAGTTCCCTGTGTCCAATAATGACTTCACTATTGACGTTACAATAATATCACAGCGCAAATGATTGTAGTTCATTTCACTACGACTCCATATAACATCGCTTGCTTATATTTTTCACCCCAGCGTTACAGCAATAATCATACGATTTTATCGTCAACCTTCCTGTCGTGGTGACAGCATATTCAAGGCACACCACGGGGTGGCAGCATATTCAAAGAATACCACGTTGACAGCCAAAGACCATGTTTTCATTTCGGGCGTTAGCAATGAAATACTGCAATACAGTTCCGAGTCACGGTATGAGTCGATAAAAGACACCTGAAGTATTCATCAGCAATGCAAAGAAGTGTGGAACTTCAGATATACACGCGACAGCGTCAGATTCTATTTCATATTGTCTACAGTCTCAAAATTTCCTGTATGCCCCTTTCTCAACGGTGCCTACACAGCTGGCCTTGAAAGAAGTTTAGAACCAGAACACGGAAGGCGAACACGCCCCGGCAACAAAGTGCTGAAGCCGCTTTTCCACCGTGGCTGGCATTTTTTCTTGGGAACTTGACCTCCACATGTTTGCTCACCTTGAGTTGCTGGCAGTAATTCTCGCAACACGCACGCAATTCGCACGGAAAGTGTTACCAGTTCCATAGCTTGTTTCAAGCGAATGTGGTGTTAAAGATATTCGCAGTCACCTGTCTCAGTATCATTTGTGAATGTCCCTAATTTTGCTGTGCATGTTCTGACGCCTATCTAAAACCACGCGTAATGAACGTTTGAAACGCCTACCGTTTCGACGAATATAAACAAGCAAACATAACACATCGCTAGAGCAAATACCAAATGACATCTCCAGTCATAAATCTGTCTCGTTCATATTTGACTCTGGCACAACTACTGAACTGCTGATCAATAGCTGGGCTGAGCTAGGAATGACAGTTAACACAAAGAGGTTGACGGGACAGGCCGTTGTCACGTTCATTATCATACTAAACTGTATTTATCCTCCGAGCATAATTCCTCCGTACATTCTGATCAAACGTAGCCCGTCACCTGTCAGTGGACATTAATATGGGGTGTGTCCATCCTTCACTTTTATGACAGCTTGGGCTACGCTGGGGACGATTTCAGTGAGGTGTCTCAGTGTTTGTAGAGGAATGACAGCCCATTCTTCCTCGAGGGCCGAAACCAGAGAAGATTTTGACGCTGGCGTCTGGAGCGAAGTCAGTGTCATCACTCATCCCAGAGGTGTTCCATTAGGTTCAGGTCGATACTGTGGGCAGGCTACCTCATTTTAGGACTGTTGTTGCCCACAGACCTTTGCCCCATAGATGCTGCTTTATTTCAGGGTGTATTGTCTAGCTGGTACAGCCATCGCCTTCGAACAGTTTGTTGACTTAGCTGTAAGATGTGCTCGTGTTCCACGAATTTAGTGTTTTCTTAATCGCAAAGAGCGAACCACAACCTATCTACGAGAGACACCACACTTCGTTGCTGGAGGTAAGGTCCACCAGGCATTCGCCAAATCCGAACACTTCCATCGGTTTTTTCACAGGGCGTACAGGATTCATCGCCCAAAATTATTGGTCCCCATTTATGCAGTGTCCATCGACCTTGCCCTTGATACCACGTCAGATACTGACAGCAGAAATATGTGGCTTGTGAACAGACGACACCAGTCATTATAACTCCATAGCTAGCTGGTTGCTCTGTGGAGCTCAATAATGAATCTTTCGGCTTATTTCAAGCAGTTTTTACAACAATCATTCGCAATATTCGACGTCCGTTGTCCACCAGTCAGAGGCCTGGCTGGTCTTTCTCCAGGTGCGGTCGTTCCTTTGCGTTTCCACTTCATGATCACATCGGCAGCAATCGACTTGGGCAGGTTTCGAAGGGTTCAAATGCCTCTGATGGGTTTGTTGTTCAGTGACACCCAGTGCTCCACGTTCAAAGTCACTAAGCTCTCCTGACGGAACTGTTTTGTTCTTTATACTTCTCTACTGACAACACAATACCCCCCCCCCCCCCGGCTCTTTTTATACTGGCGGATGCGTCTGTCCTGACATCTAGTGGTCCAGTTCCGCATTGCGTAGGCGCCTCAGGATACTTTGGATGATGTAGTTAAATACTAACAGTATCTGTAGAACTGAACCTATTCCACACTATTTGCTCAAGCAACCATGGAAGTGTACATCTGAAGCACTGCACTCAGAGAAAAAGACATCAGAATCCGGTGAAGGAGACACTGGAGCACTGGAAATGTGTTGCTGTGGAACAATGGTAGCAAGTAACTCGACAGAATGCGAACAGTACGAAGTCGTAAAAATAATAGGCGATGAAAAACGTGCAGGAATACCCTTACTAGAAGAACGGAGATTAATGGGAATCTGCTTCGGCATCCAGGAATCCTAGACGAGTGCTAGAGGATAGAAAGAGCTGAGGTAGACAAAGACTGGAATATATAAAACCTGACGATTCGTTGATGCTTCCATATCTGTCCTGTCAACCGATCCCTTCTTTTTATGAAGTCACGACTGAAATTTCACTTCCCAGTTCGGTTCAGCACCTGTTCATTAATTATACGAGTATGATCAAGCCATTTGTTCCACAGCACTGTTCTGTAGCGCACTTCAAAAGCTTTGTTTCTCGCCTAATATGTTTATCGTACATGGCTGCACTCCAGACAAATACCTTCAGAAAAGACTTCCTAATGCTTAAATTTATATTATATCTTAAGTAATTTCTCTTTTTCATAAACCCTTTTGTTGCCATTGCTGGCATGCATTTTATGTCCTCGCCACTTCAGCCATAGTTACTTTCCTGCCCAGACAGTAGAAGCCTCCATCCCTCAGCATAACCTGGTCGACAATATTCCATTACCCTTGGTTTACTTTTGTTAACATTAATCGTTTAAGCTCTTTTGAACACAATGTCAATTCCAATCAAGCGTAAAATTTGTATAATGCAACTAAAACTTTTATTTATTTGCAAATGAATAAAATTTCGTAGCTACATGGAGTACGGATAGCACGGAGAGCCGAAGTGGTTGTGGCGACCGCCCGCGATTCTCGCGAAATACGGGTTCGAGTCCCGGTCTGCCATGAATATTTATATGCCGTTTCTCTGCCCAAATAGCAAAACCCACCTACTGGTTTTAGTCTCTCATTTCCTAGCCTACACCCCTGAGCATCGCCTGGTCGACAACACTCCTATCTAATACAACTGATGTCAAGGAATTCACAGTCAGTGAATTAGTTTTCGTTTATTTCGTACAGCTGTGCATCGTCAACAGTTCCTCCTCTTTCCCACAGCAGTGTGAAAAAAAAAGAAAAAAGAAAAAAAATCCCATATACAGTGCACGAACAAAGGAGTTAAGGGCCCAGCGCATCAGCGCATCCCTCCAAAATGTGAAGAAGTCTTAAACTCTTATAAATTTTCAACATTACCCACTTCCCTCCATTTGTTAGTACCAATAAAATAAATATTGTTTAGTTCTTGTTTACAGAGCAACGTACGTGTGGTTCAGTGGTAAAGTGACAATGTATCCAAACGTCATGTGTTCGATCCCTGGTAGTCCTGTTGCTTTTGTCACTAATTCTCTGACATCGTTTGTTGACGTGAAAAATGATCCGCTGCACCGTGGTTTAATGAGAACTTTACCTTAAAGAGATGTAGGGTAAACCCGGAACAGACGGCTATACGGAAGAGATGGCAAACGCCTGTAGTTCTTCCACGATTCGCTACACAGCGCTGCCAACGTGAGTAATTGTTGCTGCTCCGGATGAATCTTTATTTCAACTATAAGTAATTTCCATGATTTTAGCTTACACTAAACCATGAAATTTTGTAGTATGTTATAACATTTCGATTTAAACATAACGTAGGCTGTCAGTAGTGACAGAAACTTTAGTTTTAGAGTTGTCTAGGTCTAACTGCAAACCGGTACATAGGTTTTGTTTGAGTTTGCGTCCACCACGTTTGATGAAGCGCTACGGCCGTCTCTCCCTGTTGATCGGCAAAGACGGCCATACCATCACAGGGATACATGCTCATTCCATAAACGTGTTGTCTGTTTAATTTTGATGACATTGTTACTTTTTTACAAATCCCAAATAAGTACATTCGGAAGGCCAGTCCTTCTAGGTGATCATGGAAAGAACAACGCCTTAAAAATGCTATTGATAAAGTAAACATGGAGTTTAATACTCCCAGGTAAACTCTTGAGAGAAAATTAAAGCCCGGCTATGATACAAAAAATCCAATGGGTCCCAGTTCTTGTCTGGATTCAACTAATGGGCCTAAAACGCAAATTTGTTAAAGAAAAAGGAAAAGCCTGTTATGTCTGGTTACTACTGTTCTTATCTCGGCGCCCAGATATAAGTGTGCGAAAATCTGAAGGCGTATCTTTGGCCAGAGTCCAGGGGATGAATCGTGATGAAGTCAAGGAATATTTCAACTTACTTTCAACCCTAATGAAAGGATATGGTTTGCTCAATAAACCGGGAAGTTTGTTTAATATGGATGAGACATGCCTTCCATCAAATAGCCCCTGCGGGGGTTCGATTCCTCCCTGGGGCATGGGTGTGTGTGTGTTTGTCCTTAGGATAATTTACGTTAAGTAGTGTGTAAGCTTAGGGACTGATGACTTAAGCTGTTAAGTCCCATAAGATTTCACACACACACACACACACAAATTTATTAATTTTATAAATTTATTTATTTTATTGTATGATTATATGATAGCGGAACAAACACTGGTAGCAGTTACTTCTGTAAAATATCTGGGAGTATGCGTGCGGAACGATTTGAAGTGGAATGATCATATAAAATTAATTGTTGGTAAGGCGGGTACCAGGTTGAGATTCATTGGGAGAGTCCTTAGAAAATGTAGTCCATCAACAAAGGAGGTGGTTTCAAAACACTCATTCGACCTATACTTGAGTATTGCTCATCAGTGTGGGATCCGTACCAGATCGGGTTGACGGAGGAGATAGAGAAGATCCAAAGAAGAGCGGCGCGTTTCGTCACAGGGTTATTTGGTAACCGTGATAGCGTTACGGAGATGTTTGGCAAACTGAAGTGGCAGACTCTGCAAGAGAGGCGCTCTGCATCGCGGTGTAGCTTGCTCGCCAGGTTTCGAGAGGGTGCGTTTCTGGATGAGGTATCGAATATATTGCTTCCCCCTACTTATACCTCCCGAGGAGATCACGAATGTAAACTTAGAGAGATTAGAGCGCCCACGGAGGCTTTCAGACAGTCGTTCTTCCCGCGAACCATACGCGACTGGAACAGGAAAGGGAGGTAATGACAGTGGCACGTAAAGTGCCCTCCGCCACACACCGTTGGGTGGCTTGCGGAGTATAAATGTAGATGTAGATGTAAATAGCCGACCAGGTGCTGTTGTAGCTGAAAAGGGGTTAAAAATAGTTTCTGTGACTACTTCGTCAGAAAAAGGAGACACTATGGCAGTACTTGCATGCTGCAACGCTGAAGGAATGTTTCTTCCTCCTCATGTTCTCGTAACGGGGTTAACAAAACAAGGAGTGGGAGGACAACTTGCCACTTCGAAGTAAAATTGTCATGTCAAAGAAATTTGCTTAGGTGAATGAAGAGATCTTTTTCGAACAGGTAAGGTATCATTTTGCACCCCGCAAAACCCCTTGGAACAGTAACGCTGATTGTGGATCGCCATACTTCACACTCTAGCTCGCCACTTATGTTGGAATTTGCCGAGATGAATTGTATCATTTTTATGTGCCTCCGCAGCCGTACTACCAGTTATCTGCAGCCGCTGGATCTTCCGTCATATGTTTAAAGCTTAATTTTTCAGTGCCGTCGAAAAATAGAAATGGAATCATCCAGATCGAAAGATAGGAAGATTGCAATTTGGCGAGCTACTACACGTTTGTTAGGGAAAAGTTGCAACACTAGGAATTCAAAGCAACGGGAATCTACCCGTTCAATCCCTATGCGGTTCCAGGTTACACTTTTAGAAGTGATCCAGATAGACTTACAGGAAATCAAAACATCAACGTATCTGGCCAAACAGTCCACGACAGCACCCCGTCAGCCTTGCCACATTCCCTGACTAGAACAGATATCATCGAGCCATCGAGCCAGAATTCCACTCGAAGAGCTCTTTTACGCGAGCTGCAATCCGCTACTAGATCGACCGACTCTACTTCAGCAGAAAAATGTGGCCAAAAACCCCTTGAAAAAGAGAGCAACGTCACCTCTACTAGGACCTTCTACAAGAGCAGACGACAGCGCTATTTGGCCTGTGATTTCAAACGAAACGGTTCAAGTCACCCTGACAAAAATGTCACCTTTGCCCGCTAGGTCTGAACCTAAAATAAACGCACTTGGCCTAGAAAAATTAAAGCTACGAACTTGACAGCAAAAGGAGATATGAAAAGAAGGAGATATTAAAAAGTTAAAATTGAAACTTGATGCAAAAGAAAAAAAGTAGTCCTGTTGGGAAAAAAACAAGTTTTAAAAAATGGTTCAAATGCCACTGAGCACTATGGGACTTAACATCTATGGTCATCAGTCCCCTAGAACTTAGAACTACTTAAACCTAACTAACCTAAGGACATCACACACATCCATGCCCGAGGCAGGATTCGAACCTGCGACCGTAGCAGTCGCGCGGTTCCGGACTGAGCGCCTAGAACCGCTAGACCACCGCGGCCGGCAAACAAGTTTAAAAAAAAAAAACTTGTAAAATGCTTTTTACAAATGCGGTTCTGTTCAAGATATAATTTGCCTACAATTAATATCTATATAAAATATTTTTACATGAAGAGATTCCATAAAGGATGTCTAAAGTGTTAAAAGTTATTTTATAATATTGTCTTTGATTTTAAAATATTTCGTCTGACGGACATGTATCCGTTAACATGTCTGGCGATCCAACACTGATACTCAGGGAAGACGACCCAGTGTTACATGTTTTTTAATAATTTTTATCTGGTATGAGATCTGGTATATCTTTGTAAACCAAGTCGGCTTTTGTTTTTTTGTGAATTGAAAAAGCAATTTGTAGAAAGTTTCAGGTTGTTCTTGTGTATTAGGTTATGAAACAGGCTTTAAAAAAAAAAACCTATGGCGTCTATCCTGGGTTTACCCTGTATGAGTGTGTCATTCGATATCTCACAAAACGCTACATTCGTTGCGGTACCTAATGACATAGATTCCCTGTGCCCTAAAGATAAAAACCGCAGTCGTAGTCAGCTACTGCGCATCTGCAGGGATTGCGATTTTCGGCAGCACAGGTTGTCCGTCACGGTTGGGATTCCCCGCTGGGTACGCCTGTTCGCTATCGACAGCGCTCATCGGCGCGACGGAGGTATCGATACTGCCCGCTTGTCTGCTGCTTCTATCGGCGCTCCGATCGGCAAATCGATTTCCGCGCGGTCCAACACGGACGGTGGCCCCCCCGCCCGGCTGGCAGCGGATGTCTGGCCATTACCGTGGCGTGGCGGCCGGGCAGAACCGTGGCGGCAGCAGCCGCTCTCCGCCCTGGTCTGTGTTTTGCGGCCATTACGCGGAGATGGTTTCCGGCAGCCGCGCCACCGCAGACGGGATTGTCCACGTGGGAAGGAGATGGCGCCATTTGCATACCAATCTACATATCCTGCCCCTTCTGAAGGAAAGACTTTGCCGAGACAGGAGTCAGCAACCAGCTCACGAACTTAACCTTCTTTTTTATGTGAGAGTTCGTCTTAGAAGCAGTATTCGTTTCTCAGCGCTTATCGTCCCCAATATCATTTCCCGTCTTTGTTGGTATTACAAAGTAGTATATGTAGCTATTAACCCTAATAAACGTCTCTCAGGCGCATTAAGTTTGTGTACGACGGTTTTTCACATCGCTTTTTGTACATGTTTTGCGTACCAGCAGTAGAGTTGGACAACACGATTCTTTTTCCCGATTCGATTCCTACGATTCAATCTCACATTGCGAATCGATTCCTACGATTCGTTCACGATTCATTCAAGTCTGCGATGGCACGATTCTTACGGAATGCAAAAAGTTCTACATCTTACAGATGGCAGCACATGTCTGAAATTGTCAATGGGGTTAGAATCGAACTGTGTCATGATAATATATGCCATAAATAGTTTATGAGTAAACATGCAAATGAAGTTACAAGTGTGATTCTCGATTTATACGTAACGTTCGATTTGATTGCATCTATTGCTTTATTTCAGTATGCCAGGAAAGAGGAGTCGATTTGTGCGAAAGGTGGTGCAAAATTACGTGGTATGCCAGTTTGGTTGTGTGGCTTGAACGTATCTAACTACGGACGCCTGTTTTATAGTAACAAAATCTAGCAGTGAGGCAGACGTGATTTGGCTCATATCATCCTATGTTTTTCTGTGCTAAGATGTCTTTCCAAGTCCACATCACTCTTGCAATTCATAACGCAGCTGACAGCCCTTCCACAAGGCAAATTTAGCTTAACTTTCATTTCCTCTAAATACGAAGCAGAGGTTTTGCTTTTAATTTGTCTGAGAACTTGCCACTGGCACAACTATTTACATGAGAAGACGACACTGCCAAGTGTCAGCTTGATTTTCACGCGTAATATTACGGCCCAGGAACTTCGTTTGTTCGTTTCGAGCTTCCTTTGTTGACACGCGTCCTCCACTTGACTGCCATCTGGCGGCCGTAATCATTCGGCACGACTCGGCATGATTCGGAAGTTGCTTTCGAAGCATAGCATACTAAGAATCGATAAATCGTTAGAACTTGGAATCGTCACGACTCGGAAACACACAATCGTTCTTACGATTCTTTTGAACGACGATTCGTCAGTATCACGATTCGATTCTTACGATTCTTTATTTAGAGTCGTTCAAATGAACGACTCATTCACGAATCGCCACAACTCTAACCAGCAGTATCCCACAAAACATGCATTAAAACCGACGTACGTTTTTTTTTTTTTTTTTGTTCCTTACAGTTCTCTTTTCACAGCGCAGTATGCTACGCTTACAACTCTTTAACGCAAACGTATAAGTATGCGGGATAATCGTAACCAGTCAACCACACAGGAAAAAAGGAAGTTGAATCATTGTAATTATTGGCTCTAAAGTGCGCTACTACCCTCGCGTTCCCCCAAAGCGTTATTCGTACTCCGAAATTCGAGACCGTCCGCCTCGATAGCTGCGGTGTCAGTGCTATGTCAGCCGGCCGGAGTGGCCGAGCGGTTCTAGGCGCTACAGTCTGGAACCGCGCGACCGCTACGGTCGCAGGTTCGAATCCTGCCTCGGGCATGGATGTGTGTGATGTCCTTAGATTAGTTAGGTTTAAGTAGTTCTAAGTTCTAGGGGACTGATGACCTCAGTAGTTAAGTCCCATAGTGCTCAGAGCCATTTGTACCATTTTTTGTCAGTGCGGTAGATTGTTAAGTGAACGGACCCTGGTTCGATTCCCAGACGGACTGGAGATTTCCTTCGCTCGGGGAGTAAGTGTTGTGTTGCCCTTACATTCGTATCAACATCACTGACTCGAAAATCGCCACAAACACACTGTCGTATCGTCTTTCTGCTTCCGAAAACCGTTTTCTCTTCGCCAACAACCAGGGCGAGACAAATCTCTTATTTTTTAAAAAAACCTGCTCACCTTTTCTAAAAACTTTCGAAGCCTACAAATTCATTCCTTCCGTGGTGCTCTCACGTTGATACACAGTAAAAAGTAAGGCTTGTCTCTCCAGTAAGAGGTCTAATAATGTCTTAGGCAACATTCTCCGTGTAGCTCAGGAAACCACGGCTGCCGTACCTGAAATGGGGTTCCGTGTACTCCCGCATCCGCTGTACTCTTCTGAGTTGAGCCGTTTGACTTCTGCAGGCCTATCCCGAACCAGTTTTCTGCAGTCATTTGCAACGAGCACAGGACGGCTGTTTGCTGTTCTTGGAAGTCTGCGACTTGCCGTCCGTGCGAAGGTTTCTTCATAGCCCCGAACCGGAAGCGGCCAATTCGGAATACGGTGGGCGTGGCACCATCTGGAATCCAGTTTCAGCGATGGTATCCGCGTTTTTCCGACCCAGGCGTTGTCGTGTTGGAAGAGCGCATACTGCCCACACGCTGTGGATATCCGCAGTGTTTACACCCTCCTCCCACAGGAATCACGTCGTTCAGCGCTGTCCCTTAATGCTCACACCTCATGTTGTCCACTCACGTAATGAGAGCTGTTGATGTACTGGACAGAGATTACACTTCTAGTGATTGTGCTACCACGTACACTTAGACCAAAGTACTACATAGTTGTAACTCTAATGACGAGTCAAATCGTGCACCATAAATGATGGACCAAAATAAAGTGTAAATCAACATGAAACATATTTTGTGGTCTGTTTTGGAACGGATGACTAATTCGCGACGTTCATGAGGTAGGACTGAAGAAGTAATTGAGAGACATACTGCTACAATGTCCACTGTTAGTTTTAGTCCTGACTTAAGTGAAAGAAAGCTTAGATGGTCATCGATACAGTAAGGGGGATCTCTACTCTTGAGATATTGTTAGGTAAATATAAGGAAACAGTTCGCTAGAAAAAGTGCACGGCAGCTCACACGCTGTCCCTTCTTCCCTTCATGCGTGAATGGATGAGCGCTGTCTAATAATCGTATGAAATATTCTCTGTCACCTCCAGCGAAGATCCACGTTGTGTTTATATGTAAATGTGAAAGTACGGAGAAGGAACTACTGATCGCTTCTCTAACGGCGAGATTAACGTGCCGGCGCAATGTTGAGCCTGAATTGTGGAGCACAGAAGGTTTAGCATCCTGTCTAAAACAGAGACAGTTCAACAGAAGACTCAGTCGTTAATTGCTTCCTTTTCTGATGAAATTCAGGTAGAGCTGTAATAACAGAAAGATTGGACGTTCTTCTGTTCGAAGGCCACTGCATAACCTTGGCGGTAACCGCGGATTTTCAATCCGATATTTGATCCGACCTCTTTTAATTACACAGCAATAAACTTGTTAGAGATTTATAAACAAGATTTCGGTAAGAATATTCCATCTATTGAATGTTAATTGAACGAATTCAATATTGGAGCGGATACTTCAGCTACACAGGTTTTCCGATGTGCAAATCCCATTTGCTGCGAACGAATGACGTGGTGCAGAGGACTCCCATTGGTAAGAACAGCGGTTCAAATCCCTGTCCGACCATGCAAATTTAGGTTTTTCACCGTTTTCCCAAATCGGTAGCTGAAAATTCTGGGACAGTTCCTTTGAGAAAGACACGGCCAGTTTTCTTCCCCATCCTCTCCTAAGCCGAACTCGTGCCTCAGTCTCTAATTATCACATCACTGACAGTGTGTTAAACCCCAGTATTACTTGCTTCATACTGATACTGTTCTTCGTGTGTTAACGAGAGGGAAATGTTTAAAAGGAAAAACAACAATTTAGTATTTTATCCATCTTCGGAAAATGTAAGTATATTTTTGGAAAACATCAGCAACTTGTGGCACAAAAGAAATTTTATTTCTTTTTCGGTTGCAGGCACTTAGTGCCCTTCTTCAGAAGAATCGAATTGTCGCATTGTTAGCGAGTTTCAAAAATGCAAGAGGCGTTCAACAAGTGCTGCAACACATTCTTTCCTGATAGCAGGTCGATTTTATTGAGGATTGCAGTACGTCATATTATACCTCACTTTTTTTAGCTACAACACTCTATTTTTCAACGTAATCTCTGTTTTTGCGACGGCCTAACGCCACCTTCTTGGGAGAGCCTGTGTGCTAGCACAGTACCACACTACTGGTCTCTGTCGGAGTCGAAGTCTTGCCGCATCACTAACCTCACCACCGTCCACGTACTGCTTGCTGCAGAGTGGATCCTTCATTGCACAGGTGGGCTTTCATTGCTCTTTATGGTCTTCCGTCACGTGGCGAGCACCTCAACTGGCGGAAGAGTGTGTCAGCATTACCAATATAAACGGCTAGTTGAGCAGCAAGGTGTTTGTTTCTGAGCAGTCCATCAGCACGAGTAAGTCTGCCCACGTTCCAACACAGCTGCGTGTGGCCGGAGGTGGAACAAGCGTGCGCTGCCCTGTTGCAGTGCTGCCTCGCCCAACGACTCGCCCTGCTTTTGTTCACTGCCAGGTCTCGGTAGACATTCGGAGATTCTATGGTTTTCCAAAAAAGAAACTCCACGATAGCTCTCTGCTTGGAACGCACCTTCGTTGCAGACGCTGTTTTGAAGACAACATATAGCGCTGCCACCTATTGGAACTTTATTAAACTATAGAGGCTGAAGCGTGAACATTCCTCGATGTCTCACAACAAACTCCACAATTTTTCAACCGAATTCTTTTCCGAGAAAAAGAATGTGTTGCATTAATTACTGGACACGCCTCGTAAGCAGCATATTACGATAGCCACATGGACCCTAGTACATGTACAAATATTGTATAAGAACGTCAAACGATCTGCACGGTGTCTTTATACCCTACTCGTCTCCATGTACTGCGATTCATATGACTATAGAACTCTGCTGCATATACATGCTTATTTTTGACTCTCACTGATATAGAGACAATTCTAGCCTTGACGGAGGACAATAGGAGCCTGAGGCCGGTCAAGAAATACAATTCCTTTTGTGCAACACGTTGCTAATTTTTTCAGCAACAAAAATGTCACTTTGAGTCTCGTTGGACAGGATTCCCTGACATCATTGCCCTGTAATCATACAGAATACCTGTTACTATAGCGACGAGCACAATACACAATTAAGAGCTGAACTTCAGCGACGTTAAATTGCAGGCATTTGCCAGTGGCATATCAGAACGACATTATTTTATTTTATTCAATCGTCACGTCCTCTCAAATGAGAGACGGAGACGTTGGGGCTTTCGCAAAAGAGAAGAAATAATACATGTGTACCTGATACTGCATTTGCATAGCGCAGAATTACAAACATTTTGGCCTAGAGAACGGCGATCTGAATTCAATAAAACTCGGCTGGGAAATAATACAATGAATCGTTGGAACGGTACCCGAGAAATAACTTGGGTCGCAACTGGTCATTCATTGAAAGTGAATTACTGGCCATTGTTATTCGGAGCGAGCGAGTTCCCACGCGAGCGTTTACAGAATGTGAAATCGAGTTAGCGCCGGCTCGGCGACCGTGATTAGTCAACAATTCGTAGTCCGCCCTGGGGGAGGTCGGCTTGCGCAAGCGCGGTCTGCGGCGCGGGCTGGCGGCGGTCACGTTTACACGGAGCTGGTGTTCAGCCGCGGCCGGCTGCGCGGGGCACGACGAGGTACTCATTCCACACGCGGGCGGTGCGACCGCCCGGCAGCGAAACAGCCTCTGTCTCATCGTGCGTTTGCTTTACCTTTTGTGCAGAGTGTCCACATGTCGGTGCGACAACCTACACACGTCTCTGCTGCAGTTAGTCTTTACACTTCTTCTTAGTTGCCTTTTTCCCGCCCTAAAAAGGGGTCAGCTTTCTTATAAGCGTTTTGGCAGTGTTCCTGGCAGCTGGGGCCCGGGTGCGCCCACAGAGACACAGCCCCACTGCAACCCGTCTCCCTGTCGTGTGAAAGTATAAGAACGGTTTCTAAATGTTTGCGTGTATCACAGGCGGGATGTGGGTCCCAGCCCGGAATGTGGGAAACCGCCTGAAAACCACATCCAGGCTGGGTGCCTCGCCAGACCTCCTCGATTAACCCTTGCAATGCGAAAGAGGGATGCGAAAGGGAGAATGTGCTTTGCGTCCACCTTTTAAAAATATTGTGGTCTAGTGAGCTACACTACTGGCCATTAAAATTGCTACACCAAGAAGAAATGCAGATGATAAACGGGTATTCATTGGACAGATATGTTATACTAGAAATGACATGTGATTACATTTTCATGCAATTTGGGTGCATAGATCCTGAGAAATCAGTACCCAGAACAACCACCTCTCCCAGGTTCCCGGGTTCGATTCCCGGCGGGGTCAGGGATTTTCTCTGCCTCGTGATGACCGGGTGTTGTGTACTGTCCTTAGGTTAGTTAGGTTTAAGTAGTTCTAAGTTCTAGGGGACTGATGACCATAGATGTTAAGTCCCCTAGTGCTCACAGCCATCTGAAGCCAACAACCACCTCTGGCCGTAATAACGGCCTAGATACGCCTGGGCATTGAGTCAAACAGAGCTTGGATGACGTGTACAGGTACAGTTGCCCATGCAGATTCAACACGATACCACAGTTCATCAACAGTAGTGACTGGCGTATTGTGACGAGACAGTTGCTCGGCCACCATTGACGAGACATTTTCAATTGGTGAAAGATCCGGAGAATTTGCTGGCCAGGGTAGCAGTCGAAAATTTTCTGTATCAAGAAAGGCCCGTACAGAACATGCAAAATGCGGTCGTGCGTTATCCTCCTGAAATGTACGGTTTCGCAGGGATCGAATGAAGAGTAGAGCCACGAGTCGTAACACATCTGAAATGTAACGTCCACTGTTTAAAGCGCCGTCAATGCGAACAAGAGGTGACCGAGACGTGTAAGCAGTGGCACCCCACACCATCACGCCGGGTGATACGCCAGTATGGCGATGACAAATACACGCGTCCAGTGTGCCTTCACCGCGATGTCGCCAAACACGGATGCGACCATCATGATGGTGTAAACAGAACCTGGATTCATCCGAAAAAAATGACGTTTTGCCATTCGTGCACCCAGGTTCGTCGTTGAGTATGCCATCGCAGGCGCTCCTGTCTGTGATGCAGCGTCAAGGGTAACCGCAGCCATGGCCTTCGAGCTGATAGTCCATGCTGCTGTAAACGTGGTCGAACTGTTCGTCCAGATGGTCGTTGTCTTGCAAACTTCTCCGTCTGTTGACTCAGGGATCGAGACGTGGCTGCACGATCCGTTACAGCCATGCGGATAAGATGCCTGTCATCTCGACTGCTAGTGATACGAGGCCATTGGGATCCAGCACGAGGTTCGTATTACCCTCCTGAAGCCACCGATTCCATATTCTGCTAACAGTCATTGGATCTCGACCAACGCGAGCAGCAACGTCGCAATAGGATAAACCTCAATCGCGATAGGCTACAATCCGATCTTTGTCAAAGTCGGAAACGTGATGGTAGGCATTTCCCGTCCTTACACGAGGCACCACAACAACTTTCCACCGGGCAACGCCGGTCAACTGCTGTTTGTGTATGAGAAATCGGTTGGAAACTTTCCTCATGTCAGCACGTTGTAGGTGTCGCCACCGGCGCCAACGTTGTGTGAATGCTCTGAAAAGCTAATCATTTCCATATTACAGCATTTTCTTCCTGTCGGTTAATTTTCAATTCTGTAGCACGTCTTTGTGGCGTAGGAATTTTAATGGCCAGTAGTGTACATGGTATTTAAAAATTTTGAAAAAAATATTTATTTTCAGTGAAGTCTTCCATTTGATTCCACAAGAATTTTAAAGTTTTCAGTTACCATGACCTACAACCTCGTCAGTAGATTTTTTGCAATGAATGTCATATTCATTATTTTCAGGTTCAGGACTCTACTTAGACATTAGAATCTCTTCGAAAAGTATGTTGCGACAAAAGTCAAACGCGATACACTAAGAGTGAGCTGAAAGAAAAAGTTCTGGAACATAATTACACATCAGTACTGTGGTGTGCATACTGTAAGTCCTTCGGTACACACACCATCAGATTATATGACTTGTCGCTCTAGCGGATTAGGCGAGTGTCGGCAATATGTCTCGTGGTCTTATCGTGGCGTGTTTATCTTCTGCCGTTAGGTCAGACGATAGAAATGCCACTTGCACGCTTAGAGTAGCAGATTGACGGTGACCAACTTTAAACAGAACTTGATTAATTTTCACACACATTTATTAAAATAATAAAAATCATAGACATTACGTAACTTGATTATGGATGCTGTTTACAATTGACAATCTGAAGTTCCTTTGGTCTTGGTACGTTAATCTTATTCTCACATATCTCTGACACTTGACAAAGTGTCTATACATTTCTCTTCATGGCTATGTACAGGAATATGATAATCTTATTAGGCGCAGACTGAAACTTGACTACAGATAAATGCAGACTAATGCAGACTGCTGCAGACTGACTAATCGGAGGTCTGTACACTCGTTATAATACCTCGAGCGTTCAGGTATCACTGCGCGAATGTGATCCGCGAGGGGAGAAGGTTCTACGTTAGCAGCAATCTCATTGGCTGCGTTACACATTAATACGCGGATCGGCGGAAGCAGAATTTGGTCCGTCTCTAAGACAGCGCCATCTCGTAGTGCGGAGACGGACGAGCGCTGCGCCTGCGCTGTTGTGCTTAGCGGGGCGCGCTCTAGTGGGAAAGTTGTGTACGCGCTGACTACGCGGAACTATGTACACAACAAGTGTAAAACATCTGTTGTTGATGCAAGTCAACAACAGTTAACAATTTTTCAATTGTGTTAGGTTGAGCATAAAGTACCCTACTTTCCTCCCTTGATAACAGACGTTACTGAAAATCCGCCGGTATTGCGAGGGTTAATCCGCGAGGCGGATTCGATTCGGGACAAGCTCTCTCTCCCGAAACCGTGAAGCGACGATTTAGCGGGCGCGAGTCGCAGGGAGGTCCTCATCCTTCACACTGCTGACCATTAAAATTTTTCACTCGAAGCAGGCTAGCGAATAACGAACCTTTACTTATTCTGCGTAGACAGTACAGTAGGAAGAACACATGATTAAATTTGTATGTGGATTCGTGGATATACAGGGTGCGCAAGTTAATATGTAGCGCTGCTGCCGCAGGCGGAAACAGTAGTTCTAAGCGGGCTGGGCGTGGTCGAAATGAGCTTGTATGACAAGATATGTAGGAACACGGGAAGTTTTATTTTACGGCCAAAGTCGGTGTTATATTTTGCAACATCCAGTCTTATTTTTTTGACAATTTTTAGTGTTCTTTTTTGACAGGTTCGTTGCTGTTTTTGTTCAATTATTTCTCATTTTTGTCAAATTAGTTTTTACTTTTTTCAGTGTAATTTTCTGCCGAATTTGGGGTTATTTTCTTTGCTAAATTTGTTTTTTTTTGCGAAATTAGTTACTTTTTTGCCAAATTTGTTGTACTTTTTCCAAATTCGTTGTTACTTTTTTGCCATCTTTGGGGTTAACCAATTCAGTGTTGTTTTTTCTCAAATTCAGAAACACGTTAAAATGCAATTTCTGAATGAGAAGCCTGCTGCGGTTTCTTTTTTTTTCTTCACCTGAGACAATAAGTGTAGATGGTATTACTCATAGATTCTTTGTTGCTTGCGCTGAAATGCTGATAATTTTCATGTTTAAGCATAAAGAACACATCGTGCCAATTTGACGTTTGTTGAATGCCACCTTTGCAGTGTTGGCCAGCAGGGTATTTACTAAATTTAATTTTGTGCGAATCGCGAGGAGCAATCTACAATCAAAAATGGTTCAAATGGGTTTGAACACTATGCGACTTAACTTCTGAGGTCATCAGTCGCCTAGAACTCAGAACTAGTTAAACCTAACTAACCTAAGGACATCACACACATCCATGCCCGAGGCAGGATTCGAACCTGCGACCGTAGCGGTCACGCGGTTCCAGACTGAAGCGCCTTTAACCGCACGGCCACACCGGCCAGCAATCTACAATCGTTCATTGATAACACTGCAGTGTACGGAACATTCTTGTCTTTCGGGTACTGTACCAGGATACATGGCACAGGGCTTGGACGAAATTTATATTTGGTGTGATGAATGGAAGCTCGCTCTAAATGTAGGAAAATGTAAGCTAATGCGGATGAGTAGGAAAAACAATCCTGTAATGTTCTAATCCAGTGTCAGCGATCTGCTGCTTGATTAAAAATCTGGGTGCAACGTTGCAAAGCGATATTAAATGGAAGCGCACGTTAGGTCGGTAACTGGGGAAGTGAATGGTCGACTTGGGTTTATTGGGAGAGCCTTAGGGAGGGGTAGCTCGCCTACCAAGCAGACAGCGTACAGAACATCAGTGCTCCCATACTTGAGCGCTGCTCGAGTGTTTTGGATCCCCGCCAGGTCGGATTAAAGGAAGACACGAAGCAATTCAGAGGTAAACTGCTAAAAATTTATTACCTGTAGGTTCGATGAAAGCGTGACTGCCGGCCGAAGTGGCCGAGCGGTTCTAGGCGCTACAGTCTGGAACCGCGTGACCGCTAGGGTCGCAGGTTCGAATCCTGCCTCGGGCATGGATGTGTGTGATGTCCTTAGGTTACTTAGGTTTAAGTAGTTCTAATTTCTAGGGGACTGATGACCTCAGAAGTTAAGTCCCATAGTGCTCAGAGCCATTTGAACCATTTTTGAACCAAAGCGCGACTATTGCGAAGATGTTCCGTGAACTCAAATGGGAATCCCTGGAAGGGAAACGACAGTCTTTTCGCGAAACACTATTGAGAAATTTTAGAGAACCAGTACTTACGGCTGGAAGCAAAACTATTCTCCATTGCCGACATATATTTCGCGCAAGGACCACGAATACAACGTAAGAGATATGAGTCGTTCGGAGGCCCGTTCTTCCCTTCGCTAGGAAAGGAAACGACCAGTAGTCGCACGAGGCGCCCTCCGCCATGTGAAGTGTTGTTGAACGAAAGTTTCACTCTGCAGCGGAGCGTGCGCTGACGCGAAGTTTCCTGTGCCGAACGAGACTGTGACTCGGGACCTTTGCCTTTCGCGAGCAAGTGCTCTTCCGCCTTTTTTTTCTCTTTTTTATGATCTTGGAACAAGTATTAATCTAATCTAATCAGGATAGCCACTGAGCAAACTTGGCAGCGTCGTAAACTAAACCAAGCATGTTTTTCCTCTTACACTTACTGACGTGCATTGATTGAACAAAGCCGAGAAAATTAACGAATAGATATCTGACAGCTATCAACGGAATGTCGCAACTTAACTCGATACGCTGATGAATTCAATACAGAGCCAGCACTCACCACGATGAGATTTCTTATGTTAGAACAAAGTAACTCATGGTAATAACGTAACGATATGCAAGCACCGTTCTTGAATACATTCGCAGCCAAAAAGAGTAATAATTCATAAAACAAGCAGCTTAACTACGCTAGTTCGAACACGGTCGTCGCAAACCACACGTCCTCTGACAACAGGGACACATTCGACTGAGTTATAAAACAGTAGGGCAGCAGGTCTTAATAACCGCCACCTCATTCTCCCATATTTGTTCACAACACAAAACATTAAGCAGGCGACACTTACAGGCTTTGTCCTCCCGAATGACGCATAAATTCCACAGCCCCCATTAAAAAGCTCACTAATCGTATCATGCAGTCGTGATATAGGGAACCATGATAAGATCTCCGTCCGATTCAACAAACCCGAAAGTCTGAACAAAGAAGTCCCAGTACAAAACAACAGACTAACAGTAACTAAAAACCCAATCGATTTGCGTGCGAGGAAAAACCGAAATGCAACCAACAGAATCAGTAACCACACGTCATTGTGTAAATAATCGCAAAGTGAGCCAAAACCAAGTACCTAATGAGTGACATCAAATTCATTAGGCCAACAAACGCACACTGAACTCTATGAAAACTCTTAATACAGTTGGCACAATGAAACAAATCTCTTGAGTGCTTTATCAATTCACAGTTGAGTAACCACACCGTCTAATCACTGAGCCAAATACTTCTAACGCTGTCAGGTTATCAAGTACGCCTGAGCCACCGAGTCTCTGCTCACGACTAGTCGTCACAGCCATACGTCCGCCGTTACCTCGTCTCCTACCTTCCGAATTTCAGAGAAGCTCTCGTGCAAGCCAAGGTTAACGGATATTTACACCACGGTAGGTCTCAATCTGAAAGTGGTGGCGTTCTACCGGAAACTGTGTTGGAGAATTATTTGCGTTCCCATTAATGTTTTTGCGTTCATTTTCAGTTATTGCGAGAGGGGACGTGTTTATGTCTTGGCTGGTGGTTGGTCGTATCTACATTTATTTAGTCTACAGCGTGATCCAATGGTAACAGCAATATTGACAACGCTGTACCGAAAAAGAAGTGTCATCATCTTTTACATTTTACGTTTCACTTGCTATTGATAGCCGTGCCGCACGGTACTCACGCACTCCGTTATAAACCAAAATAACAGAAATTACTGATCGTAGAACTGCCGCCATCTTCCAGAATGAGATTTTCACTCTGCAGCGGAGTGTGCGCTGATATGAAACTTCCTGGCAGGTTAAAACTGTGTGCCGGACCGAGACTCGAACTCGGGACCTTTGCCTTTCGCGGGCAAGTGCTCTACCATCTGAGCTACCGAAGCACGGCTCACGCCCGGTACTCACAGTTTTATATCAGCGCACACTCCGCTGCAGAGTGAAAATCTCATTCTGGAAACATCCCCCAGGCTGTGGCTAAGCCATGTCTCCGCAATATCCTTTCTTTCAGGAGTGCTAGTTCTGCAAGGTTCGCAGGAGAGCTTCTGTAAAGTTTGGAAGGTAGGAGACGAGGTACTGGCAGAAGTAAAGCTGTGAGTACCGGGCGTGAGTCGTGCTTCGGTAGCTCAGTTGGTAGAGCACTTGCCCGCGAAAGGCAAAGGTCCCGAGTTCGAGTCTCGGTCGGGCACACAGTTTTAATCTGCCGCCATTTTGTTTCACCACTTCCCATCTTCAAGTTTTTCGTGAGATGTAGATTCAGGATTGTTCATTTTTGTTCTTATACTATTATGAAGCGTGACTTAAATTCGCCATCACTTTGAATTCAAAAAGACAAAAGTCTGTAGTTGCCGCTCCTAGCCAATCTTCATAAAAACAAATGGCTCTGAGCACTATGGGACTTAACATCTCAGATCATCAGTCCCCTAGAACTTAGAACTACTTAAACCTGACTAACCTAAGGACATCACACACATCCATGACCGAGGCAGAATTCGAACCTGCGGTCGCGCGGTTCCAGACTGTAGCGCCTAGAACCGCTCGGCCACCCCGGCCGGCCATAAAAACAGTCTCGGGCATATTCATGCTGCGGATAGACGCTAAAAGGTGCAGTACAAGAACATACTTAGGCGATCAACTTGACTTTGTAGCGTCCGCCGGTCAAAACAGATGTCAGCGGGTTCAGAATTGTGGAAGGTGACGTGCAACGGTTCGCAGACAGAAGCGAGAGCAGTTTCGCAGCGAGGACAGGCGACTGACTCATTGGGAGCTGGCCTCTAAGCGTATGGTAATTTATTCATACAATATGCAAGGTTATGCTAATTAACGGGCACCGTAGCCCAGAAGCGTGTTTCTTCTAACGTGAGCTGATTCCCGGCCATGTGATTTGATGTGTCCGACAGTCGAAGATGATGTTCTCTCAGTTTTTCTCGTCTCGTTAGCGCTTGACGTTCGCCACCTGTTGGCCCCTTCGCGGCAAGACGCGGTTTCCGGTGGCAGCCCAGGTGCGGAAGCTGGTTCGAGGTTTTGCTCGAGGTAATGATGCGAGCGCGAGTGCCGCAGATAAACTTTTCGGACTTGATGTCAAAATGGAATGAAATATTGTTGATGATGTGTTTCTCATCACAGATTCGGCTTCCGATCTTAATATTGGAAGTTTTCCTATTGAAACAACATATTTACCACTCCCAATTTATTTTAATTACGCGTTTCAGAAGTTTAATCTGCATCATCAGATGGATTTATCTGAATTGATAAGGCATTTATGAGCCGCGTAACCTGCGACACTGCCTCCAGGGGTCAAAGACTCCTTTTCCTGTTGTGTTTGTGGCACATACACTATGTAAACATTGCAGTAAGCGAATCATAATACTAACAACCCTTTTCGTCAGCTTCAAATCAGGGGTACTAATAAAATAACTATCTATTTCCTCCTCCTCTTCCTCCTCCTTCTTCTTCTTCTCCTCACTCAAGAGTTTAGACCAGTCCGTCCGTTGCGACTTCTTGATCCATCCGCCTTCTCTCGAATTTACCGAAGTTTCTTCTTTGTTTAGGGGTGTACGGTAGCAGTTGCTTTAAAATCCTTTGATCGTCTGTTCTTCCTTCGCTTTCTTTTCTGTATTCCTTAATCTTTTCATTTAGCAGTTTGAGTCCCAACAATATGAAAAAAACCTTATTTTAAAAATTTTCACCAAATTAACTTTTATTATCATATAAGCAACGAATACAAGAAAAAAAGGCAAGAAGTAAACAAGCAGTTATTTTAAGGAGATGGTTTCACTTTGGAACTACTGAGTCATACAATTTCCAACTATCCACCACTTCATGTGGTATATTTGAAAGCAAATTCACATCTTTCCTCGACAAAATCCAACATCTCGAAATTTCCATAAACTCACAACGCCTAAATTAACAACCAAAAATGGTTCTGAAATTTAATAAATTTTGTATCGAAAATACATACCGGCCTAATGGTTTCATTTCGAAACGACTCATAAAAGAAGTAGAACAAACTCAAATTTAAGTTACAAAAACTTTAGATATACTTACTTTCACTGCCAATGATCGCCTCAATGTGGCCTCCATAAAAGAAAATCACATACCAGAATCTCCCACAATCACGAAACATAACCACCGTGCCGATTGTTGCTTTGAACGCAGTTAAGTGACTCCTACAATGCACTACATACGTACAAGTTCCTCAGTGTACCACTAGATGTCACTGTCTTGCAACGGCATCGGTGGTTTCATTCTACAGGCACTGATACTTCAAAATAAAATTATTGAAGTGGTGCTTTCAAGCAGAAACCACTGTAACTAAAACGGTTAAATTGTGAATTCCTACATTCTTCCAGATAGTCTCATTTTTTAATGTATCTTCTTGTACTCGCTGGACTGTTCTCAGTTATCTTATCTCAGATGCTTGGAGTCTAAGATGTTTTCTAGCATTTATTGTTCAGTTTGCTCTTCCATATGGTCCACAGAGAAATGCCATAACATTACAAAATTTTACCATGTGTCCTTTCGTACTTCTCCTCTGGGTGTTCCTGTGACTAAAAAGGTGTCGACGACATAAAATATCCTTGTCTGGTCCGTTTATTAATATTTTCTTGAGCGATATTTCCAGATTCTAGCTTTAGATTCACGTGTGTCCTGTATATATACTTCGGATAACTTCGACCAATTGTATTCCTCTTTTCTCCGTAATATTCCATAGTTTTTCTCTGCAAACATTATCATAATCTGTACTCTATAAAGACTACGTCGGTTTTTAATGAGTATTCTCTCCATTTTTCTATTCTTCGTTCCAGTAAGAAAATGTTATCCGAGAAGGACCTGCGTTTGCGGAAATTTGTATGTTCTTCGAATTACATGATGTCAACGATGTTTCTCTGTTTTACTACTATGTTAGCATACATTTTGTATGTTCCTCGAGTCATTTCTGCTTACGATATTTCTCTGTTTTACTATTATCTTCGCATAAATTTTGTATTCCGTGTTGATCCTCTGTGGGTATTAGTATCGCTTTCTTCTATTCCATTTGTATTTTCCTTTGCTGCCGTCATTTATATAAAAAGTAAAAATCTACAACGCTCCTGAAAGCTTCTTTTAGTAGGTATTTAAAAAGTTCTGTGTTTGCTTCCTCAGTTATACAAAGTCTCGGCCGCGTTGCAGGTCTAGTGTGTCGCTTGCTGGAGCCATGTGATTAGCGGTTGGCGTTCATAAAAAACGCGCGATTGCCCGGCGGTGGACATTTTCCACCAACATCCAGTGATTGGAGCTCTTGCACCAACTGGTATCGACCGCATGTTATGTGTTACAAAATACCATAATTTCATACACTTGAAGATGAGACTCTTAAATCCCGAAACTTGACGTGATTTGAGTAAATAAGTAGTGCAAGTGGAGCGTTGTTGTTGTTGTTGTTGTTGTTGTGGTCTTCAGTCCTGAGGCTGGTTTGATGCAGCCCTCCATGCTACTCTATCCTGTGCAAGCTTCTTCATCTCCCAGTACCTACTGCAGCCTACATCCTTCTCAGTCTGTTTAGTGTATTCATCTCTTGGTCTCCCCCTACGATTTTTACCCTCCACGCTGCCCTCTAATACTAAATTGGTGATCCCTTGATGCCTCAGAACATGTCCTACCAACCGATCCCTTCTTCTGGTCAAGTTGTGCCACAAACTTCTCTTCTCCCCAATCCTATTCAGTACTTCCTCATTAGTTATATGATGTACCCATCTAATCTTCAGCATTCTTCTGTAGCACCACATTTCGAAAGCTTCTATTCTCTTCTTGTCCAAACTATTTATCGTCCATGTTTCACTTCCATACGTGGCTAAACTCCATACAAATCCTTTCATAAACGACTTCCTGACACTTAAATCTATACTCGATGTTAACAAATTTCTCTTCTTCAGAAACGCTTTCCTTGCCATTGCCAGTCTACATTTTATATCCTCTCTACTTCGACCATCATCTGTTATTTTGCTCCCCAAATAGCAGAACTCCTTTACTTTACGTGTCTGATTTCCTAATCTAATTCCCTCAGCATCACCCGACTTAATTCGACTACATTCCATTATCCTCGTTTTGCTTTTGTTGATGTTCATCTTATATCCTCCTTTCAAGTCACTGTCCATTCCGTTCAACTGCTCTTCTAAGTCCTTTGCTGTCTCTGACAGAATTACAACGTCATCGGCGAACCTCTAAGTCTTTATTTCTTCTCCATGGATTTTAAGTGAAGCGTATCTCTCTAAATTTATTATTACCAATTAAAGAGCCGCGAGCGTGCGTAGTGTGTGTGTATGGTAGCGGCGTTTTCCCGGCGGCCCACTGCGCTACAGCGCCGGAAAGCGGTGACCGTCGCAGCGGCCACGGGCGTGCTGGATGGAGGTGGTCTCTTAATTGTGGCGTCAGCGTGTCATTAGGCCGGGCGGCGCGGCAGCGCGGCGGCGCGCGGTTCGTGCCTGAAATTGGAAGGGCGGCCGCGGCCCGCGCACGCGCACGCGACCTAATTGCAGACGGCGACCCCCCCCCCCCCACCCTCTTCCCCCCACCACCGCAGCTGTGGCTCGCCGTCTTTGGCCGAAGACAGATAACCGTCTGAGCGCCGGCTGTTGCGCCTAAATCGACCCGTACGTTGCGGCCACTTTCGTAGGCACCCCGCGAGGATATACTGTGTACAGAGGCGCGTTTATTTAATACATGTGCTCTCAGCAGACAGAAACGGCTGCTACCACGAGGTCTCACGAGCCCTATTTACAAGACACGCTTTTGCACTTGCGGCCAGCTCCTCGACAGCAATGGTCGTGGATGAAGGTTTCGCAGGTCCATTAGATTCTCTCTTGCATAGGCCTTTGATTGTGTAAATCACGGAATTCTTTTAGATAAGCTAAATCATTATGGTTTGAGGGCGGCAGTGCACAAATGGTTTAATTCATACTTAACTGGAAGAGTGCAGAAAGTTGAAATAAGTGGTTCATGTAATGTTAAAACAACAGCTGATTCCTCAAACTGGGGGGGCTATCGAGTACGGGGTCCCACAGGGTTCGGTCTTAGGTCCTTAACTGTTCTTGATATACATTAATGACTTACCATTCCACATTGATGAAGATGCAAAGTTAGTTCTTTTTGCTGATGATACAAGTACAGTAATAACATCCAAAAACCAAAAACTAAGTGATGTAATTGTAAATGATGTTTTTCACAAAATTATTAAGTGGTTCTCAGCAAACGGACTCTCTAAATTTTGATAAAACACAGTACATACAGTTCCGTACAGTAAATGGCACAACTCCAGTAATAAATATAGACTTTGAACAGAAGTCTGTAGCTAAGGTAGAATTTTCAAAATTTTTAGGTGTGTCCATTGATGAGAGGTTAAACTGGAAGCAACACATTGATGGTCTGCTGAATCGTCTGAGTTCAGCTACGTATGCTATTAGGGTTATTGCAAATTTTGGTAATAAGAATCTCAGTAAATTAGCTTACTATGCCTACTTTCATTCACTGCTTTCGTATGGAATCATATTCTGGGGTAATTCATCGTTGAGTAGAAAAGTATTCATTGCTGAAAAACGTGTAATCAGAAAAATTGCTGGAGCCCACCCACGGTCATCCTGCAGACGTCTATTTAAGGATCTAGGGATCCTCACAGTAACCTCACAGTATATATATATATTCACTTATGAAATTTGTTGTTAATAATCCAACCCAGTTCAAAAGTAATAGCAGTGTGCATAGCTATAGCACCGGGAGAAAGGATGATCTTCACTATGCAGGGTTAAATCTGACTTTGGCACAGAAAGGGGTAAATTATGCTGCCACAAAAGACTTTGGTCACCTACCAAATAGCATCAAAAGCCTGACAGATAGCCAACTAACATTTAAAAATAAATTAAAAGAATTTCTAGATGACAACTCCTTCTACTCATTGGCTGAATTTTTAGATATAAATTAAGGGAAAAAAATAAAAAATAAAAAAAATAAAAGAACAACAACTTAAACATTAGTGTCATGCAATATTTTGTGTAATGTAATATCTTGTACAGACATGTTTTATTAACCTGACACGTTCCACATCATTACGAAGTGTCGTATTCATGATCTATGGAACAAGTTTTAATCTAATCTAATCTGTCAGCAAATGCGAGACACAAAAGAATTATGCAGGGTGTCCCGTACGAAACCGGTACACCTCACGCCTGACACTGACGTAGTTGCCTGCTTACAAGATATGCTGGAACTGATGGCCACAGGCGTCCAGGCGTCGCTGACTTCGTGTGATGACGTTACCAGCAACACGCTGTAATTCTGCAGGTGTAATGTTGTTTATTTCTCTAGCAATGTTCCGTTTAAGATCGTCCATTGTGCAACGATTATCAGCATACAGTCTGCTTCTTATGTGTCCCATAAATAAAAATCACACGATGTCAGGTCCGAGGACTTTGTGGACCAGAGGCCTCTACTGACAAGCCGGTCTTCAGGGTACACGTTGGTGACGTGGGCATACTTTGGTTGGATGTGTGAGCGGTTGCACCGTATTGTTCGAATATTGCATACATAACTGTGCATAGAAAGAGTAGAAGATATCTAGTTACTAGCACTGTTTAAAGGTGTAATTGAAGAATGGGGGCCAACGGTTCACATGCCGGACAACGCACACCAAACACCTGTCTTCTCTGAGTGGAGAGGTTCTTCGTGCAGCTACGACCAGTAGCTGCAGTTCTGGCAGTTCACGTAACCTGAAAATGTTCAAATATGTGTGAATTCCTAAGGGACCAAACTGCCGAGGTCATCGCTCCCTAGACTTAAACCCTACTTAAACTAACTTAACACTAAGGACAACACACACACCCATGCGCGAGGGAGGACTCGAACCTCCGGCGGGAGGGGCCGCGCAAGCCGTGACATGGTGCCTGCAACCGCGCGGTCACTCCGCGCGGCCTTACATAACCTAATGGAACCAGGCCTCATCTGACGTGAAGTAAAGCAAGGGGTACAAGTAACCGTTAGAAGTTGATATTAACACCCAGTTACAATAATGATAAAATGCAAGCCATTGTTCCCATTTCACATTCAATTCGACTAGAAAAGATTAACCGGTACGTGAGGTTACCGATTTTATGTGCCACACCCCACATCTCTCGATTACCTTGTGCGTAATAATAGAAATTTCTCTTTCCTTCTGTCATCATCTTTTCTTTATGTGATCTGGCAGCCAACCTAAGCCGTCCTCATACGGAACGTGAAAGAGAACCTGGACGAGGTTTTTTGATATCAGAACGTGAAATTTCCAAAGAGTGAGATGCAGAAGCAGACACATCAGATTTTGCAGCGTGTAGAGGAGCACGACCAATGAGATGCAAGATCGTTTTGTACGTCACAAGTGGAACTTAGGAAATGCCATATTGGATTACGTAATTTTGCACTTCAAGCCCGTATTTGGTGGTTATTATTTTATAACTTACATGCTCCCGTATTTGGTGGTTATTATTTTATAATGAATATTTATGTTATATCAAACTCCAGGAACACCGAGAATCTCTCGAAAAGATGTCGTTGCTGGTACGACTTTTTTATGAAACAATAACGAGAAACGATGTAACGATGGTATTTCGTCCTTTTCGTATTATAACTTGTGTGCTATGGAAGTACGCCACTTGAAGGCACCAGCGCCTTGAAGATTATTCAGAAGTTCGTCGTTGCCGGCTACCGTTTCGTGTTTTCTAAAAAATTCTGGAGCATTCTCATTGTGTGAACAGAAGTATAAGGTTATTATAAATGACTGAAGCGATTTTACAAATCTTCTGTATCTATATTATTTGACGTATTATCAGAGGTGCAAAATATGCCTATCTATCTGTTCGAAAGCACTGTTGATGGGAGCTGAAAGTTCTGGTAGGTTTGTTGGTACTGGAGGCCTAAGCACTGAATCTTTCACGTAACTCCACACGAAACAGTCGCATGGGATTAGGTCGGGAGAGCGTGGAGGCCGTGACATTTGCTGATCATCAAACCCTCCACGACTGATCCATCGATTATTCAGTTCCCTTTTTAAGGTTTCACGGACATCGTGATGGAAATGGGATGGAGCAAAGTTCAGTAGGTAGCTGACGTCCACACTGTGAGTCTCTGGCTGTGGCGTGAGCTAGTTTTCCAGCATTTCGAGACACACGTGTCCTGTAGTGGTCTTTTAGCGCAAGAAAAGCAGAACGTAAGCTTTAAACCAGGAGACTGCACGGGACACATTAACTTTTGGTGAATCTCGAATGTGCTGCTCGGTAGCTTGGAGAATGTCTGTCCCCCAGATTCGCACACTGTGCCTATTTACCGTGCCACGCACAAAAAGTGTTGCTTCATCACTGAAGATGAGTTTCTCAGAAAACCCAACCCCTTCCATAAGCTGTTGGAACTGTGCCGAAAATTCAGAGCGTCTGACTTTGTGATTGGGAGTCACCGCCATTAAAAATTGCAAGCGATAAGGCTTCAGCTTCAGCCGTTTCCTTAAAACCTTCCAAGCGGCCCGCTGTACAGCTCTCTGCTTGCTCTGGTCGTGGACTGTTCTCGTGTAGGAAACCGAAGTGCGGCTGCAACGGTACAAAACTTTCTGAGTTTTTCTATGAGAGAGTTGAGTAATTAGTGTAGCTATAGTGAATTTACGAAATCGCTTCAGTCATTTGTAATAATCTGGTATGTTCTGGACTGTTTTATGTTATATATAAATAAGAGCTCTCTCTCCTTTCGGAGTACGTTGGTTCCAGTCTGTGGAAGTTCCAGGGAGCGTGGATCGATGAATTGTAAGGTTGCTCTCTACACCGGTCGCAGAGTCTGTCGAAATTCTCTGTGGTGTAGAGTACAGCATGACGAACGTAGATGGACGGAGGAACAAATGTGTGTTTAAATAGGCACAATGAAAGAGGAGCAGCGGTTGGGCAATTTCAAAAGTAGTAATTAGCACAGCAAGCAAAGGCATACCGAGGTGCTGATCGCTAACATAACTTCTGTTTTACGAGCGCCCATTTTCGTACCCAGTTTGTGGTTAACTCGCCAGATATGGCCGACAGTTATTGCAGCTGGACAGTACTGCGGGGTCACAAATCACACTGGGGAGCACGTTTCGTGTGATATACGGTGTGTGACGGAAGATATTTCGTAAGACTCCCTTTCCCTCTCTCTTCCTGAATGGTACTGGGGAACAACAGCTGCGAGTGAGTCTCTGTATGAGTTCTGTTTTTGCTGACAAGGCCATTTCGCGAGATGAATGCGGCAGAAAGTAATATGTTGCTGTGTTCTTCTTCTGACGAGCGCCATAACCTCTCTACATTCACACCTGTGGTCTTCAAGGCACCTTACGGTATGCATAGGAGGGTAATCCTACCTGGTAAGTATCCCACATTTAGACGTGCAATTCTCAGGTACCAGCTGATTTCGGCATCTGCCTTTCTAGCAACTAGTTTCATATGTTTCTTTCTGCTTTTAGCGATTCAGATGTATTTAACAGTAAGAACAAGTATACTATACGACAGTTCAAAAATTAGGCTTTATTTTTCTTTTAGAGTAAGTTGAAGTAACATTAGTTTCAAGGATTCTTGTTTCCAAAAGAGAACTTTAAAATTTTCAAACACTGGGTGTCACTTCCAGCAGTTGTCAGTCGCGTTTTGTCTAGTGTTTGGGTAGATATACGTAATTCAGTTTTTGCAATATGTAGCTGGAGTCATCGCAGACGAATATCGCTGCCATGTCTTTCATGCGACGCTCATTATCACTGGGAAGTTTCGGTTTGTTTCCCGTTACGAACAAAATTATTTATTATTTATAAAGCGGAAGTTTACCTTCCGTTAGACTGAGCAGTCTCAGAGTAGTCTAATAAGATATTTGTTTCATCGTTGTGTATTAACAGGGACGTTAAAGTAAAAGACTAACCAGTAGTTCAGCAGCGACTTGTGTATCGCAATGCTGTGCATTGTCTGCTACCGCGAAGCAGCAGCGCTATTCAGTCTGTGCTGGAGTACTGGTTATTCTTCGTGTTTTACTGCTCCTATTAATACATATTGATAAAACGAATAGCCGCGGGGAGTTAGCCGAGCGGTCTAATTCGGTGCAGTCATGGACTGTGAGGCTGGTCCCGGCGGAGGTTCGAGTCCTCCGTCGGGCATGGGTGTGTGCGTTTGTCCTTAGGATAATTTAGGTTAAGTAGTGTGTAAGCTTAGGGACTGATGACCTTAGCAGTTAAGTCCCATAAGATTTCACACACATTTGAACATTTTATAAAACGAATATTGCACTAGAGTACTCTGGGATCGAACGAAACGTTCCGCTTTAAAAAAATCATTTTCTATGCCACGGGACGCTGGGTGTCGCATGAAACATTATTGTTTGGGCCGAGTACAGCTAGACATTGCAAAAACGAAATTGCAAATATCTGCAGAAACACGAAAGGAAATACGCCTGACGTTTTTAGGAGGGGCATCATATTCTATCTATATAATCTCACATAATTGTTTGCCTACTTTTTATAATTTGTTTTTATGTAGTGGATTATGTTCTATATTCTGTAATGACGTAAGGCGAATCTGCTGTATGCATCACTGCATCACAAAATTATGTGTGGTGAAATGGGCTTTGCCTGAAACTAACAATAAAAGAAGTTGTCACTCTTTCTTGTTATTCTTCGTCAATAATGCAGTGAAACAATAATGGGCGATTCTATTTATTTAAGGGTCAGTAAGTTTCATTTCTTTATGTTGAAGATTAATTGCCATTCCCTGCAGGAGGTCTTCGTAACTGACAGTTGACAGAATATGTGGCTTCCATGCGGAGGACCAAGATTCGATTCCCGGTGCTTCGAGGGATTTGTCCTGGACAGGGGAGCGCTCAGCCTCGTGGTGCCAGTTTTACTGAGGAGTCTACTTGACTACTGAGAGCCGCACCGCATCCGCATGAGGCCGCGTGC
The DNA here is from genome assembly GCF_023864275.1 of Schistocerca cancellata. Lineage (NCBI taxonomy): Eukaryota > Metazoa > Arthropoda > Insecta > Orthoptera > Acrididae > Schistocerca > Schistocerca cancellata. The sequence goes on from NC_064627.1 coordinate 1,147,607,659, forward strand.
CACAGGGTGGAACGGCGGCCGGTCGACGTCGCGTGGTGTTCGTGGGCCAGGGGGCACGATTTCCCTACGCCTCTTCATATTCCATAAGCCTCTATTCCGTTCACTGTGCGACAGCGCATAACTATACCGGACGTCTAGCATGTCTGTTCGTGTTCCGTAATATGTAGTTTCATCTCACGCAGCCTGGAAAGCATTTCCTGAGAAGTAACATTTGAAAATGTAGGTCAGCATTTCCGGGCGGACAGACGAAACGCTTATGTCACGCTCGTACGAATTGCTTAAGCGCCGCGTGAAGAAGTGTGGGGGCTACCGGTAGGCGGTATCGTGTTACAGCGCGCGACAGGAGACCCCTTGTCACGCTGCGCGCGGCTGACAAAATAGCGGCCTATCGATGCGGTGTCAGTCAGACGGAGCCGGGCGTGTCCGATCGACGGATCGCATTAGCGGCGCAAAAAATGGGCATGCGACCCGGGCGCTGAAATACACAGCCGATGACGTACGGCCCGCGCTGTCCGGTCCGGGAACGCGAAACATGCCCCATTCAGACACGCTGCGGCCTCGGGTTTCGTCATAGTCATTCAGCAGCCAGTCCGTACCAGAACACTGGAGCTCCCTACATGGGAGTGATGGTGTAAGATATACAATGTTGGAACCTTTCCTGGCTGTGAGGTAACAGACGACGATTGTAATCTATACAGCCAACGTAGCTTCTGCAGAAAACCGTGTTTATTTCTGCGGCATAATGGTTCGAACTAGACCAGAAACTAATTGTATTGTCACAATAAATTTTAATCCTCGCCGTCAAGGATTTGATGATAATGCTACGAGATCCAGCACTGTTGCCAGGAATCCGTTTAGATTGCAGAATTGCCTAGGCAACTGCCTTTATGTGAGGTAGCGCTGATCGGGTTAGTAACGATAGAACGCAAAACGAATACTCCTGTTCTTCGTACACCTTTACGCAAAGAGTTAATGGACCACCTGTCCGTATACGTTAACGAGGCAGGACGGTGAGCCACGCCCACTACCGGTTTAATGACTGGTACACTGCTACAACGGGCGTCCTTGGGTTTTTAGACTGACTGACAAAGTTTTCTCGGCAAATGTCAGGCTGTTTGCATCGACGAAATAAAATACAGAAATAGTTAAATTATAAATAACCCAAGCAAAAGTTACAGATGGTGCGCAAGACACTCCGTCGTTAGGTTATCGTTAGAGGAAACACATCCGCCTGTAGATTGTGGATTGGCGATTGTCCGTGAGGTGGGCAATTTTATTGCAAGGTGTAGCCGCCCTCCGTCCACCTGCTGTCGGCGACTTCTCTGACGGACGATACTGATGTTGTTATCTACTGTATATGCGCGACTTTTCGTTACATGTACACGTAACATGGAGCACCCACAGACATCTTCAGTGTTACGGTGAGAAATGCTGGGGTACTATAAATGATCCACGTGTCTTCAAAGGTCTACATTTTCGAAAGTGTTACATGTACAAATATGACTGATGCTTGTATAGAACCATAAACTCACCCAGTTTGCAATATGCTCACCACTTTGCGTTACGAGTGCAGTTCCTTGACAAAATGGCGAGAAAGCAAGAAAAGAGACTGTGACGGGTGCCTCTTTCCTTGATACTGCTCTAGTGAAAACTAAGAGAGAGTATTCTGCAAGAAAAGTCACGGACGCACTGCGGATTGACTCGGCTACAAAACCAAGAGATTATATTCATTAACTTTTTCTATTTGTCATTTGCCATTGCGGCAGAACACCTCCAGGAAATAAGGTCGTTCCCACGTTACATACACTCCAACCTTCTTATTTTAAATTCCACAAGTATAGTATGGTGAAATTATAGATTAACTATCATTTGACTGCTACCAAATTCTCCCTCATTTCTCTTTACTATTTACTTGTAACATTCTTTGGTCTCACAAGTCTACTTGTTTACAAATTCTTCTTTTCTTTTTTTTAATCATTTTTTCGCATCACATTGTGTTACAGATACATATTTTTGGAAAAATGTTTCGAAATGAGAAATTTGTGTTTAAAAATAATAAATTTAAAGGGTGAAATAAATCGTCTAGCCTCGTTGGGTGGGACTGGTTCTTAGGGCGGCTTCGCTTCGACCGCGTCTTCCAGTTCCGCGATCGTAGTTCTTATTCTCCTCTGTTTACAATTTCCAAATTTTATTTTTGGCCTAGCATTGTTCTTGTTTCAGCTGCTTCTCTTTATTGCCACTTTTATCATCAACCCACCCTCTGTCCACATTTTTTTTATCAAACCACCCCAAACAATTAATCAAAACTTTAGCCTTTTCTAACATCTGTTCGCTAAAGTGTTTGAGGAAGATATGGTGCGTTGGTATCAACCAAGACACTGTACAGGTGAGTGCCACAGATGCACAGTTACACGCTCTTCCTGCTACCGACCCACCAGCAGCTGTCTTACACACGAATAATTCTTGTTTCGTTTACATTGTAAGTGGTCACTTACGTAATTACCGAAAGCTGTGACAAATTGACATGAATGTGATTCTAGAATACACCATCCATTGGAATCTTCTCTTCGTGATTTGACTCCTGTTTGTGAATCAAATTGCACAAAAATAATGTTCCTTTAAAATTAAAAAAAATTTAAAGTTTTTACAAATACACAAAGTCGCCTTTCTCCATCACCAGATAATACCAGCTCTTAGTAAATAACGATCGGTGTAAAATCAGTGATGCTGTCAACATTTCTCTTAAAAATGTTTATGAGCACACTATGAAACGCTTGGTACATTTAGAAGAATAGCGTGTTAACGTAATTTGACAATATAGTGGATCACCGGACATTTTATGAACGAACTATATGGCTAACATTGAACAGAATCGAAGACGTGACAACAACTTGTAGCATTACTTTCCAGTGCTGAGGAAAAAATGTGCAGAAAATTGCACAAAATTCGTTTCAGTAAGTATGACAAAAAGATATAATTTAATGAACGTATCAAGAATAAGATTGTGCTATTTGAAAATCGGTAATGATCGATCGCATACCTTCTTAGTCTACGGAATGTGAATTATAAGGTCCGACTTCAGTAGCCAAAAATTAGGCAGTTGCACCCCTACCGTCGGAGTTCCAGGATACCGTATAGGATAAAGTGGTTTACAGTATTTTAATATCTGCGGATGAATTTCAGAAATGTAAAATTTAGCACTTGACGAAACGAAATAGCGTGGCATCCTATGACTATAATATCAGTGAGTCACTGCCGGAATCGGCCAACTCATACAAGTAGCTGGGTGTAACACGTTGTAGGGATATGGAATGGAACGATCAGACAGCTTCAGTCGCGGGCAAAGCAGGTTTATTGGTAGAACACTGGGGAAGTTCAATCAGTCTACAAAGGAGATTGCTTACAAATCATTAGTGGGACCGGTTCTAGAATGTGGCTCAAGTGTGGGGGACCCTACCAGATACGAGTAACAGAAGAATTTGAACGTATGCAGGGAAGGGCAGCACGAATTGTCACGGGTTTGTTTAATGCGTGGGAAGGTGTCACAGAGATACTGAAGGAACTGAACTGGCAGACTCTTGAAGATAGACATAGACTAACCTGAGAAAGTGTATTAACAAAGTTTCAAGAACCGGCTTTAAATGATTACTGTAGGTATATATACAAGGTGTTAAAAAAAGGTATGGCCAAACTTTAAGGAAACATTCCTCACACACAAATAAAGAAAAGATGTTATGTGGACATGTGTCCGGAAACGCTTAATTTCCATGTTAGAGCTCATTTTAGTTTCGTCAGTATGTACTTCCACCTACGCTCAATGGAGCACGTTATCATGATTTCATACGGAATAGTCTACCTGTGCTGCTAGAACATGTGCCTTTACAAGTACGACACAACATGTGGTTCGTGCACGATCGAGCTCCTGGACATTTCAGTCGAAGTGTTCGTACGCTTCTCAACAACAGATTCGGTGACCGATGGATTGGTAGAGGCGGACCAATTCCGTGGCCTCCGCGCTCTCCTGACCTCAACCCTCTTGACTTTCATTTATGGGGGCATTTGAAAGCTCTTGTCTACGCAACCCCGGTACCAAATGTAGAGACTCTTCGTGCTCCTATTGTAGACAGCTGTGATACAATAGACCATTATCCAGGGCTGCATCAGCGCATCAGGGATTCCATGCGACGGAGGGTGGATGCATGTATCCTCGCTAACGGAGGACATTTTGAACATTTCCTGTAACAAAGTGTTTGAAACTTCCTGGCAGATTAAAGTGTTTGAAGTCACGCTGGTACGTTCTGTTGGTGTGTGTTTCCATTCCATGATTAATGTGATTTGAAGAGAAGTAATAAAATGAGCTCTAACATGGAAAGTAAGCGTTTCCGGACACATGACCACATAACATATTTTCTTTCTTTGTGTGTGAGGAATGTTTCCTCAAAGTTTGGCCGTACCTTTTTGTAACACCCTGTATACTACAACCCCTACGTATCTCTCACATAGGGGTCGAGGGGATAAGGTTAGAATAATTACTGTACGCAACCCAAGCTTTGTAACAGTCATTCTTCCCGCACTCCATACGTGAATGGAACAGGAAGAAACCCTGATAAATGGTACATTGAGACTTACCCTCTGCGATTCACCGCACGGTAGTTTGCAGAGTGTAGATGTAGACGTCGATGCGGTTAGAAGAGTTGCGGATGCAGTTAAAGAGACTTGCCGCTGAGGATAGCATTTTTCATATCCGGACAGATCTCTGTCCGTAAGAACACCTACATCACTTTCCTGAGAAGCGGTGTGACAGTAGACTTTCCGATCGAAAGTCTCCAGGCGCCGGCCGCTATGTACCAGATCTCAAGAGAGGCGGACGCGCCAGTATAAAAGGAGGCGGGGGACACTGTGACGTCAGCAGAGGAGCAGTCAACGGCACAGGGGCCGATCGCGAGAGCTCGGCTCGGTGACCTCTCAAGTGAACCACTCGTTGGATGTCATCGCAGTAGCAAATCCACAGGGATATTTCAACACTTCTTAAGCCAACCAAGTCAACTGTTGTGATTGTAAAATGGGAACGCAAAGGGAGAACCGCAGCTGAACCAACAGCAGACGGGTCTGGAGGCTGGAGCACTGCAGAGCGTGGGTGTAAAAACTCACATGCGGAAGAAATCACTCCTGAGCTCTGGCACCAGATGCAGTGCAGCTAGGGAGTCAAAATGAATGAATGAGAGGCAGGACGGCTCAGCATCTCTGATGATCAACACAGTTTTGTAGTCAGTGCTGAGCGGTGCTTTAGGTGCTGCGAAGAGCGGCGTCACTGGACAGCGGATATCTGGACACGAGTCGTTTGGGATGACGAATCACTCTGCAGCATGTGGAAAATCCAATGTAAGGGTTTGGGTTGGTTTAACACTGAATAATTTTGCCTGCTACCGCTTGTAGTGCCAGCAGTGAAGTATGGACGAGGTGCTTTTACGACTCGGGGGTGTTTTTCACGGTTGGGGTGTGGTCGGCTAAAACGGCTACGGGGACGCTACATGCGGAAGGATATGAATACAGTTTATAGCACTGTGTACTGCGTACTGTAGAGAAACAGTTCGGGAACGGTGACAGTATCAGCAAGGCAAAGCAGCCTGTTATAAAACCGCATATGTAAGGCAATTGGTTGTGGCCAGTAACACTCCTGAAATGGACTGATCTGCCCAAAGGCCCGACCTGAACCCAGTGCATCACCTTTGGGATGAGAGCGCCACACCCTAGCGTCCATCACTACCTCCTCTGTTTTCGAACGCCTCACTGAAAGCATCCCCAGCAGAACCAGCAGAGCTCGTCGGAAATGCAAAGGGTGGACACGCCCATCTCCTGATCAGACTGTTTGCATCGAAGACTGTTCTTTTATATTCAAATTTCTGACAAATTTGTGCCACTTATCTGCAGAGAGAAGTCACGCGGCGATAGAGCGCACTACACCCCACAATTGCAGAAAACTAGATCAGGAGCGAATATAATGAAAACAGCCCGCGACCTTAGACTACAATGAGCGAACGAAACGACATTCGCGGCGGCAGTCCGGCGTCTGAAATGCGCGCTCGTGAGCAGAAGTTCAATTAAATGTAAGGTCGCCGGCGCAGAAAAATTCCCCGGGACTGCGTCCCCGGCCGGCAACAGCAGCACGGCGGGTTCGCCTTATCACGAAATCGCCCACCAACCGACGTCCGAGCGTGGAAAATCCGGGTTGGCTGCCGCCGCTGTTACCCCACGCCGCAGTGACCGACCATTAAAACGTATTACGGTAGCCCCGAATCGAGAAATCACGCGCGCCGGAGGGGGACTGGAATTGTCCGCGCCGTGCCTGCACACTGCCTCAGGATTACCGAATTAGCGGCGCTCGCCGTGGAAGAGTTGCGACACAGCGCGGCCTGTGCGTGCGGAGTGGACGGCGGAGGTGGGCGAAGCGAGTACAGTGCGCCCCCTCCGGCCCCCCCCCCCCCCCCTCTTAACTACAGCTGTTGTGTTTCATCAGTGCGGTCCTTCAAAACGGTTAATTGCGCGCCAATGAAGAAAAGTCCCCGGCAGCAGAAATTGCGTAGCATTGTCCCTGCACAGCCAACCGACAAGCAAGCCGAAAAATTTCTTTGTCGTTGATTGTTCAGCGGCTTCGTGACAGAGAGAGAGAGAGAGACCGTTGCGTAAGAAGTACGGCATTACCGGAAGGATTGCGTCCACCTTAACAATGACTGTAATGGCTGTCGTGTTCTGTTTAATCTCGCCTTAATGCGCCACCGGTGCCCACTGTCGGCGTCCATGCTAAGAGGCATGGCAATGACACAGTTCGGTGAAAGCTGGCAGATTTCTAACACTCGAAGAAGTTGCCTCCTCCACAGTGCGTCATGTGTCGCACCACCTGATTTTATGCCTTCTGGTCTATAATCCAAAACTACCTGCAGTATATGGTGAGAGCATAAGAAACTGCCGTTAATCCTTCTACATCTTCATCTAAATGTATCTACTTATGTATCAGTCGACCACAATATTCTTGCACCTGGAAGTGACAGCGCTTCGGTTGGCTTATCGTGAGTTTTTATTGTAACGTTTCATGAAGACACGCTGAACCATTTGGTAGTACATGGACAACTGTCTTGAAATCATTTACAATACGATGCGTTTTCGCTGGTCACCACCATACTTGTTTAAGGGGGGTAGGACGTCAAACGGGCCGACTTGGAGCGAGAGACGCACTATACTTTTACACATAAATTCATAAAACTTTGTCAGCACGACTAGGAAGGATTTAGGATTCACACTCACGGCAGTGCAAGTTCAAAAATTTTTTTTAAATGTGAAGTTTCTCATCATTTTTTTCACTTACTATTGGCTGCATTTGTTACTACAGCTACACTTTTCTTCATAAGGAAGAGAGATTCTTCAATGAATTTCGCATAACATACAAACCATACTTAAAGGTGTATGAAACTCAAGAATTTTCCAAATTTATTAAAAACTGTGGTAATAATCGAGATAATTAACTACTCGTATAAAATTTGAATTTTTTCTAAACATGAAGTTTAAAATGTAACAGCTCAATCATTTTTCCAGAAATTAAATAAATTCTAGAGTTTCATACACCTGTAAGTATGGTTTGTATGCTGTGCAAAATTCATCGAAGAATCTCTCTTATGTATGAAGAAAACTGTACCTACAGCAACAAATGCAGCCAATAGTAAGTGAAAAAGTAATCAAATTTTACATGTAATAAATGTATTTATTTATGTTTTTGAACTTCCACTGCTATGAGTGTGAATCCTGAATCCTTCTTGGTCATGCTGATAAAGTTTTATGAATTTATTTGTAAAAGCATGGCCAGTGGAAACTAAAATGTGCTGTGGAGCCTCTCCTGCTCCAAGTCGGACCCTTTGACGCCCTACCACCCTTAATGTGACGTCACCGCGTCTTTCCGTTGACGGCCACAGTGCAACAACATCGTAATCAGGTAGTATACTGCAAGGGACTCTTAAGTTCATGGCAGAGGTTACTTCCCACTGCACTTCTCAGGTCTTCTTCCATTCCATTCCTATATAGGGGTTGGGAAGAAAGCACAACTGCCGCTTTGCGTGCTGTGATTAGTGAATTCTTGTCTTTGCAGTCCCTACGGCAACCTTACGTACGCGGTTGTAACTTTTTCACTTAAAGTTGATCTTGAAATGTTGTAAGTAGGCTTTTGCGGAGCAGTTCACGTTTGTCTTCAAGTGCCAGCCGGTTTGGCTTTCCTATCATCTCGCATGGATCAAACAACAAAACTGTGACCATTCGTGGTACCCTTCATTGTATACGTTTTACATCTCCATTTAGCCCTGTTTGCTATACATCCCACACACTTGAGAAACATTCTAGAATGGGTCGCATGAGTGTTTTGTAAACAGTCACCTTTGTAAGCAGGGCGCATTTTCCCAGTACCCTACCAATGAACCCAAGTCTACCACCCGCTTTACCTACCCTATGTCAGCATACCGTTTAATACCTCTACAAATTGTTACAAACAGGTATTTATATGAATTGACTGATTCTAACTGGGATTCGTTCATACTTTAGCCATAGGATACTGTTTATTGAGCATAATTTTATATTTTTGAACATTTAAAGCAAGTTATATGGGTACGTTAGAGTTATGGCTACTGTAGTGTTCATCGAGAGGTATGAAACATATGTTGGCGCCCATCATCATGTCCATATTCACACGTAACATGAGAAACACATCATAATAACGGACAAGCATTCACGGTGGTACTGACGCACACGCAAGGGAGGCCGCAGCACAGTCTCCGCATTGACCTCGTCTGTACGCCCTCATCTGTATCGAAGTCTGCAACTTGCTGGTTTTTTTTTTGTCGATTTTGTCCACTACCTTTGGTTATCTGCTGTTATGATTCTTTAACTACTTCATTTTTAAGATACTAATTGTGTTGTCAACGGTCCTGGCCATCTTTTATTTATACTACAACGCATTATGTGTCCAAACGCCTAAATATGACTGTCCTGGAAACTCCACACCTTCTCGTCGGAGGACCGTGCAATGTCCTGAAATTCTTCCCTGTTTTTTGGGATTGGGTTTGGGGGGGGGGGGGGGTTGAGCACCCGACACTTGCGCTGTGTGAAGTCGCAGCAGGTGATGTGTCATGTGCCTGCCATAGTGCACGATTCTGGATGAATGAGTCCGTTTCATTTCCCCACACTCCTGCGCCGTGTACTGGGGAAGGCAATAATGACTGTTTCTAGTAGAGTCTTGCTGGGAAAATCATAGATTTTCTACTCACTCCAACACACAGTACTGATTATGAAACTTCTCATCGCTGTACATAGTATGTCTACCTGTTTGTATCAAAATATGTCTTCCAACCCCACATCTGAGAGAGAACTTAGGAGGTGAGGAATTTGCTTCAGAGAAATAGACACGTGACAAGGACACTGCAGTAAAAAAATACAGCGAATCACTCTTTCGCACGCGCAGTTCCAGTCAAGCTTGTGGTAAAGCTGTACTTTTTATCAGTCAACATACTGCATTTGGCAACTCCGTCCACAACATATTCATTTCGGTCTCCACATGTCCCGGTCCCTGTGTAATCTGGTTGAAAGTATCTTCGTCACTTCGGCAGGGAATGAAACGTACAAAAAAAGAACAATAAAATGGAAGTTTCTACAGCAGATACACCAGATGTAATCCAAAAACTATAATATATTTCATGGAAACAGAGAGTCAAACATTCAGTAGACAAAGCAGTGATTTGAGGTGTTTTCGGTGATCCTTAGTTGCAAGGGAAACGACGGAACAGCAATTACCTGTACGTGTCACCTACTCCCGACAGAGGTTCCCCTTGCCCCTCCCCAACAGCATACAAAATATAAGAGTGACCTTTCCTACCACTAATTTTACATTAGGTGGCACTTTTTCGTAGACACCTCAAAGTACAGTAGTGGCCGCCTCTTTGGTGTTGAGGTGCAACAGGACTGCAATCTGAATTAGTGGGTGGAAAAAAAACTTCTCGAGAAGTCGGCTATAGTGATCAATATGCTGTAGTCTTGTAGAAGTGCTCCCATTCTTTCTTAAGCGAGTCGTTACAAACTCAAAAGATCGCTTAAATTCACTCCTGCAAAATACAGCGCCGTTAACTGTACAATAAAGCCTTGCATAATGTCGTAAGTTTGTTCCAGTCTGTGTATTAGGTCAAACGGACCGTTATAGTTTCTTACATAATGGCCCAACAACTCTCTCACTGGCGTTAAACGCTAATTGCCTGGCCATTTTCTTGTAATTTATTTTAGAGCCGCTGCAGTGACTGCGAGGGCAAGTACGACGCTTGCGCTGAGGATCCTCTCGTAACGGAACAGGTGTGCCAACATTCCCACTCCTTGCCAGGTTACGGATACGTTTGTCTTGTCTTAGCCTTTTCCAGCCATTCAAACATCGGGCAGGATTGAAATAAGTTGAAATTTTTATGCCTGATTAATTCTGATCGTGTTGTAGTCGCCTTTAGAAGGATTATTTCAACGTGACACGTATCTTAGCTTTAGATATCTGAAGATCATCTCTTTGATGCCCGAAAACAACGTATCTTGATTATAACCGGAAATTTATTCCACAGCTATCGCAACTAAATAATACCGTAATTATCCGAGGCGTTGTTCCGTATAAAATATAATTAAAAACTGGTAAAATCTTCTCAGTAATGATAGTACGTATAAAAAATACAGATACAGTTCATTTAAAAATTCCTAAAGGTATAGTAATTAGTATTTATTTATTATGTTTCTAAAAGAACAAAGTTACATAATGAACTGCTCATGAACACACATTTTAGCTCTCAATCTGTATTTTGGTTAGTTGGTTGATTTTGGGGAGGGGGGGGGGGTGGAACTAACAGCGAGGCCGTCGGCCCCATCGTATTGAGGATGGATGGGGAAGGAAGTCGGCCGCGCCCTTTCAAAGCAATCATGCCGGCATTTGCCTGAAGCGATTTAGCGAAATCATGGAAAACCTAAATCGGGATGCCCGATGCGGGTTTGAACCTTCGCCTCCCGAATGCGAGTCCAGTATGCTAACCACTGCGCCACCTCGCTCGGTCAACCTATAGGAGGGTAATTCAATAGAGCTGAAGTCGAGGTAACTTCAGGTTTGTTTGGATTCCATTTCGTAGTCGCAGTGTTAACTTCATCCATTTTATCAAAACCTTTTTTTTATTTCAGTGGTCTTATCGTTTCATTCTCATGTAGGAATGACTTTTCCGTTTCTTTTATTTCGTAATGCTGCCTGGTTCTTTTCGTTCGCTAATAGTAATTTCTCGGCCACACAACTCCACTGACTATTCATTATCTTCTTCACGAATTCCATCGCTACGATTAGCAAACAACCTGTAAACCGAACCTTTGTGACGCACCTAGACAGTTCGTTCTTCACTCTCAGAGAGCACAGGATAAGAACGAAGAGTAATTCAAAAGAAACGAAAGTATTGAGGTGTGGCAGAAAAGAGGTTAATGGAAAAGTTAGCATCACAACTAGGGATCATGTAGTGGACAGAGCTTGGAAACAAAGTGACGCACGATGGACGACGAAAGTAGAATATAAGAAGCAGACTAACGCAGGCAGATTCTTCGCAGAAAACGGACTTAACTTTAGAAAGAAACTTCTGAGAATGTACACCTGCAATGCACCATTGTTTACAAACGAACCATGGACTGTGTGAAAACCAGAAAAGAACAGAATTGTGCTGAACGGTGTTGAAGAAGGATGCAGAAAATTAAGTAATAATAACGTAGAGGAGATTCTTCAAAGATTGAGCTAGGAATGGAGTATATGCAAGACACTAGCTAGGAGAAGGGATAGAGTTATAGGACATGCATTATTAGAGAGAGCCGTAAAGGCCAATAGTTGTATAGGAAGACAGAGATTAGAATATACGCAAGAAATAACTGAGGACATTGAGAGTAAATGCTACTCTGAAAAGAAGATTTTACCTGAGGGGTGGAAATCAAGGCATTGCACTGATATTTATTTTGATTTACCCTTGTTGCAGGATATTCACGTCTCGTTATTCGTAACAATCATTTCCACTTTGTCGACAGCGGTCTAAAAACGCTGATCTGCTTACAATTTTTTACTCTTTGTGTTAGTTGGTAAGCATTTTCGGTACCCAACTTGCACACAGTTTGCGATATCCGTGCATTTTCCTGATTTTAGTGTTAATAGTGGTTCGTCCAGTACGAGGAAATTCATTAGCCACAGCACCAGTCGCCCACTGCCATTTCCAGTTTTCGTCCACTTGGTGCATCATTTCATCGTTCTAAATAGTGGACACCACTGTCTAACCTTTCCTTCACTCGTTACTGCAGATGGCCCTACATTTTCACAGCTTTTTTTCTGAGCCGCTGTCATTTAAATATAAGCAAACGGCCCTTAACTTTCAAACGTGACCCGTACTACTATGTACACGATCCGAAATATTCACCAATTCACTGCAGCACATTCCTACCAAAAACGGGCTACGTCGTGTGCATCAGACTGGATGGTTCTTCCCACATTCCCTCAAACGCCTAGACCACTTCTCCTATGCACTGTCATCTCCCCCATTCTTGAAAACCTTGTCCTGTTGCCACACATCTATCTACACACTCCGCCTCTTCTACGTCTCCAAACTCTCCATATCCTTTCCCAACGCAGTGCCAATGACCTTACCTTCCCAGACCTTGAACTCATCCCCAATATCTATCCTTTCACATAATCATAACTTACTCTATTCATCCCATTCCATCCCACCTCAAAGAAAGCTCTAACCCACTTTATCCTAGCGCAACTGGCATCCCACTCACCTCCTAACGGTCATGTCGTACCTGGCAGTTCCTTCACACACAGACATCTCACAATCGTTTCCACACATTACCCTCCCCAATACTTCTCGCATCACAACTCCCCCCTCCCCGACCCCCTCAGTTACAAGAAGCCCCCAACAATACGATTTTTCGGTTTCAGTCTTCTTACTGGTTGAATTCGACTCTTGTGCCAAACTCTTCAACTTACAGTGGCACTCCACATCGTATATAAAAAAATATAATTCACGTCATAGCACTATCATTTTGTTATAAACATCACGACGTATTTCTACCTTAATTTTTTTCATTTGTTTGACCTACTGTGACCTACACGAAATAACTAATGCCTTCTTCCTTTGCTCCTTTCTTTCTTTCCAATAGTTTTTCTATTATTTTCTTATGTGGTTCTCTTCTTTCTCTCGTCCACATTGGCTCTGTCTTTTTCTTTGATTTCTCCTGGGATCCCTTGATTCTTTTTACTTTTGCTCTGAACTTTTCTCTTTCTCCTATTTGTTCCCGTTATTTCCTTTTCCCTCCGGTCTGGCTTAACTTCTTTAATTCACCTCATTGATGTTTTTGGATTTCCAGTAAAAAAGTTGAAAATTCTTTTTGTTATTCATCTTTCATATAGCATGTTTATGTGGCCACAGAATACAATTACTCTCCTTCTCATTGTGTCTAATGTTCTTTCTATTCATTCATAAACTTCTACACTGATTCTTAATTTCCATTTCACATAGGCATATTTTGGTCTCAAAATTTTTTTCTATTATTTTCCCTTCCTTCTTTTATATTCCACCTAGTCGTTTGTCTGTATTTAACGAACTAGATTCTGAAGCATACAAGCATTTTGTTCTAATGAGAGCATTGTACAAACGGAGGATTGCATTTACGACTGTTGGGTTCTTGTTACATTGGTTTTTTGTTAATTGAAAAGCCGGTTCTATTTCTTCGCCCTTATTAAGTTTGTTTCTTTGTCGAAAGCATTTAGTTGGATTATTTCATCCGAATATTTAAATTTTGTAGCATTTTTTATTCTTCCATAATCAGTTCAGACATTTTGATATCTCCTTCGCATCTGTAGTATTCACTGTTTTTTTTTTTTCAAAAGATTTACATAGGTCTGCTTTTGAAGCTGTGTAGCAGATTTAGCGGCAAGATGGGAAGATCGTCTGCAAAGTCCGAAGACTAAATTCTTAAACTCTTTTAAGGAGTTGAATAATGAAAATTCTTCGCAGATTAAAACTGTATGTCGGACCACGGCTGAGAATCTGGGACGTTTGCCTTTCGAGACACAGTTTCAATCTTCCAGAAGGTTTCATATCAGCACACTGCTGCAGAGTGAAAATTCATTCTGGAGTTGAATAACGTTTCCCTATCAGTCGAATCATATGCTTTTTTAAAAAATCTGCTCTTGTTAAGTTAAAATGCAATGTTTTATTCCATTCCATTCTGGCCGCTTCGAACAGCAACCGCTTCGTATTATTTCAAACTGAAAAGGAGTCTGGGTAACAAAAGTTATTTAATTTCATTAAAGCGTTTCGTCGTTTTGGGACATCGTCAGAAGTAACTGGATACGAAACCGATCCGTCGTAGAGTCACAAAGAATCCTGTCAATCTCTCATTCTTCATGACTGTGTGACGGATCGGTTTCATATCCAGTTACTTTTGCATAATCCAGTGATACCCCAAAACGCGTTATTGAAATTAAATAACTTTGCAATGCAGACTGCTTTCCAATTTTGCGCAATTTTTTAATGCCGTAAATAAGGAGTCGCCAAGTCGGCCGCTTTCGGCCCGCCCACAGCGGAGAGAAATGTAAGTAATTTGTAGAGACATCGAGTAACGAGTAGTGAAGGCACGACGATTTTTGCCGGCAGCCGCCCCTGGAATGTGCGCGGAATCTGGGCCTTCCGGATCGGCATCAACGCGGTGTCCCAGTTGAGACGCATTCATTAGGTACACAAAGAAAGGCCGAGGCGGGATCTGGGAAGCGGGCGGCGGGCGGCGAGTAATTGCGGTGAAGGGGAGGCGCGCCGCTTCCCGGCCTCAACATTGACCCAGGCGAGGCAGACGAGTGGGGGCGGGGCGCTGCGGTGCAGGCAGCGGCAGCGGCCGGCGGGGGGCGGGAGGCGGGGGGCGGGGGGAGTCGCCGCGTAGCGTCGCGTCCTCGTTGTCGCCAATACCAGAAACTTGAAAGGTGTGGAAAATACCAGCCCACCTGTTGCAGAATTAAAGGCTTACTAACCATATACCGTGGTTTCGACAAATTTAAATCTGTCATCATGAGGAGGAAAGTAAACTCGTAAAATGACGTATTGACATAACCGGATGATGAAGCGATGCGATAAACATCTTGTCCTGTTAAAAATAAAATCTTTTACGATAAAGGCCTGCAGTATTGGGCAACTTCTTTCAGTTACGCATTTTTATCTGTCGATTTATACTTGTTCTATCAGCTTTTCAGTGTTTTCTGTACGTTCCTTTCTTCGCCCCCTCTTTCCTTGCCTTACCAGTCTACCTAACTTTCAGCATTCTGCTGTAGCACCGCATTCCCGTTCCTATTGCTCCATTACTATACAATACCTTACTCCAAACGCACACTCTCAGAAATTTCTTCCTCAAATTACGGCTTGTGCTTGATACTGTTATGCTTCTTTTGGTCAAGAACGCCCTCTTTGGCCACGTTCTTCTGCTTTTTATTTCGTCCTTGCTTCGTCCGTCATGGGTTGCTTTGCTACTAAGGTATCGAATTTCTTAACTTCCACTACTCCCCGATCACCAATTTTGATGTTAAGCTTCTCGCTATTCTCATTACTTTCGTCTTTATTCGGTTTACTGTTACTCCTGAGACATACTTATTAGTCCACCAGAACATGTTCGAACTTTAAGAGAGATTTATTGTATGCTGTGAAGTGTGTCCTTGCGTACAAATGCTTTAGAATTCCCTCTTTGGCACCCATTGTATAAAAACCTGTATTTGTCACATTTATTACGACAGCCGAATGTTGGGATCATGCCCAGGATCCTTGTCTGTTTCAGGAACAAGAACTCTAATTGTAGATCCTTTTCAACTAACTGGAACATTTTGTCGGAGACGACATTCATTTTCTTCACCTGGGACTCTACATTTTTCTTTCAGTCCTGCCGACCAATAATGGCTTTTTTGGTATTCGTGTGAAGGGGGCTTTAATATGCGTCCGGAATGCTTGTTCCTCTACCTGAGTGTAATTCTCACAGATGCCACGAATGTAACGTTCACAGCCTGTATATTTTAGAGCATTCCAGGAGCAAAATAAACTGCAGATGGAAACCCGTGTCCGAAACAGTTATCCAGCGCGGCAACAGAGCACCGCATTCACAGGGGACAAGGCCTGTCCATGCAGCAGCCAGCTGCATCTTCTTCTCCTGCGGCGATCGTGGCTACGAGTCGTCCTCACCGAACGGCGTTCCACGTGCTGTCCGACACCGCAGACAGTCACGTTTGCTGCCGAAGGGTTCACCCACGTGGGGGGCGTGCACGCCCGTAACTTGGACGCTTTGTGGTGTCATTCGGTGACGTCGCCAATCACAGGTTCCTGCCCTAGATTTGTTCCTCAAGACACTCTCTGCAACCTCTAGAAGTTCGTCGCAACATTTATGGAACACCCTGTATAAGCGGAGAAGAGGCGAGTAGGGGATCGTTCTAGCGATGAAACGGGCCACAACTTCGGAAATCCACTGACGTAAACGATTTCGACAAAGGTCACATCACTATAACACGGCGCCTTCGAACAGGAAGCTCAGAAAGGAGGTAGCTGCTGAACTTATGGAACACCCTGTATAAGCGGTGAAGAGGCGAGTAGGGGATCCTTCTAGCGATGAAACGGGCCACAACTTCGGAAATCCACTGACGTAAACGATTTCGACAAAGATCACATCACTATAACACGGCGCCTTCGAACAGGAAGCTCAGAAAGGAGGTAGCTGCTGAACTTATGGAACACCCTGTATAAGCGGTGAAGAGGCGAGTAGGGGATCCTTCTAGCGATGAAACGGGCCACAACTTCGGAAATCCACTGACGTAAACGATTTCGACAAAGATCACATCACTGTAACACGGCGCCTTCGAACAGGAAGCTCAGAAAGGAGGTAGCTGCTCAACTTATGGAACGCCCTGTATAAGCGGAGAAGAGGCGAGTAGGGGATCGTTCTAGCGATGAAACGGGCCACAACTTCGGAAATCCACTGACGTAAACGATTTCGACAAAGGTCACATCACTATAACACGGGGCCTTCGAACAGGAAGCTCAGAAACGAGGTAGCTGCTGAACTGTCCGCATACTACTGTCCCGAGCGTACGCAAAGTGGTTAAAGGACTGTGAAACGAAGAGTAGGTGGCAAATGTGTTGGACGTCGGAGCCTCGTCGCCGAACGTCTTGTTCGCGCTGTAAAGTGGTGTAGGTGGTGACCTGTAGCAGATCTCACGAAAGAGTAAAACGCTGGTACGGGTGAAATTGCTTCAGTGCTCGCAGTTCAGCGCACGCTATTTGTACGTGGGGCTGCGCAGGAGACGATACCTGCTTGTTTTCAAGCTGATTTGACGTCAACGGCAATTGCAGTGGGCACGAGAGCATCGAGGTTGGAACAGGGATGAGTGGAAACGAGTCGTCTTGTCAGGTGAATTACGTTTCTTGTTGCAACAGGTCGGAGATGGTGCCCGTATACGCCGACATGCACCGCGTCACGGAAGCAGTCTCATCTTATGGTGGACACTCACCTCGACTTGCATAGAATGTGTAGTCGTAAACAAAGGCGCCATAAGACCTGTGGACTACATGAGCATTCGTATTGTAGTTCATATTTTAGTTTTGACCTCAGTACCTGTCCTTATGGAAAACAATAATAAATTATGGTTGGGTCCACCTTTTTACAAATAAACAAATTATTGTTTTGCTTTAACACCCAACATGTGTTTCGCCACGGTTGTGGCATCCTAATTGGGTTTTTCCTTATGTTTCTCTTTTATTTTGCATTTTATGCCTCCTGTGGCTGCCAACCATAATCGGCCACAGATGTAAATTACTACACCATGTCATTATTGTAGTAGTTGGCTATTAGTGTGTGCCGAACGTGTTTTTGTTGTTTTTGTGTTGGACAGACTTTTTCTCCCGCTCATTTGTGAACACTACGTCTTGTTAGCTTGCTGTGGCTTGCACACACATTTTACTGCAAAATTTTACGTTTCTGATGCGCTCCCGACTTTGTTCAAAAAGTACACTGGAAGGTGCCCTTTAGTAGAGTACACAGTAACTTAGTTGCATAAGGAAAAATGTAAGGAACTGTCGTAATAACAGTGAAAGAGGACAGTATATGACACAGGTCACCCAAGACGCACGGTGTAATAGATATGCAGGGATGTCAAGATAGGAAAGACATTCGAGGGAGAAAATACACAATTTGAGTTGCAGTTTGTAGTTGTACCAGAGCGTCTCTAGGGGCTGTGCTTATTTGATGCCGAGCACTTTTTGAAAAACGCGATGCTTCGCTTGTAACGATATAAATAGGAGATTCCGCGCAGCGAGTGTCTCGGAGAGGGGCACCCA
Organism: Schistocerca cancellata; assembly: GCF_023864275.1. NCBI lineage: Eukaryota > Metazoa > Arthropoda > Insecta > Orthoptera > Acrididae > Schistocerca > Schistocerca cancellata. Next base: position 1,147,626,096 of record NC_064627.1, read on the forward strand.
AAGTAACGGTCGGCTGGGGCGCGAGCCTGTAATTTGAGGCGCACGGCGCCGCCGTGGCTTGCTTCGCCGTTCTTCCGAGAAAAACAACCGCAGGCTGGGGGCGGGGGGGGGGGGGGAGACGGACGCTGACGGCGGCTCTAGACGACCAGCAGCCAGCGGCGGCGACGGCGGCGGGCGGCGGCAGCCTATTACACTAAAGAGCGCGCCCAAATTGGAATCGTGTTCGGCGCGGTCACGCAGCCCGCTTCGGCGTCCGTCCGCCGCAGCCGTGGCGGCGCCACCGTCTGGCTGCTCGCCCAGAGGCCGAGCGGCGGCGCCGAGGCGAGGTTGGCCGCGCAGGGCGCTGTCGGTCCAGTCGGGGAGTTCTCACCTACCTGTGCTCCCGATAAGGTGTCAAAGTAGGGCAAAGGCTGGAAAATTGTTGTAAATACTCAAAAGTGTGAAACCGAGCACTTTACAAAACAAAGAAGCTACGTAATCAACGAATCACAACTGGAATCAGACGACTCATGGGGAAGATCCGGGCAAAGTGGCCAGGCTAGCGTATTCGTATTTTTTATGCAGACTAACAACAGACGGAAATACATATATATAAACCACTGATTACAATCCACAACTACCCACGTACAATTCGTAACAGTTTAGTCATCTTAGAATCAAAGTAAGTACTGTCAACAATGCAGTTATCAGAAAGTGGAAAACCGGACACTTTGCCCCCTCACGTCGGCCAAAGTGGCCACTTAGGTATAAACTCAGCAGTAAAGGATACAAAAACTATTTTAACAAACAACTAAATATATTTTATTATAAAACATTACTCGAATTGCACTTTTCACAAATAAAAGTAGAATTTTTTTCCTCAATTCTGTACAGAGTTCGTGAGTCCAGTGGCAGCACAACTGGTACTTAAACTAGTGCTCGTCTGGCGTTGAATTCGAACTAGCCGAGCGGTCTGAGGCGCTGCAAATGGTTCAAATGGCTCTGAGCACTATGGGACTCAACTGCTGTGGTCATAAGTCCCCTAGAAGTTAGAACTACTTAAACCTAACTAACCTAAGGACAGCACACAACACCCAGCCATCACGAGGCAGAGAAAATCCCTGACCCCGCCGGGAATCGAACCCGGGAACCCGGGCGTGGGAAGCGAGAACGCTACCGCACGACCACGAGATGCGGGCGAGGCGCTGCAGTCATGGACTGTGCGGCTGGTCTCCCCCAGGGCATGGGTGTGTGTGTGTTTGTCCTTCGGATAATTTAGGTTAAGTAGAGTGTAAGCTTAGGGACTGATGACCTTAACAGGAAGTCCCATAAGATTTCACACACATTTTCTTTCTAATTTTTTTTTTCGCCGTACATGCACTGTGTGTCTTTGTCGTTGCCGTCAAATAGAGTTCTTCTAGAATTGTCTTTCCTGCGCTTCACAGTTTTCTTGTTGCTGGCCTTCTTGTCTTCGGACTGCTTTCAGTTTTTTTCTTCTTTTCACTTTCATTTTTTTTTTCTCTTTCCTTATTTGCTGCTGCTACACCACTGTTTTAAAGACTTTCTGTGAGTACCGCCGCGCAGCCCTTCCTTCGGCCGCAGTTTCACGTTTTCCCCCTGTATTAAGTAGCCGGAAGCCACCACCGAGATGGCCACTTTGTCCACATCGACGCCTTTATGCAAGAGCTGTACACCCGGGTCCGTTTCTGCCATTAGGCAAAACTAGGCGGCCGCCCAGCGCGGCAAAATTTTAGCGGCGACAAAGGGCGGAACAAATTAATTTCAAATCAAACAGCGAAAAAATTGACCAAATGAGGAGAAAAAATGAGAAAGTGCAAAAATTGAAAGATCTAATTATTTTCAAAAGCCTACGGAACAGTTAGTTAATAAGTCTTTACTTACTTTGACGAAAGTAAACACATTGTCTCTAGCTACCTCACAACTAAAGCAGTCGCTATTGAATACAAAAAAATGGTTCAAATGGCTCTGAGCACTATGGGACTCAACTGCTGTGGTCATAAGTCCCCTAGAACTTAGAACTACTTAAACCTAACTAACCTAAGGACAGCACACAACACCCAGCCATCACGAGGCAGAGAAAATCCCTGACCCCGCCGGGAATCGAACCCGGGAACCCGGGCGTGGGAAGCGAGAACGCTACCGCACGACCACGAGATGCGGGCTATTGAATACAAAACGGAAACAAACATCCCTTTTATTCATCTCTGTCGAACGCTGCAGCGGGACTCGTGTGGTGACCAGCGATCGTCTTGCGGTTTGATGCCACACCTCCCCCAGTCCTTCGTTTTGTTTTTGTCTTTCCAGATCATTTGTCCTGCATCAGTTGAGAACTGTCCCCACAAAATGAGAACGTCGGGTCACCGTTCCTACCGATTAAAAGTATGTCAGGGGTTGTGTCCTGTTGTGCCGTTGCATGGTGGTGTTGGTGGAGGAGGGCAGCCCGGCGGGGAGGGGGGGGGGCGGGGGGGGGGGAAGGAGGTTCGTTACTGCGGAGACTGGCAGTAGTAAAAGAGGGGGGGGGGGGTCATTTTTCAGTTCTCTGCTAAAGCAGGAAAACACCAAAGACCCTGTTTATATCCTCTGATAGCATGACCGAACTTTCAATACCTAAAATAGTATTATGCAGTCAAGATATGGCATATACACTCCACTAGCATGACTGAACTTTCAATAACTAAAATAGGATAATGCAGTCAAGATACGTCACTTTCAACATAGTTTCTTCAAAAATCCATAACGGGCATTCCCTCTCAATAATAAATTTGAAGACAGACATCAACTGTCGCGCGAAAGCCTATTCACAAAATTTGAAGAACGAGTATTATGTGAGGAATGTAGAAATATAGTGCAGCACCTCCTTCCCCAACTGCTGCTCCCGTAAGACAAGATTACATTTATTGCAGCGCACACACAGGTGCCTGAGCGGTGATTTGTACGCCATCCACGCGCAAATAAAACGGAAAGAAACTCTAATACATGGGACAGTCGGAGGTATCCTCTGCCATGAACTTCACAGTGGCTTGCAAAGCATGGACGTAGACTTACGTGTAGAGGAAGATCAGATGTGGTGTTCTTTAAATTAGTATCCAGTTCCTGTGTCGAAATACCATCTTTTTAGTGGTCAAGTTGTCATCTCCAACCAAACGTTCACTCTTTCTTCATCCCAAAACGTTTTGAAAACGGGAGTAAAAATCTTCAGACAACCATGATCGCTTTTGTAGAGCATTTATTTAGATTGTCGGTTTCGGGAAACTATGTTGCCATCTTCTGATCTGTAACGCACAGACCTAGGTTTCAGTAGAATGTGCTTATACAACTCAGGTGTGACATTCTACAAAACCCTTTTTTTTTTTTAAATAGATTCATAACGTACCTTACGCGCTAGACTTGAAAGAATCTCGTCCATGTGCACAATACATCGAGCCAAGTCATAAAGAGACATTTCAAGAAAATCCTAGGGGTACTATATAGGCATATCATTAGTAAAATTGCCGTTATATAAAAAACACGCGTAGTGCGTCGATTGCAAATGCTCACGTTCAGTTAACAGCGAATAAAGACTGAGATACGGGAGTAAACGTTACAGATATGATAATCCACCAGGTGGCTCTGTAGTAGTAACGAACAGGGATACATCGGATCGTATAAAGAGTAAGTACAGATGCAGATCAATAAATTCGTTTACAATGAACTTACACATTTTTACAGTACACTAAGTCATCAAAATCAGAGTAGATAGAAAATCAATTTTTTTGTTAACAATTATTACTCAGCGCAACCTACTCTGCAACAGCCTTAGAAGCTTTCAGTCTATTTCTGACCACCCTGTATATTATGTAATCATAAATTATGCACGTTTCAGAGAACAGAGTTTAAGAGATTTTCTTTACGAATTTTCTATTACCTCTGCTTCTCAGGAAGCAAATATGTCAACTAAATATGTCAGTTCCAGTTCTACATTCTGTGTATCAAACCGTGACACAAGAAGAACGGAGGCAGACGAAAAATGAAGTCTGCGCCGTTTTATGGCAACATCGCTCAAAATCCAGTAAAATACAAAGTGAGAAATACAATTATTACCCATTTAAATGATTATGTATGGTTCAGAACGATGACTAAAATAATACACCCGTACAGAATCAAAAAGCAACACGATGATTATTGCTTGGACGGGGTTTCACCGCCGCTCAAGAACATGCGTGACGGTGACATTGTTTAAGGAAGGTAGAGTGGAATTCCTGGAATAATGCAGCCCCGGGATAAGTCGAGAAAGTCACGGGCCTGAAATCAGACAGCGAAAAATGATCGAAGAGTGGTTTGGGCAGGTGAAATCGACATACAGCCAACACAATTAGTATCTCCAAATCTGGTCTAGTCATGACGTGTGATTGCCTCGAATCACGATCCAATACGGTTTCACAAGTGCCGCTAATTCGGTTGCACAATCGGCCGGACAATAGACGGCGTTAATGGGAACATTTATCACGCGTTCTCAGAGAGGGATGAAATTCGGTGTGGTACCGGTGGAGGCGATAAAGCTGGTAGTTGAAATGCCCGAGCGCCGACGTACAGCCGATGACCTTAATAAATCTAACAGATTGTTTTAAGCTGCCTAAATTTTCATTCAGCTGTCATTCTGCTAGAATACGTGGAAGGATATACGAACGAAGGCTGCTTTAAATAAAAGAGAATGTGAAGGCTGCCTCCTTCCCCCTCCCCCCCTCCCCCCCTGACCCTAATTAATGAGGCTACGCACTCTGCTAAGGTTTTCCATGAAAAATACGTCTCGTCTGAGAGGAAATGCTGAGACAAGCAACTGCAACAAGCACGTACAGCATGTTATCCCAACGTATCTTCAATTCTTCTAACGCTGTTCTTTGCCTGCACCATTAAAATCAACTATAGTGACTTGAGTTCATTGTAAAAATGATATAAAAGTGTACCCGTGCATTTACATCAACGATACAGGTCCAAAAATTCGACGGCTTGCTGATAATGCATCAGCAGAATTTAAAAAAAAAATTGATGGCGTATTATTGAGAGTTGTGCTGCTCCTCATTCTCATTTAAGGAAGAGCTCCTATTTTAGCTCGTAATGTAGCATTCTCAATATATTTCCAAAGTCAACTGCATCTCCGTTTTATAATGTATACAGTAACAAGAAAGAAGCGAAAAACAATAACTTGACTAGTACTCATGTATATACTGCTAATTGCAGCCTTCGAGTTGGTTGTAGATAAAGAACTCCGCCGATGCATTTCTCCATAAACTCCGCGCTGCAATTTCTGACGAACAACTTAAGTGTTCTGCATTCTATCCGCCGACGTGAGACAATATTTGCGGGCCAGATTCATTTCTTTCCTATTTACGCTGTCAAAATGCGTTTCAATCTTAAAGTAGGCTGTAAGAAACAAGAAAAGTCTAAAACTCCTATCGGAAATCGATGTTCACTTGTTGCTTCCATAATTTATTCTTAAATGACAGCGTATCATAGCCTCTCTACGCCTGCAGACGTACGTGTCACAATAACAGAAAACATGGTCTGAGGAAAGAGGTTTACTTTAATTTGTCGTGAGTTGAACATTGAAATTTGCGGCATCTCTGAATAACGGATCAAATGAACATTTGCGGCAGGGTAGAACGGTGTACCAGATCCGGACAGTTTTAATGTCACTAATGTTTATCGCTTCGAACACCTCGTTAAAGAATAAAATAATGCCGTCTCGATGAAACAGAATTCCTAATATCTGAGAAGGCGAAACAGAACATCTCAAAACAACAGTCGAATAAAAGAGAATGTGATGTTGAGTGAAAGGTGATAACCACTGCAGTATGCATTTATTGGACACATGGAAGGCACAAATTGAGAAACACTGCAAATACAACGATTTCACTGGGCAGCAACTGTATCTTGACGTTAATGTTGGACCTGCTTCGTTCTTCTTAGGAAACATAATTTGAAACTATTCCGGACTTCCATTCAAGGTCTCTCCAGATTACAACTCGCTCAGGATATGATGGAAGACATAATTCTGACATAACGAGTAGTGTTGTTTTCAGGCTTCAGTCACGTGCTCGAAATGTATACGCCGCTTTTATCGGACCATTATTCGTCATCAACAGCAGGCGATCGTTTCGCGACAACCGTAAGTCGGCTTAACTCCGCAGATACTCTCTGGTTGATTGATTGGTTGTTGCGTGTAACTATAGTACCTGCGAGCGTTAGTAATGCATTTTCGATTGTTGTGTTGGTAAAAGTCTGACGTTTTCTCAGACTGCTGTATGTCTTCTGCCGACTTCCACCACACGCATGAATGAAACATTAGTTCAACGTGGCTGTCTCCTCTAGCGTGGTCTTAGAACAATAACAGATTTTTTGTGTAAATAAATACAGGTGATTTAGAGCGCCTGTATTATCTGTAAGTTCTGCTAAATTACCATTATGACTGTACCGATATTGCTCTGTCAGCGCACGCCAGTCAGCTCCCGTTACCTGACGCTGCGATGCTGGTCTATCGAGAGAGCGAACAGAGATCGTGGGTCGAATACTTGTAACGGCACGCAGCATAAGCCGTAACTCGTGCGGGATTACGCATGTCAGGATCGTAAGAGACTTCACTTGTGGCGCGGAGTGATTTCATAGGTCGCGTTATTTATAGAGGCGCTGTTGCTGGGCTGTTGGTTAATGGTGGGCCTTGATCCTAGGAGCAAGGGGCGGGGCCCACGCCGAGCCGCGAAAGGCGAGACCACGAAGGGCGGGGCTGTGCGGCCTCCGACTGTACACACCGGCTGCCGGGTGATCTTCCGATCTGCCGTCCTTCCACCCGGCACTCGCCGCCACAACACCTGGCCGAACGCGCCGTTTCTGCCGCTTTGTCCTCATCTCAGCACCAGCGTCCCCCAATAACTCGCCGAGGGGGTGGTGCTGTGGTTACGGCACCAGACTGGCATTGCGGGGTGGAGAGGCGGAGGGGGAAGGAGGGATGACGTGAGGGGGGAGGGGGAGCCGGCGAGCGAGCGGCGCTCACATTTCCAAGGAAACTGTGGAATATTCCGTTAACGAAAGAGTACGGAATATGGACTGACAGTAAATCAAATAAGACGAAACTAACGAGAAATAGCAGAATCGAGAACAGCAAGCAACTTAACATTAGATTGGGGATCACGAAACAGTTGAAGTTAAGGAATTCTGCTACCTAGGCAGCAAAATAACCCATGACGGACGGAGCAAGGAGGACATCAAAACCAGACCAGCACTAGCAAGAAGGGCATTCCTCGACAAGGGAAGTCTGCTAGTATCGAACATAGATCGTAAAGTGACGAAGAAACTTCTGAGAATGTATGTTTGAAGCTCAGCGTTGTATGGTTGTGAGACGTGGACCGTGGGAAAACCCGAACAGAAGAGAATCGAAGCCATTGTGATGTGGTGCTTACGGCAAGAAAGGAACAATGAATTTTTTTGTTGGTGTTGATAACGATCATCCTCCTTTACCTCCTGTGCATTACTGCAGATGACGTGTCACTGAGCACATTGGTCTGTGCATGCAGTACACGTGAGGCGCCTAGTTGTTTCCACTGCACTGTGTGGAATACGAAGGTTCTGTTGTTGTTGTTGTTGTGGTCTTCAGTCCTGAGACTGGTTTGATGCAGCTCTCCATGCTACTCTATCCTGTGCAAGCTGCTTCATCTCCCAGTACGTACTGCAGCCTACATCCTTCTGAATCTGTTTAGTGTATTCATCTCTTGGTCTCCCTCTACGATTTTTACCCTCCACGCTGTCCTCCAGTACTAAATTGGTCATCCCTTGATGCCTCAGAACATGTCCTACCAACCGATCCCTTCCTCTAGTCATGTTGTGCCACAAGCTCCTCTTCTCCCCAACTCTAATACTTTCAAAAACGACTTCCTGACATTTAAATCTATACTAGATGTTAACAAATTTTTGTTCTTCAGAAACGCTTTCCTTGCCATTGCCAGTCTACATTTTATATCCTCTCTACTTCGACCATCATCAGTTATTTTGCTCCCCAAATAGCAAAACTCCTTTACTATTTTAAGTGTCTCATTTCCTAATCTAATTCCCTCAGCATCACCCGACTTAATTCGACTACATTCCATTATCCTCGTTTTGCTTTTGTTGATGTTCATCTTATACCCTCCTTTCAAGACACTGTCCATTCCGTTCAACTGCTCTTCCAAGTCCTTTGCTGTCTCTGACAGAATTACAACGTCATCGGCGAACCTTAAAGTTTTTATTTCTTCTCCATGGATTCTAATACCTATTCCGAGCTTTTTTTTGTTTCCTTTACTGCTTGCTCAATATACAGATTGAATAACATCGGGGAGAGGCTACACCCCTGTCTCACTCCCTTTCCAACCACTGCTTCCCTTTCATGCCCCTCGACTCTTATAACTGCCATCTGGTTTCTGTACAAATTGTAAATAGCCTTTCGCTCCCTGTATTTTATCCCTGCCACCTTCAGAATTTGAAAGAGGTTCTGTTATAGTTCACTAACCTACTGTCTTCAAGTTGATGTCCCCAGCGCAGAAAGCAGCACGTAGGTCGCAGGTTCTGTATCTTGAGGCTGAAACTGACTTTTAGCGAGGTTCTGTTCTGAAATAATGTACCACTTCTTTGGGATGCCACTCGCGTGTTTTAATATAGCCACGCGAGAAGACTGCATGATCTTAATACAACACCTTCTGACATAGCAAAGTACATGATCAAATATAATGTTTACGAAAATGAATCTTTACACCATTTCTGGCACGTGTCTGTGTCTCATGACTACCAGAGTGAATCTTTTAATACTGAATACTGGCAAACACATCCTCCGACAGACAACATGACTACATATCGACTGCCTAATCCAGAGTGACGAACAGGAACTTAAATAAAAATTGGAAACACATCCTACGGCAGACAACATGTCTGTTCTTCTCGACTGCCTAATCCAGAGAGACGAACAGCCCGAAACACTGCGCGCGCCATACCAGAAAAGGCGTGACCCGAACGCTTCCGAAGTGCTTCGTCTGTAATTTCGTCAGTCATTTGTTTTTGATTTAAATTGCTTTTAATAATTCTAAAATGACTGACTGATGGTCAGCTGTTGAGAGATATTTATATTAAAAAGTGAAGTCATTCCAATAAGTAGTTTTACTAATAGTAATAACTATACTTTAACGTTTTGGCGCCCTTTCTCCGAACATAGCAGCCAATCACAGAGCAGTAGCGTTCTGCAGGCGGTCTTTCTCACGGGAGTGGTACCGAATCTAATATCTTTCACAGGTACCTCACACCACATTTCGTCATCTATATACTTCTTGCATCTCCACTGCTCTGGGAAGAGCTTCTTGGAGCCTAGTATGATGGCTGACTAAGCAAAAAATGGTTCAAATGGCTCTGAGCACTATGGGACTCAACTGCTGTGGTCGTAAGTCCCCTAGAACTTAGAACTACTTAAACCTAACTAACCTAAGGACAGCACACAACACCCAGCCATCACGAGGCAGAGAAAATCCCTAACCCCGCCGGGAATCGAACCCGGGAACCCGGGCGCGGGAAGCGAGAACGCTACCGCACGACCACGAGTTGCGGGCGGCTGACTAAGCCAGAAATATTACATGCTGCAGACGAATGTTTGAAATTAGGTGAAGGTAAGGAATGAAAAGGTTCTCCGCAGGACTGTCGAGGAAAGGGACGTGTGGAAAACGCTGACAAGAAGAGAGGACAGGATGACAGAACATGTGCTAAATACATCAGGGAATAACTTCCATGGTATTAGAAGGAGAGCTGTCGAGGGTAAAAACTGTAGAGGAAGACATCCAGCAAATAATGAGGGCGTATGTTGCAGAAGAAAAAAGAGATCCATAGGGGAAGGCCACGGGCTATTTCCTTCCACATTCTTATTTAAGCGAGTCAGTGCTCCGTGCCTAACAACCTTACACTGTAATGTTTCATCGCTTCCAAAGTAACGCGTACGACCGGCCGGGAAGAATGAAACTGTTAGTGCATGCTAGATTGCGAAAATAATGAGAAGAAAACTACTAAAGCAATTATTAATGAAGAAAATTAGTTTCCTAAATGAGTATGCAATCATTGGATTTTTGTGAATAAAACCATCACTTAATATAGATCATTATTTATAACGACGTTTCTTCTGCTGCCGTCAATAGATAAAAATTTAAAACTTCTAAAACAATGTTCGGTGTCAGTTAAAATAAAATCTCTTCTGCCTAAGCAAGTCACTGACGGCGAACTTGACGACTCACCTAGGCATAACAGGTTTTATTGCAACCAACAATAAAGTTTGTTCTGCAGGTTCTAAGTTATGATCAGATAAAAGCAATAGCGTGATGTCGTCGTAAAAAGTGAAATATATATAGGGATCTCAGCTTTATTCACGGAAATACTGAAGTAATTATATCAGCTCGGTAATGGTTGCTCCTCCTCAACTTTTACACTGCAAACGCATCCAAACTGTCTCCTCATATCTGCTTGGTTCGGTTTCTCGATAACATTTCTTTCCTGATCCCACCAGACAATCAATCAAATTCTGGCTCCCCCTTTAAACGTCGTCGAACCTCTTATGTGTCTGGTCTCCTAAGTGCAGATAACAAATTAACTAGTGGTGAAACCAAATCTACATTTTTGCCAAAAGACCACGCCATTTTCTAGTCCATCCTTGGACGTGCGCAGTGGCGTAATTAGGGTACGGCAGCAGGGACATTTGCACCCACTGGACGTCGTTTCCGTATGGGAGCAGGAATCTGACGGGCGAGAAAAACGACCAGTGGTCAAAGAAGAGAGGAAAGGGAGGACGAAGTAGAAGGGGAAGAAGAAGAAAAAGAAGAAAAATGACGAAACAGGAATGGATTGAAGGGCACCAAAACGGAAAGGGCATTGATATGCATTAAAGGAAATCCGTAGGCGATTGGGAATCGACTGTTTTCAGCTAAAGTTCGATATACACTCATCTCTTCCTGGCACGGAGACGCTTGTTTCCCGCTAACTTGGTACACTCTTTGTACGTCAAGTAAGCCAACGAAAAGGAAGTGAAAAAGCGTGTCTATATTTGCGTTTGTCGTTATGTTTGTCACTGATCAATAATTAAACAACACAAAAATAATAGCGTTATTGCTGCAAGAAAAATGGCTTTGGACTTCTGTATCATGTTGTGAACCGTATCATACAAAAAGAGTTACGAGTTCATTGTAAAGTAGTGATGATGTCAGTAACCGAATAAATAAGCAGAAATAAATATAAATAGGGGAGATGTCGACGAAGGGGGGGGGGGGGGGGGGAATGATTCGGAAGGCGCAAAATTTGCCCTGGTAGCCAGTTACCCTGTAGATGCCCCTATATATCCAGCCTTGCGTGTTTTCTCTGAAGACCTCATCGAGAGAATGTTAGGACTTGGTCTTCTTTCCTTCCTTTTTGATTACCTCATAATTATTTTCACGTCGAAATGTGATATCAGTGCAGTAGGCTAACTTACCCTTGTACGCAAGTATATGTATGGACCTATATCTACCTTTTACATCTGTAAACCCCTGATCCTCCGCATTCTAACCAACACTATAGTCACATGATATACGATCCTTCTACGTTTTGAGGAGCTCTTTATATTCCAGAGAGATGTACACACGCCGGTACTTACGCTGGCTGCACCTTCTACAGTCCCAAAATGCTCTCTGCACGTACTCAAAACACCACGCAGCACCTATTATTCCAGGGGCATTTTACCCTTTTCATTTTCAACGGAACCGGACGATACCCACTTATATCCAGTCCAACATCTGGAGTCACTACATACATAACTCTCCCATATGCATCTTCCTAGTGCCCATTTTCCAGCAGTTGGGTTGATCATCCTATCAGCCGCGCCGCTTGTGGACTCTCCCTAGTTACTTTATGAAGAGGGGAAATAATGAACAACAGTAACGGCGTAGTATCACTCTCAATGCGAAAAAAATTGTAAGTACATCTACTCCCATACGCAAAATTTGACGAATAATTGTCTCCTTACGTATTTTTATTTTATCAGCTAATCATCGATACATACATTCTGACGTTATGTAAATGTGACAGAATTTGTGTTTATCCATTGGCTTCTTTCTCCAGGTAGAGCTAGTCCTGCAAGGCGTGTGAAACAAGTCCCGAGAAATTGTGAAAAATGTGAGAGGTGCAGGTAGAACTGAATCTGCGGCAGCACTTCGTGAACCGTGCCTAAACTGCGAAGTTGGTAGGTAATTGCCCACGAAAGGTCTTCAGATCTGTCAAAGGCGAAATTAGTTCCGTTAAGGATATCACCATTCCCTTCGCCGCTATAAAAAAAAATTCCTTCACCTACAGCGAATTTCACACCGATGTGTATCAGGTAAAAACTGATAAAGTTACCGGTCTTTAGAGCCTTAGAACACTAACAGGACTTCTACGGCCATTCTCCGTAAACTTTCTTTGTGTCTGATTAACCTTGAAACAATTTACACGTCTCGGAAATCCTTGCACGAGAAATTATTAACCTCGATCAGACGTAAAATGTTTATCGCGCTCTATAGATCAGGAAAATTTGTTTACAATGCTAAATAGGTGTCACCGAAAGATGAATTAACGTGGAGTGAATAGGAGTCAACTTAGCAAGGCGGATATTTGAGATACAACGGAAGTTATTTAAATGTGAAATTACTCATTGTTTCAAAAGCACTCAAATCCGCATCTAGTGTACCGGGCGCTGTGCCCGAGCGGTTCTAAGCGCTGCAGTCCGGAACCGTGCTGCTGCTACGGTCGCAGGTTCGAATCCTGCCTCGGGAATGGATATGTGTGATGTCCTTAGATTAGTTAGGTTTTAGTAGTTCTAAGTTCTAGGGGACTGATGACCTCAGATGTTAAGTCCCATAGTGCTTACAGCCATTTGTACCGCATCTAGTGTCTCCCGGAGGTAAACGTATTTTAAGAGAGGAACGGGCACGCTCAGGCATTTGTGGCTTTAATTATGAACAGATGCAGGAAGTCGCGGCAGCTACAGTCTCCGAGAATTGCAATGAATAACAGAGCAACACGGACAAGAAATATTTTTGTTTTGTTTCTACGTTTATCGTCATCAATTAGCTTAACTTGTCGACAAATTAAGAGATCATGAAGAATCTAATCGTATTGATTGACTTTCAGAAAAAAGATACAAGTCTTTCCCTACGAAAGAAAAGCGACAGATTATACAGGGTGATTCAAAAAGAATACCACAACTTTAGGAATTTAAAACTCTGCAACGACAAAAGGCAGAGCTAAGCACTATCTGTCGGCGAATTAAGGGAGCTATAAAGATTCATTTAGTTGTACATTTGTTCGCTTGAGGCGCTGCTGACTAGGCGTCAGCGTCAGTTGATGCTAAGATGGCGACCGCTCAACAGAAAACTTTTTGTGTTATTGAGTACGGCAGAAGTGAATCGACGAGAATCCGCTGGAAACAACTCAGTATGAACGTGACTCGTCTAAGGTGAACGTTTTCTGTGCCATTTCAGCCAATAAAGTTTTTGGTCCATTTTTCTTCGAAGGTGCTACTGTAACTGGACTACAGTATCTGGAGATGTTAGAGAATTGGCTGTTCCCTCAGCTCGAACAAGAAGCACAACAATTCATATTTCAGCAGGATGGAGCGCCACCACATTGGCACTTATCTGTCCGTAACTACCTGAACGTCAACTAGCCGAGGCGATGGATCGGCCGCCAGGCAGCCCGTGACAGAGCACTTCATCACTGGCCTCCAAGAAGCCCTGATCTTACCCCCTGCGATTTTTTCTTATGGGGGTATGTTAAGGATATGGTGTTTCGGCCACCTCTCCCAGGCACCATTGATGATTTGAAACGAGAAATAACAGCAGCTATCCAAACTGTTACGCCTGATATGCTACAGAGAGTGTGGAACGAGTTGGAGTATCGGGTTGATATTGCTCGAGTGTCTGGAGGGGGCCATATTGAACGTCTCTGAACTTGTTTTTGAGTAAAAAAAACTTTTTTAAATACTCTTTGTAATGATGTATAACAGAAGGTTATATTATGTTTCTTTCATTAAATACACATTTTTAAAGTTGTGGTATTCTGTATATAAAATGAAGGTGGAAAGGGGAAGGAAGGAAAGGGAAGGCAGAGGATGGAAGCTGTCAGCTGCATCGGGATGTTACGCGAAATCAGCGGCGACGAGTGAAAATGTGCAGCGGACCATGATTCGGACCTGGCGTATTGTGCGCCAACCAGTGCAGCGCTGTCACACCTGCGCCGACTACCTCGGCACGCCGATCCACATTCGCATCGCGTCTCACCTACCTGCAGTCCCAGTATTTCCTCTGTGTTCGCTAGTCTGAGGTCCCAGAGGAGGTCGCGCGTATTTGTGCATCCGCACTGAAGAAGGTGGACCCGTTGCCAGTCAAGGCGTGTCAGTTATATGAATGAGCGGTGTCTATCCTTTCTGACATATCCGAATAAACAGACAGCACGCATTCATATAAAAGTGACAGAGATACAGTATATTATAACGTCTCACCTCGTGAGCTAGCTTCATCATTATTATTAAAAGAGCTACTTGCCGAAAGTAAAAATCACTAAATTCCAGCGTTACGTACTAATGTAAATGTCTGTGGATGTGACTGTTTATTCGATCGACTTTCACCTCCGACCTTTCCAAGTCCTGCTGCGACATTGTTTGCCCGATGTAAGAACAGTGTTATCCGATTGATTTTATGACTTTTCGTATAAAAATTACAGTTATCATTATTGTATTACCTTTCTCTTCTCCGTGTTACTGTAGTCGAGAGTATAACATGGGAGTTGGACCGATCTGACAATAATAGTGGGTTTATTTCAGGTAAAATCTTATGAAACAAGAGTTCTCGTGTCTCTCAAATGCTCAAATACAGATCTTGATAAGTCTTTGTTTCCAGTGGCGCGTAGAAGGTAGGCCTATTTGATTTCACTCGGTATAGTCTTGATTTGGAAAAAAGGCCAACTATAGATTGCTTTCTACTCCTTCGTATTTATGCCTACATCTTTGACCTGGACCGAACTTGTATAATTATATTGTCGTGGTCGTAAGGACTTATTTGTGTGAAGAATGGAAATAAGTGACCATTGCTTCTTTGGGAATTTTATTCACCTTGAACGCTAATGCAGCTCGCTTTGCAAAATCTTTTACAAATAACCAATAGTTCTTAACCTATGTACGAGCAGCCTCATTAAAAAAATCTATTATTACCCAGTTATACATAATAGATACCGACTAATTACGTTGAGTACTGTAGTCAGTTAATAGCTCTACACAAGCAGTACACAGTCAGTGAGAAGGGAGAGGGACAGTATTGTGGCATGTTCCTGAAGTTATTCAATCTGTGTGTTGAGCAAGCAGTAAAGGAAACCTCAGAGAAATTTCGAAAATATATTAAAGTTCAGAGAGAATAAATAAAACTTTGGGGTTTGCCAAAGACTTTGTAATTCTGTCATAGAATGCAAAGATTTGAAAGAGCAGTTGAACGGAATAGAGTCGTGAAAAGAGATAGTAAGATGGAAATCAAGAAAAATAAAAGGATGGTCATCAGCCGACACTGAGGGAATTAGATTAGGAAATGAGACGTTAAATAAAAACTTCGAGGTTTGCCGATGACGTTATAATTTTGTCACTGACAGCAAATGACTTGGAAGAGTAGACGAACGGAATAGTGTCTTGAAAAGAAATTATAAGATGAAAATCAAGAAAAATAAAATACCGGTCATCAAATGATTCTCAGGGAATTATATTAGGAAATGAGACGTTAAAAGTAGTAGATAAGTTTTGTAATTTGGGTAACAAAATAATTATGATTAAAGTATAGGGGAAATAAACTACAAACAGACAATAACAAGGACAGATTTTCCGAAAAACAGAAATTTGTTAACATATAATATAACTTTAAGCGGTAGGAAATGTTTTTGTCCGGAATGCAGCAATATACCGAAGTGAAATGTGAACAATGAATAGTTTAGAAAAGAAGAAAGTAAAAGGATTTCAAATGTGGTGCTGCAGAAAACTTTTAAAGGTTAGACGGGCAAATCGGACAACTGATGAGGAGGTACTCAATAGAATCCGGGAGATACAACATAAAGGCACAACTTGACCAAAACAAGCGGTCGGCGGATAGGGCACATCCCGAGGCGTCAAGAAATCGTAATGTTGTAGTGGAAGGTACCTCTGTGTGTGTGTTGACTAGCATGCAGAACTCCATTAAACTAATCTTTGGACTGAAGGCAGAACTACAACGTAAGCGTATCTTCGGTACACTTCAGAGTCCCGCCGTTGAAAAATGGTTCAAATGGCTCTGAGCACTATGGGACTCAACATCTTAGGTCATAAGTCCCCTAGAACTTAGAACTACTTAAACCTAACTAACCTAAGGACATCACACACACCCATGCCCGAGGCAGGATTCGATCCTGCGACCGTGGCAGTCCCGCGGTTCCGGATTGCAGCGCCAGAACCGCTAGACCACCGCGGCCGGCGGCTGTTTTGTGAATGTATACTCACTGAGCAGGTTACGGAACAAGTAACCGCTGGCAGTTACAGGGTCCAGTCGGTTCTGTACTCGACAGATAGTCGTGTAATTCGAGCTTTCCGCCGCGCTCGGAGCTCTGTTACAGAATAGACAAAGCGTAACGCCAGGCAGAATGGTCCGATTAGCGGGGTAGGGGCCATGTAATGGGTTTCCCGCCAGCAGCCGGAATCGCCCTACGCCGAGCCACGGCACGTGGCTGGCTGGCCGGCCGTATCCGGTAGCGCGCTGTTGGCAGCGGGCAATGCGGGAAGCCCGGGCGCCTCGCCACTGTATCACACGGGGAGGCGGCGTAAATCTCTGGACACCGCCGCGCCGCGCCGTGCCGCGACACATCCGCCACGCTCGTGGCTAACCAGTGTACTCGCGTTCGTAAGGAGGCGCGACACGTACTTCACCTTTAACTCTCCAACGAGGAAGAAAGATTGCGGGCCTATGTCCCGTCGACCATGACCTCATCAGAGAAGGGATACGAGCTGGGATAGGAGAAGAAAAACCTAACAAGTGCGACTAAGACTCGCGCTCCGAGAATTTCGTACAAAGTTAATTACGTGTAGAGGGTGACTCACCTAAAAATTGCAACACAAATATCGCGAAAATTGAAAGTGCTAATGGTGTGCGGTTCTCGCAGAATGGATTGGTACTCAGAGGCTCAAGTGGTTACCCAATAAACATATTGTAACAGTACGTAGAAAGTGTATTTTTAGTGCAAATACAGGTGAAAGGAGGATATAAGATGAACATCAACAAAAGCAAAACGAGGATAATGGAATGTAGTCGAATTAAGTCGGGTGATGCTGAGGGAATTAGATTAGGAAATGAGACACTTAAAGTAGTAAAGGAGTTTTGCTATTTGGGGAGCAAAATAACTGATGTGGAGAGGATATAAAATGTAGACTGGCAATGGAAAGGAATGCGTTTCTGAAGAAGAGAAATTTGTTAACATCGAGTATAGATTGAAGTGTCAAGAAGTCGTTTCTGAAAGCATTTGTATGGAGTTTAGCCACGTATGGAAGTGAAACATGGACGATAAATAGTTTGGACAAGAAGAGAATAGAAGCTTTCGAAATGTGGTGCTACAGAAGAATGCTAAAGATTAGATGGGTAGATCACATAACTAATGAGGAGGTATTGAATAGAATTGGGGAGAAGAGGAGTTTGTGGCACAACTTGGCAAGAAGAAGGGACCGGTTGGTAGGACATGTTCTGAGGCATCAAGGGATCACAAATTTAGCATTCGAGGGCAGCGTAGAGGGTAAAAATCGTAGAGGGAGACCAAGAGGTGAATACACTAAGCAGATTCAGAAGGATGTAAGTTGCAGTAAGTACTGGGAGATGAAGAAGGTTGCACAGGATAGAGTAACATGGAGAGCTGCATGAAACCAGTCTCAGGACTGAAGACCACAACAACAATAACAAACAGTCTTAAATGGAACAATGCCTATTGACATTAACAGACTAATAGTAGGGTTAATTAGAATTTCAGTGGCGTTTGTTGCAGGACTCTATTCAGAGTCGTTTACGAGATATCGTATTTTAAAAAGTTTCCACACCAACGCTTGTTTGTGCCATTCAATCGGCATAGTTGCTAGGTACGATGTTGTTCTGTTTGTTGACAGTGTGCTTGTGTATTCCTTCAGTATACTGCGACTTACTAGTCAATTAGTGTGTGCCAGTCCAAACAGCAGGTCTTTGACGACGTCATTTGTCAGCGCAGAAAAAGCCGACACGCCCACGGTGTGTGGAGAGAGTAGGAAGAATCCAGTTCGTTCTTGCACGGTGTATTCGGCAAGGTATCCCAATAGACGTCAACCATCTCGGCAATCATTTATCAGTCTATTCAACCAGTTACCTAAGTGTGGTACTGTAACACCTAGAAAACGTAACAGAAGGAAAGAAGCGACGACAGAAGAGGGGGAAACTAATGTTCTCGCTACTGTTGGAGTCGATCCGGATGTTAGCTCTCGTGCGAGTAAGTAGCACGAGTCAGGCAATTTTCCTACCCATTCTCCATCGACACAGCTTACATCCCTATCACATCTCTCTCCATCAAGAGCTTCATGGAAACGATCACTAGATTTGTGTTAACTTCTGTACACGGGTGTGAAGACAGGATGCTGTGGGACAGCGAACCGTCAGCTCATCAGCTCACTGGACCGTCCTCCACAGACCAAACACTGAACGCGCAGAAGTATCGCAGTCTCCTAACAGACCATTTTTCACGGATGCTGGACGACATTCCTCTGCAGACTAGGAAGAACCTGCTATGCAAACATGATAGCTGGCCACCCCATAGTGCAAGAAGTATTACAGTATGCCTTCATGAATTGTTTCCGAATAGTTGTATTGAATGCAGAGGACCGGTACCTTGGCCGGCCCGTCCCCCGCATTTGACGACTGTAAATTTTTTTCTGCGGGGTAAATTGAAAGAAACTGTCTACAGCGACATACCAACTACAGTCAATGATATCCAACGACGTACCACTGCAACCTGCTCGGCCATCTCCGCTGAAATGCTAGCAAGTGTGCAGCAGTCTTGCATACCAGACTGGAAGTGTACATTGCCGCTGCCGCTGCCGGTGGTCATTCTGAACACGACCTGAGATGCCAAACTGTCTCCTTACTCGTCACAATCCACATGACTAGGGCAGTTGTTTAGTGTCTGCTGCCACCGGTATGTTGCAAGTGTTGATGCGGGAACTTTTCAAAGCACGATATCTCGTAAACGACTCGCACAAGAATCCTGCAACAGACACCACTGAAATTCTAATTCAACTTACTGTTAGTTTTTTTAATGTCAATAGGCATAGTTTCATCTAAAAACTGTGTCTTTGAAAAAAATACTCTTTGTAACTATTATTACAATTTTCAATGGGTAAGAATACCACCTCCTGACTACTGCGAAAACCGTACTCCGGCAACACATTTTTCATTTCCATAATATTTGTGGAGTGTAGACATTTCACTCTTCCCAGGAATGGAGAGCCTTGAACATATTTGCCTGTTACCGATATTGATACTGGCAAGATACCAGTATTGGAAACTGCCAAGACTTTCCAGAATATTTAAGTTCAAATTGTTTATGTAATTCGGCATTCGCTATTGTAATTTTTGTTCATCTTATTAACATTGGTGTTCTATTAACAGCTGTGCTAGTTCGTAATTGCAGATGCGTTCGCAACGTCTGCTCTCATCCCTTTTGAGATTACTGCTAAGATTTGACGAAAGTCTCCGGAGAAGAAATCGCTACCGACGGCCATAGGGCTGTCAAACTGTTCTGTAAAGTGCTTCAACGGATATTTTTTGAGATATCAGAATCTTATTATCCGAAACAATACAACTGCAATCCTGCATCAGTTACCGGTATTACTTTGCTTGGTAACATTAGGAAATGAAATGAAATGATCGGGTGGCATTGTTGGCCGGGAGGCCGCATCCAGGAAAGTTGGGCTGCTGGGTGCGAGTCTCACTTCGGGCGACGCCACACTGGGCGACTTGAGCGTCGGTGACGATGAGAACACAACAGCCAGTCCACGAGCGGGGAAAATCTCCAACCCGGCCGGGAATCGAACCCGGGCCGGCCGCACGGTAGGCAAACACGTTACTACGCAGCTAAGCAGGCGGTCTGATATTACAGATCACAGATATTATCAGTGTTGTAGGAAATGTAGAATGAGCAGTTCGTAAAACGCATGCCATGCTAGTGCCGGCGTGTTGCGCTAATGCGCCTGTTTACATCTGTCACCGCTAGATGCCAATGACATCGATTTCACAGTTGCAGGGGACATCGTAGCTCACCCAGTTAACACAAAATATGTGTGAATAAGATATGCAAACATTCCTTGTGAACCACTCTACGTATTACTGAAAACCAGATCAAAACGCCCACAGTAGTTCGCCGGCCGGAGTGGCCGAGTGGTTCTAGGTGCTACAGTCTGGAACTGCGCGACTGCTACGGTCGCAGGTTCGAATCCTGCCTCGGGCATGGATGTGTGTGATGTCCTTAGGTTAGTTAGGTTTCAGTAGTTCTAAGCTCTAGGGGACTGATGACCTCAGAAGTTAAGTCCCATAGTGCTGAGAGCCATTTGAACCATTTTTGAACCAGATAGCAGTTAATAAGAGTCGAGGGGCATGAAAGGGAAGCAGTGGCTGAGGAGGGAGTCAGACAGGGTTGTAGCCTCTCCCCGATGTTATTCAACCTGTATGTTGAGCAAGCAGTAAAGCAAACCAAAGAAAAATTTGGAGTAGGAATTAAAGTCCAGGGAGAACAACTAAAAACTTTGAGGTTGCCTGATGACATTGTAATTCTGTCAGAGACAGCAAAGGACTTGGAAGAGCAGCTGAACGGAATGGACAGCGCCTTGAAAGGACCAAAACGAGGATAATGGGATGTAGTCTAATTAAATCAGGTGATGCTCAGGTATTTATATTAAGAAATGAAATACTTAAAGTAGTAGATGAGTTTTGTTATTTTGGGAAGCAAAGTATCTGATGATGGTCGAAGCATAGAGGATATAAAATGTAGACTGGCAATGATAAGAAAAGCGTTTCCAGAAGACTGTTAACATCAAGAATAGATTTAAATGTCAGGAAGTCCTTTCTGAAAGTATTTATATGGAGTGAAGCGCTGTATGGAAGTGAAACATGGACGATAAATAATTGGACATGAAGAGAATAGAGGCTTTCGAAATGTGATGCTACAGAAGAATGTTGAATATTAGATGTTTAGATCACATAACTGATGAGGAGGTATTGAGTAGAATTGGGGAGAAGAGGAGTTTGTGGTACAACTTGACTAGAAGAAGGGATAGGTTGTTGGGACATGTTCTGAGGCATTTAGGGATCACCAGTTTAGCATTGGAAGGAAGCGTGGGGGGGGGGGGGGGGGGGGGAACGTAGAGGAAGACGAAGGGATGAATACAGTAAGCAGATTCAGAAGGATGTAGGTTACAGTAGGTACTGGGAGATGAAGAAGCTTGCACAGGATAGAGTAGCATGGACAGCTGCATCAAACCAATCTTTGGACTGAAGACAGCAACACAGCAGATGAATCTCCATCACATTGGTTGTAGTTTTGCGGCTCACTTGTTCAGGTTTAGTTACTTGCCCGTAAACGATGTAAGGAGATCACAGAAAGCCTAAGTTTGAATGGTCGGACGGTGATCTGAAGCTCGGACTTGAAGTGCGCGAGTGCCGGGCCTCGCTACTGCACAGCCTCTCTGGCTATGTCGGAGGGAGACAGTTCCCGTTGCTACGGCGAATGGAATAGTTGCGCGTATCATTCGATCAGGGTGTCGTCAGAGGTTATACTGCCTGTCGGCATGGCAGTCGTGACGCGTGGCAGCGGGGCATTTGATCACGACGGCACTCGTGCAGGTACTGGGCCCTTTACATGTCGCCGAGCACCGTGATTACTTCATTTCAGACGCAACTGCCTCTGCCGGAGTGAGCCAGCCATCGATGTGTTGCTAACAGGGGTCGCGGATTGTTGTAGTGGTGGTACGAAGCACAGTGGCTGCTATCTAGAACAGAAAAAAAAATGTTTAGTACCTCACAGTTTCGTTACAGGAAGGAAATATCAGCTACGCATAGAATAGAATATCTACCGAGAGGCATTTTATCAGCAGTCGAGCACCATACTCACAAGCAGGTAGCTTCCAGTGATCTGAGTAAAGTGTGGACCACTCTGTTGTGCTCTCTAAACTGAGTACTGTAGAATTTCTGGTAAAAGTTGAAAAACAGTCAAACCCTACATCAACAAAAGAAGCAAGCGGTAAGTTAAGGATGACAGGTATGAACGCACTTGACGTTCCACGTAGACTGACACAGGGATCTAAATTAGGACCTTTTTTGTTCCTTGTACAGATCAGTGGCTTACCGGAAAGTACAGATGTAAAGACTTACATGTACGCGGATGAAACAATTTTTCTGTCTGCAAATCGTACATTTGAAAACCTTGTCAACGGCATGTGTTTAATGAAAGTGCAAGGTAATGGTTTAATGTAAACAACGTATTATTAAATGTAAGAAGATCCCGATATGTGTTTCAGCCTTTCGAAGACTGCAGAACAGAAAAAAATTTTAAGTTTTTAGGCATCATATTTGACAAGAAACTAACAAGGAACCTCTAGAGTGAGCACATAATAGTTAGATTGTCTAGAATAATATATTTGCTGAATGGACTGATGTCATGTGTGACGCTGGAATATGTAAGGGCAGAGCACTCTGCTTACTTCAGGCTAGTTTAAGGTATGAACGAAAACTCGGGAAGTAGGAAAAATACAAAATGAAATTCTTGTGATTCAGAAGAAGGCAGTCACAGTAATGGTAAGGATAGATAGCAGAATACATCATAAATCTTGTTCCTTAAGTACAGGATATCGAAAGTAATTATTTTATGTGTTCTTGGTAGTGTTTATTACACACTTGTTGAAATACCTAATTTAGTTATAACATATCAAAGACGGCTGCTCTTGCTACAAAACAGATTAGCAGAAATTAATAATAGCCATTTGTACATGGTAATCAGAATGTATAACAAATTATCTAAACACCCCCAAGCACGCCAATCAGATGATGTAAGATAAAGTTACACGGCTCCTCGTTAGCTAAACCATTTTACTCATCAGAAGAATTTTTGGAAATGTCCAATAGAAGCGTAACAATGTAAAAAAGTATTTTCGTAAAATTAATGAGTGTATCGACGAAGTCTCTTGCGTGGATTGTTGGTTAATGACTAATAAAGAATCTGAATCAGCACTGGGCCATATGACGCTCCAGCCTACAGCGGCATTCTGCCTCATCTGTTTATAGCGTGCGTTTCGGGACGGTTTTCATTATAGTTTAGGTACACTGACTGTACTCAGCCACTTCGTTATAGCAGTATAAAGCAAATACGTAGGCAGACACGCTCTGACCTTGATGTTGACTCACATTAAAGTACCCAATGATATCTCATGCTTCTAAAACAAAGACATTTCGGGCAACAATCAGCGTAACTCTGAAACGCTTCCTGACGCCATGGTTTTTCAGCAGTACCCTTGACTTTCCCATTAGGTTTCTTAAGGTTCTGCGGACTTTGTACCTACTTTCAAACGATTTCACAGAGTAACATCTTTCAACCTCGTATAATTCTCGCCTCAAAACTACATTCAATAGGCGACGTAGTAACTTAATATCGTTTAAAATTTATACAAATTTAAAGTTTATACAAATTTAAAATTTAAAATTTGTACAAATAGGCCGGCCGGAGTGGTCGAGCGGTTCTAGGCGCTACAGTCTGGAACCACGCGACAGCAACGGTTGCAGGTTCGAATCCTGCCTCAGACATGGATGTGTGTGATGTCCTTAGGTTAGTTAGGTTTAAGTAGTTCTAAGTTCTAGGGAACTGATGACCTCAATAGTTAAGTCCCATAGTGCTCAGAGCCATTTGAACCATTTTATAAAATTCGAACCTGCGACCGTAGCGGTCCAGACTGCAGCGCCTAGAACCGCTCGGCCACTTCGGCGAACCATTTTATACAAATAGGTTCATTACAAAAGGATAAATTTGAGAATTTGAAAACTGGAGCGTTTAAAGATCCACTCCATGGTAATAAACGTAACGTGTCCTTTTTCATAGATCATACGTTGTGAAACAGCGCAAAATTAAACACCAGTACCACAGCCACACGCGTATTTCTATTAGGAACGTTTTACTGATACATTTGAGGAAATTGCCTCATTGGAAAGTAGTAATGCTTTCATAGTTTCACGAACCGGATGGCCATTCTTCATGTTTCAGTGGTCTCGTATCTGCAGTTTGCATTCCTCATTTTTTGTTCTGCTCTCCTTACATTTTCCTACCTATTTTCAGAAGTGTTTTTCCATTCAAATAACTCCGCAGTCTATAAATTTTATCTCTAGCATTTTTTTTTTAAATCTCATTCGAGTCTTGTTCTATGCATCTGAGATTAAAGCTGGAAAATGTATGACAAGGAACTGTGAGAGGACCTCGCCTTCGGGTGCAGGAAAGCTGATATTTATCGCTGCGTCAGAACGGGTTCACGACAATACAATAATTCGGTAAACCTTGCGTGTTAAAAAGAACTGATTTCCTAAAGTTTGCTTACAATGGAGTCTTGCTCTCGTTTCAGGTTACGGACTGATGAAAGAAAGCTGGTCATGTTTTATTCATTCTTACGTAATTTGTATTTGGACGGACCTCTGATACAAGTATTGCAAGAAAGGCATTTTACTGGTGACTTCGACATCACAGCGGCGTTGTAACGTTACTTTATCTGAAATTAAGGTCCTTCTGCATTGTTTTCACTATTAAAGGCAGCATCAGCGCCATTCCAGAAGAGCATCAAATTTTAACTTTTCGCAGGCAGAATCTTCATTAGGTCCCTGCAGTCGACAAGAAGGAAGGGTAGAATCGGTCGTAGATTTGTGGAAACAAACACCCTGGCATTCAACTGAACCTCTAGGTGTTTCTGAGGCTGAAACGTGTATACAAAAATACTGTGAGCGTGATTAATATATTTAGTCGTTATGGCCTTTCTCTGTAGTTCGTGGTACTCACATGCTGCACATTCAGCTCAAAAAAATAAATAAATAAATAAATAAATAAATAAAAATATTTCCATAGCTAAAAACTGAATATCTTGCAAGAATAGTACATATCGGGCAATGGCTGTTACAAACAGACGTGCGATATGGTCTTCGTGCATTGTTAATATTATTAAATATAAGGGGCAGTCAAATGAAAACCAGACAGATAGAGAAAAAGTAAGTTAACTGTTTATTATTTCAAGATAATTGTTCATTCATTTATCCTGCTGTGAGACAAGACCTTCAGTGCCTTCACGGAAAAATGTTTGCGGTTGCGTATGGAACCATGATTGCATCCAGGCGTGATCTCTTCGTCCGAAGCAAATTGACGGCCACGAATTTCTTTCTTCAGGACTCCAGAAATACGAAAATTGCCTGGGGAAAGGTCGGGATTGCGTGGAGGGTCTGCGAGGGCTTCCCAGCGAAACAACCTTGGCAACATGTGGGCGTGCCCACACATCCCCCATACAATCCTGATCCCTCCACATACGATTTCCGTATTTTTGTAGCCCTGATGAGAGACATTCGTAGTCGTCGGTTGCTCCGGAGAGGTGCACCGCTGGGTACAATCATGACTGAGCAGGCGACCGTGAAGGCGAAGGCATTTACCGTCTTGTCTCACAGTGGAATAAATGTAGTAATAGTTGTGGCGACTATTTTTGAAATAATAAACAGTTAACTTATTTTTTTCCATGTGTCTCGCTTTCATTTGACTGCCCCTTATACAAAACAGTTATGCAGTGTCCGTCAGTTACGTAGCATCTTTTAATCTGATCCGTTGTTATTGTTCTGTCGGAATAGTTAAAAAATCCCCGACTTGTTTTACGTTTTCCATTTTTAGAGGACCTAACAGTGACTAAGAGCAAGGAAGATATCAGTTTAATATCCCGTCATCTTCTGGGTCACTAGGGACGGTACAGTAACGGAGAAGAAAATACGCTAAATACGCACGTCTACTGTTTTCAGACCATCCGAATGACAGTCTACTCACTTCTCTACTAAAACATATTCTTGTTACTTCACGAAGCAGTCCTCTCTAGTATAAGCGTCTCCTGCCAGAACATCCAATATGTTTTATGTCACTCTCAGAGTTTCACTAAATCGATTGGACAGCTTGCTTGAAATGCGACCAAGTCAATAAGAAGTTCGTGCTAAGAATCCCTGACGTCACGGCAACAGCAAATGTGATCGCCTCTTTTGATTCACGGCCGCTGAGGCCTCGCCGGCTAGCCTGCTGCCAGCTCGGTATGGGAAGAAAGCGCTACACACACTGTCGCTCTCAGCAAAGGAAACGCGCCCCGTCTGATAAATGTCCTTGTTGCCAGTAATGGTAATCGCATTAGCCGCTCGCGGCCTCGCCTCTGCCAACGCCGTGATCGCGCTGTTTATCTCGCTTATGTATCCAGCGCAATTCCTGAAGGCACGCGCAATGGCCGACGTCGTGAAATTTAATAGGTCTGAAGGGAAAATTTAGGCGAGCGGACGGTCAGTTCTAAGCCGCGTCTCTAATGCGCCTCTTTATTTAGCTGACGACTTTATTAGAGGAACGTTTGCCTGTAAGAGGGAGCTGCGGTAACGCCGTTTGCAGTGAGCGTCAGTGAACGCCTGTACCGTGCGGATATTTTCCTGCGACGAATGGCAGGATCTGCACCGCATGGGAATTTGTGTGCGTATTTAGTTAATGTGATCTTTGTCTTGGTAGCACTTGTGTAAGGAACGCAGTACATATCCAAGTCAGTCGCAACGTGTATTTCTAGAAAACGAACCTGAAGATGGTATAAGCCCACAAAGTACCTGTGGTAGACGTTATTTTTCATGACTCGCATCTGACAGAAATGGAGTAGCTAGCAGGAGCAACTGAAAGGACGTTAAATGGAGAGGAATTATTTGTAACGAGAGAGAGCCCTTTATCTAAATAGCTGTGGCACCCGTAGTTTTTATTTTAGAGCCGTCTTCTTCTATCGCGTAGACTGTACTGCCTACACAGATTCTTCTTTTTTTCTTTTTTTTAATCGAATTTTTATGTTGTTCACAAATTGCAACACCTTATAAACTTTTCAGGCTAATTAAGGCCATAGAAACGTAGTCTTTTCCGAATGTGCTTCTGACCAAAAAGCGATTCTGCTACCTGAAGTCCAAGGTGTTTCTTAATCATGTCTTCTGCGTTCTTGTGCTGATATTTCCATTGAAACTTTGATCTCCAAACAAATGTCTTTGTCTCTAATGCAAATGTGTCATAGTCATGCAGGTTCCAGGCGACCATTATTGATGGTGGTGGTCGAAACTTCGACGGGGGGAGCGGCGCGAACCGTGGCAAGGCGGCCAAGTCCGCGCGGCTATCCCGCGCGGTGCGACCATTATTATAACGATCAGTAGTTCTGCATTCAGGCTACCTGTGTCGCAATAGTAAAAGTCAAACATCAGGCAGGGAATGACTTTATTGGTCAAATGATGCGTTTCGGAATTTATCCGTAATTAGATATCCAGGAGCGATCGATGGCGTTTCCAGGTGTATACGAAAGAAACATTCGTAGAGTTTCGAAAAATCCCTTCGTAAACGACACCTACAGCATGAGATCAACACCCTGTCCAAATTTCAGATTTGGGATGGGCGATGATGAGGCAGTCAGTCAGGACACTGTCTTTTACGAGTGTACAGATTTTCTACTACCACCTAGCTCGATTTAAGTGATATTTTTACTCGTGTTTAGGGATACAGTTCTACGGGATTTGTGAAGTAGTTTGGTTGTTTCTGGTATCGTTTTACACTGTTTTGGACAACCGTTGCACATTTTTGTCTCTTCTTCGATATGTTGTTTAGAGGTTATAGTTTACAGTCTTTAGCTGCTGTTTCAGATCGTGTATATATCTGTGAATTGTCCATATATTTTTTAGGATCACTTACGTTTCTTCCCGGCATTTTTTTCACGTATAACGCAGTCATTACTTATTTTAGTTTATTTATTTATTGTATACTTGCATATATTTATAAATATTTTTATGTTATACACAGTTAATGCCCAAAAAATAATTTTCTTGTAAACTAATTTCCACTGCCGATTGACAATGGTTTTTCTTACTTAGCAAAGCACAACCGCCAGAAAACGTGGTGTGTTGGGAAAGGTTGACGATTATCTAGTGTTCCTGTGGAGTCTAATGCTGTATGTTATTGTGTTTCATCTTCTAATAAAACAAGATTGCAGCCTGTGTCGTGTGAGAGATGGAGTTGCGTGGATTCGTACAATTTCACATTAATTTGCCCTTCGTCACAAACATGCATTTCCAGTGCAACCCAACCACTCCGTGGGCAAGTAGCTAGTTTCTAACCGCAATAGTGCGCCCAAGAAAACATTTGACGTATTGCTTTAAGCGGTTCATGCTCCCTAAACGTGGTAAGTTTTTTCTTAGCGGTAACAACCAAGACTACCATCGCACTTTGTAATTCTCAAGCATTTATTAATACATGGACAGCAAAAAATTGCTGCAATTTTGGGTGATAGAGAGTTCGTAACTGTACAACGAGCCTTAAGACAACCAATACTTAATGCTGTGTGTAATTTATTTCTTTGGAAAATAAGGCACTACGGGTTTCGACCCCCGCTACTCGTTAGACAAGAGAATAACGATGTATTACGTATTGTGATGGTTGCTTTATTATGCACCGAGGCTCGAAAAACACAGCGATAATTTTTATACAGTAATAAATTACAAAATACGCACAGCATAAAACAAGACTTGTTTCATGGGTAGTAAAAACTTCAGTAGCAAACTCTTTTCGACATCTACAAAATGATTTGGCCGGTTTGTCTTCCTGTACGAAAACAAAAGTTACAACGCTTTCTGTCTTCGAGGAATTAGTGATTCAAATGTTGCATCTGTAATGTGTCTCTTTTCCTGTAAATAGCTGTACATGTCTAAGTAGAAATATTTAAAATTTTAGATGGCAGTTATGGTAACGGACACCACACTTGGCGCCTGCTTAAACGGTTCGTGTAGATTATAATGCAGCAGGATCGGGAACATCTGGTAGGCTTGCCGATCAGATCATTTTACAGAGATTACACGTGGGATGCTTCACGATGGACATTTAATAGCGGGTTCGGGGCTTACGGTATTAACTGCATTCCTGTACAATGGACCATGGGAGCTCCTTAGACCTTCTGAAAACAAAGGGCTGGCATCAGCTGTTACCTGACGATCCATACCGAGATTGGAGCTGTTCCGCACTGGCGAAGTTTCTTTTCCTTGCTAACAACGTTCTGAAAATTCCACCGTAGCCAGTGGTTTGCGGTCTGCGCTTTAGTTTTAACGTCACCTTAGGTTGTGCTCCTGAACAGATGACGGTGGGCTGGAGTGCTAGGCGTCAGGCGGAAGTTCTTCCCCGCCTGTCTGTACGGCGGTGGGCGAGAGACCGGTAATTACGGTTTATCATAGCGGACGCAGGAGATCCGATCTGTGATTTATGTCTCTTTCACAGATAAGTCTGGGACGAAGAGCTCGCAACTCAGCCGGACGTGGACTACTGAGCTTCCGATGCCGGCGGCAGTGCATAATTCTCCAGACGTCACAACAACCAGGAGTGCAAGTCATATGTCAATGTAGCCTTTGACAACAACATTATCAAGTTTCTCCCCCTTCCTCAAGTAGACTTCTCTTTATGGTCCACGACTTGTCCCACTCTCAATAGGTGATCAAACGTGCAACTTAAGTCTTCTGGACGGGAAGAATTCTCGCGTACTCGCTACAGGTTTATAACTCGCGCCCATTTCAGACTACACCCTCTCTTGCTACCTTTCAGCGTAGTACTTGTACAGCAAAGGGAAGCACGATTTGCTACCGTTCCTTTATCCGAGCTTGTGCTCCGTCTCTAACGACCTCGTTGTCGACGGGACGTTAGACACTGACCTCCTCCTCCTGCGGGTTGAGGGTTTTTTCCGTCCGGGCGCTGGGTGTTTGTGTTGTCCACATCATTTCATCATCATTCGTGAAAGTGGTGAGATTGTACTGTGTAAAGATTGGGAATTTGTACGGCCGTTGATATACGCGCAGGTGGACCAAACATCATCATCTTCCACTCCCTCCACTCATAATTACAAAAAAAGTGCAAGAGAATTAGATCCCAAAGTCGCTAACTTTCATCTGTTGCAGGATGATAGAACACATTTTAAACGTACCTGGAAGAAAGTATTTGGTTTACTTTTAATTCCAGTGTGTTATTATGTTTACAAATGAACTTGAGAATGAGCAAAGCTAGAGACAAGGTAAGTGCTCAGTAAAGCACGATTTTTAAAATATTCGCCCGGACAGCCGCGCATCTTAAAGCGCCGCTTCCGGGAGGAAAGTAATAGCTTCAGATCGAATCCTCCGGTTTCTCAACTTCCACTGCGTGAAATATCAGGCTGTAGCCCACGTCCCAGCTCTGTTTCACGATTCGCAGATGTTTAGGAAACTTTTGCCCACTTTGGGGTACACATACTCTGTCCCGGGTGGGGGAAGGGGGGGGGGCGTCCGGCCACCGCATAAAATTAACCATGCCAAACCCGTTAACAACCGCGCCGTTGCGACACAAAGGCACAAGAGAAAAAAAAGTTAAAATTATACGAAAGAGAAGGGTCTGTGTTGTTAGAAAGTACGATACAATGTTCTTCGGACATGCATGCATATGCGAAGGAACACAGCATCACTCGTTTTAATAACACTGGCACTGCTACTTCGTATTTATTCGCCAATACCAGGCCCTCGACTCTCAATAAAAATGCCCTCCTGGACGGGAATATACGTAATGCACAAATGCACACTGTGACACAAGGGCGACGACGTACAGACGTCTGGATGTGATTCGTGCACGGATATCCGAAGTCGTTAAGACGACCGTTCGGAAAAATCTTGAAATGTGGGTTGTAGTCACGGTCTACCGCAAATTCTCACTGTCGTCATTCCAGTACACAGCCAATGGTGGATCATATTCTCATCGGCGAATACATTTCCCGTATTTAAAATAATACCAGGTGTACCGGTATGAAATGAGCGTTAAGATACAAATGTATCGATAGAGAACATTTGTTGTGAACGAGCTTTAATTTTTGTTTTGTTTGGTTGGTATGATATCTGTCACAGATATTTAGTATACATCAAGTCATGGAACAAACAACATAATATGTTTTCATCGTGTTAACAATGTCGAATTTTGTACCAGAAAGCGATGATTTGCGGAAAGCATTAATTTTTTGTTTTCATTTGAAAAAAAAGTGCTGCAGAGTCGCATCGAATGCTTGTCGAGGCATATGGTGATCATGCTGTATCAGAATCAACATGCATAAGATGGTTTCCACGGTTCAGAAATAGTGATTTTGATGTAAGAAATGAAGAACGTGGAAGACCATCAAAAAAGTTCGAAGACGCCGAATTGCAAGCAATATTGGATGAAGATGATACTTTGAGTCAGAAGCAAATGGCAGCAATGCTAAATGTTGCAGAACAAACAATTTCTGACCGTTTGAAAGCTATGGGAAAGATCCAAAAGTGTGCAAAATGGGTGCCACATGAATTGAATGAAAGACAGATGGAAAACCGAAAAACCATTTGTCAAATTTTGCTTCAAAAACATGAAACAAAACTAATTTTGCATCGAATTGTTACTGGCAATGAAAAATGGATTTATTTTAAGAATCCTAAACGGGAAAAATCATGGGTTAATCCGGAACAACCATCAACATCGACTGCAAAACCAGATCGATTGGGCAAGAAGACAATTCTCTGTGTTTGGTGGGATCAGAAAGGTGTGGTGTATGATGAGCTTCTAAAACACGGTGAAACTGTGAATACTAATAGCTACAGACAGCAGATGATGAATTTGGACTATGCATTGATTGAAAAAAGACCAGAAGACATGGCAAATTATTTTTTTTTACACGACAATGCACCCGCTCACAACACAAAACTGGTTCAGGATACAATCAAAACACTTGGCTGGAAGCTGCTACCCCACCCGCCGTATTTACCAGACTTGGCCCCTTCTGACTACCATTTGTTTTCATCAATGGGACACGCATTGGCTGAGGAACACTTCGATTCCCACGAAGAAGTCGAAAATTGGGTGTCTGGTTTGCTTAAAAAGACGAACATTTCTATTGGCGTCGTGTCCACAAATTGCCAAAAAGGTGGTCAAAATGTATAGAAAGCAATGGTCAGTACTTTGAATAAAATGTTTTTACTTTTCAATTCAAAATTAGTGTTACATTTTCACAAAAAAAAACGCTCATTTCATACCGGTAAACCTGGTAGCTAAGTGCGAACGATCTTTTCTTCCAGTTTATCGAGACTGTCGTAGCCTCGCAGAAGAAATCAGTTCAGGGAGAATGGAAACAGCTTTCGCTTCCGGTGTATGGAAACAGTAGAAG
The DNA here is from genome assembly GCF_023864275.1 of Schistocerca cancellata. Taxonomy (NCBI): domain Eukaryota; kingdom Metazoa; phylum Arthropoda; class Insecta; order Orthoptera; family Acrididae; genus Schistocerca; species Schistocerca cancellata. Next base: position 1,147,658,662 of record NC_064627.1, read on the forward strand.
ACATTCCCCGAAGCGTAAATGTTGTAGCAGTGGCAGTCCGTTATCTGACCTTTACAATCGCTTTTCTTACCATCCTGATCATCTCTTGCAAGAAAATAGCTCTCTCTCTCTCTCTCTCTCTCTCTCTCTCTCTCTCTCTCTCTCTCTTTCTCTCTCTCTCTGTCGCTCTCTGTCTGTAAAGTGTAGGCTTATAAGCACACTCTTATTCAAACGCACTGAAAGAGAGAGAGAGAGAGAGAGAGAGAGAGACAATGCCTAATCGCCAAGTCTGCGTAACGAAAGCGGCATCAGAGGGCAGGGCGCGGTTGTTAAAATGCCGTAAGAAGGCATTCGCTGCGGGAATGCAAATGGCGGGCCACAGGCCGGCAACACTTGCCGGTGTTTTATGGAGTTTCCGAGCAAACAATAAGCGGCTGCGGCTTTTATTACCGATTGGTCGCGGCGCGTCTGCCTGTAATGGGGCGGGCGGCCCCTCGAGATGGCGGCGGCCGGCGGCCCACACTTACCACACTTACCACACTTACCACACTTACCGCCCGGCGGCCACGGCTCCCGCCGCGGGAGACAACCGCCCGCACTGCAGGCCTGCATACGCCCCACGGTGCGTAAACGAAAAAAAAAAAATTAAAAAAAAGCACCGAGGGCGGCTATAGCCGCAACACTGATGACAGGTTATTAAAGCCGGTTGCAGCTTTGGCGATCCATCTCGCCAAATTACGGAACAATGTCAAAGCTTGCGACCACGCTAAGTTAAAGGAAGCGAGAGTAAGACGCAAAAAGTAGTCACTTGTGGGAAGCCGTGACACTAAACACTGACCAATACTCCCGCCTGAGCAAGTCTTCGAGAGGCGGTCTATAAGAAGTACACTACTGGCCATTAAAATTGCTACACCATGAAGATGACGTGCTACAGATGCAAAATTTAACCGACAGGAAGAAGATGCTGTGATATGCAAATGATTAGCTTTTCAGAGCATTCACACAAGGTTGGCGCCGGTGGCGCAACCTACAACGTGCTGACATGAGGAAAGTTTCCGACCGATTTCTCATACACAACGAGCAGTTGAGACCGGCGTTGCCTGGTGAAACGTTGTTGTGATGCCTCGTGTAAGAAGGAGAAATGCGTACCAACACGTTTCCGACTTTGATAAAGGTCGGATTGTAGCCTATCGCGATTGCGGTTTATCCTATTGCGACGTTGCTGCTCGCGTTGGTCGAGATCCAATGACTGTTAGCAGAATATGAATCGGTGGGTTCAGGAGGGTAGAACGGAACGCCGTGCTGGATCCCAACGGCATCGTATCACTAGCAGTCGAGATGACAGGCATCTTACCCGCATGGCTGTAACGGATCGTGGAGCCGCGTCTCGATCCCTGAGTCAACAGATGGGGACGTTTGCAAGACAACAACCATCAGCACGAACACTTCGACGACGTTTCCAGCAACATGGACTATCAGCACGGAGACCGTGGCTGCGGTTACCCTTGACGCTGCATCACAGACAGGAGCGCCTGCGATGGTGTATTCAACGAGGAACCTGGGTGCACGAATGGCAAAGCGTCATTTTTTCGGATGAATCCAGGTTCTGTTTACACCATCATGATGGTCGCATCCGTGTTTGGCGACATCGCGGTGAACGCACACTGGAAGCGTGTATTCGTCATCGCCATACTGGCGTATCACCCGGCGTGATGGTATGGGGTGCCACTGCTTACACGTCTCGGTCACCTCTTGTCCGCATTGACGGCACTTTGAACAGTGGACGTTACATTTCAGATGTGTTACGACCCGTGGCTCTACCCTTTATTGGATCCCTGCGAAACCCTACATTTCAGCAGGATAATGCACGACCGCATGTTGCAGGTCCTGTACGGGCCTTTCTGGATACAGAAAATGTTCGACTGCTGCCCTGGCCAGCACATTCTCCAGATCTCTCACCAATTGAAAACGTCTGGTCAATGGTGGCCGAGTAACTGGCTCGTCACAATACACCAGTCACTACTCTTGATGAACTGTGGTATCGTGTTGAAGCTGCATGGGCAGCTATACCTGTACACGCCATCCAAGCTCTGTTTGACTCAATGCCCAGGCGTATCAAGTCCGTTGTTACGGCCAGAGGTGGTTGTTCTGGGTAATAATTTCTCAGATTGTGTGTACCTAAATTGCGTGAAAATGTAATCACATGTCAGTTCTAGTATAATATATTTGTCCAATGAATACCCGTTTATCATCTGCATTTCTTCTTGGTGTAACAATTTTAATCGCCAGTAGTGTAATCCAGCGCATTTTTTTTTTTTTTTAGAGCATGTTGGTTTTGTTCAAGATTTTAATAGAGCATATTATTCCCCAGTCTTTTGGCTAGAAAACCCTATTTTTTTTTTTTTTTTCAACAAAATCTCCGTTCAGTGGAGCGGCTTTACGCCATCTTATTGGGAGGGTATGTATGCCCTCCCGGATGGTACCAGTCTGCTGGTCTACGTCGGAGGCAATGTGTTGCTGCATCTGTAACCTCCCCGCCACACACTTACGGCTTCCCGCAGAGAGCATCCTCCATTCGGCGAAACAGATGGAAACCGTTCTGTACGGTGGAGAGGCACCTCAGCGGGCGCACGCCTCTGAGTGCCCCAGTCGGTGGACGAGTGTGTCAGCAGCAGACGTCCACCTGCACGGCGAGCTACCTGGTCGTGATCCACGATCACCTCAAATCAGTGCGCCAGCAGTTTCCAACATTGCAGCAGTCGCGGCCGGCCGGAACGCGGCAGATCGGCCACGTTTGCGCGACCTTGTTATAATGATGACAGACTCGTAGCCCAATGGCTTACCGTGCTTTTGTTCACTGCCAGGTCTCCGTAGACATCCTGCAAGCGCCAGTGAATATCTGCGACGCACCGGCTTTTCATCAAAATAACCTCAGTGACGGCTCTCTGCTTGCAACACACCTCCGTTACGGACGCCATTTTCAAGGCTACGTGCAGCTTCGCCACCTACCATAACTTCATGAAACTATAGGGACAGAAGCGAGAAAATTTCACAATGCCACAGAAAAAATGTGTTGCATTATTTATTGAACGCACTTCGTACTCACCGTAAATTTCAATTTGTTCGTTAGGGCTAGTTTGACTACAGCGAGATGATGTTGGTTAAGTTGCAGTGTCACTAAGCTGGCGTAGTTGTTGAAGATCAGATAATGATGAAAGAATTCAGAAAATAAAAGCAAACACCGCGGGATTTCGGTTAACTCCCACTCTCTTTATTTCGCATGGTCTCTTCATATCTGTTTCCTTAAACACATTCCTTCAGTGGACTAACTGGTAACAAGGCAGACAGTTGAGTTGCGGAACAAGACTTCACCTGCTAAAACCTTAAGTATTCTCTTACGAAACAAGTGGCCAGCCAGTTCAGGATCGACTCCATGCATCATCTTCACTACACGCGGTGGGCAGGACAGGTAAGGGGTCGAGTGAAAACTTTTTAGAAAGATAAACAAGCAGTACCTGTAAAATTTCTAATGTTTGGGGTTAATTGTTAATAATTTCCTTGTTGGTATGTACAGGGTGTCCCAGTAGGAATGGTCAATATTACGTGATATGACAGGAACGATCATTCGAAGCAAAAAGTCTGGTAAACGTGGGCTCCAAAATGCGTACCTTAACTGCATTGAGCACTTCTTCATCTTAAATAATATGAAACAAATCTCTTTTACTGCAGCCTCTTTGCTTTCCATTTTTTGGGAGGAGACGGTATGAACCAAAATAAGAAAAAATATCTAGTAAAAATGGGCTCTAAAGCCCATACCTTAATAGCTACGAGCACATGTTTGTCTTTGCTACTGTGAAACACATCTCACCTACTGCACAAGTGCCCGTAGCTCTTAAGGTACGCCTTTTAGAGCCCATTCCTTCTTGTTATGTCCATACTATCTCCTCTCAAAACATGGAAAGCGAAGCGCGTGCAGTAGCGGGGGTTTGTTTCACATTATCGAAGACGACGAACTGATCAGGGCTCCTAAGATACGAGTATGCATCTTAGAGACCATGTTTTGTAGGCTTTTTTGCTTCGAATGAATGTTCCTGTCACATCCGTTTCTTCATGAAAGAAGATGTTGGTGCTGGTGGTGCCAGAAGTACTTCGCAAGTAAAGTGGGAACTTTGGCGGATGCTGTGTCGAGCAGTGGTGACGCGGTTGGCCGACAATGGAGTTACGGATATTATATGAGGATTCGTGTTGAACGAGAAGACGTGGTTACTGGAGCAACTGAGAATCTCAGACCGAGATTAGGACACGAAAGGAGGATTGTGCTCGATGATATTGCTTATTTAGTATCAAGCTAATGCAGCAGCGAGTGGATATTTGCAAAGTAAACTTAGTCGGGAGAAGTTCGGAGGAGCGGGTATGGAACAGTGAGATAGGCGATCTGTGATGGAGTTGCGGATATAACTTGAGTAATTTGAGAGAAGAGGCGGTGTTAGAGTTGCGGTCTACCAAAACAACGATTCCGTAGTTTCGGTGTAGTGCATAAATGGCTTAGTAAGTGGCAGGATTACCGGTAATACTGGTAGCGCTTGCAGGGAAAGAAACGTAATTGAATGAATGGGAGAGAAAGTGGGAGCCGACGACTTCTCTTTGGCTTTTTGTTTGTTTATTTGCTTTGCACAAACTTAGAACAGCACATCGTTCACTGTTGGTCCATTGCGTATTTTATGTCCTTCTAAAATATAAATTGCATTTTGTAAAATTAATTGATCGGCATAATTTCGTACGCTTTTGTGTAATCAAACTAATTACCTTTGATGCAAGTACCGTTTACATGTACAAATCACAAATATAGCAAAAATCTGTATAGTTATTGTGGTTATCTCGTACTCAGTGGAACATTCTTTAACATGACCAAAGGTGAGAGTTTCCTGTTATTATAGAGAAACGCGAACTGTTTATGAATAGGAGAAACATGTTTTCTATAAGCTGGACGAAGTAAAATGGTTCAAATGGCTCTGAGCACTATGGGAGTTAACATCTGTGGTCATCAGTCCCCTAGAACTTAGAACTACTTAAACCTAACTAACCTAAGGACATCCATGCCAGAGGCAGGATTCGAACCTGCGACCGTAGCAGTCGCGCGGTTCCAGACCGAGCGCCTAGAACCGCGAGACCACCGCGGCCGGCGAGGACGAAGTATTGAGCGGTTTTTGATATGGTTTTGTTTTGCGTTTTTTAACTTTACCTTCTGTCAGAAAATTGCGTTTCAAACGCTATATGATATATTTTTATTTTTATTTTTTAATTTTTACTACAACACCCCTCTGTTTCACGTTACAGATCAACAATTTACGAATAAAAACGGAATTAAACATTGACAGTTTACATTTAAGTAACAGGTTACGCGCACTTTTATACAAACTCACCCAGTTTCTAGACGTTTCAACGCTTCCAGTTTCTGGAGGAGTATGATAAGGGACTGATCATATACCTAAACGAAGCGATGGAAATGAGGTAACGCCCGATAGGTATGCAACACGTAACGTATGGGTAACGTAGTTAAGACCTTAACTGACCAATGCTACTAGGGAAAGTACCGTAGTCTGCACTTACTTACGATAGTGCATTGTAGCTTAGGATAGTTTTACAACTCTAGTCAGTATGTATCTATACCGGTTAAGGTTATTTGGGATGGAAGGGTGGGGGAGTAGTTCTGAAGTGGGTAAGTGAAGGAAACACCTGTTGTACTTGGCAAGATATGTAATTAATAGGAGGGTCCTTTCTACCTGACAGTTGGGAGTCAGTCTTTAGCTTGGTGAGGCAGACGGCAAGGCGCATGTGTGTTTGGGGTGATGTATCTGAATTGATGTTAAAGACTGAGAGGACAAAAGGCATGGGATAGCGATAGGTGCATTTACATGTGGTGGCAAGTATGGCGTATACTAGGTGTAAAAGGGCAGTGTGTTGTGGAGCTATCATTTGTTCCCAGGTGATTCATATGAAAAGGTTTCCGACGTGAGTATGGATCCACGACTGGAATTAACAGTCTTTATAGCTGGAATGGTAGTTGGAGCTAGGCGTATGGGACATTCAGTTTCGTAAATTGTTAGGTTAGCAGAGGTTGAAAATACCGCTATAGTTGTAAAATTCTTTTATTATCACACGACCGGTTTCGGGCTCTTACGGCCCATCTTCAGGTGTCGTAACTTGGTGCACTCGAGGGTCACAGCACCAAGTTACGAGATCTGAAGATGCGCGTATAAAAGACCGAAACCGGTCGCGTGATAATAAAAGGACTTTTCAACTGTAGCGGTATTTACAGCCTCTGGTATAATGCTCAGTTGCGAATGTTCCTCCAGCAGGACTGTTTGTTAATTGTTTTGTTCAATATTCCGAGATCCACAATGTGAAGAATGTGCCGAGAATATCATATTTCAGAGATTACCTCTCACCACAAACAACGCAGTGGTCGACCGTATTCACTTAACGACCGAGAGCTACGGCATTTGCGTAGAGTTGTCAGTGCTAACAGGCAAGCAACTCTGCACGAAACAGTCGCAGAAATCAGTGTGGAACGTACGACGAGCTCAGCCTTTAGGACGGTGCAGTTGGCATTAATGGGCTGCGGCAGCAGACGACCAACGCGAGCGCCACTGCTAACGGCACGACATCGCCTGCAGCGCCGCTCTCGGGCCCGTGACCATATCGCCTGGACCCTAGACGACTGGAAAACCATTGCTTGGTCAGATGAATCCAGATTTCAGGCGGTAAGAGCTGATAGTACGGTTCGAGTTTGGTGGAGCTCCCACGAAGCCAAGGATCCGAGTTGTCAACAAGGCAGTGTGTAAGCTGGTGGTGTGTCCATAGCGATATGGGCTGTGTTTACATGGAATGAACTGGGTTCTCTGGTCCAGCTGAAACGAACAATGACTCGAAATGGTTATTTTCGGCTGCTGAGAGACCATTTGCGTCCATTCGTAGACTTCGTGTTCCCGAACAACGATGGGTGTCAATGCACCACGTGACCGGGCCACAGTCGTTCGCAATTAGTTTGAAGAACTTTCTGGACAATTCGAGCGAATGATTTGGCCTCCCGAATCTCCAGGCATGGGACATATTGGAGAGGTCAGTTGGTGCACTAAATACTGCACCGGCAACATTTTCGCAATTACTGACGGACGGCCTTGCCGCAGTGGATACACCGGTTCCCGCGAGATCACCGAAGCTAAGCGCTGTCGGGCGTGGTCGGTACTTGGATGGGTGACCATCCAGGCCACCGTGCGCTGTTGCCATTTTTCGGGGTGCACTCAGCCTCGTGATGCCAATTGAGGAGCTACTCCACCGAATAGTTGCGGCTTCGGTCAAGAATACCATCATAACGACCGGGAGAGCGGCGTGCTGACCGCATGCCCCTCCTATCCGCATCCTCCACTGAGGACGACTCGGCGGTCGGACGGTCCCGGTAGGCCACTCGTGGCCTGAAGACGGAGTGCGTTTATGGACGGCTATAGAGGCAGGGTGGCGCAGTATTTCTGCAGGGATATCTTGAAACGACTTGAGAAATCTATACCTGGTCGTGTTCCTGCACTGTGTCGGGTAGAAGATCCGACGCGATATTAGAACGTATTCCATGACTTTTGTCACTTCTGTGTGTAGTGCATGGATTCCGACCCAGTCCCGCAACCAGGTAATTAGACTGTAAACTGTTTGTCCAGTGGTGAGACAGAGCAGCGCCGGAAACGTCGTAGTCCGCGTTCTGGAGTGGCTGTTACACAGCAGCAGGAGCGGAGAGCCTCGTCTCCGGCCGTACGCTTTCGTTGGAACAACCGCCTGCCGGTAGCCGGTGGCTGGTAACGGCGGCAGCTCCGCGCCCCGGGGGACGGCTCAGAGGCGTAACGCGGAACCGCGCCGAGTCACCAACCAACCTGTCGCAAGCGACCGCCGCCCGCAGTCCATCGTGGGGTCCGGCGCTGCCTCGCCCCGCAAATTGCACGCGCCGAGCTGTAAACCCCCGCTGCGCCGCGGTAATTACGCACCGGAGCGCAGGTCTCTTCTGATTTATGTCTCCTTTTATCGCTACCGGCATTTTGGTGAGCACGCAAACGCTGGAAGTAAGACCAATTTGTCACTCTGTATTTGGGGCCTGTATAAATGCAGTCTCCGCGTCGACTGGAACGTCAGGATTTTATAATCGCCTGTGATGAAACTTGATTGCGGTCAAAGGCTACTGCGCGAAAATTGATTTACGTAATAGCGTCGCAGGGGAACAGCTGCATACAGCTGGAAGTTGAATGACTTAGTGACCTGTTTGGAATCGAGACATACGCTGGTGACAGAGATGGCCGAACGGAGGGACGACGTTAATTTTGGTAACTTAAATGACAACTTTACGAAGAAATCTAGGTTTCTTACAGTAGTTCTAAAATTTTTCTTTGTTATTTCTGAGTCTCGTGTGTGGACGAGAATATCTGAGGCCATAATTGTTTTCGTTATCTGCTTTCGTTCACAATGTTGATTGGAATACTCTCTTTCAAATTCTGAAGGTGGCAGGGGTAAAATAGAGGGAGCGAAAGGCTGTTTACAAATTGTACAGAAAGCAGATGGCAGTTATAAGAGTCGAGGGGTATGAAAGGGAAGCAGTGGTTGGGAAGGGAGTGAGACAGGGTTGTAGCCTGTCCCCGATGTTATTCAGTCTGTATATTGAGCAAGCAATAAAGGAAACAAAAGAAAAGTTCAGAGTAGGTATTAAAATCCATGGAGAAGAAATAAAAACCTTGAGGTTCGCCGATGACATTGTAATTCTGTCAGAGACGGCAAAGGACTTGGAAGAGCAGTTGAACGGAATGGACGGTGTCTTGAAGGGAGGGTATAAGATGAACATCAACAAAATCAAAACGAGGATAATGGAATGTACAGGTAGTCGAATTAAGTCGGGTGATGCTGAGGGAATTAGGTTAGGAAATGAGATACTTAAAGTAGTAACGGAGTTTTGCTATTTTGGGAGCAAATAACTAATGATGGTCGAAGTAGAGAGGATATAAAATGTAGACTGGCAATGGCAAGGAAACCGTTTCTGAAGAACAAAAATTTGTTAACATCTAGTACAGATTTAAATGTCAGGACGTCGTTTTTGAAAGTATTAGAATTGGGGAGAAGAGGAGCTTGTGGCACAACTTGACTAGAGGAAGGGATCGGTTGGTAATACATGTTCTGAGGCATCAAGGGATCACCAATTTAGTACTGGAGGGCAGCGTGGAGGGTAAAAATCGTAGAGGGAGACCAAGAGATGAATACACTAAACAGATTCGGAAGGATGTAGGCTGCAGTACGTACTGGGAGATGAAGAAGCTTGCACAGTATAGTGTAGCATGGAGAGCTGCATCAAACCAGTCTCAGGACTGAAGACCACAACAACAACAACAACATCTGCTTTCGCTATTGTATTTTGTCCACTATTCACCAGAAATTACGACATAAATCTGCTGCCGTAACGTCTCGCTTCAATATAATCGCAAGTAGTTGTGCCTTCACATACTGCGTTAGATGTTTCCAGTTCTCACCATTGCAAAAACCGACACACAATTTCAGTATCATGGGAGGTGCAAGAACCGTAGTCCAGAATGAAATTTTCACTCTGCAACGGAGTGTGCGCTGATATGAAACTTCCTAGCAGATTAAAACTGTGTGTCGGACTGAGGCTCGAACAAGAGACTTCCGCCTTTTGCGGGCACTGTATAAAAGGTGAGAGAGGAAAGAAAAATAAGTAAAAACAGGTATGAAATCTTGATGAAAATAAAATTTGGTGATGTTTTGCTGTGGTCTTCAGCCTGAATATTGGCGTAACACAGCTCTCCACGGTACTCTATCCTGTGGAAACCTCTTCGTCTCTGGATAACTCTTACATTTGAATCTGCTTATTGTATTCGTCCCTTGTTGTCTGTCTACAATTGTACCCCCACACTTCTCTCCAGTATCAAATACACTTTCCTTGAGGTCTCAGGATTTTCGCTATCAACCGATACCTTGTTTAACCGAGCTGTGGCACAAATTTTTCTTTTTCCTCAGTATATCCTCATTAACACTCGATCTAACGATCTAATTTTCACCGTTCGTTTGTAGAACAAGTGCCTTCAGAATAAACTCCCTAACAATTAAATTTATGTTAGATGTTATTCAATTTCCTGTTTTTCGAAATGTTCTTACTTTCAGAGTGTTAATCCTAATGTAATTCGACTGCATTCCATAATCCTTGTTTTACTTTTGTTGATGTTCATTTTATTATATCCATCGCATTCAACTGCTCTTCCAGGTCCTGTGCCGTCTCTAGTAGAATGATAATGTCAGCAAATCTCAAAGATTTTATTTCTTCTCCTCAACTTTAATTCTTTTTCCAAACCTCTCCTTGATTTTTTTCACTGTCAGCTCTGTACTCCCCTGACCAGAAGTCCTGATCTTACTGCCATTGCACTTTACTGATTCCTACAATATCTAAATTCAGTGTATCCATCTATCTTTTTAGACTCTCCAACCTACCTGTCCGATTAAGGGATCTAACATTCTACTCTCTCATCGGCAGTTTGCGAGCTTTGTTGCTGTTGATGTCATCCTCCTGTGTAGTTCCCCTCCTGGAAGTCCGAATGGGGGACTATTTTATCCCTGAAATACTTTATCCAGTTGCCCGCGATCGGAAAAAGGGCTGTAGTTTCCTCTTGCTTTCAACCGTCCGCATAGGCATGATGGTTACTGTTAAAAGACAAGACCAGTCGTCCAATGCCTCTGCAGCTGCTGGACAGGATGCTGCCCCCGTCTGCGCTCTCCACAGATACCCCTCCGTTGTGGTTACACCTATGGCTGTCTGTACAGTTGAGGCGCGCAAGTCATCTCACCTCTGTAAAATCCATGGTTACTCTCCTCCTGCGTTTTCCTGGCCTCCTCCTCGTTCCTTCACACTGTCGGCATGACAACGTGGATTTGACATTATTGGTGGTAGAGGGTCATCGGATACCCTTGCATTGCCAGACTACCCCCTCCCCTCCCCTGTGACGGATTTTTGTACCCCATCTATCTGCGTGTAGTGTTGTCCTGCGTGACGGTGCTCTAAATGTTTCCTGCGAGTCATACAACTGATGCCTGACGTGGGTAACAGTTCAACATTCATCTAGCCGGATGTGGCGAATCGCCTAAAAACGACATCCTGGTTGGCCGACGCATAGGCTCTCGTCATTAATACGCCATTCGAAGGGAGTCGGTGCGAGCGGCCATCCCAGAGGGTCCAAGTTCTTGGTTCCTGCATGGTAGAGGGAGACCAAGAGATGAATAGAGTAAGCAGATTCAGAGGGATAAAGGTTGGAGTAGTTATTCGGAGATGAAGAGGCTTGCACAGGACAGAGTAGCATGGAGAGTTGCATCAAACCAGTCTCTGGACTGAAGACCACAACAACAACAACATATACTAGAAAAAAGGTAAGAGTGAAAGTAGCATAAATATTTACGGAAGTAGTTTAGCGCCTCTCGGATCTGATCCTGATTTAGATTGTAAGATGTTAGGGCCGATGCAGGAGTGTACCAATCATCATTCACGTGTCGTGGAAACTGGCGGTACTGATTGTAAAATAGAGGCAGCCAGGCACTCGTGCCTGGCAAATAGAAGTCTACTAATATCAAACAGAGGCGTCATTTGAAAAAGAAATTTCTGAAAATTACGTTTGGAGCACAGCATTGTATGGTAGTGAAACGTGGGGTGTAGGAAAACCGGAACGGAAGAGAAGCGAAGATTTGAGAATTTGGTGCTACGAAGAATGTTGAAAATTGGGTGGATTGATAAAGTGAGGAAGTAGGCTCTGCGCGTAATCGGAGAGGAGAAGAATAGATGAAAAATGCAGGCATGACGGAGGAACAGTGAAACATCCCCTTACAAAAATTAATGAATTACTGTGCTGGTAAACCCCTTACGTTATTTGATTTTCAAACAACTGAGCAAAACTGAACGTACTCAGACATTTCTCTCTTTACGTATTCTGATCATCACTAAACGGACACACAATATTTTTAGCACAACGCAATCTGACTTTCAGTAATCCCTACCAAAGAATGGCCCTGACTAACAATAACCGATACCTTTCATGAATCACTTGCCTCACAAAAATCTTCGTTACTCGAACTACTGCAATGCAGCGAGCGCCAATACTGCCAGCTAAATAAAAGGTTCTAACTACTGAAGGCACTAACTACTGATAGGCATAGTTAGCAAATGAAAGATTTTGACAGAGAACAATGTATTTACCTTAATAGTGTTCAAAAGTCATTATATATATATATATATATATATATATATATATATATATATATATCAGTTCATGACATACAGTCTTACAAATTTTGCTTTTCTGACGGACACACATCCAGATCGTCCGCTCTCAAAACTCCGCCATCTCACTCCCCACTTCCACCACTGCTGGCGGCTCACCTCCAACTGCGCAACACTACGCGCTGTTCACATCCAGCTGCCCAACACTATAATAGCGAATATTCCAACAATGCAAACCAGCCACAGACTGCACACAGCACAGCCAGTGATTTTCATACAGAGCGCTAAAAACCTAAACAGCCTACTTACAACAGGGTGATGGGACGTCTGTTAAGACATCCGGGAATAATTTCCATGGTACTGGAGAGAGCTGTAGAGGATAAAAACTGTAGAGGAAGGCAGAGACGGGAATACATCCAGCAAATAATTGATAATGTAGATTGTAAGTGCTGCGCTGAGATGAAGAGGTCGGTACAGGAGAGTCATTCGTGGCGGTCCGCATCAAAAAAAAAAAAAAAAAAGGGAAGCACCCGCACAACATTTCGGGATGAGGAAAGCTAAATTCGAGTTTTATGAAGCTGGACAGACTGAAGAAGCGAGAAGGTTTTTTTTTTTTATTACCACTAACAGAATGGTATCTGGGGCAATCAGTGCTCGCCAGTAGCGTCTCACCATTTCCGCATCGAATTAATCGAACGCATTTCCTCCTTTTTTTATTCCGCTGTTAAGCAAGACAAAGCTGTGGGATAATCGCGGTTTATATTTCAGTTCTACGCGAAAGTCGATCAAAACTGATAAATCGCCGGTATTAGCATAATATCTATGTATTTAGCTGTCAAAAGAACTTGATTGTGTGGTGGTAATAGTCCTTGTAGTAAGTAGGCACTCCTTGCGGTTATCACGGCATACCTTTGTTTACTTTCTTTTTCTGTATAACAAGTTCACTTCGGCGTCTATTACTTTGTGTCCTTCAGATCGCGTGGCTACACTTTGCCTCTGCGCTAAGTTGTCAACTTTGCATAAATGCATACAGTATCTATGTGTGTGTGTTGGCTGTAGAGCGAAGTACAGCGGATAACGGTTGGAATATCTGAGTAGACAGCTTCCCCTCGTTTTTAAAAGTATTGAGCGCCGTCCAGAAGCCCTGAGGTCAAACGAAAAAAGAATACCACAAACCTGTGTTCCACAACAAAAGGCTCTAAAATACGCTTATCTCATTCACCTTCGGAAATATACGAAGAGATAACCACACTTGCAGAATATTCCTTTATATGATTTGTTGCTGCTGTTTCTCCCCGAACAAACTGTATAATACACATCACTCAGGCAGAAGTCACATGCGAAAAGTGATAGCGCTACAAACTAATGAAGTTGAAGAGACAAAAAGCAGTCAACAAACAGCCTTTTATTCAGTTGCTGAGACGAAACTTTGTAGATACTAACAACAAACTATGCGACTAAGGAATGATGGAACTTTATATTTCAAACTCATGGTGACACTTCTCTTATTTTGTGCTTATTATCCAGTTTTCAAACATTTTTCCCTTGGTTGTAACATATCTTCTTTCACTCTGAGAAAATAATTAGTTTGTGTTGACGATGAATTTGTAGCCTACACATCCTAGTTATCCTTTACAGTACGGCGTATCGTATTTTTGACATCTGCATGCACAGTTCAGTACATGTACTTTGCGTTTTAATAAATACGATTTTGCCGGCCGGTGTGGCCGTGCGGTTCTAGGCGCTACAGTCTGGAACCGTGTGACCGCTACGGCTATGTGTGTGATGTCCTTAGGTTAGTTAGGTTTAAGTAGTTCTAAGTTCTAGGGGACTGATGACCTCAGATGTTAAGTCCCATAGTGCTCAGAGCCATTTGAAACCAAATACGATTTTAAAAAATCTGTATTTACTCTGTGTTTTACTGTCTGCAATCTTGAGTACAGTATCATCACATGTCTAATTCATCGGTGCATGTCTGCAGGGAAACTCTTGGAGACTCAAGTCTCAGTATTTGATGCTTAATCCTAAAGGAAATTTCCTACTGCTGCTGGCAAATTCGTAAATAATAACTTTGTAGAGAGCTCTACTACTGGGCGCGATAATTCGGCGCGGTGTTGGGCAATGTTGCCGAAGGCTGGGATTTCCCATCCCGCCGGCTCCAAAGGAGGAGGAAAAAAGAAATCTGCTGACGGGGAAGTGCCGAATCGGTGTGTAAATGGTTTCGTCTTTCTTATTGCGTGACTGAGCAAACGTACTATGAAAAGAACCTACTCACTGAAGGAATGTTCAAAGATGGTTTTTTAGCAGCTGCTAAAATCATTCAACTGTAAACCGAACACCCGCTACAGGGGTATCATGGAATGTTTCAATTCGAAAGAAATCGCCACACGCGTGAATACATGTGTCCCACTTGGAGACAGGACGATCAATTTCTGTTTCGTATAACGTGGGCGGCAGCTGACGGATCCACACCCACACCCACTCTCGCATGTCCTCGTACGGCTTAAACTAATATCCACATACGTCTTTCTTCGGGTCGCTAAATACGTGAAAATCTCTGGGGGGGGGGGGGGGGGAGGGGGAAGCTTCAGGCTGTACGGAGAATGTCGCACTGCCTCCCGACTGAACCACTGAAGCACAGCCTCCGTCCGAGTGGCAGTGTTACGCTCGAGCGCATGTTCATGTGACTCAGTTCGATCATTCTCAATCTCATCGCGAACACAAGTCCGATACTCCACCTCGATATTTACACGAAAAGTTAAGAGTTCACTCTAGGATCGCGGCTGCTCACCGCTCCGAGACTAAGTCCCGCGATACCACACAACGCGACGTTTTCCAAGTCTTTTCACTTCCTAGCTGCCTAATGACCGACTGCCCGCTTTCGCGTTTGAATCCGAACTGTAGCCTTTGATGTCTCCACCAGAACTGTCCTTATGCCCGTCTCCGACCGCGTTTCCCGCGCGGCGAACATCTTCGCTCAACTGACTAGGGCAGTTCCCTTTCCTGAAGTCGTCCATCTGATTGGCTACAGCTTATCCTACATTACTTTACATTTTAACATACGTAAATAAACAAAGCTTGACCACATTCACGTTCAAAATAAAGTAACAATTATGTCTATTACATAATAAACGTTAAATTCTTTTACTTACAACCAATACAATTTCCTTCTTAGCTTTGAATGTCGCGGCCAGCAGCCTTCCACCAATGTGATTTCTGATAAATAAATAAAGAAGAAAAGCAACTATTATGCAGTAAACCTTACAACAGATATTCTGTTACCTAATAATTCAATAATGTGTCATGCTGTCATCGTTCACTGTGTTTTGTGTGGAGGAAATGATGATCTGATGCTTAACTGAAAACACTGATAGTTTAATTTTACTATATCTGTTAAACAAATAAAGTTACAGAGTTGATGTTTACAACGTTTGTCATTTTAATGATGCCCTTCTATAAGAAATGTCGATCGTTAAGATCGACCAAAGCGTTCAGATTTTAGCATTCAGGTCTTTGTTACAAAACTTGTCAATTTTACTTTAACAGTAAATCCTAAATTATTAATTATTAGAGACATGACCAATTTTCATGTTTTATTAGGATCACCATGGAATTTTATGGAGGATGGCAGATTAAAATTACTGTGGCTTGATTCCCTGCATTACTACAGAATTAAATAGTTTTCGTAAATGTTTGCCTTTATGGCTGATCTTAGGTCCGCCATATTTAACAGTGCTACGTCTCTTTGGCCACAAAGCCTTCTACTGGGTTTCCCTATGACTAAGGTTCTCGTCTGCCTCATTCGCACACTACAGCCCTTAGGCCTCAATAGACAACAGACGCCTGTGAATTTCCCCATCTCGTGGCGAATCTGCGCCCTTTGTGGCACGCGGTCCTGGACGACAGGGTTCGTTTCACAATTCCTGTAGGCTGACTCTTTCGGCCATGTACTTAAATGAGAGCGCAGTGCTCGTTAACTCACAACGACCAGGAATATTGTCGGACTAAATGCAGGATAGCGCCCGCCCGCACACTGTCAATCGGACGAAGGCTACGCTTCAGCAGATTCGGTTGGGAAACACGGCAACATCTGCCGTACAGCCCGGATCATTCACGTTGCGATTTTCACATCTTTGGAGATCTGAAGGAAGACTTGCACGATCGTCGGTTTCAGTCGGACGAGAGAGTGCAGGAGTGGGTGCGTTTGTGGGTCCATCAGTGGCCGATCGAATTCTACGAAAGAGGAATTGATCGCCTCTTCTCGCAGTGGGACGCATTTCTTAGTGCTTGTGGTGATTGATTACTTCTGAATGGAACCACTGCATGTTCCCGTTGTGGCGGGTGCTCGATTTTTATTTGACGGTCCCTCATACATCATTACCTCAAGTTACCCCCCCCCCCCCCCCAACCTTCCATTTCTTCTATACTTTGGCGATTCGTTATGAGTTATCATTCTGTAAAGAATGGTTTTGCAATACGGGAACAAACGGCAGGAAACGATCCTGAGAGAGACATATGCGCGGAAATGAATTCCAACGGAGGTGGAGATAAAAGATCAAGATAAACGTTCTGATGCAGTGACCCCAGTATCAGCACCAGGCAGGTGGATCTTTCGCCCGTCAGGTTTGTGATGACTGCGGAGATAGCTGTGGGAAGCTGGAGAATTTAATTCGGAATCACAGGACCTGAAATCAGAGACGATTTTATACCTGCAAACCGCACAGAAAGACTGCGAAGATAATAGTCAGTATACTGTTTGTAATAGCTAAAACTTAGGCCTGTGAAATTTTACGAGCGCAGAAACAATAAGTTCCAATAAAATGTGTCGGCAAAGCGGACGTTTGCGTGATAACTCCGAATGCGTAGTATGCGCCACAACTCGCTTCAGTATCAATTTTGTGTTAGTGTTTTAAGTGTAAACTTTTCGATTAAGCCACATCTTATTTCGTGCACGGCCTGTCTCAACGAGAAACGCCATACTACTTCATTTTATAAGGTATTACAGTTTACTGTATACTCGTACCTGTTAAGGGTGGTGTTCCACACCCCCAGATAATCTCGAAACCTTTTCAGGACTTCAATAGTTCACTGCTCCAATTCGTTCACCGTATGAACGGCAGTGCTGTACACTTTTGAGACGACCGCAGACAGAACACTGCAGGGAACTCAGGTCAGATACAGATCCTACTCAACCTATCCGTCTTGGGCGCTTTAGATACCGCCTCGCGTCAGACCCTAAATGCACTGACGATGCACCGCACATGTAGCACAGTGTAACGTTGCGCAAGGAAGCACCCTCAAGCAGTCCTGGAAGATAACGTCGCATAAACCGAATTTTCTTGGACGTACGTATGACACAATGAGACGATTACACAGCATCTTTGACGACACGTTCGCAGCTATCCCTCAGACGGCTTGTGTGCGGACAAGTCTTGTTGAAATTTTTTTCCTTCTACACTGCCTGATAAAATAAGTGAAGGACCCCAGAAGGGGAGGACGAAACGAAATGAAACTTCACGAATTGATAGGCTATGTGACACTATTTCAGTGATTGCAAGATCGAGCCAAATTTGGTAACAGCGTTGCTCCATGAGCCCACATATCATCACGACTTCGCACATCCTGTGGTCTCCACGCGTGTTTATTGGGTTGGGAGGGATGTCACGCACCCGTCGCATTCTCTCCTGAGACAAGAAAGCTGACACCTGTTGTAACTGGTCCTCGGTACCCTAGATACTGGCCTTGGGATGGAGTTGGTGCGCCGGCTGTTCAACCGGGGACAGATCTGGCCACAGGAATACCTCAACATCATAGAGGTGGATACGATGAGTGGACGAGCATTGTCCTGACAAAAAATGGCACCACGTTACTCTCACCTGAGAGGTAACATAGCAGGATCCAGGATGTACGTGACGTACCATCGTGCCATCAGCGATCCATTTCTCGCTACTACCAGCTGTGACCTGGAGTCATACCAGATGGCTCCTCCCACCACCATGCGAAGAGTAACACCATTGTGCCTAAAAAAAAAAAAAAATGGAACATAGGTACCTTCCCGAGCGTCGCCACCACACTCGTCGCCGCCAGTCATCCCAAAATACTTCACAACGACGATTGATTACTGAACACAGTCCGACGCCATTCATAAGCATTCCATACTTCCAACACTTCCGAGCCATGGCACCACTCCAAATGCAACCATTTATGTTGCGGCATTAACGGCACCTACGCATGGGACGGTAAATTGTCTAGCCTGGCTAGTCTCTGACCAATGGTGCAGGAAGTCTGGTGAATGGTGGCCGAGCAACTGGCTCGTCACAATACGCCAGTCACTACTCTTGATGAAGTGTGCTATCGTGTTGAAGCTGCATGGGCAACTGTACCTGTACACGCCATCCAAGCTCTGTTTGACTCAATGCCCAGACGGATCAAGGCCGTTATTACGGCCAGAGGTGGTTGTTCTGGGTACTGATTTCTCAGGATCTACGCACCCAAACTGCGTGAAAATGTAATCACATGTCAGTCCTAGTATAATATATTTGTCCAATGAATACCCGTTTAACATCTGCATTTCTTCTTGGTGTAGCAGTTTTAATGGCCAGTAGTGTATTTTTTCTGACGTCCTGAGTCAGTTTCGGCGACATGAAATCCAAACAGGATTGCGACAGCTCGCGAGAAGGGCAGGCAGGAGCTGCGGCTGAGGCTGCGGCTGCGGCTGCGTGGGCGGGCACATCCGGCGGCCGACCCGGAGGAGGAGGATGCGCGCGATTCAGAACGGCGGGCGGCAAAAAGCGGGGCCGGCGCGTGGGCCGCGGGTCGCCGCAGGCCCGAATGAATGGCGGGGCGGCGCGCCGGGTCCGCAATGGATTTCTCCCCGTCTTCTTCTTATTACGGCTTCCTGCCGGGGGACCGGAGGTGCGCCAATTAGCCGGACGGCAGCAGCCGAGAGGTGGCTGTCTGTCTGTGTCCTCTGAGGTCGGACCTGCAGAGCAGTAACAACGTCTGCCGCAGTGATGACGTGCGATTCTTATTATCTGCTTTCCACAACTGTACGACTGCTGAGTTTTCCTCTTCTACTCCCAGAAACTGTCCTTCCTTTCTGGCTTCTCTCCTTCTCTTCTCCTGTAACCTCTTCTTCTTTTGTTTGTCCCCCACGGGCGACATTCTGTATACGCATTTGGCCATTAAAATTGCATCTCCAGGAAGAATACCAAGTAACGGAATTTTACTTATTGTGCCTATACACCACAGCAGGAACAATACACTAAATGATCGTATGGCATTATTGGCCGGCTGACACCGTCTGGGGTGCAAGTGTTTCTACACTGACGAAAAATAATCGCTCCAACAGGAAGAAGTTGTGCAACATAAACGAAAGTTGTCACACGTGTTCCTATATCTGAAAGATGATGGCTATTCAAAGTTTCGCTCCATGTGCATAAGCCGGCCGCGGTGGCCGTGCGGTTCTGGCGCTGCAGTCTGGAACCGCGGGACTGCTACGGTCGCAGGTTCGAATCCTGCCTCGGGCATGGGTGTGTATGATGTCCTTAGGTTAGTTAGGTTTAAGTAGTTCTAAGTTCTAAGGGACTTATGACCTAAGATGTTGAGTCCCATAGTGCTCAGAGCCATTTGAACCGGAAGGCGTTCGATACAGTTCCGCACTGTCGCCTGATAAACAAAGTAAGAGCCTACGGAATATCAGACCAGCTGTGTGGCTGGATTGAAGAATTTTTAGCAAACAGAACACAGCATGTTGTTCTCAATGGAGAGACGTCTACAGACGCTAAAGTAACCTCTGGCGTGCCACAGGGGAGTGTTATGGGACCATTGATTTTCACAATATATATAAATGACCTAGTAGATAGTGTCGGGAGTTCCATGCGGCTTTTCGCGGATGATGCTGTAGTATACAGAGAAGTTCCAGCATTAGAAAATTGTAGCGAAATGCAGGAAGATCTGCAGCGGATAGGCACTTGGTGCAGGGAGTGGCAACTGACCCTTAACATAGACAAATGTAATGTATTGCGAATACATAGAAAGAAGGATCCTTTATTGTATGATTATATGATAGCGGAACAAACACTGGTAGCAGTTACTTCTGTAAAATATCTGGGAGTATGCGTGTGGAACGATTTGAAGTGGAATGATCATATAAAATTAATTGTCGGTAAGGCGGGTGCCAGGTTGAGATTCATTGGGAGACGGGTTGACAGAGGAGATAGGGAAGATCCAAAGAAGAGCGGCGCGTTTCGTCACAGGGTTATTTGGTAAGCGTGATAGCGTTACGGAGATGTTTAGCAAACTCGAGTGGCAGACTCTGCAAGAGAGGCGCTCTGCATCGCAGTGTAGCTTGCTGTGCAGGTTTCAAGAGGGTGCGTTTCTGGATGAGGTATCGAATATATTGCTTCTCCCCACTTATACCTCCCGAGGAGATCACGAACGTAAAATTAGAGAGATTGGAGCGCGCACGGAGGCTTTCCGGCAGTCGTTCTTCCCGCGAACCATACGCGACTGGACCAGGAAAGGGAGGTAATGACAGTGGCACGTAAAGTGCCCTCCGCTACACACCGTTGGGTGGCTTGCGGAGCATAAATGTAGATGTAGATGTAGACGATCGCGCTCCGGATGGTCACGCCGCACTACCGACAGGAAGGGCTATCTTGGTCGGCACATGTCTCTGGCACGTCGTACTGCATCTGCAACAGCAATCTGAGCGGCATTTTATACCACAGCGACACAGCGAACTGTCACAAATCGGTTACTTCAAGGACAGCTCCGAGTCAGAGACCCTGTAGCGTGCGTTCCACCGACCCTAAACGACCGTCATTTGCGACTTCACTGGTGTCGGGCCTGAGTTCATTGGAGGCCAGTGTGTAGGTCAACTGTGTTTTCTGATGAAAGCTGGTTCTGCCTCGGTGCCAGTGACGGCCGCGTGTTGGTTAGGAGGAGCACAGTTGAGGGCCTGCAACCAGCCTGCCTACGGCCTAGACACACTCTGCACCTGCCACCTGGACTCACGGTCTGGGGTGCGAATTCATATGATAGCAGGAGCGCTCTCGTAGTTATCCCACGCACCCTGAATTTAAATTTGTACGTCAATCTGACGATTTGGGGGTGTTTTCCAACAGGATAAACCTCGTCCACATACCACTGTTGTAACCCAACACGTTCTGGTGAGTAACGACATGTTGCCTTGTCCTGTGCGTCGGTGAGGATGAGACAAAGTCATAAGGACAATATAAACATCTAGTCCACCTTAGAAAGCCTCAGACACGCTGGGATCGAACCCGCCACCCAGAGATCTGCAGGCAGCGACGCTAGTCACTAGACGACACATGCGGATCAGAAGGAATATATGACTGAATTTTTAGATGATTTGGGGTCATAGAGGATGCGAAATTTAGAACAGAGCAGCAACGATGGCTCCAACCCTGCTGGCTATAGAATCAAACTGAGATTCGATCACATTGCATTCCATCGTTCTGTGCCTGAATTGATCAACTGCAGTGTCTGACGAATAGTGACATGCCATTCTCACTCTAAGCCATGGTAAGATACTTATGATGTTTGAGATACCTGGAGAACGTGTGCTGGCCGGGGCAACACTCAATGAGCCTCTGCATCGAAGTAGGCAGGACAGCAAGGGCAACAAGGAGTCGTGCATTATCTTGTTGAAAGTTAACATCATCGACACCTTCAAAATAGAGCGCAGATACCAGCCTCAACATTTCACGCACGTAACTGTTGCTGTCCATATTACCAGTTATTCAAACTACAGGTAATGGGTTTGACAGCCAATGTCACTCCATGCCATCATGTCACGTGTTAGTACACTCCATGCCAATGTGACATTTGTCACCTTCTGCCTTCGTATCGTTGCAATATTAATAGTGTAGATTATGTAGTTTTGTGATTAACTATAAGCTTCAAGAGATGTGTGCGCATTAAACGGCTGATAAAAAGTAGTTACAATGTAAGAAAAAAGTGCAGCTAATATTTTTTTTAAATTTAAACCGGAAAACTGTATTTTTGATCTTTCTAGAGACCTTCGTCATCACCGTAATATAAAACTGGTGCTATTCTAGAACACAAACAAATCAATAAACCATTTTTTATTTTCATTTTAGATTCGTCTTCCGGGAAAATATTTTGGATTAAGTTACCGATATCTTTTAGAAAGAAATTCTCCATTGCACAAAAGCCTGGAATAGTATATACCATCTTGCATATACGTCTCTAAAGAGGCAAGCTTTTGAACATAAGACATCTAATGAAATCTGTTCTAAATAAATTGGTTCAGCAGCATTAATAATATCCATTATTACGACACTAAAAGAAAACGAACCTTCTTTAATCTTCCCAAAACCAGGTCTCACCTAAAAAAAGAGGCAATATGAGGCTACCGGAATTTTTGAGCACCTCTACAGTAGCTTAGTATTGGCGTATGTGTGACACAGCATTAAGATATGTTCTGCAACTGACTGAGAAATACTAAACTGACGAGAAATCTTTGTTTAAACATCAGTGACATGCACCTGCAAACGACTACCTGCTCAGCATGAGTACCCACCTTAACTCGCGGACGAAGTTCTTGAGCTATTAGTGAAACCCGACAACAGCTGAATGTCATAAAACGTATCAGGTTGTTAATGAATTAACCTACATATTCCTGTAGATTTTTCATGTCTTATTGGATTAAGATATCAGCGAAGGACGGTCTGCAATTAGACTAAACCAACATACATTAACGGCGACCCCGATCTGACCACATTCTCACTGTTCATGATTGTACTCGTAGATTGAAGGATATGCCCTTGAGAACACGCACACACATGCGCACACACACACACACACACACACACACACACACACACTGAGAATAAATCACCTACTTGTTCGTACCGGAGAGTTAACCTTGAATTTAATGTTCCAGCGTGGACGGCTGTGCGGCGTTACGCAAGTGCTTCAACTGAGGTAAAGCCAAAATTAACAATTACTTCAAGCTGTAACGAGCACATTTATGTGGCTTACTTGCTGTTCAGTTGGTAAGTAGGCTAAGACACGTAAATGGAAAGCGGCAGAGCGAACGAACAGCGACACGCTGACTAATAGTCTGGGGACGACGGCGTAGGCCTTCTTTTTTCTGCTGTCGTTTCGAGCGAGAGGAATTCCACGGTGGATTCAGTTGTTAAAGCTGTGTAGATGTGTCTTTCTTGTTCATTTTGACGACATGGCAGGTTCCTATTCAGATACAAAACTTCCCATAAAATCACAGAAACGTTACGAAAACAGCTTAGCGATACATAATCTATAATTACAGAGGAAGAGAGTAGCATATTCTAGCATTCAACATATGATATTGAAGAACGTCAATTGTGGGCTAAATTCAGAACGACTACCTACATGCACTCTGATGTTAGATCAAAGGGTTCCAGTGCGCGCGTTAAAAAAAATGGCTCTGAGCACTATGGGACTTAACATCTGAGGTCATAAGTCCCATAGAACTTAGAACTACTTAAACCTAACTAACCTAAAGACATCACACAGATCCATGCCCGAGGCAGGATTCGAAACTGTGACCGTAGCGGTCGTGCGGTTCCCGACTGAAGCGCCTAGAACCGCTCGGCCACCGCGGCCGGCGCGCGCGTTAAATAAGGCGACGAACGACAGCAGGGGATACTGTATATATAAATATCAACTTTTTAACCAGTGTGCTTAACAGAATGGTAGTCGATGGAGAAGAGCTGTGGGGCGGAGAAAAACAACTCCCTGTCACAAAGCAATGTGCAACAGAAAAACCTAACTGCACGAGAAGTATATAGCGGGATTCAGTTTACAAGAGGTATTAAGAAACGGTTATTCTTTTGGGAGGAGACTTCTACCGTAACATATGTGAATTTCAAGTCGAATATCACTCGCGAGTTCCCGACCTCCAACGTATTAGTTGAGAGCAATGCAAGTGTACAGGGGACTGTAACACAGTTCGTCACCTTCTTGTTTAACTCGTATGACGTAGAGAAATAACAATGGATTTCAGTTACAAGACGTCCGAGAAATATGTGCATTATGCCGAGCATATCAGTTTACAAAATAATTTTGACGAGGAATCTAGAAACACGTTGTAGTAACTCATTACGATATCAAGATAAATCTTTCCCGCTTTCTGCTGAAAATGGAATAAACATTTTTTGTATGAAGTATTTGACTGTAATGCAGTATTTCTGACATACGTTTCTACAGAAACGGTAAGAATAAAACTAATTGGCATTTTGTATCTTAAATATGAAATGACGACATATATTGTGAACCAGATTTCCTGCTTCCATCTACGAAAGCGACTGCTTCCATGCAGCCGTGATGAAGTCGCAAGATGGTAAGCAGGCCCAGTCTTCCACTGCCTCCCACCGACTGGTGCGAACTAAGATAACCTGAATAACTGTCACTTTACTGAAATGTGGGCGTGTTTACACCGTTACAAATAAATGCACAGTTGGAAAGAAAGCTTTCGAAATTTTCGGGTATTTAGCTAGGTGGCGTCGTCCAGAAGGTGCGATATTTACTCACGCTGAGCCTTCAGGACGGCCTCAAAATGGCAACAAGTCAGCTTGTCGAACTATCGCGACGCCGCCCGGTTGAAAATCCGATAACATATCAGAATCAGCATAAGCTCGGAAAGCCTAAAATCACACGAAAGAAAGTTGCGTTACCATTACATGGCCCACTGCTATGTGGTCCCCATTCGTGGTGTACGAACCACTGTTAACAGCGTGTTGCGCTCCAACTCCAAAGTATGCTTCGAAAAGATTTAGAATCAGATTCAGGACTCTGCATAAAGACTTAATTCGCCCAACCTGTCGATCAAATTTCAGCGGTGAAAATCAGTCTCACAAGTCGGGACTGAAGATTGCTCGTCGATTGTCATAGGATCATCGAGAGGATATAAAACCAAAAATGTCTGTCGTTAGTTGAGTTCCTTTAGAGCAGGGCTTCCCAGCCTGTGGTCCGCGGATCCCTTAGGGGTCCGCCGGCTCCTTCTAGGGGGTCCGCGGCCACCTTTCACCAAATCGTGTAAAATAATGAGTAAAATTATTGAATGAAAATGTGAAAATCAAATTCATCACTATTTCTTTTTCGTGTGAAAAACATGTGTACTTTTACTTCAGGTCGTATCCCCAAGCAGCCTTTGCGGTTCCTAAGTGGGAACGTATACACAGTTTAGTGTCGGAGAATGCGGCTTCTCTGATCGACTGTTTAGCAACAATACGGGGGTCGTTTGTGCGCTGGCTCCCGGCGCTACATGCGCTGAAAGCTTTTTACGCATGCGCGGAGCGAGCTTCGTCGACCAATCACATCTCTCGCTGGCACGTATGCGGCCCCAGGCATCATTAAATGTTAAACTTGACTTGTCAGTGCACTACCTGTTTCATAAGTCGATTTTTGACCAGTTTATTACTTCCAACATGGATCGGTGCCTGAAGTCAGGATCATTGAAGAAGGCTGCAGTTTCTCCATCGCCTTCACAACAAGGGAAAAATGGTTCAAATGGCTCTGAGCACTATGGGACTTAACACCTGTGGCCATCAGTCCCCTAGAACTTAGAACTACTTAAACCTAACTAACCTAAGGACACGACACACATCCATGCCCGAGGCAGGATTCGAACCTGCGACCGTAGCGGTCACGCGGCTCCAGACTGAAGCGCCTAGAACCGCACGGCCGCACCGGCCGGCACCACAAGGGAAGTTTCCAGTTGAAATGAATGAGGAGGGAGGACGACCGAAGGAAGACTTTAGATACATTTGAACATTTTTCTTCGGATTTCACGAGAAACCACACACACACACACTACTGTTACGAAATATCCATGCTACTTACACAACAGTAGCCAAACAGTCGAAGTGAACAGACCATAAGCGGCAGCTTGTCAACAAAAATGGTTCAATTGGCTCTGAGCACTATGGGACTTAACATCTATGGTCATCAGTCCCCTAGAACTTAGAACTACTTAAACCTAACTAACCTAAGGACAGCACACAACACCCAGCCATCACGAGGCAGAGAAAGTCCCTGACCCCGCCGGGAATCGAACCCGGGAACCCGGGCGTGGGAAGCGAGAACGCTACCGCACGACCACGAGATGCGGGCAGCTTGTCAACAGCGAACAGTCTGGACGTGACGTTGATTGCTCTTGGAGGAAGAAAGCTCCATCATGTGAAATTTCAATTACGAAGTAATTTTAATCAGGCTACAGTGTGTTGTACAAAGAGAGTAGATCGACTAGTAAGTATCTGTATACAATGGGAATTCAAATTGGATCGTTAATTTCAAATTGTTTTCATTCATCTCTAAACCAAAGACTATTGATACTTCGGGAGGGGGGGGGGGGCGGGAGGGGCCATTGGAAACATGGCACCTGCATTAAGAAGCTCTCAATTCCCATGGGTTTCGCTCTGAAATTTGAAGTTACTGTGCTGTTGACTGACTAGGGGTCCGCCATGGATTTTCGACTGAAGAAGGGGTCCGCCAGCTGAAAAGATCGGGAAGCCCTGCTTTAGAGGAAACGTGTGCGTGCCTACGAATCTCTTGAAACGTTGAAGAGGTCAGCGGTGTAGTGTGCTACGCATTGTACTTCGCTTACGCGACCTATTACGCTTTCATAACAACGGTGCTACGCGGAAGTCTTTGCGCGCTGGACTGCCGGTCCGTGCAGCTCCGTCGGCTGCGCCGTTTCTCCGCGGAAGACAATCACCGGCCGAAGCCCGGGACCCGAGCTGGCCGGCCAGCCCCGGACGATGCCGGCTAATTGACAGGTTGGCTCGGCCGGGATACCGGTGGCGGCTGCGCGCGCACCGGAACGCCACTCATAAATATTGATCGCACGGCGCTGCATTGTTACGGGCGGCAGCCTCGCGATCCCGACGACGGCGGCCGCCCTCCCTGTTCGAAACGAATCTCGCCGACGCATCCCCACTAATGTAAGACCCCTCCCCCGCGCCCTCTGCTAATCTCCCACTCCCGCCTCTGCGCTATAGATACACTCACGACCTGCTGGCGTGCTGCCTGCCTGGCCTTGCATTAATCACACAGTTATTAATACTGATTTATGTCCGTCTGAGTTTTCTAGAGCGCAATGCGTTCTGCACACGGTACGACACGAAGAAATAAAAATCCGGCGCTGGCTTTGATTTATTGTCACGCTTCAGCAGTTAGCGCGCCAGAAACGAATTTATTTCTCTTCCTAGAGCAGTAAATATCTACATCGGAGGCTACTGTGGATTTGCCTAGTTTTATACTCCCGATTTTATTTTCGGCTTTTAAAGGCGCCTTGCACGTCTTGAACAGCTCACGATGTCGTATGCGCTTACTGACGATTTCTGGTCGAAAATGTAGGAAAATGTATATCTACAATTATTAATCGTATAAACAATTTTCACTGTCTGGTGTATCGCGTATTACACAAAAACGTGGAATGAAACAAGCAGTGAACATTAAACATACCCCGCACCCCGAGAAGTTCCATGACCCCATCATAAAGGACGAAGCACTACGCACAATAAACAGTGTTTTTCGTCAACTACAGAAGGTTCCCTTGCACCCTAGGATACATTATCGGAATCTCCATCTATGCTCTCCCAGCTAGCTATTTATTTATTTATTTTACGCACAGCCGTTGTCAGTTTCGTAATAATGAGACAGTTTTCACGAACTGTAAAAAAGAAAGAGCTTTCTGAGTTTGTGTGTGTGTGTGTGTGTGTGTGTGTTCCCGTAGTATTTACTGCTTATGGCACCTAATGTGACCAACCATGGACAGATAGTACATCCGAAGAAGGAAAAAATGACAAATTCGTTTGTGCTTGCCGTAGCACACAGTATGTGAACTCTAGTATGCTCCTCAGAACGCAGTGGGCGCCGTCAACAACAGTTTCAATCTATTATTACTGGTCTTAAAAGAAAACGTGTTTCCCACATATGCTGTATTTTTATTCCGTTACTCATTTACAAGCTACTGGCGGGTTATTTATGTATCCAAATCTTATGTGGGAAAATTAGTTATATCTATATCCCAAAATAAATTACAAATACTTAGGTGCATTCCATGCGTTGAATGTCATCAGCGCCGTCACCAGTCAGTCTAGCCCGTTATTAAAAGCCCGTTATTAAAAATGTCACCGGCTAAAAAAGGAGTTCAATATGCAGGAACAAAAATGTTTGATCATTTGCCCAAGAATGTAAAAAATCTGACAGGTAGCAAACCAAGTTTTAAATCTAACCTTAAATAATTTCTTCGGGACAACTCCTTCTATTCCATGAACGAATTTTTGTTTAAAAATAGGAACTCTGTAAAAAAAATTAATACGACTAAAAATATGTTCACTGATGTTAACAAAAAATGGCTCTGAGCACTATGGGACTCAACCGCTGTGGTCATAAGTCCCCTAGAACTTAGAACTAATTAAACCTAACTAACCTAAGGACATCACACACACCCATGCCCGAGGCAGGATTCGAACCTGCGACCGTAGCAGTCGCGCGGCTCCGGACTGAGCGCCTAGAACCGCTAGACCACCGCGGCCGGCACTGATGTTAACACTAAGCGCATATGCATATACAGTAAACTGCTCCGTTTCAGACCGTTTCCATAAAAGAATCGTTCAAACCATCAATGGAACATGTAACTAGCTACAGATAAGACTCAGATATCAGACGTTTCGTTTATTTTTGTCTTGTCACCTCCAATCCGACCACCATTTCTATAGGTGCTGGGTATGTCACGTCGAAACACTATACTTTTTGTGGATAGTAAGCGATCCAAAAGCTAAATTAGGTTGATGTTTCTTCAAGAGCTCTTGAGTTATGCTCAGATGTTATCCTAGTTCTCTTCTCCGTCCGCAACCCCAACTATACGAGTACAACTGCCACATTATCTATTTTTCAGATAGTAACTCATGAGTGTAACAGGTGTGGGTGAAATTACTCCAAGCGTTCCATCTTTATGCTTTACGTGTCACCACAAGCCACCGTCATACGATCCCCAGAGGCTACATTTCATCAGGCTCAACAGGAACCAGCCTAGACATGTTGAAAACCGTTCATCGCAAACATCAATCGTTTTCGATTACTTTTACGTGCCATCGCCTTCAAACCGGTGCCACCTACTAATGGTGTTGCAGTGCAACTTCTTTGCGCTATGTTTAGTCGTAAACGTATACAGTTCACTGGAATTGCCCAAGCAAGCTGATCGTGTATGTAACCACCTTTCCACCATCATACCCCTCGACAACTTGGGGTTGTTATACGTATTTCGACTCCATTCCAACTGCGTCCTGACATTAAGTCGTATTTCTGTTAAGTTTGGCAGAAGTAGCACCAGGCGTCTGACAGCTGTGCTTGAAAACACACACACACACACACACACACACAATCCGCTGATGAGGCGAAACATTATGACCACTTGCTTAGTACTGTTGCTCCACTTTTGGAACGCAGTACAACAGCGATTCTGCGTGACATCGATTCGACAAGCCCATCGCAGGTTTCCAGAGATATGCGGTACCAGACGTCTACGCACAGGTCACGCAGTTCCCGTAAACTGCCAACCACTTGTTTCTGGGTGCGAAGCTGGCGCCCGACAGCGTCCCGATGTGTTCCGTCGAATTCAGATAAGACGAAGTCGGTGGCCAAGACATCAACGTGACTTCAACTATAATGTAACTCAAACCAGTGCGATTCAGGTCTTCTGACGCGAACCGTTATCCTGCTAGAAAGTGCTGTCGCCGTCGGGGAAGACGTAATACGTGAAGGGATGCAGGTGTTCCGCAAATGATGTCCACGTGGTCCATAGTTGTTACGGTACCACAGTTTCCATTGTAGCCCAGGTGAATGTCCTCCGTAGCACAATACTGCTTACGTGTATGTTTCCGCGGCGTGGCGCACGTTTCGCGCAGCCGTTTGCGTGGATGAAGGCATATCGGGACGCGACCGTCGACCTGGAGTAACAAGAAACGCGATTCAGCCGACAAGGTGAAATCGTTTTCATCTATCTGTGCTCCAGTTTCAATGATCTTGTTCCCACTGCATTTCTAATTAAGACGTCATTGTGTCAAAATGGGTGGACGTAAGGATAGGCTGCGTTGGAACTCCAACAGTATGCTCTCCGAATTGCCTCTGCCTGTACCAGCATTGTGCACTGTCGCCAGATCTGCCGCAGATTGCCGCCTATCCCACTTTACGCAACGGGCAAGCCTACGAGCTCCACTTCTAGTGATGAGGCGTGGACGTCCAAAATGTTGTCCCCTACTTGTGGTATCACCGTCCTTCGACTACTTTCCACCGATGCTCGAGACAGAAACAAACCAACAGCCGACCAGGTTCGTCATTTTAGAAACGATCGTCCCCAGGTGCTAGACTATGACAATGTGCCGTTTGTCAAACTCGCTTATGTCAGCGCTTTTCCCCATTTGCGGCTCGTATCGTCCGCTAGAATGATTCTCCTCCATTCGTGACTGCAGCACGTGTATACTTTCCTCAACGTTTCGCTTGGCCGCAACGTCACAGCCGCATTCAGTCTCTTGGCGAACAGTGGTCGTAATTAGGGTCATAAAAATTTCGTGAAAGCGATAGCACAAAATTATCGGCTCTTAGTGACATTACGTGAAATCGGCGATTTTTGAGAGATATCGCGGAAATTGTAATTTTGCCGTAGGAAAGTGTTATGATTCTGAGGATGACAGTTTTCTAATATTCGTAACTTGTAAATAATGAATGCTGAAACTGCATTTTGTCTACTAATCTCCTAAGCTGACGTTCGAGTATAACCTCATAACGTCTCATTTCCCTGTAACGAACATTGATGTGACGACGAAAACAACGCCGAAAGTGACTAAAAGTAACACCGAATTTTGAATAAAAATCACTGACTTTATCAGAATTTGGCATAAAGTAACACCGAATTTAACAAAAATCATCGAATTGACAAAAAAGTCGCCGAGCTTGGCAAAAAATAACGCCGAAACTGGTAAAAAATAACTCCCAATTTGTCAAAAAAAGCATCGAATTGGCAAAAATATAACACCAAATTTGGAAATAAATACACCGAATTTGTCAAAAAAAATAATACCAAAATTGGTAGAAATCGCTGAATTTGGCAAAAATAACACAGAATTTGGCAAAAAATAACACTAAATTTTGCAAAATAAAACATCGAATTTGGAAAAATAATTACAGAGAGCCGGCCGGAGTAGCCGAGCGGTTCTAGGCGCTCAGTCTGTAACCGCGCGACTCCTACGGTCGCAGGTTCGAATCCTGCCTCGGGCATGGATGTGTGTGATGTCCTTAGGTTAGTTAGGTTTAAGTAGTTCTAAGTTCTAGAGGACTGACCTCAGAAGTTAACTCCCATAGTGCTCAGAGCCAATTATAGCGAATTTGGCAAAGAAAAACAGCAAATTTGAAAAAAAGACACCGAATCCTGAAAAATAACACTGAATTTCACAAAAATAACATAGAATTTCTCAAAAAATAACACCGACTTCGCCCCGTACCTAGTCACAATGTTTTATCTCGTCATTGTATTACACTTCCCAGTTGGTTACTTTCAGCCTCATAAATCCACATTACCAAAACTAATTATGTGTGCTGCGTAATGAGTTCGGAATGTTTATATCTGGAAGAAAATGTAATAGCTGGAGGAAGTTCAAAATGCTGTTAAGTGTAACGGATGCCGTAACTCCATTATTCCAAAAGAATATGCGTGACGTCGAGAAGCAATGATCTTCCATAGATTTACGCGGCTAATCAATCCTACTCGACCTTAATAAACTCAAATGAAGAGCGGGACAAAGGAGACAAACTAGTTTCTCTTCTGTTGGCGATAAGCGGAATTTTCCCAGCCTGTTTCTGTGAATGTCTTGCATTGCTGGTTCCCCCAACAGTGTCATGTCAACAAAACAGACCCAGAACGAATTTCGTAGTTTATCTTTAAATGTATTCCGTTAGCTTCGTGAGTTGAAGTTTCTTTTACCACGCTCTTGGTAGGGGTAAAAAACTGGAGCGTGGAAAAAAAACAGAAAACTCACGTCTCAGGGAGACGTGGTAATTGTGCAACTCGTATTTCATGGTGGATTTCGTAGTGCCGTATAAAGTTTTGCAAGACACCTAGGAATAGCTACAATCGAAAAATGTGTTACAAAGGAGGACGCGGGACTGCCGCCCTTTTAATTAGTAAACATCCATTTACATTTCCGACAACTCCATGATGAATGGCTGTTCTTCTCCGTATCTCGCTCTAACTTTCTCTTTGAGCGGTGCGAACTGTAATTACTGTCAGTTACGTGTAGCAACGAGTCACTTGCTTATTAATTTCACATATTTTTGTTTTTCCATGGTCAGATTACGTTCCCTTATATTCATTGTCAAGAGGTACTTCCTTTGCAGTTTGCGAATGCTACATTCTTGTGACCACCTGGCAAAGAGACTGCTCTCATCCGCTGTCGCTGAAAGTTTTAAATCTGAAGCCGTTGTTGGCGTGTTGCGAAAGTAAACACCGGTAAAACTAGAAAAGTTCGTGAACTATACGTATGAAACATTAATTATGAGATGCAACACAAAGAGATTTACTTCCTGTTGCTCTGCATTGAGTTCTATACAACTTTGGAGCGATAGACCCCTCTGAGTACAGTTTTACTTTTTTTTATACTAGCTGCTTAAGAAATGTCCACTACTTCATTATTTGCAGAATGTTGATAAGCAACACATTTCTTGAGCTGTAGGAGAAAGCTATTGTTTGCGTGATCAGAACTGCAACTATTCGAAGTTACAGGCTGTAAATTATGGGGGAAAGAGTGTTGTCCTTGATTTTCGGGTCTATAATTACGTTCCTCGGTAACAGTTGGTGTACTACTCGTATTATCAAGAATACACAAGGAAATACCGTATCAAGCTGACTAATTGCGAAGTGGCGATTTTCCGTCCAT
Organism: Schistocerca cancellata; assembly: GCF_023864275.1. Classification (NCBI taxonomy): domain Eukaryota; kingdom Metazoa; phylum Arthropoda; class Insecta; order Orthoptera; family Acrididae; genus Schistocerca; species Schistocerca cancellata. The sequence continues at coordinate 1,147,691,914 of NC_064627.1, forward strand.
CTTTTCATTACTGGCTCAACAAGATCTCCTGTTTGATCTCGGGCTGTTCACTCCCACCTCAGTGGTGTACATTTGTACGGGCTTCCCTAAATACTCGACACCATGAGTCTCTTACCCCACTGCTGAAGGCTTGTAAACGTCATACAATTTTCGGGTGAAATTCAGTCGCATTATAGGCTTATTCCTTTGCATTTCGAAAGTGAATCGTCTATTACAATTCGCGGAAGGTGGGACTGTTCAATTTCGTCAAGCATTCTTAATCGTCACGCAAGAGGAAGCAACAATATGAGGAGCTAGCTCGATGCCCAAGACTCAGCTTACTGGCATTTGGTCCGCTTGAAAAGGAAAATCAAATTAAATTAGAAGCTGATCATTAAAGATACTAGTATTTTCTGTCAATCAACTATTATCTTTGTGACGAATCTCATAGTATTTTATTTATACATTTCGACAGTTGGTAGCTCTGTATAGCAATTCCTTAACAACGGTATTTCCGTGACAACCGGGTGTATCTTTTTCACAGAAATTTCCACCATTTGACTATTAATTGTTCATTGATTTCACACAATCGCGATTTCGGATTTATAGATATTATCAAGTGCGTGCTGAAATGTCAAAAATTGTCTGACCACTCTGTGATATGTCATCGCCACTTCTGTTCATCAGCTGAGGTCATAGGAATATATTGACTGTCAAATACGCCATACCGTGTATTAATGGTTTTTCACTGTGCACAATGTCAGCCATATAATGTATTTTCGATATTTACGCATATCCTGTAATACAAAAACCGTTCTATAAGACCAGAAATATGTTTTTTCGAAGATGACATATCACAGACAGGTCAGACATATTTTAACGTATCAACAAGCACTTGAGAATTACTATAAAGTCGAAATCATGATTTTGTAAGATAAAGGAACAATTAACAATCAAATGGGGGAAATTTATTTTAAAAAATTTTACATGACTGTGGTCCCTCACGCAGGAAAGGACCAGGCGTATGTCAGCTCATTTTTATAGCTTAGTGTTTCGTATTTTATTTTGATTTGTTTTTCCATTGGAAATACGTATCTGTAACATCTGATTAAAACTCTGAACTGTAAAATGTCAAAACGAAAATAAAAATGTCAATAACATCAATAAACATTCATCACAAAAACTTACTTTATTGTACGTTGGTAAACACTCAGCAAGACTTGGGAAAGCTGTGATGTATGAAACGTTCCCATTGTATTGATTGTTCGATCAAAAGAGGAAATCAGACTGCTTTTCCAAGCTATAACTGAAGATGATCAGAAGAGTCGGTACTGTAATATCGTGGCAGAAAGGTAAGAACATCCAACAGCTTTCAAGAAATTTTATAGGCCACTGGATAAGCCGTTGGTGACGGCCGATATTACCAAAGAATTATTTAGAAAATTACGATTTAGAAAATCAGGACGGCTGACTCAGTCGGGTAGGCAGTTCGGAACGCTCTTCACATAATATGTTTGTTAGTTTTCGACTCATTTCCGTTAATTCAAAGTATCGTTGCACACTGAAGTGAATGTAAAGGATGCATACATCATTATTTTCCTCATTTGTGAGAAACTTTTGTTTGCTGAATTGAGATTCGATTCCGGATAGCTGTCTTTTTGCAAGCAGAATTTGAACTACTGCGCTGATAAGGCATCGGAAACACACACAAAAAAAAGGTTAAATTTTTGAGTTGTTCGTGCCAATATTTTCGAGACATCGCACCGTACACTCTTACAAAAATAAAAGAAAAATTGAAGAAAACATACGTCTATCAGTACTTTCCTAGATTCCAGTCCAACTCAGTGAGACGCAGTTGCCATAGCACTGTTTAGTTGACCTACATCATTCGTGCACGCGCGATATTTACCAGTTTCTCCATCCATTAGCAGATCAAATTCCCTGAAGTGGCTGACAAATAAATAATGCGACGAATATGCAGCACTGACAGAAAATAGCTCTGCGTAAGTGTGTTCACGCCTGCCGAGAATGCACAGTGAGAGTGGCGTAGCAGGTTTAGCGGAGCGGAGCTTTCTCACTGGGATGACGATGACGATGATGACGCTGCTGCTGGAAGCCGAAACGGCAGATGATGGCCCCAGGCGTGGGAGGCGCGGCGCGGCGCGGCGCGGCGTTCCGTCAGCCCAAGTGCCGGCCCGGAATTCCCCGGCGGACCACAACCTGGAGCACTGGCGTGACCAAGTGGTCTCTCCGTTAACGAGCGGCGCGCAGGAGCTGTGAAGCAGTAATTTGTTGGAAAACCTGCTCTAAACGCGCAGCACAAGTCCCCCTGGCCCTTAAACAGCGGGGAGGAAATGCAGCGAATTTTGCTGTGAGTACAAAGCTGCTCTTCATATCGCGCACTGACTTCATTTCAAGAGGGAAGAAGAGCTCGAACTTCAGTAAAAACTGGCACGGTGTTTGTGACATTTTTCTCCGGAAATTGCCAGCAGACTGCTAGGAAATAATACACTGTTGATTCCTACCGTAATCTCACCCTACATTTCGAAGTAATTGGGCAGAAATTCTCATCGCAGCTACGCCCACTGCCTCGCTGCGGGACTGAAACTGCTAAGACCACGACCGGTACCTTCCGCCAGTAAAAAGAGAGGCACTTACGCTCGTCTTGATTTGTTTTCCATAACGAATTCTTCGTGGATGGCACCGTACAAACTGTTAATAAAGATCTCATCCGCTAGTGGCAGAACGAGATCCCCACAACTAAATGGTTAAATATATGTTATTGTTAACAGATATTTCTCCAAATGCAACAGCTAAAAGATTATGATGCGACCACTAAGAGCAGAATTCAGGTATTCTATTTTCACTGACAGTTGTATAGCCCGCAGCTCGTGGTCGTGCGGTAGCGTTCTCGCTTCCCGCGCCCGGGTTCCCGGGTTCGATTCCCGGTGGGGTAAGGCATTTTCTCTGTCTCGTGATGACTGGGTGTTGTGTGATGTCCTTAGGTTAGTTAGGTTTAATTAGTTCTAAGTTTTAGGGGACTGGTGACCATAGATGTTAAGTCCCATAGTGCTCAGAGCCATTTTGAGCCATTTTTGACAGTTGTATACACAATGAGACAGTAGACGTTACTGTGATGTATGTAAAAGTCAAACACGTCAGAACTTTTCATGTTTCTACTTGACAGCCGTTTTGAGTAGTCCACAGAATAGGACTGGGTCTAAGTTGGCGTCATAACATATCGAGCCTCACTATATGTGCAGAAGGGTGCTCTTCGTCTAAGACGTCAAATACGAACACATCACGCGCGAGGGTCGCAAGGTTACTTCGTTATTCGTAAGCCTACAATCAACAGGTACAACCTAATGGGGGTCCTGTTTCTTCAAATTCACCTGCAGAAGGTGTAACACAATCGTTGTAGAAAGGACTTCTTTTGCTGAATTGCAACAGGACTGGCCAACGGAAACGACAATACAGTGAACGCAGTACAGCTAACGTAGAAGACATGCGGCAAACAGTCGGACTTGTCTCCCTGTATTCCTCGGTTAAACCACGTTGTTTTATTTTCTTCCACGGACACTGATTGAAGAGAAAACTGCAGACGGAAGGGGATGTTTCAGATAACCTGTTTTCGTAGTTTTAATTGTAGCCATTTCTAAGTCTAACACTGCAGTTTTCGATAATCACGCATGCATCTTACTTAAGAATGTGTAAGAAGTACATACGTATTTTGAATTTTATCTGAGAGTAAGGCAAATAAAAATGGAAACATTTTCGTCGCCTCTTCCGTGCAAATTCGTTTTGTACAAATTCGTTCTAAAAGTTTCGAACAGCTGTCAAATATCCCGTCAATAAGAAAAGTTCCATTTTCTCACATGATATGTTCCGCCTGTTCTCAACTGAACATCAGGAGTTTTTTTCCAGGGTAGCACCAAACATCAATTTTCAAAAAACTAACAGCATCAGTTAATTTCAAAATGTCTTCGCTCAGTTGAACGTCCGAACTACAGCCGTATTTCTGGGTCGCCTTAAAAACTTGTTTGCTCGCTCTACACAAACTAGTCTTGGAATTCTCATAATTTTAAGTATTTGCTACGAAATCTATAACTTTATCTGCAAAATCTTGAAACTCCTATTCACAAATTGTGGAAAGACGAACTTTCTTTTTTTTCTTCGCAAAACCTTCTGCTGCAGTTACACTTTCGTTTTTTAAATTGGGTATCTTTTTCGTCGAGTGGTCTAGAATGTTACTGTTCAGCCATGATTCTGCCATTTGCACTTTTAAACGGTCTCGGCTCTTTCTCCGTTCGGAATTCACGGCGCAAAGAATTTTCTGTGCGCTCGGTAGCGATGACCACCATTCAAAAGACACGGCTTCTGTTTCGTTTCCATTAGGCACGTTATATAGATCGCGAGTAGCGTACGAATTTGCACTGGAGAGAAGGATGTCTGCGAGGGCACTGCCTCGCACGATGACAACAAATCCGCTGAGATGAAACTTCCTGGCAGATTGAAACTGTATGCCGGACTGAGACTCTGCAGCGGATTGTGCGCTGATACGAAACTTTCTGTCGGATTAAAACTGTGTGCCGGACGGAGACTCGAACTCGGGACCTTTGCCTTCTGCGGGCAAGTGCTCAGCCGACCAAGCTACCGAAGGACGACTCACGACCCCTCCTCGCAGCTGTACTTCCGCCAATATCTCGTCTCCAGCCTTCTGTGAGGACGGGGCGTGAGTCACCCTTGGGCAGCTCAGTCGGTAGAGCACTTGCCCGCGAAAGGCAAAGGTCCCGAGTTCGAGTCTCCGTCCGGCACACAGTTTTAATCCGATAGAAAGTTTCGTATCAGCGCACAATCCGCTGCAGAGTGAAAAATTTCATTCTGGAACAAATCCGCTGCCGTTAACAAGCATTGGCGGGAGGCTCTGGTCCGAAACACCACGGTGCAGAAGCGGCTGGTCGGAAGTGCCATCTGCGGTAGGGCAGGAAACCCCACGGTCGGTAAGTGCACGTAGCTCGGCAACAGCTGATCGGCTCGGTCCTGTCAGTCGGGTGTGTCGCTGATGTTCCGAGCGCCTGAAACTTCCTGGCAGATTAAAACTGTGTGCCGGACCGAGACTCGAACTCGGGACCTTTGCCTTTCGCGGGCAAGTGCTCTACCAACTTATCTACCCAAGTACGACTCACGCCCGGTCCTCACAACTTTAATTCCGAGCCCCTCTTCTCGACTGTTACAACAGCTGGCCGCGCGTGAGTCGTGCTACATGTGAACTAAATGTGCTCCACATCCCTGCTTTCAGAGACCTAGATAATATTATTATTGTTGACGAGATCGAAATACGCCTGATGCCACGTTTGCACCTGAGTCTGCAGATCCGAAGGCAGGACTGCACAGCACGGGTAAGCAATTCTTGGCTCGTCTTTTCTTTTCTCAGTCTCGGTTCTTCTTCCTCTGATTGCAGCCCCTACTCCATTTGCCGATCTGAAGGTGCACAATAAAGGAGACAAATCCACAGTACTATCTTACAGTGGGCCGGATGTTTCCCGCACAGAAGTAGTAGTCTGTTTGTGTACGTGAGCTACTACGAACGCAGCCTACACAAATGGGCTGTCCTCGATGAGCGGATCGGCTATTGCTGGTAGCCAGTTTATAGGTTGGGGCCGTGGTGAGTGTGCAGATGTGTGCAAGGCGGCGGTAACTGTACGCGGCCGGCCTCGGTGCGGCCAGAAGTGGCCGGTGCTCCTAGCTGAAGCGACTCCTTAACACACTTCAGGGTGAGAGGAGCGCCGCGGCCACCCCGCTGCGCCGGCGCCCCCGCTTTCCACGCGGAAGCTGACCCTGCTCCAGGGAGGGGGGGGGGGGGGCGGCGCCAGGGCGGAGAGGGAGAGAGAGAGACAGGGAGAGAGAGAGAGGGAGAGCTGTGGCGTGCCGTCACGGCCCGTGGAGCGTTGTATAAGGGTCATTCAAGAAAAAAAAACCGGATTTTGTAAACGAGAATGGAAAATAAAACTTATTTATTTTTCAACGTAATGCCCCTCAACTTCTATACACTTATGCCAGCGGTGGACAAGCGCAAAGTACTCTTGGAGACGCGTGTGTAACCAGTCGTGCACTGCTGCCTGAACTCACTCGTCTTCAGCGAACCTTCAGCCACTAAGAGCTACTTTCGGTGGCTTAAAAATGAGTCATTCTAAAGCTGCCAGATACTGGAGATATGGGGGGGGGGGGGGGGCAAGCAGATGAATTTCAGATCTTCGTGCACAAATCGACGCGCCTTTCATTTCTGATTGTGACGGTACTTCACATAAATGGACATTTGGAGAAAGAGTAAGGAAGTTTTTGTTATGAGACGTGTGAATTATAAATTATTTCAAGACTGTGCACGTGTGCGCGATCTGTAACAAATAGTAGAGAACGTATATTACAGGGTGATTCAAAAAGAATACCACAACTTTAAAAATGTGTATTTAATGAAAGAAACATAATATAACCTTCTGTTATACATCATTACAAAGAGTATTTAAAAAGATTTTTTCTTTCACTCAAAAACAAGTTCAGAGATGTTCAATATGGCCCCCTCCAGACACTCGAGCAATATCAACCCGATACTCCAACTCGTTCCAAACTCTCTGTAGCATATCAGGCGTAACAGTTTGGATAGCTGCTGTTATTTCTCGTTTCAAATCATCAATGGTAGCTGGGAGAGGTGGCCGAAACACCATATCCTTAACATACCCCCATAAGAAAAAATCGCAGGGGGTAAGATCAGGGCTTCTTGGAGGCCAGTGATGAAGTGCTCTGTCACGGGCTGCCTGGCGGCCGATCCATCGCCTCGGGTAGTTGCTTGAACCAATTTCAGACGATAAGGTTTCATAACTAACCTTTTTCGTAGGACTCTCCATACAGTTGATTGTGGAATTTGCAGCTCTCTGCTAGCTCTGCGAGTCGATTTTCCTGGGCTGCGATGCGTGCTACATTTTCATCACTCGTTCTCGGCCGTCCAGAACTTTTCCCTTTGCACAAACACCCATTCTCTGTAAACTCTTTATACCAACGTTTAATACACCACCTATCAGGAGGTTTAACATCATACTTCGTTCGAAATGCACGCTGAACAACTGTCGTCGATTCACTTCTGCCGTACTCAATAACACAAAAAGCTTTCTGTTGAGCGGTCGCCATCTTAGCATCAACTGACGCTGACGCATAGTCAACAGCGCCTCAAGTGAACAAATGTACAACTAAATGAAACTTTATAGCTCCCTTAATTCGCCGACAGATAGTGCTTAGCTCTGCCTTTTGTCGTTGCAGAGTTTTAAATTCCTAAAGTTGTGGTATTCTTTTTGAATCACCCTGTATTATTATCAAAACACAAATATCGATGTAATTAACAAAACAGAGTTTTTTTTTTTGTATAATCTCTGTGTAACGTAGGCCATGAAGACCAGAGACAGTGCTTTGATTGAACTAGCTCTCCTGTTTTGTTTCGTGTAGCGGTAATCCGCCATTGTAGTGCTGTCTGATAATTAACGTAAGTTTTATCTATATTTTGAAAAATATAATAGAAATTGTTATTAGAAAGTGTGTATTATTGACTTAGTTGTCACCTCTCATGATTGCAACCATTAATTATAATTAACAAAAATTTTACAGTACTTCGTAGTGCAGGGAGTTCGTCTCCCCTAGCAGGATTTAGTTGGCCATTACGCTGATTGTATTATTTAATCAAAATTTCAAGTCATAATATTAAATGTAAATGGGAGAGACTTCTCAATTTTGATCTTTCATTAATTTCAAAGTTAAAAAGAGTCAAAATAGATTTAGTTTATTAATATTTAGAATACTGAGTGAGTTCAGTATGTTTCATTTTGGCCGCCTAACGGCAAACGAGATTCTCTCCAGTTTTGCGTTGCAAATAATGAAAAAGAAATATTGAAAATCATTACATTACGCAATATCTCAGTTAATCTTTATGTAGTTTGGTACATAATAGCCAGTAGCCCCTGAGACTCATATTAATAATTACGGTTTGCGTAAGAATACGCATATTTTCTTTTCTAAATAGCAGCGCTCACGCAAACTATTTATTAGAAGGCGGTGAGTCGGGCGCTGTGTATTATATCGTACGTACTTCGGGGCAGTCGATGTCCGTACGAGTGTTATCGCGGTATAAGTTAATTAAAAGTCTCATGCTAGCCCACAATATTTAAAGCCACCCCAACCAAAATCATAAGGTATATAATTACAAAAAATAAAAATATACACTTATACCGTGATAAGTGGCCCCACCGTGAGGGTGTACTTAATGTGGTTTACTACTTTATGTACAGACTCATGATATCAAGTGTTTTGGAACCCACCTCGCATACACTTCCTTGAACATCAGTAGATCATGAGCAATATCGTGGGCTGATCCGGCAGTAATTTTCATCGTTGCTGCAATATCATTCACCGTAATACGCCTGTTTTCCGGTATCAATTCATCAGTTTTCGCAATATTGTTCTCCGTGACTCCACAGACAGAACGCCCTGGGCGTGGCGAACCTTAAGCACTTGTTACACCTCGTTTTAACTTATCTGCCCACTCGTACACTTGTTTTCGACTCAATCGACTTTCACCACGTCGCACTGCCAGCTGGCGGTGTATTTCGATTCATTTCAGACCTTCAGAAATTTAAAGACATTCCGTTGTGCACGTTGTTGCAAAGCCGCAATGTTGCCGTCATCTTGCTTCGCCGATTCCCAGCATCCCGTTCGCTAAGCAGCCGTGCCAGCCCCTCTCGTAGTTGGACACGATCAAGAAATAACACAGAAACGCAAACTCTGACGAAGTTTTGTATTTCTTACACAGCTTTTCTAGAATGCTTGCAGTTTTTTTCGTGTTTGCAAAATTAAGTGTGGCTATTAGTACAGGTCTGCACAGTTGCGGATATCAGAGGCTATCCTAGGTTTTTGCGGATGAAAGACTGCGTCGAGGTGGATATCTGCGGGTATATCTGTACATTTCCGCAATAATAATTATTTTGTAGTTAAAAGTTAAACGACAGCGTCAGTTTGAAGTAGAACATTATTCTACGAAGCTGTGTTTTAAATTATTTTATTTGCGCTACTAGTTTCGGATACTGCCCATTCTCAAGTGCATCCACAGTATAGTAATAGACGCGGCTATAGTAATAGACGTCGATACATTGTCCTTGTATCGTCAAAAAGTCACGTGCCATTCTTATTTCTGCACAGCGTCGTCGTCAAAGGTCCTCGCCGTGTAATGTTCACTACAAATAAAAAAAAATGGTTCAAATGGCTCTAAGCACTATGGGACTTGACATCTGAGGTCATCAGCCCCCTAGAATTTAGAACTACTTAAACCTAACTAACCTAAGGACATCACACACATCCGTGTCCGAGGCAGGATTCGAACCTGCGACCTTAGCGGTCGCGCAATTCCAGACTGAAGCGCCTAGAACCGCTGGGCCACTCCGCCCGGCTTTACTACAAATCACTCTGTACACAATTGTTCATGATAACTGACACAAAAACGTCGATCTCGTACTGAGTGAGACAATTCAACGTATTCTCGGTGTTCCGAGTTTTATTTTAAACATTGGTACAGCTCCTTTCGCTGATTTTGGTAATTATTGGTGGTTCACGGTCAGTCGTACAGAATCTCCATAGGAGACGATCTGGTACATCGGTGCAACTCATTTCGAGGTAACATTCAAGCCGGCTACTCCCTAAAAAATACAGAACGCATTCCAAAGGGCTGCTGGTAACCAATAAGGAAAAGACTAACTATTAAACTTCGAGTTAACTCCAGTGCGGGGCCTGCTAGAGGGCTAAAGGTGGCGCCATGTTCTTCCTCCTGGTTCTGCGCACATTTACACGTGGTGGTATTCCCGCCGTACCACCAGTTGGTCTAAGTCTGAGTCTTTCCTGCTCCCTTTACAGCGAGACAATAATCTTTACTGCTGCAAGCGGGCTGAAATTGCTTCTGGGTCACTTTCTCACCTTTGTAAGTGGAACTGCTTCACAAGTAGCCTCAACCGTTTAGTGGCCGGCATAATTTGCTGCTGGTTGCGAGGCCGTGTTCGAGTCTCTCTACGCATATAGCTTTTTTCACAGCAGAGTATCTTCTGTGCTACTTACTGCACCTTATGAACGAAAGCGGAGTGCTTCGTTGACAAACGTGTTTCTTGAGAGGTAACATGAGACGTTTGCACCCGCACAGCGAGTGACGCGATGCATTTCTTCACATCTGTACATCGCTGGCGAGTGCCAGTGTGTGGCGGAAGACATTTGATACTATTTTTTCTCTTTCTGCTTCATTTGCTGAAGATGAGCGATATAAATTCTGAGAATAAATTTCGTATACGCGGTAATTTTATTTCGTGCTTCCGAAATATGTGTACAGGAGCAAATGAAACGTAGGCGACTTGCAGCCGCCTGCGAAGTAGTGTTACCTGCTCTAAAGTGTGACATGGGCCCTGCGCGTCACGTTCGACACTTCCTTGCAAGTCTCTGCTAAATCTATTGTGATGAGTAGCGACAGCCAACACGATGCGCAGTCATTCTGGCTTCAGACGAACAACAATCAAAAACAGTTTCCTCGCATACCGTGACGCGACTTTCCTGAACTAAAAACGCACGAGATGGTCACTGCGCAACATGCTAAAACCTCTAACCCGAAAACTTATATTATACTCCAGACTGTACAAAGACATTAAACCACAGCTGCAGCTTGCGTGTCCCACTTTAACTGATATGTGTTCATTATATCTCATATAGGCTCAAACGAACGCATCCAGAAGGAGAAAACAGATTTGAATAGTATGAGATGCTTGAACATACGGTTTTTCTTTGACGAAATGTCTGTATATAGTTTGTTAAGTGTGGCAAACTCTGGTTTGTTACATTATCATTTATCAACTTCTGCCCCTTGTATTACTGAGTTCTAAATGGGGAAAGCTTTCTACATTGTTAGTTTCGGGCCTGACTATTGGTTTATCTGAGGACCTTAAGATGAGATCCTGTAGTGTTTGGGTTTAACCCTTTAGGTAATCCAGAACTGTGACGGTAGTATTCTCCCTGGCCTAAAGTGAGAGCTGCCCGACGCCGCACCTCGTAGCTTACATGCCAGTGAGTAGGACGTGCTGCCGCTGGAACACCAAACCACTGCACACGTGTGGAGTCGCTCTCCACGCTCAGCGTGACGTGTGGCCATCTGGTCTGGGCCTTCGCAGACGCAGCTTCACGTCCGCTAGCTGCAGCCTAAGCAGCCGTGCATGCCGAATGCTCAGCGCCTCATTTAAATCACTGTACTCTGCTGTCGATCACAGTGCCCAACACAGTCCGAACGTTGGTAATTTTGTGTCTTTGTGAGGCAGTGTTGCCTTTCGTTAACTCTTTTTCTAAACTTATTTTAATTAGATTATGTTTCAGTTTTGCTTATAGGGTAAAAAGAATTTTTTCTGCGCTTCGGAATTTGGAGTACACTCATCCTCCTTTACTTCGGAACATGAACCATAAAACACTTGTGACTGGCGTTTCTCTACTATGAGGGGACGAGAAAATACAAAGTATATATATATATATACGCATTAAGATTGTCCGCACAACATTTCCCTTGTTTTGTACAAGGGAAGTCGGGTCTGAAACAACACGGAGCACCTACAGTATTTCCATTGCATTTTTAAATAACGTCATTTCTACATGAATGGTATGCGATGATATATTTTTGCCAGCCGTGGTGGCCGAGCGGTTCTATCCGAAACCACGCGGCACCTACGGTCGCAGGTTCGAATCCTGCCTCGGGCATGGATGTGTGTGATGTCCTTAGGTTAGTTAGGTTTAATCAGTGCCAAGTCTAGGGGACTAATCACGTCATATGTTAAGTCCCATTGTGCTGAGAGCTATTTGAATTACTGTACTACTTGTACCCGCTTTGTAAAAAAAGATTATTATTATTGCAGTTACTGTTCTTATAAATTACATTCTCTATAGATGAGTAGGATTTCTACACTTTCTCCGTTAGTGTACACTGTACTCATTCGAACCTTCAACTGAAGACGAATGACTGAATGATAGGCGTGCATTTTCCTAGTGTTTCCATTTGTTTATTGTGAACTCCAGCAAGTAGACGACTTACAATAACTTGGATACCTCCACTTTGTTGGCTTCTATTTTTTAAATACCGTCATTTTTTCATGAATGGTACACTGTCATACAATTTTGAACAGGTTTTGAGGAGAGGAAATTAACTACCGAATAAAAAATAATATCGTGCTATTTTTAAAAAAGCCGTAACCGTGTTTATATGTAATTATATTTGCTAATGTCACCCTGGTAGCTAAACGACATTCAATTGATACATTTTTTGTTTTGCCACTCCACAAAAAGTAATTCTTGGAGGTCAAGATAAATGGGACACGCTGTATATGCAAATTCATCCTAACTCGTTGACCTTAGCTTGCCACAAGGGAAAGAAATAAGCAGCCAGTTTGCTACAAAGAAGAAAGGGAAGTAAAAGAGGACGCGGGGCAGCCGATTCAGCTGGGCAGGCCGGCGCCTCGCCTGAGACGCGGCCGCCGCCACTCAGCTCTCCCCCGCATCTGCAGCGGCGTCCTTTCCCTCGCGATTTACATGTGAATAGCGCACCGCCTGCTCAAACGTGGCCTGCACGGCCCGCACGGTCCTTCTGCATGTGCATCTTGAGGAAAGCACTCGGCTCGTCTCCAGGAATATTAAGGTTTAGAGGAGCAACGAGGAAAACGGCTTGCCTCGCAAATTCAGCACCATTACATGTCTCGCACAGAACCAGCAAAACTTCAGTGTTACCCTTCACAATATCCGTAGCGCCGTCGTCCTTTTCCTAGTTGCAAGAAAGGATGGAAAGAAGATTTAGGGGTGTAGCAACCTATCGACGGTGACGTCATTGCAGCACAACCTGGGACAGGAGAACGAAATCGACAGTTTCTTTTTCAAAGGAACCATCCTGCCATTAACCGTAATCGATTAGGGAAAACACGGAACATAAATGTGGGTGACCGATCCGGGGTTTGAGATGCCGTCCTCGTGACTACGAGTGCTAGGTCTTTCTCCACCGTCACATGAGATGTGCATCGCTTTTTGATCAGTACTGCGCCACCTTTCGAATATCATGTGAGGTACATTCATCGCTATGCATCTGCTACACCATTTTAAGGTTTTTCTGTAGCCGACGTCGGCTCACACTTTCACTAAGTGTATTAGCGGAAAAATCAGTTATTGAGACGATATGTGGACTGTGGAACCAAACTTGAGAAAATTAGTATCAAATACATTTGTTCTTCGCTACACTGGTGACAGTAATTAATTATGACACTAGTGTACACATCACCAAGCCATCTGAGAGCTCATGTCGAGCGTGACTGGCAAAGATAAAAGGCAAACAAACATGTGGATTAACCAGTGTGAGTACTCCTTTAGTATACTGAAACTGTGAAGTAAGACGTGCAGGTAACTCATGTTTGACGATATAAGAAATTGTCAGATATTACCTTGACACCTAGACAAAAATATTATAAAGTAAGTGGACAAAAGCCTCAATCTATATTCGTAATACATAAAGCACTGTACGATGCAGGGAAAAAGTACATAGTGTATCTCCTCCCCCCCCCCCCCCCCAGGTTTGGCCTTCATTGATGCTACGTGGGGATTAATGTCTCCTCCTAGAAATAATACTATTCTAGTCACTGCGTGGTACTACGGATATCAATATTAGCAGATTTCTGTCCTACTCCGAACGCCTATTGAACAGGCTCTTCCATTTCTGCCTATCTTGAACTTCGTATAGCCAACTGAATCACACTTTCTTAAGTCTGTGTCCCATCTGTCCTATAGTTCCCTCCCCCCTCCCACCCCCACCTTTCCCTTCTCCTCCCCTTCCCCCCTCCTCCGGCGTTTTTGGTAAACTGGGCTACAATCTAGTATTTGTTTTGAGCGTCTGCCATCCTTTCTTACAGCGAAGTGAGCAGTCCGCTCCCATTCGAAGGTATTTACTCTTTTCATTATACCACAGACCTTTGTTGCACGTCTGAGATCTAATGCTGAGGGCAGAAGTGGAGGGCGCAAGTTCTCAGCGGCGTTATAAACGGAGTCTCCTTCAGAGGCACTAGGGATGAAACAGTCTCGGGAGACACTTCAGGAGAAGACGGCAGAGCGCAGAAACCGATGTGATGCGTACACGGCAGACCAGCACCCACTGCCGGCTCATCCCAGCTTGGCGCCGTTCAACCCGGGTTACGTTGCGCAGCGCTACAGCGGGCGAGCAACACTCGACACGGAATGGCTCTTGCTTGGTGTCAGTCGCTCACGCTTCGTCCTTGACCTTTTGGCCATGACTTTGTTGTTGGGTGTTCTCACATTCTTACCCAACACTCTACCAATTCGATACAATCATCATAATCACAACCACCCCACGGCTAAATTCAGTTATACTTTGCGCGGAGCTTTGTTACCAGGGTAATCTCCACCCTTTTATTGACACATAACGCTCACACTAGCAGTTTAACATACTTAATTCCGTGAACTTAGGTTCTGCCCTCACTTCTTCTGAGAGAGAACTGTTTACTTATTTTTGTTTGGTGGTATTCTACAGCGCTGTGGGTAAGATCTTCTCAGGTATTGTTGAAAGGAAAGTGCGAGTATTAGTTGAGGACCAATTGGATAAAAATCAGTGTGGGTTTAGGCCTCTTAGAGGTTGTCAGGACCAGACCTTTAGCTTACGGCAAATAATGGAGAAGTGTTATGAGTGGAACAGGGAATTGTATCTATGCTTTATAGATCTAGAAAAGGCATATGACCGGGTTCCTAGGAGGAAGTTATTGTCTGTTCTACGAGATTATGGAATAGGAGGCAAACTCTTGCAAGCAATTAAAGGTCTTTACACGGATAGTCAGGCAGCAGTTAGAGTTGACGGTAAATTGAGTTCATGGTTCAGAGTAGTTTCAGGGGTAAGACAAGGCTGCAACCTGTCTCCACTGTTGTTCATATTATATATGGCTCATATGTTGAAAACAATAGACTGGCTGGGTGAGATTAAGATGTGTGAACACAAAATAAGCAGTCTTGCATATGCGGATGACTTAGTTGTGATGGCAGATTCGATTAAAAGTCTGCAAAGTAATATTTCAGAGCTAGATTAGAAATGTAAGGACTATGGTATGAAGATTAGCATCTCCAAAACGAAAGTAATGTCAGTGGGAAAGAGATATAAACGGATTGAGTGCCAAATAGGAGGAACAAAGTTAGAACAGGTGGACGGTTTCAAGTACTTAGGATGCATATTCTCACAGGATGGCAACATAGTGAAAGAACTGGAAGCGAGGTGTAGCAAAGCTAATTCAGTGAGTGCTCAGCTACGATCTACTCTCTTCTGCAAGAAGGAAGTCAGTACCAAGACTAAGTTATCTGTGCACCGTTCAATCTTTCGACCAACTTTGTTGTATGGGAACGAAAGCTGGGTGGATTCAGGGTACCTTATCAATAAGGTTGAGGTTACGGATATGAAAGTAGCTAGGATGATTCCAGGTACTAGTAGATGGGAACAATGGCAGGAGGGTGTCCACAATGAAGAAATCAAAGAAAAACTGCGAATGAACTCTACAGATGTAGCAATCAGGGCGAACAGGCTTAGATGGTGGGGTCATGTTACACGCATGGGAGAAGCAAGGTTACCCAAGAGACTCATGGATTCAGCAGTAGAGGGTAGGAGGAGTCGGGGCAGACCGAGGAGAAGGTACTTGGATTCAGTTAAGTATGATTTTGAAGTAATAGGTTAAACATCAGAAGAGGCACCAATGTTAGCACTGAATAGGGGATCATGGAGGAACTGTATAAGGGAGTCTATGCTCCAGACTGAACGCTGAAAGGCATAATCAGTCTTAAATGATGGTGATGGTGGTGGTGATGGCGGTATTCTACAGTCAGCTGTATTGTCAATAAATAATAAAGTTTCTGAGTTCCTGTCTCATTCCACTAGACATCAGTCAACAATGCTACTGTCACATTTTAAGTTCTTATAAGACTCATAACTACGGTTGATATGTCAGGGCCAGCCTTCCCTTCCGTTTACTTGTATTTACATGATTACCCTACACCTGAATCGTAGAGAGGTGATTTGCATATCGAAAAAGGATACTCGGTGCATATCAAACGCTCATTTAGTGAAGTATAGCCGTAATGCCAGTAGAGTCTTGCAGTACATTGCACAAAAACTGTTTTCTTCAGCTCAGACGAAATCTTAAGGCTTGAAACCTGAAGAATATCTTCCCTAACTTTGTAAGCCCGATTTACTACCTCGATATATCTCTAGTATAATGTGTCGTAACTGAGGACATAATGTCTGCAGAGATCATTGACGACTTCTATTGTGTAGAAAGACAAATGTCGTCTAAGTCGCTTTTTTATATTACTGACTAACAGGGTTCAACCCTCTTTTAGGTCATCCTCAGGTAGATCAATTTCTGAAAGGAAAAGGGCGTACGAATGCGCAAAGATAGTTGTAGAGTGACATAAAAGCATATACAGTGGCAGTACGCGAAACAAAAATTAATCAACATGTAGCAAACATAAGCGACTTACGACGAAGTGAGGGCCGTCAGTTGGCAAAGACCCAGTTAAAGCAACCCAAGTTGTTAGAAGAAGAAAGCTACGCACGTGTTGTCAAGTGACAACAACTGCCCTGTTTTATTTTTTCCAAATACTCCCATTTAAGTTGCCGGAGCATCTCTGCTACACTTTCGTATTGGCTACATCGATCCGTTACGATCCTAAGCAGCTCATCTCTGACACTGTGGAAGTCCACTGCCGTGTCTACTTGATAAATTCTCCGCCCTGTTGAAACAGTACTCTAGAACTGGCCGCGCTATTGCCTTGTACGCGACTTGCTTTTCAGATGCTCTGAACTTTCCCTGAACCCTTCCGACAGATCTACGTCACCGTTATTCTTTTGTAATGCGTGATCGTCCCCTTTCATGTCGCTTGTTACTATTACCCTTTGTTACAGAAGATAAGACGTGCTCTAGATGATCACCACTAATATTGTAGTCGTATACTTTTGGGTTCTACCATTCTATTTCGACATAGCCAACACCCTGCTTCTTTTTTTTTCCAATGTTTTCGCCCACAAGATACAAGAAACCATTCAGTAGTTAGTGTCTCAACAAGTCGATGTCAGAACAGGAAGAAGAAAAGCTGTTGAGAGAAGCCGAGTGTATTACGTATTTTGCTTATGCCTCTTACAGAGAAGCGTAATCTCAAATAGGCGGTAATTTGGACCATTTATTATTATTTGTGAGTACGACATTCCATTCGGCGGGTGCCACGAAAGAAGCTTTGAAATTTTTACCTCACGCCTCTCCGGATCAGAATATTGAGCCCACTACGCGCAGGCGACAAGCGTAGCAGGCTACAAAAATTAGTAGCCGCTCCCAGAAAGCTGTTTACACCGTTACGTGCAGTTCTTCTGTCCCTGCGGCCCGCAGTAATAGTTGCGGGATGGCACGGCAATAAGAGGAAAGTAGGATGCCTCGCCATGTTAGGCGGTCCTAAAGAAAACTCGAGGACGGTGGCCAGACAGAGAGAGAAAAAGAGGAAGGCAGCCGGAGGAAGATGGCTCAGTTCTACTTTCGCGGGTATCTCGGTCCGGGTGGCCACTGCGCAGGCGCGGGCGCGCACGCACGCACGGCCGTGCTAGGAGTGGCGCCTTGCGGGCGTGCGTCGCTCGGCCGTGCTGGCCGCGCCGGCGCCGGATTTGCATTTAAGTTGGCGCGGCTTCACGCGCCTACGGCCGTAGGCGAGCGACGCCGTTACACGCGTCCGTAGCGGTACAGTTTCCGTACGCCACCGTACTATATATTCAGAACACACCTGCTGTTTTTCTACGCACTTGCCATTCCCGAAAGTAAACATGCCGTAATCCTCCTGAGTATAATACGGTAGTGTGCACCGTGAATTTAAATTGTGCCTCCACAATTTCAGCCGGCGGAGCGTACCTTCCTCATTGACCTGACACTGCGGTACCGCAATTCTTCGCCTCGAGCAAGACTGTTAACGATCGTGATAAGTGTGCACACGGTGTTTCAGAAATACACTACTGGCCACTAAAATTGCTACACCAAGAAGAAATGCAGATCATAAACGGATATTCATTGGACAAATATATTATACTAGAACTGACATGTGATTACATTTTCACGCAATTTAGGTGCATAGATCCTGAGAAATCACTACCCAGAACAACCACCTCTGGCCGTAATAACGGCCTTGATACGCCTGGGCATTGAGTCAAACAGAGCTTGGATGGCGTGCACAGCTGCCCATGCAGCTTCAACACCATAGCACCGTTCATCGAGAGTAGTGACTGGTGCATAGTGACGAGCCAGTTGCTCAGCCTCCATTGACCAGACGTTTCAATTGGTGAGAGATCTGGAGAATGTACTGGCCAGGTCAGGAGTCGAATATTTTCTGTATCCAGAAAGGCCTGTACAGGACCGGCAACATGCGGTCGTACATTATCCTGCTCAAATGTAGGGTTTCGCAGGGATCGAATGAAGGGTAGAGCCACCGGTCGTAACACATCTGAAATGTAACGTCCACTGTTCAAAATGCCGTCAATGACAACAAGAGGTGACCGAGACGCGTAACCAATGGCACCCCATGCCAACACGCCGGGTGATACGCCAGAATGGCGATGATAAATACACGCTTCCAATGTACGTTCACCGCGATGTCACCAAACACGGATGCGACCATCCTGATGCTGTAAACAGACCCTGGATTCATCCGGAAAAATGACGTTTTGCCATTCGTGCACCCAGGTTCGTCGTTGCGTACACCATCGCAGGCGCTCCTGTCTCTGATGCAGCGTCAAGGGTAACCGCAGCCACGTCTCCGAGCTGATAGTCCATGCTGCTGAAAACGTCGTCGAACTGTTCGTGCAGATGGTTGTTGTCTTGTAAACGTCCCCATCTGTTGACTCAGGGATCGAGACGTGGCTGCACGATCCGTTACAGCCATGGGGATAAGGTGCCTGTCATCTCGACTGCTAGTGATACGAGGCCGTTGGGATCCAGCACGACGTTCCGTATTACCCTCCTGAAGCCACCGATTCCATATTCTGCTAACAGTCATTGGATCTCGACCGACGCGAGCAGAAATGTCGCGATACGATAAACCTTAATCGCGATAGGCTACAATCCGACCTTTATCAAAGTCGGAAACGTGATGGTACGCATTTCTCCTCCTTACACGAGGCATCACAACAACGTTTCACCAGGCAACAATGGGCAACTGCTGTTTGTGTATGAGAAATCGCCTGGAAACTTTCCTCGCGTCAGCACGTTGTAGGTGTCGCCACTGGCGCCAACCTTGTGTGAATGCTCTGAAAAGCTAATCATTTGCATATCACGGTATCTTCTTCCTGTCGGTTAAATTTCGCGTCTGTAGCAAGTCATCTTCGTGGTGTAGCAATTTTAATGGCCAGTAGTGTACTTTTACAAACTTCGGGAACAGGTTCCCTACACCATAACAAGAAAAGGTTCGTACAAATATATACCCGAAAATCCTTCGTTTTAGATTATTATGGAAGTATACAATTTAGGTGATTCGAGTTCATCAACATACAAACCCATAATAAATGCTCAAAATGTCCTCCTCGTGGTTCTAAATACGCATGCACTCGTCGAATCACGAATGGTTTCGGATGGTTTTGCAGCTTTCATGATTCGTCGATTAAGAATGTTTGCATCCGAATGGTCTGCTGCATAAACAAATTGTTTAACGTGCCCACACATATACTAATATACTAAAAGATTGCGGTTGGGAAAACGAGCAGGTGATGGGGTCTACCTAACCGTCTGCCGTGGTAGACACCAATCATCGCGTCTCGAACGCTGAGACTCAGGTGTGCTGGAGTTCCATCATGCGTAAAAACGTGTTAATTCTTATTTGCAAAAGCAGAGGGGTGGCCAAGACTTCGGTTCGGTGGCACAAGTGCCAAGGCAGTCAGCCTCGCTTCACATTCTCCCCACTGTGGCACCACCCTGTCTGAGCAGGAGGAGGGGGGACAGGGGAAACTGCGAAAGCGCCGCACTTACGTGGCACAGCAGTCGCACTGCATACTACTTGGTTTTATATTTCGTATTTCTCAGCAACATAGGTCACAAACGAAACAGATTTTCAGGATTCTTTAATTATATATGGCGCGCTGAAGACTAAATACAACTATTATCTGGTACAGATTGTCGGCATACAGATAGACGCAGACACCTGCACAGCTTCGCTCTCAAGTTTGCATATAATCGTGACTTATGTAGTGCCAAAATAAAAAAAGGTCTTTCAGACAAATGTGTTGATCGAAATGTTGTAGCACTTTTGCAGCCTCAGTATGGAGATTTTGATACTTTGCCTGAGAAAGGTACTATAGACATCCTGGACATTTATAACGTAGAAAGGTTTGTCATTAAAACTGGAATCACCACCAAGGTCAATCAGTTACGCCTGCACGTGCGCAGGGGCGCTTTCAAATGAAGAAAACAGCTCGGCAACAGATGTAAGACTGACAGTGTCCTCAGAATCTTTACAACAGTATCCTTGTAATTCTTTCAAGGCCACAATGAATTCCTCCATCCTCGCCTTTTCTTTAATACCAGTAAACTTAGGGAACTGGGCCGGCCGCTGTGGCCGAGCAGTTCTAAGCGCTTCAGTCCGCAACCGCGCTGCTGCTACGGTCGCAGGTTCGAATCCTGCCTCGGGCATGGATGTGTGTGGTGTCCTGATGTTAGTTAGGTTTAAGTAGTTCTAAGTCTAGGGGACTCATGACCTCACTTGTTAAGTCCCATAGCGCTTAGAGCCATTTGAACCTTACAGAACTGGACTGTCTTCGTGCGAATGTATCCCTCTTAAATCAAACAGAAGTTACCTTGCAATATCTTACTGTGGACAGTGTACAGTCAAGTCCACTTAAAACGTGAAGTACAATGTCGATGTTCTAATTTTCGTTCCTGCATTCCTTTTTCCTTCACAATTTCAACAATAGCGATTTGTTGTTGTTGTGGTCTTCAGTCCTGAGACTAGTTTGATGCAGCTCTCCATGCTACCCTATCCTGTGCAAGCTTCTTCATCTCCCAGTACCTACTGCAACCTACATCCTTCTGAATCTGCTTAGTGTATTCATCTCTTGGTCTCCCCCTACGATTTTTACCCTCCACGCTGCCCTCCAATACTAAATTGGTGATCCCTTGATGCCTCAGAACATGTCCTACCAACCGATCCCTTCTTCTGGTCAAGCGATTTATGAATCGAAAAATCGTAACCCAATATAACCATTTGCAGTCAATGATCGGTTCAGTTGGAGCAGACGGCCGAGTCCATTCCACGTAAACACAGCCCACACCGTTACAGAGCCAGTACCGGCTTGGACAGTGCCTTGTGGACAACTCATGTCTACGGCTTCGTGGGGTCCGTGCCACATTCGAACCCTACTATCAGCTCTTACCAACTGAAATGGGCACTCGACTGACCAGGGCGCGGTTTCCCAGTCATCTGGGGTCCGACTGATATGGTCACGAGTCCAGGAGCGGCGATGCAGTTGGTGAAGGCAGTCACGTCAGCCGTCAGCTGCCTCAGCCCATTAACGTCACATTTCTCCGCACTCTCCTAATGTATGCGTTCGTCGAACGTCCTACACTAATTTCTGCGGCTTTCTCACGCCGTGTTCGTTGCCTCTTAGCACTGGCAGCTCTACGCAGACGCCGCTGCTCTCGGTCGTTAAGTGAAGGCCGTCGGCCACTGCCATTGTCCGTGCTGAGAGGCAGTGCCTGAACTTTGGTACCCTCGGCACTCTTGATACTGTGGCTCTCGGAATGTTGAATTCCCTGACGATCTGCAAAATGGAGTGTGCCATGAGTCTAGCTCCAATTGCCATTTTGCGTTCAGAGTCTGTTAATTCCCGTTGTGGGGCCATAATTATGTCGGAAACCATTTCATATGAACCATCTGGGTACAAATGACAGCTTCACCAATTTACTGCCGTTTTATATTTGGTGTACGCGATACTACTGCCACATGTATGCGGGTGTATCGCTATCCCATTACTTCCGTCAATCAATCAGTTTCTACCTACCAGCGTAAATGAACCGTATCCTGAATGTCGTCTTTTATGTGAATGTCTCAGTTCCCGGTAATGCGCGTATGAAAGTTGACACGTTATCGGCAGGGACCCCTTCTTTTAGGCTTACCCGCTAAGCAAGTGCTTTTGCGTTCCACAATGACACTCAATGTCAGTCAGAAATAAAGCAGTGGAAGCTAGCGTAATATGGCTATTCACTTAAAAAGAGCTAATATGAATACGAAGCCTATATAATACTAATAGGGAGTCTGGCGACACGAAAACGAGAAAGACGTTAGAGTACGCTTCACAGCAGGTAAAAACCGTTCTCTGGTGCTAGTCGTCAGCGGCCGTTTCACACGTCTCCTGCACAGTATACTACAAAGTGACCTCAGACTTTTGCTCAACACGGTTATGTCGTCATTAGCTGACCTTGCTGCGTAGGTGGAAGTCAGCCCCGAAATCAGTGGAAATGTAGGAGTGCAGGGCAAAAATACTGCGATGTTTCTTAGGTAACTCGCTAGCGGATATGATTTGCCTTGTCTTTCTCAGACCTTTAAATTGAGCTCGTGAACGCCTTGGCGGTGTAGAGCTTTGTTTATAAGTACGAAACGAAAGGACAAAACTGATAGATTCCTGTCGAATAGCAACCTTAATACACTCCTGGAAATGGAAAAAAGAACACATTCACACCGGTGTGTCAGACCCACCATACTTGCTCCGGACACTGCGAGAGGGCTGTACAAGCAATGATCACACGCACGGCACAGCGGACACACCAGGAACCGCGGTGTTGGCCGTCGAATGGCGCTAGCTGCGCAGCATTTGTGCACCGCCGCCGTCAGTGTCAGCCGGTTCGCCGTGGCATACGGAGCTCCATCGCAGTCTTTAACACTGGTAGCATGCCGCGACAGTGTGGACGTGAACCGTATGTGCAGTTGACGGACTTTGAGCGAGGGCGTATAGTGGGCATGCGGGAGGCCGGGTGGACGTACCGCCGAATTGCTCAACACGTGGGGCGTGAGGTCTCCACAGTACATCGATGTTGTCGACAGTGGTCGGCGGAAGGTGCACGTGCCCGTCGACCTGGGACCGGACCGCAGCGACGCACGGATGCACGCTAAGACCGTAGGATCCTACGCAGTGCCGTAGGGGACCGCATCGCCACTTCGCAGCAAATTAGGGACACTGTTGCTCCTGGGGTATCGGCGAGGACAATTCGCAACCGTCTCCATGAAGCTGGGCTACGGTCCCGCACACCGTTAGGCCGTCTTCCGCTCACGCCCCAACATCGTGCAGCCCGCCTCCAGTGGTGTCGCGACAGGCGTGAATGGAGGGACGAATGGAGACGTGTCGTCTTCAGCGATGAGAGTCGCTTCTGCCAATGATGGTCGTATGCGTGTTTGGCGCCGTGCAGGTGAGCGCCACAATCAGGACTGCATACGACCGAGGCACACAGGGCCAACACCCGGCATCATGGTGTGGGGAGCGATCTCCTACACTGGCCGTACACCACTGGTGATCGTCGAGGGGACACTGAATAGTGCACGGTACATCCAAACCGTCATCGAACCCATCGTTCTACCATTCCTAGACCGGCAAGGGAACTTGCTGTTCCAACAGGACAATGCACGTCCGCATGTATCCCGTGCCACCCAACGTGCTCTAGAAGGTGTAAGTCAACTACCCTGGCCAGCAAGATCTCCGGATCTGTCCCCCATTGAGCATGTTTGGGACTGGATGAAGCGTCGTCTCACGCGGTCTGCACGTCCAGCACGAACGCTGGTCCAACTGAGGCGCCAGGTGGAAATGGCATGGCAAGCCGTTCCACAGGACTACATCCAGCATCTCTACGATCGTCTCCATGGGAGAATAGCAGCCTGCATTGCTGCGAAAGGTGGATATACACTGTACTAGTGCCGACATTGTGCATGCTCTGTTGCCTGTGTCTATGTGCCTGTGGTTCTGTCAGTGTGATCATGTGATGTATCTGACCCCAGGAATGTGTCAATAAAGTTTCCCCTTCCTGGGACAATGAATTCACGGTGTTCTTATTTCAATTTCCAGGAGTGTATTTCTATGTGGTTGACGGAATCACATGCCTCCACTCCATAAAAGACTCCTAAGAGGTTTGGAATTTGATGGAACGTACCCCGTCAGTCCAAAAGGTTTAGAGATTGCATTAATTAAAAACAGAAAAAAGTTAAGATGCTCATTTACATTGGATCAGGTGGTCTACATAGTTTCCTTCCACTTGAGTACAACGCACAGAACGTTCATACAACCACGTAAGACTGTCATGCACGTTCTTCTTTAGGATGTTGTTAACCCATTGGGCTGAATGTCAGTTGTGCTGTAAAAGCGTTGACCTTCGATGCAAATTTCTGCACTTTGTCGTTTTGTGCTAGGTTAGTACTGATCACAGCGAGTCTCCTCACCAGTGACTGTCTTTCCCAGAAATGAATCGACCGCGTTTTAGATCTCAATTGCTGTGGACTTGATGCGTTACTGTTATCACCAACAATGTTTAAGCAGCTCTCCACTCTGTTCCTCTGAGTTATCAGTCAGAAGTAAAATCGATTCCAAAGACAATCTGTCGCGTGGAACTGTTACCACGCCAGTCTATGTTCACGCCAACAGTTTCAAGCACAGCAAAATTAAACATGTTTCGCGTAACTACTCAGGCTATCCAAAATCGGTGTTTAGTTGCCGTCTTCGCATTATCGTTCGCGGAATATTCCTTTGCTTGTGGGTTCCTAATCCGTAATAAGCAGACGAGGCGAAACTTTGATCAAAATGTGCATTTGTCCTATCAAGAAGTATATGTAACATACATAATATTTAACTACTCGACAGCTTTGCGAAGCTTGGACTGCGAAGCTTCATAGCTGCTCCACGCGAAGGACGAAAGTTCAATAGAATATCTCTTGTCGGTAACATTAATGAACAAACAGAATTGTGATTCCCTCTGCCCTGCACCGTTCTTGACGATAGTCGTGATCCATGAAGATGCAGTAAATGTAAACCAACAACGACCGAATTTGTAGAGTTGGTAAGAGATCACACGAAGGAGAAAACGCTATTAGGGAACCACATACACTAAACAAACAAATGTTCTCTTAATACATGTATAAGTGTCATGTCGACCAGCTCATATATCCGAGCGTGCCCCTTTAAATCATCCCTTGATAAGCGTGCCGGCCCTGCCTCGCCGCTACAAACGCGCATTGCACAGCAATGCGGGAAACAGAGTACGTACAGAAAGCCGAGTTTGTCGAGTGCGGTGTGATGAGCAGCTTCTCTGGTGGTACAAAAAGAAGCAATCTGCCAGCCTAACGAGACGTCTTCACGCCGCTCCGCCGCCGGAATGCAAGTTAGAGCCCGCCCCTTTCGCGGAGATTGGGGACAGCCCAAATCGGGTCGCACGCTTCTCGTCCGGCCGCAATCACGGCCGGGCACAAAGGTCCTCGTTTACAGGGGACGCAAAATAAATAATTGACTGCGGTCACCGTGAACGGGGTTTGCGCCGCCGCGCCGTCCACGCAGGTGCCCGCCCATTGTCGCCGCTGCCGTGTTTGCGCGGCAGAATGCGACCCAGAGTGGGCCGGTCTCTTGTCACCTGCGCCGCTGGCGGGGTCGGAATGTCCGCCAGCAGACCTGTTTACAATTGTTGACGTTCCGTGACTCGCTGTTTTCTCCGCCGGAGAGGTTTATTAATTTCCGACAAAAGCGGTCCGCGAGAGAAATGTCTTTTTGTCGGCGCTCCGCCGTCATTATTTAGCTGCTAGGCGGCCCGCAGTGGTGGAGATTCGCTGAGTCAGGGTGAAAGAGGCGCGGAGGGAGGGGGAGGCACGGAAGAGAGCGAGGAAGAGAGAGAGAGAGAGAGAGAGAGAGAGAGAGAGGTGGACCACGGCGTCCGCCAGATACACATCTGGGGTGTGCAGATGCGCCGCTGCAGGCGCTTTTATATTTAATAACTGGACCGAAGAAGCGCGGCCAGTGTCCGGCGACGGCGAGACCCCGCCCACCCACCCGCGCTCGCCATTGTCTCGGCGCTCCAACAAAGGCGCGGGGCGGCCGGCCGCTCTTCCGATACCGCGCGGGGTCTGGAGATGCTTCTGCCTGCTGGTCGCCCATTGTGTGGGTTCCGCTTCAGCGGCCAGATTAGTCGCTTTCAGAACACAGTTCCGTCATCCGTGCGCTATCTTTTCCGTAGCGATCTGCAACATCATTGTCGATTCCAAATGAGGACGATTTTTTCCGCACACCTGTCTTACGGAGAAGGGCACAGCGCTGACCATATGACCCCCTAGACACTTCTAGCGTTCACTTTCCTGCTGCTCAGTGACGGAAAAAATCGCAACACTAAAAAATAATTACTTTAGAGTAATAAAATTAAGGGAACACATTTGTCAAACTAACATATTGTAGTGACTGACATTGGAAGACTACAAGCGAGATAAGCCATCAGAATGAAATTTTGTCGGCAGGAGTGACCCAGCGGTTCTAGGAGCTTCAGTGTGAAACCGTGTGACCGCTACAGTCTCAGCTTCGAGTCCTGCCTCGGGCATGGATGTGTGTGATGTCCTTACGTTAGTTAGGTTTAAGTAGTTCTGAGTTCTAGGGGACTGATGACCTTAGAACTTAAGTCCCATAGTGCTCAGAGCCATTTCAGATTCTGAAAATGAGATTTTCACTCTACAGCGGAGTGTGCGCTGATATGAAACTTCCTGGCAGATTAAAACTGTGTGCCGGAGCGAGACTCGAACTCGGGACCTTTGCCTTTCGCGGGCAAGTGCTCTACTGACTCAGCTACCCAAGCACGACTCACGCCACTGCAAATGTCAAACATTAATAACCGGCGTAACAACAACACTGTTGAATGCAGACACACAAACTTGCACGCATTGTGTTGTACAGGCGTCGGATGTCAGTTTGTGGGTGGAGTTCCGTGCCTGTCGAACTTGGCCGACCAGTACAGGGACGGTCATGTTGGCTGTGGAGTACGCTGGATTTGCCGTATGATGATGTCCCGTATGTGCTAGATTGGAGACAGATCTGGTGCTCGAGCAGGTCAAGGCAACAAGTCGACACCCTGTAGAGCATGTTGGCTTACAACAGCGGTATGTGGGAGGGTGTTATCCTGGTATGCTGTTCATGAATGGTAGCACAGCACATCGAATCACCAGATTGGCGTACAGTTTTGCAGTCAGTGTGCGCGGGACAACCACGAGAGTGCTCCTGCTGTCGTACGTAATACGAGTAGCACCCGAAAACGTATTAAAGTTGGGTACTATGACAGGAAGAGCTAACACCGTACGTCTGTCCCATTTGGAAGAGCAGGAGGCTCCGTATCCGGATGTCAGCAGCTGAGCTGCCTGGAGTGTCTGTCGGTGTTTCGTACACCAAACGATTCATTCTCGCCTCCCCCCACCCCCACCCCCCCCCACCTGCCTTCACTTCCCTTCACACAAAAGGAATTTCGTAGGAGTTATATCAGGGGTACGTTGCGGCTACACTACTGGCCCACACCTGTCTCAGTCAACAACTAGGTAAAAGATGGTCCTCTGACACTAAAGAGAAAGTATGGTAGATTCCCGTCATTCTGGAATCAAAATCGTTGCTTGGCTGCTAGCAAGACGTTCTCAAACATTTCCAGCAGTACCTCCAAAACGACGGTGCGGTAATTTCCTCCACGGAGCACGTTAAGCAGAAGTTACAGCCAAATCAGATGATCGAAAGAAATAGCAGCCTGCATATTTATTTGTACATCACCAAGCTAGCAGCCTGCTTATCCCCCTTAGAGCAATAATTAAAAGGGAAACTGTGCACGTTCACGCTTGACGATAACCACTTTGCTAAAAATTGTAACTGCCTGTAAGCGGGACACTAAAAGCTGTCCGATGGGTCCGTCATTCGGTTTCGTCACATACCGGATTTGTCTGGAACACTTCATGTCGACATACATGTTTTTTTCATTTCTGTAAACACCAGCCACACAGCTGTTGTACTCTCAAAATTCAATTTTTAACGCAACTGGTGTGCTATTTCTTCATATCGGAAATCTTGTTATTCTATTCACACCGCAACATCCCCCCCCCCCCCTTCCCGGTGAAATCGAACTTCTTCTTCGTCCCACTTGTACTTGTTTGACACAGTCAGAGAGAAAGACTGTACTTGATAAAAGCTCAAAAAGTAGTAAGCCCCCTTCACACAGTGAAAGCAAAATTGTGTTCTACTATAGTTTCAAAAGAGCAGTTTCAGATATTTACCGAAAACTGCAAAAAAATATTATATAAAATAAAAATATCGGCACTCGATATTGGCATTTCGATATCAATATATCGGGGAAAATTATCGCGGATATATATAGACACTTACTGGAAAAATACCAGTATATGGATAGTTTATCAACAGCCCAACCACACGTTTATGGTAAATCTCTGTTGGCGTTGGAACACACGAGTTACCGTGGGATTTGCCGCCTAGTGGAAAAGTCTACTGTAGCTGCTGATCGCACCTTCCTCTGTGAAGGCAGTCTCGTCTGTAAACAAAGCACTCGATTTGATGTCAGGGGTGTATACAATTTGGTGTTCTTTTTATTGGCAGAAATCCGCGCGAGTATTTGTTTGCCTAATTTTATCTGCCTGTTCTCTTTGGGATGGGTGTATGGAGACTGAGGAACATTCGTAGTTTCCGCTTTGAAAGACAATTCTTGAACTTCTCTGGGGAGTCTCTCGTGAGATTAGAGGCGTCTGTCTTCGAGAGTCCTCCAGGTAGAATTTGCAACATTTGTGTTACAGTTACGAGCCTCTCTGACCAGGCTATCACCATCCGCACGGCACTTCTTCGCACATGCTAGATGACATAGCGTAATACAGATTTCACAGCTTTGGAGCAGCAGTCTGGTACTGACAGACAATTGCTTTTCATGCAACTTCCAATGGCATGTTAGTCTTTAGTTGTTACGCAGTAACCTTACTGTGAAAGGATAGCACACTTTCAGGTTTCATGAAGTGCATAGGCTTACATTTTTGTGCAACAAGAGCAACTTACCAGTCTTGGGATCAGGTTTATATCTTGGCGAGGTCTCACAGAAACTCATAGCAACTTTTAGGGGACATAATTTGCGCACAGTCCCGCATAATCTGTGAAAACACCAAGGTTGCGCCGGCCGCGGTGGTCTCGCGGTTCTAGGCGCTCAGTCCGGAACCGCGCGACTGCTACGGTCGCAGGTTCGAATCCTGCCTCGGGCATGGATGTGTGTGATGTCCTTAGGTTAGTTTGAAACGTCCCCTTTGAAAAATTATACATGACTGTGCTTAAACTGACATACAATATTTTTAGCGCAACGCAATCTGACTTTCAAAAGTCCCTACAAAAGAATGGCCCTGACTAACATTAACCTATACCTTTCACAAATCACTTACCTCACCAAAAATCTTCGTTACTCGAACTACTGCAATACAGCGAGCGCCACTACTGCCAGCTAAATAAAAGATTCAAACTACTGAAGGCACTAACTACTGATAGGCATAGTTAGCAAATGAAAGATTTTAATAGA
Source organism: Schistocerca cancellata (assembly GCF_023864275.1). Lineage (NCBI taxonomy): Eukaryota > Metazoa > Arthropoda > Insecta > Orthoptera > Acrididae > Schistocerca > Schistocerca cancellata. Next base: position 1,147,721,601 of record NC_064627.1, read on the forward strand.
GAACAAACAATGTATTTACCTTAATAATCATAATATATATAGCAGTTCATGCCATCCAGTCTTACAAATTTCAAATCTCCGCCATTTCTCTCCCCACATCCACCACTGCTGGCGGCTCACCTCCAAGTGCGCAACGCTACGTGCTGTTCACATCCAGCTGCCCAACACTACAATGGCAGACAACAATGCAAACCACCCACAGCACAGCCAGTGATTTTCATACAGAGCGCTACGTAGCGTTGCCAATAAGAAAACATAAACAGCCTACTTACAAGTTAGGTTTAAGTAGTTCTAAGTTGTAGGGGACTGATGACCACAGATGTTAAGTCCCATAGTGCTCAGAGCCATTTGAACCTTTGAACCAAGGTTGCAACTAATATAGTCGTCTAAGTCTTTAACGTATAGCACTGTTTCAGGCTCCGGGAAACAGTACGTATTACTTCAGTGTCTACAGGCTGAAGTCGAGTATGATGTACTGCCTCCAGACTTCATTAATGTCGCGAACCTGGTTACATGGGACACGGAACTTTGTCGTCTTCATAACCCGTTGATATAATATTCAGTTATAACACTGCGACAGTATATAAACACAGTAACAAACTGATATGTTGTCCACGGTCCGTATATTGAGAGTACGAGTTCAGTTTCGCATAATCGACGATGATTCCCATGAAGAATATTATTGTATTCAAGATAAGTAATGAAGTTCGAACTGACTGTACGTTCCAGTGCTCTGCTACAAAAATATGTAACTGATGCCGAACGGAAGTTCAGTGGCTAAGTACTACTTTCTTATTTTGTAGGTATGTGTGACGTGGTCTGTTTTCTACGCGAGAAGTTAAACAGTTGTTTACTAATAACATCTCTGACACTTTACGCAGCTGCCAGTGACTGTCCACTTGGCACCTGGAAAGCCACTATCAGCGACAGCAGGGAAGGAATAGTAATTATGTTGGGACGTCTGGAGCTGGTGTGCTGCCAATCATAAATGACCGACTGTGGGCCAGAATAGTCCGATACGTGTGATGCACACACGGGAGAAGGAGGCGGTTGGGCGGAATAGCCGGCCGGTTTGCGGCAGGTCGGGCGCTCTGCGGCCAGAGTACCAGGAAGAGCAGAGGTGCAGGTGGGGGGGCGCGGCCGGGCCTGGCCGCCCACCTGCCGCGGTGCGCGTCTCATTAGCGGCGCGGCGAATTGCGGGCTGAGCTGCCGCGGAGAATCGCCGCGCCGCGCCGCGCAGGCGCCGGGGGGCTGGGGCGGGGGCGGGGGGCGTGTCGCCCGCCACAGCCGCCGCTCACATCCGGATACCGGGGGAGCCGCCCGCCGCTGCAAACGGGGCGGCCGCACGCTCTCCTCCTGTAACGCCCCCTCGGTTGTAATGCGGTCGGCGCTGCAGTCTTCCTTCTGTGGGGACAGCGCGAAAGCTACCCTGACACGGCGAGGGCTGTGGATTCTAAAAAGAGGTCTGCAGGCAGTTCGACGTGGCAGGGTCACACAACCTTTGAGAGGCCAGTTGAGGAACTACTTGACTGAGCAGCGGCTCCGGTCACGAAGGCTGACAACGGCCAGGAGAGCGGTGTGCTGACGACATACCCCTCCACATTCGCAACCAGACACACCTGTCGGCTGAGGATGAACCGGCGTTTGGTCGGTCAGTAGCCAGGGTAGAGCATACTAAGTTTTTGTGTGTACACATAGATGAGAATCTTAATGGGAAAAGTCATATTTTGGATCTAAGGCGACTAGGTTCAGCAACTTTTGCAATCAGAATAATTGCCAAATTTGAGGATGTAGAAATTAGTAATCTAACATACTTTGCATACTTCCACTCTCTGATGTCATACGGAATAATATTCTGGGGCAACTCAACACTTAGGCAAAAGGTATTCACTGCTGAAAAGAAAGTAGGTAGAATGATGTGTGGGGTTCATAGTCGCACACCTTGTAGGGATCTGTTTAAAAGGTTAGAAATTCTTACAATTGCTTCACAGTACATTTGCTCAGTAATGAAATTTTTTCTCAACAACTTGAACGAGTTTAAAATCAACAGCGACATTCATGATTACAATACCAGAAAAAAGAAAGACCTACACCATCCTTTACTTAACCTATCTTTGGCACAGAAAGGGGTAAGATAAGCTGCTATAAAACTTTTTGATAAATTACCAGATGAAGTAAAATGACTGACAGACAGCAGTAATAGTTTCAAAAACAAATTGAAATCATACGTCCTTGACAACTCCTTCTATCCCATAGATGAATTCTTGAATTTTGTGTCATTTAAGGGAATGGGATAGATAATAGAAATACCGGGTGACCAAAGAGTCAGTATAAATTTGAAAACTTAATAAACCACGGAATAATGTAGATAGAGAGGTAAAAATTGACACATGCTTGGAATGACATGAGGTTTTATTAGAAAAAAGAAACGAAGTTCACAAAATGACGCGTGAAACATCTCTTGCGCGCGTTGTTTGGTGATCATCGCGTGCTCAGCGGCCACTTTTGTCATGCTTGGCCTCCCAGGTCCCCAGACCTCACGCCGTGGGATTATTGGCTTTGGGGTTACCTGAAGTCGCAAGTGTATCGTGATCGACCGACATCTCTAAGGATGCTGAAAGACAACATCAGACGCCAATGCCTCACCATAACTCCGGACATGCTTTAAAGTGCTGTTCACAACATTATTGCTCGACTACAGCTATTGTTGAGGAATGATGGTGGACATATTGAGCATTTCCTGTAAAGAACATCATCTTTGCTTTGTCTTACTTTGTTATGCTAATTATTGCTATTCTGATCATATAAAGTGCCATCTGGTGGACATTTTTTGAACTTTTGCATATTTTTGGTTCTAATGAAACCCCATGTCATTCCAAGCATGTGTCAATTTTTACCTCTCTATCTACATTATTCCGTGATGTATCCAGTTTTCAAATTTATACTGACTTTTTGATCACCCAGTATTTAGGTATAACACTATAATGAAAAAAAAGCTTGTTTTACTGTGCGCATTTCTTGTGCATTAGACACGTTCCACATCATAAAGGTTTTTCCGTGCTATTGATCAATGGAACACGTGTCGGAAGTTCCATGCGGCTTTTCGCGGATAATGCTGTAGTATACAGAGAAGTTGCAGCATTAGAAAATTGTAGCGAAATGCAGGAAGATCTGCAGCGGATAGGCACTTGGTGCAGGGAGTGGCAACTGACCCTTAACATAGACAAATGTAATGTATTGCGAATACATAGAAAGAAGGATCCTTTATTGTATGATTATATGATAGCGGAACAAACACTGGTAGCAGTTACTTCTGTAAAATATCTGGGAGTATGCATACGGAACGATTTGAAGTGGAATGATCATATAAAATTAATTGTCGGTAAGGCGGGTACCAGGTTGAGATTCATTGCGAGAGTCCTTAGAAAATGTAGTCCATCAACAAAGAAGGTGGCTTACAAAACACTCGTTCGACCTATACTTGAGTATTGCTCATCAGTGTGGGATCCGTACCAGATCGGGTTGACGGAGGAGATAGAGAAGATCCAAAGAAGAGCGGCGGGTTTGGCCACAGGGTTATCTGGTAAGCGTGATAGCGTTAGAGAGATGTTTAGCAAACTCAAGTGGCAGACTCTGCAAGAGAGGCGCTCTGCATCGCGGTGTAGCTTGCTCGCCAGGTTTCGAGAGGGTGCGTTTCTGGATGAGGTATCGAATATATTGCTTCCCCCTACTTATACCTCCCGAGGAGATCACGAATGTAAAATTAGAGAGATTAGAGCGCGCACGGAGGCTTTCAGACAGTCGTTCTCCCCGCGAACCATACGCGACTGGAACAGGAAAGGGAGGTAATGACAGTGGCACGTAAAGTGCCCTCCGCCACACACCGTTGGGTGGCTTGCGGAGTACAAATGTAGATGTAGATGTGACTAACCAACCAACCTTGCGAGACCCGGTCGGACGGAGAGAGAGAGAGAGAGAGAGAGAGAGAGAGAGAGAGAGAGAGAGAACTTGTTTTGCAGCAGTGAGAGGCGACTGCTCGTCGGCGCAGACACTTAGGTGGCTTTCCTCTGTTGCAGGGGACGGGTGCGAGCAGGCGGCTCCATGGGCGTGTGCCGGGGGACTCGGCGCGGCCGGCTGTAGCGCTTCACCAGAGCCGGGTCAGCCAGCAGCATCCAGGTCAGTGGCCCGGTCCGCGCGCCGCGTCGTTTCCTCGGCTGGGCTCGCGCACGCGCCGGCCGACCGCCTTAATTAAACAAAACTGTGTTCCGGCGTAAAGCCGGGGCCTAATTAAAGCACGGGCGGGGCGCCGGCGCGCGTAATTAGCCGGCCCGCGCCGTCACGCGCCGCTCCTCTGATGGAGTTCGCGGGCCGGCGTCTGGCGCGCTCCCATCACGGCGGGGACACTGCTATTCCCGTGGGTGACGTCTGGCTCCCTAAAAAAAGAAAAAACCTCGAGGAGCAGGCTGCACAGGGAAACGGACCAGTCGCACCCACACGAAGTGCCTTTGTGGGCGAAAACTACACTACTGGCCATTAAAATTACTACACCAAGAAGAAATGCAGATGATAAACGGGTATTCATTGGACAAATATAATATACTAGAACTGACATGTGATTACATTTTGCCGGCCGGGGCGGCCGAGTGGTTCTAGGCGCAGCAGTCTGGAACCGCGCGACCGCTACGGCCGCAGGTTCGAATCCTGCCTCGGGCATGGATGTGTGTGTTGTCCTTAGGTTAGTTACGTTTAAGTAGTTCTAAGTTCTAGGGGACTGATGACCTTAGAAGTTAAGTCCCATAGTGCTCACACCCATTTGAACCATTTGATTACATTTTCACGCAATTTCAGTCCATAGATCCTGAGAAATCAGTACCCAGAACAACCACCTCTGGCCGTAATAACGGCCTTGATACGCCTGGGCATTCAGTGAAACAGAGCTTGGATGGCGTGCACAGGCACCCCATACCATCACCCCGAGTGATACGCCAGTATGGAGATCACGAATACACGCTTCCGATGTGCGTTCACCGCGATGTCGCCAAACACGGATGCGACCATCATGATGCTGTAAACAGAACCTGGATTCATCCGAAAAAATGACGTTTTGCCATTCGTGCACCCAGGTTCGTCGTTGAGTACACCATCGCAGGCGCTCCTGTCTGTGATGCAGCGTCAAGGGTATCCGCAGCCGTGGTCTCCGATCTGGTAGACCATGCTGCCGCAAACGTGGTTGAACTGTTCGTGGAGATGGTTGTTGTCTTGCAATCGTCCCCATCTGTTGACACAGGGATTGAGACGTGGCTGCACGATCCGTTACAGCCATGCGGATAAGAGGCCTGTCATCCAGACTGCTAGTGATACGAGGCCGTTGGGATCCAGCACGGCGTTCCGTGTTACCCTCCTGAACCCACCGATTCCATGTTCTGCTAACAGTCATTGGATCTCGACCAACGCGAGCAGCAGTGTCGCGATACGATAAACCGCAATCGCGATAGGCTACAATGCGACCTTTATCAAAGTCGGAAACTGATGTACGCATTTCTCCTCCTTACACGAGGCATCACAACAACGTTTCACCAGCCAACGCCGGTACACTGCTGTTTGTGTATGAGAAATCGGTTGGAAACTTTCCTCGTGTCAGCACGTTGTAGGTGTCGCCACTGCTGCCAACCTTGTGTGAATGCTCTGAAAAGCTAATCATTTGCATATCACAGCATCTTCTTCCTGTCGGTTAAATTTCGCGTCTGTAGCACGTCATCTTCGTCGTGTAGCAATTTTAATGGCTAGTAGTCTATTACTGTACTAGACGTCCTAATGTTAATCGTCGCAGCACCACGTTTTGAAAATATTGTAACGTAGTCAGCTACGTTGCACTTTAAAATTTTGAGACGAATCACTGCCGGAAAAATTGGTACACCCTTTTAGAGGTTTCCAGTTCATTCAAGATTTATTTTCGCAACATTGCATATGGAGTACATGAAATGATTACATTTACAGATCAGTAGCACAACAGTTCTGAGGTACTTGGTATCGATCCGTGCCGAAACAGCAACATTAGTACAACAGATCGCGCAGCCTTCACGGACGGCAATGTAGGCGCTGACTGTGGCTTCAAAAAATGGTTCAAATGGCTCTGAGCACTATGGGACTTACCTGCTGAGGTCATCAGTCCCCTAGAACTTAGAACTACTTAAACCTAACTAACCTAAGGACATCACACACACCCATGCCCGAGGCAGGATTCGAACCTGCGACCGTAGCAGTCCCGCGGTTCCGGACTGCAGCGCCAGAACCGCTAGACCACCGCGGCCGGCGACTGTGGCATCCAGTCGATCGTGCAGATGGCGAATACTGTTCCAGGATACGTTATGCCACGCCTGTCCGTCCTGTTCAAGTAGTTCTGCAAGAGTTGTTGGTTAACGAGACGCACGAGTCATTTCCCGTCCCATAGTATCCGACACGTGCTCGATTGGAGAGAAGTGGTTCAAAATGGCTCTGAGCACTATGGGACTCAACTGCTGAGGTCATTAGTCCCCTAGAACTTAGAACTAGTTAAACCTAACTAACCTAAGGACATCACAAACATCCATGCCCGAGGCAGGATTCGAACCTGCGACCGTAGCGGTCTTGCGGTTCCAGACTGCAGCGCCTAGAACCGCTCGGCCACTTCGGCCGGCGATTGGAGAGAAGTCCGGAGGTTGTAGTGGTCAGGGAAGTTGCTGCACGTCTTACAGAGCACCTTGAATGTCGCGGACAGTCTATGGGTGAGCGTTATCTTACTGGAACAACAAATCACCTTCTTGTAACTCTTCAGGCTTTCCCGGCGAGATCTTGACATGTGGGATAATCGGGTCTACTGCCGGATGTTTGTGTCGCTCTGGCACAATATTTCGGCCACGTAACTCGTTGCCTTCTTCAGGTGCTACCTGAGACTGCCGTATTGGAGGATCTTCTCCAGTATTTATGCCCAGAGGGCGCTGGGTGCTCTCTTTGCCGTCCGCGCCCGCCTGGCGCTGCTTGTAATGTGTTGTCTCTTCCCCGGTGTTACGTGGCCGAAATATTTTGCCAGAGCGACACAAACATCCGGCAGTAGACCGGATTATCCCACATGTCAAATCACCTTCTTGTTGATGTTGTTGTTGTGGTCTTCAGTCCTGAGACTGGTTTGATGCAGCTCTCCATGCTACTCTATCCTGTGCAAGCTTCTTCATCTCCCAGTACCTACTGCAACCTACATCCTTCTGAATCTGCTTAGCGTATTCATCTCTTGGTCTCCCTCTACGATTTTTACCCTCCACTCTGCCCTCCAATACTAAATTGGTGATCCCTTGTTGCCTCAGAACATGTCCTACCAACCGATCCCTTCTTCTGGTCAAGTTGTGCCACAAACTTCTCTTCTCCCCAATCCTATTCATTACCTCCTCATTAGTTATGTGATCTACCCATCTAATCTTCAGCATTCTTCTGTAGCACAACATTTCGAAAGCTTCTATTCTCTTCCTGTCCGAACTACTTATCGTCCATGTTTCACTTCCATACAAGGCCAGACTCCATACAAATACTTTCAGAAATGACTTCCTGACACTTAAATCAATACTCGATGTTAACAAATTTCTCTTCCTCAGAAACGCTTTCCTTGCCATTGCCAGTCTAAATCTAATATCCTCTCTACTTCGACCATCATCAGTTATTTTGCTCCCCAAATAGCAAAACTCCTTTACTACTTTAAGTGTCTCATTTCCTAATCTAATTCCCTCAGCATCACCCGACTTAATTCGACTACATTCCATTATCCTTGCTTTGCTTTTGTTGATGTTCATCTTATATCCTCCTTTCAAGACGCTATCCATTCCATTCAACTGCTCTTCCAAGTCCTTTGCTGTCTCTGACAGAATTACAATGTCATCGGCGAACCTCAAAGTTTTTATTTCTTTTCCATGGATTTTGATGCCTACTCCGAATTTTTCTTTTGTTTCCTTTACTGCTTGCTCAATATACAGATTGAATAACATCGGGGAGAGGCTACAACCCTGTCTTACTCCCTTCCCAGCAACTGCTTCCCTTTCATGTCCCTCGACTCTTATAACTGTCATCTGGTTTCTGTACAAATTATAAATAGCCTCACGATCCCTGTATTTTACCCCTGCCACTTTTAGAGTTTGAAAGAGAGTATTCCAGTCAACATTGTCAGAAGATTTCTCTAATGCTCGGATTATCCCATATGTCAAATCACCTTCTTGTTGCAAGAAAAGCAAAAGAACGGGTCTAACAACATTCTGCACGTGCCGAATGTGAACGACAGTTGTAGCTCTTCGCACCCCAGACCACAAGGCCTGCGATGCCACCAGTGTGCCTTGGGCGAATGCACTGTGCGAGGCAGCCCTCACTAGATATACGTCGTACGCGTGCAGGCAGAATCTGGTTTCGCTGTTGAAGACCACGGCGCGCCGCTCCATCTTCCAAGTGGCCCTCTGACTGTACCAGTCCAGCCGCGCACGTCGGTGCTGTGGCGTGAGTGGAAGGCGGGACAGGAGCGTGCGTGCCCGCACTCCCACTGCTGATAACCCGATCACAAGTAATTCGTGTTGACACGTCTGGGCTCGGAAGTCCGCTTACCTGTGCTGTGGTACCTGTACGATCCGCCGCTGCTGACCTTACAGTACGACGACTGTGACGGCGTCCATGCCTGTGTGGACGTCCAGAATCTCACCTACGGCTGGTACCGGCATCGTTGCACAACTGGCGCAGCACGTCCGACCTTGTAATTCTACGAAAGGGCCACCCCCCCCCCTTTCAGAATCGCTCGGTTGGCTGCAGGAAGCACGAGTGCATCTCTGTTGCACGGTTGCCTGCTTGCTTCACACGCTTGCGCCACACTCCGCCCTCTGGCTGCGAGAACTCCCTACTAAAGGGCAGACACAGATGGCGCTCTGGTAACTATGCCACCACGGTATCTGTTGGCGGACGAGCCAGAAACCTTTATCAGTGTATCTGCTAACCCCAGGCGGCATATGCCGTCATCGGATCAACATCGACGTCTTTCCAGGTGTACTAATTCTTTTACGGCAGTGTATTTATTGTGTTTAATGAATTATTCTTCGGTATTCCATAACGTTTTAAATATTTTACTTAAACTTAACTCAAAGATTTAAGTCTCAGCAGTAGATATCACTTTCCCCGACGAGTGTCGTATTCAGTATTTCCAGGTTCAGGGCCATACTTACACTTCAGTATCTCTTTAAAAAGTGTTTTGAGAGTAGAGGTCCAAAGCAGTGAACGAAATTTGCATTTTTTAAAATACTTTTTATCTTTTGTGATGGTCATAAAGTCGGTAGTACGCATTACTGATAGTGCGTCGCTATTGCTAAGAGTGTCCTAAAAAGTATTTTCAGATTTTGGATCCGACTTACATATTTGTACCTCTTCAAAAAGAGTGTTTTTAATACAGTTCAACAAAATCAATTTTTTGTGGTACCCCTTCTCCCCTCCCTTCCACGCTCTGATTTTTGCGTGCTATTTAGAATGCCTTGGTATTGCTATGCTTACGGCTAAAAATTATGCAGGTGCTAAAGGATCCCGAATTGAGAATTTTGAGGTAACGAACTAATGGTCCGAAGGGAATATTTAGTTTTTTTTTGTAACCTAAAAAACTTACAATTTAAATTTGCAGCAACTTCTGGTTTATAAAAACTCAGCCTTCTGAAAAGCACAATGTATTTCTGCTCACGGTTCTTTACAGAAATCTGTTTTGAGACCTACGTCTGCAGTGGGTTTCATTCTGTTTCTGTGAAAATAATCTGGAAAGTTAGTGGCTGTTTTTTCTGTTTTATGTCTAACAACAATAACATGTGCATTGTTAATTTTATTTTGTTAGTCACCTGAAACTACATTTGAATCACATATTTTTCAAACACTGTAAGTCACGTCACGTAAACTTGTGACAGGTAAAACTGATTGCTGAATAAATTAAAAACTATTTATAAACTATTTTGCATCTGAGAATTAATACTTGTCTAAGAGAGTCATGGAAGTATTACATGAACTTTAATTATTTTCAAAATTCCCTGTACAAAAGTGTAAGACTGTGTGACATACGGGATTTTAAAGCTGAATGAACAACATTTTACTGTTGTTTTAAGAAAAAACAAAATTCCACTCATAGCATTTACTGAATTGTGTATCTACTTTAAACATTTACAGTACCAATAAATTCTGTCCAATTTTCACAAGAAAAGTATGCTAACACTTGGACAATACTTCTTAAATGAAAATGAAAATAAAAATTCTCAATTCAGTTCTTATTAGTGGTGCTCCAGTTATATATAATATTCCAAAAAACTTTTCATTTCCTCCTCATTAGAGAAGTATCCCAATAACTTCCTAGGAGCCTTAGTTTTCTTCATATCGGTTGGAAGTTCCGTTATCGTAATGGTACTGCCATCACAGTTTAGAAGTCTGAAGCTGTGATGTACAAAACCATTAATCCATTGGTTAGCCCTAACTACACCAAAACGATCCTCTCAAGTAAGCAAAATGGTTGTATTGTGATACTTGAAACGATACTTTCTCACAGTTGTTATTTTTGAATACTTTTTCCGAGAGTAACAGTGGAGCATGTTTTGTGCTAAGTTTCCCATTCGCATAACAGTGGCTTCTCTTTGTTGTTTGCAGTCACAGGCTATGATTTTCAATCCTTTTCACTCCTCTCTCACCTAGTATCACACGTTTTCATACACATAATCGAGATTTAGAAAAAAGTGCGTCTTAAATTTAGTTTCAGGTGAGCTATTAAAACAAAATAAAAATGCACATGTCATAGTTTTTAGGCGTGAAATGGAAAACCAACCCTGAATTTTGTATAATATTTTTACCGAAAGAAAATGTTATTCAATGTAGATAGCTTTTCTTTTTTTCTTTGAGTCATCAGTCTTTTCAGTGGTTTGATGCAACCCGCCACGAATTCTTCTCCTGTGCCAGCCTCTTCATCTCAGAGTAGCACTTGCAACCTACGTCCTCAATTATTTATCGGATATATTCCAGTCTCTGTCTTCCTCGACAGTTTTAACCCTCTTACAGCTCCCTCCAGTACCATGGAAGTCATTCGCTGATGTCTTAAGAAATGCCCTTTCTCCTTCTATTACTTTCCTCTCCGATTCTGCGCAGAACCTCCTCATCCCTTACTTTATCAGTCCAGGTAATTTTCAACATTCGTCTGTAGCACCACATCTCAAATGTTTCTATTCTCTACTGTTCCGGTTTCCTCACAGTCCCTGTTTCACTTGCATACTGTGTTGTGCTCCAAACGTATATTCTCAAAAGTTTCTTAATCAAATTAAGGCCTGTGTTTGGTGCTAGTAGACTTCTCTTGGCCAGGAATGCCCTTTATGTCAGTGCTAGTCTTCTTTTGATGTCCTCCTTGTTCCGTCCGTCATGGGTTATTTTGCTGCCTACGTAGTAGGGTTCCTAAACTTCATCTACTTCGTGACTATCAAGCCTGATGTTAAGTTTCTCGCTGTTCTCATTTCTGCTACTTCTCATTACTTCCGTCTTTCTTCGATTTACTCTCAATCCATATTCTGCACTCATTAGACTGTTCATTCCATACAGCGGATCACGTAACTGTCCTTCACTTTCACGAAGGATAGCAACGTCATCAGCGAATCTTATCACTGATGTCCTTTAACCTTGAATTTTAATTCCACTCCTAAACCTTTCTTTTACTTCCATCCTCGCTTCTTCGATGTACAGATCGACGTACAGATTGAACAGTAGGGCGAAAGACTACACCCCTGTCTTACACCCTTTTCAAACCGAGCGCTTCGTTCTTGGTCGTCCACTCTTATTAGTCCCTCTTGGCTCTTTTACATATTGTATATTACCCGTCTCTCCCTATAGCTTACCCTTATTTTTCTCGTAATTTCGAACATCTTTCACGATTTTACATTGTCGAATGGTTTTCCAGGACAACAAATCCTATGAACATGTCTTGATTTTTCTTTGGTCATGCTTCCTTTATCAACCGCAACGTCAGAACTGCCTCTCTGGCGACTTTGCCTTTTCTAAAGGCAAACTGATCGTTGATACTACAAGTGCCGAAACACGTCTGGGTAAAGAAAAAACGAATACAGCGTGTTTCGCAGAAGACGGAGTTTTAGTAATCCAACTTCAATTCACAAACAGGGAAAACAACAGCACCTTTCAAGCCCAGCAACACCAGCCAAGTATCTCATGCCTGTTACATTGCTAACAGGTGCGTCGGTGAAATGTGTGATACATTTAAAAACTATTTAGTGCTGCATGGGAGACCTGTTCCCACACACAAGTCGAAAACAGTTTCCCGCTTGCTTATCTTGTATTAGCTCTTCAATGTTTGATATTGGAGACAGTTAAAATTAGCCCCAGGCCGAAACAGCCCAGTAACGTACTACACGATGTAGCACAGTTCATATGCTTAAAAATTTCCGTCATCGTAAGTCAGACATAAAGTGATTTATTGTCTCAAATGTGGTAATTCCTGTATGGTGGTATCAGAGGTCTTAGAGGATGATGTAACTGTGGCTCATTGTGCGCTTAGGTACTGTTTACTCTTCCACTGTATCCACAGAAGACCTTAACACAGTTGAAGCTACCGTGCGGCTGGATAATGGTGACTGACAACAGTACTGTGTAGTAAACATCGTAGACGTGACCGCGAGGTAACATACGTCAGATAAGTGGACACAGGAATTTTCATCGGAAATTCCAAACATCATTCTTAGCTGTTAACAATTTTGTGTTAACAGTACTGTAATACGTAAGTTAACCATTAATTTCAAAAGGATGGGCTCCCAGCGCTAGAAATGCATTAGAGACAGATATAGTAAACAGAGGAGTTCTGTGACTGCTAGCTATGCAGCTCTCAGCACTAGTATATCCTGAAAAGTCCTCTTCATCTCTTAATAATTACTGCAACCTACACCATTTGAACGTGTTTGCTGTATTCATATCTTGGTCTCCCTGTACAATTCCTACCTCCCACGCTTCCCTCCATTGCCAAACCAATGATTCCTAAGTACCTCAAGATGTGTTTTATCAACCGATCCCTCCTTTTAGACAAGCTATGGATATATGGTCTAAAACATATTGACACAACTGTAACTGTAGACAATGACAAACGCATGGACAGTGAGAGACCCGAAAGATTGCCGATGCACGATTCGTAGGAGGAAATCAATAAGAGGAAGACATATTATACATTTAAAAAACAGCGATGACATATATGCACTTCTCGAGTCAGATCTAGGAAGCTGAACTCTAAATGGAGTGGAATTTCTCAGTAGCTGTGACGAAAGAAATTGCTTAAATTGCAACTGATTATAAGCAGGTACAGAGTAGAGTGCTTTAGTAATGTGCTAGGAAAAAATATTTTATTCTAAGGGTAAAACCATGAAATAGTGGCGAAGAGAGACATTTCATATTTTTTCTTGTCATTAAAACAATATTTGTAAGATATCATAACTTGAGCGAAACAGTGATCTAGTGCTTCTAGTCAACTTTTTCTGTGGAATATTGACCACGTTTGTTTCCTGCCCACCACAAGAAATTTCTCGTGGTTGTTATGAAAGCTTTCATCGGTCGAAAGCTCATGAACTAAGTCGTAAACCCACTTTTCACATTCAGAAGCCGTTAGCCTAGAGGTTCAACTCCCAGTTGTAAACCGCTTATAGCAATTCAGCTGAAAAACGTCGTTGCAACAAGGTATTCGTAAAACAGTATTCAAGTTAATAAGCTCAAGTGCCACTGCTTGGCAGTTTTTGTAAGTGACAAATTAAAAAGGAGTAAATACCCGCATAACAACAAAAAGTAACGTACACTACTACTTTTGCAACTGCAAGGAGTTATACATTAAAGTTCAGTTGCCGCACTGAAGCGTGACACTTCTCGATCATCGTCGATGTAGCTGCAAATAAAAGCCGTTTTGGTATTCAGAAACAAAGTGATCCACTCAGTACATCACTGATAATGTAAACGGTCTATGGTTATGAACTGCGTTTGGCGCTGCCGTTCTTTGTTTTTCAATTGTGCGAATAACCAGTGAATCTTTCATTGTGCAAAAGTAATAAGTGTAATGGGGAGTTTTAATGATCACAGAGGGTGTTGTTGCTAAGATTCATTGTGTGCTTAGGTGTTGATTACTTATCCACTGAATCCATAGAAAATCTTAACACGCTTGAAGCCACGCTACGCTTGAAGCCACGCTGCAACGATACGTTTTCCATCGTCTAAAAACCACATGTGAGATCTCACAGATCAAATTTCTGTGACAAGACAAACTCATTTACGCATCACCGACTTTCAGATGCAAAATTGTGACGTTTGAGCACATTTTTTGTAAGAGGGAGTCACTCAAGGACCAGCAAGTTGGAAGAAAATACTTTAAGTTAAATGTAAACATTGAAAAGGAGCCCCCCTCCAAACTGTATTTATAACAACCCTGCATTGCTGAATACGAGTATGGCTCAATGACAACCACGACTGACATCCGATTTCCTGCGCCATTTTAATGTCTCACTTCGGTGACAACGTTCTGACATTATTTCCGTGGCTTTGGAACATAATTTACTCCTGAAATCCAGTCGTTGGTTTCCGCGTGAGGAGAATTGGCGTTGTTCTCACCAAAATTCGTGCCTTTGAGACATAACATGACTGTTCTCTGCTTTTCCACCGGACTTCAACAAGCTGTCGTATTTACCAGACAAATGCAATGATGACAGCCGGATGGTGTAGTGTTCGGTCAGGTTTCTTTGGAGTGTTGGCTGAGTGTTTTCCGTGTTGCATTACGAGAGTGTTGCCTTGCTCCATTTAGAGTCTCGCAGATGGTGAAGCAATAGTTTCTCGCATTCGCCGCCGCCCAGTAAAAGCAAGTACATTCCTCAATTTACGACCAACGTCTCCACTGGTCACGGAAAGGAAATACGCTGCATAATTTGCAGCTAATATCCCCGTAAGTGTAGTCTTTCTGTGTCAGAACTATCACCTGGTGTGATCTCGTAACACATTCGAGGTTTTACTCTTTCAACATTTAGCAGCATAACAGACACCGCTGTTAACGTCTGTGTTTCGGGAACATTATGCTGATTAGGGGTACGTAAAAGCCAACACGGTGAGATACAGTCCATTCTTTCTGTTTTTTTTTACGACGTTAATAGCCTTTTCTTTTACTTGCGCTAATATTTTCATACATGCACTCCTATCGCTTGCAATTTCCTAATGATCAGTTATATATCTTAGACTTCGTCTGCCTCTACGGTGTTTCCCAAGTGTCGCTGTCTTAACTGTTAAGCACACACCGAGTAACTTTCCCCTTCTCTCCTAAGGTTGCATACATCGTTCTTATACTCTTCCCTGTACCTCTTCATTTCTTACATCACCAGCACATTAAATTCGTAACGTCCTTCTTTTCACTTCGTGCTTCCCAAAAAGAGCTGCGCTTCAGGCGTACAGTTTAAGAAAGTTCTACGTGATTACTACACCACTATTCCCTATGTTTCGTACCTATCTTTTTCAAAGAAAGTTTTTTTCTCCTGCCTCTGTCTGGTCTTGCAGACATATCATGCATTCTTCATTTACTTCTAGTGTGTCTTTCCCAAGTTAGTCTCTACACTCCTTTCTACTGCTCTTCATCAGTTTCGTCTTTTTTAAAATTATCCTCATTTCAAACACAATAATGTGTTGCCTACCAATTCCATTCAAAAGAGCGTTCTAGTTCCAACTAGAGGTCTTATTTGTTACATTATAATTGACAAAGAAACTCTAAATCGTATGGATGGACTGGAAACTTGAAGCTGAGGAAGCAGTGTGTAGCTACATATGTGTCAAATAACTTGAATCGAACGATAGACGAAAACGATCTCTACGATTGAGCCATAGAGTAACTATAGCGCAACTCACCAATCATCTCTTCGTGGGAAGAGCAATAAATAGATTTAGTGCAATTTGTCCCCCGTTGTGGCGCTTCGCTAACACAAGGCGAGTGCCCTCAGCCGGAACTGCAGCACGTGTTTTCAAACAGCACGATACGCTTACTTTATTTGACAATACATCTGACCGTCTGAACACATCGTGCTTGCGTGACAGGATATCTTGCATCCGCAAGTCATTGCTAACGCACCTGGGACGCTTTGCTGCGTTTTGCAAACGTCGCCCATCTCTTCTCTTACAAACTACAAAACAAATAAGATATTTTGTCGCGTCCTTAGTTCTGTGCCACACTCATCTCGCTCCCTAGTAGCTGGCGAGCAGTATTCAGAGTTAAGTGTTACTCGAAAAACCGAATTCAAGTGTTCACTTAGTACTTAGTCACGATGTTTGCTGCACTAACTGCCGCTCTCAGCGGTTTGTGTTCAGTAGCAAACGCTGAGTCAGAAGTAACGTTCCACATGACAGAATAATTGCGTGCTTAATCAAATGTTTTGTTCGATGAATGTCTCTGATGTCCGTCATGCAGACAGCACAGCTGGCTTTTCCGCATGTCTGTATATTATTGTCAAACCTGACACAAACCAGTCAGGTCTAATCAGATATGAGACAGGCGGTAGAGCATTGTGATTATAAGCTACCAAGATAAACCAGTGGACTAAGTGAAGTATACAGTTTTACGGCATTAATTAAATCAGTAATAGAAAAGTCTGCTGGACTACATGTAAAATAATAGTAAAACTGTGTCGACAAAAAATAGAGAATGTACTTTTAATTTCATACAAAATATGTTGCAAGTAAATGTAAAGTTTATAACACGATTACTACCAATATGACTCATCATAAACACCTATTGATGTCGAGAAGGTTACAAGAAAAGAGCAAAGGGAACCGTGATGTACGCCGCTACCGCTGCATTTCTTTTGCGGTATCAAAATTCCAGTAATTAAATCAAAGAGCGTGCAGACGTGTTTAGTTGGTGCAGCAGTACAGGTACAATAGGCATTCGAGAGCAGCCGGATTCAAATTCGGTCCGAACACCAACTGTTAGGAGTCCCGTTGTTTTCTAACGAATCCAACTCCTGTAACACCAATTAATTGTACACTGATCTCACCAGAGGCATTTTTACCGTCTCTGCTTCACTTCGCTGATCACTAATATATTTAACTTCCATCAGGTTATCCGGTTTCTCCATGACGAACGAGCTTACATTTCACCCTCAAAACATTATGCACTGTCGTTACGAAATTTCCGACGCGCTGTGATCACCACCTTACGCCTCACACAGAAGCCACTCAAGCATTTAGAACATTTTCTCACACTTGCACACAGAATGACTCTATACGCAGGCAGATTAGGCACGCTGCTTCTGTCCTTTGGGAGCGGGTATTGAATAGGAGACTGACGACCTTTGCTGCCACCTTTAGCATGCAATTAGAATAAAAAAAAATTCTGCTGAGATGTTCGTACATGGTGACTCGAATCGAGGACTGTCGCACCCTGAGAAATAACGCATGAAATAAATAGGGGGATATATGCTTGTTGCACCTACTACATACTCGTTCAGTTGGTTGTTGGTGACTCTTCTGTCTTTGATGGTTCTCTCCCAAGATGTCCTCAGTTGCAGCTGTCTCTTCTGCACTTTCATATCTTTAAGAAAATGAGAGAATCTTTTCGTACCAAAAATCTGCAACTCGCTGCAGCAATTGATTTTAAACAGGATGGAAATGAGTGCAATTGAAATTCGGTCTTTGATCTTAGTACTGATAGACGTGAAACAATTGCCCGCGAAATCCCTGCCGCTTATTCATGAAAGGAGCTACAAGGGCAGTGTGTTCTCGTTGAGTGTACTGCACATAAAGAGGCTGGAAGATTGACTGTTTTTCGATTACACGATTGGTTGTCAGTAACCGAATAGAATAACAATGAAATACGTATGAGTATGCGTCCGTAGTAATCTAAAACGGTACAACCAGATAAAATTAACTGTAGGGAAAGTAGGCGCCTTTCTGAGGTTTATTGGGAGACAGCTTAGAAAATGTGTCTCACATGTGAAGACCAAAACACTTGCTGAACCTATCGTTCGAGTCCTGCTCATTATTCTGTGTTCTTTGCCAGATTGATTTTCTACTCAGTTGTCACTGCTCTTGTTAGTAACAATTAGAGGAAAAATGTGACTATCAGAGGAAACAGAGAAGATCTAAAGAAGAATATCCAAAGAACAGCAGTACATTTGGTCACAGATTGGTTTAGTAAGTACGAGAGTGTTACAGATATGCCTAAAAAATTCTAGTGTCGGCTGCTACATGAAGTCGGAGAGCGTATGTTCCAAGAAGAACCACAATAGAGAAAATGAGAGTAGTTAAAGATCATATATATATATCAGGTATATGTCTGCCGTTCTGATACAGAAACTTGCTGGCAGATTAAAACTGTGTAGTGATTTGGTAGTCGAATGTACGTCACAGGTTTGAGTACCTGTCGGGTGCACAATTTTAATCTGCCAGGGAGTTCCAGGTCTGCGCAGTGTCGGCTGCAGACCGAAAATTCATCTTGCAAACAATCCCCCCAGGCCGTGGCTGAATCACGTCTCTGCAGTATCTTTTCTTCCACATGTGTTAGACATGCAAGGTATGCAGTCTGAAAGGTAGGAGGTGAAGTGCTGGCGGGCATAAAGGTGAATAGCTCAATCGGTGAGCACTTATCCACGTAAGGCAAAGGTCCCACTTTCGAGTGCCAATCCGGCACACAGCTTTCGTCTGCCAGGGAGTTTCAAATCAGCGCACACTCCGCTGCAGAGTAAACATTCTTTCCAGTCCTGGTACACATTGAAATCTCCACACCACAGCACCGTAGCAAGCCGCTAGCGGAACGAAAACGAAATGGCTCACCTCACTGACAAAGCAGACTGTCGTGCCGTAATTCGTTTCTTGCAGCAGCAGCAGCAGCAGCAATGAATGTATCAGCCGTATAAGGCATTTGAAGATGACTCCTCTAGCCGTCTGGATTGCAACATGTCCACTGCTGCCAAAAACTAATCATCATGCTATACTCTATCGATGGGCTACACCATATTGTCTGGCTTCTCTTGCGATTTGCTTAAGTACTGTTTGCGTCTTTATTCCAGTTACATAGCACAATTTGTACAACAGGTACCTGATTTCGTTCTACACTCCAGGTAATTGAAATAAGAACACCGTGAATTCATTGTCCCAGGAAGGGGAAACTTTATTGACACATTCCTGGGGTCAGATACATCACATGATCACACTGACAGAACCACAGGCACATAGACACAGGCAACAGACCATGCACAATG
Organism: Schistocerca cancellata; assembly: GCF_023864275.1. Lineage (NCBI taxonomy): Eukaryota > Metazoa > Arthropoda > Insecta > Orthoptera > Acrididae > Schistocerca > Schistocerca cancellata. The sequence continues at coordinate 1,147,740,878 of NC_064627.1, forward strand.
TCGGCACTAGTACAGTGTATATCCACCTTTCGCAGCAATGCAGGCTGCTATTCTCCCATGGAGACGATCGTAGAGATGCTGGATGTAGTCCTGTGGAACGGCTTGCCATGCCATTTCCACCTGGCGCCTCAGTTGGACCAGCGTTCGTGCTGGACGTGCAGACCGCGTGAGACGACGCTTCATCCAGTCCCAAACATGCTCAATGGGGGACAGATCCGGAGATCTTGCTGGCCAGGGTAGTTGACTTACACCTTCTAGAGCACGTTGGGTGGCACGGGATACATGCGGACGTGCATTGTCCTGTTGGAACAGCAAGTTCCCTTGCCGGTCTAGGAATGGTAGAACGATGGGTTCGATGACGGTTTGGATGTACCGTGCACTATTCAGTGTCCCCTCGACGATCACGAGTGGTGTACGGCCAGTGTAGGAGATCGCTCCCCACACCATGATGCCGGGTGTTGGCCCTGTGTGCCTCGGTCGTATGCAGTCCTGATTGTGGCGCTCACCTGCACGGCGCCAAACACGCATACGACCATCATTGGCACCAAGGCAGAAGCGACTCTCATCGCTGAAGACGACACGTCTCCATTCGTCCCTCCATTCACGCCTGTCGCGACACCACTGGAGGCGGGCTGCACGATGTTGGGGCGTGAGCGGAAGACGGCCTAACGGTGTGCGGGACCGTAGCCCAGCTTCATGTAGACGGTTGCGAATGGTCCTCGCCGATACCCCAGGAGCAACAGTGTCCCTAATTTGCTGGGAAGTGGCGGTGCGGTCCCCTACGGCACTGCGTAGGATCCTACGGTCTTGGCGTGCATCCGTGCGTCGCTGCGGTCCGGTCCCAGGTCGACGGGCACGTGCACCTTCCGCCGACCACTGGCGACAACATCGATGTACTGTGGAGACCTCACGCCCCACGTGTTGAGCAATTCGGCGGTACGTTCACCCGGCCTCCCGCATGCCCACTATACGCCCTCGCTCAAAGTCCGTCAACTGCACATACGGTTCACGTCCACGCTGTCGCGGCATGCTACCAGTGTTAAAGACTGCGATGGAGCTCCGTATGCCACGGCAAACTGGCTGACACTGACGGCGGCGGTGCACAAATGCTGCGCAGCTAGGGCCATTCGACGGCCAACACCGCGGTTCCTGGTGTGTCCGCTGTGCCGTGCGTGTGATCATTGCTTGTACAGCCCTCTCGCAGTGTCCGGAGCAAGTATGGTGGGTCTGACACACCGGTGTCAATGTGTTCTTTTTTCCATTTCCAGGAGTGTATGATGTCATTTCCACGACGTGAGTACACTTTTCTCCAACACCCGGAGAATATATGGCTTTTTTCCCTTTACAGACATATACTGACAACTAACATAAAGACAAAAAATAGTAATTTCGCTTCTTTTTTTTTCAATTTGACAACTAAGACTTTGAGAACACCCTCCCCCCCTCCCCTTTGGGATTGACTCGTCGTTCACACTGTAAATACAGGGTGATTCAAAAAGAAAATAATTTTCAGTTGTTTATTACAGACAAATTATAAAAAATAGAAATAGATTGTGCGTGTCACTGCATAGAGGGAGGTTCAAACTTTTATGTTCGCACAGACACTGTACCAGACACTCACGATTAGCACCATGCGTTGCTCGAGAAATATCGAAACGGTAGTCCACTTTATTCTACACACGAATCAGCAGGGCCTTGTTTATCGAATCGACAGCTGCAAAAATCTGATTTCCCAGCTCTTCAAGAGCAGCTGCCATAAGCGGGAGAAAGATTCTCTCTTTTTACACACTGCCACAGAGGAAAATCGCAAGGCGTGAGGTCCGGTGACCTAGGACGCCAAAAGCAATGAACGTGGAATCTTCATGGAGTTGAGGAAACAACAGGATTTGCAGCATGTCCAGGTGCGACATTCCTATCACAGTTTCCTCCGCAAAAAAGAAACGTCCTGAAAATTTGTGAGCAGAAACGTCACAAAGCACATTCAGTTTCGGCGAGTCTCTTTCATGGAAGGATTCTGTGACCACCAAATTATGGCTGTTTACTTTACCTGCTAGATGAAAAAAAAAATGGTTCAAATGGCTCTGAGCACTATGGGACTTAACTTGTGAGGTCATCAGTACCCTAGAACTTAGAACTACTTAAACCTAAGTAACCTAAGGACATCACACACATCCATGCCCGAGGCAGGATTCGAACCTGCGATCGTAGCAGCTTTACTGTAGCGCCTAGAACCGCTCGGCCACCACGGCCGGCGCTAGATGAAAAGCCGATTCGTGCGAAATGGTTGAGTCGTTCAGGAGAAGGATCTTCTGCAATATCCTGGAGAACGGTCACGCAAGAAACGTACCTTCTGCTACGGTCGCGGGCACGCAGCTGGTGCAGTGACTGCAGCTCGTAACGGCTGATACGCAGGCGTCGTTTCGGAAGACGCCACACCGTTGTTTAAGTAAACTGAACTTCCTGGCCTCGCCGTCTTGCGAGGAGTCCGTGTGGACGCACCTCGGATACGTTGGAAAGTTTCACCAGACGTGTGTGGCCGACCAGTGCTCTTCCCCTTTGCGTATGCAACCAACTTCCAATAATTTTGTATTTCAGTCGTAAAGCTGTTTGTGCTGAGGCTGCTTCTTGCCAAATGAATTGCGAAATGGGACGTTGCACTTGAACAATGGATTGAGTTCGCGCAGATTCCAGTACCTCAAATAATCTCTCTTGTGGTGTAGTCGCTAAGGTCCTTCGAACAAAGAACAGCGCAAAAGTTATCAAAAGTCTTAACGTTCCTCTCTGCATTGACGTGCGCATTGTGTTTCTACCTTTTAGAGTTCGGCTGTAATAAATAGTTGAAATCTGGTCTTCCATTTTGAATCACCCGGTACGTGATTAACCTAGTGTGAGGCAGACAGCGAGATGGATCGCAAGCCTCCATTTTCCCGAGAGCCGCGGCTGCGGACCGGCGGAACAGCTGATAAGCTCTTTGGCGGCGGAGAGCCGCGGGACACGGCAGGTGCGTGCGCCAGGACCGGCCCAGCCAGCAGGCGGCAGAGCGGGACCATCTGTGGGCTGCATCTGGCCGCATCTGGCCGCGCCGCGCCGCCCTGTGGCCAGGGGGGGCAGCCGCCAGCACGAGCCGGGGTCGCCTTCACACAGCGTGGCGATTGTTGGACTATACGAATAAAAAGTAAATTAGTTACAAACTAGGGCATGCACACACTTTATTCGGCATGCAAACCTCGCTACAGATATTCGGGTTTAGGTTACGACATGTTCGATATGCCTGCCATCATTGGCGATGACGTGGTGCAGACGAATAGCGAAATTCTGCATCACTTCATGCGCTGAAGTGTCGGAACTAGAGAGGGGCAAAACTGTTCTTTTCAGAGATTGGATCAGAACTGTTCACTCCCTGAAATGAATTAGCTCTTTTTCATGACTCACCACTCATTTACAATAGAAAATAAATGGAAGGCACATTGCCCTTTAAACTTGGTTTATTCCAGTACTATACCTTTATTTTGATCTTATTTGATCCTATTTTGAAGTAACACAGATAATGAGTAAGAAATTTGTACTCTTTATTGAAATTTCCACGATATGACAAAGTTTTTGATTATTGATTTATTTTGCACTATCGTGGTTTTTTGGGTGATCGGAAAATGTTGTAACTTGAGATTTACATTAACAATATATTTGGCTATAATGTATTAAAATTTCATTAACCTCATACAAATACATCGCAAGCCATATATTTTTAAAATGAACGTTTCCTTCCGAAGACGCCTAAAATCGCAAAATCCGTACCAGAATAAGAAAAAAAAATATAAATTTGACTGTAAAACGAAAGTGCTGCATATAGCCTTACGCAGAATAAAACAAGGAAAATATTGGTGTATCAGATTTTGCGATACGTTTATCGGTTCGCTCGTAATTAAAGCGTAAATTCGAGTGTCCATAATAAAAATCCTATAGTAAGAGGAGTCATCAGGAACCTAATCTAATCAGTTTAAACAAATAAAAATAACATAAAAACAATTGATGTATACATAACATAATAATGTAATATACATAGCGGTATTACTACGAAGAACAATATCCAGTAGGGACGAACTCCGATGCAGAGGCGCTGAGTCGAGCAGGTCGAGCCGCGAGCTGTATTACTGCGTGAGCTGAGACCACAGAGACCAGAGTGACACCTGAGTCGCTTTGCTCAACGCTCTGGCTAGAGTCGAGACGGTGGGGTGAGCGTTGAGCGGGCGAGTTCCGAGGGTGGGGGGAGCGGTGAACTCACCCGCTCCGAGACAAATCGTCCGTTCCCTTGCGAGCAGGTTGTTGCAAGTAGTTCCTATGTTATCCGCTAGGTGGCTCTCTGTCCTGTTGCTCGCATCAACTGCCCAGAGGGCAGGACGTGCGACTGAAACGATCGCCGACAGAGTGCGATGCGAAGTTAAGCTGCGCCAAGGCCCTGCACGCGGGAGACGACGCACAGAGACGGCACGGCATATGTGAAACACAAAATCCAATGGGGCACTGCACAATGCAGGCAGCCAAGGTAGAACCAGGGCAGAGGCTGGCGCTGGCTGTGTTGTGTGGCGTGCACTGTGCTGTGACCAGCAGAGGCGCTGCTGATATGCTCCGTCTCTCTCTCTCTCTCTCTCTCTCTCTCTCTCTCTCTCTCTCTCTGCTGTGGGAAACGTTTGGAGTTACCGTTCTTTTTTTTTGAATCACTGATTGTTCACTCCTTTGAAAGATTCAACTCTATGAATTAGTTCAAGAGCGGATCCCCCATCTCTAGTCGGAACATCGATGCTGTCGATGACCTCCTGAATGGCTGTTTTCAGCTCAGCAATGGTTATTCTTGGGAAGAAACAGCAAGGCAAGAAGTGTAATGATTATAGAACAATTAGTCTGATATCGCATGTGGCAAAGATCATTGAAAGAATACTAAATAGACGGCTGGAAAAAAAAATTGAAGAAGTGATGGGAGAAGACCAGTTTGGCTTCAGGAAAGGAAAAGGGACCAGAGACGCCATTGGCATCATGAGGATATTGTTAGACAGAATTTTAGCCGTTAACGAAGAAGTTTGCGCTTGTTTTATAGACTGGCAGAAGGCCTTCGACAGAGTCAATTGGAATATATAATGATTAACATCCTTAAGGAAATAGTAATCAACTAGAGAGATCGGAGACTTATAAGGAACTTTTACCTGCAACAATGTGTAAAGGTACGACTGAACTATGGAGAAACGAACAGTGTGGAAATAGGAAGGGAGTGGGAGAAGAATGTTGTCTGTCGCCAAGTCTCTTCAACCTGTATGGAGAAATGCTGGCGGGAGAAGCGCTGAAAGGATGCGGGAACTTCAAAGTAGGAGGACGTCTCATCAACACCACCAAGTATGCAGACGACGTGGTAGTGCTCGCCAAAAATCAGAGACAGCTGCAACACGTGATGAACAATTTGGTGGAAACGCGAAGGAAATACGGCATAGAAATCGACATCGAGAAATCAAAAGTGATGCGCATATCAAAACGTGAGAAACACTTGAAGATAACTGTTGACAATCGGGAAATGGAAAATGTGAATCAGTTCAAGTACCTGGGAAGTTTTATCACAAAGGATGCCCACTGCACCAACGAAATCCGAGCAAGAATCGCCGTGTCCAAAGCTGCTTTCAACAAGAAGAGGACTTTGCTGGCCAGCAAGTTGAGTATGGCATTGAGGAAAAAACTGATAAAATGCTACATTTGGAGCATTGCACTGCATGGAGCAGAGACATGGACCATGAGAAAGAAGGACAAAAAATACTTAGAGAGCTTTGAAATGTGGTGCTGGAGGAGAATGGAAGAGATCAAGTGGAGAGATCGCATGAAAAATGACGATGTACTGCGAAGAGTAGGAGAGAAGAGAAGTATTCTTCAGAGAAAGGCCAACTGGATTGGACATGTACTTAGACACGAGGGACTCATACATGATGTCATCGAAGGGAAACTCAGAGGAAACGCAGGACGAGGAGGAAGAAGAATCCAACATCTGGACGACATGAAAGATGGAAGGAGATACAACAGACTGAAGAAGACAGGGAACAGTGGAATCGGAAATTCCCCGTACGAAAACATGGACCTGCCACTAGGCAGAATACTGCATATTAATAATAATAATAATAATAATAATGGTTTTGGGGTTATTGCTGTACACCTTGTCTTTAATGTAGCCCCTCAAAAACGAGTCGCATGTGTTCAGATCCGAAGAATGTGGCGGCCAATCGAGGGTCATGCCAGTGGCCTCTGGGTAGCCCAGAGCCAGAATGCGGTACCCAAAGTGCTCCTCCAGGACATCAGACACTCTCCTCCGTCGATGGGGTTGAGCTCCGTCTTGCATGAACCACATTTTGTCGAAAGCAGAGTCACTTTGGATAATGGGGATGAAATTCTCTTTCAAAACTTTCAAGTCCCGTTCGTTAGCCACCGTGTCATCGAGGAAATATCGCACCTATTATTCCGTGACTGGACATTGCACACTACACAGTCACCCATTCGGAAGTTATGACGATTTTATTTCATGTAGTTCAATAACTGTCACCCTGTACATCCGCTCTGCTCCAAAGTATGCTCGCCATGAAAAAAAAAAGCTTGGCTACACCGCCGTCTTGTAAACCTGTCCAGTTTCCTCTGTATGTGACATTAATGAGTATCAGTGGATGTCTTCTGTATGGGTTACCAGCCTTTAGCACAGTATCCGTTAAGTCATATGACGGGCCTGCCTCCTGGAGGACTTACGACTTGCCCGTTTTTTGTTGTGTCGGAGCGCGAGGAACAGCGTACTGCAACCCAAGTTCGAATTCGGAGAACTCGTCCACACACGGAGCCCGCTCTCCTTCACCATGTCAGTGCCAGACCACACACACGAGCACTGCGATATCTGCAACAGTCCGATGCCTCGGGTTCACTTCATCGATCACCCTCCCTCCATACCGTCCCGACTAGACACCATTCGATTTTCATCTGTTTCCGAAACTTACGGAACACTTACGAGGACTTCACTTTGCTAGTGATGAAGCGGTGCAAACAGACGTGAGGTTGCGGCTCCGGCAACAAAGTCAAGTATTCTGCAGCGACACTATCGACAAACTTGTCTCTCGTTGGGAGAAATAAGTTCGGCCCTAGGGTAACTAAATTGAGAAATAAATATTTAGACATAAACAATTAAGATGTAGAATGTTGATATCGTTTATTTAATTTAAAAAGCCTTAACACTTTTCAAATTAAAAAACCGGAGGCATTACTTTCGAGCATGCTTTCCTATTATGACTTGCTATACCTGATCTCGGGATTGGTCAGTTCTACTTCATTATTTTAGAAGCGATTTCTTACAAGTTTACCGAGCGAGGTGGCGCAGTGGTTAGACACTGGACTCGCATTCGGGAGGACGACGGTTCAATCCCGCGTCCGGCCATCCTGATTTAGGTTTTCCGTGATTTCCCTCAATCGCTCCAGGCAAATTCCGGGATGGTTCCTTTCAAAGGGCACGGCCGACTTCCTTCCCCGTCCTTTCCTAATCCGATGAGACCGATGACCTCGCTGTCTGGTCTCCTTCCCCAAAACAACCAACCAACCATCTTACAAGTTTCACCGATCCTTCTTGAAAATTGAACTCGCTATCAGACCGGAGCACCGAGTGAGATGGCGCAGTGGTTAGCACACTGGATTCTCATTCGAGAGGACGACAGTTCAAATCCGCTTCCTGCCATTTAGATTTAGGTTTTCCGTGATTTATTTAAATCACTTCAGGCAAATGTCGGGATGGTTCCTTTGAAAGGGGCACGGCCGAATTTCTTCCCCATCCTTCCCTGATCCGAAGGGACCGATGACCTCGCTGTTTGGTCCACTCCCCCCCCCCCCCAACCCCACCCCACAAATCAACCAACCAACCAGCAGGAGCAGCAGCTGAGACAGATTTTGACTTCTCGTCGAAATACAAGTCGTTATAGAGAAAGCGTTTGTTAACTTGAAACACATGAGAATGGACTATTGACGGTGCGGTCACAGTATCCATGTGATAATTTTACTCGTATGAAAACCATGGAAAATTGTAATCGGAATAGCCCTATTAGCAATTGAACCCCACTCGATCAATATATTACCTCTTTGCTATTGCAAAGGGTTATTGCTACAGTTTCTCACTATCCTACATTAGCCATCGATGGTACTCAAAAAGATCGGACTATCAAATGGCTCTGAGCACTATGCGACTAAACTTCTGAGGTCATCAGTCGCCTAGAACGTAGAACTAATTAAACCTAACTAACCTAAGGACATCACACACATCCATGCCCGAGGCAGGATTCGAACCTGCGACCGTAGCGGTCGCTCGGCTCCAGACTGTAGCGCCTAGAACCGCACGGCCACTCCGGCCGGCATCGGACTATCGTACAGACACATTTCATTTGCGTTATTCCGCCTACTTGCACTGACACCGGCTTATTCAGACGAACTTACGTAATTCACACAGACAAAGGGGAAAGCAGACGTGGGATCAGCGTTCTCCACTTTCGACGATAAATCAAACCCTGTCTTTAGTAAACATCGCTTGTTTTTCTGACGCCCCTGCGGGCCGCCCAGCAGGGACTTCTCTTATAAATTATTAAGAGATCGCACGCTGCCAGTGACGCCATCTGACTGTAGATCAGGAAGCAGGTGTTCAGATGAGTCATTCCCTTGTAGAACGTGCTCAATCACTCATTTCGTTTGCTCAGGCCTGCATTTGCATAAATCTTAAAGACTCGCGTTCCTTGTTCAACACAAATCAAATACTGTTTCCGTAACTCCTAAACCTGTCACGATTATTCATTAATATTGCTGCCCTCGATTAATAACAAACTCTGAGCAGCACTTCGGCTCTGTCTCTCTATGCTAATGGCGAATCCAATAAGAGAGAAAGCAATCGTTCGTCTCTAGAGAGAACTTTTATGGTTGGCTGTCATATTCCAACACACTGCGCTATGTCTTCTGTATCGGGATGCGAATGCCTCAGAAATGTTGGAATATTTCCTGCTGCTACACCTATTACAGCTCGCGCGCGTGTTCCGGATGCCGTCCGTTGCAGATCGTGCATTCCTCGCACGCACGCGTGCTCGGCCACGTCAGACGCTCTTGCCCGCAGCGAAGACCGATTCTCGTGGCGGATCCCGCCAGCGTGAATTGTTACACGCGGATGCGAATTTATTAGACCCATTAATATTATGTAACCAAAATTTATCTCCCGTACGCGGGGCGGGTAATAAATATTTATGAATCGCCTCCTATCTTTAGCATTCACGGGTCAGCATGTATTAAAAATCACGTCGTAATTACATCGTAGTTCGAGCTATAAGTCGATTTATGCATGCTGTAGTCAATCTTGTTCAAATCCGGTAGACTCACTTATGCTCACAGGAATTGTGTACGATGGGAAGATGGATATATCGTGGTTACTGTGTACACTAGCTTTTTTTTCCAATTTCCTTTTTGTTATTTACAGTGGTGCTAACAAATATTTCTTCTTCTCCTTCTGTAGCTGCACAGTTGATAGTGAATCGTGGCCTCTTCAACGACACCGCGAGCCAATACTCGGGCTTCCGATCGCCTACAGCCAGGTTTTCTGCGAATACTCATTGACTCCATTGAAACAAATACACACTGGATCGAATACCTTTTCTAAAAGCTCGTTTTTATATGAGATTAAATGATGCCTCTGCTAGAACACTCACCTTAATCACAAAAAGAATAAAAGCGTTGATTAAATGTCATTAAAATAGTTACGCGGAATGACAGTTTGGATTAGCCTATATCTCACCAAAAGAGACATTTTACTGGGATGGCAACCTAACACTGCTTAACGCCTCTTCCATAAAATATCGCCATAAAGACACACCGACTTCACGTAGCAATAAAATAGGCAATAAAGTGGATTACATATGAGCGTGTTACGGTGTGCTTGTATATTTTTACTGCCTATTTTATTACTCTAGTGTTTGGACACTTTGTGCTCATATTAACGTTTCTGAAATACTTCCTAGTACTAAGGAAAGAGTAGGTATCAAAATTTTTTTTGCTTCGAATTATTTCGTTATTGAAAATGGCTATCACTCAAGAAATTCGTTAGAATTTTATTGCCGAAAAGTAATAAAACAAAATAAATGCAATCCTCCACGTAAGAGGTGAAACTATGTGCGTCTAAAAAGAAGTAACGAGATTGTCAGACGTTAATAATTTGTCAGTCACTAGATGGTCAATTTTCTTTACTTTTATATTGCACGTATCGCGTTTGTGCAATTACCTTTTCCTCTAAAAAGAATATCCAAGTTTTAATTTGCCCAGCAACAGATTCCGCGAAACACAAAAGAGAACTGCTTTACAATCTGACAATCTGTGGAATAAAACAATAAAAAAACAAGCTCTTGAACAATGTTCGATTAAGTGGATATGAAACCTCTGAACATTAAATAGCTCGAGACGTTGCTACGGTCAAGCCTCCTCCAATAAATGTTAAGATTTTAGTAGCACAGATACTCTTAAATAAGGTGCAGCTTGTGAGTACAAATTGGCGCTGACAATCTTCAGAGATAAAGTTGGTGCGAACTTCCTCCCGTTTGTAACGAGATGCTCTGGCGGATGAATTCCTCGCAGGTGAAGACACAGAACATACGGACCAACAGCGTCTTCTGAATCTAGGTGCTCTGTTTAGTTTGTTTCACACAGTGATTTGCTGATCACTAGAGATGGGTAGTTCGCGAACGAACGGGTGCAAAGGAACGGCTCACCAAGGTGAACGAAAGGACCGAGGAACGAATTCCAAGGAACGATCGGTTCATAGTTCACTTCGGTCGCGGCGGTCTACTTATAGTTCCCGGGAACGAGGAACGATCGATTCATAGTTCACTAGTTCACTTCGTCGCGGCGGTCACTTGGGCAGTTCTCGTTCCAGCCTCGGTCGCGTGCTCGTCTCAGTCTCGGTCTCCCTCGGCCGCACCCGTCATTCTTCGCATGACCACCTGTCTCAGTTCCACTGCCGACTGCTCCTAGTTAGTTCAGTATCCAGTTGTTCGTTTCGTTCACTGCGCTCGCCCATTTTACATGTGTTCCAAACTGTTCTTGCACTTGGGTCTGGCTATTCAGCGTCCACGACCGGTAATCAATAAGTATTTTATAGTAACGTAAATTACATAAAAATTACGTTGTATGTAATAGGTACGTCCTTTCAGGTAACAAAAGGGCATATCAGCTCACTTCATTATATCGATGAACAGCAGAAGACATACTTATAACAAGGCAGGTTTTTTTTTTTTTTTTTTTTTGTTATTCACATATTTTTTGGTTTCATCCACTTGATTTAGCAACTAACTTTCAACAATTTGCTTAATTTTTAGTGTAAGAAAATTCATATGAAACGATTGTCGTGTTTCTTTCATATACAAAACATTACATTGAGGAAGGCTCTAATTATTTTTAAGTTTGGTTGTTTCCAATTTGCATTACCTGCTAGTTTGGTTTCTTTGAAAAAAAAAAGAAGAAGTGGGTTGTGGGTCATTTTGGCTCAGTAGGAAAAGCGGTGCCTCTCCATTTGAAAATACATAGTGTGCCATAAAATCGTATTTACTTATTATCTCAAAAACATTTGTTCAGAAGGAGCTTTCGAACCAAAAACTTTATTACTGCGAACTTAATTATTATTATTATTATTATTGCTGCATTAACTTTAATAATGCAACATAAAAACCTAATTTTTACTAAGCGTGTGACGCAAGTATGATGAGAAAACCAAATTTTATTTTATGCTTCCATAAAGTCTACTTCGCCTACGAACTCAGAGACAACGTGAAGTATATATAGGGTGTAAACGATTATTGTTTACAACGTAGCATAGCTATGTAGTGGAAGTCGAAACGAAGAATTTTATACAAGAAACTTGTGGACTATTAAGTTGGGAAACAGCCACCAACAGGTTTACAAGACTACATGTGCTATAGTCCATGCACGTCGCGTGAGATTTTCATGTTCTCTTCTCCAGCTCTCTACACATCGTCATCGATTGTATCGCCATTGTTGCTTTCATTAGCTTGTTATTTCTTCACTGCCAAATTATTACATGTTTGTCTGTTTGTTGTATCTGCTCGTAACGGGCAACACATCGTCCGTAATTGGCGAGCAGTGTGTACTCGGGGCCGGTTTCCCGTGCGCCACCCCATATTATTTCCCTGCGATCAGCCACACAACGCTACGGTTGGCTAAACGAGAGGTTCTGCAGAATCACAGAAATTACTCCTAAAACTGTGTAAGAATTCTGTAATGAATAAAAACTCTATACTCCAGGGGGGAGGCAAGTGCCCCCTCTCGGTGCCCTCCATCCTTCAGTCACTTCACTACTGGTTTTCAGTTTTTCATAAGAACGATATACCAAGCACAAATGAACGGTGAACGAGTAAAAATGAACGGTTCCCAAAAAAGAACGATCAGCAGTGAACTAGTTCCCAAGAATGAACGAGTTTGCCCATCTCTACTGATCACAGAACCACCCACAAGAAACGAGAGTGCGACTTACACGTAATTCATGTCATACGGAATGGCACAATCTAGTTGGGGAGTCTCCAATGACTATCCCGCGGAGATGACCGTGAGGGAAGTGCGTCCTTACGATGTTCGTCAGGTGCAGTCTGGAGCATATCCTACTCGTAGAGCACGGTTTTCTGAGACAAGCAGATTGTGTTCCTTCCCAGCAGCTCGGCTGCTTCTGAATGGCTTAGGACCAGAAATCAGCGTGTTGTCCGTCGCCAGCAGGGGCAGGAAGCGCGGCGGCGCGGGTCAGCCGGCCCGTGGTACGGGCGGGCGCTTTCTCCGGCGACAAGGAAGCCCTCGCGGCTCAGTGCTGGGGCCGGCGGTTCCGGCCGCTGCGGCCGACGCCGCTCCGCCACCTCCACCTCTGTCCGGGCCGGCTATCGATGTCTCGAAAAGAAAGTTGCCGCGTTGCGTAACGGCCGCGACATGCCTGTCCCCGCCACATGTTTCAGCTCTTGTGACGACAAGTTTTCATAATGCCACGACATCCAAAGTCTGTTCTCCGCCACCAAACCGTTTCCCTCACAGGTAGCGGCGTGCCCTGCAAGTAAGTAATTCTGGCTGTCGTCCCTACCCCCCATCTATCGTGTACGTGACTGACTGGTAATGTCATCGTTATAATATACAAACGACCTTGTGGGCAGACCCATTATTACAGTCCCTACTCTACAATTTACAACAGAGATAGTTCATCATTTTGTTGATTCTTCCATCGCCGTATTGCAGTTACACGGTGGAGCTTGACGACAGCTATAATTGTGGGATGTAACACAGGTAAAATACATCCGGTACTCCAGTATATAAGTGAGAGTCCAGTGCATTCCATTCACGTAGAAAGCGAGTGGCTATGTATTAGGTTTGTGCATAAGTTCGTAGCGTTTGTGTTTTGTCACTTTTAATTTGTTTTTCACTGTTGTTATTTGAGTTCACATACTGTCACTTTGTCATTTCGAGGTAGTGAGTGGAGCTGTCGGCGCCAGAAAAATGGAGTCCAAAGAAGGAAATTCGCAACATTTCCGACATATTCTCCTGTTTGAACTCAATAGATTTGTGACAGCAGCGGAGGCCACCAGAAACATTTGCGCGGTGTATCGGGATAGTCCCACTGGTTAGTGCACGGCGATAAAATAGTTCTCTCGTTTTAAAGAAGGACCATCTTGACATTACTGACTCTGAAACTTCCTGGCAGTTTAAAACTGTGCGCCGGACCGAGACTCGAACTCCGGACCTTTGCTTTTCGCGGGCAAGTGTTCTACCATCTGACTTACCCAAGCACTACTGACGCCCACTCCTCACAGCTTTACTTCCGCCACTACCTCGTCTCCTACCTTCCAAACTTCACGGAAGCTCTCCTACGAATCTTGCAGGACTAGCACTCCTGAAATAAAAAATATTGCGGAGACATGGCTTAGCCACAGCCTCGGGGATGTTTCCAGAATGAGATTTTCACTCTGCAACGGAGTGTGCGCTGATATGAAACTTCCTGGCACATTAATACTGTGTGCCGGACCGAGACTCGAACTCGGGACCTTTGCCTTTCGCGGGCAAACTGTGAGGACGGGATGTGAGTCGTGCTTGGGTAGCTCAGTTGGTAGAGCACTTGTCCGCGAAAAGCAAAGGTCCCGAGTTCGAGTCTCGGTCCGGCACACAGTTTTAATCTGGCAGGGAGTTTCATATCAGAGCACACTCCGCTGCAGAATGAAAATCTCATTCTGATGACTGACTCTCTGCACCTTTCCTATGGGATTTACCGGCAAGTGCATTTATAATTGGGAGACTAATTGGAGATGGCAACTCTAGAATTTCACGCTCTGTAACAAAACGTGGCAAGAGTTTGGGAGAAATTTTGCCTGCTTGCTCGCTGGGGGCCTGAATTTTTTTTTTTTTTTTTTTTTTTGTTTGCAAAAACAAGATCTCCAATCCTTAACGAAGTATGCTGCCTACAGTGGTTAAATCTGTGGGCCTCCCTTCCACCCATGAGCAAAATGAATGTTATTAATTGCCTTACTTCAATTGCTCTGAATGATATCCGGATCAATTTTTTCGGGTAAGGGATCATTGATGGACCAAAGGTTGAATATTGGAGGGTTGATCGAATATGGGAGTATTAATTTTGCAGGGGTGGTCTTACGTGCCCCATGCACAGCGAAATTTGAAGCAAAATTAATAGAAATCATAGATTAATCACAGCTTAAGTTTGGCTGTGATAGGTAATCAGCGCTGAGTTGAGGATACTATTAACATATTCTGCAGGCGAAGGTCGAGGATATTATGGGATAGTGATGATATCTGATATGGCACCAGCAAAACAGAATATCCTAAATCCCCTAGAAGGGGGGGTAGGCGCATTATCACAGAGTAATATCTTGGAAGCGTCAGAGTAAGAAATTATTTTACCAGTGTGCTGAATCGTCAAACCTGTAGTCTTTCACAAGTATTAAATTGCTTGAAACTTCACGGCAGATTAAAACTGTACCAGACCGCGACACAAACCAGGGAGCTCTGCGTTACGCGTTCAAGTGCTCTGCTGCATGAAATCAGTCGCTAGAGATCTTTCTCACGAAGCGCAAAGGTCCGAGGTTCTCGTCCAGATCGGGCAAGGAGTTCCAACCCGCCTAAAAGTTTCTAATTGGGGCACACTCCTCTATACACACAGGATTTTTTGAGATTTGATTGCTTGTTTATCGGTACGGCAAGCGCTTTCCAAACCGCTTTGCGTTATAACTTCACGTCCTGACGTGGTACAAGTACCGTGCTAGGCTATTCCGTTAGTTCGGCCCATTTGCAGACCGAATTACAGCTACACGTTTAGTAGTAATTTCTGTAACTCGTTTTCAATGGAGCGCTCCAAATTGTGTCTGATTAGCAGTTGCGAATGCCAGTAATCACTCGTAAAAGAAATAACGCTGAAATACCGCACCAGTTCGATGTACACGCCGCTAGGAGCGCCGCGTGAGTCCGTGCAGTCATAAGACACTGGAGAGCGGCAGACTTGTCCTCCGTGCA